>NC_040087.1:78278978-80678978 GCF_003369695.1 Bos indicus x Bos taurus
TACTGAGAAAAAATTGCTACATGTCAGTTTGAGAACTTTTAAGCTACATTAGTCACAAATTTCTCTAAGAATACTTGGAATTCTGGGTCTTCAAAGGCAGGATCACATGTACCTATGGATTTATAAGACCACTTTTTCTGTTAGCTCATTAACCTGCTCCTTTGTATTTTGTTTCCTGTCTTTATCATCAATGAAGCAAGCTAACTGAGTACCATTAAAGAGTCTGATTCATAATTTTCTTTTGAGTTATCTAACAAAAAAACACAAAACCTGATGATATTCAAAAGGTATTGATATGACATTGGTAAGAATAAAACCCTATCTCTGAGTCAGATTGAAATCACATTATTTATATAGCAATCCAGATTAAATTTAGCAAAAATGTTTTCTTTTAAAAAACTTTACTGGCTCCTTTGTGAATATAACCTATAAAGTCTAATCACACTCCCCTTGATTCTCTTTACCTTTTGAGAATTTAAAAAGATATGTGACCTACAATAACCAATAATCAGTCATTGAGGGAAAAAAGATTGGAGTAAAATTAACTTCCTAGTAGCAATAAAACATATTACCTGTTGACATTGTTGTTCAGTTGCTAAGTCATGTCTGAGCATGCCAGACTTCTCTGTCCTCCATTATCTCCCAGAGTTTGCTCAAACTCATGTCCACTGAGTCAGTGATGCCATCCAACCATCTCAGCCTCTGTCTCCCCCTTCTCCTCTTGCCCTCAATCTTTCCCAGCATCATATTATCTGGGGGGTGGGGATTTAAATCCAGGTTCTGAGTTTCATTTGCTGCTCTCCAGTTTGTTACATACAATGATTAAATTAACAAATTTAGTCCAGATCAGTGATTATTTCACTGCAGCTAAAGTACTGCTCAAGGAAACTTAAGAGTTGTGAAGCCTAGGACTGCTCCAAGGGTCCCAGTGTGCAGCGTGCGTTTGTTACATACAATAATTAAATTAACAAATTTAGTCCAGATCAGTGATTATTTCACTGCAGCTAAAGTACTGCTCAAGGAAACTTAAGAGTTGTGAAGCCTAGGACTGCTCCAAGGGTCCCAGTGTGCAGCGTGCGTGTGTGTGTTCTGAGCCTGTGCTGCTGTTTGTGAGCACACGCACGTGTTTGGAGGCGTTGCCACGTCCACCTTGGCTGACGTTATAGGGGGAAGACAGACAGACATCAAGACGTGACAGTAATTTTGTATCCAAGGACAATAATCGCAGCTATGAAACTCAGTGTGCCTATTACATGATCCCATTCTATGATCAAAGTGGAAAGGAAGGGCTGCAGACTCTAAAGAATGGAGGGAGAGTTGAGCTCTCTCTTGCCCAATACACACACTTACAAGAGCCTTCTGGTGTCCACGACAGCTTGGGCTCGGCCCGGGTCCAAAGTCCGGCTCCACCATTTACAACAAACACCAAACCATACAGATGAGGCGTCTTCCCTTGTGGAGGTGCACAGCCTGGGTGCAGTGACCCTGGCTGCAAAGCCTTTACATTCAGACTGCAACAGAGCGACCCTCAGTGAATGTTGGGTAACAGGGTTTTTGTTCTTACTGGGCACCAGACATCATGTGAGGCACGGATGGTTATGAAACCAACTGCAAAAAAACCCACGTATGAACCCTCTTTTACTTGTGAGGTACTGAGGTTAAATGAGGTGAAGTCACTTGCCCATTTACAGTTCTTTCTTTCCTTTATTAAAGACAGACACTACACTTTCATATGCGAAATTCTGTGTTCTAAGCCGCATTACAAATATTAACACATTTAAGCAGTTCATTAAAACTCACAGTTTTTTCCCACATTCTCTGCTAACCATTAACTGATATCTGTTGTTATTTCTGCTAATAATTTTAGAAACATTAAAGGCAAATTTTTTAAAACTTTACTGTGATTCTCAATTCAATATCATAAACACACATAGTGCAGTCATAAGACTTTTTTTTAAAAAGGAAGGTATTTTTGAAATCATAGTACATCAAAGAGAAAATGCTCAAAGGAAATGAAAGGAGCCTAAAGAGATGGGGCAAGATTTCCACAAACAGCTCTCAAATATCACCCTACAGAAACAAAGAAGAAAGGATGCCAAGGAAAGATGAAAAGATTGGACTGGTTTTTTAATTATACCTGGCATTACTCTTTTTTCCAAAGAATTTTAAAAAGGAGTGGAGAGTATTCAATCAGATTAAGGCTATCAACAAAAGGAAAAGGAAGCTTTTAGAAAAATGCTACTATGAGATTATCTTTCTCTTTTGTTTACTAGAAAGAATAGCCCCGGTCCTTCCAACAGCACCGTGGGCCATCCCAGAAGGACCATCCCCTCTGATGAGTATCTCCCTCCGGTCTTGTCTCCTTCACATCCCATCGGGTTCCGATCACCCAGCCCTTCTGGCCACCTTGGTATGATCTCAACGTGCAGTAGACATTCCCGGGTCTTTCCCTCTGCCTGGAACTCTGTTTTTCCAGATAGCGTCATGGTTAATGCCCTCATCTCCTTGAAGAGACCTGCCCTTACCTTGCTATTTAAAATTCAAATTTGCAACCTCACCCCCACCCCAGCATTCCTAATCCTACCTACCTGATAGCATTTTTTCATAACGCTACCATCCTCTATCACCCAATATACCACGACGCTTGCTTTTTATTTTGTCTAGTCCCTTGGTCACCCTCTACCTCTTCAATGGAATATAAGCTCAATGAAGGCACAGATTTTGTTCTGCTTTGTTTTTATCCATCTTTTCACTGATATACCCTAAGTGTATATAAACAGTGCCTAATATAAACAAAGAAAAAGTGTTTGTTCAATAAACTTAAAATGTGATTTTTTTTTCACACTTGTTCAGATGGACATACGCATGCTAAGCTGTTTCAGTCGTGTCTGACTCTTTGAGACCCCATGGACTGTAGCCCGCTGGGCTCCTCTGTTCATGGAGATTCTGCAGGCAAGAGTACTGGAGTGGGTTGCCATGCCCTCCTCCAGGGGATCTTCCCCACCCAGGGATCGAACACACATCTCTTGCATCTCCTGCATGGCCAGGCAGGTTCTTTACCATTAGCGCCACCTGGGAAGCCCATCCAATAGACACAGTTTGCTTTTGATGCTTAAAAACAAAAAAATCAGTCCCTGTGCATATGATTTGAGTGTTCCTGAGAGAAAAGGAAAACTTATACTCCCTATTATTTATGGAGTTGAAATGTGAGATGAATCATAATCATTCTGATGTTAATTCAAGTTTTAAATCATAACCTCAAATAACAAACTAATTGCAAAATGTAAAGAATAATCCCCCAAAGCCTAAGAACAATCACCAAATATCAAATGCAAATGACTAGAGAAAGTAAATTTCTCTGCTGAAAACATGGCAGCCAATTTCTTTTTTCAAAAATGTTGCTTAATATGCTAAAAGGCACAAACAGCACAATGCCAAATCAAACTGGTGATATAATTAGGTCAAACTTAGTAGAGAATTATCCTATAGTCTAAGTTCAATTTAAATAAATGAAAACCAGAAGAAGAATGCTGACTCCCTTCTTAAGATTTCCTTAGCCTTGTGAATTATTTTCCTGAGACAAATTAATACCTAGTAAACAGACAAGGGACAGCATATTTAGCACCATTTCCTCAACACGCTTAGGAGGAAAAAGTACTCATCTATTATCATGTCGCTTAGGAAATAGGGTGGGGTAACAGGAGGAACAGGCATACAAGAAAATGGCTCAAAATGATTATAAAGCCTTTTAAAATCTGATATCTTAAATCCTACATTTTAAAATAAATTTAAAAGGGGGTAAAAAAAAAAGGACTCCCAAAAATGCATGTGAGGAAATGAATCTCAGTGTCCCGGAGCTTGTGGCTGAAAAAGAAAGTCCATAAAAGACCAAAATAGATAAACGATTGAAAATGAACAGAACAAAAAGTCAAGGCAATAGTTCCACTTATTCCTCCACAGAAGGCGGACTTACAGAGAAGGTTCTGTCCAGCTCATGTGTTAGACCGGAATAATAGTTCAATCTAGTAAAGGAGAAACCCAGCAAAGATCCAGAGGCCCAAATTGAAAAAAAAAAAAAAAAAGTTAAATGAATAATTAGCTTCCAGCAACTGGGCTTATATCTCCATGTTCTTCATCTAAATAAAGTGGAAGAATGTCAGGTTATCACATCCACCTAGGAATGGCTCTCTGGTCCTCCAAAATTGCACAAACTATATCAACACCTATTTCTTTGCTTTCAGTACCATTAATGATAATTTTTAAAAAATCATACATGCAGTCCCTCACATTTGGCTGCCCTGTGATACATCTGTTAGGATCCAACAGTTCAGACGACTTGGGAGGGAGCAGGGCAGGGGGAGGAGGGGAACCAGCACAGAACAACATGAAATCACTTAAAAATCACCAGTGATAATTATGGCTCTCTCATGTGAGCTCTTGTTTCAATCTACAATGCAGAGCAAAGTAGCCATTAAGTGACTGAAAGGTACCTACAACTCCAGATAATTCTTTTAATTCAAATAAATACGTTCAGGTGGCCAAATCACTTCTGTAAATCTCTTTTATCTGATAGAAGACAACTGTATTAATAGCCTCAAAACAGAAGAGATACAGATTGGACTCATTTCTTAAAAAAAAAAAAAAAAAACGTCATAGGCAAAAGACAGCATTAAGGGAAATGGAGAGATCAACATAAAAGACTTCGAGCAAATACTAGAATGTGACCTCAGAATCTGTGACCCAGGAGGACTCCTCTTCTCCTTCCTGGGGAAAATAGGAAGAGAGGGGGCTGCATTTCATGAGCTTTTGTTTTTCTATTGTCTCCAGTGAGAGCACAGACGGTCTCCTCGCCTCCATTCTCCCGTCTGAGCTTCAAGGCAATGCAGTCCAACTGCTTCACTTTGTCCTTGAGTTTTAACATAAACAAGCAAGGCTTACAACTAATTCAAGTCAATCATCTGGAAGGCTAAAGTCCTCCATAAGTGCATGTATTATTTATCCAGCTACCCATTCAATTATTGATCAAAGATATTTGAACACATACTATATATATAAATATTGTGCTAAGAACTACATAACTTCCCAGAAATCAAGTTCTTGGCAGGGGGGCTGTAAAATTCTGTTAATAATCTGATGAAAATGGGTGAAATGTGTCCTCTAGATAGAATGTTCTGTCATCTCCATTTCTAGGATAACTGACGTTTAAACATGTCCCTATCTCCTCCGTCCCCCCGTATATATGTTAGTTTTCTCTTGCTACCTGTCAGTACACTTGTCCAAACTCCTCAAAGAAGGACTCTCTCCATCCATGGACCTCCCACCTCCCCGCATACTTGAAGCACAAACAGCCATGTCTGGCACATGGTGGAAACAGGATGCAGGAGCAGTGGCATGGATGGCTAACGGGGGAAAATCTGCAGTTCCACGGCTGACTGTTCTCACAGATGAAGAAGAAAATGAGTTCCTCAGCATAAATATCTAGTAGGAAACAAGCCTGTGCCCTAACACTGCTCGCGTTCTAGGAATCAGAAGAGCCTTCCAGACATCCTGGTGCTCAAAGTGAAACTTATACTCTACACCATCATTTTCAGGAAGAGGAGAATCGCAAGACCCCCATATGCTCTTGATCAACCTCTCTTTCTCTTCTCCAGTGTCAGCACTACTCTCTGCCCAGCCACCAGCAGGGCTCACTTGATTTTGCCCTTTTAAGTAGCCCAGACATTCTGGTTCATTCCTTCTCTGTCTGCCATCCAGTCCAGCTCCCGACATCCTCTTCGCTGGCCCTGCGCCCCGTGCCCAACGCTTCAAGTTCTTACCCTGTGTCCACCACAGCTCAGCATCACCAGCGCAGGTCTGCCTTGCCCCACCCCCTCTGACTCCCTCCTCCAGCTTCTTGCCAAGACACGGTTCTCCCCCGAGAATCAGCTTCTTCTCAGCCCTGTGAGAGGAGGCTGCCTTCTCTTCCACACCCCCAGGGTGATGCAAGGTTGGTTTCCTCCTTCTGCTCACCAGGAGATCCCCCCTGCGCTCCCCGCTCCCGAAAAACACATGGCTTCTCCATCCTACTGGCGAGCAGTGCTCACTCTGATCAGGCTTTTCTCCCTTCAAACCCATCCATGACCTCCTCCTTCCTGCAGCCACTGCTGACCTCTGGCTGTGACCACTCCCCTGCCAGACCTCGTTCATTTCAGCTCATCACCCATCTCTAGAAGAACCCCGAAACAATGCTTGGTGATTTCCCTTTCCAGTTAACCATGATCTTTCAGATACTGCCCCTCCCTTCCGACGGTCTAGTCCTCCGCCCCTCCTCAGCTGCTCAGACCTGTGGTTGTAACCAAGAAGACTTCATCCACCAAGAGGAGCTCGTTACCAAGCACTGCACTGTCAGACCTGCCCCCCTGTTTCCACCTCAGTCCCTTGCTCTTGGGCCCTTCCAGGGCTCATATCCATGGATCTCATCACGTGTTCATGTGTCCATGTTCCCCAACCTCCACGGCCTCACTTCCTGCCTTTCCAGTTTAAATTTCAGTTATTATTTCCTCATCATGCTCTTCTGTAAACCCTTTCCACCTCCTCTGTGCATCCCAACCTGGTTTGGGAAGCATGCTCGCTCCCCAGAAACTGAGCCCACAGTCACATTGAAGATTCTCAATCTGAACACATGGCCACTAACCCCAAGTGGACCCTTAATGCTGGCAGACCATGAAACTGTGCAGATATATCCCAGCCATTCTGTTACTCTTCCAGTGGAAAATTCTGTGCTGTTCCTTCCTCAGATTTCCAACACAGCTTCCCCTCATCTGCTCCTTCAGTCTGAGGTCTGATTTTGCTTTATCAATGAGGAAATAGGAGCAATCTGAAGAGGATGCCCTCAACTCCCACAGGTTCATCTCCCCACCCACCAGCACTGTTCACCTTCCCTCTGCCGTCTCTCCTACCTTTATGAACCAGGATCCATGCCCAGAAGATCCACCCCTCCACTCCTGCACTGGGTCCCCTCCATCTCACCTGCTCTGGAGTATTCTGGTATGACTCTCATGTCCCTCTCATGTTCCTCTCATGCATCATCGATCAATTTTCCATCTCCACTAGACCCTTAGCATTTAGCATATAACCATGCAATGAAACCTTAAACCTTTAAAAACTAAAAGATCCCATACTCTCTGATCCAGGATCAGTTTTTGATACATGACTTCAGAGTTATCTTTCTTCTTTCTCTCTCCAGCTCCTGTCTCTCTCCCCAGTTTCTCTTGAGCCCTTTCCAATATGTTTCAATCTCACTGCAATTATGCATTTCGCTCATGACTTTGTTCCAGTGTGACCTTCTCAGCAAGGCCTCCCTGACCACCTTACTCAAAGCTGCAAGCCCAGGACCCTTGCTCAACTCTCCCTACTCCTTTCTCTGCTTTATTGTTCTCCAGAGCTCCCATTTCTGTATGACGTCCTATACATTTTACCCATTTCTTCACTTACTTTCTTGCCTATAAGAATGACATTTGCATGAGATCAAGATTATTTGTATATTTTATTTTCCATTCTCCTGGCATCCAAAAGAGTGATATGCCAATTAAAAAAAAAACGTGGTCAATGATTGAGTGGTTTGGGGAAAACCATAGTGTAGTGATTAAGAGTAAGGCTTTGGAATTGGACAGTCCTCCTCTGGAATGGGCAGTAAGAAAACACTTCTCGTGAAAAGAAAAGTAATGTCCCTTGAACAAATCCCCCACAGCAGAGACAGGCAGGCAGCATCATAGAAGAAAAAGGGCACAGAAATAGCAACCAGCGCAGCACCCAGCACCAGACATCTTTGTGCAAGCTCTGAATTACGAGAGAGATGAGTTATTTCACCTCTTTGGTCTCATTTTTCTCAACTTCATACTCACATCACAGTCAATATTTTCCACTAATCTGAGGGCTTGTTAGGTGGTTGACTGTAAGTTGGAAGGGTAGGGAAAAGAAGAGAAGCTTTAAATTTGAAGTGTTTTCGTGGTAAGACTCATGGTGCTTCCCTGGAACACAGGGGCCTAAAGGTAACATTCTATTTCATACATTTGAACACAAGGGTGAGAATGAAACAATCGGTAGCTGACTGCCCACTTCCCCAGAGAAAATGCATAAGTGAAGCAAATGAAGTAAAATAGTCATTATTATAAGATGCCATTATATGTTAATATTTTGAAATATATCTTTAAGATATAATTTTTAATTATCACAGATTTTATTGACTCTACATGTGTGTGAAACATTAAAGAGAATCCAAAAATGCAAAATAATGAGGATCCCTTCTGCCACATTTGTAAAGCTGAGGGAAGATTCCATTTTCCCAGAATTTAAGGCTGCAATCCATGACTTCTCCAGAGAGAGCTTTACCAACATCTTTTTTAAAAAATTCAACTGCTTTGCAGACTGTCCTGAAATACATCATCCACAGAGGATGACTAACTCGCAGCAGACCTGTCTCCTCTAGAGGGCTGGTTGAAACGTTGCCATCCTTCCTGACAGTTTTAAGTATTTCAGTCATTAATAATTTTTATATCTATCTTCACATTTATAAGGAACCCCCTCCAAAGCCTTGCAAGTTGGACAGCTTTATTTTGCATATATATATTTTAAGCATCAGTGAAGAGACATGATAAGTGTATTTTTCAAGAAATAGTTCAGTTAGAAACCAAATCGAAAGAAGACCAGAAGTCCCACTTTAAATGCTCTGACCTGACTGGCTCACAATGCTTCTAAGCTAACTAGTGACACAACTTGAAGCAGATCACAAAGTAAAGGTCTTATGAAGCTATTTCTATTTATGGTATTTCTAGAAACATTACCAGTTCTATGTGTCAAGCTATGTAAAACTTGGGAACAAGATTATCATACCACACTAAGTAAGTCGGGATATCCAACATGCCACCCACAGGCCAGATGAAGCTTTCAAAATTGAAAAGCCTCATACATATATATACATATATATGTGTATGATTCAGTCCCAAAAGTAAAACTTCCCTTCTACCTTAAGCCAACAGAGCTCTCACATATGTGCATATGTGAAATGTTTATTGTTTGAAAACACATCAACGTTTATGATTTACAACTAGAAAATCAGTTTGCATTTGGGAGAATATGATTCATAGGTTTACAAGCAAGGTGGGGGAGGGGGCGCATCTTTTCCAAATAAAGGGAAACTGGGTCATAACACAGTTTAATACAAGGTCAACTTGTTAATACACTAATGATTAGCAATTTAATCATACTTTAAATCTTAAAAAATAAAGATTCTACACTCTCCTGATCCAGAGCCAAATTTTTCTGTGACAGGTGACTCCAAAATGTTGGCTGGCTCAGGGTCCACTTGTGAATACCAAAGAATAAAGCAGAGTTAAAGCTTGTGGCATTGGTCTTACTTAAACTGAGTCTCTTGCCAGACAGTGTCCTTGGGACTCAGCAAGATGTCAGAAATATACACGTGACCTCAGACGAGGCCCCTCAGCCTTCAGTACAGTGGGAACACAAAGGCTCTGCCAGAGAGATTCAGCGTGATTCCTGTGTGTGATTTCCTGTGTTCTGAGGATGGGGGATGTGAACAGTCACCAACCAGTCACCAAAAACACTGCTCACAAAGGACACACAGCTGCTGGCAGTGAGCAAACAACGCTCCTTCCAAACCTGCTGCTGCCCATTTGGTGCCAACCTTCGGTTCTGACAAAAAAACTCCCTTCAGAGGCACAAGTTGGCCATTTGTTTTGTTCATCTCCGGTGTGTGAAGGGCTCTTTCTATCAGAGAAATTCACCCAACAGCCACCACAGGATGTTTCTCATTTTTGATGACTGAAAGGTACATGCCGGGTCTGGAGGAGGGAGCCATTGATTTATTTTCACCACTTCTCTCTGGCTGACAGCTATTTAAGAGAGAAGGAACAAGCCAGATCACTCATCTGCCTGCTTGGCATGCCTGGTAGTCATGGGAGCCCAGATCGAGGCCATCTGTTCAGGTCCCAGCCTCTCCAAACACACACAGAAAGAGGATGTCTAAAGGGGTGTGCTCCCACCCTGCTCTGGAGGACTGTGAGGTAGACCAGAAGACCCAGTCCGAGCCACCCACCCACCCACCCACCCACTCTGCTGGACTTGGGCTGAAATAGTTATTTCTAAGTCGATTGGCCTAAATGAACGTTAAGTCGATTTGAACATCCCTGGCTCAGTCCTATCTTCCAGACACGTAGGCAGGTAAACCCAGTGAATCGATAGAAACGTGTGTTGCACACAACCTACAAAATGAAACCCGCCTAAGAGGACATCCTGCTCAGTGCCTGCCTGATGGTGCGTTACTGCGCCTTCAAACTCAGCTCTCAGATCCCCTAGATGACTGCAGCCAGAAAGGCTGTCTGCAGCAAAGCATACAGATGATGGCCACTCTTCAGAAACAGCAGAGTCATGTAGCTCCACTCAGTGAAATGAAACCAAATGAGATGTCCTCTGTCGCTTCAACATAGCCCTGTTGCGCCAAGATTCATGATCTATTATGAAGAACTGCCAATCAACACAGATGCGGTTCAGAGAAAAGAATGCATTAGTATAAGATTTCCGTGATTAGAATTCTAACCACGTTTCACATATGTTATAAACCATTTTGGAAATAATTTAGCTTTCTGAGACATTTTGAATTTTGCTTTTTGTACTCTAAAAGGGGCTATGCATTTCAGTTATCATTGAGGTAATCATGTGAAGGCTGCCCTGGATTTTCCAAATGAATCCACTATGATAACAAGGAAAATTCTGGAATCTAGGGCCATTTTGGCAATTGTGTTGGTGACACCTCTGCCCCCAAGAAAGCACCTGTTTTCAACTCATACCGACATCAAGGCTACCTGTCTGACTAGAAGCCACAATGTTAGATCCATGTCCTTTTTCTCTTCTGCAGCCCCTTCCACCTCTAAACCTACTTTCCCATCAACACTCATCCACAACCCATTCCTTAGGGGCCTTCCCATATCTCAGTACAGGAAAATAATTCATGACCACATATCAATATTTTAGGTCTCTCAATTTATATACCTGCATTTCCAGTTAGGCTCCCTGTTTTACACAGCCCACTATAGGAAGTAAATGCAGAGAGAGCAAACAGCATCATCACAGTTACACTACAGTACCACAACGACAGCACTCGATTCTTACTTTGTGGGAGGCTTCCTGCTGAAATTTGTGCTGGTTAGATTTTGGACCGTGTGGACTTTCTAAATTACTTTTAGTTAAGTTATCTCTATATCTATATAGCAATATATTCCATGCATAATGTAAGTCCTCTCAAAAAGGCCAACCTTTTTTTATGATTTAGTAATTTTAGCAGACATACACCAAACCCAGTTCCCACCAAGAAATGAGATAGAGCCAAAAATGTTAGTAGAAATAAGGAAGGTGCCCTATCAAAGGAGGATACCAGCGAGATGCGCTTCAGTTTGCCCTTCAGAATCTGAGAATGCTTAGGAGTTGGAGGTACAGGTACAATGTAAGGGAAGAGTATATTGGACTAAGAAGCTTGAAAATATTAATGAGACTATTTTGAGAGCCTAGAAGGAGTACTAATTTTCCAGGATCCCCATCTCCAATGCAGTTATTATGAGATTACTCATCCCTCATTCCCATAGGAGTGTTGAGAAGTATTCTACAGAGAAATTGAGCCTGATAATATTAAGACTCAAGGATATCATGGAGAGTGGGGAGAGGGGAGATACCAATACACCCATCTCTCCTTTTCACCCAGCTCTAGGGTGTCAACAGCCAGGCTTATGCTTCCTTCAGAGGAGACCAGAGGATTTTGCTCTAGAGAAATGGGGGAAAAATGTATTTAGACTGACTTCTAGGGATTCTCAGGCAAGAATGATCTGGCTGGTCACAGAAGAGTGAAGAGTGAACGAACCCAACTTTCTCACAAAGCTTCTGAGCATGAAGATGGGTAGAAAAGCAAGAATTACCAAATTCTTGAGAAAAGCCTCCAACTGAAAGAGAATGAAATGGGAAAAAAGAAAAGAAAAGAAATGAAAATTTCAAATAATTGACAATGATAGCATCATAGATAAAAGACATTGCATCCACGAATTAAGAACAAAATGTCATACAAAGGATAATTAAAAATACCAAAAATAAGAGTTCTCTGAAATTAAAAGTATAAAAGTAAAAACAAAATTTAAATTCAATAAAAGAATAGGAAGATGAAAGCAAGGAATTAAGTCCCAAAGAGGAACAAAATGTCAAAGAAAGGGAAATAAACAACCACAAAAGGACTAGTTTAGAAAATCCACATGGTCCAAAATCTAACTGATAGAAATTTCAGCAGGAAAGATCAGTCTATATAGAAATTATAAAAAATAAAGAGTATTTTTCAGAACAGGCTGATGTGGGTGTCCAAATTGAAAAGTCCTTGAGAATGTCGAGCCCAATCAATAAAGGTCCACCCCATATAGTTAGAAATTCTAGGGAATGAAGTGAGACAGAAGGTCACATACTAAGAATTAGGAAAAAGTGGTTACCAGATTCCCATTATTAACACTGCTGCTACTGCTACTGCTGCTGCTAAGTCGCTTCAGTCGTGTCCGACCCTGTGACCCCATAGACGGCAGCCCACTAGGCTCCTCTGTCCCTGGGATTCTCCAGGCAAGAACACTGGAGTGGGTTGCCATTTCCTTCTCCAATGCATGAAAGTGAAAAGTGAAAGTGAAGGCACTCAGTCATGCCCAACTCTTAGTGACCCCATGGACTGGAGCCTACCAGGCTCCTCCATCCTTGGGATTTTCCATGCGAGAGTACTGGAGTGGGGTGCCATCGCCTTCTCCAATTAGTAACACTAGAATCTAGAGAAAAAAAAAAAAAGAGAATGATGCCTTCAAAATTCTAGTGAAAAGTAATTTTCATCTAAAAGTCTAAACCTGGCAAAATGCCAGTTCAGCATGAGGATAAAATAAAGACAGTTTTAGACAAGTCTTTAATAAACATGCCATGTCACATGTTCCTCCTTTCTCAAGGAATCACCATAGTTAGGAATGATATGAGATTTGACAGAGAGAAGGTCCCACGTATAAAGAGGTTAAAGAAATTTCCAAAATGATAGCATGGACTACATAGCTCATAGCAAACAAGAATAAGGAAGGAACATGTCATATGAAGTGTGCTGGGCATCTGTCACAGGCGTTTTACATTTTTACTAGTTTGGTAGAAGGAACTGGAGGCGAGAGTGGAGGTTAATGACACACTGAAGGAGGAAGTTGTCTACTTGGGTTTGGATAAAAGGTTAATAGATTTTCAAAGGCACTTTGATAAGTTCAGCTAACTTAAAAATAATAATAAAGTAATGCTTAATATCTTCATATTTTTGGCAGACTTACAAAAACATCAACCAAATTCAGTTCAATTGCAATTCTGCCCAATGAAGTGTGACCCTGAATTTCTTTTCAGTTGTATTGTTTTTAGATTAAAATTGCCCCTTCCCCTGCCTTTCCCCCCGCCCCCCCCCCCCACCAATTTTGGCAAATCTCTTAGAGGGGAATCATGTAGTTTGGAATTGGAAGCAATTGTATTTCACATCAAAAAGTACTTTTCTTTGAGAGAACTAAAAGAAAGAAGCATAATAATAACAAGAAGTTAAAACATTGATTCTCTTTCTAGTTAAATCTAGGATTATTATCAATCCTTTCCCTCTCATCCTTAGTAAGTAAGTGTTAATGGCTCAGTTGTGCCCGACTCTTTGCGACCCCATGGAATGTAGCCCACCAGGCTCCTATGTCCATGGGATTCTCCAGGCAAGGATACTGGAGTGGGTTGCCATTCCCTTCTCCAGGGGATCTTCCCAACCCAGGGATCAAACCCATGTCTCCTGAATTGCGGGCAGATTCTTTACCACTGAGCCACCAGGGAAGGCCCCTGGTGCAAAACACACACACACACTCCAAAGAAGAGTGTTAATCATTTCTAGATGGTCCACAAGGTAGGTAAGACTTTTACCACGAATTCTTTGTTGTGCATCCCAAGATGTCCTTTTAGTTTACAATCAGAGATTCTCTGGTATCTCATCACTCCTTTTGTCTATCGATCATGCTCTCCTAATTCTGAAATAATAACTCACAACTATGATGAAAAGGAATATGGTAAGGCGTCCAACAAACCAACCTTGAAATCGATATACGGATCTAGAAGACAGTAATAAAGATGCAAGGAAAATTCTTACCGTAATAGCTAAAGTTTCTACAAGAGGAAAAGGTAATCAATTAAATTACCATGATGAATGTACTTTTGTGGACATTTAGAGTCCTTAATAAATTAGCAACCAGATTTACTCAAAAGAGCAACTCCCTCATATTTCTATAATCGTTTAGTCAATTTAGAAGTGTGCATTAGTTACCTAATATGTGCTTGGCACTGAATTAGATATTGAGATTTTGTTAAAGTAAAATATAAGCTATTACTTTGCCTTATGTGATTGTTGTAAGAAAACTAAATAAGCAAATAAACGTCAAGTAGAAACAGGAGCAAAGTTGAATAACCAATGAGAAGCTTGACGGAGGAGGTGCGGTTGGAGCTGTGCTTAGTCACTCAGTCATGTCAGACTCTTTGCGGCCCCACGGGCTGTAGCCCGCCAAGCTCCTCTGTCCATGAGGATTCTCCAGGCAAAAATACTGGAGTGGGTTGCCATGCCCTCCTCCAGGGGATCTTCCCAACCTGGAGGCAAAATTAAGAAAAAAAGGATGGAGGAGAAGAAAGCCTCTCCAAGCCGGGGACTACAGAAGACTTTTGTTTGGGAGAATTGTCCACCCAAACCATCATAATTAGAGAAACCATTTATCAATTATGAGCAAGCACACAGTAACCGAATTTTAAAAACCACCTTGTCAGGGAGCATTACAGCTTCCGTCTTCCATGTGAGGATGGATGTGTGCGTGCACGCTCAGTCGCTCAGTCACGTCCCACTCTTTTGTAACCTCATGAACTGTAGCCCACCAGGCTCCTTTGTCCAGGGGATTTTCTGGGCAAGAATACTGGAGTGCATTGCTATTTCATTCTCTAGGGGGATCTTCCCTACCCAGGGACAGAACCCACATCTCCTGCATCTTCTGTGTCTCCTACATTGGCAGGCAGATTCTTTACCACTGGGCAAGCTGGAAAGCCTATGTGGGGATATTCATCCTCAAAGAGTTTGAGCCCACTTGCAGGAATTAAGGGGCTTCCCAGGTGGCTCAGTGGTAAAGAACACACCTGCCTACGCATGAGACATACGAGACTCAGTTTCGATCCCTGGGTCGGGAAGATCCCCTGGAGGAGGGCATGGCAACCCACTCCAGTATTCTTGCCTGAAGAATCCCATGGACAGAGGAGCCTGGCAGGCTACTGTCCATGGAGTCACAGCTGAGCGACTTAGCACTCAGGCACACAGGAATTAAGAAGTAACTGAGAGGGAAAGCAGCAGGTACCCACCATCCCTTTAAAGAGCTGAGTGTCAGACAAGAGAAAATGGTGTGGCGGAGTTGAGGCCTTCCAAATGTACAGACATTAGGAAAGCAAGAGAGATGATTAAGGGGTTGAGCCCCAAGGAAGTAAGATGGGAAATAATCCCCCCCAAAAGTGGACAGCTTTACAAAGAAGGCTTTTTTTTTTTCATATGAGACTAAATAAAAATAAGAGGATGGTTCTTTTATTTAAACAGGAAGAAAAAGTATTGCATTGTGAGGAGACAAATGTATTAATATTTTAGAGCTCCTATGTCATTCAAAATGACACAAAGTGGATGTAAAATATCCGTATCCATCTACCCATCCATCATCCATCCAATACACCCATTTACTCCTTCAGCGACCTCCTTAAGGTACAGACTATGTGTTTAGCACAATTGTGGGCTTTAAAGGATACCAGACAACATGGAGTTCCTCCCTTTAAAGCACTCCTGATGTTTAATTAAAGGCTGTTCTTTCCCCTCCCCCAACCCACCCACTGTCCCTGTTATCAGCTCAAAGCAAGAAGGCTGACAAAGCTGCTATTTGAAATATTTTTATGACTGAAAGGGCTACCTTCCTGCAAGGTTTCCAAGTCAGGGCATTTTGTCAAGAACTTTTTATGTTCTCTTACTATGAATAAAGGCGGAAAGCTGACACAAAGCTCTGGCATTACTTTTCCTTTTTAACTTGAAATTGCAAAATGATTAAAGCCACCTAGCCACAATAGTTGACCTATTAAGGAAGAGCCCCGGTCAGGTGCCAGGCAGGGAAGGGTGTGGAGATGGATTTATAAAGGACTCCCCAGACCGCGTGCATTTTCCTCTGGGGCTGTTCTCCCTTCCTCACCTCTCTTATTAGCTTGCCTGTAGCTTCACGAGGCCACCTGAACTGACCCTGCTCGACATGGAGTCTCGCAAGCCACAGGGAAGTAACAAGTACAGTGGTTAGGAGGAGTAATTATAATTTGAGATCTTCACTCACCAAAGTTGGCTAATTCAAGTAGAAAATCAGCTTTTTTCTTTTGACTGCACCATGCAGCATATGGCATCTTAGTTCCATGACCTGTGCCCTCTATATTAGAAGGGCAAAGTGTTAACCACTAGACCACCAGGGAAGTTCCACATTTTGTAAATCAGCATTTTGGATACTTCCTCAGTAGCTCAGTGGTAAAGAATCCACCTGCCATGCAGGAGATGCGGGTTCGATCCCTGGGTCAGGAAGATCCCCTGGAGGACAGCATGGCGACCCACTCCAGTATTCTTGCCGGGAGAACCCGATGGACAGAGAAGCCTGGCAGGCTACAGTCCACGGGGTCACAGAGTCCACACGACTGAAGTCACTTAGCACGCACCCACGCAGGTTATCACCTAAGAGTGCACAGCCACTTTGATAAGGCCAGTACTGACAAAGCAGCTTTGTGCTCCACATGTTGAGGACTAATTATTCACGTTGCAGTCTTCTACAAGGAGACAGTGAAAAAAATCACTGGAAAGCAAGCTACAGAGTGACTCCCAGCTCCACCCCTGGTACCTCCTGAATATTGTCTACCCGACACTGCCACTGAAATGATGTTCAAATCCATACGCAGGGGAGGCATTTCAGACATACTTTGCATAGGGCTTATTGCTTCTCTGAATTTGCCATGAAATCCTAGATAATCACTTCAGATTCTAGACTTCAGCCTTCTCCACTTTAAAAATAAAAGACCGACAAAACCAACCCAACGCTCTGTTACTCTACACAGAGATGTTGTCTTCTTCAGAATTTACTTTTAAGCCCACAGACAACAGCAGCAACTAATTCTGTAACTGTATAATACCCGACATGATCATCTCTGACTTTATAGAATTAAAATAACTCAGACATAACAGCAATCCAGCAGCCAGGATTACTGACAGTTCCAGGAACAAAACAACATAGAAATCGCTCCAAATGTTTAGGAATCCAGCTACAGATGGTGATGCCTTTCCCATGTTTGCTCTCCAGAATATCCTAAACCCATCCAGGACACCAGTGGAGGGCAAAGTGGATCAATGGGCAGACTTTGGAAGACACATTTCTATGGGGGAAAAAAGGTCAAAATTGAGCATTTTGCCGACTCTTCTGGTTCTCGTAACTGAAAGCATTTCTTCTTGTAGGAGCCTAAGTATTTGAATATGTAATTCAAAATTATAAACCAAAGCGACTGATCGCCAATGTTTTAAGCTACAACTTGAAAACAAAATCAGTAAGTATAATAATAAGAGCTCAGGAAAACACCCCAAGCTGGAGACCATTTATTTTGAAACTGTTGGCAAAACTCCCACGAAGGATATTGTTTTCAAGAGAGAGCAAGCACGTTCAGGTATGTGTGAATCCATTCATAAATATAGTCAACCAAGTGCCATGCAGAGATAATAAAAAACTTAGAGTCTAAGAGAGAAGGGTAACTGCATACACAGAATGTTAAGAGTGGTGAAAGGAGAGGGGTGTGGAGGTAACTTACGGGTGCAGAAGTGTGTGCAGGCACGCTAAGTCGCTTCAGTCGTGTCCAACTCTGTGCGACCCACAGACTGGAGCCCTGCCCCCACCAGGCTCCTCTGTCCATGGGATTCTCCAGGCAAGAATACTGGAGTGGGTTGCCATGCCCTCCTCCAGGGGATCCTCCCAACCCTGGGATCGAACCTGCATCTCTTAATGCCTCCTGTGTTGGCAGGCTAGTTACCACTAACACACCTGGGAAGCCCTGGGTGCAGAGACAGGGGTGATCAATTCCCCTGGGGGAATGGACAGAGAGTGCCCATTCCAGGCTGACAGAGATGGTAGCATTATAATAATAATAATAAAAATAAAGTAGTCGATGGCTGAGGCGTTCTGCATACTGGGAGTTGCTTCTTAGAGTTCAGGCACGATTTCAAGGGCAGTTATTTTCAAGACCCACTTACGGAGGACCTAGTCGGCCAACCTAATGAGTAAAAATTCTCCCACTAAAGGGCTTGCAACAGACGAATAGCATAATCAGATGTGCCTTTAGAAAGATAACTGCATGAAGAATGGATTGGAGGGGTGTGACAGAGTCACATGCCGGAGTGTTGGCTTTCAAACTAAATTTAAGTGACCCCTTTCTGCAAATTCTATGGGTCAAACCTTCTACTAAACATAGCTCTCATCTTCTCATATTGCCTCGTTAAGAAGCAGGGCAGAATCTAAACACATTTTTAATATCCTGTTAGATTTCCTTAGCTGGAAAAAGAAAAGCTACTTAAGGCTGACATTCAGGTACATTCCTTGAGCGGCTGAGCACTCTAACCCGATCTTTCTCTGACTGTACTATTGAATGTAACATCATTAAGTTTTGCAGGGAAGAAATTCTAATAACCATATTCTCTGCCTTGTGTGTTTCATACTCTGTCACAGAATGAATATGGAGTGCTTTTTAAGCTGATTATATAATTTACAGTGAGATCTGTTTCATTCTTAGTTATCAGGAAAATTATTAAGTTAGGAGCTGCAATCCACTTTTTTATACTTCTGCCAGAAAAGGAGGAATGAGATTTATCACATACAAAATGATCCTCCATGAATAAATTATCCTGTGGTTATAATATTTTAAAATTCCCTCATACCTATTAAAAACTAAATTAATCAAATCACTTGGATGTTAGGATGTTTTAAAAAGATAGATATTGTCAAAATGCTGCAATTTTTGGTAAAGATTTCTCCAACCACTTAGGGAACCTGAATGAAAATAGAACTGCTTCCTTAAAGAACCTTACTAAATCCATTAACTATTGATACATAACATGCTGCTTCTGGATAAAAAATCCTCATGGTTTGTCCACTTGGGCAAAACACTAATTTGATGTGTAACAATACAAACAGTGGCTATTAATAGAGTAATCATTTGAAAACTGAATTTTCAAAAATCAAACTAAATTTCTTTCTAAATAGAATACAGACCAAGGGCATTTGTTAACAAATTGATTTGGATTTATTCTCATATCCTATTTGGTACAGAAAATCTGTCAGTTTAGCCCACTTGAATAATGTTTGAGCACTCACTGTATGCCAAGTTCTGAGTGTGCAAAGAATCTATAGTACAGAAAAAGTACGTGCAGTAGTGCTCAGTCGTGTCCGACTCTTTGCAAACGCATGGACTGTAGCCTGCCAGGCTCCTCTGTCCATGGGATTTCCAGGCAAGAATACTGCAGCGGGTTGCCATTTCCACTCCAGGGGATCTTCCTGACCCAGAGACCAAACCCCCGTCTCCTGTGTCTCCTGCATTGGCAGGCAGATTCTTTCCCATGGAGCCACTTCAGGAGCGCCCCCTGCCATGAAGCACACCTAAAATGAGCATACTGGAAGATCCAGAGAGACAAGACTATCAATTCACGATGACTTACTGGAGTCAGCTAGTAAGTAGAATCAGGCCCAAGAAACCAGATGGTGCTAGAGGAAACAGTCTACCTTGACCCCAAACTGGAGTAAGAGTGAAGGTAGCAGAATATGCCATCCCAAAACATGCCGCCTTCAATTATTATTTTGAACTTATAGGCAGCAAATGCAGAGAGACGTTTTCTCTGAACTCCTCTTATCTGATTCAGCTTCAAGACAGATTTTTCAAAAGGAGCTTGGAACTCCCCCCAGAGTTACACCAACCAGAGAGGACTGGCCCTTCCCACCAAAGAGAAGACCAGAGGTCAACACTACACTCAGCCAAACTCTGTCACCCATCTGCTCCTCCATAGAGTCTTCTTAGGACCCATTTGTCTTTCCTAAAAACCATTTAATCTCTCCTCAAAGGCCTACATCCCTTCCCCCCTTTGCCTATTAAGATGGTTTTTAAGTCTGGATTCTGATCCACTTCTGGGAGTTATTCATTTTCCCTGACACAAACACACACAAATACGATTGCTTGTTTTCTCTTGTTGGTCTCTTTCATCACAGGGATCTCACCTAAGCACACAGAAGGGAAGAGGGACATTCTATATCCTCTCTTACAGAATCGTGTGATGCTATTTCCCATGGTCAGTGAGTTTGATATCAACATGCAGCAAAGGGAATGCATTTGTCAAAATATAAACAATGACGGTCTTCTGAGGACCAATCTATACCTATTAAAACATACAAAGCATTCTAACGACTAAGAGAGAACAGGATGTGGTGGTATCTCTGAGAATGCATATGACCCTAAGTAATCTTTCCTGGGTAATAAAATGCAATCTGATAGGGATATCTCATGAGGCTGTGTGAGTGGGCAGGAAATTCACAGATGAGCTTTGATGTGGGTAGGTGTAAAATTATACATTTATGCAAAATAATTCAAATGTCCCTTGTAGAAAGATGAGTTCCAAGAAATCACTTACAGCTTAGAAAAGGATCTAAAAGTCAGATATTTCCTTAAAATGTGTTACTACAGTCAAAACAGCGTATCAAATCCTGAGTGACTCCAGATTTTTGACAACTGTGGTGTATCTTCATAACACATTCTTACAGCACAGATGTCCCGAAAGATGGGCAACCTTGGGGATGGTACAGGAGGTAGCATGAGGGAAATTGAGTCTCGTTCAGATTTGAAGCGAAGGGAAAAACATGCCCAGTGAGAGAAGTAAAGGAAAGAGGAGACATTTTCCCTTCATCCTTCAGTGCAGAATGTGAATCAAGGAAGACAGAATTAAGAACCGTGGGAAGTAAACAATGCAAAGACGAGAAGAGCAAATGGTGAACAAGAGAATCTGAAGGTAGCAAGCCTGAGCTTGAAGGAAATCATAAAGGTAATCAAGAAAGAGCTAACGCCAGATAATGGCACAGAAGTGTATTATAGGAAATTGGTTCTCAAAATGTGGTCTCTGTGATACAATACTGTCATCTGGGAACTCATTGGAAATGTAAAATCTCTCGGGCCCTTGGATCTATTGAAATAGCAACTCCAGGGGCCCAGCAGTATGAGATTTAATAAATTCTCTAGGTGATTCTCATGCACACTCAAACCTGGGAACCACTACTCTGAAAGCTAATAGCTATGAAGGTACTATAGTTACCAGGTAGTTACCTGGGAAGTTGGGTTTATAGGTGGCTTCTTTGGTCAAAGGGCATTGGACATCACTTTAGTGAAAAGGTACTTCTTCCTCAACAAACTCCTCTTACTGAAGCCTTGAACACAGGTTGCTATCCTAATTCAAAGCTTCCCACAGGGTTTATCTAGACCAGTGGTCCTCAACTTGGGCCATGTTGCTTCTCAGAGAATATATGGCAACGCGAGGGGCAATTTTGGTTGTCAAAACTGGGGAAATGGAATGGTACTACCATCATCTATTGGGTAAAGGCCAGGGGTGCTGCCAAATACATTACAACACACAAAACAGCTCCCCTTGGCAAATAAGTGTCCTTAGAGCTGCTGTTGAGAAACTGATGCTGATCAGTTGCCCTGGAAACTAAATTCACACCAAACGTCATCTATTGGCCCTTCCATTCCCCCAACCCAAATTAGTTCCACTAGAACAGACTCATTGGAAAAGACCCTGATGCCGGGAAAGATTGAAGGCAGGAGGAAAAGGGGACGAGAGAGGATGAGATGCTTGGATGGCATCACCGATGCAATGAACATGAGTTTGAGTAGGCTCTGGGAGTTGGTGATGGACAGGGAAGCCTGGCGTGCTGCAGTCCATGGGGTTGCAAAGAGTCGGACATGCCTGAGTGACAGAACTGAACTGCAAACTTGTGAAACACGGTTCCACTGATTCAGTCAATTTTCCCTTTATACACAAGCTTTTCCATGATCTGCCTTCCATTCCCTCATCTTAATTATATATGACTTTTCTCAGGTAACACAACCCTCTCAGCTACACCCTCCATGTCAGTGTTCAATCTACCATTGAAAAATCCTCAAAGAGAACTGAAGTCATATTTCCAGCACTTCGTCTTTCCTGACTTGAACATGTTGTATAAATACAGAAAGATAGTTTCCATCACGATGCCACTTGGTGGGGAGCCGTACAAATCTGTGAATTTTCATTCCACAAAGATAATACAAAATGTCTATCTACATAAACAGTTTTAATTTTTTTTCTTTTTATCAACAGAAATCTCAAAGCCAAGAAGCTGAGAGTTGATGTTTTTTCTAGGAATAAAGGTAAAAACCCTGCACACGTTTGGTTCCTTGTTTGTTGTTCTTCCATTGCTAAGTCATGTCCGACTCTTTGCAACCCCACGGACAGTAGCCCTCCAGTCTCCTCTATCTACAGGATTTCCCAGGCAGGAATACTGGAGTGGGTTGCCATATAATGTGTTATGAACCCATGGGTTTAGGTTAAATTAGGATAAATTCTGAGTACTCCATCGGAAATTTCAGTGCAGTAAACCTATAAAATATTTTTAAAACAGTGCTTCCATGTATCATCAGGTCCATAGAAGTGATGGACTGTTTTTCTCCTTCAGAGTGACTACTAAGCGATTCTAGGGAGACCTGTGTGTTCTGAACTCTGACACACTGTTTTCCAATACAAATCTGAAAAGGGAACAGAATGAATATGGACTATGGGTGACCTGTTACAAACTCATGCTTGTGAAAATATTCATCAGCAATGAGTTAATATGTATTTACCAAAGCCCTGTGTGATAGCATGTGGAAGGAAAATTAACTTGTCAGCAGTCATTTCCATCTGGGCACAGAGACTGCCCCCAAATGCCACCTGAAGCATCTATAAAAAATGTACTTCTCCAAAGGGCTTCAAGAAAGCAGCTTTGGGCATGACAGAAATTATCCTTTGACCTCACTTGGAGCCAGACAGATTCTTCTCTCCACATTTCCAGCCGGGGGAAGAAATTCTGACATCTCTCGTTTTGAGTAAGTTCTATTTCCTGTATCACATGGTTCCACATCTGCCTTGGCAAACTGCAGAACTTATTGGGAAAGAAAGGCCTCTCTTGTATGTGGCGAAAGTCATGCTGGCCTTTCTACAGGACACAAGCAGAGAGTCAGCCAGTTGACAAGAATTTACTGACAACAATCCAGGTATTCAGGTATAAAGCAATGACATGGGAATTCACAGGAAGTCGGGTAGGAATGATGAAGTTTGCACTGAAGTCAGAGGGGTGGGAGATCCACCAGATTTCATAAGCAAGGTTTCTGTATACAAATGGTCAGTGGCCACTGCCTCCCGCTCACCACCTTAAACTCAGGGTCCGTCCAGCTTAATTTGTCTCAGGGAGCAGCAAGTTCCCCTCGAATTAGAGGGGAAGTAACTGCAGCAGCGATGCAGCACCCTGGTGGCTCAGCTGGTAAAGAATCCGCCTGCAATGCAGGAGACCCCGGTTCAGATTCCTGGGTCGGGAAGTTCCCCTGGATAATGGATAGGCTATCCACTCCAGTATTCTTGGGTTTTCTTGGTGGCTCAGAAGGTAAAGAATCTGCCTGCAGTGCAGGAGACCTGGGTTTGATCCCTGGGTTGGGAAGAAGCCCTGGGGGGAGGGCATGGCAACCCACTCCAGTATTCTTGCCTGGAGAATCCCATGGACAGAGGAATCTGGCAGGCTACAGTCCATGGGGTCGCAAAGAGTCGGACATGACTGAGCAACTAAGCGACTAAGCACACGTGCATCTGCAGCAGGATCACCTTGTTCTTGTTCAAATACACTTACGTTCACTGTGTTTCCCATTCTTCCACTTCCCCTCACTCTCTGCCATGTGACTCCCTCTTCCTTCTCATTCTTCTCTTCAACACCCTCTTCCAACTCGTGCCCAGGAACACCATTCTTCTCTCACTTCTCAGTCTCTCATTATAATCCTGCACTATGCAAATCCAAAACACCCCATGATTATAATAAAATTTTGGAAAGTACAGCTGTAAGCACAAGTGGCAGTCTCTCAGTCATGTCCAACTCTTTGCAAACCCATGGACTGCAGCCTGCCAGGCTCCTCTATCCATAGAATTCTCCAGACAAGAATACCGGAGTGGGGAGCCATCCCCTTCTCTAGGGTATCTTCCCAACCCAGGGATCAAACCCAGGTCTCCTGTGTTGCAGGCAGATTCTTTACTGTCTGAGCCATGAGGGAAGCCCTTAAGTATAATACAATTATATGCAATTTAAAACTCTTAATGAGCTTCTGGAAGTCCCCAAAATTCCCCTTCAGAATCTTAAAGCAAAAATGTCCCAACTCCTTTCTCATTTTTCTCTAATTAGATTTGCTTCTCCCCACCAAAGTTATTCAGATCATATTCTTAATTCAATTCTACAATGTCTACTTTGCTTAGAAATCATATTTTTAAATAATATATCACGGGAAACCTTCAGAGTATTTCAGCTTATTAAAAAAAGATTTTGATGAGTCTATTAGTTATGTGTAACAAACTATTAGAAAATTCAGTGGCCAAAAACAACAAACGTTCATCATCTGATGGTTTCTGTGAGTCAGGAGTCCAGCAGCTGCTCAGCTAGGAGGTCCTGGCTCAGGGTCTCTCAGTTTCACTCAAGTTATCCACAAGGAGGACTGCTGTCTTCTCGAGACTTGATGGGAACTGGGAGGTCCGCTTCCAAGATGGCACACTCAGAGGCCGTCAGCAGGAAGCCTCCATTCCTCACCATGTGGAGGAATGACCCACCATGTGGGCCTTTCCAGAGGCTGCCTGGGTGTTTAGAGGCAAGTAATCCGGAAAAAAAGAAATCGGGCTACCTTTTCTAACCTGGTCTGAAGTAACACTCAGTCACTTCCATTTTTCTCCCCTGTGCCTTAGGAGTAAGTCATTAAAACCAGATCACATTCAAGGGAGAGGGGTTAGGTTCCAACATTTTAAGGAAGTTTCAAAGAATTTCTGGACACATTTCAAAGCACTTGAGTGGGCAAGGCTTGAAACCAAGGCCCACTCAGAGTGTTATTTCCATGAGGAAAACTCACGCTGTAATGTACCTGCAAGCATACGTTTAAATCAGAGATTTTTGTAAGGGGGACACACCCCATGATGTGTGAATACGGCTAAGGATGTTGCCAAATACTACAATGTGTTATTGAGACAAATTTGTTGAAAGCTACAAGTTCATAGCTTTTGCCAATATAAAATACTCGAGCAACCAGATTATCTACGTCTATATAAGCTGACCCCTGAATAACACAGGTATGGACTGCACAGGTCCACTACAATGGGTATTTTTTCAACAGTAAATTCAATAGCACTGTGGTTGGTTGAACGTGTGATTGAAGAACCCAGAATATGGTGGAAGCTGGGGTACAGGGGGCTGACTATAAAGTGTACTCTGATTTTCAATTGCAGGGAGAGTTGGCACCCCAATTCCTGTGCTATTCCAGGGTCAAATTGTATATACATACATCTCCAACACTTTAGTCCAGTAATTTAACCTGACAATTAAAATAACTACGGAACACCAATAGGGTTCTATAGAAAATAACGGATGACTCACAGATGAGAATATGGGGACACTTTTAACTACCAAGGAAACAAGTTGTTTTAATAGCTCATAAAAATGGTCTACATTTACTCATACATTAGGACACGTCCACTGTTAACTATCAGTGACCACATAATCTAGGTCATCTTTTAAGATACAGTTATGAAAAAGAACATTGTGTTTTTAGGAGATAAACATTTCCCTCTCAAAATATTCTCTCTTATAATTGATTGCTCTAATTCCCACCTCGTTCCCACTGCCTTTTCCTCTCTCTCCTGTCCTGGAAGAAAGGTGTCCTGGACCAGAAGAGTTTAGATTTACTTTTGTCCTCCTCCACATGAAAGTATGGTCCAAATCCTAACGTGTACTGTCAGAAATAATTGCAGTTCCATGTCTAGTTCACAAGGAATCAAAAACTACTATATCTAAAAATAAAAGCAGAATTTCCTGGTGGCCAGTGGCTGAGATTCAGTGCTTTCATTGCCACAGGTGCAGGTTCAAACCCTGGTTGGGGAACTAAGATCCCAAAAGCTGTGCCGTGAAACCAAAAAATAAATAAAAATAAAACCAGTATACCTAGTAAGAAGGCATATTTAACTCACCTGAACAAATATCAGACACAGCCCATGAAAGCATGAGCAATAATACATTTACATTGCTAATAAACTACTGCTTTTTCTGTGTCTTTCCATGTATTCTTTCTAAAGATCTTTGCTGGCTACTTCCCTATCCAGGTGTTCAATGTTGGTGTTACTTAAGATTCCTTTTCTTCTCATCTGAAGTGTTTTCCCTGGTGGGCTTGTCAACTTCTACGGCCTCGAAAACCAGCTAAATATCAGGATCACTCCCAGTAGTGAACTTCCAACCTAGGAATCAATCAACCACAGAACCTGCCCTACTTCAGTATTTACTACTGAAAAAAACCCAACTGTTAGTGACCTGCAGAGTTCAAACCCATGTTGTTCTAGGGTCAACTATATATACCACTGGCTGAAACTGAGAATTTTGATACAGTGGGAATACCTGCTTAAAGCAAATTTAAAGAGCCCCTCTTGTGTGAGACAGAAAGTGTGAATGTGTGAAATCCTAGTACCTGAATTAACACAATTTCCACATCCTCCCAAATTTAGACAAACCTGCATGTGCTATAGAAGGAATAGAATTTTAAGTAGTTCTACTCTCTAATGTCACAAAATTATTTATCGACAGAATATTCTCTATTGTAATTTACACCTTCAGCATCGGAAAATCTTATGCAGTACATTTGAAATAAAATGGATGTGAATATATTTATAACTCTTCCTTATAATTTTTATAAAAATTACAGAGAATGCTCATACCAATTCAACAAAATGCAATAATAAATTGTCCTAAAGAGCCTCTTGATGAAAGTGAAAGAGGAGAGTGAAAAAGTTGGCTTAAAGCTCAACATTCAGAAAACGAAGATCATGGCATCTGGTCCCATCACTTCATGGGAAATAGATGGGGAAACAGTGGAAACAGTGTCAGACTTTATTTTGGGGGGCTCCAAAATCACTGCAGATGGTGACTGCAGCCATGAAATTAAAAGACGCTTACTCCTTGGAAGGAAAGTTATGACCAACCTAGATAGCATACTCAAAAGCAGAGACGTTACTTTGCCAACAAAGGTCTGTCTAGTCAAGGCTATGGTTTTTCCTGTGGTCATGTGGCTATGGTTTTTCCTGTGGTCATGTACGGATGCGAGAGTTGGACTGTGAAGAAAGCTGAGTGCCAAACAATTGATGCTTTTGAACTGTGGTGTTGGAGAAGACTCTTGAGAGTTCCTTGCACTGCAAAGAGATCCAACCAGTCCATTCTAAAGGAGAACAGTCCTGGGTGTTCATTGGAGGGACTGATGCTAAAGCTGAAACTCCAGTACTTTGGCCACCTCATGTGAAGAGTTGACTCACTGGAAAAGACCCTGATACTGGGAGGGATTGGGGGCAGGAGGAGAAGGGGACGACAGAGGATGAGATGGCTGGATGGCATCACTGACTCGATGGACATGAGTTTAATTAAACTCCGGGAGTTGGTGATGGACAGGGAGGCCTGGCATGCTGCGATTCATGGGGTCTCAAAGAGTCAGACATGACTGAGTGACTGAACTGAACTGAACTGAACTGAAGACTAATTCAGTCCTAAGATTTTTGTTTCATCTCATTCCACTTTGCAGAGAGAGCAGGCAACAGCTGAGTTAGCACAGTGTTCCCATCCCTCACGGACATCAACTTTATTGCCACTTAGAAATCACTTGCTCAGGATAACTATTTTTGGAACTTTTCACAAAACAGTCTTACTGCCTGAAGTGAGGTCATACTAGATTTTTAAGTAGAGAATGGGAGAAGAAAGAGATAATATTTCAACAAAGGAAGAAGACTCTGAAGGAGTCCTCCGGGGAAGCCATTGAAACACCTCCTCCATCTCAGGTGAAGGTAAAACCAGACCCAGAAATACACCTCTTCCTTAATACAACTCTGCTCCTGACTACAAGCGGAGCCTTTTTAGACCCAACCCTGCAACTTTCAGTGAGACGGAGGAGTTCCTTCCAGGACAAGAATAACTGAAGCAGTTGGATAGAAACCTAGAACTTTAGGTTTGAAACCCTCGTATTTGCCTGATCTTTAAAAATACAATATTCAGAAAGCTAATACCTATGTCTTGCCTGACAAAAGGACATTGAGCCTTAATGAGTCAAACACGGAGAGTTCCTTAAGCTTCCACAGGGCTGTGTGTCACATAAAATCTGTCATTATTAATGAGAAACCTTGAAAATCTGATAGATGGATAAATACCCAAGAGGCAAGAAACGCACTAGACTCAACAACTGAAGGCAAGATCAGGTCCCTTCACCCTCAGGACCCACGTCCCCCTGTCAACTCACTCACTGAATCACACAACTGGGACAGAACTCAATTTCCATTAGTCAGAGATTTGTTACACAAAAAATTTTACTACTTTAAATGCTATTCATTTTATTTGCGGTAAATAGATCCATATAACAGGACATTCAGCAAATATTTTTTAAGATAAACCAATTCTCAATATGCTGACTTGGATTTCTGAAATTGAAAGAATTTATTAAGTGAAAAAAGAAAAAGAACAATATGTATGCAAAGTATAATGTTATTCTATAAAATGCAAATATGTATATGTTCATTATAAACTATACATAAAAAGAGAAGTAGATTCATTTCTATGGGTACTTATTAAATATCTGGAAAGTTTCATTTTAAACTGTTATAAGGTACTACCTCTGAAGTGGTTAAAAAAAAAAAGACAAAAAAAAGCAATAATCAACATTCATTTTGACATCATAAAACCTGAGTTGTTTCATTTTAACAAGCTTGGATATTTTTCAACATGGACTACTTTCATTATAATGTTTTCTTAAAAAGAAGTGTCCTTAAAATAGAAAACTAATAAGGAATTAGTACATGACGTGGAGAACTCTACTCAACACTCTACAATGACCTATATGGGAAGAGAATCTTAAAAGGAGTGGATATATATGTGTGCATAACTGAGTCACTTTGCTGCACACCTGAAATGAACACAACTTTGAAAATCAACTATACCTCACTAAAAAGAGTTTTAAATGTGTGCCGGCCCTTCCTCAGGGTCGATTCCTCACGCACCACGGAGGCCTCCAGCCCCCAGCACACCATGTGCGTCGTGCCTGTGGACATGTCATCCACAGCGTGCTTGGAAGACCTCCACAAGGTGGAGACGCACCTGCACACACCCACCCGGCCCTTCTGCAGTGGGGGGTGCGGGGGTTGCAGAGAGGGCCATTGCCTGCAGGAGGGAGCTGCCAACATGATACACAGAAGGTCACTGGCAGCAAAGTCAAGGTCCAGAAAGAAAAGAAGACACTGTTGAATTCTGGAATGTTCATCCTCCCTTTAAAGAAGGCAACTCGACGTAGCAGTTAAAACAGCCTGCTCTACACACTGCTTAAAACTGAATCCTGAAGCCATATGTCATTAGCTGGGGAACTCAGAAAACTGCTTCTCTGTGCCTTATTTCACAATCTGTAAATTAGGGGTATTAACAGGGATATTATGAAGTTTAAGTGACTAAGTGCAGAAAAAGCTCTTAGAACAGTGCCTCAGACAAACATAATACGTATTCAACACATGTCCCTTGGAGACAGTGTTCTTGTGTCTACACCAGTAAGTGGTCGGAAGAAGGGGTGATGGTGGAAGAGGTAGGTGGCAGAGAAGGTATTAAAACCGGGGCTCACTCGTTGTGCCACCTTCTAAACGTCTCCAACCAGTTAAGCTCAGACAGAACCGGGTATAAGCCCTCAAGATCTGACTTACTATTCTCTAGAGCTAGATGTACATACATAAATAAATAATAGTTAAATAGGCATAAATAAATAGTTAAATGATTACATGCCAAAGTACTGTATAAGCAGGGACGTTAGAATGGAAAGATTTTCACCAACTGCAACACTATTATTTCCATTTTGATAGAAGACCTCACATCAGGAAAATCTTATTTCTAATGGGCAAAACTTGAACTTTATACAATAAAAGAGAGTTGTTTGCCTTTGAAAAATGATCATTTAGTTTTTAAACTTTTGGTTTCTTCTAAATAGTGATTTCCCAAAAAACAGTTGAAATATGAATCAATAACAAAAATATATCCAACTGATACATGTTCAGTAGTACATCAATTATATGAAACAAAGAATTCCTGCATCATGACTGTCTATGGTCTTTACTGAGATTTGTTTTAAATTCATTTTTGATACTCAGTAGACACATCACCAAAATTAGAAGGATTTTCTAATATCAAGTGGGTATCCTAGTGAATGTATGAGGTTTCCTTACAAACAGGCTTTAACCATACACTGTTTTGTTAGGAGGCCTGATTGTCTGATGCTATCAGAAGTTCCAGGGCTGCGGTCAAGAGAGCACATGAGCTGTCGGGGCCCAGTTCAGCTTATGCTTTGAGCATTTACATGCTAACACGGTATCTGTGTGTGTGCACGCTTGCTCACGTGTATTCTTAACTCTCTACTTGAAAGTATGATAGGCATGTTTTGGTTCATGTTTGTTTTTACCTCCATGACACAAATCCATTCTCTTCATCACCACAAAAATACCTTTCTTAACATAAATTAGAGCTCCACAATGAAGGCATGGAAAAGAAGGACTCACATGACAAAATTTCCTTTTTCAAATGTTGTAAATGTTTACCTGAGATACAATTCTACAATGAATACCAGTTAAACCCTAGAAAATTTTTCATTCATCAATTCAGATAAAATTTATAACCACCTAATAAATGCCAGGCATAATACAAAAACATGCTTTCACATATTGCATCTTAATATTCCTCTCCATAGTCTCACTTTTAAGATATAAAGTTCTTTCCACATTTTGGTGATTTAATCCAAATACCATGGACTCCTGCATTCTATACATCTTGCTAGTTTTCACTTCTACATTTTTTTCCCCAATACCAACTAAAAGGCAGCTCTTCTATCACTCAGATTCCCTAAAGAAAAATGGATACAAGGAATTTTGAAGTTAGTGCATCTGAAAATGTACAGTGGTTTAAGTAAAGGTACAAGCTGCTTTTCCAAATAAAGTTTCATTTTTAGCCCTTCATATCTCAGCAAAATTCTCCTTGTACAGTAAACTTTTGAATTATATAAAGTTAAAAAAAAAAAACTCACGTCCTTTATGTGTTAACTTTCTGAAATTCTAAATAGAATTCCATTGGGAAACTACTTATAGCGGTTTAGAAAAGAAATTAACCAAAATTAACTTTATGTTAAAAAACAAGCAATCCTCAGGGAGAAAGATTTACTTTTCCACATTTACAACTTTTTCTGGTACCTAAAATACAATGAAAGAAAACATTACAGTATACAGAATATACATAGAGTGAGCAGACTGGATTTTCAATAAAAATATTATTTCAACCCAAAGTATGAGGATGATTTTAAAACAAAGCTGAAAAGCTATAAAGATTAGAAACTGCTATAAAACCTTTGAAGAATGAATTGATTATCCATTTTCACCTTCAGCCATCCTAACTTTGCTTTTACTTGGCAATAATTAATACCACAAAAAGCAGTATCTTAACATACACCCAAAAGGGGGTCCAGGGGGTATAAAAACCTGCTTTGAAGGAGGGGTCCAGATTATGTCTTTTGTCAGCTTGTTGTGATTTTTAAAACCATGGTGCATCATATTCTTGATTTCAAATTTATGAACCACATGTGGATACAATTACAAGAAGACATTATTGGGAAATCCTCCAATTTTGAAAACTAACCTATAAAATAATTAAACTACTTGCCCCAAAATGTATACTACTTGTACTTCTCTGCGGCAGATAAACCCAAGCATTTTAGCCTAGATGGAAATATCTTGATTGAAAATGTTGAATGTCATGAATGAGATGGAACAGGTTAAAAAGGAACGATGGAGCTTTTCCTCATCCTTTAAAATTAGGTACATTATTTTAAGCCAAAATGGTATTCCACACAGTGCTAGTTACTTAATGAGCTTAAACCTCAAGAGGTAATACAAGATGAAAATAAGTTCTCACTTCAAGTTTATGTAAATCATAGGTAGTATCTCCGCAGTAAATTGAGAAAAATTGCAAATAAGAGGGCAATCATCTTTGGAAGTCGATGTCAAGGAGGAAAATGACCACTCCCCCTAGCTAATCATTCACACCTGTCTCAAGTTGCCTTCGGTGGACTTTGCTCTCCTTTGAAACACTATTCTTCATGTTCTCCTGTCTTAGCCAAGCCAGTTCCCACTGTACATTCACCCTAAATGTTGCAAAATACCCACACACACAACTGCATCAGCAGCAGATACATTCATTCTGATGGTGCACAGAGCCGATCTGTTGAATAAGTGATGCAGAAAACAGGCCATGAACGCCAGGACGTAGGGTCTCCGCACCTAGGGCATAAACTACAAAGCAGAGAAGAGAGCAGATTGCTGCCTCGTTTGAAGGTAACTCTACAATATCTCCTAGTCAAATGCTATCACTTTCTTTTTTTTTTTTTTAATTTTATTTTTAAACTTTACATAATTGTATTAGTTTTGCCAAATATCAAAATGAATCCGCCACATATGACTTTCTGATTCATAGAATTTGTAATGGAGACAAGGAGGGGGTGGGTTAAGACCTCCGCATTAAAATTCCAGAACAAATAATATCTCAGTGTCTTGATAATAAATTTAAGGAGTGAACTGTAAAATAGTGCAATGTTAACTGATACGCTCTTTTCAGAGCCCCTCATTTCAAGACAGTCAAATCAGAGTAGTCTCACAGTAAAATGTAAACATCCTCATCAACAGCATTTCAAATGCCCAGCTGTCATCCTGTAATTATCTATGGCCCAAGAGAAGCATTAGCGCAAACAGGACAGAATTTTTTAAATTTAAATAACAGTCCAATCCAGGGCTGATACAGCAGTATCATGGTGTCAGGAACCCAGGCTCCACCAGGCTTATCTCTTGAATTCACATCCTCCTCTCCACTCTCAAGGCCGCCATCTTAGTTCAGGACGCCATCTTCTCTTCCTTAGACTATCGTCATGGCCTTCCTTCTAGTGTCATTGTTTCTGGGCAGCTTCCTCATTACTCCCATAAACCAATGGGATCTGAGTGTTCTCAAGAAGATTCTAAATTAATTACCATGGGAGTCCAGGCCCTTCAAATTATGGCCTGGGTTTACAATTCCATCTGCATTTCCAGCCAATCCTCACACTCTGTTGCCGTTTTCCAAACACTTCAAAAACTCTTGTTCTTTCCTGATTTTTGCTGTACTGGAACTTCCCTTCTCACCTCTACTCTGTCCTTTCTCAGCCTCATCACTCTTCAAGGCCCACCTTGGGTGTGATCTCATTTGCTAAGTGCTCTCTCCTTTCTGGGCTCTTCTGCCCACCAAAATGAGCTCAATAAATATTTAATGAGCATAAAGCAAAGTAAAGGACTAGAGATAGTGACATAAATAAGAGTGCTTCTGCCCAAAGTGGTTAAATATTTAGCAGATGAAATGGAAACTTTACTCATCAGAGTAAAACATTATCAACAGGATAATGGCAATATGATCAGACTGCTATGGGGGCACTTAATCTCGCCTCCAGACAAAATCGAAGGTTCTACAGCTATGTACAATACTACTTTCTTAATTTAGTACTTGTATGGTCAATAAATACACTTGTATCTTTCTTCCCTACCAAATTATGAGTTTGTGGGGAAGGGGGCCCAGGGCAGGCCACTCCAAGATATGCTTCAATAGAATATTGATTATTTTGAATTAAGGTTACTTAAGAAACAGCCAATTCAAGAGGTACACTTTGACCCTCCTTTGTCTCTCTGAAAGCAGGAAATAAATCTCCCATGGGAAGGGACCACTCCCTGCACCTGAAGGTAGAAGGAAAGAGAGAGTTCCAGGCCTGAGAAGCCTATATAAATAAACTTATCACTTCTTTATTAATTTACTACCCAAACTTTGCCTAAACTCCTTAATAATTAAGCACCCAACCTAAGTTTCTTTGTCCTGTCAATTCCTCTCAAATTTATTGTTTCTTTGTCTAAAAAACATAAAAATTGCTTGCACTAGCCTCTTTTTCGTCCTATTTCTGAGAGACTCCATGCTAACCAGTTAAACTTGTTTCTTTTTCCTCTATTTATCTGTCTTGCATCCATTTCAGGCATAAGAACTCAAGAGGAGTGGGTGAGGAGATTTCCCGCTCCCCAACACTACCCATACCACTATTTCATTTACTGCCAAAACAAATAAGAAGGATTTCATTTTGACACTTATTTGCGAAGTCCATACAAATACAGGAAAAAGAATTCAAGCTTTAAATAAATATATTGCAGCAAAAAAATTTAAAACCTGATTGAAATAATACTGAGTTATCTTTAGTCATATTATGAAGAATAAAAAAGACATGCTAACTAAATCCAAGTGGAAAAGATTACTTTTTTGAGGTACTGAAAAAGAAAAAGATTTACCTTCCATGGGAAAAAATTAATTATCAATAACAAGCCTATGTAGGTCAGGAAGCAACAGTTAGAACTGGACATAGAACAACAGACTGGTTCCAAATAGGAAAAGGAATATGTCAAGGCTGTATATTGTCACCCTGCTTATTTAACTTATATGCAGAGTACATCATGAGAAACGCTGGGCTGGAAGAAGCACAAGTTGGAATCAAGATTTCCAGGAGAAATATCAATAACCTCAGATATGCAGATGACACCACCCTTATGGCAGAAAGTGAAGAGGAACTAAAAAGCCTCTTGATAAAAGTGAAAGAGGAGAGTGAAAAAGGTGGCTTAAAGCTCATCATTCAGAAAACTAAGATCATGGCATCTGGTGCTATCACTTCATGGGAAATACATGGGGAAACAGTGGAAACAGTGGCTGACTTTATTCTTCTGGGCTCCAAAATCACTGCAGTTGGTGATTGCAGCCATGAAATTAAAAGATGCTTACTCCTTGGAAGGAAAGTTATGACCAACCTGGACAGCATATTAAAAAGCAGAGATATTACTTTGCCAACAAAGGTCTGTCTAATCAAGGCTATGGTTTTTCCAGTGGTCATGTATGGATGTGAGAGTTGGACTGTGAAGAAAGCTGAGCACCAAAGAATTGATGCTTTTGAACTGTGGTGTTGGAGAAGATTCTTGAGAGTCCCTTGGACTGCAAGGAGATCCAACCAGTCCATCCTAAAGGAGATCAGTCCTGGGTGTTCATTGGAAGGACTGATGAAGCTGAAACTCCAATACTTTGGCCACGTGATGCAAAGAGCTGACTCATTTGAAAAGACCCTGATGCTGGGAAAGATTGAGGGCAGGAGGAGAAGGGGACGACAGAGGATGAGATGGTTGGATGGCATCACTAACTTGATGGACATGGGTTTGGGTGGACTCCAGGAGTTGGTGATGGACAAGGAGGCCTGGCATGCTGCAGTTCATGGAGTCACAAAGAGTCGGACACAACTGAGTGACTGAACTGAACTGAAACCATTTAGGCATAGCTTTTGATTCTACTAAAGAGTGAGTTATCACATGAAACACAATAATACTTGGTTATTTTAAGAGATGTATACACATGAAAGAAAAACATTGAAATACCAGTGATACTGATATATAATTCTGCACCAAGCTCTTCTAATCATTAATTTGTAAATTTAATGCACTCCAAAACTCAAATTAAATAGTTAACTCAACTTAACATTTAGATCAGTTGATTCTGATCTTCAGGTATTGTGGTTGTTAACTTATTTATAGAGAAAACACACTCTTATTAATCTATTTGAAAAAAAGCCCAGTCATTTAGGATGGCACTAATTTCCTAATTTTGCAAAAAAAAAAAAAAAAAAGTGAATCTGGGAGAGGTTTCGCAGTTTCTGCTTTTCACATGGTAGATCAGCTGGGAAATCAGAAATAGGACTCCAGCCTATTCAGTGAGATAATAAATGTTCAAAGAGCTTTGTAAACTGTAAAGAACTATAAAAATGTACGTTCCGTACAAGCTGGATTAGAACACTCTGTGCTCATAGAGACTTCAAGTAAATTCTGTGACAAAAGACTCCTTTTCCCAAGGCATGAGACTGCCATAAAGATGAATGTTTATTGTTATTCTGAAAGGAAAAACAAAAGGCATTTCCTTGAACTGAAGAAAATAAATAACATTTTATTTTTTAAATATGATGTCTCTATCAACGGTTTTATGACAGCTGTGGGAAGCCCTTTGTCTTATTGCCATTTTGAGTAGCTTGAATGAGTTTCTCTCTATCCATCCCTGCCAATTTATAGCCAAGATTCTTTACCCTCATATTTAACATTAAACAGGGAGACATTTGAATTTTTCATACGATCTTGTCTGGAAGAAAAGTCTTTAACTGTGATTTAACTGCACTTGAAAAAATCTTAGCCCCAACACTTTCAAGTTTCTGGTCTCTACCTGAGAGAGAGGATGAGCCAGACCACTGGAGATCATTTGGATACCCTGGTTCATGGAGGTGGGTCTGAAGGTAATTGTTATTGCTACCTTTTTACTAGAGAGAACATGCTGTGAGTGCCACAGGACTTTGGTCTAAGCTTTTTAAACTAGTTGCCAACAGCACAAATGTGCACATTCATACTGATGTGCCAACATTGATCTCCTCAGTAAACACTCAAAGGATCAAGAACTGTTGTGTTGCAAAACGCTTCGGGGGCCACGCTTGAGGTTGTGAGCCATCAGCAATGCTTTACTCTGACATGACTTTCATGTCGATTTGTTCTGATGGTTTCCAAGTTTTTATAAAAGCCAAACCTCACAGTGGACACAGTTCAATTTCAGAAACTTGCTAGCATGTCCACAGTAACTCCTACCAAGTCCTCATCTGCAGGCTATGTTCGTCCACGCAGTCTCAGACTCCAGCCTCACCACTTTAGTTCTTCCCTGTTTTCTGCTTAAGAATGTTTCCTGTTTACTACTGCTGAGGAGGGGGGAAAGAATTGTGGCAATTAGAGAACTTCTCCGTAGACATTTTCATATAGAGCCACTTCCACTTAACTAGTATTAAGTGGATACTAACAAGTATTCCACTCATAGAGTATCAGTTCAGTTCAGTGAAGTCGCTCAGTCGTGTCCGACTCTTTGCGACCCCATGAATCGCAGCACGCCAGGCCTCCCTGTCCATCACCAACTCCCGGAGTTCACTCAAACTCACGTACATCGAATCGGTGATGCCATCCAGCCATCTCATCCTCTGTCATCCCCTTTTCAACAGACCTATTGGATGTTAGATTATAAAATGGCAGAGAATGGCTCTTGATAACAAAATTTAAGCTTGTTTTACCAAAAGGCACCCACAGCGCCCTCACTGAAACTGTCCACAGCACCCCGCTGACGGTGGTCAGAAACCAGTCTCCCAGTTCCTCTGGGACAGCCCAGTTCCTCTGCGGTTGGTCATCAGCCCACAGCAGAGTGAAGAACCTACTGTCTGTGGGAGGAAGGCCAGAAGGGACTAGAAACCCCACACATATATGGGTGAGCTCTAACCCTTTCGCAGAGTCACGAAATCTGAGACCTAAGCTCTTGAGTCCAACCTGTTTCCCCAACTGGGATCCAGAGCCAGCTCCTTCCCAGGTAAAAAATTTCCTTTAAAAATTCACTGAATTCCACAGTCTTGCTCTTTTTTTTTTCCCTCTTTTTATTTGGAAGATAAATGTATTGTGTTGGCTTCTGCCATACACCAACACGAATCAGCCACAGGTATACATACGGCCCCTCCCTCTTGAACCTCCCTCCCATCCCTCTGGGTTGTCCCAGAACACCGGGTTGAGCTCCCTGTGTCATATAGCAGATTCCCACTGGCTGTCTACTTCACACATGGTGATGTACATGTTTCCATGCTACTCTCTCCACTCGCCCCGCCCTCTCCTTTCCCTGCTGCATCCACAGTCTGTTCTCTGTGTCTGCGCTTCTATTCCTACCCTGCAAATAGATTCCTCAATACCATCTTTCTAGATTTCATGTTAGTATATAGTATTCGTTTTTCTCTTTCTGACTTACTCCATTCTGTATAACAGGCTCCAGGTTCATCCCATACTCAGGAGTCTTCTCACCATGAGGCACCTCCCTTCTGGGAGGGGGCTTTTCCACAATCCAGTTACTAGGTAGGGCTGCCCTTCCTACCTAATCATCCTTTCAGTCACATGGGCCAGACAGTAACCAAGGAGAAACCAAGTTCTTAAGTTCTTTTGAGACATGACCCCTTTGAGAATCTCCAAGTCTGAGTCCCCCGGTGAGGAAATTCAGACTATGCTCAAGCATACAACATTTTATCACCTTACGGGTCCCCAGAGAACTATCCAAGGACTGGACTGAGGAATCTCTGGGAATGGAAAGTTCTAAGCAGATCTGAAGACAGAACCCCCAGTTCAACTTTCAGTTTTGTTCCTTATTGACTATAAGACTTTAAGCAAGTCAATTAAAATTCTTCAAGTCTCTATTTTCTCATTCACAGGACAGTAATTCCTGCCATCACCACACCTCTGGGTTCTATCCATAAAAATCAAAATTTTGTAATTATATATCCCTATGAGGTTAAAGGCAATGGCAGCCCACTCCAGTACTCTTGCTGGAAAATCCCAAGGATGGAGGAGACTGGTAGGCTGCAGTCCATGGGGTCACGAAGAGTAGGACACAACTGAGCAACTTCAGTTTCACTTTTCACTTTCATGCATTGGAGAAGGAAATGGCAACCCACTCCAGCATTCTTGCCTGGAGAATCCCAGGGATTCTGGAGCCTGGTGGGCTGCCGTCTATGGGGTCGCATAGAGTCGGACACAACTGAAGTGACTTAGCAGCAGCAGCATGAGGTTAAAGTATGTCTTTTAATTAGAAACCTTGGAGTCATCTTTGAGTCTGTTTTTGTCTCTCATCTACTCACTCACCTTGGTCAGGTCCTTATGCCTGAACCCCAATCTCTGCTTCCCAGTTGTTATACATATGCATTGTTACATATGAGTAAGTAAACATAAATATACATATATAACTGGAGAAAGAAATGGCAACCCACTCCAGTATTCTTGTCTGGAGAATCCCATGGAGAGAGGAGCCTACTGGGCTACAGTCCATGGGGTCACAAAGAGTCAGACACCACTGATCGACTAAGCACACACATATACACACACACACACACATACATATATAACATCTATATCTACATTTGTGTATGTAAACATACAAAATTTTATATGTGAATACAATATATATTCATTTATCTCTCTGCCTTTGTTTGTTGCTATGAGACAGTCATGTTTCCAAAATGAATTATTGTTTGATCTAAATGATGTTCTTACTAATCACTTCTACAGTGGCATAAAGTTAGCCAAGATAGAGAATTTAGAGCATAGAGAGAGAGAAAGAGAATTTGCTGATGGGGAGGTGGGGAGAAATGGGCGCAAATAGGCAATGAATCAGCTTTCATTGAGGAAGTTTCTTCTCACTCAATAGAACAAAGATTTTGAAACAGATATTAGGAAGATGTGATGCAGAAGTATAGCATCCTGTTGGCTTACGGGTCTTCACAGACTCTGGTAGGAGCTGACTCATCTTAACCTTCCTTCCCCTGGAACCCTAGGAAACGCCAGGATCCCCAGTTGACAGGCCCATTTCTGAAAGACTGTACAACTTTCAAGAGTAAAATATGAGTGACTAAAAAACATAAAGGTACTAGATATTAATCAATGTCATACTGGTGTTATGGATTATCATATTTCTGAAAATAATTAGATTTATAAATATCACATGCTCCTTGATTAATAGTCTAAGTATCAACAACATACCATCACATGAAAGTGACGAGTCATGGCATTAGGGAAGCGATGGAATCTGTGATCCATGTATGGATTTGGTGAGCATTCTGGCTCATGGGTGGTACCAGTCACACAAGCCTCACATGTGTGCCCGCCACTGCAGGATTCTGCCTTTTATAAACTCTGCCCACATTCTGCCTGGGCAGTACAGCACTGACTAAAACACTGAAAATACCCCTCCCTGCCAAGAAGCCAGCAGTTACTTCTATATTCTGTCTTCCTCCCTACAATAAACTCTTCATAAAAAATGTCCAAGCTTGTTCTTTCTCCAAACTTCACAATGTGATTTAAAACATAAAATAATCTCAAACACATAATATCTTAAAGAGGAAAAACACACATTTGTTGGGAAATAGGTTACAAAAATTCTCTTCTGCACAAGCCTAGTATATCATTTTTTAGTACAGACCTTTACACCAAATTTGCTTGGAACTACTAGATGTGACTACAACTTCCTTACGCACTATTGTGTGACAATCACTATGAAAAGTACCACTTTACAATTCAGTTAGTTTTAAAACTCACTGTCATAAGCAAGAAGAATTCTAGAGTTGAAGGAAAAACACAAAGTAAGGAAGTAATCCAATAGCATTAGATGGCCTCAAAGGGAAAGAAAAAAACCACCCAGGAAAATACAGAATTCCCATGTATTGCTATCTTCTCTTTTTGCATAACAAATCACCCCACAACTTGAAACAGAAGCAAATATTTACCATCTCACAGTTTCTGTGGGACAAGAATTATCTGGGAGCATCTTAAGACATAACGTACATGACAGAATTGGTAACAGTTTTAGAGATTTATCAGTCCTGACAAGAATGCAATGACTGCATTTCAGAGTTACTCTACAGAAGTCACTATTTCCTCACACGTAAAGAAAATACAATTCACCTGCTCGTTAATGTTGATATTAAAGGCCCACAGATGCCATCTTCAGGGCCTCTGTCCCAACAAGAGAACTATGTAAGAAGTAACTAGACCTGCCTCACCCCTTGACTCAGTAACATAAAAAGCTAAGGTATAACTGGATCCTCTGGACCTAAATGAATAGGCATGTGTGCATGACAAGTCGCTTCAGTCATGTCGCACTCTTTGTGAACCCATAAACTGTAGCCCACCAGGCTCCTGTGTCCGTGGGATTCTCCAGGCAACAATACTGGAGTGGGTTGCCATGCCCTCCTCCAGGGGATCTTCCCACCCAGGGTTTGAACCTGCATCTCCTGCAACTCCTGTGTCGCAGGCGTATTCTTCACCACTGAGGCACCGAGGAAGACCCCTAAATGAATAGCAGAAGAGTCAATTAGGAGAAGACTTTTCTTTAAGAGAATCCAGCCATCACCACAGACATCACGCCGTTTCAGAGGATTTGTCCCCGAGAGAGTTTGTCAGGATGTACCGTGAGCTCCCAGTCAACAGACTAGTCAACTCATCAGTCACCTCGCTGAGGGAACGATCACGTGTGTCTCTGTGACCTAAATCATGGGACCACTGGCCCACGTGTCACATATCCGGGTCACACAGCCAGACCCTAGAGCGCGGGGTGGGTGGAATGTGGGTTTTCAGCCTCACGGAGGCTCCGGCCACCTGGGTCTTCTTCTGTCACTGTCCTTCCCTGGAAGGCCCCCGAGGTGGCCACCACAGAGCCGCAGCACAGAGAAAAGAGCCTAGCACGCAGCGGCTGCCCGCCCTCCCGTCTGCGGAAGCTGGACCGGAAACCGCCCCGGAGTATCCTGCTTTCTTCCGTCCCGTCGTCAGAGGTACAGGGCCTGAGACGCGCTGACGGGGATCCAGGTGCCCTGTCTCACCAACCGCCATCTGACGGGTCAGCTCTGCTCCTTGGTGTGTTCCCCTGGCTGCAGAATCGATGGGTGAGTAGATTCTCAGCAGAATCGATGCTGAGTCATGGTGATACAGGATCTTGCTGCAGACCTTACTGAATGGGATATCATAAGGTCACACTCTCTCCTGAATCCATGGAGTCGGAAGTGGCTCTTTACCTGTTCGAGGTTAAGCATTGCCACCTTACAGTCTGGGTGTTTGAGAACCTCGCTCAGGACCTCCTCAACTGGTGTGTGTCCCCGAATGCACCCACGTGAACCTACATTTACAATCCAATAGCATTAGATGGCCTCAAAAAGGGGGGGTGGGAGTTGGGGGCGGGGAATCACCCAGGAAAATAAAAAATTCCCATGTAATAATATTTATTATAGTGCATTGGCTATTTTTTGTATGAGGTAATACACTTCTTGGAACATGAAAGCCTTTCTATTAGCATCACTGCTTGTTGTTTCCTGGTCTCAGGGTTTATGACTGAAGCTTTGAGCTACAGAACTACCACTGAGAATTCCAAGTTCAGGATTTGGTCTGTCTCAAACTGCCCTAGCAGAATTCTTCAGCTGCAAAATGGGAAGAACAATTCTATTGACACCCCAAATTAAAAGGATTATAGACAATTACATTTTAAAGGAAATGGTAACAATCAGAAGAGTGAACACATTATTAAATACAAAGATTAATTTTAATGAGATCGCTATGTTGTCAGATACCCGGATTATTTTATTTAACCAAAGGTGGTGAAGAGTGAATTTTCCACTATGCATCCAGGATTATTCTTGTAATATCCCATAGATTTATCAAAATAATAAAGCATACATATACAAATACTCCAGATCTTATAATTTTATGTTTCTCACTCAAATGTAGTTATTTATTGAGTACGGTTTGATGCACTGTGGGTACCAAACAAGTGTTAGAAGTGGGTCCCTGCTGCTAATGACCTTTAGGCCTTGGGAAAACCACACACACACACACACACACACGCACCAAAAAAAACTTAACCCTTTCTTTTATGTTCAAAACTCTTCCCTCATACAAAAAGCAAAACCAGCCAGAAAACTCATTCAAATCTCTTAACTCCTGCTATAATTACGCTATTCCTGTCATCGAGTTATCAGCCATAAACTTGCAACAACGACTAGCCACCTGGATTTCTATATTCCAGGTACATTCCTAAAACACAAGTAGGTCTCACGGACTCAAAACTTTATAAAATCAAAACTCATAACCGGATATAAAACACTCATCATGGACCCATCTTCAGTTCAGTTCAGTTCAGTCTTTCAGTTGTGTCCAACTCTTTGCAACCCCATAGACTGCAGCTCTTGCCTATCCTTAAATCTGATCACCAGTTCCGCAGGGTTCACTGTGTCCAGAGCACTCCCCACACCATGTCTTCTTACAAAGAGTTCTGCCAGGTGATCCATAGGCTGCTATGTTGGAGGGTTTTGTCTTTTCTCTCTCTCCTTAAAATGGCCTTAACTCTCCTCTTCTCCAACAAACTTTTATTCATCCTTGAAAACCCCAGTTTCAATGCAAACTACTTAACTATTTTAAGTTAATAGCCCCTAAAACCCAGGGGCTATGGTGAGACTTTATATGCATTATTACTATCAGTCCTCACCACACCCCTATAAGATATGTGTCATTATCTCTACTTTACAAACAGAGATATGAGACTGAGATACAATGATAATTTTTGCCTTAGGATACTTTTGAACTGTGGTGTTGGAGAAGACTCTTCAGAGTCCCTTGGACTGCAAGGCGATCAAACCAAACCTAAAGGAAATCAACCTTGAACATTATTGGAAAGACTGATGCTGAAGCTGAAGCTCCAGTACTTTGACCACCTGATGCGAAGACCTGATGCATTGGAAAAGACCCTGATGCTGGGGAAGATTGAAGGCAAAAGAAGAGGGTGACAAAGGATGAGATGGTATTGCCAACTCAATGAACATGAGTTGGAGCAAACTCCAGGACAGAGTGAAGGACAGGGACTTCTGACTTGCTGCCGTCCATGGCAAAGCGTCAGACACGACTTAGCGATGGAACAAGAATAACAATGAGGAGATGTGGAGATAAGACTCAAATCCAGGTTTGTCTGACTCCAGAGCTACATGAATACTTAGTAATGATGTTACATACTGACTTTTAGCACGTAGATTCTTTTAAAGGTTCAAAGGGAATGCAAAAGTGCTCAAGTGAGTTGACATACAGATAAGCAGTCTCAGGACAGATAAGTTCCTAGGCACGAATGCAGGCGTGTAGGTATCTGTGTGTGGTCACATACAGCCTTCTCTAAAAATTCTCCTCCCAAATCAAAGAGCTGTACAAAAGCTCACCTTCCGGTATACCTCAAGTTTCCTAGATGGTACGTTGCAGTCCTAAGAAACCAGCACATTTCCAAAAGGGTCTCCCTAACGGGTGCAGGCAGGTGAATACAAAAGCAATCTGCCCATTTCTTCTCTGTTTTCCCAGGTACAGGAAAGTGAAATGATCCTAATACTCTAAGAGCAGACTGTTCATCTGAGTCACACCAAGTAACTTGATTACTGCTAAAGTAGAATTTGAAAATGAGTAAAGTGGTTCTTTATGATCAGCCTTTTGGAAGTCATTCAAAAGTGCAGCAGTACTACTTCAAAGAGGATAACTCGAATTTAAATCTCACTCTCTCTTTAGCGTTGTTTATCAACAGCTCAGTATTTAATTGGGACTCTTGATTTATGTTATGTAATTTAACTAGTATATAATTTAAACATTCATAATTAAGTCACTATTGGAATAAATGGAATAAACACAAGATGAAGTTGGATAGTGAGGCGCTCATCACCAGAGGAGTTCGATCAGACAGGGAAGATACTTGATACTGAGTTTCCAGAACCATGGTTCTGAACCTGGAATGCACACTGCAACCACCCAAGGAGTTTTTTCCAAGATGGAGGCCCAGGTCCCACCCACAGAGATGCTTATAAAGCTGGAGTAGACGAAGCATGAAAACAGGTTTGTTTTTTTTACCTCAGGGCTTTTGAAGCTCAAGTCACTCAAATTGATGGCCAAGGTGGACACCACTGCCACAGAAGGAACTCGGGCACTGGATGGAAGGTTGGAACAGGTGCCATTTCAGGACCCTTCCAACCCTGAGAGTCCAAATGGTTTTTTTAATTGGAGGATAATTACAATATTGTGTTGGTTTCTGTCATAACTCAGCCATAGGTATATATATAGGTCCCCTCCCTCCCGCCTCCCACCCACATCCCACCACGCTAGGTTGTCACAGAGCACTGGGTTTGAGCTCCCTGTGTCATACGGCAAATTCTCACTGGCTATCTGTTTTATACATGGTAATGCATATGTCTCAAATGCTACTCTCTCAAATCATCCCACCCTTTCCTTCCCACACTGTGTCCAAAAGTCTGTTCGTTATGTCTCCGGTAAGTCTGATTGTGGATATGATCCATGCTACAACATGGTACTAGATTAGACCTGAAGTTTCTCTGGATGTGCAAATTCAGAATAAACTGTTGCAGTGATATTGTTTCCTGGGTGTAGCTTCCAAGTACAAAGAGGCCGCTACTATTCCTTACACCTCCTTCTTGTAGTATCCTATCTTCTGCAGATCACCAATTGAAGAGATATTAAAAGTGAATAATTCAATCAACTCAATGAGGAAATATCTACTGAGGATCGATTATCTGCAAAACACTCCTCTGGGCACTGAACATTCAATAACAAGTTATTGGTCTCACTGGAGTCTCAGATCTCACTGGAACTGACAATTTAACGGGCATGAATGGCTGCAATACAAAACTAAGGTGATAACTTTGAAGTTTAAGTGCATGATAGTCCATTTAAGAGAGTACACCCAGTTGGCGAAGAAAAGACTGATGCAGGCAGAAGTATGTTATCTTATTTTCGTAAGCCATGGTGCAAAATCCATACCTTATATGTTTTACTAAAGGGGAATATATATCAAAGGAAAATGTAGAAGTTGTAGGTCAGCCTTTAGGTATACCAACACGTACATATACCTCCCTAAACATCTACCGGAAGAAATTCTATTAAGCAAAACCTTCTAGAGATTTTTTTTTTAACCAAGGGCTAAAGTGAAATTTTCTAGAGTGACACAGATATATTGTTGGTTTATGCAATTTAACCAAATTCCCAATAACTTGAAACAATTGCCTAAAAACAGCCACCTTGCTAGTGAACCATGCTGATCCCACAGGATGAAGAATACTTGAGGGCTTCCCTGGAGGCTCAGTGTAAAGAATCCACCTGCCAATGCAGGAGACACAGGTTTAATCCCTGATCCAGGAAAACCCCACATGCTGGGCGGCAACCAAGCCCATGCGCCACAACTACTGAGCCTGTGCTCCAGAACCCAGGAGCCACAACTACTGAGCCTGTGCTCCAGAACCCAGGAGCCACACTACTGAGCCTGTGCTCCAGAACCCAGGAGCCACACTACTGAGCCTACGTGCCGTCACTACTGAGGCCTGAGCACCTAGAGCCCGTAGGCGACAAGAGAAGCCACTACAGTGAGAAGCCCGTGTGCCGCAACTAGAGGAGGCCCGGCACAGCCAAAAAGAAAGAAATAAATTAAATTTTAAAAAAGAAAGAACACTTGAGGGACTTCCCCGGTGGTCCAGTGGCTAAGACTCCGTGCGCCCAATGCAGGGGCCCAGGTTCAATCCCGGGTCAGGGAACTAGATGCCACAACCAAGACCCAGTGCAGCCAAATAAATAAATGAAATAAATATTCAAGAGGAAATAAAAAAGAATACTTGAGATATGAGAGAACATCAGCTAGCCGACATTTGCTGAACTCTATTTCAGAAAACTAAACTTCCACAAACAAGAATTCAGAGAGGCAGAGCTGGAGTCAAAGGAAGACATGGACTAAATCTATCATGTGTGTGTATTAGTCGCTCTCTTGTGTCCAACTAACTCTATGCGACCCCATGGATTATAGCCCGCCAGGCTCTTCTGTCGGTGGGATTCTTCAGGCAAGAATACTGGAGTGGGTTGCTGTTCCCTTCTCCAGGGGATCTTCCTGACCCAGGGATCAAACCCGGTCTCCTGCGTTGCAAGTGAACTCTCTCCATCTGAGCCGCCAGGGAAGCCCTACCTATCATAATAACCAGCCAGTCGCCTCTGGCTGACTCCACCTAACAGAACTGGAGCTGCAGAGGGTGCTGGAAAGGTCACTCGCTCTGATAAAAAGTAGCACCCCCGCTGCCACAGTCACACCCCGGAAACGAAATCCACGTTCATGTGTGTTCCTGTTAATCTTCACCACCAGACGCAGGGTCGAGCTAGACGCAGGAGCCTGGCAGTCACCAGGAGGAAGCTGTGTTCCGTATCCCTGATTCAGCCTGGGTACCAGTCACTGCTGTGCTCGAATCCGAGCCCTCAGACAGTGCATCCAGATAATAAAATGCTTTAGCTGAAGAGATAAGACTTGGGGGTAAACTAATGACTAGAAACTCAGCTCTTCGGCACAAACTATAATTCTTTCATGACAACAATATAGAAGACTTATCTATTGTTTTTAAAGAATCAAGCGTATCATATAAAATCTACCTTCTAAATAAAATAAAGACCCAACCTTTGGATGTTAAGACTATTTACATGGGAAGCTATATTTGGAAACATGAACTATAGTTTCTATTTTAAGACTGTGTCCTCCAGATTTCAGAAACAAAAAACACTCACCTGAATTCCTTTCCAGACAAGATAACTGCTTCTTAGTTTAAGAAAACCCAACCTCAACTCAGCAGATAAAGTGTCAATAAAAGTCCTCTGCCTCCTTTTTTAATATAATTTTTCAATCCCGCTTCTTAAAAAAGATCAACAACAGATTAAAAACTGTATACATAAAACAGAACATCATAAGCAAAAGAACAGTGTGTCCTAATGTATCCTCCTCCTTTATTGAGTTCAAAGCTAACTGAAAGGAAAAAAGAAACCTATTAATTTAGAAGCTGTAGATTCTAGAGTCCATTTATTACATTGATTTTTGGATTCTAAGGAGTAAGCCAGCTAATTCTGCTTTCAATAAAGATGCCTGGCTGGCTTATTATTTTATTAAGCGTTGGAGTCTGTGAGGACCCTGTCCTGGGCTGTCTTCTCCTTCCATGCCTTCTCTCCTCTGTCCTTCATTCATTCCTAAATTTTCATTTACCAGCCACATATGGAAGCCAGCATGTCTTTCCGTACCCCAGCCCTGTCTTCTGAGGAGTAGATATGCGTAACTACAGTCTACAGTGTTCTTAAAGTTATACGTTCCTCCTGCACAGCCTCTTCCAGAAAGAACTTCCACTAACACATAATTCTAAATAAAGTATATATCAAATGATACATCAAGTAACTTTTAGTGAAACCTCATTGCTTCTGGTGTCATATTAAATATACAATAGGAAACAATTTAATGATTGGTTGATTGACATTTTGAATCAGGTCAACTTCACTTGGGCTTCCCTGATGGCTCAGCAGTAAAGAATTTGCCTGCAATTCAGGAACTGCAGGTGATGCAGGTTCACTCCCTGGGGTCAGGAAGATGCCCTGGAGGAGGGCACGGCAACGCATTCCAGTATTGTTGACTGGAGAATCCCGTGGACAGAGGGGCCTGGTGGGCTACAGTCTATGGGGTCCCAAAGAGTTGCTGTAGCCCACTAGGCTCCTCTGTCCATGGGATTCTCCAGGCAAGAATACTGGAGTGGGTCACTTGCTAGGTTCCCTAAGCTATCTTTTCCTAGCACATGAAAATTATGTATTGTCCAGTGGTACTGTCAAGAAAAAGAGAGTCAGTTATTGGGGGTCACTCCCATGTATTGACAGAGAAGGCAATGGCACCCCACTCCAGTACTCTTGCCTGGAAAATCCCATGGATGGAGAAGCCTGCTGGTAGGCTGCAGTCCATGGGGTCACTGAGAGTCGGACACAACTGAGCGACTTCACTTTCACTTCTCACTTTCACGCATTGGAGAAGGAAATGGCAACCCACTCCAGGGTTCTTGCCTGGAGAATCCCCCAGGGATGGGGGAGGCTGGTGGGCTGCCATCTATGGGGTCGCACAGAGTCGGAGGCAACTGAAGTGACTTAGCAGCAGCAGCCCACCTATTGATAATAAGTAATCACCACAAATCCAGTGGTGCCTGGTGTTAGAAACAGCCCCGGTCACCTGGGTCCTAGGGTGGGAAGTGTGCTCTTGGGGTCCAAGCTCCCTCCCAACAGATCAGAAGTCTCATTTACAAGCCTAGCAGTTCCTACAAGGCTCTTGAAAGAGGCAAATTCAAGCTAGACTTTAAATATCAGGTTATTTTTTTTCCTGAAGAAAATAAATGAGTGACAGAGCCTGAAGTAGCCAGGTAGAAACAAAGAAACGGGCTACAGTTTTCACGGATAATACAAAATTGGCAGGATAAGCTATTTACAGTTTTCAGGGTGTGAGCAGCAAGGCTAGTAGCAAAACTCAGACTTAAATACACAGTGTGAGCGGGGAGATGGGGTTTGGAAAGGAAGGAAAAGAAAGAAAAGCCCAGGAGCAAAACAGAGTTCGAAGTTGCAAATGAGATTTTTAAATTCAAAGAAGTAAAAAAAAAAATAATTGGGCAATGAATGATAGAAAAAGTTTGCTTTAAAATGTGCTTTCTTCACTTAGGTTGCTGTTATTTAGTTGCCACACTGTGTGTGATACTGCGACCCCAAGGTCTGCAGCACTCCAGGCTTCCCTGTCCTTCACCACTTCCCAGAGTTGCTTGAATTCACGGCTATTGAGTCAGTGATGCTATCTAACCATCTCACCCTCTGCCATCCCTTTCTCCTTTTGCCTTCAATCTTTCCCAGCATCGGGCTATTTTCCAATGAGTCAGTTCTTTGCATCAGGTGGCCAAAGTATTGGAGCTTCAGCTTCATCATCAGTCCTTGTAATGAATATTCAGGGTTGATTTCCTTTAAGATTGACTGGTTTATAACTTCATTTATAACTAAGGTAAAAATCCTCAGTGAGAATAACCTATAAAGTTTACCTCAAAATCGTGAGGTAATTATTATTAGATATTAGCAATCGAGGAAGATAATAATAAAAATAACGTAAAATATACTAATCAGAAAAGCCTATTAAATATTTTAATATTCATTTTGGCATATGTAGATGACTAAGGCTCAACTCAACAAGATATACAGGAAAAGCAGATAATATTGTAATATTCTAGCAGGTATGTGTGACAATGTTCTTTAGCTTCAGAACAATATATGAACTTCAAAACTGTTTCTTTGCAGCCAGTCCCACTTCAAGCAAAACACAAAATGTTCCAGTCTCCTTTGGCCCTGAAGGCTTGTGAGTAAAGAACTGGTTAGGCCCATAAAGTACAACAAGGGACTCAGGGAAAACATGGCTTCTACCGGGGTTGGCCAGGAAGTTCCTTTAGGTTTTTCTGTAACATCTTATCGGAGAAGGCAGTGGCACCCCACTCTAGTACTCTTGCCTGGAAAATCCATGGACGGAGGAGCCTGGTAGGCTGCAGTCCATGGGGTCGCTAAGAATTGGACATGACTGAGCAACTTCACTTTCACTTTTTACCCAAACAAACCTTTTGACCAACCCAATACCAGGCCTCTCAATCTGACTCCATTCAGCCTTTACTGGGGCATTTTAGTTAATACTATAGGATACACAAGTAAATTCTTAGGGTTTTGCTGGTGACTCAGCAGTAAAGAATCCACCTGCCAATGCAGGAGACATAAGAGATGCAGTTCGATCCCTGAGTTGGGAAGATCCCCTGGAGAAGGGAATAGCTACCCACTTCAGTATTCTTGCCTGGGGAATCCTATGGACAGAGAAGCCTGGCAGGTTACAGTCCATGAGGTCGTAAAAAGTCAGACACAATTGAGGAACTAAACAACAATAAAAGTATTAACTATAGGTAAAGCTTTAAAATTATATCAATTGATAATAATAATAATTTTAGCATAGATCACCCACTGGAAAATGTCGGAAAGAAAACTAAAATTGTTTCTGGAAAGGAAATGTGAAGGAAGGGGCTGATAAATAAATGTCCACATGCCGGGTGTTTCCACAGGCACTTTACTTACATGTTCTCCTTCAGTCACTACAGACATTCAAAGGAAGTATGCTCTCTCTACTACCAAAAGCAAAATACGCCCAATAAACAGAAACAACTCTGAGCTAGAGAGGAATTACAGGTAGGATTCCAATCTTTAACTCCAAAGTTCACACAGTAAAAAAAAAAAAAAAAAACAGCAACCAAAATTGTTTTTTAGATACACAACTATTAATAGGAGTTGTCAAAGAAGACAATAAGGACACAGAGGCTCTGCGTGGCCTTTAGACAGGGGTCACAGAACTGGCCATCTCAAGCAATAGGGCTGGGGACATCTTGGCAAGCACAAGCCAAAAGAAGATAGAGAAGATCCTTCATGTAGAGGACGACATTAAAGACGGAGAGTTTTCTATGATTCCTGTTAAAGAAGTGAAGTGAATTCGCTCAGTCGTGTCCAAAACTCTGTGACCCATGGACTGTAGCTCACCAGGCTCCTCTGTCCATGGGATTTTCCAAGCAAGAGTCCTGGAGTAGGTTGCCATTTCCTTCTCCAGGGGATCTTCCCAACCAAGGGATTGAATCCGGGTCTCCCACATTGTAGGCAGACGCTTTACCATCTGAGCCACCAGAGACTTAGGGAAATACACAAATCAAAATTCAGATTTTTAAACATTTCGTTTTTTAACATGATAATAATAGCATCAAAAACCTCTGTGAAAGTGGTTATTTGTACTCAGAGCTCGATTCCCCAGTTTTAAATTGGAGATATCTAAAATTAAAAATATTAAGAAAAATATTATTTTCAAGTAAATCAAACCTATTCTGAACACATTCATTCAGCAAAGCCACCAGGCATCAGGAAGTAGTAAGTTTCTCACTGGACATAAGGAAATAGCCAAGACGTAGTCCTATATTTGATTCATTTGTATGTATCACATGTATCGTGTGTATCCTGAGGGAATGTGGAGCTAGATACACACCCATGTATATGCACATATACACATATGTACAGAATTCAATGGGTAAGCCTTTACTGTATGTTTCCGGATGTTAAATGTGCACACAGATTAAGGCAAAAGGATGCCAGCATGCTGTAAATAATTCCACCTTGTTCCCTTCCTTCAGCATTTTACTTGGCTGTGCTGGGTCTGGGTTGTGGCGTGTGGGATCTTTTGTCGCAGCACACAGACTCTCTAGTTGCAGAGAAAGGGCTCTGCAAGTTGCAGCGAGGGCTTACCTGCCCCTCAGCATGTGGGATCTTAGTTCCCCTATGACCACCAATCGAACCCACATCCCCTGCATTACAAGGCAGATTCTGAACTACTAGACCACCAGGGAAGTCCCTCCACCTTGTTCTTTTTTGTTTTTTTAATTTATTTATTTTTTAATTGAAGGGTAATTGCTTTACAGACTTTTGTTGCTTTCTGTCAAACCTCAACATGAATCAGCCATAGGTGTGCATATATCCCGGGTGGGGAGGGAGACCGGAGGGAGGCCCAAGAGGGAGGGGATATATGTACACCTGGTTCTTAAAGCTTAGAGGCCCACGTAAGCAAGTTAGGAAAGGGAAGTAAAAATCACCTCATAACTGCACTCTTCCCTGATGATGTAATTACAAATAAAATATCTTTGATGTCATAAAAAAAAAAAAAAGCTTTTATTTTTAAGCAAATAAAAACCATGATCTTTCAGTTTTCAAGCCAGGCCTTTTGGAGCTTTGGTCATGTATCCTGAGATGCACCTCCCCTGTGTGTGTCCCACTAGTGATGCCTGAAAGACAGAGAATAGTGGCACTGCTCTGAATTTACTACTCTGGTTCAAGCCTTCTCTTAATTCCCCATGCACAGCCAAGGGAAGGCTGCAATACTTAAGTATAAGGGAATTAAATACTTGGAAAGAACACAAAGAAATCAACATAGAATGCCATGGAACTGGACAGTCTAGCATACAGTTTAGCCATTTTCAGCTTGCAGTTCAGTACATGGATGGCTCCCTACTCAGCCTCCAACCTGCCAAAATACCTACTAACATCTAGCAGCCTAATACTCAAACCCAGGAGAAGTTGGGAGAGCATGACATTTCTTTTCCTAGGTGGTTAACTCCCACTCTTAGGGTTCAGGTTCATGTCTGAACTTTTCCACAGATGACTGGCCCTGAGACTGTCCACCTACTTTAGGAAAGTCTCTGCGCATTTATAGTGACAGGGCTTTGAAAAGTGAAAGTGTTAGTACCTCAGTCGTGTCCGACTCTTTTTGGCCCCATGAACTCTAGCCCTCCAGGTTTCTCTGTCCATGGGATTCTCCAGGCAAGAATACTGGATTGGGTTGCCATTTCCTCCTCCAGGGCATCTTCCTGACCCAGGGATCAAATCCAGGTCTCCTGCATTGCAGGCAGATTCTTTATCATCTTTACCCAACTGGAAAATATGGTGATTTTTTTAAACAAAGCTTAATATACCTAAATATATATTAAGGTATAACAGGAGGGGTTGTTCTCCTACAACTTCAGATGACATTCTTATCACGGAATGTTTAAGTTTTACATGAGATATTTCTTGAAAAATCTGTGTGCAGGTCAGGAAGCAACAGTTAGAACTGGACATGGAACAACAGACTGGTTCCAAATAGGAAAAGGAGTATGTCAAGGCTGTATATTGTCACCCTGCTTATTTAACTTATATGCAGAGTACATCATGAGAAATGCTGGGCTGGATGAAGCACACACTGAAATCCAGTTTGCTGGGAAAAATATCAATAACCTCAGATATGCAGATGACACCACCCTTATGGCAGAAAGTGAACAGGAACTAAAAAGTCTCTTGATGAAAGTGAAAGAGGAGAGTGAAAAAGTTGGCTTAAAGCTCAACATTCAGAAGACGAATATCATGGCATCCAGCCCCATCACTTCATGGCAAATAGATGGGGAAACAGTGGAAACAGTGGCTGACTTTTTCAGGGGACTTCAAAATCACTGCAGATGGTAACTGCAGCCATGAGACTAAAAGGTGCTTACTCCTTGGAAGAAAAGCTATGACCAACCTAGACAGCATATTGAAAAGCAGAGACATTACTTTGCCAACAAACTTCCATCTAGTCAAGGCTATGGTTTTTCCAGTAGTCATGTATGAATTTGAGAGTTGGACTGTAAAGAAAGTGGAGCGCCGAAGAATTGATGCTTTTGAACTGTGGTGTTGGAGAAGACTCTTGAGAGTCCCTTTGACTGCAAAGAGATCCAACCAGTCCATCCTAAAGGAGATCATCGTGGATATTCATTGGAAGGACGGACGTTGAAGCTGAAACTCCAATACTTTGGCCACCTGATGTGAAGAGCTGACTCATTGGAAAAGACCCTGATGCTGGGAAAGATTGAGGGCAGGAGGAGAAGGGGACGACAGAGGATGAGATGATTGGATGGCATCACTGACTCGATGGACATGAGTTTGGGTAAACTCCAGGAGTTGGTGATAGATAAGGAGGCCTGGCATGCTGCAGTCCATGGGGTCGCAAAGAGTCAGACACGACTGAGCAACTGAACTGAACTGAGATATTTAAGAAGTGAATTGGAATAAGTTTAAATAAAAGTATAATTTATATCTCAGTGAATTCTGAGCCTCATGGCATTAATATTAAAGCTAAGTAGGCAAAGTAAATATAAATACAGTTTTATTATTGTCAGTATATTAATGAAATGACTGTGCTTTGAACATTTTAGATAAACATCAATAAGTCAGAGAACTATTTTAATCAGAGATAAATATATAAAAATTGCTCTTTCCATATACCTATGAATAGTCTGTTTTATTTTCACAATGGTATTAATTTCCTTAAAGTCCTTGTAAGTTTTACAAGGGTATTAATTTTTTAAGTGCTTATAAGCTAAACTACAGTAAAGGTAGGCATTAGATAAGCATGCCCATGATAGCCAAGTAAATAAACTTAAAAGTACAAAAAAAAAAAAATGCACAAAGACCCCAAGGGCATTGCCAGTCGGTTTTGTGGAGCAATAAACCAGTTTCCAGTCATAACCTATTTTACAGTTATTGCTACTTTCACTGCATTTTTCAACTTGAACATGTACCAAATTTATCATGAAATACTACCTAAGGACAGCTATGGACTCCTCCATTCCACTTAGAATACTCCAAATCCATCCTTCATTTGGTCCAACAAGCAGAATCTCATGACATAAGTGGCAGTGGTAAAAGGAAAAAGAAATGAGAGAGCAAAGGGCAAAGGGGAAGGAAGATACATGAGTTTATGATAGAGTTTCAGTTCAGTTCAGTTCAGTTCAGTCGCTCAGTTGTGTCTGACTCTGCAACCCCATGAATCACAGCACGCCAGGCCTCCCTGTCCATCACCAACTCCCGGAGTTCACTCAAACTCATGTCCATCGACTCAGTGATGCCATCCAGCCATCTCATCCTCTGTCGTCCCCTTCTCCTCCTGCCCCCAATCCCTCCCAGCATCAGAGTCTTTTCCAATGAGTCAGCTCTTCACATCAGGTGGCCAAAGTATTGGAGTTTCAGCTTCAGCATCAATCCTTCCAATGAACACCCAGGACTGATCTCCTTTAGGATGGACTGGTTGGATCTCCTTGCAGTCCAAGGAACTCTCAAGAGTCTTCTCCAACAGCACACTTCAAAAGCACCAATTCTTCGACGCTCAGCTTTCTTCACAGTCCAACTCTCACGTCCAAACATGACTACTGGAAAAACCATAGCCTTGACTAGACAGACCTTTGTTGGCAAAGTAATTGCTCTGCTTTTCAATATGCTATCTAGGTTGGTCATAACTTTCCTTCCAAGGAGTAAGCGTCTTTTAATTTCATGGCTGCAGTCACCATCTGCAGTGATTTTGGAGCCTAAAAAAATAAAGTCAGACACTGTTTCCACTGTTTCCCCATCACCTCTGTCAATATTGCTTCTTTAGCTCCAGGACAGACCATCCCCAGCAACTCTTCCATCTGTATCTGACCTTCCAATCCTCTCCTCTCCCTGTATGAAGACTAAGATACCAGATATTTGGAGGTAACAGAGTGAACTTCTAAATTACCAAGGTGACCTACTTATTTGAGAGAAGTTTAAAGTGCTAGTTAGATTGTGGTGGTGGTCACTAAGTCCTGTCTGACTCTTGCAACCCTGTGGACTCTAGCTCTCCAGGTTCCCCTGTCCATGGGATCTTCTAGACAATAATACTGGAGTGTGTTGCCCTTTCCTTCTCCAGGGGATCTTCCCGATCCAGGGATCGAACCCATGTCTCCTGCACTGGCCCATAGCTAGATTGTACTAATCCGTAATTACCAATGCCAAGGTGCCTGCCTAATAAGCCTGATACAGGAAGTAAACACACTTTAAAATGTCCTGTTAAACCTATCCATCCTAAGCTGCACACCTAAGCATCTAATTTTACTTCTCTCTTTTTTTCTTGCTTCTAAAGGCATTTAATGAGACTAGTTTCCAAGTTTTACATCACTTGATAAGAGGAACCAGCACAGCAGAAAGGTTTCCCTGGTAGGTCCCGTGGGGCTCAGTGCTTAACAGAGAGGAAGAGACTTCCTTCTAGGCCCCTGCTGTGACCGGAGAGACAGCAATAGGATCTGTACGTGTACCCAGGACTATTTCTTGATCCACGAACCTGCCACCCTGAAGGACTTTGCCTTGTATCTGTTTCTTCATGTCTCAGCTGAACTGTGACAAGGATGGTGCTAGGTAAACTTAACACTGGTTGGTGTGGTCAGGTAGGTAGAGCACTGCTCCGAAGTAGATGTTCAGACATAGATGCCATTGCAGACACGTTGAACCATATCGTTTGTTAGTGCTCATCATGGCCCATGAGCCTGCAGTGGGTTTGAGCCAGGACCTTTAAAATAAGGACGTATTAGTGGTAGATTTCCTCATTCTAATTTACCATTACTTCCTTATTTTGGTGGTGATGGTGATAACCTACACACATGGACCCTATGTGTGTAGGATGTCTTTTGGTTCAAGTAACTGGAAAATGACTGAAGTTTCAGGGCAATAGAACAGCAGGTGGATGTTGGCATGAATGAAGAAGAAAGGCAGGTAGTCCTGGATGGTAGTGGGTAATACATCAAGAAACCAGATGCGAAATGGAGACAGCTGAGCTATGAGTTGAAGGTCTATGGATTCTTTGACTACTGTAGCTTGAGCACTTGGTAGTGCAAAAGAGAATTCTTTTAACTTTATTAAGTAATAAAAAAGAATTCACTCATTCCTCCCACTCCATATATATATGTATATATACACATACCACATCTTTCTTATCCATCCAACTATTGATGGATATTTAGGCTGCTTCATATCTTGGCTAGTGCTGCAATAATTATGAGGGTGCAATGTCTTTAGTTAGCATTTTCTTCAGATAGATACCCAGAAATGGAAGTGCTGGATCAGATGGTAGTTCTAGTTTAGATTTTCTGAGGAACCTCCATTGATTTCCAGAGTGACTGCACCAATTTACATTCCCACTGACAGGGCTCAAGGTCTCCCTTTTCTCCACATCGTCCCTACTGCTTGTTATTTCTTATCTTTTTGATAACAGATATTATAAAAGGTGTGAGGTGATAACCTTATTGCAATTCTGATTTACATTTCTCTGACAATTAGTGACTTTGAGTATCTTCTCACATACCTATTGTCCATCTGTACGTCTTGACGTGAGAATAGGTATATTCACATCCTCTGCTCATTTTTTAATCAGATCATTTGTTTTGTTATTGAGTTGCATGAGTTCTTTATATACTTTGGGGATTAGTCCTTATCGAATATATGATTTGCAAATATTTTCTTCCATTCAGTAGACATTGCTGAGCAGAAGCTTTTCAGTTTGATGTGTTCACACTTGTCTATTTTTGCTTTTACTGCTTTTGCTTTTGATGTCAGATTCAAAAAATCATCACCGAGACCTATGTCAGGAAGCTTGCTGTCTATGTTTTCTTCTAAGAGTTTAAAGGTTTCAGGTCTCACATTCCAGTCTTTAATCCATTTGTAGTTAATTTTTAGTGTATGATATAATACAGTGGTCCAGCTTTATTCTTTTGCATGTGCCTGTCCAATTTTCCCATTTATTGAGGAGACTGTCCTTTCCCCATTGTCTATTCTTGGCTCCTTTGATGTAAATGAATTGACCATACGGCATGGGTTCGTTTCCCGGCTCTGTATTCTGTCCCACTGACCTATGTGTGTGCATGTATGCCAGTACCACACTGTTTTAATTGCTACAGCTTTGTAATAGAGCTTGAAATCAGGGAGCATGTTGCCTCCACCTTTGCTGTTCTTCTCAAGATTCTTTTGGCAATCTAATTTCAATTGGCATCTAATTTTAAGTAAAAATGATCTCAACAAAAACTATTTGAAAGCCATGAAATGGACTGGTGTGGGTATAAAATATTCTGGTTTTTAATTTCAAAATCACAAGTTTAAAAACCCAAAATATGTAACTTATTCATTATTTTTGCATTGATCCCACTTCCAAGCTACTCATTTCTGCCTTCAAATTGCTGTTAACACAAACCCTTGCCCAGTGGCTGTCTTAGATGAAAGATTCCGTCCGTCTATAGATTAGGTGAGCACACAAGCATCCAGAATTTAGTCATGTCTAACATACTTCCAAGTCCATAAATACATTTAACATGCTTAGCATTTGTCCCTCAAGTTGGAAAAATCCAAACCAAAATTTAGCTGAAAGAGTATTTCACTATTCAGCAACTTAAAATATGGATATTTTACCAAGATGTAATAATATGACAGTTAGGAAATAAATATAATGTATATTACCTGAAATTACTTTTAGGCAATTTTTTAAGTACTCTGTACCTGTTTTGCCATACTTGTTAGCAGTACCAACATCTATCATTTTCCTTAATTTTCTAGTAATTCTAAAGTGAAGAGAGAAAGAAGAGCTCCTCATAAAACATACAATAATATTTAAAAGTATTTCTACCAATTATAAATTTTATAGAATACAAGAAAGAAAGGGTCAAAGTTCCATCTTCTGTTAAAACTGTAACAGTGGGAGCTTCCCTGGTGGCTCAGATGGTAAAGAATGCACCTGCAATGCAGGAGACCTGGATTCGATCCCTGGGTCAGGAAGATCCCCTGGAGAAGGAAATGGCCACCCACTCCAGTATTCTTGCCTGGAGAGTTCCATGGATAGAGGAGCCTGGAGGGCTACATTCCATGGGGTTGCGAAGACTCAGACACAACTGAGCGACTAACACACACACAGACGTGTCAGTTCTGGGAGACAGGCATTTGCTTACCTGTATCCTCAGCAGCTAACACAGACCCTGGCCCATAGCAGATGCTCAATAAATTTTTTTTTTAAGTTGAAAGAAAAAAAAAAACAAAACCTGTAACAGTGAAAGAAAAGCATAGTCAAGCAAAAACTGTTACTAAGATTCACAGAGGTAACTGCTTCTGCTCTGGGCAATAAATGTAAGAGAGCAAGACTACGATTCACAAAAAGAGCTGATGACCCTCCTTTCCTTCCCTCGAGGCTTTCACAGACATGATAGCGGGCAGCAAAGACACTGGGCGAGGAAGTGCAAGTGTAACTGTGCCAGTCCTTAGGACATGGCCTGGACTGTGGCATCTTTATATGGCAGTTTATTTTTTTACTCAAGACTATGTTAATGCAACAACATTCAGAGCCTTTCCTTAACTCTGCACTAGTCAGACCGACCTTTTTTTTGCATTGTACAGTTGTCTACTGCCTTTACCCTAATTGGCACCAAAAAAAAACCCACAAAAGTTTAATCATTTACTCACTCACTTCCCACTGAAATGACAGAATTCAGGGTTTTGCTGCCAATTTGCTCCTACCACAGTGTGTCTACAACTGTTATCACCACCTTTTTAAAATGAACCCCTTCCCCTTCTTATATGAATTATGCTGTGGCCCTGTAAATACCCATTTTATAAACTTATAACCTAGGATCTCTAAGAAGGATGCTAGTTCTAAATCGAAGAAATTGAAATTGCTTATTATAAGGCATTACTAGGTATGTATTTGTAAAGTTTAAATGGTCATTAATAACTAAATCTGTGCTCTTGTTTTAACAAGGGATCACCCTTAAAATATCATTTTATATATTTTGTGACATTCTGAAGCATTAAGATAACCAAGAAATAGATATTCACCCCCTCCCCAAACACAATTCAAATTTTATAAAAGAAAGGAGAAGAAAAGCAAAATACGTTTCCAAGACTTGTGCTTTTAGCAAACTGTTTCCTTAATGCATCTCTCCACTAAGCAACAGTCATCAGGGGTTACTCCAAAGCATAGCCAGAGTAATGTATTAGGATTCTTGTATAAGAAGTTGTGGCTCACGTTGCTGAAAAGTTCCCTGTAGCTCAATAGCCTGTGACATTTTCAGTCTGGTGATATTTCACCGGAAACATCATCTTGCTGGGAAGTTCGCTGCTGCCCCATGGACCTTAAGTGCTACAAACCAAGTTGTTCAGTCTTCCCATTCCAGAAACATTCTCTAGTTCACTAACTGTTACCACATCCAGTTTAGCTCCTCTGCCAGGCTTCTGGACTCCGAATTATGATTCTTCTCATCCTCCAAAGTAAAAAGAGTCCCTTAACATTACCCAAAGTCCCCAAACATGAACCTTTTGCTCAGCCTCTGACTTGCACTCACACTATACTCCCCTTGCCAAGAATATACTCATCTCTCCTGCCAAAAGACACACGCATTTAAAAGTCAGCTCAGGTCACACTTCTCAACGAGATTTCCCTTTCTTCCCGGCTCATCCTTCCATGGGTCTCCTACAGCCTTCCCGTGGGCCTTTCATATCTCATTACCAGTGTTCTCTATATGTTGAGCTTCAGTACGTTGGGGCCAAAGACCAAATCTTTACAGAGTGTTTTAAATCTCTCCCAGTAACTAACATGGAACTTACCCCATACAGTTATTGTATAAATGCCAAAAGGAAGATGGAGACTCAAGGAAAATTTTGGAGGTGATGGATAGGTAATAAATATCTCATCTTTGTGGTGAGAGCACCAAAGTGTATTCATATGTCCAAACTCATCAAATCATACACATTAAACATTCAAGGTTTTTGTATATAAATTATAGCTCAGTAAGATGCTAAAAAATTTCTGCTCCAAGGCAACTAAAGGTCTCTTGGATCCAAAATAAATAATGGCATAAATTACTTTTTACAGCAACAAATGTCACTTTACAAAATTAAATAAATAAATGCTGACAGGTTTACCCAGATAGATTGTATAGTATCTGTCTTCTCAAAACCTCAGGATCATCTTTTCCATAATTTCCAAATAAGATGTTTCTCTACATTATGTGCATCTTCAGAACGACAGCCCTGAAGACACCAGAGAGGAAAGACAAGGTTGCTGTGTGGAAACAGACTTAAAGGACAACTTACCCAGGGGATTTCTGCCCTGTCTGCAAAAGAGCTTCTGCTTTAGACTGTCTTCAGGAGGATGTTTGCATTGCAGAGCGACCTTGGCATCTAAAGACTGCTTCCAGGTTGCTGCTGTTCAGTCGCTCAGTCATGCCCAACTCTTTGCAACCCTATGGACCTCAGCACGCCAGGCTTCTATGTCCTTCACTATCTCCCAGAGTTTGCTCAAACTCATGTCCACTGACTCTGTGATGCCATCCAACCATCTCATCCTCTGTCACCCTCTCCCCTTCTGTCCTCAATCTTTCCCATCATCAGGGTCTTTTCCAATGAGTTGACTCTTCACATCAGGTTGTTAAAGCATTGGAGCTTCAGCTTCAGCACCAGTCCTTCCAATGAACATTCAGGGTTGATTTGCTTTAGGATTGACTGGTGTGATCTATTTGCAGTCCAAGGGACTCTCAAGAGACTTCCCCCGCACCACAGTTCAAAAGCATCAATTCTTTGGTGCTTAGCTTCCAGGTTAGAGGGTGGATTTGTTTTCCATTCAGGATAATAAAGACCATGGTTCCCTGATGGGCAAAAACTGGGCATTTTTTCAAGAAGCTCCTTAAAAGAAGGCAGATTTCCTAAACTCAGAGGTCTTCAGCTCTAACACCAACCCACTGTGTGCAGATGCCCACCTTGGCCACTCAGCACTGCCCCCTGGCAGACATGAGGACTCAGGAAACAAGAACCTGAAGCCTGTTGACCCTAAGTTGTTGCTGTTGTTTAGCTGGTAAGCCATGTCTGACTCTTTGACCCCATGGACTGTAGCCCACCAGTCTCCTCTGTCCGTGGGACTTTCCAGGCAAGGTTCCTGGAATGGGTTGCCATTTCCTTCTCCAGGGGATCTTCCTGACTCAGGGATGGAACCCACATCTCCTGCATTGACAGGCAGATTCTTTGCCACTGAGCCAGCTGGGAAGCCCGTGTCCTGAGTAATCCAGTCCTTCATCTCTGACCCAGGAGCCTCTGTCCTCAACCAGCATCCCTGTAACAGGGGAGGACCGGCTTGTTAGTTAGCTGGAGAACCCTTTGTAGTTTCGGACAACTGCTGGATGTTAGCCAAAAGTGAGTGTGTTCAGTTAGGAGTTTTTAGTTCACAAAAGAAAACAGAAGTTACCACATTGAGGTCTACACATCTCACATGCTATGGTACAGGCAAATCTCAAAGTCAACAAGTGAGAGGTCTATACATCTCACATGCGATGGTACAGGCAAACCTCAAAGTCAACAAGTGAAAAGCACAGGCTCAAGGGCACGAGGATTCCAGGATTTGATCACCTGAGGCTGTGTGTGTGTGTGTATGTGTGTGCGCACATGCCCACTCAATCGTTTCCGAGTCTTTGGGACCCCATGGACTGTAGCCCACCAGGCTCCTCTGTCCATAGAATTTTCCAGACAAGAATACTGGAGTGGGTTGCCATTTCCTTCTCCAGGGGATCTTCCCGATCCAGCGATCAAACTCCTATCTCTTATATCTCCTGCATCGGCAGGCAGGTTCTTTACCCACTGAACCACCGAGGGAAGCCATCTGAGGCTCTAGGCTAAGGTAAAGTCAGAGAGAGTAGATCGGGCTGCCTCTCACAGGAGGCATGGGTGGGAATAGAGAATGAGGTTTCTGGGGTGATGAGAACACTCTAGATCTTCAGTAGGGTGGTTGGCACAAAAATACACACAATAGTCAAAGATATCAAACTCTACTGTAAAGAGCTGTGCATTTTAATGTATGTAAATTATGCTCAATTAAAAAAAAAAAAGCACTACAAATTCTAAATATCCAAACACTGAATATGTTGCATTCCCCTTTAGTTTCAAGATAGAATGATTCACAGAGACACGGAGACAATACCAGCCACTCTCATGTATACCCTTTGAACCTGCCTTTAATCGGTGGCTGCAATATAAGGATTTAAGACGACACCTCTAGAGAAAGACTGCTTGTGTTTCAACTGCTAGCTGAGCGCTGCTGCTGCTGCTACGTCTCTTCAGTTGTGACTGACTCTGTGCGACCCCATAGACGGCAGCCCACCAGGCTCCCCGTCCCTGGGATTCTCCAGGCAAGAACACTGGAGTGGGTTGCCGTTTCCTTCTCCAATGCATGAAAGTGAAAAGTGAAAGTGAAGTCGTTCAGTCGTGTCCGACTCTTAGCGACCCCATGGACTGCAGGCCACCAGGCTCCTCCATCCATGGGATTTTCCAGGCAAGAGTACTGGAGTGGAGTGCCATTGCCTTCTCCAGCTAGCTGAGTAGCATCAGATAAATTCCTTAAACTCTTCATGCCTGATCTTCACCCTTTATCAGATAAATATAAGAAAAGTTCCTACCTATGGTTCTGAGGACTAAATTAGGTAATATAAATAAAATATCTAGTACAGAGAATGCACCCTATAAAGATTATTTTTATTATTACAGAGAGCACAAATATTAATACAGGATTCAGAGTAATTCAGGATATATCAGTTAAAATAAAAGAGTAATATGTTTTTTAAAAATCTAGTAAGTATAGACTATCATTATTGGAAATATTAGGTGTAATAATTATATTGATAATAATAATACTCCCAAATTGTTTAAGTATATAATCCATTAAAGCCACAGATACACATCACAGTTTTTTCTAACATGTTATTTGAAGCCCAGAAAGAAAAACATTATAGTCAAACAAGTGCTACTTTGGAAAAATATCTCAAGTTCAGACTGATGTGTCTCATTTACTGTCTGACAACTGTACTGTTGATATTTTTTGCCCTTTTTCCCCCTTATGGTAATATACGTCAAAGTTGAAAAGCCAGTTGTATAATATACTAATCCCAACCTTGCCTGAAGAGTTAAATTGACGACGAACCTTTTGAAAGACACAAGTAAAGGAAAGAAAGATGTGAGGACAAAATCTCGGGTATGCGGGTACAAATACTGGGAGAACGGGCGGGATCCTTGGTGATGGAAAAGCAGTTTACTGAAGCGACGGGGACAGAGCGGCCCGGGCTCCTGCTCTGCAGAGGAGAGCACGTTCAGCACCTTTCCAGGAAAAGGGCCATGCGCCATGGGGGGCCAGAAACCCCTATGCACGGTGTGGTTTAAGATCATTCCCAAGACCTTTAAAGGAAATATAATTCCAACTAAAAAATGATAAACAGCATCAACAAATATAAAAAATAAAAATTTAAAAGAAGTATAATTAGGAAAGGTAAAATAAGTAAACAATCATGATCCCACAAATTTCTGTTTTAAAATTTATTTTTTAATGTGTTGCTATATCATGAAGGTATTTCTAACATTTAGAAGCCATTCTATTAAGAAGTATTTCCAATATTTTATATTTATTATTACATGTCTGATATATGAGGGATTTTGCGCCACTTAACTGGCATTTGGGTGGGAAGTTTAAATGTAAAAGAAAAGCTAATTAAGATGATGGAAAAAGTGAATTTCTAGGAAACAAGTCATTGGATAATAAAGGAGGAAAGAGCAGACTGGGTCAACTGTTTTCAAGCTGCCCCCTCCCCCAGGAAAATGTTGAGGCAGAGCCATTGGTAACTACTGCCTGTTTAATTTAGAAAGTGACTCAGGCCTCCAGGCAAACAAAGCCCTTTCTTTGCTTTCAAATGGTAACACCTGGATTACAACAGAAACACAACCAAGAAAGATGAGTTTCAGACTTTCAAATAAGTGGCTATTTAAGAAAAAAACAAAAACCCTACAACTGTTTTAGCCTTAGAGCCTTCTTATTTTCGGAGCTGCCCTGATGGCCCAGCTGGTAAAAAATCCACTCACATCTTCTTTTTTTAAAGTCTGTCATGTGCTCCACACAGGAAGTGGGAAAATCAGAGATTACAATCCCTCTCAAACTACACTTTATCTAAGAAAGAAGCAGCATTTCAGTAGAGGCTACCACACACTTCACTGATCCACTCTAATTGTGCAGACAACACAATTATGTTATGGGGCAAAAACAGACATTTTAATTACAACTACATTTCTATCCAAGATGCAGGTGCACAAACCTATGTATGTATATTCAGTGAAGTTCACACTTCCTTTTTCTTGCCAGACCTGAATAATCTGGGAAATTGGCTTTTAACTATTATTTGACTCCCCAAATGGAACAAAGTATTGTGCACAAAAGCATCAACTATCAACAAAGAACTGTATAACATCTTTGAAAAAACAAAAACAAAAAAAACCTTTGACTTATCTTTATTGTAAGGCATTATTTTTTCATCCCTATGGACTTTGGAGTCAAGAAAATGAACTCTTTAACCCAGAGCAACTCTCCCAAGAACTGCCCATTCAAACTATGATCTAGATGGGAAAACTTGTCAAAGTTTCCTACTTGCCATTGAAAGTTACCACAGCCTCTTGAATGTAAACAGTCTGGAGAGAGGCAAGTTTTGCTCTGTGTTTCAAGGAGACAGGGGTGTTTTATTGGCAAATGGTCAGTAGCTCAGAATCAAAAGGAATCGTCCAAACCATTTAAACCTTGGTCAGAACATCCTAGATGCCTCCCTCTTGTCCCTTCCCAAATTCAAACTGGCCACGGAGATTACATGGACTCCACTTCCTCTCCAGCCCCTGTGTCTGCCTTATTTTCGACTTCCCCGCTTCCTCTCTGGCAGTTCTTACCTTCAACCCAGCTCCACACAAAGATTTTTCCACAGTATTTCCAAAATTGTCAAGAGTCCAAAATAGCTTAGTTGAAAGATTCACTGAAAATGGCTAATGAAAATCTAAGGACACAAGAGGTACGTAAAACAGAAGACTGTAAGACCCTTTACTCCCCTCTATCCTCCACGTCAGTCCTCACCGTCTACCCATCCTCTATCTGAATTGCCTCTCCACTCTGAAGAAACGACAAAACCATAAACAAAACAAATTAGTGACCTTACACATGCCCCCACACATACCCTTGAAAGATGGCCCCCAAATGGGCCCCTCTCGGAACTAACAGGACTCCAAGGGCTTCTCCAGGAAACCAGTAAACCGATACTAGTTATTCCCTTGAGCAGCCTGTGGGAAACTCAAGTTAAAATTAATGAACAACCTCGACAAATTCATAGATACCAGACTTACACTCTGCTTTAAACCCCACTTGTTCTGGAGCCTGACAAAACTGGTAAGACTGCCGAAGAATTCTTACCACACTCAGTTCTCCTGGATCTCAGTGCCCGGTTGAGAAAGGAAGAGAAAATCTCACAGTTTCTTCCTCTCCAAGCCCCACTGGTTATTGATCCCTTCTCTTCCAGCAACAGCTATTGGCTTCTTGTTTGTCTCATTTCAGGTTCCGAGAACTCAGCCTGGGAACCATCAGACTGAGGGTCCTCAAAACATGGTCGGACAGAAATGTAGGTTGCACTCCATGTGCAACTCCACTCCAGGTGCAACTCCATTAACTCCACTTCAGTTAATGTCCTGATGACCGAGGCTTTCTTTGGCTGTCTTTGGATGTGGCTCCGGATCTTGGGAGGGTGGGACCTTTTGCACATTCTTTGGGGACACTTCTTAGAATCCAACAAGTTTTTCATTACTGCCAGGAATATTTACCATTTGTCTCAACTGAAACCTGACAAGATATTAGAAAAAATCTTTTTTTTTATTTAAAATAGCTCTACAGTGAGAAGTGGGCCAGACTGAAATCTGACATTCAGAGCCTGATAAGAACTTTTTCAAGGACTCCTCCCCCAAGTTAGGCTTCCCAGGTGGCTCAAGGGTAAAGAATCTGCCTGCCAATGAAGGAGACTCAGGAGACGTGGATTTGATCCCTGGGTCCAGAAGATCACTTGGAGGAGGAAATGGCAACCCACTCCAGTATTTGTGCCTGGAAAATTCCATGGACAGAGAAGCCTGGCAGGTGGGCTACGGTCCATGGAGTCGCAAAGAGTCAGACATAACCAAACATGGGCTTGCACGCGCATGTGCGCATGCACACACACACACTACTGCTACTACTACCACTACCCCTAAGCTAAGTGAAACTATGAACTCAGAAGGAAAGAAAGATCTTCTGAAACAGACAGCTCTAAGTCTAGTACACAGAAATCTTTTTATTTCCATGTTAGTTGAAGAGCTTCTCCCGGCTCCAAAGCAGCAAACAGAAGATAACGTAGTCCAATGAGTGATCAGCTCTTTGATGTCATAAAAGTTGTAACACAATTCTTTGAGGAATTCAAAACTATTCCTTGTTTCAGAAACTGAGTTCTTAAAAGAACAGAAATGCAGCCCATGAAGCAATTCAAAGTCCACCTATCCGTTTTAGCTATCCCCACATCTCCCCTACACTGGTAGGTATTACAAAATCCTGGATTTAGGAAACAAAAGTCCTTCTTGAAGGATCTTACATTCTTTCCCTGTGTCTTGAGATATAAATAGTCTACCCAGTTTTCTTGAGGAACTGATGACCAGTTCTTTGAAAAGCAAACTTCAAGGAGGATATTATCATAAGATGGGAGAAAAAAGGTTAAAAGACTGGAAACTAGGCCAACAAATGTCTTTTAAAAGTGTAAAGCCATCTGAGCAGGGAACCTTAACCTACTCCATCTGCCAGAAACATAATTTGGGTCTAGCGTTCTTTTATAAAGCGGGGAGCCTGCCTTATCATACCCTCAAAATAGTCTTATTCAACTTTTAAATTTACAGTGAAGTTTTGTGTGTGTGTGTGTGTGTGTGTGTGTGTGTGTGTGTTTTAAGATTTGAAAATGCTTGAGATTTTTCCCAATAGTTCAGAATAACAGAAGGAAAAACAAGACAACGTAGGCCGAGTCCTCTCCAAAAAATGTTGAGACTGAAGGAAAAGACATCTGGGGAATACAATAGATATAAAGGAATGCCGTCTGTTTGAGCACCAACCACACAAGTCTGTAAGATGCAAAAAGAGCTCTTGGTGGTGTCACCAGTGAAGTACAAAGCTTTTCTTCTTCCAAATATCAAAGCTGGGAGACGCGCTATCTCTACAACTCAAAACCGGCTCTTCCAACATGAGGGAGCCGCCACACCTCTAAAAGGTCAATCATGAGCCTGAAGGTGACCTTCCATCTCTGATCTCAAATTTAAACTACAACTTAAAATATACTCAACATAGACCAGGAGAGACAGGAGGAAGAGGATAAAGTTCATTCAGAATCCGGATTGGGTGGAAAAATGACAAGAGGCTTGGCATGTGAGAACTGCAACTGACTTGAGACTATTTTAATCAGTGCCCAAGGATTGCAGGGACAATATTCATTGGATATTCATTGAAAGCACTGACCCTGAAGCGCCAATCCTTTGGCCACCTGATGCAAAGAGCCAACTCACTGTAAAAGATCCTGATGCTGGGAAAGATTAGAGGCAGGAGGAGGTTGGGGCGTGACAGAGGATGAGATGGCTGGATGGCCTCACGGACTTAATGGACAAGAGTTTCAGTAAAGTCTGGGAGATGGTGAAGGAAGGACAGGGAAGCCTGATGTGCTGCAGTCCATGGGGCTGCAAAGAGTTGACCCGACTGAGCGACTCAACAACAGCATACACTGCAGGTGAGGAGACTGAGGACGGGAGAACTAAGGGAGCCAGCGGGTCTGCCCATGTCGAGTGGGGACTGGGCTCATCCTCTCCCACTCCTGAACTTGGGCGCCTCAGCCAGCAAGTTAGCTCCTTCCTGCCTCCCAGCCCTTTTTCCTCTGAACGCCCGGGCGCCTCGGGTGAAGGCGGCCACCTGTGCGCCGGGACCACACTCCCTCGCCGTCCTCCGGCTCCGGGGGCGCACGGGGACGCGCGCGTGGTAGCCGATCCTGGGGTATCCCGCAAAGACACGCGCCGGCGTCAGGCTGCCGGTCTGGCACGCGCGTCCAGTATCGCCCACACCGCCGCTTCCGGCCACGTGGTTTCCATAGCAACGGCTGCGCCGGCCGCCAAGCCCTCCTCCCCCCAGAGACGCCCCAGGGTCGGAGGTCATCTCTGTGGCAACGGAAACGTCTCGCGGTACGGCGGCTCGGACGGGCCGCTTCCACCGCATTGCGTAGCCGAGCCCTGGGCGCTCTGAGGAAGCGCGCGCGCTGTGGCCGGCCCCCAGGGCTCTGGCTGCCCGCGGGTCGTGGTGGACTAAGGCCACGCGTCGCCTGCCTGCCCCTCCACTCTCTCCAGGGTTCCATGAGGCCGACTCCGACCCCGGTCCGGCCAGATACCCAAGGGGCTCGTCTCCTGGAGGCTGAGGTGGCCGGGTTGGCGGTGGCAGAGAACTCTTGGGGTCCACTCGCTGCTCTGGAGGCGGGAGCTCGGCCCAGTCGTGCCTTTGATGGTGGCTCCGGGGGGCGGAAGCCGAGTAGCTGAGTGTGGTTGTGGGGAAAACAGGAGTTTGCAGATGACGGCTTAAAAAACGGGAAAGAGCGAACCGGGTAGGGGCGCCTCCTTTCCCAGCAAGTGAAACTCGAGGCTGCTGGTTTAGGGACTGTCCCCTCAAGAACAAAAACGTGCCGCATGGGAGAGTGCCGTCTTCAGAGGAACCTCGGAAATGAAAAAGAGGATTCAAATTCACTCAACTGTTTTGCCGAATGCTTTGCTCTTTAAGGAGCATATTAAAGCTTAGAAAAGAAAATGAAGCGGGCTTCTACAGAGGGAACCAAAGGGTGCCCTAACACTTGTTATTTAAAGGCTGAGCGGGTCAGAACCGGTGTATGCCCGTCAATTCAGTTCAGTCGCTCAGTTCAGTTCGTGTCCAACTCTTTGCGACCCCATGGACTGCAGCATGCCAGGCCTCCCTGTCCATCACCAGCTCCCGGTGTCTACTCACACTCATGTCCATTGAGTCCGTGATGCCATCCAACCATCCATCCTCTGTCGTCCCCATCTCCTCCTGCCCTCAATCTTTCCCAGCATCGGGATCTTTTCCAAAGAGTCAGTTCTTCGCATCAAATGGCCAAAGTATTGGAGTTTCAGCTTCAGCATCAGTCCTTCCAGTGAATGTTCAGGACTTAGCTCTTGGGCTTATGTGTTTAAGGAAGGTCTGAAGTTTTGAGATTTAGCATAAGGGCATGAGAAAATGTGGGCCCCGGGGAATATTGCAAACCATGTTTCAGGATGCCCTGGGATGAAGGGTCAGAAAGCCACTAACAGCTTTTTCCTTCCTTGTTTTATCATTTAGAGGCCAAATTCTTGGTTGGCACTTTTGGAAAGAAGTAAGCATCAAGTGAACTTAACCAAGTAAATTGTATGATACTGGCAGTTACAGTCCCACAGTTCACTTTCTCAAGGAACCCTGTTTTTCACTATTCATTTAAAATGTATTGAAAACCTGTGATCTGTCACAACGAGTTTTTGTCAGGGAACAATGATAAAGGCAGTAGTGCTTGACAGTTGTTAGGTGACTTTCTTAGATGGTGTTAGTAGGTTAGATAAAAACTTAAAGGTTCCCTGTAAAACTTGTCTGCAGCATACCTCCTTTTTGCTTTCATGTTTAGGAAGACCCTAAGAATTCCTCCGTTAAACTTCTCTACCCTTCATCATTCTTCCTTTTACTTCTGGCCAAAGCGAAAAAAGAAAAAAAAAAAAAATGAGTTTGTACCAACTACAGAACTATACAGGGAAAACATCAAGACATACCTGGTCTTCAAAAGCAGAACAGCAGAAAAGTGCCTTTCTGGAGGCACACAAAGGAACTGAGAAATCTTGCAATTCCCTGCCTTTCTGTCCTCAGGTTCAACTCTTATAACTAAATATAGCACATGGTACACAATCTAAAACCCCAAGAAACACAGCACAGACTATGGCATTAGGCAGCTAGACATGTCAGTAGGTATTTCCCTGACCCACTGTCCCTCCCGTAGGTAGTACTAAGTTGGGCTCAAAGGTTTTAAGAATATAGAGACAATGCAATGTCTCATTTAAAACTTAATAGAAGAGCTTCAAATATACTGTTTAAACATCCCGACTGTTTCCCCTTAAGGCATAAGGAACTATTTTGAATAAATGCTTCCATTTTGAGACATCTACATATTTAAAGAAAGCTTATGAGTCAATTGAGTGAGTTATGATGCCAGAATGTACAAAGGAGCAAAAACTTCAGTGATTGTCCTTGTTACCACATTTATAAAAATGCTTCACAAAAGTCCTCAATGTTTGTGTTGCTAAAATATGGAAGACTGGGTTTGAACGTTTTTAAAGGAGTGGTTCCGCGTGGGAAATGTGAAATATAGAATCAGCTTTCACACCTTCTGAGAGCAGTGCATCGTTTGAGGGAACGTGCTTAGTTATGGATGCTGCCTGTGTTGAGAACAGGCTGGATATAGGTACAGCTAAAGTGAGCTCCATTGTTAAAACCAAGTTCAGATGATCATGCGTTTGGTTTCACACTTGTTAACTTGGATAGAAATTAAAGCAAACATAATGCAAAAACACAACACTCCCAACAAGTCAATACTTGGAAGCCTAACAAACATTGAATCGTTGGTTCATGAAGTGCCACTGCCTGCAAAACTCATTTTGCTACTTCAGTAACTAAAGCTTCCTGGATGGAGCCCAAGGTCAACTGGTGTTATTGGGTTGGCCAAAAAGTTTGAAGTTTTTCCATAAGATCCTACCAAAAAAAAAACCCAAATGAAATTTTTGGGCAACCCAATCCATGGAATCCCACTCTGAAGGCAAGCATATGAGAAGGAGAAGGGCCTGACATCTGTTTGGTGTTCCAGCCATGCAGTCCGAATCTGCTGTCTCCATACTATATCTGCTCTGTGTTTAGAAATGCAGAGGTTATGGCCCATTAGTGGCTCACCCAGCTCTACGGGAACCTAGGATGAGTCGGCAGGTGCAGGAGAAGAAGTGAAAAATGCTCACTCTTTTTTTCTTCTCCCTCTTCTTATTTTCTCACTTCCCAAAGGCATGACCTCCCCAGATGTAAAGCAATTAGCTTTAAAAGACTAGCATATATTTACATGAGTAACAGTGGCACACCAGATGTTTTTGGCACCTAAAACAGCTTAGTAAATGGCAAAAGCAAAGCTGGAAGACACCCTTAAAAAGGAGGAAATAGAAAGTGACAATGACTTCTACCAAGCCCTGCTTGTTTCATCTCAAAGTTACACAGCAGAGAGAGTGAGGTTTGAAGAGGAAACTCAAGGCCACGAGTTTGTCAATTTTCTAAATGCGCTTTGCAGAACTAAATCTAGGGCACCCGCTTCATACCCTCCTTGCTGCTAGCACTGGCCCCTGATAAAATTACCTCTAGTTACAAATTTTTCTTAAAATCTGTGCTTTCCAAAATCCACCAAGCCATGGAAATTTGTGTGTGGGAGTAGCTATACATAAGTCCCCTGTATATGACCCTTCATGTTGCAAACTTTCTAAGATGCATTCCCATGTCCAGTCATGTTTGTTCGTGTGTCTGGTGGAGATAGTCATGTGCACGCACCCTCTACAATTGTTTGCGTTTTGTGTACTTAACTATACAGTACTGTACAGAGTACAATAGTACAGTATCTTTATTTCAAGCCCAGGTTGTACCCAGACATCACTGGATCATTTTTCTAAGAGGGTTGGCAGAATTGAATCCAGCAAGGAACCAGAACCTGTCTGTGCAGTTGCAGCTCGCCCTCTGTTTCCTCTCTGGGGTCTCAAAGAGTTGGAAACGACTCAGCAACTGAGCACATGTGCTCACTGCACACTCTGTCTCCTATGGCTGAAAATCCTTCAGCTCTAGCATCTCCCGCCTCCTCTCCCTTCTCATATGAGTAACTCTTCTTACCTGTTCATTCACGCAATGCCAGCTCCTGTGTGCCAGCTGTTGTACTGTACTTTGTTTTTTATGTATTATTTCTGTGAAAAGTACTATAAACCTATTACAGACAATACTATATAGCTGATTGTGTTCTTGAGTACCTAGGCTAACTTTGTCAGACTTACGAACAAATTGGACTTACGAACAAATTCTTGGAAGTCATCCGTAGGTAGGGGATTTACTATATTTGCACATCTGTGGCTTCCTTTGCCTGGTGGACAGTATGTATCTGAATAGACATCCATGACATGACCTTCCTATTTCTCTTTATTGTGGACTTCTTTTTTCCAACTGTATTGATTTCCTTAGCAGCCATCGGTCAAAGTTTAGTGACCTAGATTATTTCCCAAACTGGCCTGGGATACACATTGGTCAGTCCAAACTATCAGTACGAGTTTAAACAAACAGATCAAGCCCTCCTCCAGGCAAAAAAAGTGCCTTGGACTCAGTATTCCCTACTTAATGATCTGCCTAAAATACAGTCACTTTGCATGACTCATGCAGTGAAAGTTGAAGCAGGTAACATCTATTCTAAACATATAGCTATTCCTCTCCTAGGAAAATAGGAGAAAGTAGGACATTTAAGCAGAGGCATGCACACCCACGTGTGTGTGACTGTGTGTGTCTGATAATAGCTATATTGTGAGATATTGGACGTCTTTATGTAGACAGTAAATTTACTTCCTATCCAATATCCAAGCTATTGCAATTTAATTTAAAGAGCATATATTGTACAAATGCATTCTTCATGCTCTCCTCCATTTAAGTTTTATATAAAAAACAACCACCAGTAAAAACCTATTTAATTATCACTTCTTATTTAAACACTAGTCAGTGACTTTTGGGTAGGTGAATAAAACGCCCTTAAGTCTATGACTCTATTATTTGCTTATTTCCACACCAACCTGGTTATATAGCAGTACTCTGACATTTCTCTCAGGAACCCCAGAGCAAACTCTGTACTTGTTGATAAAGCACTGGGAATAAGCAGTAAATTACTTTATAACTTGGAAAAATTAGAAAGAAAAAGATTCCTCTAATAACAAGTCTTGACAGCAAATTCGTGATCCTAGTACTGGTACTTGGAGGTATTCTGCTAAGCTTCTTAGTTTGAAACCAGTTAATTGTCCTCATTTGAGATGTAAGATAATATAATAGGTAGTAGTCAATCTGTTCTTTTTGGTTTTTAACAGTTAAGAAGGTTTTAGTCTTTGTTTTATTTTAATTACCCAATTAACTTCTTAGTTATACTGCTATCTTGGGATCAGAACCATTTTAGGCCTCGTGTTAATAGCAGAAGGAAAAGAGAATTTACCAGCTACCATCATGAAAGTGAATGGCTAGGCAAGGGTTTGATTCCATCTAGGAAGGCAAAACTTTAGAAGGTAGACAAATAGAGTGACACATCAAAGTCCCATTTTTAAAACGATTTACAAAATGCTGCAACTCCCAGGTTGGCGCTCTCACCCCTGACATTCTAAGACTTAAACTATCCTATTCAAGTAGTTGAGGCATTGTTAGACGCAGTTGGAGTTAACCCATCAACTCATACCCAAGTACTTTAGCATTCATAAGCTGCAAAATAAATTGCTCTAAAAATAACATCTTTTATTTGACACCTTCCAAAACGCCTCTGAAGCAAAGAAAAAAAAAAAATCTACTTTATTCCAGAGAGATGAAAGTGGGTGGGGTGGGAGAGGTGTAATGAAAAGATCTTGAATCGTGTATGGGTGAAAATTAGTGTTTCCAGTAAAACTGTTTACCAAAAAAATAAAATAAAAATTTATAAAAGGCAGTAAGGAAACTTACTGTTCCCTGCTGAATTACTGCCCACTCTCAGCACTATGGAGAGACAGATTCTAGATCTCTATAACAAACGGCCAAGTCCAAAGAAATGCTTTTACAGTATTCCTTTCTCAGAGGGAGATAAATCTTTTCACTGGACACAAGGGTTTACAGACCACTGATTTGACTGTGTGAGGGAGTAACCCTTGCCTCAAGGGTCTTGGCGTGAACTTGGGAGAGGGTAGTGTTGCAGATTTGGGTATGACCAGGCCATCAGCAAGTGTTGGGCCTGATGCCGGCTTGGTCGGGGTACCCACAGCTCAACGCCCAATTGGAAATGCGGCTGGGGAGGTGACCACACTGCTTTCTCCTTGGGTGATGCTCAGGATGGTGGTACCATCTCAGAGTTGCTAAATACTGAGGAGTTAAGAGAGAGGAGGGTGGAAGGACAGGGCATGGAGCGGGTGGTGGAGAAAGAGGAGAGGGGGACGGAGAGAAAGCCGGTCAAGCTAAACAGAGCAGGGAGCTGAGAACTCCAGGTCGGAGGCAGGGAGCCACTGCAGCACCCCGCCGCCCAGAGCTTCTCTCAACTGCCACCCAAAGGTCCCGGCAGAAGGCAACTGCCAGGCGTCCTCCCCGCATCCGAGCACCTGCCCTCTGGACCGGCAGCACAGAGGGCAACAAGGGGGACCCAGCCTCCGCATCCACCCCTCCATCCTCGCCCACCCAGCCTTCCTCCCCCCTCCCCACCCCTCCTCCCCCCTCCCCACCCCTCCTCCCCCCTCCCCACCCCTCCTCCCCCCTCCTCCCCCCTCCTCCCCTTCTACTCCCTCCTCCCCCTCCTCCCCCTCCCCCTCTTCTCGCGCCGCCCAGCTACGCTGCATCAGCCAGCACCGGAGGCAGGGAGGCGGCCTCCACTTGCCGCCCGGCCGGCGGGGCTCCGGGAGCCAGCGCGCCCCCGGCGGAGCTCGCAGTGTCAGGGTACCCGCGGGAAGCCATGATCTACTACACCGCAGTGCCGGCGTCAGGAGCCCCGGGCGCCCCGGGCTGCCGCGGCAGGACGGCCAGGGCCCCGCCCCCGCCCCCCAACACGGCCCCCAGACACAAACACCGGCCTCCCGCCCCCGGGTCCCTCCCCGACCTGGGCCGAACCGGGGGACACCGCGCTCCCCCCGCCCCACCGCCTTCAGCGCTCGCGCTCTCGGACCCGCCGCGCCCGCGCGCCGCCGCCACCACCACGCAGTCCTCCGGCATGGCCTCCCCAGGGCGGCTCGCCCACAGGTCCGCGGCCGCCCCCAAACGCCTCAGACTGAGATCCCGGGAAGTGAGCCCCGGGGACCCGACTCCCCCGAATCACCTGCATTTGCATTTCTTATGTAACGTACTGCAAGTGTCCCGGCTGGAGCCTTTTGGAAAGGGGGCGCACGATCGCCGCGAGGCTGAAGCAGGGACCCGGGGCAGGCGCATCCCACCCGGGGGACACAGACACGGGGCGAGGAGACTGCTTTATTACAGGGAGAGACCGGGCTCGTCGGCTCGGTGTGGGGTTCCCTCCCGACAGGAGCCCCGCTCAAGTGTCCCTAGTGACAGGAGGTGTCGGAGGCAGAAAACGGGAGAAGGAGTTAAAACTCCCGCACGGCGAGCTAGACGGGGGCGGGAGGCGGGGGCCGCGAGGGAGGGGGAGCCCCTTCTACTTTGGTAAAGGTGATGGGGTGGCGGATATTGTGCAAGCTAATCAGAAAGTCTCGAACAGGTTCTCGGAGCCGAGCTAGGTCTCCCCGAAGCCTGCAGCACGAGTCGGCGAAGCTCTCGGCTTCTTTTTCCTGGCAACGAACGAAGCTTCAGCTGCCTCGGGCCAAACCTTAAGCCATAAACCCTTCAATACTTCACCAAACATCGGCAACCAGATACATTAATTAAAAAAAAGTTTCCTCCTCCCTCCAAGTGACGGATTGTGTCACAGCCAAGGGATGCTGACACGGGTTTGGGGGCTCAGAGACGCGGATCCAGCTGTTCCTTGTTTATCCATGCAATAGCTCTATACACTACACTGTCCTGGTCCTTTGCTGTCTCCCCTGCCTTCCTGCATAGCAGAACTGCAGATCTAGCTCAGTGAGCAACAGACAGGTTATTAGGAGGAAAAACATAACATGATGCATGTTTTGCTTACCAGTTGGGTTCTTGTTTTTCTTAAGACTCTTGCCACAAAGACACTGCAGCATATGCGTTCCTTTGCTGAAAATGTTCCAAAGAAACCACATTGATTTGGGCGAAAAGCAATCCAGCAGCTTAGACACCCTGAGAAAGAAGAGATCCTTGTGGTTGCATAATAATAATTTGAAATCAGTTCTCCTGAAGAGGGGCACCGGTTTTACCATAGGAAAAACGATGATATTCCGGATCTTCTCCCAGTTTTTTCCCCTCACGTGGTGTATTTCTTTGAGACTTCTCAGTGATTGTTTTTTTTCGGCCAGGGTGAACGATTTTATCCCCCTTGATCACCACTGGATTATTACCAAAGGGTTGGCCAAAAAATCCTTTTTCAGCGTGAAGACAAACAAAAAAGCAAAGAAATCCCAACTGAGAGCAGAGTTAATCAAGGAGAACAGGAATGCACAAAAGATCCCCGAAGAGAAAACCATAGCCTTTTTACTTGATCGCTATGAGGATGAGTGAGTCTGCAGGAGGCTGAGCAGGATTCGTCTCACTGAGAGAAGACTGCCATTGTGTTGTCCCTAGGAGAGAAGATTAAAAAAAAAGAAAAAGGAAAGAAAGAAAGAAAAAAGAAAAAAAAAAAAAAAAGGAAAAGGAAAAGAAAAAACCACCACCAGCACACACACACACTGATACCACCTCCGAGTCTGACAGCCGAAGACACAGCCTCCCTTCTGTGTCGATTTTTTTTTTTTTTTTTAAATAATCAATCGCCGGTGCTCAGTGGGATCGGATTAAACCTGCAGTTCTCAATCACCACGAAGAAAAGATGCAAATCGAGGTGCTTGGGCAGGCTGGTCGTAGTAGGTAGACAGCGCCACGGACCCCCTGGCTCCTGGCTCGCGCTCCGCCGGTTTCCAACAACGGTGAGCATGGGGAAAATCTCCCCTCCGGATTCCTCGCCCAGCCTCGGATGTGAGTTACAGGCATTAAAGGGAGGAGGAGTTGAAGTTTGCATTGAAAAGACTGGCTTTCCATGACGTAGCCACGTGCTTTCAGACCCGTCACCAGTGAGATGCTTGCACCCGCCCGGGGAGGGCAGTATCACTGCAGTCTCCCCGCCGGTTCCCCTCTCGAAGTACCCCCCACACCCCACCACCGGCACTCAGCCCCAGCCCCACCGTTCGACCCCCTCCCTCCTCTCCCGGCCTGATGAGGCTTGCTGCTTGCCCTCCGGCGCCAGCTAACAGAGCCTTCTCTTTCAAAGTGAATTCTGAAAAGGAGAATTGATGGTAATTAGCAAACCTTCAAAAATACATGGGATGGACCGGAGGCAGGGGTTTAAGCGGAAACAGCAGTTTAGGACCACTCGGGCAACATTAGTTGAACCTTACACTTTCCAAAAACAGCCTGGAAAGCATCTAAACCCTTAAGGAAAACTCAAGTTCCTTTAGTTCTTATTTGAATCCTACTTGAAGAGCTGTTGGAAAAATATAAACTAGACATATGACAAATATGTACTTGCAGATACTGCCTGTTAAAAGAGCAATCACTAAGATCAGAGTGAGGAGCTATACTTTGTTGAGGAGGGTCATATGTAAATGGGAATATTTATGCCTTTTCTAGACAACCCATGATCTTCAAATACTTTTTTTTGGTACAGAAAGCACTCTGCTTGATTCACACACTAATTCATTGCTTTTTTTTCTGCACTCATTAATTGAACTAACATTAAATTCATCCTTATTCTGTTATCTACGCTTGTCTACAAATTTGTCACCTGCCACCACCATTTAACCTAACAAAATGGCAAATTTTTTTTCTTTTATCAAGATGTAACCCAGTTTCCTAATTTCCCAGAAAAATGAAAAGATTTAGGGCAGCGTTTTTTATTTATTTTATCTCATTTGAGGAAAATATACAAGATAATACAAACTGTTACTAAGAATCATATAACAAATTCCAGTGTAGTTCTTAATCAGAATTAATAAATGTTAACATTTCATATTTGTGTGCTGAGCATTTTCAAAATGTAAAATTCACCACTTTCACTGTTGTTAGGCAAAGGACTTAAAGTTATGCCAGCTTATTAAGCTCTGTCTTAATTTCAAAAAATTTAAGCTATTACCTCTTCTGCATGGGATATCAAGCTATCTTATAAACAAATAGATGTAGATTTATGTTGTTGAAGACAAATAGAAACTGATTTAAAAAAAATTTAACTGCTTACTTATCAGTTACTAAAATAATAAACAACTTTCCATGCTAGTGTTTTCTAATATGTAAGAAGAGTTTTGAGGTGTCAAATTTGTATCCAGTATCCATAACCCTTTCGGGAAATGTCAGTTGATTTTTAAACATGGTAGAAGAGGAATTTAACTCCAGCAAATTTTAAGTTAAGAAGCTTGAAAGTTAAATGCTGATGTCCTCAACATACTTAAGGAATCATGTCATACAGTTTAAAGAATTTGCTTAAACAAAGTTGGAGAAAGCAAGGAAAGAGAGAATATATAAAAGTCTATGAATATAATGCCAAATGACTTATAAGCAGCCTGAAAAAAAACTGAATAGTGGAGTTCTTTTTTTGAAAGAGGGAAAATGAGACAGCATGGCCAAATAATTAGGACAGAATTTCTGATATCAATCAATCAGGGTCACACAGCACATGCTGCTTTTATAATGTGTCCTGTCAGGGGTTCCAGAATGTCCCAATGTATTACCACTGGACATAGGCCAGGTGCACAGCTGGATAAAAAATAGTCCTCATCAAGGTCTTCTGAACTCACACAGCTCAAAGTTTCTGTAAAAGCTTGCGGAGTTCCCTGGGGTATCCCACAATTAGAGTAAAATCTGGGGCCCTGTTTGCATCTTCTCATATGCTATTTGTGTGGAGAGAGTGTTTCTCAAAGCAGCTCTTCTTGCCTCTCCAAATTAGAATCTCTTCTACATTTTGTGACAGTGAACTTGATCCCTATTAACATAGAGAATGATTGAATGACTGCCAGAAAGTTATGGTTTGTCTTGTACTGGTGGAAAATGTATTAATTCTTTGTCCTGTGACCGAAGGAGCAACATAAAAGGTGATTAGTTGTGACTACTATTTACTGAGAATCTATTATGCCAGGCACTGTGTTGGTTGCTTCTCCTTTATTTTGCTGTTTAAAGCAAGGAGAAATCTTTTCTTACACTGAATGAAATTTCTATGGTTTTTTTTTCTATATTTACCAACACATTATTCATTTACATTATATAGGCTATTAATCACATTATTAGGGCTTCCCAAGTGGCGCTAGTCATAAAGAACCCACCTGCCAATGCAGGAGACATAAGAGACTCAGGTTTGATCCCTGGGTCAGGAGGATCCCCTGAAGAAGGAAATGGCAACCCACTCCAGTATTATTGCCTGGAGAATCCCATGGACAGAGAAGCCTGTCAGGCTGTGGTCCAAAGGGTCATAAAGAGTCTGACACAATTTAAACAACTGAGTACACACGCATGCAATCTCATTATTAAACAAACAAAAAATACCAAATACTTTTGCCTGAAAAAGATGTCGTAACATTAATCCAGGTCACCTTTGGTCAAAGGGAGTTGCAATTTCTAACAAGCTTTGAGGAACCCTATATAATTATTCAACTAATATTTATTGAGCATTTATGCTGTGAAAGTAACTGTAGAAGTAACAGAAGTAACTGGCTGCAGCACGCCAGGCTTCCCTGTCCATCACCAACTCCCAGAGCTTGCTCAAACTCATGTCCATCAAGTTGGTGATGCCATCCAACTATCTCATCCTCTGTCGACCCCTTCTCTTCCTGCCTTCAATCTTTCCCAGCATCAGGGTCTTTTCAAATGAGTCAGTTCTTCACAGCAGGTGGCCAAAGTATTGGTGCTTCAGCTTCAGCATCAATCCTTCCAATGAATATTCAGGACTGATTTCCTTTAGGATGGACTGGTTGGATCTCCTTGCAGTCCAAGGGACTCTCGAGTCTTCTCCAACACCACAGTTCAAAAGCATCAATTCTTCAGCACTCAGCCTCCTTTATGGTCCAACTCTCACATCCATACATGACTACTAGAAAAACCATAGCTTTGGCTATATAGACCTTTGTCAGTAAAGTAATGTCTCTGCTTTTTAATATGCTGTCTTGGTTGGTCATAGCATTTCTTCCAAGAAGCATCTTTTAATTTCATGGCTGCAGTCATCATCTGCATTGGTTTTGGAGCCCAAGAAGATAAAGTCTGTCACTGTTTCCATTGTTTCCCCATCTAGTTGCCATGAAATGGTAGGACCAGATGCCATGACTTAGTTTTTTGAATGTTGAGTTTTAAGTTAGCTTTTTCACTCTCCTCTTTCACTTTAATCAAGAGGCTCTTTAGTTCCTCTTTGTTTTCCAGACTCCATGGTGCATGCTAATTCATGAAACTAAACCAGATTTCCAGTTATGCAATAAAGAAAACCAAGGGTGGTTTGCCTCCAGCTTAGAGATGATCCAAAGATACTCACACCCACCTGAGTTCAGACCCTTACTTAAGTTTTGTTTTGGAAGACATCAAAATATTTACTTACCCTTTGCCATGCTACATTCAAATCAATATTAGATGACAAAAATAGTAGCTATTAGAAAGTAAATGTAAGCTTTAGAGCTAAAGAAAATAAGGGAAATTTCATAGTAACTGTAAAACTGTCAGGAAAACCTTTAGTATATACAAATAGAAAAAAAAAAAAAGACTGTTATCACAAAGCTCAAGTAAAATAAACCCAGTTCTTATAATCAGGCTCACTCAAGAATTAATTTCACATTCAGCATATTATAGTAAGCAAACCTAAAAGTAAGTATAATGACCAGAACACAATAAAATATATTTTTTAATCTTAATATAGATTCTATAAACTTTCATGAGATTAGTTATCAAAAATCTTTGTAACTATCTTTTTATAATTGTTCCAGTTACTCTTCTACTTCATTCTTCCTTTTAGCTATAAAACCCCAACCCCACCACACTTTGGGGAGGGAACATGGGTATTCAAATAGAGAATATAATTCCCAGCTCCTTTGCAGTTAGGCAAGGTCATGTGACTAGATTCTGACCAATGAGATATGAGCAAAAGTGCCACATTCAACTTTCTAGCCACACTCGCCAAAGGAAGTTGCTTGTTTCCCACGTCTCTCTTTTCTTTCCTGTGAGCAGAAAGCAATGGTGTGAGCGGCTTTGAGAACAGAGATAGGAACACACACCAGGAATGAAATAACAATATAGAAGGACCTTGGACAGAGCAGCCACACTTTTCCAGGATTACCCTCCTGCCTCTGTTCAGATCAGTGACAGAAAAAGGAACTTTTATTTTTTGAGCCACTGTATTTTTGTGTGATTTTGTTCCAGCAGCTTATCCTCTCTACTATCTTATGGACTGGCCTGATGTGAATAGCAATACACCTATCTATTTGGGTTATTTACTTATATTAAAGCTGAGCACCAAAGAATTGATGCTTTTGAACTGTGGTGTTGGAGAAGACTCTTGAGAGTCCCTTGGACTGCAAGGAGATCCAACCAGTCCATCCTAAAGGAAATCAGTCCTGAATATTCATTGGAAGGACTGATGCTGAAGCTGAAATGCCAATACTTTGGCCACCTGCTTCGAAGAGCTGACTCATTTGAAAAGACCGTGATGCTGGGAAAGATAGAAGGCAGGAGGAGAAGGGGACAACAGAGGATGAGATGGTTGGATGGCATCAGCAACTCAATGGGCATGACTTTGAGTAAACTCTGGGAGTTGGTGATGGACAGGGAGGCCTGGTGTGCTGAAGTCCATGGGGTTGCAAAGAGTTGGACATGACTGAGCGACTGAACTGAACTGAACTTATATTAAAAGGATAGGCACTTCCCTGACTACTTTGCACTTCCAATGCAGGGGGCACCCAGGTTTGATCCCTGGTCAGGGAACTAGGATTCTGCATGCCGTGTGGCACAGCCCAGGAACAAATTTTTTTAAAAAGACAAAGAGCACAAGTACATCACATATAATCTATGGATTAATTCAGGCTGCCACTCTTCTTTCCAATCACTGTAGCACCTACATATCTCTTAGATGTTTCTTACAAGCCACTCTTGCTTACCCTCACCACCAGTGCAAATGTCTTATTGTTAGATCTTGCCTCCCCTTGCCTCCTCTGCCCTGCTCCCTGCCAGTCAGATGCAACCTATGACAGTTTAGACCTTATGACCACGACAGTAAAGGAGAAGAAAGACAGAGGGCAAAGCTATTGGAAGACGAGTTGGTCAGAAAAAGAAGACCTGTGTGTAGCCAAGGCCCTCAGTGTCTATATTTACTTTGCAAACCTTTTTTTGGAAAGCATGATGCATTTTGTGATTTGCACACTCATTCTTTCTCTTATCAATTATTTCTCAATCATTCTTTCTCTTATAATTATTATCGCTTTTTAAAGAATAACTCTCTTCTTCACATCACTGAACTAACTACTCCATTAGTAACTCTTTCTTCTTTTCCCCATATTCCTCCATTGACTCATAGCATAGATACCTCTGGTCATCTCTCCTGGAGCAAACAGTCTGGAAAAGGAACTGCAGTCCTTCTCTCTGCCACCTCCCAGCTTCTCAGTGAAGATGGAACGACTTGAGCAGCCCAGGGTTCTCTGTCCCCGTCTCTTGCTCTCTCTCTCTTTGGATCTGCTGGCCTTCAGAAAGCTTTCAGACCCCTCTGCTTCACTTTCTCTGCTCAGGAAGCACTGGACCAGCCTGGAAGCCCATAGTCCATCTTCTAGAAGTGGGCCTGGAGACCAATCTCTCTCTGAACTCTTTAAGGGGACTTGGAGCAGACTCCTTTCACCCTTCCACATCAGTGTGCTCCAGATGGCTCTCATTTACCAGCATCTCCATCTCTAAACCTAAGGAATTTTGTCCAAACCACATAAGTCCCCTCTGCCTAGGCAATCCCAGAAGTAGCATACCGTAGGAGAGTTTCTCCACGACTCAACACCCAGCTCCCGGGCCCCTTGGGAGGGATAATGATAAAGCATGTGCTTATCCTTCTTTCCCAGAGTTTTCCTGTGGGAGGAAGACACAGTCTGCCACCAGGATAGTTGGCTTAACAGACGACTGGCCTTCTCCCCTTCCCCATGGAGCCGTGATCCACCGGTCCCTCATCTGCTACATTTGTTCCTAAAGAAACTACTTGTACTAGAATCTTCTTTCTCTGTGGAAACTCAAACCATGACCAGGCTTGCAGAGGGAAGGCAGGGTTTCTGGGGGAAAGTGTCTACTCTCCAGATTCAAACTCTGCCTTGAGCGGTCACTGCAACGCTCAGATGTGGAGGAAGCAGTTAGAGAAACCAACTCTTGTCCCCAGGTTAAATTTCATTCCCCAACACAAACCTTATCAGCAATCAAAGTTAATATATCTAAAGCCATCTTTCTAACTCATGTGGCCATATTTCTATATTGAATCTGAACTTCGAAGTGGAGTGAAGGGGGAGAATTAATTATCACGTCTTAAGATGCCCTCCATACTAGAAAAATAATATAAGAAAAAAATCTTCCTCATTTTTCTTATTATGTTGGCAACTTTAATAATAAAACAGTGAAGAACTTGCCAAGAGATACAGGCCAAAGCAGGTGAAACCCTCTGAATCCTCAGTAATACGATCTTCTCTTGGCAAAATGCCATGAGGATTCATTTCTTACCTAAAGGAACTTTATCTCAGCCAATATATATATTTGTTGTTCAGTCACTAAGTTGTGTCCAACTCTTTGAGACTCCATAGACTGCAGCACGCCAGGCTCCTCTGTCCTTCTCTATCTCCCTGAGTTTGCCCAAATTCATATCCACCATACAGATATGTTGTTGTGTGTGTGTTAGTCACTCAGTTGTATCTGACTCTGCGAACCCATAGACTGTAGCCTTTGTCCTTGGAATTCTCCATGCAAGGATACTGGGGTGGTTTGCCATTCCCTTCTCAATGGTATCTTCCTGACCCAGGGATCAAATCCAGGACTCCTGCATTGCAGGCAGATTCTTTACCATCTGAGCCACCAGGGATATGCATGACAGTAAAGCCCTAGTGTCCTGTACAGCTTAGGAAGAGTCCAGAGGGCCCTTCTTCCCATCCTCTGAGGCAGATAGGAATTAACCTTATACAAGTGGAATGGATCCTAAACAATTTGAGAACCTGCACAGCATGGCCCATTGTATCAAGATCTCTGGACATTCATAACTCATGCTTTCCATTGATACACATGTTAAACCTTCTTTACTGTGATTTATGACAAATCTAGACAACATATTAAAAAATACAGACATCACTTTGCCAACCAAGGTTCATATAGTCAAAGCTATGGTTTTTTCCAGTAGTCATATATGGATGTGAGAGTTGGACCATAAAGAAGGCTGAGCGCTGAAGAATTGATGCTTTCAAACTATGGTTTGGAGAAGACTCTTGAGAGTCCCTTTGACTGCAAGGGACTCATACCAGTCAATCCTAAAGGAGATCACTCCTGAATATTCATTGGAAGGACTGACACTGAAGCTGAAGTTCCAATACTTTGGCCACCTGATGTGAAGAGCCGACTCATTGGAAAAGACCCTGATGCTGGGAAAGATTGAGGGCAGGAGGAGAAAGGGGTGACAGAGGATGAGGCAGTTGGATGGCATCACTGATTCAATGGACATGAGTTTGAACAAACTCCAGGAGATAGTGAAGGACAGGGAAGCCTGGCGTGCTGCAGTCCATGGGGTTGGAAAGACTCAGACATGACTTAGCCACTGAACAACAACAACAGTGTGATTTAAATTCAGTGTGAATTAAATATCATTACTAAAACCATATCAAACCAGTGGTAACTATACAACTACTTCAAACAGCACTCTACTTTCTCCCATTAACCCCGAATTTTGTTGCACCATATTCTGTGAAAGTATGGCCTCAGTTGAAAGATATTGTCATCCATGATTTGAGATGTTCTGAGGATTGCAAAGAGTCAGACATGACTGAAGTGACTTAGCATGCATGCAAGGGGGAACTACCTTGCCTGCACCTGGAAGCTGGCCCTTACTCGCTATCACCATTGAATAAGACCACTTTGAAGATATCATTTTACACTGGTAGGAGAAATTTATCCACTAAACTTTCTCAATTTGGGCAGAGATCTGTACTGTTTCAAAATTTAGAATATTATTTGCCCTGGACCAGCGTTCACTTTATAAAGTGAGAATAATTGCAGAACAAGGTTAACAGTATTGAATATGAGCCTGAAGAGAAGAGGAAAGTGCCTCATTCTCAGCTTTTCCATTAGTTTTAAGTCCCCAGTTCCCACATGAAAACACTTTGTAAGTGGAATATATCAGATGGCTTCAGTTTTCCTGCTTGATCTCAGATGGACACATTGTTCTCTCTGCCTAGATTCCAGTTGTTGCTATCCTTGCTTAGTTTTAGTTGCTAAATTATGTTGAACTGTAGACCTCTAGACTCTTCTGTCCATGCGATTTCCCAAGCAAAAGTACTGGAGCAGATTGCCATTCCCTTCTCAAGAGGAATCTTCCTGACCCAAGGATTGAACCCTGGTCTCCTGCATTGGCAGACAGATTCTTTATCACTGAGCCATCAGGGAAGCCCATAGATTCCAGAAACTTGATACCTTATTGATAAAGAATTCCCTTAGACCTTGTGATGGTAAACAATAATACCCCAAAATCCAGTGTTATAATACAACCTTCAACCCAATATATACGTGTTTTATTACACACTCTTAAACATGTAAACATATTTCCTCCCATAAATGTTTGCTGAGCACCCAACCCAACAGGCTACTTTTTAGAGAAAATCAAGTTGACTCCATAGCACATTTTACTCTGAATTGAATATTTGAAAATGACTTGGTTGGGCTTATCTCTCATATTTCCTCAAAAAAGTGGTTTAAAAAATCAAATTCAATGCTCATATAAGAAAATGTGAATTTTCTTATGTGTATGGAATTATTTTTCCCACAAACAAAAATTTCCTGTCCTTAAATTAACATGTGTCATTCATGCAATTCCAAAAAAAAAAAAAAATGTGTCATATATTCTAACATTTTGGTTACAAAGTCAATGAAGAAAAATGCCCACTCAGAGAGAATTTACATTCCAAAAAATAAATGGCAGAAGTCTATTGGATCATAAATTTCCAGAGGTCAAAAATTAAGGCTATTTAACTCACTTTATATGGTACCCTAATAATCTTAAATGTATGTCTAGCTAATAGTTTGTGTCCTGAATTTCCACATAAACTTAGATTCTGAAGATAATGGGGAAAAAAGTCCCATTTCTTTGTTCATGTCAACCAACAGCTTCATGAACATTTACAATATTGTAAATTTAAGTGCACATAATTGAATTCCTGTCCAAGAAGGTGTGAAAAATGTTTAAAATACTGTGTTTGAACACTGACTTGATTTAATGTATTGTTGGTCTCTGGACAACAATGCATTTTACTTTATCACTTGTTTGAATGAGATAAATAATAGAATGCACACACATGTTTAAAGGCTCAAGATAATTACTACTTAACATTGACTTTGTTTTTTGTAAATAAACATTGTAATGAACAGTACGTAAGTAATTAGTCAAGCACATCATGGCCAGTATTTCAGATTATATTTAAGGAATTTACAATTAGGATAAAATCAGAATAAAAATCATATTGTAATTTCAATATTAACCACTTTCTCTTAGCAGATATTTCTCAAGCTCTGCTACACATTAGCATATTCTTGTTCATTTGTTTTTAACTTTTTAAATTAATTTACGTTTTAAATAGGCATTCCCAAGTGTTTGGATGTGTGTAAATTTCCATTAGTAAATTGAATCTGATATTATTCCATTAAGGCAACACTTTTAAGTAAGATTTTCAAATATGCTTAGGTAATAGACGGCAGGAAGTATGATATTGAATGCAGAGCCATATGAAATAGTGCTACAGTAAACTTCAAGTTACTAAACATGTTTTTCTGATAATAGACATAACATCTTTATAACAGTGTGAACATTAGCAACAGTGTTCAAAATCTCAAGTCAAGAAGCAAAATCTCAAGTCAAATCTGGGAGAAAAAACAAAATCAAAAAAAGAAAATCCTATCATGTTTTCATTTCATTTCCTACAACACAGAGAAAAAGACCACTGCTTGCAGCAAAACATTGTCATTTAATTTTTGAACACTGGAAACTCAAAGGCAGCTAACCAAGGCGGTTGTGAGTCAGGACTAAAAGGCAAGCTGGGTTCCATTTGTCAAGCCAGGACTCAAGGCATTAGCCAAGGACATCTTCTGATTAGTTCACCCTGAGAGGCTGCCTTTTTCTCATTTGTCCTCCAAAGGTGATGCCTTTTTCTAATTGGTCAGACTAGATGGTATGCTTTTTCTGACTGGTCAACCTAAAAAGGGTGCCTTTTTTCTGATTGGTCCATACAGAAGGGACTTTTTTTTTCTGACTTGCACAGATCTCTGAACGCCTGGCCTTCCTGCCAACATATCCACCAGACCAAAGAAACACTTGTTAAGTATCCATGACACCAGGGGGACCCACCTCTAGAGAAGGGAGGGTCGGAGAAGGCAATGGCAACCCACTCCAGTACTCTTGCCTGGAAAATCCCATGGATGGAGGGGCCTGGTGGGCTGCAGTCCATGGGGTCGCTAGGAGTCGGACATGACTGAGCGACTTCACTTTCACTTTTCACTTTCATACATTGGAGAAGGAAATGGCAACCCACTCCAGTGTTCTTGCCTGGAGAATCCCAGGGACGGGGGAGCCTCGTGGGCTGCCGTCTCTGGGGTCGCACAGAGTCGGACACGACTGAAGCAGCTTAGCAGCAGCAGCAGCAGACACATAAAGCTGATCAAAGAAGACAGACTTAGATTCAGAAGAAATGGTAAGTTTTGAATTCAATCCGAAGTATGAAATTCAGATAAATTGTGCCTTATTTTCTACCTTTTTCTAATTGGTGTGCACAGAGAATAATGTGTCTGGTGATATTCTAAACAAATCATTTGTCATTCCTTGAAACCTGAGCGCTGAACAAATATCTTTGTACCAGAGTCCCTTCTCACCACTTCTCTGCTCCTGCTGATAGTGGTTCCGTCATGTCCAGCTGTTTTGTGACCCCATGGACTGTAGCCCACCAGGCCCCTCTCTCTGTAGGATTTTTCAGGCAAGAATACTGGAGTGGGTTGCATTTCCTTCTTCAGGGGAATCTTCCCAATCCAGGGATGGAATTCACATCCCCTGTGTCTCCTGCATTGGCAGGCAGATTCTTTACCACCGTGCCACCTGGGAAGCCCTACCACATCTCTCCAACATATTAAATGTCAATTTCTGCAGCTGATGAATATTTATCTCAAACATACAAAAGTCAGAACGGTATTCAACCAAAAGCAGAGTGGACTGGTGGCCTGAATCTAATGTATTTGAGGATTACTAGTTCTATTTATTTAAAAAATATTTGCAAATCTATATCATGCATGCTTACTGACTTTTAACTCTGGCATTTAGCCAGCCAATTCATGAGAAATTTGGCCAGGTTCTAGGAGTATTCAAAAATCTAAGTCTCTAGAGAATTTCAGCTTTGTCTCTGTGAGACCAGCCATTGAAAGTTTGAAAATTCAGACCATCGGCCTTAATTTTCTCTCTCTGTCTCTCTCTGCCCTCTCCTATCCCTCTCTCTCTCTAATATGAAACTTGCATGAACACACACATATGCACAACTCTGTGAACTTAACTTTTCCTAAATTGACCATTCATTTTTGTCATATTTAAAAAAGAATAGAGAAACATGGTGCTACCTGCAAAGGGAGATTTTGCGGGTGTTTCTTTAAAAACACTGGCTTTAGGGACCTGAACACGTGGTCTAGGTTTGGAGCACTTCTGTAAAACCGGGCTGAGTAAATGCCATTATATCACTTTTGCAAGGCCAACACCTCCTCTTACCTCCTGTCCACCATCCCCATCCACATTGGAATTATGGAAAATGAGCAAGTTAACCAGAAAGCCATGAACAGAAGACTTCCTTAACCCTTCTCACTCCCCAGTATTATACTTGTGTAGTTAAAATTGGATTGATTTGTGAAATCATAATGTGTATTTTCATTTTAAGCTATTCTTCACAGTAACTTCCAAGTCCTGTCTTTTAATTATACATCTACAGTAATTTCTATCTTTTAAATTGTTCTTCTTTTATTCTTGTATTCTTTTCTTTTTATGATTATTCTCATTCAGAAGTGTTGTATTCTCAGAATATGGTGTGTTGAGCCTTCCATAGGGCCTGACACATGGTAAATTTTTATTCTTGGGTAATTCTTGAGATTTTCCTCTTTCTCTTTGGTGATCTGCAGTTTTCCCGTGGTGTGCTTATGAGTGGATTTATCTTTCCTGAGCCTGCATTCTATATGGTGGAGACTCTTCAAGTCCAAAATTCTCGATCATCACCTCTTCAGATATTTATTCCTTGCCATCCTTTCCATCGGAGAAGGCAGTGGCACCCCACTCCAGTACTCTCCTGGAAAATCCCATGGATGGAGGAGCCTGGTAGGCTGCAGTCCGTGGGGTTGCTAAAAGTCGGACAACTGAGCGACTTCACTTTCACTTTTCACTTTCATGCATTGGAGAAGGAAATGGCAACCCACTCCAGTGTTCTTGCCTGGAGAGTCCCAGGGACGGGGGAGCCTGGTGGGCTGCCGTCTATGGGGTCACACAGAGTCGGACACGACTGAAGCGACTTAGCAGCAGCAGCAGCAGCATCCTCTCCATTCTCTTTTCCTGGAAATTCTAACACAGAAATATCGATTCCTGTTCCTTTGTGTCTTGGGTCCATGATTTCTGGCTTATGGTTGACATGTACTGTGTTTTTGTTTCTCTGCTCAAGCATCTTAGCATGCATTAAAGTCTCTGTCAGATGGTTCTAGAAAGTAGATGTAATATGGATTGAATTTGCATTCCAATGGTTCATATTCTTAGTGGCATTCCTTAGCACATGATTCAAATGCATGTTGGAATTTTGGCTTTTAGGTGGTGAGCAGGAAGATTTCTGTCTATATTTTTGTTCTCCTCCTTCCTGTTCCCTTTCACTCTGTTCTAATGGTGCCTCCATCCTGCACTTCTCAGGATCACAGTTCATACCAGGATTGATGGCATTGCTGGTATTCACAAGCTCCAGTAGTACTCAGGACACCGCATCCAGTTCCCAAGGGAATACTTGATCATGCCACCTGACCTTTATCATCTATTTTCCTAAGTTCATAACTTCCCACGTCCCTGGGGATAGCGAGAACAATGATGTTTGAGTCCTTTACAAGACAGGGAGTCCCATTCCAGCTCCTGGCCTCCAGATCCCATTACCCCTCAAGAACCAAACCGTCAAATTTTTATTCTTATTTCTGGTTCCTGAAAATAGCAATCTTGATTTTTGACCCAGATATGTAACTTTGGCTTCTGGTTTTTATAGCATAGTCATCATTGTCGAGTGATTGGAGTAGTAAGAGTAACTTACAATGTGAATTCACTTCACATGGTAAAGAATCTGCCTGCCGTGCAGGAGATGCAGGTTCATATCCTGGGCTGGGAAGATCACCTGGAGAACAGAATGACAACCCACTCCAGTGTTCTTGCCTGGAGAATCCCATAAACAGAGGAGCCTGGTGGGCTACAGTCCATGGCATCGCAAAGAGCTGGACACGACTGATCAATGCTTTCACCTTTTTTATATATTAACTATGTAAATATTACCAACTTTAATCATAAGTGTTTATCAACAAAGATTACATGGAGGAAGCACTAAGGAGTGTGAATCTATTTTTTTTTTTCTGATTACTGTGGAAAATAGTAGTTCTTACTTCTCTATTGGCCATTTTTTGGTAATCTCTATGACTTTATAAACTTTCCCTTACAGCCTAGCATAAATATTGGCTGATTACAGACTAGCCATCACAACTGAGCAGTTTCACATGGTCTGAAATATTTTTTTAAAGGGTTTTTTGGTTGCAAGTGACAGAAACACGTTAACTATTGACACCATTAAGTTCAAGAAGAGCAAAAATTTCACTGATTCTCAAGGCTGAAAGGAAAATGAGTTTTCCATTTGTTGTCTCTGTTCTCTCAGCAGGTCAGATTCATTCTATCAGAGGGGCTTCCTCTACCAATTCAGGAAAACAATGATTCCTGAAGTCCCAAGGTTTCTGGATCAGTCAAGGTTTGAAACTTGTCCTCCAGACCCAAGTTTAGAAATTCTAGGGAAATGTTCTGTCTGATGCAGCTTGAGTCAGTTGATCACCTCTGGGCAAATTGAAAGTGATCGTGGATGTGGAGGGTATAATAACATGGTAGCACTCAACTCAAACCACGTGGATAAAATAGGATGGTGCTGATCATGGCAGACAAGAGAATAGATTTCCATTATGGCTTTTAAATAAACATAAAAGTAAAGATTATGTTTGAACTCTCAGGAGACAAAGATTGTCACAGTTAGTGTTTGATTCAGGAAGGAGACACCACTCTATATTACATTAAGGATGTAACAGAAGCAATTAGTGGAGAAGGAAATGGCAACCCACTCCAGTATTCTTGCCTGGGAAATCCCATAAACAGAGGAGCCTGGCGGGGCTACAGTCCACAGGATCGTAAAGAGTCAGAGGTGACTTAGTGTCTGAACAACAACAGAGGCAATTAGACATTTACAAAGTAATCGGAACCAAGGAAAGAACTGAAGACACAGAGGCTGGTACTGAACTAACTTTAGGGATAAAATAAGACGATGAATTGTAGAAGTGTTGGGCAATAATTGTTTTAACTACTGAGTCATTTCTTTAGGTAATACAAAGATGAAGAAAGCATCATCAGAAACTTTCTTATTTTCTCTTAAAAAATGATGAGGAAACAGGTGCAGTTGGGGAGTTATTCAAATAAACAAGATACTGAGTAATGAGCTGTATTTTACATGCCCCACTAATCTGTGTGATCTGGAAGCCTGCTCCCTGTGATAAAATAGACTCTCCATTTCTGTGTGTGCCCTGTGTTTTTTGAGAGTTATTTGTGTCTCTTTCTCCATTGCATGGAATAAAATCAACCTATTACAAGATACTTTCAAGAATATAGAACTATAAAATAAGTATAAAGTCAACCAAGGATCAATCTGATCAATGTGCCTATGTGTCAAATTTGAGTTTTGGGGGAGCTTGGGAAAAAGGAAAACATTATGAATTAGAAATATTTTATCACAGTAAATAAGAAGACTATCAGATCATCAAGAAAACAAATGTTGTCAGTACCTGGAAAATACAGTGAGTGTCTCCATGAGAAAGTAGAAAAATAGGGAAATAAAATTTACTTCAGCTAATAGTAATTGAAGACTAGATATAACATTTATCTTGGAAAAGAAGGAAGGTTGAAATTTTAATAAGCAAACAGTCAACCACAAAAATTTAGTGAACGAAGAGCAAATTGCCCAAATAATGGGAAGGAAAAAAAGAAATCAGCAGAATGAATATTAAAATAAAGAAGATCAACAAAGCCTTGAAAAACTTGCAAAACTGAGAGCGGCTGCCTCCCAAAAAAATATATGAGGAAAGCACACATACACACTCACACACACACACACACACACACACGTTAGGCATGAAGAAAGGGGCTATCACTACGGATAGTGCAGATATTTAAAGGGGAGGAAGAGGAAATTATGAGCAACTTCATGTATGTTTTTAATGCTACTTACTTGATTGATGGTGACTGCAGCCATGAAATTAAAAGACGCTTACTCCTTGAAAGGAAAGTTATGACCAACCTAGATAGCATATTGAAAAGCAGAGACATTACTTTGCCAACAAAGATCTGTCTACTCAAGACTATGGTTTTTCCAGTAGTCATGTATAGATGTGAGAGTTGGACTGTGAAGAAAGCTGGGCACCGAAGAATTGATGCTTTTGAACTGTGGTGTTGGAGAAGACTCTTGAGAGTCCCTTGGACTGCAAGGAGATCCAACCAGTCCATTCTGAAGGAGATCAGCCCTGGGATTTCTTTGGAAGGAATGATGCTAAAGCTGAAACTCCAGTACTTTGGCCACCTCATTCGAAGAGTTGACTCATTGGAAAAGACTCTGATGCTGGGAGGGATTGGGGGCAGGAGGAGAAGGGAAAGACAGAGGATGAGATGGCTGGATGGCATCACTGACTCGATGAACGTGAGTCTTAGTGAACTCTGGGAGTTGGTGATGGACAGGGAGGCCTGGCGTGCTGCAATTCATGGGGTTGCAAAGAGTCGGACATGACTGAGCGACTGAACTGAACTTGATTGATACAGCTTTGTGAATTATTATGAGGTGCACAGTATTGCATCCACTTCACAGATCCAGGAAAAGAAGCAAACCAGACCCAGAGTAGCCCCCAGTATGTCCAGTCCCAGCCCCAGCTGTCTCCCTCCACAAGTAAGGACTCTCCTGCCCTTTAAGGCACTCGCTTGCTGGAGGAGGTTGCAGGAGAGGAGCTGGAGGAAAAGCTGCCAAACAGGGAGAAGGAAATCAGCAGGTGAAGTGTAACAAGACAGGACAAAAGAGGCGAATAGAGAAACCAAATGACGTGGAAGGAAGGGAAGTCAGAAGAGTGACTCGAGTCCCCTCTTGTGGGAGGCGCTGCAGAGTGGTCATATTCCTGGGGGCAAGGTCCAGCTGAAAAAGAGAGAGGTTACAGTCTGAGCGTGGAGAATTCATCACAGAGTGTGAGAAAGCTAAAAGAGTTAACCGTATATTAACCATGATTAACCATATATTAGTGTGACATCTAGAAAAATGGTATAGATGGCCTTATTTGCAAAACAGAAGTAGAAACACAGACAGAGAACAAACATATGGACGCCAAGGGGAGAAAGAGGGTGGTGGGATACATTGGGAGATTGAGATTAACACACACACGCTGCGCTTCCCAGGTGGCGCTAGGGGTAAATAACCTGCCTGCAAACACAGGAGACGTAAGTGAGGCGGGTTCTGTCCCTGGGTTTGGAAGATCCCCTGGAGGAGGGCATGGAGATCCACTCCAGTATTCTTGCCTGGAGAATCCCACAGACAAAGGAGTCTGGCGGGCTGCAGTCCATAGGGTCACAAAGAGTTGGACACGACTTCAGTTCAGTTCAGTTCAGTTGCTCAATCGTGTCCGACTCTCTGCGACACCATGAATCGCAGCACACCAGGCCTCCCTGTTTACATCGTCAACTCCCGGAGTTCACTGAGACTCACGTCCATCAAGTCAGCGATGCCATCCAGCCATCTCATCCTCTGTCCTCCCCTTCTCCTCGTGCCCCCAATCCCTCCCAGCATCAGAGTCTTTTCCAATGAGTCAACTCTTCGCATGAGGTGGCCAAAGTACTGGAGTTTCAGCTTTAGCATCATTCCTTCCAAAGAAATCCCAGGGCTGATCTCCTTCAGAATGGACTGGTTGGATCTCCTTGCAGTCCAAGGGACTCTCAAGAGCCTTCTCCAACACCACAGTTCAAAAGCATCAATTCTTTGGCGCTCAGCTCGACTTACCATGTACATAAAACAGACAACTAATGAGAATGCCCAGGGAATCCTATTGAGTGCTCTGTGGTGACCTAAATGGGGAGGAAATCCAAAAAATGAGGGGATATATGTGTATGGCTGATTCATTCTGCTCTACAGCAGAAACTAACGCAACATTGTAAAGCAACTGTACACCAATAAAAATTAATTTAAAAAAAGAGATGATGCAGAACCTAAATGAAGTTTGGGACACATTGAATTTTTAGAAAATGCTCTCCCACCCTCTGGAGGGAAGAAATACGTGGGTTTTGATGCTGGTAGGTTTCTAGACTTGGAAGTGAACAGTTGAAATTCTTAGCTGATGACTTCAATGTTTAAGTGAAAGAAGACTCAAAGTTAGGAGTAGGGATGAAAGTAGAGGGATGGAGTAGTTAGTGGAGAACAGAAATAGGACAAAAAATAGAGAGTGAGAAACTTATAAGACAAATCCAATCGAGTTGTCAGGCAGGGCTGGGTGCCCTCTTGGAGTTTGAGATGATTTATTTAAAGGAAAGCTAGGCTGCCTGTCTGCATTTCTCTCCTCCTGAAACATTCATCTGTCTGTGTGTAAGCATGGAAGTCATGGTCGGGTGGTTGAGTCATCAGAGACCGGAGTTTGACCAGGCAAAAATGACAGAAGAAAAGAGAAGAAGGTAAAGGAGATGGCAGGAGAGTGACAATGATGAAATAATGATAAGTCAAGGACTCTGCGTTGCAGAGGAAGAAAGTGAAGACACGTGTGCATGTCTGTGGGGCAAGGGTGTGAGATGGTGAGAAAGTGCTAGGGTAGGTTAACTGCAGAGCATTCACTGATGAGAGTTTTTGCCGTGAAATTATTTAAGCCCATGAGCGAGGAAAGGAGATGGTCAAAGAACTGGGGTAAGTTGAAGATTTCGAAGATGGTACAGTTTATCCACATGACAAGTTTCAGGTTGGACTGTGAGAGTGGAAGGCTGAGGGAGTGGGGGGAGGAGGAGAGGACGACTGTGGAAATAGGGGCCAAGGAACCAAGAGGCTGGCATCCCAGATGGGACATGCCCCAGAATGGTGAAATCCTTGGGAAAGACGGTGTGAGTCAGGGAGAAGGGGAAGGCTGGAGCCAGAAGGATTTGGGGAATGAAGCACAGAAGCCGTGGATGAAGTGGATGAAGCAGTGACGGAGAGAAAAGAGTGACTACGCTGGCTGCCATCTTTGTAACGCTGAGACTCCTGTGTGGGAAATCCTCACGGGTCCCCTTGCCCTCTGGTTTCTTGTTCCACCATTGGAGAGCCCTCTCAGGAGACTGGCGGCGGGGAGGCCTGAGTACTTCTCCCCCAGGGGGCACCCGGCTGACTGTGCCCCTCAGCTGAAGGTCACTAGTAGCTCAAGGCAGCCAACCCTACGTGAGTCTCTCGTCCTGGGTTTTGATAACAGTTCCCTCCTGCCTCCCTTGAGGCAACCAAGGTTACTAGCTCCCGGTTTCTGCCCCATTCCTGCGCTATTCCATGTGGCTTCTCTACACCCTATTTGTATCTTTGTAGAGGCTCCCTTTTTTAAAATCCTATTTGAATTTTCCTACTCTGAGGTGCCATCTGTTTCCTTGCTGAATCTCTGATACCACGATAGGATCCAATGGTGTGAGCATGAAGTTTAAAACGAAGGAAGGAAGGAGAGGGAAGAGAAGGAGAGGAAAGAGGGAGGCTGGGAGGGAGGGAGGAAAAGACCAAAAAAGACTGATAGTCCAGAAGGGGTGATGAGAATTAAGGAGGACGCCTACCCCACCAAGTGTCTTGGAACCTTGTGGTGTGTGAGAGAGAAAAACAATGCCTCCAATTGGGAACAATGTCCTCAAAAACCTGCCAGACATCTGTTAGAGGCCACAAGTGGGAAGAATGGCAAAAATAAAAATAAAAATACCCACAGCATTTGAGGATGGAGGGGAAGATGGGACAAATAAAAGAAGACGTCACATTTCTTCCATCCTGTATTGATCTGTTGAGGTGCGGGTGTACCCTGTTCTTCATGACAAGGCAAGAATGACACAGAAGGCAGTTCAGAAGTCACCAGGGCTGTCTCTTCTGCTTCAAAGAGTGAGGCCATCATCTCGGTTTCAACAGGCAAGATGGTGGTCACCTGGAGCCTTGGGAACAGGACGCTAGCCCTGCAAAGCAGCAGAGGCAGGACCTCCGCCTCAGGGGGTCTGGAAAACAGAACACTGAACCAGAGAGGATACTTCTTGAGACTTAAGAGCCAACGGTATTTAGCAAATGGTATTTTCTGAGGACACATCACCTTTTTTCTCATCCCAATTTCTCCTGTTTGGAATGGGAATGTCCATCCCATGCCTGTCCCACCAGGAAGTACATGAATTACCTGGGTTCACAGGTTCACAGCTGGAGAGGAATTTTCCTCGGAATGAATCGTTCTTCAAGTCTCACCCATTTCTGACTGAGATCATATTTAGACTTGGGGCTTTAGACTTTAGAATTGGTGCTGGAAGGGATTAAGACTTTGGAGCTATTTGGAAGGAATTAATATATTTCACATGAGAGGAGAATGTGAATTTCGGGGCCCAGGAACAGAATGTTATGGGTTAAATGTGTCCTTCCAAAATTCAGGTTGAAGTCCTAACCCCTAATCTGATGGTACACGGAGGCAGAGCCTTTGGGAAATAAACAGGTTTAGATGAGGTTATGAGGGGGGCTTCCCTGGTGGCTCAGCGGTAAAGAATCCACCTGCCAGTGCAGGAGACACAGGTTAAGATTCCTGGGCCAGGAAGATCCCGTGGAGAAAGAAATGGCAACCCCCACCCCAGCATTCTTGCCTAGAGAGTTCCATGAACAGAGGAGCCTGGTGGGCTACAGTCCCTGGAGTCGTAAAGGATCGCACATGACTGAGCACACATGCCCACCTCACAGACTGCAATTGGCAACTCGGGTCATAGCAGTTTTGTTTCGTTTTGTTTAGTCAGGAAACAGGGCAAAGCCATTCCTGTAGCCTTTGGTTAGTATTTAGCTACAGATAAGGAGCACTGCTCTCCAAATGCAGAGATTAGGGGGCGAGTCATAGAAAGCTTTTTTAAGATGGAAGGGACTGGGATGTGTTTAAAGGCTGATGGGAAAGGTATTAAGATAGAGCAAAGGTTGAAGGCTCAGAAGGAGAGACGGCGTAATCCAGGAGAGGAAGTCTCACAGGCAGCTAGCTCCTGAAGGTAGGGTGATGGGACTGGTCTCCCTCATTTTGATGGGAGATAGGAATTTCACTAAGAAGCCACAAGGATCTGTTGAGAATGGCATGTCGTGTACTCCACATATTAATCACTCACTCTGAATTAGTAATGACACATGGAGGTAGCAAGCTCTGGGCTGAACGAGTCTATACCCTCCTCGGTGTATTCCTTGTTCCCAGGTTGACCTGCCCCAGGATATCTGCATTTTTTTTTTTTTTTTGCCTCCATGAGTGTCACCCGTGACAGGACTGCACGTCTCCCCTGTATCTGAACACTCACAGTTTAAAACAGGGATCTCTTTTCTGCCCTCTTTTGGTCCAGCAGAGACATTCTCCATGCTGTGAGGATGTTAAAGATCTTAGAGCTCCTATGATGAGAGGAGCCCTTTACTGCTTGGGGTCTAAACATTGTACGATGGTTCCTCTCATACAGCATCCTAAACGTGCTGAGTCTTTAGCAACCAGCGAGGGGAGTGGTTACGCTAGCCCCCACGAAGGTGGTCACCATGTTGCACATTGGGAACAGAGGCAGGAAGGTCACCATCAAAAGATCAGAAGGATGAATACAACGAAATAAGGGAAGCCGTGGTGTTTGCCTGAATGATCTGAACATCGGAAACCAGGTCCAAAGTCCAATAAATCCAGACAGATCCCAAATCCAAACCTCGGTTCCGAGGGAAACAGAGTTCAAGTCAGAGGGAATGTGGACTGAACAGGGAATCTATCTGTAATGTACAGGACAAGGTCAATGAAAGCATTTGAGTTTGTTACAGAGTGACTGTGATGTAAATAGGGAAGGAACCAGGGACGTTTTTTCAGCCAGTCTACTGCAGGAATTAGACCCATGAAGGGTAAAGAGAAACACTCTCAGATGGCCAGAGGAAAGGGGAAAGAAATACTAGTTTGGGAATGAAGCGTGGGGTTGGAGAGGTCACCAACTGAGAGCTTAGGAAAGTGCCTGGCACCCCCTCTTGGGCCCCAACCAGTGACTATTTCCAAACGATTTCTGGGACAGATGCTATTAACAGCCTGCCAGTGGCTCAAGGGAAACGTATTGAGTAGAGGCTTATTGCTGGGCTGCTGCTCCACAGGAATGGTCACATACCCACACAGTATGACCTGCGTACAAGAGATATATGTAGTAAAACTTTGATAGAACTCGCTTAATGTACATTACCAGGTCTCTATTTCTTCTGAAGAAAATATCTCCCACTCAGAAGACAGAAAGTGAAGCTGATCTGAGAGAGGAGAAAAGGTTTCTTCCACCCTTGAGACTCAGAGATGCTGAGATTGAAAGGATGGGACTCCGGTTCCCAGAGATGGTGAAACCAATCAGGCAGGGGGAAGGCTTGAACCTAGATGGGGGGTTGTATGCATGTGGTGATTCTACTGCATCTGCTCTGCACGCGGATGCAATCTCACATTACTTGAATGTCTCCCAGCTCAATTTAATATGGCTCAGCACCCAAACACCAGATTGACATGAAGTCAATCTTAACCCTTGAGGGTTCTCCCTGCTCTCTCTCGGATAGTCAAAGAAACTGAATACCCTGCGTGTCCCCAAGTTGTTGTTCAGTCGCTCAGTTGTGTCTGTTTGCAATCGCATGGACTGCAGCATGCCAAGCTTCCCTGTCCTTCACCATCTCTCAGAGTTTGCTCAAACTCATGTCCACTGAGTGGATGATGCCATCCAATCATCTCATCCTCTGCCATCCCCTTCTCATCCTTCCCTTGATCTTTCCCAGCATCAGGGTCTTCTCCAATGAGTCGGTTCTTCCCATCAGGTGGCCAAAGTATTAGAGCTTCAGCCTCAGCATCAGTCCTTCCACTGAATATTCAGAGTTGATTTCCTTTAGTCCATTTTTGTTCTAAAGAGTTCTCCCCAAACGTCCGTTTTTGTCCCAAAGAATTCTCCCCAAATGTCCACTCCTCAGAAAGGAAATGGACATTTCCTTCTCATTTAGGACTTCCAACTGGCCCTCCCGCATGTCAGCAAAACCCCAGCTGTCACCAGCTACAGGCTCAGGCCCATCAGGTCCTTTGAAAGCTGTGGTTGAGGTGTCAGGACCCAGGTGGCCCAGTGGCAGGACCTGGGCTTAGTGTTCAGGTTTGTTCACCAGCATTTCCCTGAGCCTGGACCACAGAGCAATGTGTCAGAACACATGTGTCCCGCCCACAATAAAGCCACGCCCACCTTCCCCTTTCCCCCGAGTTTGGGGATACCCATAGAGTCAAGGTGCTTTTCTTTTCCACCTCTGAAATATCAGCTCCTTCTCTCTGAAAGAAAAATGATTACCCAAAAGAAGCCCTGGGCTTTTGAGATAGAAAAGGAATCTTTTTCCTTTCTCTAAGAGAAAAACTTGGAGGTTAAAAGTGTAAAAGCATTTACGCCCCTTCTGAGCATATGTGCTTAGTCACTCAGTCGTGTCTGACTCTTGCGACCCCATAGACTGTAGCCTGCCGGGCTCCTCTGTACATGGAATTCTCCAGGCAAGAAACTGGAGTGGGTTGCCATTTCCTTCTCCTCTGAGCATATAGAGTTTGGGTAAACTCCGGGAGATGGTGATGGACGGGAAGGCCTGGCATGCTGCAGTCCGTGGGGTTGCAAAGAGTCAGACACGACTGAGCAACTGAACTGAACTGAACTGAGCATATAGGGTAGAAAGAACACTCTCCACCCTCCCTCCTTCTAGTTGAGTAAACAGGCTCCCCTCAGTTCAGTTTAGTTCAGTCGCTCAGTTGTGTCCGACTCTTTGCAACCCCATGAATCACAGCACGCCAGGCCTCCCTGTCCATCACAAACTCCTGGAGTTCATTCAGACTCACGTCCATCGGGTCAGTGATGCCATCCAGCCATCTCATCCTCTGTCGTCCCCTTCTCCTCCTGCCCCCAATCCCTCTCAGCATCACCCAAAATCAAAACAGGAGTTGTTTTTTTTTTCTTGGCTGATGGGAGGGGTAAAAATGGGTAGACCTATTTTTATCAGCTCACCTCCGCTACATGTCTAAACTCAAGAAGCTGTGTGAGCCATGAGTGAAGCTGAACCTAGGTCACTGGTCTGGAAGGTCCGAGAGTCTGTGGGCTCCATTTGCACACCTGAGACAGGTAGCGAAAGCACCTGCGTGTTGTGGAGGAACATGGAATCCATGATGGTGACTCCGCCTGTGGAAAGAAGTGTCTGAGTTGGGGAGCAGCGCCAGACAGCAGCCAGAGATGACGTTAGACTTCCAGGCCACCAGACCATTTAGGGAGGGGACACCGAGGTTGGGGGGCCCTGGCCCAGTTCTGGGGACAAAGGAGATAGCTCTGGGGCAGCTGGCCGGCCTGTGTTTCAACAGTGACACCATGTGGCAGCAGGGCTATGGGGACAGCAGAGGACATGAGGCTTCTGGTTTTCTCTCTGACATCAATGACTAGTGACTCTCTGATCCCCTGGAGGAGGAAGGGGCAACCCACGCCAGGATTCTTTTTTTTTTTTTTAATTAATTTGTTTTTTTTAATTGAAGGGTAATTGCTTTACAGAATTCTGTTGTTTTCTGCATGAATCAGCCATAGATGTGCATAGGTCCCCTCCCTTTTGAACCTCCCTCTCTCCTCCCTCCCCACCCCTCTATGTTGATACAGAGCCCCCGTTTGAGTTCCCTGAGGCCTACAGCCAATTCCCGCTGGCTTTCCATTTTACATATAAGATGGTACTGAAGACTTTATTTGCAAGGCAGGAATGGAGAAACAGACATAGAGAACAGACTTATGGACACGGGGAGAAGGGAGGAGAGGGTGAGATGTATGGAGAGAGTAACCACTCCAGTATTCTTGCCTGGAGAATCCCACGGACAGAGGAGCCTGGCAGGCTACAGAGTCGGACAGGACTGAGCGACTAACACTTTCGCTTTCATGAGTAGCCCAAACAAAAAGGGTTGTCACCCCCTCCAGGCAACCCTGAGGGGTTCGTACACAGGGATTCAGGGCTCCTATTGTTCTGCCAAGATTCTCTGCATATGGTTCATTCAGGAACCTCAAAAGAGAGAGTAGCTCACCTAGGGCAGAAAGGTCCAGTCCTTCCTCCAGTCAAATGTCGTCTTGAGCTCAGCCCATTCATTGTCTGAAAAGACCTCCAGCGTTCGGGATGCGAAAGGGTATACTCACAGAAGGATCCATGCCCTCCCCTGCCCAGCCCAGCAGACAGCAGGAGGTGGAACAGAAGTACCAAAGACTTGGACTTCTTTCTAAATTCCGAGAGGAAGATTCTTTGCTGTGGGAGGACTTGCAAAAGACAGGACAGAATGTGCGTGAGTCCAGGCACCAGCACGTTGAAATCCAGCCTTCAAACCTGACAGATGGCCACAGCCAAGAGCCCTTGAGTGTGTGTGTTCGAAGCACACATTATGAGGAGCTCGGCAAAGAAAACGTTGCCTGCGCACTGACACTTCATGTATGACAACCCGTGTTTTCAGAGTCACTTGCTCCAGAGCGAGTAAGTGAACAAAAGTGGTGAAACAGTCTGTAACTCTCAGAATTTCACGGCAGAAAGGGGAGGGCAAGAGGAATGGAACTCCACTGGCTAGATTCAAAGGAGGATACGTTTTTTTAAAAAAAGAAAAGAGGTATAGGATTTGCAGAAATCAAAGAATTTCAGGGCCAAAAGAAACCCTACGTTTCTAATTCTATCCTCTCACTTCCAGGAAAGACTGTGGGTTTCTTTGTTTGTTTATCTTTTGGTGTTTTCCAGAAAAGACTCTTCTAGGTTTTTTGCAAATGTATCATAGCTCCTCTCACACACCACCAGTCACCTGGAGGGCTCAGAGGTTTTATCTTGGTTTGTATTCCTAATTGCATACATTTCTACATCAAAAGAAATCTTGCTTTTTGCCTGAAGTATAAACTTGGCTACTGAAGTGCACTCAGGAGATCACTGTAAATGTAAATCAGAACTGTTGATTATAAACAATAAATCCAAGGCTTTTGAAAAGCTTAGTTGAAATAGCACATGCGGTTAGTAGGAACTCCTTCACCACGAACTAAAGCCGCAATTCCATTGCTCTCAAAAGGCGGAAAGGCAGTAAGTTAACACAGCATATTTAATATCTTCACTCCTTATGCAGTTTTGATATGTGGCGGTTACTTGGGGCTTTCCAGGTGACTCAGTTGGTAAAGAATCCTCCTGCCAAGCAGGAGACTTGGGTTTGATCCCTGGGTCAGGAAGATCCCCTGGAAAAGGAAATGGCACCCACTCCAGTCTTCTTGCCTGGGGAATCCCATGGACAGAGGAGCCTGGCAGGCCATGGTCCATAGGGTCACAAAGAGTCGGACACGACTGTGACAACTAGCCATGCACGCAAATGTTGTTAATGTTTTGGTTCAAAGGAACAGCTTTATAACCTGGGTCTCATCCAGTAGCAATACAGAGGAACGACCAAAGCTTTGAAATTTTAGTCTTCTATTTGTATCTCTTTTTCTCCCATCTTTACAAAAGGTGAAGAGCAATAGGGAAGCACATTTTCCCTCTAAAATGCATTATTCTTCCACAACAGCCATTATAAAAGCAGTCACTTTTGGTTTAGAATAACACTTTTCCTTCATTACATAGAAACTAAAACTGACACCACACAAGACAGAGGGAGGGGTTGCAGGGACGTTTACCCAGTCTAGATGCATTTTCAAGGATATCTCATATCTCTCATTTTCCTAAAGACGTGATACTCTGTAGTGTTCATTTGTCCATGTGGTAGACACTAGCCACATGTGGCTGCTTAAGTTTTCAATTTTCATTAATTAAAATTAAATAAAATTAAAAACTTGACACCAGCCACATTTCAAGTGCTCAATAGCCACGTGCAACTGGTGTCCAGTCTACTGTCCACTCTATTGTGGGTGCTCAGTTGCTAAGTCGCATCTGACTCTTTGCTACCCAGTGGACTGTAGCCAGGCTCCTCTGTCCATGGATTGCCCAGGCAAGAATACTGGAGTGGTGTCATTTCCTGCTCCAGAGGGTCTTCCCAACCCAGGGACCATATCCACGTTTCCTGCATCTCCTGCATTGGCAGATGGATTCGTTACCACTGAGCCACCTGGAAGGTCCCATCAATTCTCTCAGGGCAGAATTATAGAACATTTCCTTCAATGCAGAAATCTCTATTGGACGGTGCCATTCTAGGTGGGAAAAAAAAATATGTACTTACTTTTGTTAACCTGTTACACAATTTTATAACACTTATCTAACCTGTGGTTAATCTTGTGGAAAACGTATTGAATATACCACAGTTGATGAGATTCGGGTTTTAAATCATGAGATACGTAGTGAACAAAGAACTATCTTTGAATTTTGAAGTGCCCACCAGCAAAATTTGATTTCTTCTCACTGCTTCTAGAACTTTCAAGGGAATGCTCACTGATGACTTTGTTAGCTAACATAAGAATGCTGATTAAAGTTGGGGGAAGTACACGGCAACTCCATCGTAGTGACCAAGGACATTTAAAATGAGGAGATCAGACATTTACTGCTTAAGTCACCTCTTCACCTGAACCCTAGAATTCTCAGCGCACCAACTTCAGTTGGTGAAGTGTCGATCAAAAAATAGCACATTAGTGTTAGATCTTTATCCTCTGATCAAAGTAATTTCTAATGAGATAATTGAAAGAAAATATCATGTGAGTCTCCAAAGAAATCTTAGGAGTTTTTCTATAATTTATTCATAGATTTTAATGCAAGGACCTTCCTATCAATTAGAAACAATCACACATAAAAGCAAAACTGTAATTAATTAAAATAGATTTATTGGATTGGCCAAAAAGTACATTTAGATTTTCCCAAACTAATTTTTTGGGCTAACTCAATGCAATAATGCCTACATACATATGCATTGCACCATTTCATATATTATCTCATTAAAATTCTTAACAGTCTCCTGGTGCAGGTATCATGATTCCATTTTACACATGAGGGCATTGTAGGGAAGAGATTATTCTTAAAGACCACATACCCAGTAGGTGAAGAGCCATGTCCCCCAAATGTTCTTCACTCTACTTTAGAATGTCAAAGAGTTGGGCATTCAGGGAACACATGGAAGGTCAACTCTTTGTTATTCATCGACTCTGAAGACCAAGTGACAGCAACCAACAAGGAGAGCCGTCAACCGCCTCCAATGTGCTGCTTAAGAGAAACAGGGTCCCATGAGCCCCAGGCTTGCCAGTGGTCATGCATTTGACACTGGCATCCGCCAATGATAATAAGCAGCACATCATTCGTTTCTAAGCTCATTGTCATAAAACACACCATTCATTCATTCAACAAATGTGTCCGGAGTTCTCTTTCAAGTCAGGACCTCTGCTAGGCACTGCACTAGACAAAGGCTTGGATGTGGTCCCTGCATCCCAGCCTTAGTGGACTATCGGCCCCTAAGACTGGTCTTCTCCCTGTGTGATGCTTTAAAAGATATTTGATTTTACTCACCCTCTCATTCCCCACCTATGTCCACAAGTCTGCTCCCTACGTCCGTGTCTCCACTGCTGCCCTGCAGATAGGTTCACTGAAACATACACATTACCATATGTAAAATCGGATAGCCAGTGGAAATTCTCTACATAATGCTGGGACTAAAATCCGGTGCTCTGTGATAATCTGAAGGGGTGGGATGGGGTGGGGGGTGGAAGGGAGGTTCAAGGGTGAGTGAAGTGAAAGTTGCTCGGTTGTGTCCGACTCTTTGCAACCCCATGGACTATACAGTCCATGGAATTCTCCAGGCCAGAATACTGGAGTGGGTAGCCTTTCTCTTCTCCAGGGGATCTCCCCAACCCAGGGACTGAACCCAGCTCTCCCTCATAGCAGGTGGATTCTTTACCAGCTGAGCCACACAGGACGTAGATAGACCTGAGGCTGATCATGCTGATGTGTGGCAGAGACCAACACGATGTTGTAGAGCAAGCATCCTCTAATTAAAAATAAATAAATTAAAACATTGACTGAAAAAAGAAGATATTGATTTAAAAGTCAATGGAAGTTTAATATTGACTGAGGTCTGTTGAACGTTAGGTGTTTAAAAATATACCTAATTAATCACCTCCCACCCATCCATTAGGATGGCTATTACTAAAAAAAAAAAAAAAAAAAACAGGAAACAACAAATGTTGTCAAGAATGGGGAGAGATTGGAATCCATTATAGGTGGGAATATAAAATCGTGCAGACACTATGGAAAACAATATTCCTCAAAACAGTAATAGAACTACCATATGATTGAGCAGTCTTATATCTGGATATATACCCCAAACTGTTACAACTACTAGACGAATTCAGTAGTGTCAGGATACAAAATCAACATACAAAAATCAGTTGTGTTTCTTTACACGAACGATGAAGTATCTGAAAAAGAAATAAAGACAAAAGTCTAATCTATAATAGCATCAGAAAAAAATAAAATACTTAGGAATAAATTCAGCCAAGGAAATGAACGGAATAGAGAGAAGAGGACTGACAGAGAATATTGTTAGGAATCAGTGAAATGAGAAAGAAATGAGAAAAGTTAAACCTATACAAGGGTGTGGGGAAAAGAGGAGGAAAGATGGATTTAAAGGTGTTTGGAAAGTAGAATCAACGATGCTAAGTGGCAAACTGATGTGAAAAAGGAAATAGAAACCGTAATTGAATTCTTTTCTGGTGCTCTTTTGTTACTTCATAAATTGGACCTTATTGATGTTCATCTTTTCTTCCTTATGTGTATTAAAATTTAAGGATATACATTTCCTATTAAGTATGGTGTCAACTGTATCACACGACTTTTTATATGTTCAGTTCAGTTCAGTTCAGTCGCTCAGTCATGTCCCACTCTTTGCGACCCCATGAATTGCAGCACACCAGGCCTCCGTGTCCATCACCAACTCCCGGTGTTCACTCAGACTCACGTCCATCGAGTCAGTGATGCCATCCAGCCATCTCATCCTCTGTCGTCCCCTTCTCCTCCTTCCCCCAATCCCTCCCAGCATCAGAGTCTTTTCCAATGAGTCAACTCTTCGCATGAGGTGGCCAAAGTACTGGAGTTTCAGCTTTAGCATCATTCCTTCCAAAGAAATTCCAGGGCTGATCTCCTTCAGAATGGACTGGTTGGATCTCCTTGCAGTCCAAGGGACTCTTCAGGAGTCTTCTCCAACACCACAGTTCAAAAGCATCAATTCTTTGGTGCTCAGCTTTCTTCACAGTCCAACTCTCACATCCATACATGACCACTGGAAAAACCATAGCCTTGACTAGACGGACCTTTGTTGGCAAAGTAACGTCTCTGCTTTTGAGTATGCTATCTAGGTTGGTCATAACTTTCCTTCCAAGGAGTAAGCGTCTTTTAATTTCATGGCTGCAGTCACCATCTGCAGTGATTTTGGAGCCCAAAAAAATAAAGTCTGACACCATTTCCACTGTTTCCCCATCTATTTCCCATTTATGTGTTGTATAGCTATTATCGGAGAAGGCAATGGCACTCCACTCCAGTACTCTTGCTTGGAAAATCCCATGGACGGAGGAGCCTGTTAGGCTGCAATCCATGGGGTCACTAAGAGTCGGACACAACTGAGCAACTTCACTTTCACTTTTCACTTTCATGCATTGGAGAAGGAAATGGCAGTCCACTCCAGTGTTCTTGCCTGGAGAATCCCAGGGACGGGGGAGCCTGGTGGGCTGCCGTCTATGGGGTCGCACAGAGTCGGACACGACTGAAGTGACTTAGCATAGCATAGCTATTATCACTTGTAAGTGATTTCACATTTCCATTAATGTGTCTTGTGGGAGAATGTGTTATTTAATAGGCACGTTTATATTTTCAGCTACACAGTGCTTTTTAGTTATTTTTATTTCTTATTTTTTATTGAATTTCACTGGAGTAAGAGGACATATTCTGTATAATAATCCTTCTTAAGCTATATTGATACCTTGGGTACGGTGTGGTATGAAGTTCCTTTTTATAAACGTGTTGTGTGTGTTTGAAAAAAATATGCATTCTCTAGTTGTTCAGCACAGAGTTCTACATATGTCCATTGGATAAGATTGTTCACTGATTGTATTTTTTAAATATTCTATATCCCAATCATTTATTTTTCTTCATCTATCAATGAGAAGCATTTAAAATAGTCTATCAAAAGCAATTGTCTTGTGAATTTCTTGGTCCTCCTCATTTCCACTCGATGTATGTTGAGGCTGTATTATGGCTATAGTTTGGGACGGCTATACCTTTTTGGTGAACTGAAAATGTTATCATTATACTGGGCACCTCTTTATTTCTTAAAATCTGTTTCATTTGGTGTTTGAGTCTGTTTCTGTCTAATGTTTGCCTGATGCATCTTTTTTTATGTTTTTACTTTTCAAACTTTCAGAAATACAACTCCTGAAAATAACAAACACATAGATGAGTTTATTTTTAAATTTTGTGTGACACTCGTCTCTTCAACAGATTTTAAACAAAATTTTAAAATGGTTCCACCAAAATAAATTGCTCTGAAATTTGAATACTGAGAGAGAACTGTGTGGGTTCCCTAAACCCTTGTCAGTCTTTGCTCTGGAGTCACATGGTCCAATATGGTAGCCACCAGCCATATAGGCCTTGTGAGCACTTGGAATGTGACTACTTTGAATTAAGATGTACTATCAGTGTAAAATACACTCTAGATTTCAAAGCTTTCAGTTCAGTTCAGTTCAGTCACTCAGTCATGTCCGACTCTTTGCGACCCCACGAATCACAGCATGCCAGGCATCCCTGTCCACCACCAACTCCTGGAGTTCACTGAGATTCACGTCCATCGAGTCAGTGATGCCATCCAGCCATCTCATCCTCTGTCGTCCCCTTCTCCTCCTGCCCCCAATCCCTCCCAGCATCAGGGTCTTTTCCAATGAGTGAACTCTTCACATGAGGTGGCCAAAGTACTGGAGTTTCAGCTTTAGCATCACTCCTTTCAAAGAAATCCCAGGGCTGATCTCCTTCAGAATGGACTGGTTGGATCTCCTTGCTTTAGTACCCCCCAAAAAAAGAATACAAAATATCTTAATATTCCTGTGCTGATTACAAAATTAAAACATTTTTCATAGATTTGGTTAAGTAAAATATATTACTAAAATTAAATTCATCCATTTCTTTTTTTTTCATGTGGCTGTTAGATTAAAATTACCACGTGTCCTACATTTGTGGTTCATGTGATGTTTCTATTGGACAGCATTATTCTAGATCTTCCTAATGTGCAACTGCATTCTTACCCTTGGGTCTAGATGATACCTTTGTTATTATTGTAACAAACCCCATCTTTCTTCCTTACTATGGTTCAAGTTGATTTGGGGCACTTGCTGGCAGAAGTCATAACTAATATACTAACTATAAAGACTTTCTTTTTGGCATATCATTTATTAGGGACTGAATTGTGCCCACCCAAAATTCACAAGCCAGGCAGAGAGTTATTAGGAAAGGAATCAGCCAACACCTTGCACTTGGCCTTCCCAGCCTCTAGAACAAGGAGAAACCAATTTCTGTTATATAAGTCAGCCAGTCTGTGGTACTTTTTATAGCAGCCTGGATGAATCAAGATATTATTTCATCATCCACTGATACCAAATTCTTACTGTACTGATCCTGAGATGTAAGTTTTCAAGAAAACACTGAGTCGTGCAAATAAAAGTAAGCTGAATGAAAATATCTGTTGCCAGAACACGGAGGACAACATTTTTTAAGTGATTCCATTAGCATGTAATTACTAACAACTTTCTCTCCTCCTAAATGTTCCACAGAAAAGAGGTTGAGAAATATTCTCTGTGATCCTGAGAATTGATACTCGATAACTCTAGCCCAGTTTTCATCCCTCTGGAGATTCACAGCAGGCATTATCACATTACAGATTTCGAATTGTTCTCAACTAAAGAAATCAGATTACCTTGGTTGCATTCCCCAAGTTTCTGAAATTCATTTGATCGTAGTTATGACCATGTCTCTGGCCAAATTTGACCATTATTTTCTCAGGAGACGGAGAAGGCAATGGTACCCCACTCCAGTACTCTTGCCTGGAAAATCCCATGGATGGAGGAGCCTGATAGGCTGTAGTCCACGGGGTCGCTAAGAGTAGGACACGACTGAGCGACTTCACTTTTCTCAGAAGAACAACCAAAATCTCAAATAAATTTGGAAAATGCTGCCCTGGTGTTTTAAAATGGTTTTGAAACTTCAATGATAAAGTTTTTTTTAAGACTTTCTTCATTTTCTTTCCAATAAGTTACGTCAGATTTTTAATCAACAAATAATTCAGAGGCATATGCTCTCATTATTTTGTTGGCCCAAATTGTCAGGAAATCACTTAATCATATCAATGGTTGTTCAAGAGGTTTGTAGCAGAACTAATGAAAAAATTGAAGCGTTATCCTTCATGTAAGAAAGCATGGATAATAACTCACTATTAAGACAGCAAAAGTTGTTTTTCACCAGTCGTGATGGATACAAGCAAATCCATCTAGTCTCTCTTTTCCTCTCACTGTAAATGACAGACTTGTCTGTAACAGCTGGCAAAGTCTAGGGAAGGGGAAATTCACAGAAGCAGGATGTAAATAAAAGCATCACTTTTTGAACCATAGACTTTATCAATGCAGCCTCATAATAGAATTTTTTGGTTTAAAAAAAATTTTTTTTTTTTTTTGCCATACCACACAGCATGTGGGATCTTAGTTCCTAGACCGAGGATGGAACTCGTGCCCCCTGCATTGGAAGGTGGAGTCTGAGCCCCTGGACTGACTCTCCAGGAAGTTCCTAGAATGTTTTTAAACATATCCCTACCTCTTATTGTTTAGGGTGGTCCCCAGTTGGCCTACTTATTTCTTACTTTCTAATGCATCAATTTATAGCTTATCTACAGGACATTTCAAAAATCTTAATTATAATTAAGACCTAAATCCACATTTATATGTTCAACTGCTAATATTTCTCCTTTAGTTTTTCTTCCATTACCTTTTAAAAAATTCTGTTGCTGTTTATAGATCATTTAGATGTCTGCATATCTGATGACTGTTCCTAATTTAACACTCAATCCAGTTCAGTTCAGTTCAGTTCAGTCGCTCAGTCGTGTCTGACTCTTTGCGACCCCATGAATCACAGCACACCAGGCCTCCCTGTCCATCACCAACTCCCGGAGTTCACTCAAACTCATGTCCATCGAGTCGGTGATGCCATCCAGCCATCTCATCCTCTGTCGTCCCCTCCTCCTCCTGCCCCCAATCCCTCCCAGCATCAGAGTCTTTTCCAATGAGTCAACTCTTCGCATGAGGTGGCCAAAGTACTGGAGTTCCAGCTTCAGCATCAGTCCTTCCAATGAACACCCAGGACTGATGTCCTCTGAAAGTCTTCGGTTAATTTGATGAGTGTTAAATTCTTTAAGATAGATTGGTATACTTATAGGATAACAAAGGATATTCACCAAATTACACCAAATGACCTTTCTCAGAGTTTTATCAGCCATTCTCACATTGCTTTCCTTCTCTAACATGGTAATTAGGAATGAGAGTTACCAGTTATAAAGAGCATGATTCAATTTATCTCCAATAATCTACAAAACCACATTATATGGTACTTACCGTCATTTCGATTCAGGTAACAAAACTGACTTAATCGTCAGCTTGTCAATGAGACATAATCAGTTCAGTTCAATTGCTCAGTAGTGTCTGACTCTTTGCAACCCCAAGGACTGCAGCACGCCAGGCTTCCCTGTCCATCACCAATTCCCAGAGTTTACTCAAACTCATGTCCATCCAGTCATTCATGCCATCCAACCATCTCATTCTCTGTCATTCACTTCTCCTCCTGCCTTCAATCTTTCCCAGCATCAGGGTCTTTTCCAATAAGTCAGTTCTTCACATCAGGTGGCCAAAGTATTGGAGTTTCAGCTTTAGCATCAATCCTTCCGAAGAATATTCAGGACTGATTTCCTTTAGGATGGACTGGTTGGATCTCCTTGCAGTCCAAAGGACTCTCAAGAGTCTTCTCCAACACCACAGTTCAAAACTGTAAATTCTTTGGCACTCAGCTTTCTTTATAGTCTAACTCTGACATCCATACGTGATTACTGGAAAAACCATAGGTTTGACTAGATGGACCTTTGTTGGCAAAGTAATGTCTCTGCTTTTTAATAAGCTGTCTAGGTTGGTCATAGCTTTTCTTCCAAGGAGTAAGCGTCTTTTAATTTCATGGCTACAGTTACCATTTGCAGTGATTTTGGAGCCCAAGAAAATGAAGTCTGTCACTGTTTCCCCATCTATTTCCCATGAAATGATGGGACCAGATGACATGATCTTAGTTTTCTGAATGTTGAGCTCTAAGCCAACTTTTTCACTCTCCTCTTTCACTTTCATCAAGAGGCTCTTTAGTTCCTCTTCACTTTCTGCCATAAGGGTGGTGTCATCTGCGTGTCTGAGGTTATTGATATTTCTCCTGGTGATCTTGATTCCAGCTTGTGTTTCATCCAGCCCAGCATTTCACATGATGTACTCTGCATATAAGTTAAATAAGCAGGGTAACAATATACAGGTCTAACTCAATGAACTATAAGTCATACCATGTAGAGACATAACAGAGAGAGAAAAAGTCAAGGTCGATTGCAAGTCTATCTGCCTCAGCTTTCTCACTTGTGTGCCCTTAACATATTATTTCTGACGGACCTTGTATGTTCTACTCCACTTGACTTAACCAAACACTATGGGGCTTGCATCCTATTAAAACTTAACAATAAGTTTTCTATCACCTAAGGGTATAATTGTGAGGTCAATATCCAGGAGATGAGGAAAGTCCAAAGAGTTCATACCAGCGTTTGGACCAGTTCTCCTAGAGAGCATCTGACAGTTCTGGAAGTTGCAGATGAGAGTCTCAAAATTGAGCAGAGCCCTCAAGAGACTCGAAAGCCAAGGGGATCAGCTGCAATGAATGAGTGAAGAAAACAATTCCAGTAGCAATCATATCCAAAGGAATAAGATATCTAGTTATAAAAGTAACCAAGAGGGTCAAAGACTTATACACTGAAAGTCACAAAACATTACCAAACCACAGGCTCCTGTGGAATGGTCCAGCTGATCCCATGGACACACCCAGGGCTCCAAGGACATGACCTGAGCTTTCGTCCACAAGGTGACCCTTGGCAGGACATCCCAAGACAGGGAACAGGCTGCAGAGGGTGGAAAAGAATATTGGGGGAAACTGCTGCAAGTTTCATGTAGCTTATGAGTGTGTACTTTGAATTCCACTCAGGATAGTGGGTTGCTTTTTCACCAAGCTGCACAATCTCTCTGCCTCAGGGCTTCCCACTGTCTGAACCCCTTTCTCCCCCGGCTCAGCCCCACAAGCCCCTGCAGACCCAGGTGACAGACAGAGAGGGTGCTTACAAAGTGCTGGGAATGCTCCACTGTCTGAGCTTGCTCATGGTGACATGGTAACTCACCGAAGTATACTTTATGGTCTGTGTGTTTACCCTTATCTGTGTATGTTCTGTTTCAATTAAAAAGTACAGCAGAGACTTCCCAGGCCGTCCAGTGGTTAAGACTTCACCTTCCAGTGCAGAGCGTGCAGGTTCCACCCCTGATGGAGAAGCTAAGGTCCCACGTCTCAAGGCCAAAACACCAAAACATAAAGCAGAAGCAATATTGTCAGAATGGTCTACAGAAGGCCTGCTTTTGTCATGGGTCTGATGACTTGCTGTATCTTCTTAATCTTTTTGTGTCCTTTTTTTTTTTTTCTAATGAGTAAAGTGTGGTGGGCACATGAGCCAAACTATCTCCAAGTGTTGTTACATGAGTTGATGGGTTTGGAAAGGTTTTGAATAGCATCATCTGTAAGGAATGACAGTAATGAATGCCTTAACATCCTTGAAAGTGAAAATGTTAGTTGCTCAGTCATCTCTGACTCATCTACAACCCCATGGGCAGTAGCCCGCCAGGCTTCTCTGTCTATGGGACTTCCCAAGCAAGAATACTGGAGTGGGTTGCCATTCCCTTCTCCAGGGGCTCTTCCCAACCCAGGGATCAAATCCAGGTCTCCTGCATTGCAGGCAGATTCTTTACCATCTGAGCCACCGGGGAAGCCTTAATCCACAATAAAATTCCCATTTGCCTTCAGGGAAGGTCTTGAAGGAAGCAGCATCCTATCTTGTCTGTACATATAATTTCAGTGGAACACTGAAGGGGAAAAATGATCCACATAAAAAAAAATCTTTAAAAAAAAAGTAAAACAAAATCAAGTGAATAAAAAATTGAAACCTCTCTACCGAAGCCTAATCATGCCCTCCATACTGATTCCTGCTTCTCCCTGCTACATCCTATCATATTCCAGCATCTGCCAGTTAGCCTCTGATTTTACCTCCCGTGAAGAGGCCCGCTCCCATCTCTGGCTGCAGCTGTTTTCACCAGCCCTCAGCCCCACTCCTGCTCCACTTTCAGCAGCCCCAGTAGGCCCAGACCCCTCAACCAGGTGAGACCCCATGACGAGCCTTTTCCTCGAGGTGGAAGCAGACACACTTACGTGGTCTATCTTACCTCCTTTGTACAGGTCTGACTCACCCAGGAGATCATAAACTCCCCATCTAAAGAAACTGTTTTCCAAACCCATGGTTGCCATGTTGAAGGGATGGTTAAGGACTTAGGACAGATCATGTCCACACTGCTATATTTAAAATGGATAACCAACAAAAACCTATTGTATAGCACATGGAACTCTTCTCAGTGTTATGTGCCAACCTGGATGGGGGGAGGTTGGGGGAGGATGGACACATGTATGTGTCTGGCTGAGTCCCTTCACCATTCGCCTGAAACCAGCACAACGTTGTTAATTGGCTATAGCCCAACACAAAATGGTTTTGGTATTAAAAAATAAATAAATAAGTTAAAAAAAAAAAAAAGAAACTGTTTTCTTCATGTGTCCATTCGGCAGAATATCTGGCATGGGCCTGGTGTGCAACAGACATTGAACAGATGAGGAATGGCGTTGCCTGGGCAATGTATTTGGTGAGCCACTCACCAGCATCAGAAGAACAGAAGGGGTGGTAGAGACCAGGGTGGGGGGTAGGGGGCGGATGCTTTCATGCTTCTTGTTCTTAACAAAATGGATTTTATTGCATATATCTGAAAGAGTTTAATGTTTTGTTTTGTTTCCTTTGATTTTGCCCTACCCTTGAATCCAAATACCCCTCTGCAAAGCTCTAACCAGGGTACTCTTTACTACAATTACCTCACTACCAGAGAGATTAATAAGCCTTGTCAGCTTGACTCATAAGTCACAAATTTCTACAAGTAGGAGATTTTCAAATAAGAGGCAAAATCCCCTTGCTTAGTCACTCTGTTGTCTTCTTGAATCAGCTTAGAGTCTAACAGCACTTCATGTTCACAGGCATATACAGATATTGACTTTCTTGGGGAGAAATATTATGTTCTAATGACCAAGAGTGATGAATACTGTATTGAATGAAAATAAGAGTAACCCAATATCTCAAATGACTATAAATCTTCATGTTCTCCCAAGCAAAAACACATTCCTATTTCGTTACCAGGGAACAATTTGAAAGACTTGAACTACTAAAGAGACTAAGTAATATTATACTTGGTAAAAGAACTTGGGTCTTATTGAGTCGCAGAGAAGTTGACATTAAAGAAACATGGAGTAGGGATTAATTCACTTGATGAACCAAGTGAAGAAACTTTCAGGAGCTGCCCAGGCTGGGAAGTTCTAGTGAGGGTTCTAAGGACAGTAACCAAGGATTATTTAGCTGAGAAAGCAGGTGTTTGAAACACAGGAAGCAGTGGCTGGTGTTATTCAGTTAATTCTACTGTGTGAATTGTTTTTCAACAGACCGGGCCAAATGACAACTTAGCACCTCCCACCGGAACCATGGGAAGTTAAATCCAGCTGGGGACCCCCCACCTGTTTCCACCATAATGTCCTTCCCTACTCATACCTTTGGCATTACAGGTGGCTCAGTGGTAAAGAACCTGCCTTCCACTGCAGGAGATGAAGGTTTGATGCCTAGGTCGGGAAGATCCCCCTGGAGGAGGCCATGGCTGCCCACCGCAGTATGTTTGCCTGGGAAATCCCACGGACAGAGGAGCCTGGGGGGCTGCCTTCCACGGGGTCGCAAAGAGTTGGCCACGACTCACCGAGTGAATAACAACAACAAAGAAAAAAATCTGTAAGAATAGGCATTGGGATTCTCTGAACCAATCATTTCTCGTTTCAGTGGGTGCCAACACGAGACCAACAGAGGAGAGCTTAGTCAATCCCCCTACAGTTCCCTTCAGAGACCTTTCAAACCTTGCAGCTAAGAGCAGTGCTGAGAACACAGGGGTCTCAGGCGTTAGGAGGGTGGGGTTGTCTGAATTGGGCTGGTGGAGGGCAAAACGCGGTACAGACAGGGAAGTCTCTCAAGCAGGGAGGGTGGTAGGGAAAGGTTGAAATTGTGTTGCTGGGGAATCATGGTGTATGAGACCCTCTGTCACGATACCTGCCTGGGAATGGCCCAAAATGCCCCTATGTCTCTGTCTGACAGCCCTGTATTCCAGAACATGGAATTCTGTATTCCAGAAATGGAAACCTTAAAAAAAAAAAAATGTGCACCTGGACAGATGGCCTTGTATAAGTTGTCTTCCTGGGGGAGACTCTTACTCACTGGGTCAGCAGCCTGAGTCAGCCCTGAGGAAAACATGGCCCGAGGGAGTGAACAACAGATTGAGAATAATTGCTCCCCCGGGGCCCCAAGGAAATTTTCTTTTTTTTCAGAATGGCTAGAAGCCTATATACTTCTAACTTAGGGAAATAAGAAGAGTAGACAAAAAAAAACCCTGAAATTTCCCATTAAGAACGCTGATAAGGATCAGCTTCATTAATTTAGTTTTTAATTTTGAAACATTCTCAAAGAAAAAGTACAATTTTTTTTTCCTGTAGTATTTGGGAGGGGGTTGTTGACCCGATGTCCTATGACTGCTGTATATATTAGGGTTTATTTCCTATCAATAAGGACATTCTCTTACATAACCACAGTTCAATCAGGAAATTAACATTGATAGTTATTACTACTTTACTTTTTAGAGCAGTTTTAGGTTCTCAGCAAAATGGAGTGAATGCTACAAAGTTCCCATATACCTGCCTTGTTCCTGCTTCATGCACAGCCTTCCCTACTGACAGCACCTTGACATTTGTTATAATCCATAAACCCGCACGGACACGTCATTACTGCCCTAAGTCCACTGTTTACATTAAGGTCCATTCTTGGTGGTGCACAGTCTATGAGTTTTGACAAATGTAATGATATGTACCCACCACTGTAGTATCATACAGAGTAGTTCATTGCCCTAAAAAAGCCTTTTGACACCCCTGTTTATCCCTCCCATCAACCTAGAGATCGCTGATCTTTTCACTGTTTCCATTGTTGTTGTTCAGTCACTCAGTCGTGACTCTTTGCAGCCCCTTGGACTGCAGCACCCCAGGCCTCCCTGTCCATCACCAACTGCTGGGGTTTACTCAAACTCAGTGAGTCGGTGATGCCACCCAACCATCTCATCCTTTGTCACCCCCTTCTCCTCCTGCCTTCAATCTTTCCCAGCATCAGGGTCTTTTCTAACTCTAAAAGAGTTCTGGCTCTTCGCATCAGATGGCCAGAACTGTTTCCATGATTGGAATCATAGAATAGGGACTATTTCAAACTGGCTCCTCTCACTTAGTAATACAAATTTATGTCTGTTTCCTCCATGTATTTTCAAAATTTGGTATTATTTAATGTTGAATAATATTCTATTACCAGACAATGGTACAACCATTTATTTATCCGTTCACCTATTGAGGGATGCTTGGTTACTTCCAAGTTTGGGAGATTATGAACAAAGCTACTATAAATGTATGTGCAGGTTTTTGTGTGGATGTAAGTTTTCAAATCTTTTGAGTAAATACCAAGGACAGTGATTGATGAGTCATATGCTAAGAGTATGTACAGTTTTTTAAGAAACACCAAACTTTCCGCTTACCCATGACCATTTATGTAGACTTCAATTTTTGATATTGCAAATAAAGCTGTAAAGAGAATTTTGACACACGAGAATGTCTTTAGACCATATTCTAAGAGTGGAATTGCTATCACACAGGTATTGTGAATATTTGATGGAATCAGATAGTACCTAATTGCATTCCTAAGTGACTGTAGTAATTTACATTTTTATATCAGTGCGCGCATGCTCAGTCACTGTGTCTGACCCTTCTGTGATGCTATGGACTGTAGCCCTCCAGGCTTCTCTGTCTGGGGGATTATCTGGCAAGAATGCTGGAATGGGTTGCCATTTCCTCAGCAGTGTGTAAAAAATTGCCCATTACTCCACATGCTAACACATAGTAACAGGTTTCTTTGCTTTTTCCAATCTAGTGATATAAAATGGCATTGCATTTTTGTCTTAATTGGCATCTTCTGATTACCGATAAAATTGAGAATCGTTCCATAAGTTTATCGGACATTTGTATTTTCTTTTCTGTACACTGTCTGTCAATATGGGTTGCTAAGTTTTCTGCTGAGCTGACATCTTATTGGTTTGTAATGTTTACGTGGTCCGTATGGGTCACCATCATAGTCAAGACACAATTCTATCCATTCAAGAACCCCTCCTCTATCGTTTTACAGCTGCAACAGCGTCCGTTTCTCCCGAATCTCCAATCCCTCTCTAACTCCTGGCGTCAGCTTATCTGGTCTCTCTAATGTTATCATGCCAGAAATGTTATCTGAGGGCTTAATGGTGGTTCAGCGGGAAAGAATCCACCTGACAATGCAGGAGACATGAGTTTCTACTACTGGTCCAGGAAGATCCCACATACTGCAGAGCAGCTACCCCATCACCACAACTGCTGAGCCTGCGCTCTGGAGCCTGGGAGCCGCAACGACTGAGCTCACAGCTGCAACTTCTGAAGCCCACGTGCCTGGAGCCCATCTCCGCAACAAGAGAAGCCGCCACAGTGAGAAGCCCGAGCACCACAGCTAGAGAGTAGACCCCCACTCATCACAACTAACCCTCTCACAGCAATGAAGACCCAACGCAGACAAAAATAAATCAATCATATAAAATTATAATCAAAAGTTACCTGAATGCAGTCATACACCATGGAAGCTTTAGGGGTTGGTTATTTGATGCAACATAATTTCCTTAAGCTCCAAACAAATGATTGAATGTATCAACAATTTCTTCCTTTTTATTGCTGAGAAGTATCTGTGATATGAGTATACATATGTTTAACCATTTACCCTTTGAAGGACATTTTAGTTGTTTTTGGTGTGGGGCTCATAACTTTATTCATAATAATGAATAAAGCTACTATAAACATCCAAACAAATGTTTTGTGTGAACAGGTTTTCGTTTCTCTGGAGTAATGCCCAAGAGTGCAATTGTTAGGCTGCATTGTAAGCACATGCATGGCTTTAGAAGAAATAGCCAAACTGGTGTCCATGGTACGCCTGCTCCATTTCACTCTGTTTGTGAGATTAATCCAACTTGCTCATGTTATACTATCATGTTTATATATTACTGGTCATTTTTCATTAGCTTGATTATGTCACATTGATTTATTACTGGTCATTTGGGAGAATCTCTTCCAAATTTTTTAAAAAATTTCCCTTTTACTTTGTTAAACAGCTTCTAAATTGATACTGATACTCTGTATCTGATGATGCCAAAATCTGAAATGTTGGAGCCCTAACTCAATTTTGTTTTTTTCTGTTAAATTTCATTCATGGTGATTTATCTCCTTGTAGATTTAATGATTTTTTTTTTAGCTCTTTTTTTTTTTTTTTGGTTGATCTTAATCTGTGGGGGAAACAGAGGCCATAATTGAGGGTAGTTTCCTTGTAGAAGGATCTGTGTTTGTCTCTGCTGGGGGTCAGAGGAGGTACCACCTGCCTGGGACATTTTAACTCCTTTTCAGTGCCCCCAGTTTAATTTGGCTTCCCTAGTAGTTCAGATGATAAAGAATGTGCCTGCAACATGTCAGATTTGAGTTTGATATCCAGGTCGTGAAGATCCCCTGGAGAAGGGAATGGCAATCCACTCCAGTATTCTTGCCTGGAGAATTCCAAGGAGAGAGGAGCCTGGTGGGCTGCAGTTCAACACAGAGTTGAACATGACTGAGCCACTAACACTTTTCACTTTCAGTGTAATTTAGGACTCAAATTCCATTCCCCCCAAGTCACACTTATTTCACACCCTGGTATCCCAATTAAAAGCAGGTCTTAGATTTATAGGATAAAGGCAAGCAAGGAGAGGGAAGAATGGAACCAAGTGCTGAGTGGCTTGGGACCATGGCATTCCACAAACCAAGCACCCCACCTGGGTCCCCCAAAATGCACGCTGAGCCCTGCACAGGAAGAGGCAGAATAAGAAAATAAGTACGAGGATTCAGTGTGGAAAGGGTTCCCTAGGAATCAAATTGGGGATGAAATATTTCCAGGGGCAAACTAGGAAGTACTGTCTTTCAAGTTTTACCAAAGACCACCCCTGGAAAAAGCCCTTTTGGGCAGCTTTCAGATATATGAAAGTCTTTTTTCCAACCTTACTCAGAGCATTAAAATAATGAGAACTCGTATTGCTAGAATCCCAGCTCATGCAAACTGAGTCATGTCAGTTAAACAGTGACTTTAAGTGGGGAAGGCTGTAAGTGATGTTCACCAAGATCAGTGTGAACTAGAACACTCTCCATTTATGGGGTTTGTAGCCCAACTTTTGGATGAGGTCACAGTTACTTATCCTGAGCTAGGGGATATTTCCATGCACATGGAGTTAGCCAAACCTGGATGCTATATTAAGTGGCCTATTTCCGTGTCTATAACAATCCTTTTTGTTGCATAAGGATACTGAAACACAGACAAGAATGTAAGCTCTTAGTTATATATCCCTCACCAAGTGGCAGGAGGCTGAGTCTACCAGTGCTTGAATATTTCTATTCTGAATATTTTCAAACCTACCTAAAAGTAGAGAGAACAGCATAATAAACTCCCATAGATGCACCACTCAGAGTTAAAAATTTATCAAAATTTTTGTCATAATTAGTTTATCCTCTTTGAGATTCTTTTGTTTGTTGTGTCTTGTTCTTGTTTTGAAATGGGATGTTGTTTTGTTTTAGCTAAAAGATTTTAATGCCACTGATGTGATGTTGTTTCAACACTAAATCATTTAATATTTATTACTAATATTTTCAGACAATAAATTTCCCTCCCATAAGCACAATACCATTCATTGTTCAGTCACCAAGTCCTGTCCAACTCTTCACAACCCCACGGACTGCCGCACACCAGGCTTCCCTGTCCCTCCCCAGGGCAAGGAGAAGATGGTGACAGAGGATGAGATGGTCAGATGGCATCACCAATGCAATGGACATGAGTGGACGTGGGAAAACTCAGGCAGATGGTGAGAGACAATCCCATTATCACACCTAAAACCTTTAACACAATGCAGGCTGCGTAAGGATTTCTCATAATTTTTTCTGCTTGTCCTCTTTTGAGGATCATTTGGGATATTTCTGGGCTTTCCTGGTGGCGCAGAGAGTAAAGAATCTGCCTGCAGTGCAGGAGACCCAGGTTTGATCTCTGGGTCAGGAAGATCCCATGGAGAAGGAAATGGCAACTCACTCCAATATTCTTGCCTGGAGAATCCCATGGACAGAGGACCCTGGCAGGCTGCAGGCCATGGGGTCACAAAGAGTTGGACATGACTGAGTGACTTCACTTTCTTTTTCTTCGTTGGGCTATTTCTACTCTTTTGTTTTTGTAAGTAATTATCAGACCTTTCATGACTAAATAATTCCTAATAGAACATAGAAATTTAATTTGGCTTTGGAGCTCCTTTTCCCAATATATGCTTGTTTTTATACATTCAAGTCCCCCTACATGTGACCTGTTCTGGATTTCAGCAAGAAGAGTAGATGTGTTTACTGAGAGTGTTTCTTGCACTGTGCTAATTCGTTTTGGTTTCACTGGGTGAAGAGGACTGAAATCAATGGCAGACAGACAAACGTGGCCCAAAAGCATGTAATTTACAAATAAAAAGCAAACCCAGCCTCTGGTCACACTAAAAGAGAATGTAATTTGGACCCCACTGATTTTTAAAAGAACAAGTCTTGGAATTTCCTGAATTTTATTATAATCTAACATGTACTGGCCTCCATTTCCATGAGTTCTTTTTAATCAAATGAAGCTTTTAAATATCTGAGTCAGTGTGAGGTCAAGCAGCAGATTTTTGTATTCACCATTTGTTCACTGAAATGGAACATCGGCAAGACAGTCAATAAATCACTCTGTCATTTGAAAAGTGAGCTAGAAAGAAGATAATAAGAGTGGTAAGAAAAATTATAAAATGCCAAATATATTCATTGCCATTCATTCATAAAACAGAAGAAAACCAATTTCAATCTTTGAAGCATAATTCCAAGATAACCTTTCTTTTCTTTCAGTCAAGGAGCTCTGAGAACCAACCTCAGCTCAAACGTCTCTAAATATAGAAAATCAGTTTAACTTGGGAAATGGGACTGTAAAATGTTAGCAGCCTTTTTTTAAGCTTCTGAAGTCCCAGTTTTCGCATGCACACTCCATTTCTAGTATAAAGGATGAATAATGAATAACTAAGGTCCATCTTCAACTCTCATTTACCCTTCCCGCCCTGCTCTTCAAAAGAAGCCATCAGACTGCATATCAGCCTGTGGAAAAGCCCAAACTCTGGATTTGAGCTGAACAGCATTCTAGCCCTTGCTTTGACACTTACTGGCTGTGTGACTTTGTATAATAAGATTCCTGAATCTTACTTGCGCCATTATCTGTCACGAAGTCATGTCCATCTCTTTGCAACCCCCTGGACTGTAGCCCACCAGGTTCCTCTGTCCATGGGATTCTCCAGGCCAGGATGCTGGAGCGGGTTGCTATTCCCTTCTCCAGGGGCTCTTTCTGACCCAGAAATCCAACCCAAGTCTTCTGCACTGACAGGCAGATTCTTTACCACTAGCGCCACCTGGGAAACCCATGCCACTTATATAAATTTGGATTATAATACCTAGTTTCTAAGGTGCAGGAAGAATTAAATTGAGTGTTTCTCAAACTTGTTGGTAATTTTGTGTCACCTGGGAAGCTTTGAAAAACCCAGATGCTCAAACCTCACCTTTGACCAATATGATCAAAATCTGTGGGGGCCACTCAGGTCTCAGTATTCTCTGCTAAGTTGCCTGGCGGATGCCATTGTACAGTCACGTTCAAGAACCCCATGGCTCTGATATATACACGCATCTACTACACTCCAGCCCCTCAGCAGACTCTCCATCTGTGTTGGCTGTAACTGTCACGTCCTATCAAGTTTCAGAATGCCTTTTCTCTCACCATTCCGTCACCTGAGGTGTCTCCAGACTATTGACGTGAGTAAAATTTGACATTAGAGCTTCCTTGCCATCCACATCTCATGTTTATCCCTTTGAAAGCCCACTTTCATTTCTTTTTTAAAACTGATTTCTATTGGAGTAGAATTGCTTTGCAAGTCTGTTTAGTTTTGTAGATTCTACTTAGTTTTCCACAATTCTACTTAGTCTTGGTTTCTATTGTGCCACATAGTGAATCAGCCACGTGCACACACATATCCCCTCTTTCTCGGATTCCCTTCCCATCTATGTCTCCAGAGGACACTGAGTAGGGTTCCCTGAGCTCTACAGCAGCTTCTCATAAGTTATCTATTTTATATGAAGTATCAATAGTGTATACACATCAGTCTCAATTTTGCTGTCCATCTCACCCTCCCTTTCCACCCCTGGTGAGAATCCCCTTTCCTTTATTATCTCCCCATCTACTCACTCAATAGTATAGCCATCCAGGGAAATGTACTCAGTATCCTGTGATAGACCACAAGGGAAAAGAAAATGGGGGGGAAAAGGTAGATATAACTGATTCAGCTGTGCAGTAGAAATGAGCACAACATTGTAAATGAAATATACTTCAATAAAATAAGTTTGTTTAAAAAAAGCCCCCAAAATAGCCAGCTTATATAACCAAAATTAAAGATGCCAGGCAAGGATAGAAAGTTACTCTTTCCAAGTAGAATTTCACACTGCCTGGACTCAGAAGGTGAGATTCAGATCAAGAGGTCATCTTAGTGACATCTCTGTGACAAACTTCATGACTGCTCACTGCTCTAGGGTAACCATGGGGTTGAAATTTATGATTCACCGCTTCCAACTCTACTCAGTGACACAGTGTGGCTGTTTGGGTTCCTTTGCCATCTGATTCCGTACTTTTATTCCAATTCTTCATGTCATGCAGTAATGATTGTCCTGGTTAATTTCACATCGCCATTGTCAACAGTGTCTTGGCACGTCGCCAGACAAACCCTGCAAGCATCTTATTTGAGACACATCCATTCCCAGGGTGGCCAGATTGTGATTTGTTTGCTTTTAACTGAAATGAAAATATGAGTTAATTAAGATGAGATGGTAAAGTGATGAGTCTCTCCTTAGTCAGAGAAGTATTGCTTCAAGAAAACAAGTTGGAGTATTGCTACATGCATGAGCCACCTCATTTTTATGCTGATATGCTTTACAAGCATGTGTCAACCATCCTCAATAGAGTTCTCACACAAAGATGAATAATTTTCTGCAAGACTTGTTAAATCAAGGTGATGATTGAAAATCAACAGATGAAAAATTGAACCTCCCAAGTAAGCCAAACATTGGAACCTAACAGTATGAAATTTCAATCTCTGCCTCTTTAACGTCTCCAAATTCTTCTATCAGTTTATAGCTCAGACTGATAACGCTAATCGACAAAAACAGTTTCACCGTGGTTGAGCTATTTCTGAGTCCATGAAGATAAGGCTTTGAGGGAAGGTGTACAGCAGCATTTAGTGTCCATCTTTCCGAGTTTGTTGTCAACTACTTTAAGGAGTAGTTGACGTGTACACACTGCTATATTTTAAACAAATAACCAACAAGGACTTACTGTATAGCACAGGGAACTCTGCTCAATACTCTGTACTAACCTTAATGGAAAAACAATTAAAAAAAAATAGATATATGTGTAACTGAATCACTTTTCTGTATACCTGAAACTAACACAACATTGCTAATCAAATATGTGTGCATACTAAGTCGCTTCAGTCATGTCTGATTCTTTGCAACCCTGTGGACTTGGAACTATAGCCTGCCAGGCTCCTCTGTCCATAGGATTCTCCAGGCAAGAATACTGGAGTGGGTTGCCATGCGCTTCTCCAAGGGATCTTCCTGACCCAGGGATTGAACGTGCATCTCTTATGTCTTCTGCAGTGGCAGGTGGATTCTTTACCACTAGCGCATCCTGGGAAGCCCTAATCAACTGTACTCCAATACGAAAGTTAAACTTAAAAAATTAACATTGCAACATATCTTATAAAAAAAGAGTAGTTAACGTTCATATCACCCATTTCACTGCTCAACTTCCCGCAGTTAGTGGATGGATAATAAGAAACCAAGTTGGAACTCAGTGTCCAAGTACCTTTGTTTTGATGGCCATCTCTTGACTCCATTGGTGAGGGAGGGATTCTCACCCTGAGATTTCAGTCCAACCTGCAGCACCCCAGCTGGGCAGAACTAACAGGGGTTATGAGTCACAGGGACTCCCAGCCCAGGACAAAAGGACACCCTGCCATGCAGGGCCACCTGGTGGGGTGGGAGGTGTGCTCTGGAATAGGGTGGTCAACCACAGGCTGGCAGAGGCAGGTTTTGCAGTAACAAGGGAGTGGATGACCCTTGGTTCCTGGTGGGAGGATGTGATTGGCCTGTTTGAATAATTCCAGGGGCAGTCAGAAACCCACTCTTCAGGGGTGAACGGCCCTGTGCCTAGTACCCTCGATGAGTGAAGTTGTTTGCTGGGGGACCCCATCCTCAGGAGCAGAGTAGGGAAACTTAAACCATTCAAGGTTTTCCCACACGTCAAGGCACATGTAATACTGAGCTTTTAACTTAAGGTCATGTTCCCCAGCTTATACACTGAGGGCTCTCCAGTCACTTGACGGGTCAACGAGAGGGACAATGATAAGGCAAGAGAAGCGGTGGTTGGTATACTTAACAGGCACTTCCTCGTATAACTGTATTGTTGTTCAGTTGCTAAGTCATGTCCAGCTCTTTGAGATCCCATGGACTGCAGCACGCCAGGCTTCCCTGTCCATCACTATCTCCCAGAGTTTGCTCAAACTCTGGCCACTGAGTCAGTGATGCCATCCAATCATCTCATCCTCTGTCATCCCCTTCTCCTCCCATCCTCAATCTTTCCCAGCATCAGGGTCTTATCCAGTGAGTCAGCTCTTCCCATCAGGTGGCCAAAGCTTTGAATCTTCAGCTTCAGCTTCAGTCCTTTCAATGAATATTCAAGGTTGATTTCCTTTAGGATGGACTGGTTGGATCTCCTTGCAGTCCAAGGGACTCTCAAGAGTCTTCTCCAGCACCACATTTCAAAAGCATCAGTTTTTCGACACTCAGCCTTCTTTATAGTCCAATTCTCACATCCGTGATTGACTATTGGAAATCTTTCCCATTAAGCTGGGATGAGGATGATCCACCTCATCTTGTGGATGAGGGCTGTGTCTCTCTCCTTTCCCACTCTAGTCCCAGCTCCACACAGAGCACATTCTTTAATTAGTTACTGTCTTCCTCAGCTTTCTCAGATCCTCTGCACTTAACCATTCTGTACTTCTGATTCAAGGATGCTAGTTCAGCTTCATGTTGACGGAGGAAAAAACATGATAGTAATTTCACCACCTTGTCATCTTCAATTTTGCAGCATCGCTTAATTGTGTCCTATTTTGTAGGGCTCTCAGGAAAACAAATACCAAATTTCAGTCTCAATACTGTTTCTAGACATGCTTGTTGAGAGTCTGAGGGCCACAAAAGTGTAACCTCTGCAGAAATGGAGATCAAAAAGAGCCTGTCTCTAGTCAGGGGAAGTGAGAGTGGTCATGCTGGCTGGTACTCACCAAGCATCCTTTCCTTCGGTGCTCGCTGCAAATGTCAGGAATGGTACACTCCTTTAGGCTGCTCTCTTCAACATGTATAATTCTGGAAAATGAGTCACCCTTTCGCCTCCCTTTCTCTGCCTCTTTAAAATTCAAAACCAAAGCCCAATCCCAAATACAGTTTATTAAGCGCTGGCTCAAGAACAAAACATACTGGGAGACCACTGTTTAAAGTTAGTTTAGCAGAACATATGTATGGATATCAAGGGGCAACAGGGAGGGAAGGAATTGGGATATTGACATTGACACACTATTGATACTAGGTATAACATAGATAACTAATGAGAACCTACCACATGGCACAGGGAAATCTACTTAATGTCCTGTGGTGACCTGAATGGGAAGGAAACCCAAAAGGGAGGGAATATATGTATCTGTATGGCTGATTCAGTTTGCTTTACCGCAGGAATTATCACAACATTGTAAAGCAACTATACTCCAATAAAAATTAATTTTAAAGTGTTTTAAAACTTTTTAATCAAAAAATTAAGTCAATTTAGCAAAAGCTGCCCAGAAAAGAAGTAAAATAACAAACACCAATATCCAGATGGCTTTTCTGATTAACAAATTGAATTAAACTCTGTCTCTGATCCATGAGCTTCCTTCTTATACAATTGCAATTTTTCATTATTTTGGCTTATTACAATTTCCAGTAATAAAGTGCACTCGACACAGCAGCCATTTGAAAGTGATTTCAGCAAGAAGAAAACTCTCTGTAATGAACTATTTCAACAGAGATTAGAATATATTTCATTCTTCACAATTTTCCCCCTGGTAATTAATCCTTAGTGGAAAGAAGTCTGAAGAGTTGAATCTCTATTTTATAAGCTATCTGGGCTTGGAGATCACTTAATCTCTCCAGGCTTCCATTTCCTCATCTGTGTAAAGTGGGGACAATAATACTTGTCTTGCCAAGTCATTTTGCAAAATCAATGAGACAGTACCCCTGAAAACGCTTTGCAAAGTACAAAATGTTATGTACAAATGTAAGATACTATCAGACCAAAAAGTTCTTTGGTATTTTCATTTCATGCTTTTTTTTTTCTCCCTGAATCCTCCAGCTATTTTTCTGTCAATGAAGGAAATGAAAACTAAAATGTTGCTCTTATTACTGAAGTTGATCTCTGTAATTTCACTGCTCTTCCATGGACAGCCCAAATACAATCTCAGACTCCAAACAGCTCACCTATGGAATACTAATTAGGAGCCTGGTCTCTAGACAAAGTGCCTGGATTAGATTCTTGTTCTGCTCTCTCAGGGCTGTGTAGCCTCTATGTGGGTGTGTGTTCAGTCTCAAAGTCATGTCCAATTCTTTGCAACCCCATGGACTGTGGCCCACCAGGTTTCTCTGTCCATAGAACTGTCTAGGTAAGAATGGGTTGTCATTTCCTCCTCCAGGAATCTTCCCAACCCAGGGATTGATCCTGAGTCTCTTGCCCACATCTCCTGTGTTGGCAGACAGATTCTTTACCGCTTGAGTCACCTATGAAACTGCTGTGTGGCCTAGAATACATCATCTAACCTCTCTGAGCCTCTCGGAGTTTCCTACCACAATACTGGAATAATAATAGCTTTTCCCTCATGGTTCTGATGAGTATTAAATGTGTCCATACAAGTTATGTATTTAGACAGTGCCAGACAGTACATTTTCAACAGACCTGGTTATATTTAATAGAATTACCTCCAGCCATTTTCTTTTCTCTTTTTTAAAAGACATTTTACTTTGTATTGGGGTATAGTTGATTAACAATATTGTAATAGATTCAAGTGAACAGCAAAGGGACTCAGTCAGGCATATACATGCATCTAATCTCCCCCAACTCCCCTCCCATCCAGACTGCCACAGAACATTGAGCAGAGTTCCTGGTGCTGTACAGTAGAGCTTTGTGGGTTATCCATTTTAAATATATCTGTGTGTACATGTTGATCCCACACTCCCTAACTATCCCTTCCCCCCATCCTTTCTCCCCACCCCCGGCAACCGTTCTCTAAGTCTGTGAGTCTCCATTCTATAAGTTCATTTGTATCGCTTCTTTTTAGATTCCACATATAAGGGATGTCATGAGATACTTTTCCTTCTCTGTCTGACTTACTTAACACAGTGTGATATTAGAGAGTGTCCTAAATCCATCCATGTTGCTGCAAATGGCATCATCTCATTCTTTTTACCAGCTGAGTAATATTCCATTGTGCATACGTACCAAATCTTTATCCACTCCCCTGCCTATGGACATTTAGGCTACTTCCACGTCTTGACTATTGTAAACAGTGCTGCAGCGAGCACTGACAGCTTCTCTCTGCTTCTCCCCACCTGGCGCTCTGCTATCCAGCAGGTCACCTGTTTCCTCAGGGGTCTGATGGCCAGAACTTCCAATACTGCCAGCTTGCTGATGTCATTCCTTTATTCCTCGATTTTTAATCGATTTGCACTTCTTTCTCCTCTTTCTTGTTTTCTTTCCTTTTTCTTTTTTTTTTCTTGCTTTTTTCCCCCTTTTTTCCCCTGTCCCCTCTTGTCTAATCCATGTCACTTAGCCCCATGTGTTTTTCAGTTTAACAAGCTTTATAAAGATACTCAGGTATTTGGGCCTCACAAAAATGGTGTTAGTCAAGGTCAAACAAGATTTATTTATTTATTTTTAATTGGAGGATAATTGCTTTACAAAGTTGTATCGGTTTCTGCCATACATCAACATGAATCAGACAAAGGTATACATCCGTCCCCTCCCTCTTGAAATTCTCTCCTACCTCCCACCCCATCCCACCTCTCTAGGTTGCCACCGAGCATAAGGTTGAGCTCCCTGTAAACAGGGCATAGTGGATATGAAATGAAGGTAGTCAAACTTAGAAAAAGAAACAACTCTTCCAGGGTGGTCTCTTAATATTAGAAGTCACTATTTAGCCAAACAGAATCTAAAATATGATACAAATGAACTTATTTACAAAACAGAAACAGATTCACAGACACAGGAAACAAATCTAAGGTTACTGAAGAAGAAAGAAGGTGGGCGAAGGATAAATTAGGACTTTGGGATTAGCAGATGCAAACTAAAATATGTAAAATAAACAGCAAGGTCCTACTGTATAGCATAGGAAAATATATTCAATATCTCACAAAAAGCCACGATGATAGAGAATATGAAAAAAGCATTTATTACTGAATGCTTAGCTGGATTCGGAAAGTAAAAGTTTTAATACTCTCAGTGTAGTTTATGGTTCTCCTGGAGAAGGAAATGGCAACCCACTCCAGGATTCTTGCCGAGGGTATTCCATGGACAGAGGAGCCCGGCGGGCTACAGTCCACGGGGTCACACAGTTGAGTGCCTAAACCACCATCATGTTATGGTTATGGTTTCATCCAGAGATGGGGCTGTGTAACCAGGATCCTCAGGACGGAGCACACTAATAATGACCCTGGAACCAGAAGCCGCTACATAGCCCATCAGCTCCAGGGCACATTGAAAGTGACGAGTCCCAGCTGGATCGGGGAATGGATCTCCCCTTCCCACCAGGCCCTCTGCGTCTCCCACAGCAGTCCACCGACCCTCAGGAACAGCAACCTCCCCATCGGTTCCTGCATCAGGAGGTGAGCAGTACCTGGAGGGCTATGGGCCAGAGCCCCTGGTGCTGCTGCTCCCTGCATCCAAGACTCCCTGGGCGTGGACAGACATCGTCCACCCAGGGCCACATCCAGGTCCCCAGGCAGGGAGAAAACAGTGGCCAAACAGGGCCTTCCTCCCAACCTCACCATCGGTTCATTGGATGAGGGTGGGCAGGGACAGTGCAGACACCAGGGAGCCAAGAACCCATCACGGGAAGTGGGAAGGAGGTGAAAGGAGGCAGAACCGTGTGTGAACCGGGCTTGAACCCCCCTGCACATGCCTACAGACTTCTTTACAAGTTCAAAGAAAAAGTATTAAGAATTTTAAGACTGCAATTACTGAACATTATACCCCAAACACAAAGTTCTTCTAACTGAGGAGGTCAGTGCAACCTCACTGGCCACTCTTTTCGTGGCTCAGCAGGTAAAGAACCCACCTGCAATGCAAGAGATAGAGGAGCCACAGGTTCGATCCCTGGGTTGGGAAGATGTCCTGGAGGAGGGCTTGGCAACCCACTCCAGTATTCTTGCCTGGAGAATCCCAAGGACAGAGGCGCCTGGCGGGCTACAGTCCACAGGGTCGCAAAGGGTCAGACACAACTGAGCGACTAACAAACATTTGTTCGCTGGTCACTCACCCGTGCAGCTGATCCTAAGACGTAGTCCTATGTTAGCTCAGCCGAAGGAGTGCAGTTAAATGTCAACTGAAAAGGAAAACGAGCATATTATCCATCAAAGTTAAGGTTCTCACTACTCAGCCATAAAAAGAATGAAATGTCATTTGCAGCAACATGAATGAATCTAGAGACTATCATGCTAAGCGAAGTAAGTTAGAGAAAAACAAATATAACATGATATCACTTATTTGTGGAACCTAAAATATGATACAAATGAACTTATTTACAAAATAGAAATAGTCATAAACATAGGAAACAAACTTAACAGTTACCAAAGAAAAAGGGGATGGGGGAAGGATAAATTAGGACCTTGGGATTAGCAGATACAAACTGAGGAGGGCATGACAACCCACTGCAGTATTCTTGCCTGGAGAATCCCAGGGACACAGAAGCCTGGCTGGCTGCAGTCCATCGGGTGGCACAGAATTGGACACAACTGAAACGACTTAGCACACGCGCCCACAAACCACCATGTATAAAATAGATTAACCACAAGGTCTTACTGTACAGCACAGGAAACTATATTTGCTATCTCACAGTAAACCATAATGGAAAAGAAGATATATATATATATATATATATATATATATATATATATATATATATATATTACTGAATCGCTCTGCTGTATCCCAGAAGTTAACACAATGTTATAAGTCAGTTATGCTTCCATAAAAAATTAAAATAAAAACCCAAGCTTCTATCTCTATTCTTACCAGTCAGTAACTAGTGTTTGCTCAGTACCTACTGAGTCTTGTATTGGGATTAACTAAGGATGCTGCATTTTGGAAAAGATGGAATTCAGGTACATATTTAATTACATGAAACAACCTCTCTTGGATAAAATTAGATTATTAGCATACTGATGATGAGAAAGAGGAGGAAGAAGAGGCGGAGAGAATGTGGAGGGGGAGAAGGAGGAGGGGGAGAGAAGAAAGAGGAGGTGAAATGAGAGGAAGAAGAGTGGAGACTTCCCTGGTCGTCCAGAGGTTAAGAGTCTGCTTTGCAACGCAGGGGACGGGGTTCAATCCCCGCTTGGGAACTAAGATCCCACTGTGCTGCGGTGCAACTAGCCCCACTCACCACAGCTAGAGAGCCCAGGCCACAGTCACAATCCTGGAGAGATCAAAGAGAGCAGTACTTTTAGTAAATCCAAACAATTACTACTAATTTCTTCTTGCTGGTAAAAAAAAAAAAAAAAAAAAACCAGTCAGATAATATGTCTGAGTTAGTCATGATTAGACAGAATTCAGCCAGAATAATGTCAACTGTTTATGTCAGTAGTCAGGCAACTAGTTTAACTTGCTCTGAGTTTTCCCATTTTAAAGCAAATAGAACGCAATTTACTCAAAGCCTCTTACTAGAATTTAAGAGCACCACAAGCTAGTTCTTTTGTTTTCAGGGCATATACTTATGCAATTTTGCTTTCCTAGTGTGTATAGTTTGTCTTTTAAAAAATACTTACAATGATGTTTCTGCAAATGTTCTTATTTACTGGTTGAGCTGTAGTTATAAAAATTCATTTCGTTTGCATCTAACTGAATTTCAAAGTTTATAGGAAGACATTTATATTAGTCAACCCTCCCCAAATAAGTTTTGTTTCAATGCTACTATTAATTATTAGCTCCAAGCAAGATAGAAAATCAAAGTTAACCTTTAAAAGCTACGAAAATGGAGTAGGAGTTGTTGTTTTGGTTTTTGGCCGAGCCACGTGGATTGTGGATCTTCGTTCCCTGCCTATGGATTGAACCTGGGCCCCCAGCAGTGGAAGTACAGAGTCCTGACCACTGGACTGCCAGGAAATTCAAAAAAGATGTGTTTTTAATGATGTTCAAATTATATTTTACTTGTAAGTACTAGTCCAGTACCGGTCTGCTCTGCCTTTCCAGTTTCAGTTTTAACTTATGATACAAAAACACACTTTTAAAAGACGTTTTTTCCTTATCCTAGAAAGAACCATGACTGTTGGGTATATGGGATAAACTCTAATGACTATATACTGAATGCCGTGAGTATGCCGTATGGACTTCCCAGTTCAGTTCAGTTCCGTTCAGTCGCTCAGTCCTGTCCGACTCTTTGAGACCCCATGAATCGCAGCACGCCAGGCCTCCCTGTCCATCACCAACTCCCGGAGTTCACTCAGACTCACATCCATCGAGTCAATGATGCCATCCAGCCATCTCATCCTCTGTTGTCCCCTTTTCCTCCTGCCCCCAATCCCTCCCAGTATCAGAGTCTTTTCCAATGAGTCAACTCTTTGCATGAGGTGGAGTTTCAGTACTGGAGTTTCAGCTTTAGCATCATTCCTTCCAAAGAAATCCCAGGGCTGATCTCCTTCAGAATGGACTGGTTGGATCTCCTTGCAGTCCAAGGGACTCTCAAGAGTCTTCTCCAACACCACAGTTCAAAAGCATCAATTCTTCGGCGCTCAGCCTTCTTCACAGTCCAACTCTCACATCCATACATGACCACTGGAAAAACCATAGCCTTGACTAGACGGACCTTTGTTGGCAAAGTAATGTCTCTGCTTTTCAATATGCTATCTAGGTTGGTCATAACTTTCCTTCCAAGGAGTAAGCATCTTTTAATTTCATGGCTGCAATCACCATCTGCAGTGATTTTGGAGCCCCCAAAAATAAAGTCTGACACTGTTTTCATTGTTTCCCCATCTATTTCCCATGAAGTGATGGGACCGGATGCCATGATCTTCATTTTCTGAATGTTGAGCTTTAAGCCAACTTTTTCACTCTCCACTTTCACTTTCATCAAGAGGCTTTTGAGTTCCTCTTCACTTTCTGCCATAAGGGTGGTGTCATCTGCATATCTCAGGTTATTGATATTTCTCCCGGCAATCTGGATTCCAGCTTGTGCTTCTTCCAGCCCAGCGTTTCTCATGATGTCCTCTGCATAGAAGTTAAATAAGCAGGGTGACAATATACAGCCTTGATGTACTCCTTTTCCTATTTGGAACCAGTCTGTTGTTCCATGTCCAGTTCTAACTGTTGCTTCCTGACCTGCATACAGGTTTCTCAAGAGGCAGGTCAGGTGGTCTGGTATTCCTATCTCTTTCAGAATTTTCCACAGTTTATTGTGATCCACACAGTCAAAGGCTTTGGCATAGTCAATAAAGCAGAAATAGATGTTTTTCTGGAACTCTCTTGCTTTTTCCATGATCCAGCAGATGTTGGCTTCCCAATTAGTACAGTGGTAAAGAACCTGCTTGCCAATGCAGGAGATGCAGGTTCAACCCCTGGGTCGGGAAGATCCCCTGGAGAAGGAAATGGCAACACACTCCAGTGTTCTTGCCTGGAGAATCCCACAGACAGAGGAGCCTGGCTGGCTACAATCCACAGGTTCACAAAGAATAAGACACAACTGAGCACGCACACACACACACACACACACACATAACCTATATGTCTTCTAAATAGCATGCAATAATGACACTCACAAGAGCCATTTGATGTAAATACTACTAATCCCCATGTATTTCTGTTTATCTGATGAAGAAACCGAGGTTCAGCTTGAGTAAGCAATTTGACCAAGGACGAAACAATCCCTCAGTGGATCTAATCTATTCCTGAACAACTTCAGAACTACTGCTGTCTGAGAGGCTGCCTTCCTTCTCACAGTAGATAGCTTTACAATTCATCTTGTGAGGCAGTAGTCCTAAATTTTACTTTGAAAAGCAGTGAGGTATGGGTGGTGCTAGTGGTAAAGAACTCACCTGATGATGCAGGAGATGCAAGAGACACAGGTTCAGTCTCTGGGTCAGGAAGATCCCTGGAGAAGGAAATGGCAACCCACTCCAGTATTCTTGCCTGGGAGATCCTATGGACAAAGGAGCCTGGTGGGCTACGATCCACGGGTTCACCAAGAGCTGGACACAATTGAGCAGGTGCACACACACACGTACACACACACACACACACACACACACACTTGATAAGCCTCAATGTTTTCCGAAATAAGCCTCCTAACATCTCTGATTACATATGATATGTTTTGACATTTTTTTCATTGAGTTGAACTTAGAAACTCCAGTAATCAGTACCCTCAACTCCAAATCAACAGTATTTTAAGTGTTTAGTTTCTGACTTTGCTTTCACTTGAGTCACAGTGGGGCTGGAGTGAAGGAGGTGTTGGGCTAGGTCCATTGTCCAATCTGAACAGCTTGGACCCTGAGAAGGGGAAGGCTTCCTGGCAAATGCGAGTAACCTGCTTTACAGCAAAGGATCAGGGAGTATGTGCTGGCCTGGGTGGTGCCTGCTCCACCGTTACCACCAACAGAGCATCGGGATCTTTCTCCTTGTTCCATAAGTGCCTGGGAGTGAGTCTTTAGACCTATCGTACTGAGGGACCCAGATAAAAGAGGAGCAAATTGGTGGTTTCTGATTCCCTTGGCTAATATAGGAGCCATCAGAGTAGGTGTGGTTTATTCACATATAAATGAATGATTTGGACTATGGAGCCTTTTCATTTCCACCAGACTAGAATACAGGGCCTATTACAGTGCCTGATACACCAGGAACTCGAATTTTGAGCAACTAAACATCTGAGACTTTCAAAGCTTTGAAACAAAGAAATTTTACTTCCCTCTGACTCCTTTTAAATGTCAGAATGGATCAGTATATTCTACAAATGTCTACTCTACTAAGAAACTCTCTTGGGGGGGAAAAATGTTTTTCAGAAAAATCACTTCTATAGTCTATGTATTAAGAAAACCTATTTTGAGGGGGAAAAATTGCCAGTCTTCCAGTCCTGGCAATGTAAGTGAGAGAACCAGGCAAATTACATCTACACTCTGACAAATTACATCCATCTCTGACAAATTTTTCAGAGATCTATGACGGTATTATTTAATACACTTAAATAACAAGGAATCTACCAGGAAATTGTGGAGTCAAAGATATGAAGTGTGTGAATTCAACCCCTGCCTGTTCTAGATGAAATCTTGAGCTATGAAACCCCAAGTCTTAACCAATGAAACATCGGTCACACAACAAGAACATGCAGAGGTGCCATACCTGAAGGAAGAAAAGGATGAAAATGTCCAGAAAGACTTCTTTATGGTGTAAGTGCTCACTGCAATGCAGACTTTAGGGAAAGACACTCTTGTTTCAGCACCAGGAAAAACGCATTTTTTCTTAATTACAATAATCCCTGTTAACATTGTAAGGTGGGTCTCAAGGCATTTAAACACTGTCAATATATAAACGAAGGTGTATTATGTCTTTAATATAGGAAGTTATAATCTTTTTTGAATCACAGAGCCTTTGAGGTCTGGGTCTAATTTTCAGAAAATAATACATTCACACAAAATTGTGCCCCAGATTGCAGCTGATCCATGGACCTCAGATTAACAGTCATGTGTCTATGAATATCCAGGAGCTGCTCAGACCTTTGGACTTCCCAGGCGGCACTAGTGGTAAAGAACCCACCTGCCAACTTAAGAGACTTAAAAGACTCGGGCTTGACCCCTGGTTAGGAAGATTCTCCTGGAGGAGTGCATGGCAGCCCACTCCTGGGTTCTTGCCTGCAGAAGAATCCCATGGGCAGAGGAACCTGGTGGGCTACATACACTCCACGGGGTCACACAGAGTTGGACACAACTGAAGGGACTTTACACACACGCACTCAGCTCTTTAAATATATAGATATTTATTACATATTATTTCACATAATATTATACAATATATATTTATCTTCTGCCACAGAATAGTTTGAAACTACTTGCAAAAAGGAATCACATTATATCAGAATTTGTTACAAAATTAAACTTACAGGAAATAAAAATGATTTAAATTTTTATCTAAGTAGCAGGGTTTCAGGACTTCCCAGGTGATGCTAATGGTAAAGAATTCGCCTGCAAATGCAGGAGATGTAAGAGACTTGGGTTCGATCCCTGGGTCAGGAAGATCTCCTGGAGGAGGGCATGGCAACCCACTCGAGTACTCTTGCCTGGAGAATCCCACAGACAGAGGAGCCTGGTGGGCTACAGTCCATGAGGTCACAAAGGGTCAGACACGACTGAAGAGACTGAGTGCGCACGCACGTAGCAGGGTTTCACTAATCTCTGATGGATAATGTAATAATGAAATAAAAACCAGTCAACAAAGAGAAGATCATTTTTGTAATGAGCAAATTTGGAATATATTAAGATATGAAGAAACTTCTTTTCATTGGGCATAATAAATCAAATTACCATGAGAAAAGAGAATATAAATTTTTTTAATCCACTTAGCTTATTTTACCAAACATGGTTTCAAGATGGTCACTAGTTTTCCCCCCTTTACTTGACTGTGACATTTGTCTAATTTTAGGGGCAAGGAAGCTTGTATTTTCATTTCATTCATTCACTTTCTCAAAAACATCATCTTATCTCCCAGGAAAACATGGGCTGTCCAGGCTCAAAACTCTCTTCAAAAGCTCTATATTGAAAAATAATAATAATTTCCCTGGTGGTCTAGTGGCTAAGACTGTGCTCCCAATGCTGGGGCCCAGGTTTGATCCCTGGTTGGGGAACTAGATCCCGCATAGGACGTGGCGCAGCCAAATAAATAAATAAAAACAGCCTGCAGTGACCTTTGTGCCATGAACTGCTGCAGAATCACAATAATTCCTTCCAAAAGAAGCTTCCAGAAAGGAGGGCTGCCACATCTGACACGCTTGTGGGTGGAAATACAGGTTCTGAAAAGAGCAGGTTTATCTGATTCATCTTTCCGTCTTTCCCCCATGACAGCTCCTTGGTGACTCATTCAGCAAGGAGGCTGATCGGAGCCACAGACACACAGATTATAAGGTTCCAGAACTTCAGGCTTGCACACCACGAGCACTGTGTATAACGGTCTACAGAAGCCACTGCTCCTCCTGCACAGAGCAGCTGCTCCATGTTTCTGCAGGGAAATGAAATTCTTTTCTTGTTGATTTCTTTTCCCCTGTGAGTTAGACGCAAACATTTGCCACCTGGACTCTTTCCGATCTTCAGCTTCTGTCTGATGCTAAAGCAAGCCTGGTAGGCCAGTGGATAAAAAGTAAGGCTTCAAAGAACCAAACTAGAAATCAGAGTGAGGCTTGTTCATGTTTTCCTCAGATTACTGAAGCAAAGCCTCAGCCACATTACAGCTTTGTGACTTCTGCACCTGCCAGTCAAAAGCAATGAGGGTAGCCAATCCAGTTGCCTAATCCTGGATGCATATTTCTTTCTTTGAATTCTTCTAATAACTGCACACATCACACTTTAAAGTGAAAGAAAGTGAAAGTGAAGTCGCTTAGTTGTGTCCGACTCTTTGAGACCCCATGGACTATAACATATCAGGCTCCTCCGACCATGGGATTTTCCAGACAAGAGTACTGGAGTGGGTTGCCATTTCCTTCTGCAGGGGATCTTCCTGACCCAGGGATTGAACCCGGGTCTTCTGCATTGCAGGCAGACGCTCTACCATCTGAGCCACCAGGGAAGCCTGATAGTACTTTAAGGCACTCTATAACATGCGTGTTTTTGTAATTGTATGACTTAATAACCAGATTGCATAACCCCTCTATGGTCATTATACACATCCTTCTTTCCTGCCTCATACATCCTAGGTCCTCAGTAATGTGTCCATCCTTTTGTTGAAATGAGCATCAAATATGTGGTTTGCTTTTCAGTCTATTTACAAACGGCATACAGATCAATGGCTTTAATTTCTTAAGTGGGTTAACCAGAATTAAAACTACACAGTTCTTCACGATGTGCTCACGAAGGACCACATAGGACACTCGGAACAGTGAGTGCAGGTGCCAGCAGGGCCTCGATCGTCACTATTTTTGTTGTTGTTGCTTAGTTGCTAAGTTGTAACTGACTCTTTAGTGACCCCATGGACTGTAGCCCCCATTCCCCCTGGCTCCACTGTCCATGGCATCCTCCCAGGCAAGAATAATGGAGTGGGTTGCCATTCCCTTCTCCAGGGAATCTTCCCAACCCAGGGATCGAACCCACGTCTCCTGTGTCTCCTGCATTACTGCTTAGCCCCTGGGGAAGCCAATATTTTGGTTGTTATAGTTTTCTCATCAAGCTCAGAAATTTTTAAGTTACAAATATTTGGCTGGATAGATGAGTCAAAAGATGAAGAGAGCAGTATCCCAGCCTTGCAAACAGATTTTTTTTTTTTTGAAAATAATTGCTTGGCATCAATAAATTAATGAATGACCAGTAAAGTTTTCTTGAGAGTTTTCCATATACTTTAGTATCACAAAAGAGATTTCTTTATGGACGTTACACTCTATTCTGGTGAAGTCGAAAGGTTTATACTAGTCCTGAAAGCTACATGCCTTCTATTAATATAAACCAATAGACCAAGACCTACTCTTTACAGTTATTGATTAATACTGGTAGAAGGCCCAGGAGGAGTGACCAATGGAAGTATCACAGCTCATGACTCTCGAGGGGTCATAAGAAGATCATTCACCAAAGGTGAGATGACCTTAGGCCCCAGCTGACTAATTTCTCCAGCTGAAAAAAACCTCATTTTTCACACAAAAATACAAATTACTCCTCTTAAATCATTTCAGTGTAATAATATGTAAATATAGAACATAATAAGTATATGTTGCATGTATTATAAATAAATTTAAGTATAAGAATAAAGAAATATATGCAACCTGGGTTAATATAGGGTGTGAGTAGAGACCAAATAGTGGGTTGGGAGGACATTCCAAACTTCATTGCTATTATAATTAAATAGTGTCACTTTTATACTCAAGAAGGGCAAGCTTTTACCTCTTCTAAGGTATTAAAACAATATTGAGTAGGTCTCGCTGCCTAGAGGAAAAGATATTTTCATTTCACTACCATGAAGTGGTGAAGAATCTGCCTTCCAATGCAGGAGACATGGATTCGAACCCTGGGTCAGGAAGATCCACTGGAGGAGGGCATGACAACCCACTCCAACATTCTTGCCTGGAGAATTCCATGGACAGAGGAGCCTGGAGGGCTACAGTCCATGGGTCACAAAGTGTCAGACTTGACTGAGCAAATAAACAACAAGCATATGAAATTACAGGTTGTTTTCCTTTATTCCTTGATATAGTCATTCAATCAATATTTACTGAGAGTCTGCTAGTTGATGAGAGGGTAACCACTCCATACGTGTACAGTTCTTATGTGCTGTAATTCTTGAATTTACAAGATCTTGTTTTACTGTGGGGACAGCTGTGTGGGCAGAAAGATGAACGGTATGTGAAAGGCAAAATTTCACAGCAAACAGTAAGTCATCCCTTTTGCCACTCATATGAGAAAGACATCTTTCTAAGCCCCCAAATCAGAAATGAACAGCAGGCTTTAGTTGGTCAGAAATCAATATAAAATATTGTGCCTGGAAGACTAGAAAGGTCCCTTGCCTGAATATACTACAAGTCAATACAAAGGGAGACTTTACTTTCTTTGGATAAATTCTTTGGTTTTGATTCAACATAAGAAGGATTCAGAATAAACATCAGGGTCCTGTATTGTTTGTGCATTTTTCTCCTTCAAGACCTCGAATTATCACTAGATCATCAGTTAGTAGGAGACGAGAGGAGACAGCATCTTGCATACAGTTTGACCGGTAATACTTGGAATGTTGCCAGAAATCAGAGGCAAACTAAGTGATCCTCTGGTTTAGGTCAGCACGTCACTACTGAGCTGGGGTTTGAAGACTGAGCAGGGAAGGAAGGATGTTCCAGGAATCAGGAACAGCATCAGCAAAGGCACAAGGGTGCCTTTGGGGCACCCTTTCATTTGGGGACTGGAAGTGAGCAGTGTGCTATGGCCAGAAAACAAAAAGAGGTAAGTGATTAGCAAAAAAAAAAAAAAAAATGTTAAAGCCCTTAGTGAGGGAAAAACACCTTAGAACATAAATTTTGATGCGGGACCTTAAACAAGCACCCCAACCGTCTTGGACCTCAACGACAATAGAAACAAAGGCAGGTAAATAATCTCCAAGACTCTTTTCTGGGTGAAAAACTCAATGATTTAAAAGCCATTCATGTAAAAAATATACCTGAGTATTGAGATCCAACCAGCCAATCCTAAAGGAAATCAGTCCTGAATATTCATTGGAAGGACTGATGCTGAAGCTGAAACACTAATACTTTGGCCACCTGGTGAGAAGAACTGACTCATTGGAAAAGACCCTGATGCTGGGAAAGATTGAAGGCAGGGGGAGAAGGGGACAGCAGAGGATGAGGTGGTTGGATGGCATCACCCACTCAATGGACCTGAATTTGAGCAAGCTCTGGGAGTTGGTGATGGACAGGGAAGCCTGGCGTGCTGCAGCCCATGGGGTCGCACAGAGTTGGACACGACTGAGCAGCTGAACTGAACTGATAGCATACTTGAATATAGTGCAGACATCGGGTTGACCAAGAAGTGAATAAGGTCTTATGGAAAAATCCAAACTAACTTTTTGGCCAACCCAGTATTTATTCAACGAGTTTGTATTACGTCATAATCTACACAGCACAAAGAATGAAACCAACACAGGATTTTTAAGGCCGTGCAAATGTTCTGTATGATCCCATCATGATGGATACAGGCCTTTTCGCATGTGTCCAAATCCACAGGACCTACAACACCGAGAGTCAGCCCCAGTATAAACGATGGACTATCAGGGCATAATCTCGTGTCCACATAGGCTCATCAGCGTTCTTGGAGGGACCATTCTGCCATTTCGCTGAGTCACTGTCACTGTCTAGAGCCCTGAGTGGCCCCTTCTCAGGGTCCGTCTGCAGCAACTAGCATTCCAGCACCACTCGCGCTCCTGGAGTGGGGCCTACGAAACTGCCTTTTAAGCAAATGTCCCAGTTTACTCTGAGGAAATAGTCTGTGAGCCACACTGCAGAAAGGCATTTCAAACACAGAGACTTCAAGTCAGATCTGTCCCTTCGTTTTCGTGTTTTTGCTTGTTCGATAGTACCAAAATTCCCGAATTAAAGAGAAACACCAAATAACAAAACAACCCCTTATCTAAAATACATTAGGACAGGCTGTCTTTAGACTGCGTCCTCTGTCATTAACAATGATTGCTAAAGTAGAGTGGCCTCAATTAGCTGAGAACAAGGCAAAGCTATTATCAGAACTAGATGGCTGAAGCTGTTAACATCCCTGGGACGAGGAAAGAGCAATAAATGGGTCTTTTCAGGCAAGGAATTAATAAGGGGAATGGATTCACTTGCCAAGAAAATAGAAACTATTCCTTATGTCAAGAGAGGCCTGGCAAAGAAGCTTGACGTCAAAGCTCGTCAGTGACAATTAGAAATGAGCAGTTCCCACCAGTGTCTCACAACAGAGCAGGTTTTCCGTAGCGTGGGCCCAGGGCAAGTCCAGCAGCATCGCCTGTTGTTGTTCAGTTGCTGAGCTGTGTCTGACTGTTTGTGACCCCGTGGACTGCAGCACGCCAGGTCTCCCTGTCCCTCACTATCTTCTGGAGTTTGCTCAAGTTTATGTCCACTGAACCGGTGATGCTATCCAACCATCTCATCCTCTTATCCCAGCATTACCTGGGATTCTAGTAAAAAGAAGAAAAGTAACATCTTAAAACCCCTCCCAGTCCCAGCATGTAAGAAACTCTTAGAGATTAAGCCCAGCGACCTGCAGGTTAACAAGAGCCTTCTGGCTAAGACTGTGACAGCTGGTGAGGAAGTGGAGAAATTGGAACCTGTGGGCACTATTGGGAATATATAATGGTGAAGCCACTATGGAAAACAGTGTGGAGCTCACCCAAAAAATTAACACAGGATCCCGCAATCTCATAGCTGGGTATATTTCCAAAAACAGTGGAATCAGGATTTCGAAAAGTTATCAGCACGCTCATGTTCATTGCAGAATTATGCATAACAGCCAAGGTGTGGAAATAACCTAAATGCCCACAAGCAGATGAATGGATCAAGAAAATGTGGCATATACATACCATGGAATACCATTCAGTTTTTAAAAAGAAGGAAATCTTGCAACATGCAACACCATGACTGAAACTTGAGGGAATTATGCTCAGTGAAATAAGCCAGTCGAAGAAGGACAAATACTGCATGACTCCACTTACAGGAGGTATCTAAAGGAAGGAAAGTCATAGAAAGCAGAGAATAGAATGGTAGCTTCTGGGAGTTGGTGGGGGAGCAGAAATGTGAATTGCTAATCAATACGTATAATGTTTCAGTTCAGTAAAACATATAAACTCTGGAAATCTGTTGTACAACATTATACCACCTAGAGTCAACCATGTATGGAATTGCACACTTAAAATTTTGTTCAGAGTAGATCTCATTTCAAGTGTAATTACTAATATAAAGTAAGAATTCCCTGGTGATTCCAATGCAGGTAAAACTTTGAGAACCCGTAAACCTAGACAGTATATTAAAAAGGAGAGACATTACTTTGCTGATAAAGGTCCATCTAGCCAAAATTATGTTTTTTCCAGTAGTCCTGTATGGATGTGAGAGTTGGACCCAAGAAAGCTGAGCGCCGAAGAATTGATGCTTTTGAACGTGGCGTTGGAGAAGATTCTTGAGAGTCCCTTGGACTGCAAGGAGATCCAACCAGTCCATCTTAAAGGAAATCAGTCCTGAATATTCTTTGGAAGGACTGATGCTGAAGCTGAAACTCCAATACTTTGGCCACCTGATGTGAAGAACTGACTCATTGGAAAAGACCCTGATGCTGGGAAAGATTGAAGGCAGGATGAGGAGGGGACAACAGAGGATGAGATGGTTGGATGGCATCACTGACTCGATGGACACGAGTTTGAGCAAACTCTGGGAGATTGTGAAGGACAGGGAAGCCTGGCATGTTGCAGTCCATGGGGTCGCAAAGAATCTAACACGACTGAGCAACTAAACTGAACTGAGCCATAGAGAGAAGTCAGGAGCCAGTTATTTCCTTATCATTCGATTGTTGTTGTTAATCAGTCACTCAGTCAAGTCTGACTCTTTGCAACCGCCTGGACTGCAACATGCCAGGCTTCCCTGTCCATCACCAACTCCCGGAGTTTACTGAAACTCATGTCCATTGATTCAGTGATGCCATCCAACCATCTCATCCTGTGTGGTCCCCTTCTCCTCCTGCCTTCAATCTTTCCCAGCATCAGGGTCTTTTCTACTGAGCCGGCTCTTCACATTGGCCAAAATATTGGAGTTTCAGCTTCAGCATCAGTCCTTCCAATGAATATTCAGAGTTGATTTCCTTTAGGGGTGACTGGTTTGATCTCCTTGCAACGACTAAGTGTGAAAAATAAAATGCAAAATTCAAGTAGTTATAGGAAAGGGTTAAGAAGCACAAAGGGAAAAAAAAAGTCTCCAACACAAATCACATTTACACTAAGCAATCCGGCTATTTTCAGACAGCTGAATCAGATGCTTTAACCTTTTATAGCATCCTACGCCCACCTCAGGTCTGTGTCTTTCTCCCACTGGAAAAATTCTGCAGTTCATTTTAATTAGCATGACAGTTTACAAAGTGGGTTCATACACATTATCTCATTTGATCTTCGTAGTAATCCACACAAGAGGCAGGGATCATTCCCACTTTATAAGTGAGACAACTGAAACAGAGAGATAAAGAGACCAATGTGAAATTCAGTTCAGTTCAGTCGCTCAGTTGTGTCTGACTCTTTGTGACCCCATGAACTGCAGCACGCCAGGCCTCCCGGTCCATCACCAACTCCTGGAGTCCACCCAAACTCATGTCCATTGAGTCAGTGATGCCATCCAACCATCTCATCCTCTGTCATCCCCTTCTCCTCCTGCCCTCAGTCTTTCCCAGCATCAGGGTCTTTTCAAATGAGTCAGCTCTTTGCATCAGGTGGCCAAAGTATTGGAGTTTCAGCTTCAGCATCAGTCCTTCCAATGGTTGGCTCTCCCTGCAGTCCAAGGGACTCTCTAGAGTCTTCTCCAACACCACAGTTCAAAAGCAATTCTTCTGCTCTCAGCTTTCTTTATAGTCCAACTCTCACATCCATACATGACCACTGGAAAAACCGTAGCCTTAACTAGAGGGACCATTGTTGACAAAGTAATGTCTCTGCTTTTTAATATGTAACGTGAAATTACACAACTCAATTAACAGGGTCAGAACCTGAATTCTAGACTTTGGCTCATTCCCTAATTCATTCTGCCTTTCTGTAGACTCAGGTTACTGACATTCAAGAAGTTCCTCCTAAAGGACTTAGTGCAGAGTTTCTCAGTCTCGACACTCTTGATGCTTTGGCCAGGTGAGTTCTGGGGTGCTGTTCATTGGCGCAGGGAGGACTGCCCCATACGTTGTAAGAAGTTGACCCACATTGCTGGCCTCTCACCACTAGATGGCAGTAGCACTCCTACCTCCAGTTCAGTTCAGTTGCTCAGTTGTGTCCGACTCTTTGCAACCGCATGGACAGCAGCACGCCAGGCCTCCCTGTCCATTGCCAACTCATCATCATCACCTCAAGTTGTGACAACCCAAAAGGTCACCAGACATAGCTAAATGTCTTAGGGACAGCTTGGCGAGTAAAACCATTGTTGTAGAGAATGCCTGATTTAGTTTAACTAAAACTCCATCAGAATCACCTGGAGTGCTTCTTAAACCTCAGATGGCACTACCCCAACCCCTGAGTTTCTGATTCAGTAGGTCTGATTCAAGACCTGAATATTTGCATCTCTAACAAGTTCTCCAATACTTTGGGCACCTGATGCAAAGAGCCAACTCATTGCAAAAGACTCTGATGCTGGAAAAGATTGAAGGGGACGACAGAGGATGAGATGGTTGGATGGCATCACTGTCTCGCAGGACATAAGTTTGAGCAAACTCCGAGAGATGGTGAGGGACAGTGGGGCCTGGAGTGCTGCAGTCTATTGGGTCAGTGACTAAGAGTCAGACACGACTGAGTGACTGAACAACAACAAGTTCCCAAGTGATGCTGCTGCTGGTGGTTCAGAGACCAGCCTTTGAAAAACCCCTGTCTAAACCACTTGTGAAGTCAAAAAGTATATCCCTAGAAAGGATGCTTGCTTTTTGAAAGATTTCTTTAGCAAACAATGAATAATGAAAACAAGCAAAGATTGCCTTGATCCACAGTGAAAGTGAAAGTCGCTCGGTCTCCTGTCTGACACTTTGCGACCCCATGGACTATACAGTCGGTGGAATTCTCCAGGCCAGAATACTGGAGCCTTTTCCTTCTCCAGGGGGTCTTCCCAACACAGGGATTGAACCCAGGTCTCCTGTATTTCCCGCAGGTAGATTCTGTACCAAGTGAGCCACCAGGGAAGCCCAAGAATACTGGAGTGGGTAGCTTATCCCTTCTCCAGCAGATCTTTCTGACCCAGGAATCGAACCGAGGTCTCCTGCATTGCAGGTGGATTCCTTACCAACTGAGCTATCAGGGATTGATCCACAGCCTGCAGCTCAATACGCAACATCTTCCTGGACACCCAAATGAGGTTTCCATTATTAACACATGGCCCTTGAATATTATTTTAAAAAAAAGCACTCACGCTGCAGACAGGAAAATACCTCTTACTTCTTCCCACGCTCTTTATGAAAGTTTAACATTTATTAGACCTTCAAATTCCTCTTATGATACAAGAAAGACGACACTCTAGCTTTTTTTTTTTTCTTGCCCACCACTACTAGAGTTAGCAGACCAGATCAAGAGATGGCCTGAATAACACTCTCCCTCTCAGAATTATGGAGAGGACCTTATTTTATAATGAATTTAAAGTGCTCTCCCTGCGAGAAAGAAATTCTGAAGTTCTGGGTGTAGAACTTTTCATAGATGTTTTCAAGAGATAAAGCAGGTCTGTTTCAGAATAAAAGTTCTTTTTTATTGCTTCCTACATTTTGTTATTGTTGTTTGGTCGCTAAGTCGTGTCCAACTCTTTGGCACCCCACAGACTGCAGCACGCCAGGCTTCCCTGTCCTTCACTATCTCCCAGAATTTGCTCAAATTCATGTCCATCGAGTCAGTGATGCCATCCAACCATCTCATCCTCTGTCACCCTCTTCTCCTCCTGCCTTCAATCTTTTCCACCATCAGTCTTTCCCAATGAGTCAGTTCTTCGCATCAGGTGGTCAAAGTATTGGAGCTTCAGCATCAGCATCAGTCCTTCCAATGTATATTCAGGATTGACTTCCTTTAGGATTGACTGGTTTGATCTCCTTGCAGTCCAAGGGACTCTCAAGAGTCTTCTCCAGCACCAAAATTAGAAAGCATCAATTCTTTGATGCTCAGCTTTCTTTATGGTCCAACTCTCACATTTGTACATGACTACTGGAAAAAACATAGCTTTGACTACTCGGACCCTTTGTTGGCAAAATAATGTTGAAGTTATTATGAGAATAATTGATGAAGGAACAGTTGCTAATTTCTTCCACCTTAACAGAGAAAAAAAAGTGATGTTTATGTAATGTGACTAGAAATTCTCTTACTGTAGTGGCGCTAATTGAAATACAACAAACACTTTTCTGTTGCATATCTTCCTTTTGAAATCTAAGTTAGCATTTTAAAAACGAAGCATTGACATTTTAACAGCCAATAATTACGTAATTATAGCCTGTATACTTTTAAATGATTGAAAGGGTAATGGCCCAGGAGAAATGTCTTATAATTAATTGGATGTTTTTATGTGAAAAATAGCAAAATGACTCAAGGGTGAAGCAGGGAAAATTTGCAAAATTATTTCTTTGAAATAAGCTCACTCTATATGCTATTTAACTAGGATGTACATGCACAATGGGTAATTCAATCAAATGGTAGCTTTGCAAAATAAATGCATTTTCACGGCAGTCTTTTTTTATGTTGGAATATAACTGCTTTACAATGTTGTGTTAGTCTCTGCTGTACAGCAAAGTGAATCAGCTATATGTACACATAACATCCCCTGCCTCTTGGACTCCCCCCCTCCCCCCATGCCTCCCCTCTAGGTCATCGCAGAGCACAGCGCTGAGCTCCCTGATATACAGCGGCGTCCCACTGGCCATCTAGTTCCCACATGGTAGCGTGTGTACGTCAATGCCACTCTCTCAACTCATCACCCAAGAAAGGAAGTGCTTCAAGCCCCAGCCCCCTAGTTTTTCCTTCAGCAGTGCCCCCCACCACCACCCTACCCCCTGCCCCACCAGGCTGGGGCTGGTTCATACGGACCTGAGCCTCAAACCACTTTGAAGAGCCAAAGACATTCCTGAACGAACCCCTGCTATTAGGACACTCCTGATGATAGTGTGGGGACCAGTCTCACAACCCTTATAACCACTCAGTAGTTCAACTCCTCCTTCTCCTGAATTACCTACTGTAGGGGCTTTCCTGGTGGCTCAGACAGTAAAGAATCCACCTACAATGCAGGAGACCAGAGTTCAATCCCTGGGTCAGAAGGATCCTCTGGAGAAGGAAACGGCAAGCCACTCTAGTATTCTTGCCTGGAGTGTTCCATGGGCAGTAGCCTGGCAGGGTACAGTCCAGGGGGTCGTAAAAGAGTTGAACACAACTGAGCAACTAACACTTTCGCTTTCCTTTTTCTCCTGAAATATCTATTGTAGGTTCTCCCCTTATTGTTCTTCTGTTGAAAAATTGGTTTCATTATGACTATCATTTAGTCATAGGAAGGGAATCTAATCCCCTGAAACTTATCAATCAGGAAAGGAAACCTAAGACAATTATCTGAGTGACTCAAATAAACAACTGCTTCCGCTGTTTCAGCATAGGAAAGAAAAAACAGACTTGGCAATTATTTGGTAACAACAACAACAAAAAATCTGGCCATTGCAATACCTAAGGTGGATTTTATCTTAAATTGGCCATTTGTGCTGTCTTCAAGATGGTAAAGAGTCTGCCTGCGATGCGGGAGACCTGGGTTCAATCCCTGGGTTGGAAAGATCTGGAGATGGAAATGGCAACCCACTCCAGTATTCTTGCCTGGAAAACCCCACGGATGGAGAAACCTGGTGGACTACAGTCCATGGGTTTGCAAAGAGTCTAACACGACTGAACAACTTCACTTTCAACCTAAACTAAACAAATCATATTTTGTTTACATTTCTCCATGAGGTGAAGTAAAAGTTGCTCAGTTGTGTTCGACTCTTTGTGACCCCATGGATTGTGGAATTCTCCAGGCCAGAATACTGGAGTGGGTTGCCTTTCCCTTCTCCAGAAGATCTTCCCAACCCAGGGATCGAACCCAGGTCTCCCACATTGCAGACAGATTCTTTACCAGCTGAGCCACAAGGGAAGCCCAAGAATACTGGAGTGGGTAGCCTATCCCTTCTCTAGGGGGTCTGCCTGACCCAGGAATCGAACTGAGGTCCCCTGCACTGCTGGCGGATTCTTTACCAACTGAGCTATCAGAGAAGCCCTATAACGTCTCCCCATAACAGCTTGAAATACTCAGACTCTATTGTCTGAATATCTGAGAGAAATATGTTTCTGTCTCAAACCATGCACACGTTTCCCTTGCTTGCCTACTTCCCACCAAGGTTGCAGACTGCCTGAGAGGCGCTGTGTGCCATCAACCAGTCTCTTGGCCAACACGGAAATTCAGCAAGAAGGAGGTACCCACATGCCTAGCACTAAAGTGACACGGAAATCCTGGTACTGTTTAACATGTAAATATTGGGTTGGCCAAAAAGCCTGTTCAGGTTTTTCCGTATGATAGTATGGAAAACCCAAATGAACATTTTGCCCAGCACAATATTTCAGTGACAACCGTGGAGATTTTTAAAAGGAAAACTGAGCTGGGAAAAAACATGTGATGCCCTCCTTGATTTTGTTTCCTCAGTACCATGTGTCTCAAACTGTTCATGATAATGGGCATGAAAGTTGAATCAGGTACAGTCTTTGTCTGCAAATATTTCACGCTCCATTACGAAACATAGACAGAAACATCACCAATCATTGTAGCTGTTGACTAGGACTATACACAAAAATGCCCCAAGAGCTTTAAGAATAGAGTTGAAGGCCCCGAAAATGGTGGAGGGGAGTTAGGTTTGAGTGGGGATGTGGGGGCCTGGAAGATGAGTGGCATAAGATAGAAACTGTGTCATTAACTTTGAGGCTTTCCCTGCAGTGATTACAAAGGGGAGTCACTTATGTATTGGCACAGCTAATTTATATTTTAAGAAGGGAAAGTACACCCAAGGTGATATAAAAACAGCCTAAAACCTGAGGCGTGTTTAAACGCCTTCATTTTACCCTTTTAATATTTAAAGCTCAAGTCAGCGCTTGTTATGTGTTAAGCTTCTGTGTTTATGAATCTCCCAAGGTGGTTTCTATTAAATGCCTTGTTCCTTAAGTAGCAGATATTCTCCTGTGTTTAGCCTCTCAGCCTCTCAAGAGCTCACTCTCTCTGCGCACTGTTTTCTCTACATTCCTCTGCTCCCTGAGGTTAATAATAATGAGTCAGTGTGAAACCTTCATAAAACACTTTAAATTGCCCCAGAAATGAAAATCTCAATTATTGTGATTAAGTAAGCCCTCTATGGAAAAATGGAGAATAATTGGGGACTGCTAACAAATTTAGGCAAAATAATATCCTGAAATATGACTTCCTTTTACATCTCTTCAGTTCCGTGTTAATGCTGCCTGGCCTTCTAGCACTATTTCTGGGTGAGATGTAGCCACCTCTTCCATCTCCTTTGATAATAAACAGGACAGCAAAGACCATAACAGCTTCAGGACAGAATCTAAAGGGAACCTTGGAGTAGAGGCGATTTTGAACCAGAAACAACAGAAGGAACAGTTCCAGAAATATTTACAAAGCAGAAAACTAACATCATCACGAGAGCTTTGTGAGAGAGTAAATTTTACCAGCACAAGAACACAGAGTCCTATTGACATTCTAATGGAGCTATATACATACATATACAAATATGAATATATTCTATAGATGAATGCGTGTGAAAGGGAAAGTTGCTCAGTTGTGTCCAACTCTTTGTGATCCCCTGGATTATATAGTCCACAAGGCTCCTCTGTCCGTGGAATTCTCCGGGCAAGAATACTGGAGTGGGTTGCCATTCCCTTCTCCAGAGAATCTTCCCAATCCAGGGACCCAGGTCTCCTGCATTGGCAGGCAGAATCTTTACTGTCTGAGCCCCCAGGGAAGCCCATACTCTATATATGAATACACAGATAATTATATATACATTTTTATACATACATACATAATATACATTTGTACAGATACCATATATAATACTTATATATAAAGATATCTACTTGTCTATGTATCCAAAGTATATATGTATTATATATCTTATATATATGTGTACATAATATGTATACACATATGTCTATAATGTAAAATACACATACACTGTGTGTATATATAGTATATGTAAATGTATATATTATATATAGTAGTCGTAATAGTTGTGCCTACTCAGTCCTGTCCAACTCTTCGAAACCCCACAGACTGTAGCTGCCAGGCTCCTCCGTCCATGGGATTTTCCAGGCAAAAATACTGGAGTGGGTTGCCATTTCCTCCTCCAGGGGATCTTCCCAACCCAGGGCTCAAACCCTTGTCTCCTGAGTCTCCTGCATTGCAGGCAGATTCTTTGCTGTTGAGCCACTGGGGAAGCCCTATTATGTATAGCATATATGTGTATACATGTGTGTGTGTATATCTATATCTAGTATATGTGTGTATATATATTATATATAGTATGTGTGTATATGTTTTATATATATATCATATATGAAAACATGTCAACAGTTGCACAGAGGAAATTTTCCAGATTTGTAAACTAAACAGTGAGGTTCTTTCATGCAATGACTATCAAAGCTTTGTGACACAGTAATAAGATATTGTCTCCATAAGCTCTTAGGTATTTTTAAATCACCTTCTCACAGGAAACTATCTACAGTATTGTTACTGTTGTTCAGTTGCTAAGTCACGTGTCCAACTCTGAGAGCCCATGGACTTCAGCATGCCAGACTCCTCTGTCCATGGAATTTTTCAGGCGAGAACACTGGAGTGGGTTGTCATTTTGCTTCTCCAGGGTACCTTCCTGACCCAGGGCTTGAACCTGCATCACTTGTATCTCCTGCATTGGCAGGTGGATCCTTTACCGCCGCACCACTTGGGAAGCCCCCGAAAATCTCAATATCTCGTTTCCATTGCGAACCATGTGTCTCTAGTTACCTACTCAGAACAAAGCATGGAGACTTAAGACACAAAGGTAAAGACGTGTGAGGTCCTTGGGAATGATGGGGGTTATATCTTATCTGTCTTTGTGTTCTAATTATCTAGCATTGTGCCTTTTCTAAAATGGACACAAATATCCATTAAAAGAATATAATTCAATTCAAGCCAATGGTGTTCTCACTGTTCACTGCCTATGTACATAGATTCATGAGTACCAGGCTAATTACAAAATAAATGGGAAAAAAATGGAACTGTCATTTGTAGCCCTTGATCTCACGGAGGTTACAATCAGCTATGGAAACAAACACATAAAACAATTCAAGAATAATAATCCAACTCTTTGGGTTGCTTAATGAGGTAAAGGTGAATTTTTCCCTGTAGATTTTCAGAAGGATGAAAATGAGCTAAATGAAACTGAAAGTCAATTTATCAACTGCTTCTTCATTGAACATGCAGATTTGTTCTATGTTCAGTTACAAAGACATCTGAATTTGATTCATAGGTTTACTATTTTAGTTAATGGAATGAGGCAGAAATTAACAGAGTGACATCATAACAAACTCGAATGGGAAAAACAAAACACATAAGCCAATGCTGATTCACTTGAAATTTAACATCATCTAATCTGGGGATATATCCTAAAGAACTGAGGGATTGCTGCCCCCAAGAGGTTAACCAAAAAACTCCAAAATTAAAAGGATGACTCATTTAAGTTCAGGAGTCAAACAACAGAGAAATGAAGACGTAGGGTTGGCCTTATTTTATAAGAAAGGGAGACCCAAGCCCACTAATTCTGGAAGGAAAAAAGAAAAGAAGGTTGTATGAAGCTTGTGAACAAGGAGAGGAGTTTGTAGCAAAGGAAAGCAAACAAGGTGAGTTTCGCTCCAATGAGCATCAGTGGCGACTTCTTCAGGGAGTCTTAGCAAAGTCTCAGTTTTTTCTCTTGTCACTTTTGCCCTTATTTCTCTGTAGATACTAGTGTTTAATAACCGTGAAGCATACCTAAGGGGCTCTGTCAGTTCAGTTGCTCAGTTGTGTCCGACTCTTTGTGACACCATGGACTGCAGCACGCCAGGCTTCCCTGTCTATCACCACCTCCTGGAGTGTGCTTACTCACATCCATCGAGTCAGTGATGCCATCCAACCATCTCATCCTCTGTCACCCCCTTCTCCTCCTGCCTTCAATCTTTCCCAGCATCAGGGTCTTTTCAATGAGTCAGTTCTTCACATCAGATGGCCAGAGTATTGGAGCTTCAGCTTCAGCATCAGTCCTTCCAATGAATATTCAGGATTGATTTCTTTTAGGATGGACTGGTTGGATCTCCTTGCATCCAAGGGACTCTGAAGAGTCTACTCCAACACCACAGTTCAAAAGCATCAATTCTTTAGCGATCAGCTTTCTTTATGGTCCAGCCCTCTATGCTCTATGCTTATTTCAATTATTTAAGAAAAGTATGGGGTCTTGTCTTACTCAACAATAGGCCAGAGGAGGGTAACCTCCATCAGAATTAACCCTTGGCATTTCCGTGGCAGTCCAGTAGTTACGACTGCCAATACAGGCGACACAGATTTGATCCTTGTTTGGGGAATTAAGATCCCACATGACCCCAAGATTTGGTCAAAGAAAAAAGAATTAACTCTTACATGTAGTAGAAGTGAAAGCCTGTAGACAAAATCTCTGCACCACGGAGCTCTTCTTAAAGTAACAGGCAGAAGGAAAGGAGTGTGGGGCCCAGAGTCTTCTTGTTATTCAGTTGCTACAAGTGTCCAACTCTTTGAGACCACATGGACTGCAACCCGCCATGCTCCTCTGTCCTTCAGCATCTCCCAGAATTTGCTCAGATTCATGTCCATTGAGTCGGTGATGCCATCCAACCATCTCATCTTCTGTCATCCCCTTCTCCTCCTGCCTTCAATCTTTCCCAGCATCAGGGTCTTTTCCAATGAGTCAGTTCTTCTCCTCAGATGGCCAAAGTATTAGAAGTTCAGCTTCAGCATCAGTTCTTCCAATGAATATTCAGGGTTAATTTCCTTTAGGATGGACTGTTTTGATTTCCTTGGAGTCCAAGGGATTCTCAAGAGTCTTCTCTGGCACCACAATTCCAAAGCATCATCTTAAAATATGAATAGTTTAATTACCAAAAGTCTCTAATAGCAAATTGTTATCTGTGTCAGTTTCAGGAACTCCTCGTATTAACTCAAACTTCTAACATTCAGTTAGAAAAGCATATGTAAATCAGGTGGGCAGAAAGAGGAGACAGTGGAGGCTGAAAACAACCTTCACCTCTGTCACTGGATGTATTTGGGATTTATGCTTAGAGATTCACATGCCCACCAACTTGAGAGCTTTGTTGTAAATGCTTTGCCCCTGAGTACCATTGACTTATGTCTCCCTGTGCCTGTCCTGACACCCACTTTGTAATCCCACACAGGGGGACTGGTCATGTAGACTCCTTTGCCAATTCACACATGTACTGATGCTCCTCCAGCCAAATCCACGTCATCCAAGATGAGGACTGCACCCTCCCTTGCACAAAGACAACATCCGCCAGCCAAGCGGAGTTACACGGAAACCGAATCTACCCCTACGAGGTGTCTTCTTTCCCTTAAGAGCTAGAAGAGGCTGGTCAAACTGGCAATGACAAGAGCCCTGCAATACCAGGGCTCTGAAAGCAGAAAGAGCTGCAGAAGGGAGAGGGGAGGAGATTAACAGCACACAGAGTGACGCTTGTGATGGAGACACAAAGATGGGATCCAAGGAGTCTGGAAGCGAAGGTAAATCAATTTTAGGACAGATGTCGGCTGGTAAGGATGGAGCCAAGACAGTCAGAAGCAACAGCTGAGGATTCTCTAGGCAAAAAGCCCAAAATGAGTTTGAGGGGAAATTAGCATGTTTAAAGGGGTAACTTAGAACTCACTAGTTCTAACATGGTTGCTGTTTGTTGTTGGTTAGTCATTAAGTCGTGTAGGATTTTTTGTGCCCCCATGGACGTAGCCCACCAGGCTCCTCTGTCCATGGGATTTCCCAGGCAAGAATACTGCAGTGGGCTGCTGTTTCCTTCTCCTGACCCAGAGATTGGACCTGCGCCTCCCGCTTGGCAGGTGGATTCTTTACCAAATAGTGTTTGGTCCTAAGTTCATCTTCATCAGGTGGATGGTACAAAGAGCATCGGATGTGTTCTTAGACTTACTTTAATTACTAAATTACCCCTGCTTCGTTGCATGAAGGATTTCATAGTGGCAGTGATGTAGGTATTGAGCAATGGAGAATTTTCTGCTATAGCAGTAAACAAGGGTGTCACAATCATCAGCCTTTGCAGCCCTCCACCTTGAGCCCTGAGGGAACTCAGGGCTGAAAAGAACACCTGCCTTCTAGCAGCCATCAGAGTGCAGGCACTCCCTGCTTTGAGCGTTAAGGAAACTCATGTGAAAACACAGGATACTGGCCCCGGAGAGTTGAGGTGCATATCAAAGGAAGGATCTCAGAGAGCCCTGGCTCTTGCCTCTTCTCAGAGAAAAGCCCTAAATCCCTGGACATATCCAGTTTCTTTAATTAGCTGTATCTTTTGATGTTCCCAAGTACTTGCCCTTTGTTGCAAAACTCCTACATTTCCTAGCTCCTCCCCTTGCAGAAACAGCTTGGAGCAATTTCTCAGAGCTCCCTGAAATGCTGTTTCATGGGCTGAAATAAAACTTAACTCTCGTCTCTGACATTAGGCCTTTTTTTTTTAATCAGCAGTATCCATGCCAAACAGGCATGTTGTCTTAAGCTCTGCCTTTCTGAGCTTCATACAGAGATTTGTAATATATCATCCATAGATGTTTATGAAAATGTCTGTAATCGCGGGGAAGCCTCATGCTCAGTTGTGTCTGACTCTTTGCGACCCCATGGACTGTAGCCTGCCAGGCTCCTCTGTCCGTGGGATTTTCCAGGCAGGAATACTGGAGTCGGTTACCATTTTCTTCTCCAGGGGATCTTCCCAACCCAGGGATCGAACCCGAACCCAAACCCGAGTATCCTGTATTGGTGTCTCCTGCAGGCAGATTATCCCTGGCCTTCAGTAAATGTTGTTTTTTGTAGTTGTTGTTATTGTTTTAGCTCAGACTAGAAGTTCAGATTATACACAAAAGTTAAAATCAGAAAGAACTTTCAATGTGGAGACACTTCTGAAGACCTAGGGGGAGTTGAATACAGATGAGGAAGCCATGGGGTTGTAGTGAACTCAAAGAGACGCCGCCAAGATCCCACTGCAGGAAGCACTGGGTCCCAGCTGCTGGCTGTGAGGTCACAGGCAGCCTCTGCATGTCAGCCCTATGAAATGGAGTCTTTCCTGCCACAGCAATAAACAAGGATGCCACAGCCATCAGCTGTTCTGGCCCTCCAAATGTGAATTTCTGAACCCACAGTGCGCCCAGGCAAAAAAAACAATGCCTGTGATCTGGTAGCTCTCAGTCTGCCACCACTCCCCACTATGAGGAGGAGTGAAGCATTCGAAAAATCAGATCACAGGATGCTGGTCCCAGATAGCTGAGATAATCATTAAACGAATGATTTCAGGAAGCCCAGATTCTTGCATCTTCCCATACATATATATAGCACAACAGGGCTATATATTCCTTAACTTGAGATTTCCTGGTTTTCTTTTGGTGTTCAGACTACCTGCCCCTTATTATAAGCTTCTATATAACCTGATTCCCCATCCCTCACCCCAACCTCCACCCTCCCACCCCACCCCCACTCCCCCGCCATTGTTTAGAAGTAAATTTTCAGCTTATTGTCAAAAACCAAGCTATGAAAAACCTCCTTTGGGGTTCAGCTTTGTTACACTCTTTTCTGACTTAGAGTGGAAAGTGATTTTTCTGCTGAGATAATATTTCCATGTGTCCGCATCAATTTTTATCTCAGGAGTAAATCTTTTCAGATATTTGGTGAAGAAATTCTCCTCTTTGATCATTTCACTCTGTAACTAAAACAGTGACTATTTTTAGCTAGCAAAAACAAGTCCTTACCTTGTATATAAAGACCCTGCATCCTCCAGAAATAGACGGTAAATGTGAAACACCTCACTAAAAAAGAAATGTAAGGAGCATCTCGTTTGGAGAGTACACGTTCCAAAAAAACTGATTCAATGACAAAGTGAGGACGTTTTTAGCATGCCTTCCCAGCTGAGACCAAGCAGATGCCTTCCCGTTTGAGGGGGTGCCACGGGGAATCGTCTGAGCAGTCGTCATGTACGTATGCTCAACAGGATTCAGCGTAAACAACGGGAAACTGCACTCTGGTAGGAAATTGACAATATTAGATTGTTTCCTCGGATAGAGTCATACTTAGAAATACAGGGATGGCTTGTTGTCTCAAAATTTTCATCTCTCTAGCCAGAATGGTGTGTTTCCCAGGTGGGGCAGTGGTAAAGAACCCACCTGCCAATGCAGGAGACGCAAGAGACCTGGGTTTGATCCCTAGGTCAGGAAGATCCGCTGGAGATCTGGACTACTGGAAATGGCAATCCATTCTAGTATACTTGCCTGGAAAATTCCAACGACAGAGGAGCCTGGCAGGCTGCAGTCCATGGGGTCTCAAAAGAGTCAGACACGACGGAGCACGCACAGGTACATGTAGACAGAATGGTGGGCTGCAAAGACGACATCCATAATGCCAGTCCTAGAAACCATTAATCCTAAATAGTTATGAGGTACCTATTGTGCATGAGACACATTGCTCAGAAAACCTAAGAGCCTATTGTATTAGACTTCTTGCAAGTGACCTAGCTCTTAATGCATGCAGTGCCTGGCTTTGCCTCACAGCCAGGAAGAGTCTGGCATACCACCTGCCCCCTCCAGTTTGGGTACCTCCCTCAATCCTCAACTAAGAAGGTTGTACATCCTGCGGAATCCACTGAAATGTCAAATCTGGGGGACAGGGAGGGTGGTCGCTCAGGAATGAAAGGCAGTAGAAGATGGAAATGACACAGGAACTGCGGATGGCAGTCCACAAAGGAGCACGTGCCAGAGATCTACACGCAAACGTCATGGCACAGTCGTCCTTCTGTGGTTCAAGGATGATTCCTCCAGCTGTTCCTGACACTGAGTGTCTCCCCTCTGCTCCAACTAAAAAAAAAAAAACAAAAACAGTTCCATTACATCTTTCTAAAAGAGAAAGGGTCAATTAGAAGTAAAGGAGCATTCCAAGTTTACAAGGTTGGTTTTGTTTCCCTGGTAGCTCAGATGGTAAAGAATCCGCCTACAATGCAGGAAACCTGGGTTTGATTCCTGGGTCGGGAAAATCCCCTGGAGAAGGGAATGGAAACCCACTCCAGGATTCTTGCCTGAAAAATCCCATGGACAGAGGAGCCTGGTAGGCTACAATCCATGAGATAGCAAAGAGTCAGGACTGAGCAACTAACACTTTTAGTTTCTTTTGTTTATATACTTGACATAACTTCTTAGTTTTTGAAGCATCCCCTATGCTTTTTGTCCTCTAGCATCTATCAGACCAACATCTTCAGGGTGGTGCTCTGCTGAGATTGATTTACCAGAATTCACTCACTGGAACAGAATCACAAGTTACCCAGCAAGGTGGGACACCAGCCTGTAAAGGCCAATTCTAACCAGACAGTGGCACTGTTGCAAAGGCAAAGCTGAGTGAATAAACCTAAACGAACTGTCGGATAAGGAACGTTTCCCAGAATTGACACACACAGACACGGAAATAGAATTAAAGCTTGTATATGACATTTTTACCCCTTTAAGAATAATTATAACTGTAGAACTAAACACATATTTTAACCTTGTGACCACTGCAGCACGCTTTCCTACAATGTGTAGCTTTGCAGTTTACTTTCTTCTATCATCAGTTCTCAGTTGCAAATATCACAATCATTTAATCACTAAGAAACAATTGAAATGGTTAAAAATCGGGAATGTTTTTAAAAATTTGGTATATTCATGGGACTATATAAAGATCATGTATATAAATGTTTTAAACTCTGAAAATGAGAATAATGCAATGCTAGATGAAAAGTTTGCATATGAAATTCTAATCCATAGTAAAAGTCTAATTTTGGCTATTGGTCTCTATTTCAGAGCAGTGGAATGACAATGGTTTTAATTATAATCAAAGGTGCAATGAGGTATCACCTCACACCTGTCAGGCTATTATAAAAAATTTTAAAAAGAGAAGTGTTGGCAAGGATATGGCAAAATTGGAACCCTGGTACACTCTTGATGGGAATGTTAAATGATGCAGCTGCTATGAGAAACCGTTCGAAGGTCACTCAAAAAATTAAAAATAGAACTACCAGATGCTCCGGGAATCCCACTTCTGGGTATATATTCAAAGAATTGAAATCAGGATCTTGACGAGACATCTATAGTCCCATGATCTTTGCAGCATTATTCATAATAGCCAGGATATGGAAACAACCGAATGCTCATCAACAGACGAATGGATACAAGAAAAGTTAGTGAATATGTTGTCATGCTTCTAGTCGCTCAGTCATGTCTGACACTTTGTAATTCTTTGAGACTGGAGGTGTATGTAGTCAAAGCAAATTAATTTTTAAAATTCTTTTTTTTAAATTTTATTTTATTTTTAAACTTTACAATATTTGTATTAGTTTTGCCAAATATCGAAATGAATCCGCCACAGATATACCCGCATTCCCCATCCTGAACCCTCCTCCTTCCTCCCTCCCCTACCCTCCCTCTGGGTCGTCCCAGTGCACCAGCCCCAAGCATCCAGTACCGTGCATCGAACCTGGACTGGCGACTCGTTTCATACATGATATTATACATGTTTCAATGCTATTCTCCCAAATCTCCCCACCCTCTCCCTCTCCCACAGAGTCCATAAGACTGATCTATACATCGGTGTCTCTTTTGCTGTCTCGTACACAGGGTTATTGTTACCATCTTTCTAAATTCCATATATATGTGTTAGTATACTGTATTGGTGTTTTTCTTTCTGGCTTACTTCACTCTGTATAATAGGTTCCAGTTTTATCCATCTCATTAGAACTGATTCAAATGTATTCTTTTTAATGGCTGAGTAATACTCCATTGTGTATATGTACCATAGCTTTCTTATCCATTCATCTGCTGATGGGCATCTAGGTTGCTTCCATGTCCTGGCTATTATAAACAGTGCTGCGATGAACATGGGGTACATGTGTCTCTTTCCCTTCTGGTTTCCTCAGTGTGTATGCCCAGCAGTGGGATTGCTGGATCATAAGGCAGTTCTATTTCCAGTTTTTTAAGGAATCTCCACACTGTTCTCCATAGTGGCTGTACTAGTTTGCATTCCCACGAACAGTGTAAGAGAGTTCCCTTTTCTCCACACCCTCTCCAGCATTTATAAGTAGTAAAAAAAAAAACTTATCTGTCCATGTTAAGTTTCACCAACAATGGAGCAAGCTGTCTGATCTATTCACCTCGAGAAAACAGGTGTTTAAGGTCTCTTTACTACATGCCTCGGTTGATTTTTTTTTCTATTTAGTTATTTTCTTTAGGGCTGAGCTGGGTCTTCATTGCTGCGTGTGGGCTTTCTCTAGCTGCTGCTTCGTTTCAGTGCGCGGGCTTCTCTTTGCCGTGACTTTTCTTGCTTTTCTTTGATTCAGTGAGCATGGCGCTCCAGGCACGCGGGCTTCAGTAGCTCCATGGCACGTGGGATCTTCCCGGGCCAGGAATGGAAGCAGTGCCCCTTGCATTGCAAGGCAGACTCAAATCTTCCCTGCACCACCAGGGAAGCCCAGTCTCAGTTGATTTTTACAGATCATTTCTTACAAACTAAATAATCCTTTTTTAAAAAAACTGATTTGCCTGCTCTCTGGAAGTCTTACCTTTTGGTGGCAGGATGCCACATGATATGATTGGCCCCCACACACTGAGTCACTAGGGCATCCGAGCCAGCTGTAATAATAGTGATTATTTGATTATTTATTGTCTCTGTGGAAGGTACTTTTTCTCATTTAACCCTGATAAAACCTTCAGATTTGTAGTTGAGGATACTGAGGCCTTCTTAAAGGTCATGAAGCTAATCAGTGGCAGAGCCAGTCCCCCGAGGCAAGATCCCTTAGCTTCTAAGTGCTTTTGCTGGCAAATTCTTGGCCTCTCTCCATCGAGTCAGGAAACTTGGGCTCATAATTATGCTGTCTGTGCTTAGTCCTTCAGTCATGTCTGACTCTTTGTGACTCCATGGACTATAGCCCACCAGGCTTCTCTGTCCATAGGGATCGTCCAGGCAAGAATACTGGAGTGGGTTGCCATGCCCTCCTCCAGGGGATCTTCCCAACCCAGGGATCGAACTCAGGTCTCCTGCATTGCAGGAGGATTCTTTACCAGCTGAGCCACCAGGGAAGCCCTGGGACCATCATTAGGACTGGCCTTTAATTGGATACTGAAACTAACAAGTTTTCCTGGCACTCTGAGTTTGGGCAGATGGATGGGACTTCAGAAATCCCATACAGGTGTGCACATATCAAGAACTGCAGTGGTTGGGCTGGTCCGGCCTGTGCCTGCCCTGTCGAGAGAGACCCACTGCCTCCTGCAGTGACATCTCAGAGGGCAGGAATTGTCCTTGGGTAGCTCCTGCATTGCACAACTTAATTCATGTCTGTCCACGTAAGTGTGATTTACTGTCCTGGGATTCAGTGGGAGCAATGTGTTTGCTAACTGATACACATAACTAATAAGGGTGGAACAAAATAAATACCACATGCTCTCTTCTAGGTAAAGCTCTTTCAATTAAGTAAGACAAAATTCCAAAGACTATGAAATAAAAGTATTTAATATAAGGAGGGTGGTTCAGTGGTAGAGAATCCACCTGCCGATGCAGGAAATGAAGGTTTGATTGTTGGTCCAGGAAGATGCCCTGGAGAAGGAAGTGGCAACCATTCCAGTATTCTTGCCTGGGAAATCTCACGGACAGAGGAGCCTGGCGGGCTACAGTCCAGGGGATCACAGAGAGTTGGACAGGACTTAATGACTAAACAACAACTTGGGGGGATCACCATAATCAAACCAAAAGCAACAGCTCAGTGGGCTAGGGCTTTTCTGAGAATATGATAGTCCTGGATAATGGAGTGTTCTCAGCCCCCCAGCAGTGGGGCTCAAGAACCAACTTTCAAGAACCTCGCTCCAACCCTCCATCACACACTACATGCCGTCTGCTTCTTTCATCCGCCTGAGCACAGGACGACTCTTAGTCCCTTCAGCTACAGCCAGATAGAACATGGGGACATCCTTGCTGCCCACATAGCGGGGACCATGTGCCTTGTGTGAAGGGAAGCCTAAGCTCTCCCCATACTTCTTAAATCACGATCCATCTTAAATCCCCACCATCGCGATCTCCACAAATAATCAATCCCAAACCACTGCATGTATTTTGTGTGGCCATTAAGTCTACCGGCTCCAAATGTCCTCTGGAAGCCAATGGATTCGCTATTCTTCCCATTTTCTACTGATTCTGCAGAAGGAAGGGGTGGTCTCTGGTCCCAGGGACAGCTGGTCAGAGGGGTAAAGAGCAGCCTGGTCCCAGAAACGAGAGAAAAATGGAGAGAGACTTATGCTGTGGCATGTGCTTGTTTGCTGCTGCTACTGCTGCTAAGTCACTTCAGTCGTGTCCGACTCTGTGTGACCCCATAGACGGCAGCCCACCAGGCTCCCCCGTCCCTGGGATTCTCCAGGCAAGAACACTGGAGTGGGTTGCCATTTCCTTCTCCAATGCATAAAAGTGAAAAGGGAAAGTGAAGTCGCTCAGTCGTGTCCAACTCCTAGCAACTCCATGGACTGCAGCCCACCCGACCCCTCCGTCCTTGGGATTTTCCAGGCAAGAGTACTGGAGTGGGTTGCCATTGCCTTCTCCGGTGTGCTTGTTTACCTGCACTAAATATCTGCAGTTAAACGCATCTCATCTCTCCCAGTATTTATTTCCTTCCAAAGGCACCTCTCTCTCGTATGTGAAAAACTCACACTTGTCCTATTTATATAACACTGACTCTATTTCTCAGGAACTGACAACTCTAGCCTTAGTATGCTAAGAGCACATACCCTGGGGGACATGTTTAAACTTTCCTAGATTAACTGATAATAAAATGTACTGTTTTGCAATTGATTCAAAATCTCCCCACACTCCGCCCCCCACCTCCCGCCCCGGCTGTAACTACAAAGGAAGGGGGCTCCGTTAACTCTTTCCCATTCAAACGAGTAAACTGAAGTCCGGAGAGGTTCACTGTCTTGTTAAAATGACAAACCAATGAACTAGGACTAAAGGTCAGGTCTCCAGATTCCTAAAGCCAGCTCCCAGTTCAGTTCAGTCGCTCAGTTGTGTCTGACTCTTTGCGACCCCACGGACTGCCACATGCCAGGCTTCCCTGTCCTTCACCATCTCCCAGAGCTTGCTCAAACTCATGTCCATTGAGTCGGTGATGCCATTCAACCATCTCATCCTCTGTTGTCTCCTTCTCCTCCTGCCTTCAGTCTTTCCCAGCATCAGGGTCTTTTCCGATAAGTCAGCTCTTCGCCTCAGGTGGCCAGAGTATTGGAGTTTCAGCTTCAGCAGCTCACATCCACCTCCCAGTGCTAATTTCTGCGCGGGGGAGACATGAACGGCCCTCTGACATGGCCTACCCCACAGGCACATGATCTTCACCTTTTCAATTTTTCCAGGATTTTTCTCCCCACTTCCCTTTGCCCTGAAAGGCAAAACTGTACTAAATGTTCAGCTCCAGGCTCTGGGTTTATATCTACTCCAGAAATTCTTCACCCTACTGCTAGCCCTAGGAGGCCTACAAGCAAGTACTTTTCATATGTCGTCCAGATTTCCCTCAATATTCTCAGTAGGAGTCTTGATCCAAATTATCTAGTTTATTATTTCTCGTATTGAAGTTTCTTGGAGCTGGACCTGTGTTACATAGTTTAATTGAGTTCGGAAGTAGAAAGAACAGAAATAGAGAGGATGGCAAGTATCACTTAAAGTATTTAGACTCATATAAGTCTTAAGACTAAACGAATAGATATTATTTATATGTTGGTATAGTGAACGTTCGGTATGATGAACAAATCTTTTGAACTGAGGCATCTTTGGAACGGCCTTGCTATGGTTATAGAATTTCCCACATTATCAGTCCTGCCTGCCCATGCAAGAAGTCAGAACTTAATCTCCCAGCCTCCTTTACAGCTAAGCGCAGACCTGGGCCTTAAACTTAGAGGAGCACGTTGGTCCATCCGGCTGTGCCCAGGAGATTGTCCAGGCAGTGGGCCTGTTATGCGAGGCAAGGACGGCCTTTGCCTCCGGGGGGCGGCAGTGCTCAAGTCTGAAGCATCTGAATCACCTTTTCTCTGGTGTGAGCTGCTGTAATCCGCATCCTCCGAGAAGCAGATGCCAAGCCTGGCTTCAAGGAGCAAAGATGCTATCAGGGGAAATGCCTGCGCGAGGAAAAACGGTGAAGAGTCCACCAAAGCTTTGGGAGAGCCGTGAGGGTTTGCGAGCCCGACCCCTGAGTAAAGACGAGAACAGCCAGCGCTGGGTGCCCCGTAGCCTAGCGAAGGCTTGGCAAAGCCGCCGGGGGAGTCCTCCAGCCCCAGTCTGCTGTCAAGGAAGTTGCTCATCTTACAGGACCCGAGCGTCCCTCTCGTTCCTTCTCCCCCGCATCATCGCCCCGGGGGGGTCGCCCACGGGAGGAGGGGCCTCGCTGGCAAACGGCGCTGAATTGCCAAGCCCGGCATCTGGACACGTGGGATGCTTTCCCAATCTCGGCGCGGCCTGGGATGCGATCAAAGGATATTCTGTAAATAATACGGTGCCACAACAGTTACAAAGCAGGTGAGTCAGGGGAAGAGATTGCTCTTACCCGCGCCTCTGCCTTGGTACGCTGAACACCCCCCGCCCCGCCCCGCCCCGCAGGTGATGCGGAAGGGAGGTGGGCCTGGGGACACCTGGCTCAGGGCTTCCCGCTCCGACAGTGCTGCGTGGGAAGGTGCGGGCGTCCCGCCTGGCACTTCACTCCGGATACCAGGCCTTGCCCTCCTGACCCTGCCGCGTCCCGTCCTCCCCTTCCTCCTCCTCCCCATTCCTAAGCCCTCGTTACGTTTATCTGTATCTTCATTGTTTCCTTCGGAGAGCCAATGATGGATGAACCATTGAGCTGTTTGTCCGGTTGCGCAAACGGACTGAGCATTGAAAGAGTTGCCTTAGCTGGGAATGTCATTAAATCCAGAGAGCAGCCGGGGTCAAAACACAGAGTGAAGAATACTGGGGCTCCAAGACAAAGCATAAATGACTTCGTCCTGAGCTCAAGTGATTTCAGAGGTTTTAAAAAGCAGTGGTCTTCAAACTGTGGTACAAAGTCCTGGATAACTTCAGTCCGATCAGTTTCCAGAGGCTTAAATGTCCTATCTCCTCTTTTCCAAATTGACCTGCTTGAAGACGTGCCTGTGATGGAAGGACATACCGCCTTCCCCCCTGTTTCACAGCTGGGTCTCCCGCTTTAAAGATAAAAAGGCATTTTACAATGGGGCATCTCCTGCAGGTGAAATAGCTTCTTGAACATCAAATAAACGGATGATTTGAAAAACCGTCAGCAAAATCTTTAATCACAGCCCCAAAGCATGCATCTCGTGCATCTTTTTAAGACCTGCATTTTCAATAAGAATTTTCTTTTTGTTCTGTAATTTTTATCTTAATCAAATAGTGAAGCTTAGGATGTATATTGTTTTGATCAACCTGCCAATAATTGAAAGGTAATCCAAAAGAAAAATATTAACATTTTGATCCCAGGAAAAATTTTAAAATATTAACATACATATTTTTGTTGCAGATAACAAATGATCAATAGGGCTTTCCATTATAAATATAAATTACATTAGGATAAAATTCTGTGTAGAATGATAAAATTTCAAGAAGGAAGAGAGATGTCAAATGTCTGACTGAATTTAAATGGATATGTTCAGGTATATAAACTACAATGCTAAGTGTCAAACAACAACAGAGTATCAAAGAGTAACATTCAACTAGCTATATTTAAAGAAGTTTAAAGAATGCCAATATTTACAAAATGTCAGATATTACATCCTTTATTTCTTGAGAGTATGATGACAAATTCTAAGTTATATTAAAACTATATAAGAGGGTACATAATCTTTCTAAAACATTTTTATGGGAAACATAAGCAGAAGAAATTTTTTAAACACTGTTACAGGAGTCTAAAAAAAAAGCCTGCCACTTTGGTTTCATAGTGAACAGTTCATTCCCCGTCCATTCATTGGGTGACACTCCAGCAGAGCTCAACTGGTGTGGTAGAGAAACATCAGAGACAGAATAGAGATCCAGCTTTTTCCTCGATTCGTTTTGTGATCTGTGGCAGTCAGTAACCCTGTCTCTTTGCTCCTCATCTGTAAAATGAAACGACTGGACAACAGTTGAGCCTGGAAGCTATGCCACTGGCACTGTATGTTTACTGAATGTCTTCTGGGTTTGTCCTTCTCTTTTCTTTCTCAATCACTGTAAGTCCTTTTTGAGGTAACATAAACACAGTTGGGAGTAGGAAGGAAAACTTTTAACTATCCTGTTTCCTCTTCACTAAAGAGAATGTGCTTCTCTAAGACTTACGGAGTAGAATGAACGGGCAAGTAATCAATTCAAAGGAACTGCACAGCCTTTACGGTAATTTCTGAGACTTCATGGAGAATCCCCCAATCCCGTGAAGTGCAAACTGGTGTACATGGGATTTCCCTTGACACCGTGCATTCATAATCTGGAGTCCATGATAGAATCTGAGGGGTTCAAAAACTTGAGTAGAAAAAGATAAATACAGCCTAACTTCCACTAACCTTTTAGTTAAGTATTTCCTTCAATTGTAGATGTAGGTAATAACCAGAATGGTATTAGCATTACTGTTTGTTCCTGTGTCACCCATAAAAAATCAGCTTCTTGTCATAGTACAGGTCTCAAAATATTTATGCTCATTACTATTGTGCAATTACAGGCACTTATTAGATTTGGCACTAGCTCCTGTTTTTATGCAAAGAAGCATATGTATAACTACATACACACATGTATAAAACTATTTCTGTATAACAAAGTTGGTTTTCATATTTTGATAGCTATTCCAACATAATTTCTTTTGTAATTCTCTATATTATATTTTATGAGTTTAAAATTGTTCTGAGAAGCTGACCTTAAGGCTGACCAGATTGCCAAAGACATCCATCCTTGGCACATCCTCACAAAGACTGAGATTACCCTGGCATGAATACAGACAGAAAAATCATTAAAGGGCCACTGGGCCAGCATGGAGCAATTGACAGCAGCCCCCCTTATCTGGAAATTGCCAATTATGGCTCTATCAGGGTTTCCCTGGTGGCTCAGATGGTAAAGAAATTGCCTTCAATGCAGGAGACCCAGATTCGATGCCTGGGTCGGGGAAGATACCCCCTGGAGAAGGGAATGGCAGCCCACTCCAATATTCTTGCCTGGAGAATTTCATGCCCAGAGGAGCCTGGCAGGCTACATCCAGTCCATGGTTCACAAAGAGTAAATAAGACTGAGTGACTTTCACTTTCAGCTGAGTGAAGAACCCTGAGGATCAACCAGGAACACCAACTTAAAGAGAGAGTCGGGGCGGGGGGCGGGGGGGGGGGGCAGAAAAAAGAAAAAAAAAAATGTTTTTCAGAAATCCCGGAAGCCCAGGGTAAGGCAGGAGGATAGGAGGGGCCCCTTTGCGATGCTACTTTGTTACTGGCTACAGAGGCCGATGGAATGGCCAGCAACCCGCTTCCTGTTGACTGCAGACTGCAGCCCTGGCCCGTGCCCACCACCACCACCACCATCCTTCAAAGGGACACACCTTCGAGATGGGAACACCAGCCCGATACCACTAAATCAAAGAGCTCCCAACCAGAAAAATCACTTCCACTCTCCCAAATCAAAAAATTGGTTTCCTGGCTTTTCGCCAATATCCGATACGCCTAAGGAGTTTAAGCGAGCTCGCGTGGGCTCCCTTTGCTCGGGGTCCACCCGGAGGGTTCCGCCGCAGCTGACCGCAGTTTCATTCATCCACCCCTGCACGTTCAGAAACCATCGACTGTCAGAAGGGGGCTTCCCGCTTCTCCAGAGGGCAAGCCCCCACTTCCTTCTCTGTCCCCCGCGGTGGGGCGGGGATACGCGGACCCTCTGCTTAAGAAGCCGGCCCGCCCCTTAAAAAAAACAAAAACAAAATCCCCGCCCTGCAGTTCTCTCTGGTTTAAGGCCCCCCGGGGGCTCCAGCCCCCTAAGCCCTCCAGCCCCCTAAGCCCTCCGGCCACGCCTCAGGCTCCGCCCCCTTCTCTGCGGCCCCGGGTACCTCTCGGGCTCGGCTTCCGGAGAGCGGCGCCGTCGGCTCTGACGTAGCGGCGCGGGATTGGCCGGCCCTCCCTGGCGGCTCGGCTATTGGCCGGACGCTGGCCCCGCCCACCCCGACCGCACCTCCCCTCTTAGCCCAGGCCCGTGGCCGCCCGGGTTGTCCTCGCGCCGCCGCTTGTCCGCGCGCAGCCCGGCCGTTTGCCTCCCCGCCACCCTGCAGCCTACGTCCATGGCCACCGCCGCGACCGAGGAGCCCTTCCCCTTCCACGGCCTCCTCCCGAAGAAGGAGACCGGGGCCGCGGCCTTCCTGTGCCGCTACCCGGAGTATGACGGGCGAGGGGTGCTCATCGCCGTCCTGGACACGGGGGTCGACCCCGGGGCCCCGGGCATGCAGGTGCGGCTGCCGCCAAGGGCCCCAGCGCAGGGGTCGGGGGCGGCGAGGGGACGCGGGCCTCGGAGCCCTGCTGTGCGGCCGAGGGCGAGCCGGGTGCCGGGAGGAAATCTTGAGCTGGGAGGCGCGGGGCGCCGGGGCTGGGCCCCGATGCCGGCCCAGACAAAGCGGAGGGGCCCGGCGCGGTCGGACGGGGCGCCGATCGTCGACCCCCCCACCCCCGGGAAGTCCCTTCCAGTCTGGGCGCCGCCAGGCCCCGGGGCCCGCGGGCTCCCTCCTACCCAGCCCAGCGCCCTCCGCCGCCGCCGCGGCTGCCTCGTGGACCCGAGCGACCAGTGCCCGTTATTTACCATTTTATTATCCTCGGGAGGGTGGTGTGGTGCTGGTGGGGAGGCTACAGAGAAGGGGCAAATCAGAACTTTAAGTGGCTTTTTTTTTTCTCCTGTTTTTTCTCACTGTCGTTCGGGTGATTTGATTTGGGGTGGAATGGTTTGTTGTTTTTTTTTTAATCTCGAAACAACGAAAGCCGCCGGTTTCAAGAAGATAAGTCAACTTCCGGAATTGTTTCCTCCGGTAGTTTTCTGTGTGCTATTTTTAAACCCTCTTCTGCAGTGTACTTGTTTAGGGTCAGCTGAAACGCAGGGCTTATTAGGCTTTTACGTAAAGAAGAAGCCGATTGAGTTTTTTTTTTTTTTTTTTTTGCGAACTCTTCCAGGGTGCATTCAATTATGCTTGCTTTTTTTTTTTTTTTTTTTAAATTTTTCAACCTCAAAATGTAAGACCACGTACTTTGTGATTTTTTAAAAGACGATTTTGTTTGGCCTTCGGCACCTTTGGAATCGCTGAATCAAGGTACCCTTGTGAAAAAGGTAATTTTTTTAAAACGTCGTATCTCCGTTGAAAGCCTTCTGATTAAAGTTTTCAAAGTTTGGCTTTTGTAAATTTAGCCTTAGACTTGCAGGGAAACCCAGTAGTCAGCAGAACCTCACCGTTGCTCAAGGTCCCATCTCTGGGACGTCTAAAGTAGCTGGTTGCTGATCTCTTCCCCTGTGTCAGCCCTTCACCTGTATGTCTTAAAACCCTGAAGTTGAGGGATTCTCTTCCTCACCCATGCCTCCGCCCTCTCAAATCCTTGATTGTGTTTTCTTATAAGTGAGATAGCATTTGGCAAGTTAGGGTGTAATTCAAGGGAAAGAGGAAACAGGTCGGCTCTGTAGAGAATCCCCCCCGGGGGGGGGGGGGGGGGGGGGGGGGTATCTTGCTTCCTCCCCTTAAAGCTCCTGGCCCTGTGGGCCGCTCTGGAGCCTCAAAAGAGAAGCAGGTGACGCCTTTCCTCCTGTGCTGGAGTGGTCCAGTTGTGTTAATAACTCAGGAGACTCACAGCAGTGACAGCCATCACCTCCTCGAGACTTTATTCCCGGGTAGTAATGGTTTCCATTCCGGGGTGGTGTGTGTGTTTCCTTTTTATAGGGATAAGTGGGAGGAGAACGGCTGGAGGACATGGTTCACTGGCTCTTGTGTCAGGATAATAAAGGGATCGGAAGAGTTTGGAGGAGTACTGTCTGGAGAAAAGACGCTTTTGTAGAATCTCCCAGACCTGCTCATCCCATCATTCCGTTCCTCCCTCTATAAAGTATAGGCAGTGACTCTCATCCCACCGCCCTGCTCTGAAAATTGAGACGATTAGTTACCTGTGACTGTTTAAAGAGCTCAAGAAAAGCCTTCAAGAAACTCATGCTTTTAAGCAAGGCTTAAATAACCTTGAGGGAGTTTATGCTGGATCTTAAATCACCAGCTCTCTGAGGGATAAATGTGCGTTCGATGTGTGTGTGCTCAGTTGCTTCAGTTTTGTCCAACTCTTTATGACCCCATGGACCATAGCCCGCCAGGCTCCTCCGTCCCTGGGATTCTCCAGCCAAGAATACTGGAGTGAGTTGCCATGCCCTCCTCCAGGAGATCTTCCTGACCCAGGGATTGAACCCTCATCTCTTACCTCTCCTGTTCTGGCAGGCAGGTTCTTTACCACTAGCACCACATGGGGAGCCCTTAGGTGTGTGCATGTAACAATAAATGTTTGCACGACAGTGTATTTGAAGGGAAATGAAAACTTAACTCTTACCTTCTAACAGCTTTGAGAGATTGGCCTAAACATGGCCATCCAAAAAGAATTCAATAAGGTGACTTGCAAACATGAGTGAATTTTTAAGGTTTTTTTTTTTTACCCTCCTTACCTGTAACAAATGTGTTTTGTAGATCTGTGTATGCATCATTAAGGTAAGAAGGTAGATAGAAATAAAGTGGAAGGAGCCAGTGAAATAGGAAGAGGCTCTTGAACTGGACATTTGAAAAGCCAGTGAAGTCTGAGCAGAGGACTGGAGGTGCAAGGAGAACTCTGAGGAATATGGTGGAGAGTCCCGTTCTTTGGAGATAGCCTCGGGTTCAGTTCTTTTTTGTGACAGCGTGTAGGCTTGTTAAATGCAGAGGGTGGCAGGATGAGAGGAGTAATAATTAAATAAGTGGTTAAGTCTTTTCTGTAGCAGATATTCAGGCATCTACGGTTTTGCATTAAAAGATGCTGGAGTCGTGCAGACTGTAACTGTTAACAGAGATTGATCAGTGAGCCAACCAGAGTTCACGGAGGAGCGGCGGAGCTTGGACAGGACCTGGAATTCAGGGGCCTCCCGGCCACCACTGGTCATCCTCCACATTGCCAGAGTACCCTTCCTTAAAAACTAAGAAAAAACCCCGCCATCACACCCTTGCTTAATATCACAGTGACCCATTTGGGCCTCCCAGTTGTCTTTACATGAAAAGCCCCAGTCCTGAACTTTGCACTGGGCCATCGCCACCTGATTGCGGCTCCTTGCGTAACCTTGGTTCGCGTCTCAGCACTTCTGTCCCACGTCCCTGATCCTGGGCTTCCACCACCAACACTCCACCCCTTTCCCAGATCTTCCAGGTCTTTCCCCAGCGCATGCCACTACACGTGGGGTTTAATCTGCCCGCAGGCCTTCTACAGGCACCTGTAAAGGCCTATTGAATCCCGTAACCCCTGGCTGGGCCCTCACCTGTTACCTTTGGGGATATCTACTGATTTATTTCAGCCATCTCCCACCGCACGTATTGTGTATTTTTGTGTATATGCCAACCGCTGTGTCAGGACCTGGGACTTCAAAGAGGGATAGGGCCCAGTCCCTGCTCACAGTTCCTTTTCTCTCTTTGTTCTCATAGCGGTTTATTCATATCCTCCTGTAGCACTTAGCATTTCGTTTTAGTCTCTTGCTTTTCATACCTTTTTCCTGGTTAAGTTAAAATTCCTCAAAAGCACCTATCCAGATTCATTTTCTGTGAAATGTGCTTGTGTTGAATGGGGGGAAAAATGTATATGTGTGATAATATCTGTAATTTCCTCATGGGGGAAAAAATATAATTTGGGGACAGAGGTTACAAGTAGTCCTGTAAATGTCTTTTTAATTTTGTATTCACTAAAATGTAATAGAGGGGGCTTCCCTGGTGACTCAGTGGTGAAGAATCCACCTGCCAATGCAGCAGATCCGAGTTAGATCCCTGGGTCCTCCCCTGGAGGAGGAAATGGCAACTTACTTCAATATTCTTGCCTGGAGAAATCCATGGACAGAAGCCAGCGGGCTACCATGGGGTCATCAGACACCACTTAGCGACTCAACAGCAAGACAGAGCACAGGGAAGAAACTATCACAGATGTGTGCTTGGTTACTAATAGCAGTGCTGCCGGATTTAAGTTTGCCTCTCCTGATTTCCTCCGAGCTGGGTTGTGTGTTCTTATGTGCCTTCCTGGACACTGTCCTTCATCTTTATTATTCATTGTCCTACGTCACTGTTCTCTTGTCTCATTTGTCTTCCCAGCTGGATTGTAAGCTTTCCGAAAGCAAAGCCTGTCTTACTCATTTTATCACTGTGTTCTTAGAACAAGAGTCATTTCGTAGTGTTTGTTTGCAACATAACCATGCTTTGCTCACAGGAGTGTTTTCAGCGTTGTCCCTGAAATTTCAAGTGAGCGCTTGCTCCTTTACTGCAGTTTATGCAGAAAAATGGGCGAACTTCCCACTCTGATTCTGATCTTCTGTAAACCCTCGCCAACTTTGCCACAATAAGTGTTTCACTGGAGATAAAAAGTAGCTGAGGTTCTTGATGTTGGGGAAGAGCCTTTGGGCAAGTTCTGTTCTGTTCAGTCAGCATCGCCCAGGAAGCATCTCTCAGTCTCCCACTCCATTCCCAGGGCTTATCACCTTTGCTCTCGTCACAGTGGCTGTGTCTTCAGTCCCCCGTGACCATCCAGTCCTCACAGTAGAGGGACAGCGGTCTCAGGTTAGCAGTGTAGTTTCCTCTCCTCCTCCTCGAGCTCCTTGCAGAACTCTCAGCCGGTTTGCCTTTCTAAAACCTTCCTACCCTTAAATTCCCTCTTGCATCTTCTCTCTAGTGGAGTAGGTCCCTTCACCTAATGATGAAGGGAGAAGTACACAGATAGAAAACGGTACATATGAGAATTTTTCATGGATAAGAGAGAGGTCCTATTGAGTAAAGCTGATCGCAGTAGCAGATGCAGAATAAAGCACGAAATCCCATCAGGCTCTCTTTCTTTGGTCTCACACTGATGAATGAGGTCTCTAATGAGAAGGATCCGTGTCGGACTTGTTAGCGATCTCTTACGATTCTTGATCTCAAGGCACTGATATTGTTTGCTTTTTTGAATGAGAAAATGAAGGCAAATGGTTTGTATTCTTAGTGCTATTATGCAGCTTTCAAATCACACACTTACTTGGAAAACGTTTTAAAATGGATTATTTGTGTATGGTCTTAACACATGATCTAGCTAGTTTTATAGGAGAGTTTATAGGAGAGTTTGCACTTCCTCCTAGTGGTTTCTGTTTTTATCTTGTTAGATTCTTCATTCCTATATTTTCATTTCATGTTTGAAGATACTTAGCCAGTCCCTTCAAAATCACTGTCTGATTTAAGTCTTATCATAATCTTGTCGGGGTTGGATGTGATTTCTGCCGTGACTTTTAATTATGATTTGGAGCCTTCTGAGTGTATTAGAATACTTATTCCTAATATAGATAGCCCCCGAGAAATAATCACCTAGTTTAAGAATTTTGTCACCTAAAAATAACAGCACTGCAGCCCCCGACAGAACTCTCAGCCCCTGGTTGGGCGATGATTGAAGTGAGATCTGAGATCCACCAGCCACCCCCTAATTTTCCCTTGTAAAGAAAAAAGCATGTGTGTTTCCTCCGTATAGCGAGCTCCCCGCTCCTCCTCTCCGGTGCACCGTAACTGCAGATTCTGAGGACCCTGCAGTGGTGGGTGTGTGTGTGGCGGCGGTGTGGCGGGAAAGACTCCAGGAATGGACCCTGCACTTCAGCTCAGCTCAAAGAGGGTGAATTCTCGGGTGCAGGGGGAATCTGCGGACTGGGCTCTTGGCACCCTGTAGGCATTTTTTTTTTTTACATTCCTGTTTCTCTCTTTTTTAATTAATTTGTTTTTAATTGGAGGTTAATTGCTTTCCAGTGTTGTGTTGGTGTCTGCCACGCATGAGCATGAGTCAGCCACGGGCACACGTGGGTCCCCTCCCTCTCGCACGTCCCTCCCACCTCCTACCCCTCGTGGGCACACAGCGCCGGCTTTGAGCTCCCTGCCTCGAGCTCCCTGCCTCATCCAGCAGATTCCCACTGGCTGTCTGTTCTTCTTTCTCTTGTGAGGGCAGGGGTCTTCTGTTTTCTATCTTTTTAAGGCCTCCGGACCTGATTCCCACTGCTCACTCAACACGTGTCTCTTGAATGTGACAAATCCCCTTGGCGAAGCTAGCCCAGAAAGAGCCCCAGCAGGGTCCCCCCCATAAGGGCAGTGGGGTGTTCAGTGTTACCGTGGGCTGCAGCAGTCGGAGGCCACCCTGCAGCTGAGGAAAATCCATCTTAACGCCGAGTAAGGAGTGTCAGGCTGTCCAACAAGCCAGGAGCCTCATGTACCTGACAGACGCTGCCGGGTTTGGAGTAATTTGGGGAATAAGACAGACACGGCCCTCCCCCCGGTGCAGCCTCGCTTCCACTAGTGCGAATCGGGGAAGAGTCCCAGCCGTGATTACGAAGTGAGTGGAGTTCTGCAAAGGCCCCACGGTACCGTGAAGAGGAATGATTGGGTTTAGGGTGACGAGCGCTTAGACCAGGCCAGCAGGGAGGTCTCTGTGAAGGGGCAGTGTTCTCTAGAAAACGGGGTCCCTGAGACGAGACCAGGACCCTGTGAACAACTGAAGGGACAGACAGTTCTTAGCAGAAGGCCCTGGTGCAGGAAGGTGGCGGCCATGGCCGACAAGTGGAAAGCAGGCCAAGTGGTCTGGGTCGGGAGGGTGCGCCTGTTGATCCTGGAGGGCCTCCCGGGGGTGGCATCCCGTTCGGAAGGCAGGAGGTGACGGTGGTGGAGAAGCTCAGGATGCCCGTGTGATCATCCAGAGAAGGTGGGTCTGAACCGCACTTCAGAGGTAGAATGAAGGACCTCGGGAAGCTGGCTGTGGGCACTAAACTAGAGAGGCTGAGAAGGCCTTCCTGCGTTTCTGGCTTGGGCACCCGAGTGGGTGTTGGCTTCCTGGGCTGGCAAGGCCTGGGGAGGGGGCAAGTGTGAGTGGTGAGTCTGAACCTGACTTAAGAAGTTTGAGTGCTAGTGTGGGCTCCAGTAATGAAATGTTAGTAAGCGTTTTTCCCTTCAAGCTTTGTACTCATCCAGCCCCAAACTCACCTTCTTCAGATCTCTCTTCAAAAATGTTAGCGTTCTCAACGAGACCTTTCTTGAGCAGCCTCGTTAGCTCTGAATGCCCCATACCACCTGTCTCCTTTCCCTGCTTGATTTTCTTGGTTGTAGTGATTACCGACTGACATGTTGTATATTTCTTGGTTTATTGAGTCCATATAACACAAAGTCTTTGAGGTCAAGAATTTTCTGTACTGTACACCTAGTGGAGTATGGCCTATGGTAAGTGCACAGGAAGTATTTACCTAAATATATGACTATGTTTTCTTGAGAGTATTTGTCAAGCTTTTGGCTTAAAACCATTCAGTTCCCTTTTTTAAATGAATGCAGGTTTTATAGGATATTTTATGTATTGGGACGTGTACACACACACACATTTGGGGGTTGGCATTGCTTTCAGAATAAAAACTGGATTCCATAATTCATATTTTAATGGTCTCTTAATCTTCAGGTTACAACTGATGGGAAACCGAAAATCATCGATATCATCGACACAACGGGAAGTGGCGACGTGAACACGGCCACGGTGGTGGAGCCAAAGGACGGTGAAATTGTTGGTCTTTCAGGAAGGGTACTCAAGGTTGGAGCCTTTATCTTTTCACTGATTTTTTCTCTTTATTTTTTTGTGCTGTCACCTCAAGGCATCTTATGTTTTTACCTTACGTTCCGTGGGGTAATGTTGGTTACCTGTTGCTGTGTCACAGATCACCCCGAGACGTCATGCTTTCAAGCCTCAAACGTTTACGGCTTCTGTGCGTCAGGAAAGCAACACAGTAAAGTCTTCACGTTTCTCTGACTTAGCTGTGCTCTGGTTAAATAACTTATATTCTAATTCTGCTTCTTCCAAATAGCACATAAACTGCCGATGGTTGATGTCTAATTCTTCCGCCAGTATAAGATCAGCTGCTGGTCAGGTGCTTTGAGGATGCTCGTCCTCTCATTCTCTAAGGATTCTATTATTGCTAAGCCGTCTTGAGTAACTGGTGGTCGGTTACTTAACGGCCAGTAGTAGTTAGGGGAACAGATAAGAGCAAAAAAGTGAATAGAAGCAAGACGCCTTTCATGATTAATTGTACAGGCAAAAAGAAAAGTGACAAGGCACATACGCACAGTTGAATGAGTAGTTTAAGTGAACACCGCTTTGCCTGCTATAGATAAGGCAGAGCCTTGCCTCAGGACTTCACTGTGTTCTCCAGATCACAACGGATTTCGGCTTTTGTGAAATCAGTTCTTTGCTTTCCTTTACGGCTTTACCACCTCTGTGCGGATTCATGGGATCTATTGTTAGTTTTGCCTGTTTGTGGGCTTTATATGAATGGCCTCACTTCCGTGTCATTTCGTGTCCTCTGTTCCTGGGTGTTTATGAGATTCATGAGATTGAGCCCTGATTCGCATGGGGCAGTGATGTGTTCGGTTTCATTGCTGTCTCTGGGACATGGTTGTACCACGGAGTGTCCCGTTGTGCTGGGAACAGTTGTTTCCGCTTTGGGACTGTCACAGTTCTTGAGAAAACGTTCTTGCAGACATACTCTGCGCACCCATGCGCAGGGAGCTCTAGGATGCATGCCTGGGAGTGGGATTGCTGAGTCATAGAGACACCTTTCCTGGGTGGTACACCTTCACCAGTTTTCCAGCTGGGTGTACTGAAATACGTCTCCACTAGCAATGTGGAGGCCTCTTAGTAGCTGCGCTGCTACCAGTTGATGTTTTCAGGCTTTTTAATTTTTGCGAATAGCTTAGAATTTAGCTGTATCACTTTGTAGTTTTAATTTGTGTTTCTCCGACGACTATTAAGATTGAGCCCCTTCTCATGTGTCACTTAGGCGTCTGGATCTTCTCTTTTGCGAAGTGCCCCTCCGCGTGCCTTTGCTGGTGGTTTTGAATCCTGAGTCATCCGTCACTTTCTTCCTCGTGTGTGGGGTGACCTGTCCTTGGGTCACATATGTTTCGAGTGTCTTTTCCCACTCTGTGCTCGTTTTCACCTTCCAGGCGATGTCTCTTCATGCGTAGGACATCAAATCTTTTGTAGTTGGAAATCAGCCCTTTGCCTTTCTGGTTAGGGCTTTTTGTGTCTTACGAAATCCTTCCTCCAGCTGACAATGAGTGAGAAGTACCAGCCCTTAACTTCACAGACCACAGGGAAACGAACACCCCCAAACCTGCCACCAGACCAGCCACAGATGAGAGTAGGGCCCTGGCCAGCACTTCAGTTGAACCCAAGTGGAGGATCCAGACCAGCTTCTGATTGACAGAATGTGTAAGACAGGAAATGTGTGTTCTTTTAAATCACAACATTTGTGGTAATTCGTAACACAGCAGTAACTAATAGACTCGGCAGAAGATGTACAAGCTGTAAAAAACACTCAGATGGATATTTTAGAACTGAAATATTTTTATGATAGGTGAAACTTTTTAAGACAACATCTTAAGACAACATCACTGGAAGGATGCAGTAGCAGAAAGCAGATGACAGAAGAGTCTGAGCGAACTTTAAAATCAACCAATAGAAAATAACCATTCCGAATAACAAAGAGAAACACTGGGAAGTAACGAACTTAGCTTGAGGAACTTGTGGGTCAGTAATGAATGGTCAGATATTTGCATCATTAGACCCTAAGAAAGATGGGAAAGGGGTGTGCTGCGGGAAAAAAAAATTGGGGGAGAGGTTCTCCCAAGTTTGGCAAAGATACCAACCTACTAATTCCAGAAGCTGAGTGAACCCCAAATAGGATAAACTGAAAGGGATTCATGCCCGGAAACATCCAATCAGATTGCCAAAAATAGCCGGGAAAAAGTGACCCACTATATAGATGGGAAGGATTGATTGACTTCGGCCTTCTCATCAGAATCCTAGGGTGTGGCGTGACATTTTTCCAGTGCAGAAAGAAAGGATCTGTCGATCCCAGATTCTATATGCACTGAAAATATGTTCAGGGGAAGAGGGTGAAATAAAGACATTCCCAGATAAAGTAAAAGTAAGAGTATTTATAGCCAGCAGATACACTTTTTAAAAATAGTTTAAAAAAAAAAAGACTTTTCAAAGGAAAACATGGGGCAGCAGAAATGAAGGACAAGCAAAAGAAACTGTAAAGGTCTTGAGTAAATATGATCACCTGCTTTCATTTTTTTTAAATTGTATTTGATAGCAAAGAAAAAAACCCTTCCTGACCTGAAATCAGGATATTCTCCCATTTTTATTTTCTAAAGGCATCCATCATTTTTCTTTTCTTGTTTGTTCTAGAATTCACCTGGAATTGATTTAACACTTTGTTTAAAATAGGAGTCCCTATATTCTTTTTTTCCATTTGAACACCCACTCGTCCCACCGCATGTGTTAAAAGTCCATGGTTTGCCCACCAATTTTCAGTGCCGGCTTTTACTTTGCAGCCTTCAAAACGTGACTTTTGGCTTCTAAAGCCTCATTTCCCATTCTTTGTCGTTAGGATTTTTGGTTTTTTCCTTTTCCTTATTCTACTTTTAGCAGCATTTGGAAGGAAGCACAGTGCCTTTTAAAGTTCTGCCTCATTTAACTTGAAGTCATTTTTCAAATCATCACTTTTTAGCCTAGTTTAGGCTAGTTCAGAGACCGTGAATGCCTCAGCCACACTTCACATCGAATTTAGGTGCAGTGACAGCTGAAGGGAGAGGGTCCCTGTGTCCACCCCGACCGTGAGGCTGACAAGTCTTAAGTACCATTTTGAGGCAAAAAACTCAACATAATTTTCTTGCATGGAATGTCAACAACTCACGGTGACAATTGTCTCATTGAGAAAACCTTTAGTTCATTAAACAGCCTTTCTTTAAAAGAGTCAGTAAAATGAGGTGTAATTAGTAATTAAAGAAATTCTGTTTCTTGTTTGAGAATCACTCTTATCACATTGTTAGTTACTATGTAATTAAAACTTTTAAAGAGAGCAGCTTAACATGGTAAAAAATAAATGAAATGCTTTGATTTTTAAGAGAGACCCAAAATAACTTCATTTGTATGGAATACTCAAATATGTAAAATAACATATTCTCCGATGGCCTCAGAGTAAAGGTAGCTGAGTACAGAAGAACTGATGCTTTTGGACTGTGGTGTTGGAGAAGATTCTTGAGAGTCCCTTGGTTTGCAAGGAAATCAAACCAGTCAATCCTAAAGGAAATCAACCCTGAATATTCACTGGAAGGATTGATGCTGAAACTGAAGCTCCAATACTTTGGCCACCTAATATGAAGAGCCCACTCATTTGAAAAGACCCTGATGCTGGGAAAGATTGAGGGCAGGAGGAAAGGGGATGACAGAAGACGAGGTGGTTGGATGGCATCGCTGACTCAATGGACATGAGTCTGAGCAAGCACCAGGAGATGGTGATGGACAGGGAGGCCTGGCGTGCTGCAGTTGATGGGGTCACAAAGAGTAGGACTCAACTGAGCAACTGAACAACAAGCAACAGAGCTAGCTTTAACATGGTGAAGGTTAACTAGTAGAACTGTGATTATGCATAATTTTTATTTTCTTATTTTTTTGTTGTAGTTACATTTTTGTAACTAACTAGTCCACATGTACTGTGAAGAAAATGCGTGGTAGCAGTTTGAGAAATACCTGGTTCGTGGTCCCTGCAGAATTTAGTCTTGCTTTACTTCAACACAAATTATGTCTACTCATTATTTTTATTGTATTACATACATAGTTTAAGTAATTGTGATTGTCTCAACACCTGATTATTTTGCAGTTACTTTGATCGGTTATTTCATTTAATCCGTTGGCATTTCACAGCTTTTCGTAATCTCTGCACAAAGGAGATGTCAGTAGCATATGGGAACAAAGCCACCTGGGTGGTGGGACACCTGTGATTAAACAGGCTTGTGGCTGCTCGCTCTTTTATTGTTGCAACACGTTATTATTGTGTGTCATGGGTGTTGCGAGAATAAGAATCTCTATTATCTAAAGAAGGCTGGTCAGTTTTGAATGAAAAGCGCTAATTTGTATGCCAGCATATTTAAAATTTCACAAACTCTAGATGTCGTTGGTTCAGAAATGATGACTGATGTGCAGACTTTTTAAAAAAATTTTTTTTAAATTGAAGGATAATTGCTTTACAGTATGTGCAGGCTTTTGAAGGTCAGTAGATCTTGGAAGTTCTGTGCACAATTGTCTTCCTCTCTTGAGTTGTGAGAAAATTTCCTCCACAGGCTTCCTGCCTGGGGAATAGTCTGATGAAGAGGGACTTGAGGATCCGAGTCGAGTAGAGATCCTGCACAAGTGAGGACTGTGAGTCAGTCCACAGCTTCTGGTGGTCGTTAGTTCAGCTTCGTAACCTGTACACTTTAAAAGCTGTTTTTAGTGATCATGGGTCCTGAGATGATAGAATGTGAAGGGTCCCCATGGTCTTATTTGACAGTTAAAGTTGGTTGATGTTCACACAAATTCTTATTCATGGGACTTGTGAAGTAAAGATGATTTTCTTCCTTTTGCACATGAGGAAGTGGAAGCCCGTGGCTCCCGCCTGGTGAGGAGCAGAGTCTGGGCCGTAGCCAGGTTTGTCTGGCTTTAAATTCTGTATCCTTTACACCAGGTTTTTGTCTCTTGATAGAACTAGATTCCAGCTTTCTTTTCAACCCTCCTGTTTGGGCCAGAAGTTTAATTTCTCTTTGCCTGTTTGCTTTCTCCATTTGTAAACTGGGCATGCTCTTTGTATTTTATGTAAATTAAAAGCTTGAAGTGTTATTTTTAAATACTTTGAGAGAGCAGGAAAGACTATTATAAGATGTTGTATGTAATTATCATGATTTTATAGAGCTTTTTTCTTAAGAACACAAAGAGCTCTTTTTATAGGCTCTGGGCCCATCCCTATAGTATCTTGGAAGAGAGTGAAGTTCTTTTTCTTAGCGGGACATCCGAGGGCGGAGAGGTTCTGTAAGTTGCTTCCCTCCCCTGGTTGATGGGCAGTTGGGTGATGGGGGAGTGAGCTGTCCTGAGCGCTTGGGAACTGAATGTCTTAGCGGTTTAATGTGATGTTGATAGCCCTGCGTAAACTGTAAAGCATTGTGTAAATGAAAGTACTCTAGTTAAGCTATCTCACTGTTGAGACAAAAGGAGCCAGAGATATGTTAAATGGCAACTTAGAGTATTAAAGATATGCTCTAAGGCGGCCTGCTCGAAGTTGAGCCCCAAGGACAGATTTTCCCCCAGGACTGTACCATTGGAATTGGGAAGCATTGAGTGAGTGAGAAATGTTCTTTTTTCCCATAGATTCCTGTGACCTGGACAAATCCCTCAGGCAGATATCACATTGGCATAAAAAATGGCTACGATTTCTATCCAAAGGCTCTCAAGGAAAGAATTCAGGTAACGGACAATCTAGTATCGATGACTTCTTCAGATTCTATTCAGACTGAAGAAAGAGACTTCCTTAGCTCTCACTAACCTGATGATTATTAAGGGGATCTGGAGACTTTCAAATGATATCTGCTTCAAGAAAGATGGTATCCGGTGAAATGTTACCCATTTGTGTTTCCTAATCTGAGATACATGGATAAGTTTAGGGAATCTGAAAACCTTGAAATTTTATTCACATTTTGTGTATTTGTGTTTTTCTGGGAAGAGGGATATGCTTTCATTGGACAATCAATTTAAAGCCTAGACTGCCTTATTTATTCCTGTTCCTGTCATTTCTCTGGTAATTTTTCCCATTTTCCTAGTCTTTACCTTGCTTTCTTGATCCCAGTTAGTGATGATTCAGAACTAGGGAAGGAAGTAACTCAGACCTAATGCAGCTGAAGGACGGGAAACATAGTCTGTCTTTGGAGAGCTAAGAATTGTAAAACCAGTGAGATGGAGCCTGCTTTATGACAGCACAGTCGACCTTTCGGTAGTTACGGGAGCGTTTGAAATGTTCATTATCCATCCATTATAGGAGCCACGAGCCACAAATAGCTATTGAGAACTTGAAATGTGGTTAGTATGACTAAGGAAGTGAAGTTTTAATTTTATGTAAGATTTTAAAGTAGTAAAACAAGATGTGATCCTTGCAAGTTGGGCCTTCAGGGTGAGACCCATGGGCCATGTAGTCTAGGGGTGTGATTTGCTTCTCCAGGGGTCAGTGAGCCAGTAAGAAGTTACTCAGTATTTTACATATAAATATTTACTTGGCAGATTCCAGTCATTCTGAAAAAAAAAAAAAAATCAGAAAACAAATGTCATGTAACTCAACTTCTATTAGATACTATTTTGTTTTAATATTTCAGGCTGAAATGCACAGTATTTTTATGCATTACATTAAATTTAATCAGCCACGTTCAGGTATGGATTAGGTTCAAGCAGATCCCCTTTTTTAGTCCAGTGGAGTTGATTCTTTTACTGGAGAGGCTTTCTTTAACTAGCTGACTTCCACTGGGAGGCACTGTGGTTCAAGACACTCGGGATGGCGGGAAGACCAGTTTCAGCAGCAAAGAACCATCAAGTCAACGAGGGTGGGAAAAAAGAACAGGCCAGGGAGGTGGGAGACAGGAAGTCCACCAGAGTGTAGCTGTGGGCTTACCCTGTCTTCTGCTTGCTCTTGGCTGAAGGCATTTCTTTTTCCTCAGATGATGGTATTTCAGGCTGTTACTTGACATGATATTATCTATTCTTGGAGAAGGATTTAAATGGGGGCCTATGATGTATAAAAATAACATCTGGTTGTGCCTTGGTAAACTTGGGCTTTTAGAGTCTAGGCATGGTGAATTAAGTAATCAAGCTTTTTATAACTGATCCGTTCATTGCTTTATCAACTTGATTATAAATGATTTTTTTTAACCTCTGTATGAGCATTGTATAGCATCACAGCTAATAGCAACTCTTAAGTTCCTATCTCAGTTTACCTGCATATTAGTCCACCTCATTGGAAGGCCATTTCTCTGTCTTTGCAGAAAGAACGGAAGGAAAAAATCTGGGACCCTGTCCACAGAGCAGCCCTCGCGGAGGCCTGTCGGAAGCAGGAAGAGTTTGACGTTGCCAACAACTGTCCTTCTCAAGTTGGTGCTAGTCGCTTTTATTTAAACATTAGCGTGTTCTTGGAGAATTAACAGTTCTTAGAGAATGCACAGACTTTTCCCCCAAGTTTGTTTTCTCCCCCATGTTTTAACTTGTCTAATTTTACTTATTTTCCTTTCCTCATTTGTCCTGAAATCAATTTATATATCGGTTGAATGTTTAGAAGTTTTTAATGAACATAGAGTGCCTGCACGGAAAAGTGCGCACACCTAGATGTGGTGTCATGAACCGTCACAGAGGGAGCACCCCGAGCGCCAGCACGCCGGCGCTGCTCGTGCCTCTGGCTGCTCACCGCCGCCTCACCCGGGAGCAGCCACTGTCCTTGATGGCTGACACCGTCAAGTGACCTCACCCGTATTGGATTTTGTAAAATGGAATCATACGGTGTCTGTCCTTTTACGCATCACCGCTTTCATCCGATGTTTTCCGTACGATCCTCCAGTGCGGGGTGTTGGAGTAGTTCACTCTCGTTACTCTGTGAGGGCTGGACCACAATGTATGTGTCCGTTCTGCAGATTGATCCTTGCTTTGTTTCCAGTTGTGGGCCAGGGTGAAAAAATCCTGTTTTGGAAGTTCTTGGGCCGGTCTTCTGGTGGGTTATAAAGTGACCGTACCAGTTGCATAGGAAGTGTACGAGAGTTCCCATTCTTCTACATTCTTGTGTTGCATGTTTTGTAAATCAGTCTATGAGATGAAAATAGCATCTCAGTTTATTATGAAAGCTGTAAGTGCTATTGCAGAAACTGGAGCACCAGAGGTATGTAACGGTTAGCAGGTGAAAGTCTCTGGAAGGTCACCACCCAGGGATGCTAGCAGCAACTTGATGTTCGTCCTTCTGAATTTTTCTGTTAATGCATGCCACTTTTTAAATGAATTTTTTAATCAAAGTATAGTTGATATACAGTGTTTTAGGTGTACAGCAAAGTGATTCAGTTATACATACATATATATATATTCTTTTTCAGATTCTTTTCCATTATAGATTATTACAAGATATTGAATATAATTCCCTGTGCTATACAGTAGGTCTTTGTTTATCTATTTAATATGTAGTAGTGTGTATCTGTTTCGCTCACATTCCTAACTTACCCCTTCCCCTCCCTCCCCCCCTGGTAACCATAATGTGTTTTGTGTCTGTGGGTCTTTTCTGTCAGTCAGGAAGTTCATTTCTGTCATTCCTTTTTAGATTCCACATATAAGTGATGTCATGGTATTTGTCTTTCTGCTTCTGATTTAGTTCATGTAGTATGATTATATCCATCCGTGTTGCTGCAGATGACATTGTTTTGTTCTTTTTATGGCTGAGCAGTCCTCCATTGTGTGTGTGTGTATTTATATACGTGCCACGTTTTGTTTATCCAGCCACCTGTCGATGGACATGTAGGTTGCTTCCTGTTTGGCTGTTGTAAACAGTGCTGCTGTGTATACTGGGGTGCATGTTATCTTTCGAATTGGAGCTTTTCTCTTTTCCAAGTATATGCCCTGGAGTGGGATTGCTGGAGCATGTGGTAACTCTATTTTTAGTTTTCTGAGGAATCCCCAGACTGTTTCTGAAGCGTAGTGGCTGTACCATTTACCTTTCCCACCAACAGTGGTAGGTGGGTTCCCTTTCTCCATACCCTCTCCAGCATTTATTATTTGTAGACTTTTTGAGGATGGCCATTCTGACCAACATGAAGTGATGGCTTCATGGTAGTTTTGATTTGCATTTCTCTAATAATAAGTGACATTGAACATCTTTTCCTGTGCCTGTTGGCCACATGTGTGTCTTTTTGGAGGAAACGTCTACTTAGCCTTCTAGGGCGTGCATTTCTTAATCAGAAATGGGATTGTATTGGCGGTTCTGAACCCTGGCTCCCTGCTAGGATCACATGAGGAGCTTTAAAAATTCCATGTTTGTGTCCTAGAGAGGAAATAAATCAGAACCTTACAGAGGAGGCAGATATTTTAAAAACTTGTCAAGAGTTTTCATTAACATGCAGGTCGGGTCAATGCCCACCAGCCTATATAGATCTGCACACGCACACTTTAATTTACTTTATCTGTGTTCATTTTTAACAGCTGTATAATTTTTGGTTAGATCACTTTTGGTTCTTCAACCTCCTGTTGGAGACGTGAAATGTAGTATTTCAGGTACTACATATAGAGCACTAACTATAGAAGAGGGATCTGAATTTAATTAGCCATTTTATTTTGTATGCCAAAAATGTTTATATAATTGTCTTTTTCCTTGAGGAGGAGTAAACATTGAATATATTGAATAAGGAAAAAATGAAGCATAACTTAAGATTTTGGGAACATGTGAAATCTAAGTTTTTATTCACCTGGACTAGTCAGGCGAATGTAGGACCATCTCATACAGTACTTTTTTAAAAGTGCTTAGATTGAAGCATACAAATTTTCCATTTTTATAGCTCAGAATGGTTGAATAGCAGTTTATATGTACTTGGTCAAAAATACAGTATGTATTTAACTCAGCAAATTCAACAGAGGCGAGACTATTCATAATTCCTATTATTTATTTGGGTTCTTAAGAAACAGATTTGAAGTGGAAATGTTCCTGGCTACAAAAATCTAAAGGTAGATGAACTGACGTGTAGCAGTTTTGGTGTTGCTTTTGGAACTGAATCATGCAGGTGCAGGCATGTGACTAATGCCCTTGGCCAAGTGAGGTCCCCGCCATGTAGCACCGTGTCTTCCCCAAAGCAGCTGTAGTGAGGGGCTGACTGTGATAGTGAGGGAAGGATTTTTTTTATTTAATATTTTAATTGATATCTGCCACTAAATTGAATTTCAAATTGTACAGATATAAAAGGAAAATCTTCTTCCATTTTTCCAGGGTAAAATGACTTTACTACTGGGTCACATTGTCTTTGGTTGTCTGTTACTGTCACTTGCCAAGAGCACAAAATGCTAACATTAGCACATGTTCTAATTGATTAGGCAAATAAATTAATCAAGGAGGAGCTTCACAGTCAAGTGGAATTGCTAAACTCTTTTGAGAAAAAGTACAGTGATCCTGGCCCTGTGTACGACTGCTTGGTGTGGTTTGATGGTGAGACCTGGAGGTAAGCCATGTGGATTTTATACATCTTCATTTAAACATGGTCTTGCCTGCTCTGAAGAACATTAAGCCCTCAAACTACCCAGAGATTTGGTTTACACGACATTAATATCTCTAAGCAAAGCTCCTTGAGAGCCGGGTTGGCTTTTGAGTAGTTTTGGATAAAGCCTCTTAAACTTCTTAGTATTTTAGGCATGAAAGCTGACTCTTACCTCTCTTAGAGAATCTTACCCCCTTAACCAGACAGCAGTCATTAAATATACAACAGCAGGTTGATCATAGAAATCTTCCTGATTGAAGCTGGGCAGTTTGTAAAGTAAGTGCAGGAGGGTCTGGCAAGAGTATCTACTATAAATGTTTTAAGGGCAGAGGAGGAAAATGGCATAAAGATTTACCACCAGAGACCTAGACGCTAAGTTGGTCTGATTCCTTAAGCAGGTGGGTGGTTTTCTTCCTGGGGGTCTGTGAAGGACGGTTCCTAGAGACCCTTGTGCGTGACTTCATTTAAGGGCTGGTTGCTTAAATCACTTTACCCAGTCTTTACTGAGGCCTCTGTGACAGAGGAAGCTGCCACATTTGTGCTGGTAAACAGAGATAGTGTGGTAAGAAGATCCTCGAGAAACAGTATTGTGTGATTTTTAGAAAGGTAGAAAAAGAAGATAAATTGCATTACCTGCTCTTAATTCTCCTTTTGCAGAGCCTGCATTGATTCGAGTGAAGATGGGGATCTGAGTAAATCGACTGTTCTGAGAAACTACAAAGAGGCTCAGGAGTATGGCTCCTTCGGTGCTGCCGAGATGCTGAACTACTCTGTCAACATATACGACGACGGGAACCTGCTCTCCATAGTGACCAGTGGAGGTATTCTGTCTTAGGTTTGCTAACTAGAGATGAACGTGCAAAGTACCGGGAGGATAAATTCCTCTACCCAAAAACAGCCCGAAGGAGAATTGACCGATCCCTACGACAGAACTAGGTCTGGAGTCACGGATGTGATTTGATTTCCTGGAAAGGTATTGTTTTTTTTTAAGGCCGAAACCATGTAGGATCCATTCCAGGAGTGTGAGCATGGTCCAGCTACAAAAAATAATGTAAACATAGTTCATTCTATGAACAATAATTTCACCTCCAAATACTAACTCTTGAAAATTCACCCATGAGTGTGAAGGATCAGGTAAAAGGATCCTTAACACAGCTTTCTGTGTAATTTCAAAAAAGTTATAAACTTTCTTGAAATTTGTGTGTTTTTTTATAAATTATGTTATTCATCCTGTGGAATATGTTATATAGTAATCATAATTAATACATCTGCATATAACTATATGTATAAATCTCAGATATATAAATTTTACTGAAAAAAATATATTGATATTAAAAACATTTGTGTGAAAATTGTTTATGGGTGTGTTTGGTAAAAATATAAAAGTATAGGTGTGAAGACGGTGTGCACCAGCTGCAGGGCAGTGCTTGCTTCTGGGAGGGAGTGAGGAGGGTGAAGTGGGGTACCCAGCTCCCCCCGCCCATAGAGGCACAGCTCAGGTACAGGAAACTGCACACACTACACACTCATAATGTGGTGAGTTCTGATGTGTGCACACACCCGGGAAACCATCCCCACAACCAAAATAACATCTCCATCACCACCACCCTCAAAGGCTGGCTTATTCTTCCTACAATCCAGTTGTCTCCACTCACATCCTCTGGTAGCCGCTGAATGGCTTTCTGTCCACCCTTGATTACTGTACATTTGATAGAATTTTATATAAATGGAATTTAAAAAATGAAGTTTGTTTTTGCCTGCCCATTGCAGCATGTTGGGCTGAATCCGTGCTGTGATTATAAGTGGCTTGTTCCTTATTGTGGAGCAGTGTTTCACCGTGTGTGTCCACCATGGTTTATTTATCCATTCACCTCCTGATACACACTTGGGTTGTTTGAACAACTGTGTACAGGTCTGTGTAGAAGTTGGTTTTTGTTTTAATTGGAACCCATGTCTGGGAGAGCTGGTGGGGTGTGGTAGGGCCATACAGTATTGAAGACCCTCCGAGCTCCCCTCGGCAGTAGCAGAGGCGTGTCGCACCCGCCGCAGCGGAGAGTGCACGTCCCCGCCCACAGCGGCCACCCTCAGCCTCAGCTCTTCAGAAAGGGGTGGCTCTGCGTGGCCTTCCTCTGCGTCTCCCAGGTGACTCGCCTTTTCATACGTTTATTTGCCATTTGGTCATCCTCTTGGGAAATGTTTTTCAAACGCTCTTTACCCATTTTTGGGGGGGGGTTCTTTTTTTTTTTTTTTGAAAGATTATGTTCTAGATATAAGCACTTTGTCAGTTACATGTGTGCGAATACTTTCTCACCTTTGTGACTTAACAGCGTAGAATCCAGGATGGCAGAATAGCGTATGTAAATCACAGTCACTTTTTGTGAATTATTGTTAAGAGACGGAAGAAACAATACCCCCTTACACGTTAAGATAACCGTGTTTTTATTCTGATTATTACTACGCAGATTGAATCTCGTGGTTAAAACTTTTAGCCTCTGAGGGTGTTTCCTCGTTTTCTCCCCTTTTTGCCTCTAGGAGCCCACGGAACACACGTAGCTAGTATAGCTGCTGGGCATTTTCCTGAAGAACCTGAGCGGAATGGCGTAGCTCCTGGTGCTCAGATTCTTTCCATCAAGATTGGAGACACGAGACTCAGCACGATGGAGACAGGCACAGGCCTCATCAGAGCTGTGAGTGCTCCTGAGCTGCTGGTGTCCAGGACTGATGGTTCACGGTCGTGGATACTTGGATTAGCAAGCTGCTCTTGCCTTATCAAAAATACATGGCACTGTATTCAGTGTATAGGACTTTGTTTGCAAAAGCCCAAAATGCTTAACTCATTTAAAAATATTTTTATTAGAAATTATTTGGGTTAAAGAGATTTGGGGAAACATGAAAACATTGTTTACATTATACCTCTCACTTGTAGTAAATCCCTTAGCAAACTATTTTGAGATACTTTTAAAAGCATGAAAAAAGACAGGAAGACATCTCAGCCAGCCTGCTCCATCAGTGTAAGAATTTATTCTTCATTTGACTTTAACATATGAATTCTATTTCACTTGAGTGAATTTAGACTTTAAAGAGACCTCCCTCATTTCTCCAACTTAATTCTGCAGATGCTGGTTTGTTTTTTATTGACTACTTCCTGTGCCATGTATCAACACCACCCCCAAACACACACACACCTTTTTTTAAGTTCGTCAGCCATATGTCTGGCAGTAATTTATGAATTTAGGTATGAGTTGGAATATGATTGGTTACAGAACTGTGGGATGCCTTTTTTTGCTGGCTTTTCTGTTTTTATAAATGGCTGTCTAAGCTGGACTGTTTCTCTTTTTAATAGATGATAGAGGTTATAAATCATAAATGTGATCTTGTCAACTACAGCTACGGAGAAGCGACTCACTGGCCAAATTCCGGGTGAGTGTTCTTTGCCACTCGTCAGCCGTGGGGGCGTAGCTGGTAAGAGCAGTGAGCGCTTCTGTGTAACTGGAGCGAACGTCACAACTGACGAGGAGCAGACTTGGGCAGATCCTGTGCGGCCCCGAGGCCCTTGGTCCACAGTCATGTCTTTGACGCTGGTGTCCCCTTCTGGCCGGTGGACCCGACGGCCCCTCGGACCCCCGTCCACAGGCAGCCGGACCTCGGGTGTGCACCGCGGGCCCTGCGGTGACGGCGCCCCTCAGCTGCCGGCTCTGCAGAGGCCACCCTGGCGGCATGCTCGGGGGCCGTGAGCCTCGGGTGTGCGGTCAGCTCTGTCTCTGGTCACAGTGCGTGCCCTTCCCTCTGGGACGGCCGTTGCACACCTTTTCCTGGGGACTCTCGGCGACTTCCCCGTCAGTCCTCAGCTGGCGTCCTTGCTGCTTTCTTTCCCAGAGCAGATGAAAGCGCTCAGAGGGGACTCCGGGCCCTCCTGTGGCCCGCCTGACCCCACCAGCTGCCGTCCCTTCTTCTCTCATGGAGTGTGCCTGGGATGAAGAGTGGCTCTGGTCCCCTCCGCCCTCAGAGATGCCTTCCAGCATCGACTCGCTCCTTTCCTGGCTCTCTTTACTGTTAGACAGACCTGCTCAAGTATCCACTAGCTTTAAAACTAACTAATAACAAGCCTCTGCATCTCCCATGGCCTTTGCTTTTCCAGCAAAACCGAGACAGGTGTGTTCACCATTGTCCATCGCCGGGTCTCCCTGCCCTGCTCCCCTCCCTGTGCTGTAAGGGTCTTCCAGCCTCTGGCTTAGCGTGACCTCATGTTGCCTCAGCCTTTCTGTCTTCATAGCGCTAACTTGGCAGTGACCCTATCTGGAGAGTTTCCTCCCACCACCCCATCCAGATACACCCATTGTGCATTTTCTGCAGCTCTGTGACAGAGCTCTGCCGAAACGCAAATGTCACCAAACTAGAGCCTGTAGTTGGCTGTCGTCAGTGATTGAGTTTTCATGGGTGCATCATAAATGCTTTTGCTAGATGCAAAGAGCCATTTCAGTGGCTGTGTGTCTCAGGATTGTGTTTAGGTGACATGAACAGTGACAGGGCTCCAGAACGATCCGTGAGCACCTGGGAAGGGGCCCTGTACCTGCAGATGGCCCGATAACCCCGGGAGATGGCTTAATGCGGCGCTGGAACCATTCCTGTACTTAACGGTGGGGGTCTCACAGTCTGTACATATGTGCAGTCTCAGAACTACGCACCGAAGAGAAGGTCGGTTCTACCACATGTTGATTTAAGAAATAAAAATTTTAAAACCCATAATTTCCTCAGCTGACGGGTACACGGTTCCTTGTGAGACAATTGCTCATTTCCAGACCTGGAAGCGAGCACGCTGTCAGCGTCAGTTGTGAACGTAACCTCGCAGGAGGGAGAAGGAAGGATCTGCTTCCGTATCTGCATTATCGCGGTGTATATCTTTCTCTCCTGGGACCTTCCTTCTTCGGCAGTCTTCTTACTCTAATGTGCTTTTTCCTTCACTTTTATGATTTTGGAGTATCCCTGGCCCTTAACCTTTTTTACATTGACCTCATTTTTTTTTTCCCTGTGGTCTAACTTTACCTCCTGTAATGACTACCAGTGTATTTTTCTTCCTTGCTGTTAAGCTCTAACCAGATCTCTTATACGTTAAATCTCTCTCCCTAGCGCCTTATTTCCCCATTCACCTTTGCTGCTTGTGACAGCTGTGTGAGGAGTTGGTTCTCCATACTTCATGTCGGGGGGGAGTGGACCCCCTGTGGCCCCTGACCCAGTCTCATGTCGGGGGGAGTGGACCCCCTGTGGCCCCTGACCCAGTCTCATGTCGGGGGGAGTGGACCCCCTGTGGCCCCTGACCCAGTCTCATGTCGGGGGGGAGTGGACCCCCTGTGGCCCCTGACCCAGTCTCATGTCGGGGGGAGTGGACCCCCTGTGGCCCCTGACCCAGTCTCATGTCGGGGGGAGTGGACCCCCTGTGGCCCCTGACCCAGTCTCATGTCGGGGGGAGTGGACCCCCTGTGGCCCCTGACCCAGTCTCTGCTAACGCTGCAGTCTTTGCCTTTGGCCCCTTGGCAGTTTCTTTTCCCCACATATATACAGTTTTGTTTTTAGCACATTCCCCACTAAAAACGGGGCCTCCTAACTCCCTCCACTGAAACCCGACTGGGGTATGTCTCTGGGCATGGCTCTGTCGCGCTCTGCTAATGGCACATGTGCCGGAATTTACCTGACCTCGCGTTTGAATGTATTTTAGTTTTATAAACACTTTGTGAGTAGAAGCAAGGCACTTGCAGTGTGAGAATGTCCCTGAGTGATTCTGAGCACCCCTCCTGACCTGTGACCGCCATTCTATTGCTGCTGCTACTCGCAACCCATGTTTTGTTTTGTTGTTTTTTTTTTTTCATATAAACCATGTTTGAAAATATTTTCACATTACAGTAATCCATTTCCTGAAAAGTGGACAGTTCGTGTGTTCAACTGAATCCTCTCCCTCTTTCAGGAGAATATGTGAAGTAATCAATGAAGCTGTGTGGAAGCACAATATAATTTATGTCTCAAGTGCTGGGAATAACGGCCCCTGCCTGTCTACAGTCGGGTGTCCGGGAGGAACCACGTCCAGTGTGATAGGTGAGTTTGTAGTGTTAGAAATAAACTTAAAAACAAGCAGACAAAAAGATTTAGTCCATCCAGTGTTAATCGTATCTCTCCCACACACAGGACACTGTGAGCCTATAATAGACCTCAGGAAAGTGAACTCTAGTAGGGACCCACTGATGTAGAATTTCATCTCCAGCAGACTGGAGTAAGTGTGGAGGTACAGATCACGGGTAGCAGAAGTATAGATCAGGCCTGTTGTTGTTTAGTTGCTAAGTCATGTCCAATTCTTTGTGACCCCATGGACTGCACCATGCCAGGCTTCCCTGTCCTTCACTGTCTCCCAGAGCTTGCTCCAACTCATTGAGTCGGTGATGCCATCCAACCATCTCATCCTCTGTCGCCCACTTTACCTCCTGCCTTCTGTCTTTCCCATCATCAGGGCCTTTTCCAATGAGTCAGTTCTTCACATCAGATGGCCAAAGTCCTGGCACTTCAGCTTCAGCATAAGTCCTTCCAGTGAATATTCAGGGTTGATTTCCTTTAGGATGTACTGGTTGGATCTCCTTGCAGTCCCAGATCAGGCTGTGGGATCACAAAAGTGCTGTTCCCTCTGATTTGAGGATCTGGGCAAGGCTTTCTGGAAGAAGTGTGAGAACAAGGGTTTCAGTAGGTAGACAGAAGCAGGAGAAGGGCTTTCCAGGCTAAGTGAGCAGCATAAATGAAGACACTTGCTTCACTTTTTATTTATAGTGTCCGGCTGTGTATTTATAGCAGAGTTTCCTCCTTTAGTTTCTCTTGGAGCATGCAGGAAGACCTAGAGGTAGAGGAAGGGAGCTTCCTTACTGAGAAAAGCAGTTGAAACACATTTACTGTGTGCCTGTGGCCTTCCCCACCCTTTGTCTTCAGGATCGGATACGGTATTGTCTGCTTCACTGGAATCCAACAGGAAACAATAATGCCTGTCAACGAAAGTTGTAAGAGATCGAATTATTTGCAGTCATAATATGAAAATAATAAAATTAGCTTCTATTATACGACAGTAGCTGCCATCTTGTGCAAAAAACAAAACCCCACAAAACATGAAATCCACCCCTTGGTTTTTTTAATGTGAGGCATGAATGAGGAACGGTGAATTGAGATCCCTTAAGTAGTAAATGAGACCTGAAGATTTTTGGTTTATTTTTAAATGTGGGCTCAAAACACTTAATGTTTGTGACTGAACATGTGACCATAAAAGCTGGTCCCAAGCAGTTTTCCTGGTGTATCCACCATTAACTGCACAATACGTACGTATCATAGAGTTACTATAGTTGCATAGGTATTAGAGATTTTATAGATACACAGCAATATTTGGGCATTAAAGGTTAGAGTAGAAACTGGTCCTTTTAAAAATATTTTTGTTTTAAAATATCAGTGATCTTATATTTATGGGACATGCTTGTATTCGTGGCTTGTAAATTTTAAGCGTGGTGTCGCTTGCTTTCAGTAACCTAAAATCTCTTGATAAAGTAATTCTGTTAAATCATGTGTTAAGACAGCAGTGCCTGCCAGTGATTCATGCATTGTGTGTTCCAGATCTCTGGATACTTTTAAGGACACAAAATGAAACAAAATAATCCTGAGAGGTACCTAGTGATAAAAATGCACTGCTCCGCTACAGCGCTCAGCATTTTGTCATTTTCTTATCCCCACATTGGCAGAACACTTTAACCTAAATTCTACAAAATGACTACAGTTTCATGTGGCAGCACTGTTGACCTAAGTCCTCTTAATTCACTCATTCTGTCCAGCCTTCTACCCAGGAGATGTGTGTGTTGTGAAGGAGAATGAGGAGCTGATAGTCTTGGATTCTGAGTCTTGTCTCTGCCAGTCATTATCTTCAGTACATTTTTTTAACCCCTCTCTGCCCTGTTTGCACATCCCTGGAATGAAGGACCTGACTTTGATCTCTGAGTTCTGTGATTTCAGAGTCTTAACTAGTTTCATCTGCACGTTTATCTAGGAGACTGTAGCATGTTACTGCAGCCACTTTGCAGGGGAGGCTACTGCCAATTTCACGGGTAGAATTTTCTATACCATGGCCATTTAAAAACGAAGATCAATCAACTAATTCCTTTATTTTTCTGAAGTTATATTTTTACAGTTTAAAACACATTTCTCTTTCTCTTTAACGCATACACACACTTTTAGTTACATTATCCTGTTTAGTCCACATAATAGTCCTGGTAGGTATTTTTATATACAAAAGCCAGCACCTCGTGTAGTGTCTGGTATGTAGTGACCTTGCCTGGGTCGTTAAGTTTTTTCACCTTTCCATCTTGTGAGAGAGAACGGTGGTGTCCAGAGAACAGGGGCTTCGCCGGGATCCCACGGCTGGGGGAGCAGTGGGGTTCAAGTCGCGACCCCTGTTCTGTATCCTTCTGTCAATGACCACATTCCCCACCCCCCGCAGGTGTCGGCGCCTACGTTTCTCCTGATATGATGGTTGCCGAGTACTCTCTGAGAGAGAAGTTACCTGCAAATCAGTACACGTGGTCTTCTCGAGGCCCCAGGTAGGTCGCGCGTGGAAGTGGAGTGGAGTGAAAGCCGCTCAGTCGTGTCCGCCTCTTTGCGACCCCATGGACTGCACGGTCTGTGGAATTCTCCAGGCCAGAACACTGGCGTGGGTAGCCCTTCCCTTCTCCAGGGGTCTTCCCAACATGGGATTGTCACAGCCATTCTGTCCGACTGCCTGGGGGGGGGCGCAGGGCTTTGCCCTGAGTTCATTTGCCCGTTGGCCCAGTGCCCACCTCCCTAAGCAGACTCTGCCTTGCTCTCCTTCAGCGCTGACGGGGCCCTCGGAGTGAGCGTCAGCGCCCCGGGCGGCGCCATCGCCTCCGTCCCCAACTGGACGCTGCGGGGCACCCAGCTCATGAACGGGACGTCCATGTCGTCTCCCAACGCCTGCGGGGGCATCGCCCTGGTCCTGTCAGGTGAGGAGCACCTCCCCGCGGCCCAGCTAACCCCGCCGCAGAGTCTCCTGCTGGAGCTGCGAGTCGTCGGCTCTTCCACATGTTTCTGTCAGTTTAAGTACTCTTAATGAGATAGAAGTGACACGGAGAAATGGATTTTCAAAGTATCATTTTATACTTCGCCTTGCTGTTGTTCAGTCACTGTGGTGTCTGTCTTTGAGCCCATGGACTGCAGCGTGCCAGGATCCTCTGTCCTTCCTGTGCTTCACCTCAGTCCTAGCTCTAAAATCCACTGCTTACTTGTTTATAAGCTTGCTTAAGGAGGTGTGAAGTGTCTAGACAGTTTCATAAAATAAATTTGATGGCATAAAATAAAGACAAATTGTAGCCATAAAAAGTAATTGAGTACCTTTCTCTTCTTGCAGACAGATATTTTTGTTCTCTAAAGTTCTCAGGGCAAGAAAACGTGGTTGAATTGGTAATGACCTGGCCCACAGTAAAGTGGTGGAGAATCATTTATGGGATCTTAATGGTTTGAATGTGCATTCACTCAGCAAGCATATTTATTGGCTGTTACTGACTATTAAGCTTTATTTTGGCCTGGGGCTAAAGTAGGGAACAAAACATCAAAAAGACCTGCCTGTGTGGAGTTGATATTAAAGTTGGAGGAGGAACAGACTATGAACAAAGTAAAAAATCGCTTCCATGACATAGTAGAGGGTAGGAAGCGTTGCCATGGAGCCGGTGAACCGGACCATGGGGAGGCGGGACTTTCTAGGTTGATGGGCAGGCGGCTGCATGCTTGACGTGGAGGATGGGGCCATCGGCACTGACTGGGCTCCACTCTCGCTCTACTGTGCAGCCTCTCCAAGCATCTCGGGCTCGCTGGTGCCTCTTGTCTGTGGCACACTATTCTGTCTGCCTGGAATTCCTTTCCCGCCGAGTCTTGGCCCTGTGAACGCCCGTGTATTCCCTGAGAGCCGACACAGTATCTGTTCTGATGGGAGCATCGCCTCTCCAGATCCTGACAAAATCGTTTGCGTTTTCGGTTGACTCTTAAAGTGCCGTCATGTTCCCATGTTTTTTGGTTCACGTTCTACATTCCTCATGAGTATTTGCATGTTTAGTTCTGGAGAGGACAGGCGTGCTGTCTTACTCGCTTCCACCTCAAAACAGTCAACATCAGAAGGTGGGCGGCTGGGTGGCCTCCGCGTCATGTAGACAGTCACCCGCAGCCTCATTGTCCCTGTTGTCGACCAGGAGGCTTGTCAGCAGCCTCCTGGGATCCGGTCTCCAAGGTGCTGATTGGTTGCGTGGGGCCTGAGCATCTTGCTGGCTTGTTTCGTACCCCTGGTGCACATCCTGTGTGCCCTGGTTGAGACCTTCTGCCAGTGACCATGCTGATTGACCAGCACTGTCTTAAGGAAAACATGATTGGAATGCCTTTTGGTCCCTGTGCCGAGCCCACCTTCATGCTGCGTCACAGTGGGCATGCGGAAGTTTTCATTGAATGAAGTCGTTGTGTTATGAGTCATACTGTAAAAAAAAAAAGATTAAAAAATGAGTGTTGAGACACAAAAACATTAAAAGCAGAAAACGTACACATTATCCATACTAGGGCAGGGGGAGGCTGGGGAAGCGTTTCCAGTAACTGTCTTCTGTAATAAACACTAGTTTCTTGATTTCATCTTTTGATTTTAGGTCTGAAAGCTAATGATGTTAACTACACAGTTCATTCGGTCAGAAGAGCTCTTGAAAACACTGCAGTGAAGGCTGACAACATAGAAGTATTTGCCCAAGGACACGGTATTATTCAGGTATTGTCGTGTGAGAAGCAGGCTGTAGATCAATAGGATAATATTTTAGCTGTTATTGGATAATATCCCTACTATAGTGATTGAGTTTTTCTAATTGTTGACTATATGGCCAGAGTAGTTCTCTGAACCATAAACGAAGAAGGTATGAAAAGAGACTTTATAGTTGAATTTGTGGTGGTAAGATAGAGAAATGTAATTGATGTAAGACATATAGAGAGATGGCAGAGGGCAGCAGGTAAAAGCTGACCAGGCATAATGGCACGTGGAGGATTCCTAGCATCATCACTTGGGAGTAAGAGGGTGAAGTGGAAGGTGAGTCCCGTGGCTGGACCAGGGTTTTGTCCAGTGAGGTAGAACTGTCCTCCTGATGGGCTTTGTCACGTAGTTCAGAGAGGAGAATGTTGAAGCTGACTCTTGCTTGTACTTTGCTATAACTGAAATGAAATGGGTGATTTGCAACAGAAGGGTTTTTTGACCCAACTATGTGTATCTTACTGTTTGTATCCTTTTAATTAGGTTGATAAAGCCTATGACTACCTCGTTCAGAACACATCGTTCGCTAATAAATTAGGTTTCACTGTTACTGTGGGAACTAACCGTGGCATCTACCTCCGAGATCCTGTTCAGGTGGCCGCACCTTCGGATCATGGCGTTGGCATTGAACCTGTATTTCCAGAAAATACTGGTGGGTGATAGCCAGAGAGTAAGCTCACCTGTTCACATTTTTGGTTTGAATTGTACTGTAATAGAGAGGTGCTGTTTAGGCTGATGTTTTAAAGAGGAGATAGGAATGAACAATGTTAATATTACTGTGCATTTCAGAGCAAAGGGAAACTGATGGCAACTGGGGACCCTGATACAGTGGCAGTTGAGTTAGCAGTGTGACTACAAGAAAATAGTAGAATGGACCTTCAGTCACCTAGAGCTCTTAATTAAATTGTGGATCATAAAGCGTCAGATGCCTTTTCTTTCCCACCTTTACTGCTTGAGTGTAAGAGCCAGATTTTGGTTGCAGAGTGGGAAAATCAGAAGCAACCAGGGAGAAGCCCAGCTCAGTGAATGTAAACAAGACTGTCGTGCCTGTAAATTAGGAGTCTCTTAGATTCTGTTGACTGCACGCAGTATGAGAAAACAGCACTAAACACCTTATGTTAAGGTTGTGGCCGTGCTGGGTGGGCGTGTGGATGGACCCCAAGCGTGCTGAAACACGTGTGAGGGAGGCTGTGTGACTGGTGTGTGTGGGCTGTGCTTGGGGAGCCTGTGCCTCCTACATTTTATAGCCAACGGTGCTTTCCTGCTGCTGAATGTTCTTGAGAGACTAGAGAACGTTTTAAAATGGAAGAAGAGGAAAACAGAGCTAATCTTCACTTTTTGTTTTTTTTAATGCCAGAAAACTCTGAGAAGATATCCCTCCAGCTTCATTTAGCCTTAACTTCGAATTCGTCGTGGGTTCAGTGTCCCAGCCACTTGGAGCTCATGAACCAGTGCAGACACGTAAACATCCGCGTGGACCCCAGGGGCTTACGGGAAGGACTGCATTACACGGAGGTACGGCCTGCGCGCCTTTGCTCTGCCTTCTTTGCACTGTGCAGAGTGTTTGTGTGGCAGACCGTTCACCCATTAGTCTGAGTTAGTCAAGGCTTGGCCTGCATGTAGTTGTTCAGGCCTCTTGCCATTGATACGTGCTGTGACATCAGAAAATTGATGCTTTTACTTAGGACGTTTCACCTTTAATATGAGATTAATTTATTCTGTGAGTAGGTCCACCTTCTTTCATTCTCTCCTTTTAAAGAAGCTTCGTTTGTGGATACTGACACTTAACTCTTTTCTCAAGGTATGTGGCTATGACATAGCGTCGCCCAACGCAGGTCCTCTGTTCAGAGTCCCCATCACCGCGGTCATCGCAGCAAAGTAAGTGCCCAGTCACCACCAGTGTGCTGTTCGTTTAAGTGTGAGGTGGCTGTTCATGGAAACAGGCTGAGCTTGTAAAGGATCCGCAGGCCAGAACCAAGGAACTGGATTTTAGTTCTGCTCTTGCTCAGCATCCAAGATGGCACGTGGTCGGTCAGCTGCTCCTGTTCACAGGGAGGAGGATTAATGGCGTCTGCCGCCTGCCCTCCACCAGGGTGACGGCGCCCTCCCGACCGCCCGGGCTGGAGGCCTGAAGCCTCTGCAGTGTCCTGACAGTGATTTTGTCCCCTCCCACCCCGACCTTGCCACCGCTACCCCCATCTCTGGAATCATATTGTCCCCTGGTTCTTCCGCATTTCTAGTCCCCTCTGTTTCCAGGCTCTTCCCTTCCCATCTTGCCTTCCACCCCAGACTGAAGGGTCAGGTCTGATCATACTGCTTCCGTATAAGGTCCTTTATCATCTCGCCCGAGGATCCTGCTCTGCAGATGGCCAGCGGTGGTCCTGCAGAGCCCGTGTCTCCTGCGGCTCCATCACCACTTTGTATATTCCCACGAGCTCACCAGAGCTGACCTTTCCGCTGTCTCCAGGACGGGCCTGTTTGCACAGCTGATTCTTTGCGTTAGGCCCCTGTCTCCTAACCCAGCGACCAGGCAGGTTCCCGGTCATCCCCAGCTGAAGGGAGTCCTTCCTTTCTGCTGCTTCTCGCTTTTACACACCCGTGGTTTAGGCTTGAGCTAGTGTGCTGTCATTTTTAATTGACCCCATTTGACTGTGAGCCCACAGAAGACTCAGGGCCTGCATCTTATGTAATCCCACATGGAGCCCACTGTACAGAACAGACACAAAAAATGGTCCAGTACATGAAGGGGAAGACCGAGATGGGAGTTCTGGAAACTGGGAAACGCGAGTTAGCACTTTCTTTTGACTTAGTTGCATAGTAATATTTAACATGCAGTAGGTCTCAGCCTGTATGAGGCATAGAATGAAACGGAGATAACTAGTGACACAGGTGAGGAAATGCAGAACGGCTAAATTCTCAGCCGCGTTTTCCCTGCAAGTCCGACAGGAACTTACTAGACGAGGTAACGTGTAAGATTCAGGAATCGGCCAAGACCTCTTCTCCTGATGGAAGCTGTCTGGGACCACTCCGCACAGATGAAGCACTTGGCATCTTTTCCACCAGCACTCCCCGCCTCCCAGAGCATGCTGCGTTCAGCATCTCTGCTGGGCGCTCTGTCCCACAGGACTGGCCGAGGAAAAGGAAAACAGAACATTCACTGCTGCGCCTGTAGCTTCTAGTAGCCGTGCCCCCGACGGAGTAGGCACTCACTAAATGTTCGTCACACTGAGTAGAGTTAGTCCTTAGTGTCTACTTTAGCTTTCCAGTGTGGATAAGTAAACATTTGACTTTGGGGTTTCCCTGATCCTTTTTAAAAATCCTATGAAAGTAGTTTCCTTCATACTGTGTCATTTCTGGCATGGGTGCATTTTGAAGCTACAAAAGGGATTAAATTTAATAGCAGTTTCAGAGGATAAGACAGTATCAGAGTCACAAAACATTGCCTTTGATTTTAGCATTTTAGACTCAAAACAGTCCAGATTCTGGTTTTTGGAAAATTATGTGGATGTTGTAGAATTCCGTTAACAACAGCAACAAAAAAGAACTGTGTGTCTGGGTGTATTATAGACAAATTATAAAACGAGTAAAAAGCAGAAAAATCATCTACACTGGGCTCCCCCCAGTTCTCTCTGCTGAAGTGTTGCAAAGATGAGATGATACTGTGCATACCGTTTTGTTCCCAGCCTTTAACTTCCTGTGTTCATTTCTCAGGAGCTGTTGAAATCTAGAGTGCCAGTTGGTTTACAATATGAAGCCCTTTTTAATGAGAGTATCATGTTTAATCATTAATTTTTATTAATTTTTAGAGTAAATGAATCAACACATTATGACCTAGCCTTGACAGATGTACATTTTAACCTGGTCAGATTCGAAGGCATTTTATTGAAGTTCCTGAGGGTGCAACATGGGCTGGTAAGTAAAATTAAAGTCTGTCTTGCCCATTTGTCTTTTTTTGTTTTTTGTTTTTCTTTTTTTTTTGCTTTTTTCTTTAACTGGAGGATAATTGCATTACAATGTTGTGTTGGTTTCTGCCATACAACAGCGTGAATCAGTCAGGACACATGTCCCCTCCCTCTTGAAACTCCCTCCCACCACCTGCCCCCCCATCTGTATGTGGATTCTGAAGGCCAGAGCAGATAAACCAAGGGGGAGAGATTAGGAAAACTTATCAGTGAAGTTGAATAGAGGGAAACTAATGGAACTTTGGCATGGTAACAAACAGAGGTTTCTAAAAGTAAAGTCCTCTTTATCAGGGACTGATTGGCTTTTAGCTAAAGTAAGAGAAAAGGCTGAACTTAGCAACAGAGGAGGAAGAGATTTTTAAAATACCCCAGCTAGGATAATTGTGTGTCCATCTATGGACCGCTTCTGTTTCATGTTCTTTGTAGCATAGCGGTTGCTCACTTAAATCCTGATTTGTTTATTTTCCATAGCTAACTTTCCTACCCTCTCATCTTAATTAATATTCTGTCAATTCATTGTTTTTAAGGAAATATGCAGGTTTCACTTGAATGTATCGTTTTATTCTTGATAGCTGATTCCCCTAATGTAGGCGTAGGCCTTACGGAATTTGTCCATTTGAAACCTGAGTGACAGTGTTGCCTCTTGCCTTCTCGCCTCAGAGGTCACCGTGTGCTCCTGTTCTTCTGAGGTGTCTGCCAAGTTCGTCCTCCACGCAGTGCAGCTTGTGAAGCAGAGAGCGTACAGAAGTCACGAATTCTACAAATTTTGTTCCCTTCCAGAGAAGGGAACGCTCACTGAAGCTTTTCCAGTCTTAGTAAGTTTTAATTAACAGTCTGAAATCCTAAAACTGTTTTCCATTTGTCTTTCGTGTGAGCTGTTGTTACTCAGTCGCTAAGTCGTGTCCAATTCTTTGTGACTGCAAGGACTGTAGCCCAGCAGGCTCCTATATCAATGGGATTTCCCAGGCAAGAATACTGGAGTGGGTTGCCACACCCTCCTCCAGGGCCTCTTCCCAACCCAGGGATTGAACCCAAGTCTCCTCCTTGGCAGACAAGCAGGATTCTTGACCACTGAGCCACCTGAAAGCCCTTGGTGTGACCTAAGACTTAAGTATTTTGATTTGATTTGGTAGTTTGCATTCAGAGCACTCTGGGCCTGTGTGTTTTATTAATGCTGAGTAATGTCAGAAGATAGGTCATCTTACTAAGGCACTTAAGACCAAGTGAGGTAAATACTAATCTCTCTAACTCTTAAATAATTTAGTCAAAAGAAAGTTCTGGTATGCTAGATGCTGGCACTTGACAAAGTGGACCCTGGTTGAGATTGTTTTCTCATTGTACGGTAGACTATTTCCATATTTAAGACTTTTTTATTTACTTTAGTCATTTTATTACTGCCCTGTTGTTAAGAATCCATGAGGTTAATTTGCTCTATAGGTGAAAACTGCCACTCCTTCCTACAAATTACTTCAGTGTTGCAGATTTCCACACTTAACCTATAGTGTGAGAAATGGGGGCTTCCTTCTAGAAGGGGAATACACTGGTGACCTTCTTCAAACTTGCTACCTAGTGTTTTGAGTTGGATCCCTTATCTTTATCTCTTCTCAGAAGATAAGTGATGAGAAGATAAACTTCCACTTGTGTTCTTGTATGTGTTCACTTTAGTCGCACAGTCGTGTCTGACTCTTTGCAACCCCATAAATTGCAGCATGCCAGGCCTGCCTGTCCATCACCAACTCAGTAATATGATTCATCTTTAAACTTTCTAGTGCAAAGAATGTTCAAACTACCACACAATCGCACTCATCTAACGTTGCTAGCAAAGTAATGCTCAAAATTCTCCAAGCCAGGCTTCAACAGTATGTGAACCACGAACTTCCAGATGCTCAAACTGGATTTAGAAAAGGCAGAGAAACCAGAGATCAAATTGCCAATATCTGTTGGATCATGGAAAAAGCAAGAGAGTTCCAGAAAAACATCTATTTCTGCTTTATTGACTACACCAAAGCCTTTGACTGTATGGATCACAACAAACTGGAAAATTCTTCAAGAGATGGGAATACCAGACTACCCTACCTGCCTCTTGAGAAATCTGTATGCAGGTCAAGAAGCAACAGTTAGAACCAGACGTGGAACAACAGACTGGTTCCAAATTGGGAACGGAGTACGTCAAGGCTGTATATTGTCACCCTGCTTATTTAACTTATATGCAGAGTACATCATGAGAAACACTGGGCTGGAGGAAGCACAAGCTGGAATCAAGATTGCCGGGAGGAATATCAATAACCTCAGATATGCAGATGACACCACCCTTATGGCAGAAAGCAAAGCAGAACTAAAGAGTGTCTTGATGAACATGAAAGAGGAGAGTGAAACGGTTGGCTTAAAACTCAACATTCAGAAAACTAAGATCATGGCATCTGGTCCAGTCACTTCATGGCAAATGGGAAACAATGGAAACAGTGAGACTTTATTTTCTTGGGCTCCAGAATCATTGCAGATGATGACTGCAGCCATGAAATTAAAAGACGCTTGCTCCTTGGAAGAAAAGCTTTGATCAACCTAGACAGCATATTAAAAAGCAGAAACATAACTTTGCCAACAAAGATTCATCTAGTCAAAGCTATGGTTTTTCCAGCAGTCACGTATGGATGTGAGAGTCGGACCATAAAGAAAGCTGAGCGCCGAAGAATTGATGCTTTTGAACTGTGGTGCTGGAAAAGACTCTTGAGAGTCCCTTGGACTGCAAGGAGATCCAACCAGTCAGTCCTAAAGGAAATCAACCTGAATATTCATTGAAAGGACTGATGCTGAAGCTGAAACTCCAATACTTTGGCCACCTGATGTGAAGAACTGACTCATTGGAAAAGACCCTGATGCTGGGAAAAATTGAGGGCAGGAGGAGAAGGGGACAACAGAGGATGAGATGGTTGGATGGCATCACTGACTCGATGGACTTGAGTTTGAGCAAGCTCAGGGAGTTGGTGATAAACAGGGAAGCCTGGTGTGCTGCAGTCCATGGGGTCACAAAGAGTCAGACATGACTGAGAGACTGAACTGAGTACACTGATTACTAGAAAATTGAAAACTCAGTATCCAAGGAACAGCTTTTGTTTCTGATTTTTTTAATAAAAAGAAAGAATGGAGGGACCATAATTTCATTTGACCATGGTTGCCAGGCAGCTCTGAGCCCAAGACTACTACCTGTGACTACTGAAAATTCCTACACAGCTGTCATACCCCTTCTCTTGCCATCGTTCTTAATGATTTTTCCTTTGGTCCTGTTTTTATTCTGGTTGTTTTCACTGTTAATTTATTATATGTACTTGGAAACCGTCTCAGATCTCTTACAACAAGCAGTTTAGGATTATGGGTAGATAACTGTGTATTTAAATACCTGTGCTCTGTCTCTGCAGCTGATTTGGGTAACTCCAGGCGTAGCTAAAATCCCATGGACGGAGGAGCCTGGTAGGCTGCAGTCCATGGGGTCGCTACAGTTGGACACGACTGAGTGACTTCACTTTCACTTTTCACTTTCATTCACTGAAGGAAATGGCAACCCACTCCAGTGTTCTTGCCTGAAGAATCCCAGGGACGGGAAGCCTGGTGGGCTGCCGTCTATGGGGTTGCACAGAGTTGGACATGACTGAAGCGACTTAGCAGCAGCAGCAGGCGTAGCTAATAACAAGATTCTTGGAGTTTTCTCTCTGTGCAAATCTGTTTGTATTTTGTGATTCACACATTTACAGTATGTTTCATTTTTCTCTGTAGGGTGGGAAAGCAATCGAGTTTTGCATTGCTCGCTGGTGGGCAAGTCTCAGCGATGTCAACATTGACTACACTGTTTCTTTCCATGGGATTGTATGTACTGCTCCACAGTTAAACATTGTAAGTTCACCTTTCCATCATTTTCAAGGTCAGTTATGCATGTCACTGTGAAATAATGTCGATGGTTAGATTTAAATTTTAATGGGGACATTACCTATGTTCAGGAAATAGCAATAGTCTTTTTTAATGGGTGCTTACAAACTTTGTATTTGACACATTTATTTGAGGTTTAAGTATTTTAAAATGTAGTTCATTTTCAGTAAGTTGGAGAAACTAATTTGATAAATATCCTTCATAGCATGCATCAGAAGGAATCAACCGTTTTGACGTGCAGTCCTCCTTGAAGTATGAAGACCTGGCTCCCTGCATAACTCTGAAGAGCTGGGTGCAAACACTGCGGTATCTTACATGCTTCAGGGCGACAGTGTTGGGTTTCAAGGGGGTGGGAGGGCCCTCTGCGCTCCTTGGAAAGGGTCTTTTTTTTCCTTAAGTCACATGAAGGCTGGAGATGAAAATTCACTGCATGACTTTCCAGCCTAGAAAACTGGACAGGTCTCTGGGGAGACCTTACGTGACATGCACCTGGAGCCCTCGGGGGCACCTGACAGGACCCACCCTGTGACAAGGGCAGGACTGTCTGCGTTCAGACCTGTCCTTCAGCCCCATTAAGGATCATCACGCTAGTACCAGGATCTGATTACATTAGGACTCTTAGTTGGTAGTTGAAAATGTTTTTATCATGAAAAGGGTGTTACCTTTTTAATGCTGCAGAGTTTTAACTTTGTGTGTTTCTGTGGTTTGGTCAATAAAGAATTATGTAAGTTAATGATTAAAGTGTTATAAAATACACTGGGAAGCATAGTGTCCAGGAATGCTCATTTATCAGTTATTGTGATTTGCCATAGTTTTCGCTGCTTATAGTTTTTTCTCATTGAAATGAACCTTTGACTCTTATGCAATTGTCTGATTACAGCCCACTGAGTGCAAAAACAAAACCTTTAGGATCGAGAGATGTTTTGCCAAATAATCGTCAACTTTATGAGATGATCCTGACTTACAACTTTCATCAAGTAAGTGTTTGTGTGATCAGGTATACCCTTGCAACAAATTTCTGTGTTTTTATAAATCATAAAAAAGGGAAGGACAGTGTGTTCAATGGGGGTGTGTGTGTATACATACATATATATGAAATAGAATCAAATAAATAACACTGGCTAGTTTAGAGTTATTCTTTGGGAAATTATGATATATAATGATGTAAGCACCATTCAGATCTGAAGTCACAGCTTCTTACTTCGTGGCGACCTAACCTTTGAGTCTTAGTTGTCGTCACTGACATCTGTCCTCCGGTACCTGTCCTCTGGTTCAGTGTCTTGTCGAAGCCAGCTGCCTTCTGATTAGGAAACTGGGCCTCTTTGCTCTCTGTGTTGACACAGTGAGACGTCAGAATGGCTCCTTGGTTGAATGGGTGGTAAAGGTAGTTGAGATGAGCATAAATGTCAGATCGAAGTTTATGGAGAATCAGTAAGATTTTAGTAAAACTCTTATTGAAGCATAATATGAGCTACCGCTGGGGAGAGGTTTGATACTGGTGGATTGTCTAATTTCAACCTTATAAATATATTTGTTTTATTAAAAACCAATGAATTAAGCGTCCTAAAGAATACATATTGCTTTATAAATGAATGCAGTTACCTAGGTTTGTGTTTTTTAAACCTTGTAAAGGAGAAATACGTTTTTTAGTCCCTAAATACTGAGTGTTCTGCATTTTTAAGATTGGTTACCTCAATAAAATGTGTTTAATACTTTTAATGTAAGTTTCATCGATAACAGTATTACAGATCTGTTAGAAATCGTATAAACCATTTCAAGTAATCATTCTTTTTTTTTTTTTTTTACAGCCCAAAAGCGGGGAAGTGACCCCCAGCTGCCCGCTGCTCTGTGAGTTATTGTATGAGTCGGAATTCGACAGTCAGCTCTGGATCATATTTGACCAGAACAAGAGACAGATGGGCTCCGGCGACGCGTATCCTCATCAGGTAGGAAGTGGGCAGTGATTTTTAGAATTCACAGAAGCCGTTTCCTGAGCCAGTGAAGCCCGGATTCTTGCTCTGGTGACGTCCCTGCTTTGTGATGCGTGTTCAGTGCTTGACACGAGGCTGGCAGCTCCTCTGTCTGCTGCAGCTGCACAGCTGCACCTTTGGGCTCCGTCTGGCTTTGGGTCAAGAGGGGCCCAGAAGGACGCTCACGGACACCGGCTGGCAGAGCCTTTCATTATTCTCCTTCCGACCCTGTGCTCACTGCCATCTGAATGCTGAGAGCAAACCATCAGGATACGTGAGCACCGAAAAGTGGTCCCAGGTCTGAACTGGATCTGAGCACCTGTCCTCAGGTTATTAGAACTCTGGGATGTGTTCCTTGTCGGCGGGCTGAGTACTGATCACTGACTGTCCGCCAGGCGCTGTGCCTGGCACTGTCGTTTGGAAGGAAAACAGTCTCTTAATCCTAGCATTTATAAGAATTTTATCCCTGATTGAAATGTTATGACCAAGAAATTACATATTTCCTGTAACATTAATAATTCAGTGCTAAATAGTAAAAATAACCTCTGTAGGGTTTCAGTCACTTAAGGAATGGTTTCCATTCTCATCACGGCGAGGCCAGGCACGTGTCCCGAGTGCGGACGGGTTACTGTTGCAGCCGCTCCTGCGGTTGCTTTAGTCTCAGAAGAACCTGTTGGTACAGAGAGGACAGTGTTCCATCCTCTTGAGCAGCTTGACTGGATGGAGCACAGTGCTGAGTAGATTCATATTCCTTCATGTCCACGGGCTCCCGTTTCTGCTGTCTGCAGTAAGCGGGGTGGCGTGTTGGATGTAATCCAAAGGTTACCAGTCGTGTGTATGGAAACAAGCGTCTGTGTCTGTCTGCGATATTACACAGCACCTCAGTTTCGCTCATTCTCGTGTTGTTTTATACGTGCCTATGAAGACCCATGAACAGGGAGGTCATTGCCTTTGAGTGGAGACGGAGTCAGCTGAGAGCGTAGGAGTAGCCTGTTGTTGTAGGAGGCACAGGGCTCCAGAGCCAGAGCCGCCTTCAGCTCCCTGATTCTCTACTCTGCACGTGACCCGGCCAGGTCACGTGACGACTCTGGCCCTCAGCCTTGCTCACCTGCACAGTCGGGATGTTGTGCCCGTGTAAATGTGTGCGTCGTAATGTGCCCTGTGCGTCGCACACTGAGCACTGTGTAAGGGGGCGTCTACTGTCTGTCCCCTAGGTGATGGCTTTCGTTCATGTGGCTCAACTTCACTCTTCCCAAATACTTTTCTTTTGCAGTATTCCTTGAAACTGGAGAAAGGAGATTACACAATTCGACTGCAGATCCGTCACGAGCAAATCAGTGATCTGGAACGTCTGAAAGATCTCCCATTCATTGTTTCTCATAGGTTGTCTAATACCCTGAGCTTAGATATCCATGAGAATCATAGCCTTGCACTTCTAGGAAAGAAGAAATCAAGTAACTTGACGTTACCCCCCAAATACAACCAGCCGTTCTTTGTCACTTCCTTACCCGATGACAAGTAAGTGATAACATGACTTGCTTTCAGTGTCTGTCTGATTCTCTGTGGTCTTTAAAGTGCTAGTTTATTGCCTGAGGCTACACTTAGACTGCGTTGTCATGCCCCTTTAGAGATAAGTTATTTCTCCCTTTGGCTTTTGAAATCTTAGCTAAGGGAATCATTTCAGGATGCAGTTGTTGTGATGTTTTTCCCCCTAATTACCCTTGTGAAACACTCTATTTTGTTCCTTTTCTCCTCTTTTGAATCTTCTGATTAGAATACCTAAAGGGGCCGGACCTGGGTGCTACCTCACAGGATCCTTAACGTTGTCAAAGACTGAACTTGGAAAGAAAGCTGTAAGTAGTTTTTTTGTTTTTTTTTAAATTGAAATTGCCTGTTCTAAAATTTCCTTTTCTTTAAAAATGGAAATTAATTCCACATTACAGTAAAAGAGAAGATCTCTCTGGAAAATGAAATTTAATAGTTTTTTTCCCAAGTTATTAGTAAAGGTTAATTAATGTTTGGTTGTATTTTTATATATTTAGTATTCTTTTTTCCCAAGTCTAAGTTCTTGGGCCTTGAACCTGTCCTGTCTTGCACGGTTACTGTACTTGAACTTCCCATGAAATACATAGATCCAGATTAAACTTGTCTTAAGTGAATGGGATGTTTAAAATTAGAGAATTTATTGAGTTTTAAGAATGTAGTATTGTGGATACAGGGAAAAAATCAGATCTTCTTGGGTGACTTCTAAAAACCAGTCAGAACAATTGTTGCTAATAAGCAGTAATTTTCACTTGCACAGACCTTTCTCTTATGGGAATTTTGTGTAATTATAGAGATAACTGCAAGATGATTCTTTTGGTGTTGTAGTTTCAAAATTGCGCCTCTTGTTAAAAACATATCTGGTGGTTATATTTTAGAGGTAAATGTTGGGTTTGATGGTATCTGTTTTGCTTTCCATCTGTTTTCATTACAGATTTATTGTGAGAACAGTGTTTATTATATGGGTATATTTCCTTTTGTCCTAAAGTCATTTCATCTCCATGCCAATAAAAGTTGTCGTTCTTAACAATTTTACATTTCTCTTCAGCTTTAGTTCTTACAAAGTAAATCTACCACTTAATTCTGGAATTTATGAGTGCTGTTATCAAAATGAATAGATCTCAAACATCTTAACAAGTATGCTCATTGATTTTTTAACCACTGTTGAACCAAAGATGGTTTATTTGCTAACAGAGAAGTGTCATCAGTTGTGACTTTTGTCCTTAGGAGTTGTTTTCCCTAACATTCCTTGAGTCTTACTTCAGTTCATACTGTTTGCTTATGTGTACTTTAGTGTAAGTTATAAACATTCAGTGTAATGTGCAGTGAATCCGTAGTTTCTGGAATTCATAGATGCACTGATTTTGAGAAGTCCTAGTAGTCTTTTTTAGGGAGATTTCATTTTCCGGTAAGGGAAACATTGCTGCCTCTGCTCTGGGGCCTCACCAGCGAGGCTTCTCATCCAGACAACTCTTCTGAAGTGTCCGCTACCTGTAATGAGTAAGGCAGAAGAGTATTGTGATCGTGGAAGTTCGCTTTTAGCCACTCAGAGCTCTGCTTCCTGGCTGTATTCTTTAAGAGGCCATTGTGAAATTAAATTGTAAGCAGACGGGATTGGCTGTAGTTATTACTTAACAGGGTAGATTTTCTTGAGGAATCCTAAAGCCATAGAGTTAATTGTCATTCGCAGCACATTGTTTATTTCATCTGACCTCAGTCTGGGGCTGCGTTTCTTAAGCTTTGGGCGGTGGTGAAGGTAACTGTGGTCCGTGTTGCTCCTCGCTGATGCTCCCAGTCACCTTGGATGATGCTGTCCTAGCGCCTGGACGTGTGTGCTTGCTGTGATGTCCTTGAAAATCCGGCTCTGAACCGTCAGCTAACTTTTAACATCTTCAAAACTGTTGTGATAACTGATGGGATTTTGCTTTACGAATTGTTGCAATACATTGACCCTTAGGAATAACATTTTTGAGTGCACTTTTATTCCCCAAAAACACAATTCAAGTGGCGGGATTGCTTTCTTTAAAAGCCTGCCATTTTGGTGACAGACCCGACCCTTCTAAGACACATCCAGGTAGAACGGAAGCTGGACGAGAATTAGGCAGAGGTGGTGTCACCATCCTGTGTAGATTTTGCATGTTTTCTTACAGAATGTCCTTCTAACTCCCAGGGGCAGTCTGCAGCAAAACGACAAGGAAAATTTAAAAAGGTACTGATTGTCAGTTCTTTACAAAGATGTCTTAAAGCCTTATTTGCATATTAGTTAAACTTCTTTTTCTGTCACTATTATCTTTTTAAAAAAATCTCTCCCTTAGTTTCCTTTCTTTGAGTTCTGCAGTATAATGCTTTTAGCTTATCAATGTTGACATACTGCTCTCTGAAATGTTGTTTCCTGCCATAAATTTCTTGAAGACCCCTGGTTTATTTGTGTATAGAGAAAATTCTAATACTGTTCATTTCGTACTCTACGTGTATGACCAAGGAATAATACTTGAACTTTTGAATTTCTAAAATCATATAGAGAGATGAATGTGTTGTGTTTTTTTTTTTTTAGCTATATATGACAAAGTTATTTTTAAAGTCTAAAGACATTTCATAAGTGGGATGATTTGATTAATAAAATATTATTAAAATATTTAAAGTGAAGTGTATTTCCTGCCCTTGCGTCTTCTTAGTTCTAGAAAGGCAGAGACAAAAAGAGCAGCGGGTGTAGCAGGAACAGGAGTTAAGAACTGTTGGCCCCAAATTAAAACTTACACTGAGCATGAGCAGACCTTAAGACCATAACTAGTAAGTGACCTGACCTGCTCCCCTGCTGCTTTTTAAGACAGTCTCTGACTGGCTGCTGGAGCGAAATTTAACTTGAAAAACTCTTCTTCAAGTCTACTTTAGAGAAGAGGACCTGCTGACATCATGCATTGTTGTAGAGATGTATGGCTCAGGCAGTAAGTACTGCAGGGTGAGAGTTAGTGCTTTGAGATAGAAACAAAAGATAATGCTGTTTCTAGTGATCTAGAAAATTCATAGTGATCTGAAAATGGGGATCACCATTTTATAAAAGATCAATTGTCTTTATTAAAATGACTTCTGAAATTCTGTATTACTATGTAACGGTAAAGACTGTTCAAACAAAATGCACCACAGGGGGATAAAGGAACATTGTCTTCTCTGAAGACCACATTCCTCAGCTGAGCATCTTGACCCATTGGAAGGCCGTGCCGATTCATCCGGTGGAACTTAACCAGCGTTAAAACAAAAACAGAATGAAACAAAGTGTCAGTTCATCAGGCTCACAAAACTGTAATTTCATTTTGTGTGTAGCTGATCTTTGATTCATTTTGAAAACATCCTGAATCCTGAAAGCTACTACTTCAGAGAATGAGGGCAGGCATTCTCTGCCTACTCAAAAGACGGTGCACGTCTCAAAGGCAGAGCGGGTGTTTTCTTCCTGTTGTGTAGTCTGGTTGGTCTTTGGGAATTTTGGTGAATTTTGTTAGTATTAGATTACTTGAGATAAGAAACTATCATATGAATAGAAACCTTATTCCTGTGGTTAGGAAGCTTCTAGAGCTGATAGTTGGAGTCACCGCCTCCATTTCTCCCACGTCTTCAGTGCAAGTGCATGGGACACTCTTATTTTAAAAATAATCATTTTTATAGTTTTCTAATCGCATTACAATGATAAAATTATATATATAATTATGTAATATAAATTTATATAAATTATAATTTCATATTATATATTTTATATAAACATATAGTTTATATTTTAATTATATATTATAAAATTTTATATATATATAATTTATCACCTGAACAAAATACCAACTTTTTGTACATAATCTTCAGTGGATTTGTCCTCTGGGTCTCAGTGACTTTTGATTTGAAAATGTATGCTACCCATTTTTAAGTTCATTGTAATGTGAAAGAATATAGTTAACATCATAAATAGCACTCAAATATGATATTAGTTTTTAAAATAGCTATTTTACTTTGTGTGAAGATATTAAAATTTTGAATTTATATTTTTTAAATAATTTAAGAGATAAAGGTATTATGTTTTGAACCAGAATTTAAATGGTGGTGTGTTTTATTGTCCAAAGAATAGTTACTGATTTGGCAGATAGGTGTGATTTTCTAACTGTTGATAAATTCAAACACTGCTGAAATTCTTTGTGAATAGCTGGAGTGATTTTTTTTCTTTAAAAAAAGGCTTACTATTGTCTGCTGTAGAGAAACTTCTAGCATTTCTGCTCTGAATAGTCTTTTTTGACTGTCTTTTTAAATCATAATCAAGATTTCTTTTGATTTAATGGTATAAAATTATTTCTGTTAAATTGACCCTATACTAAGCCCTTTAGAAGTTGAGTTGTAAAAATATGTTTTGACAAAAAGAACAGATGACCATGATAAAATAAATAAAAAATAACTTCTTTTTTTTGGTTGGGGATTAAAACTGCCATGTCCATAACATTTAATAATAAAAAGTAGTGCTTGTCTTGGACTTTTGTTATGGGACAGTGTTAACATTTATAATTACTAATTTGTTATATATTTAATGTATATAATGCTGATTACCTAATCAAGATCCTTCATCATTAACTTCCCCCGTCTCTTGCATTTTCAGTGTAGTTTATGGTTGCTATTATATATGGTTTTTCTCTATCTATATATAGATCTTTGTTAGAGTTCATTGTTAATCATCAGTTCTGTTTAATGGATTGTTCATTTTAAATTCAACTGTTTTCTCTCTTTACTAAAACATCTTAGCCAATGCCTTACCTGTGGGCCTCAGAGGAGGCATTGCCTCACAACAGAGAGGCTTCCCCTCCTGAAGTTTGTCCCTCTCCCTGCTCAGGCGAGGAGGCGGGGTCCCCAGGGGGACGCACATTCGGTCAGAGGGAGTGCTGGTTGCCCAGTGCCCTCCCCTGGGCAAGTCCAGCACCGCACAGGAGCGTGACTCCAAGGGAGTGGGGCAGAGGTTGGAGTCACTTCCCCCTCGAAGTTTTAGGTGTGTGGCCTCTGCTACACAGATGACACAAAGTGTCTGTCCCTTTAAGAACTTGGTGACGAATCATTGACTCCAGGGTGCCAGCACTTCTGACCTGGCTCCAGCGCAGGCCAGCGCCCACCCAGGACAGTGAACCTTGAGGGGTGAGCAGGGTGGTGGCAGGGACCCTCTCCTCTCCCCGGGCTCACATGTCTCTGGAGGCCTTTGTCCACGGGCTCTGGCCCCCTGACCTCAGAGGTTGCATGGCGCCAGAATGGCCAAGAGTGGATTTCTTAGATTGCTCCCCGCCCGTGGGTTTCTGCGCTTGGAGTGAGTCCTCCTGAAACAGCAGTTGTTGTTTTCTTAGCACTGCTACCCAGTGGCTCCCGTGCTTCCTGTTACAGTACCCCCAGGTAAAGTTTAATTGTGGAAGCTGTCAGAATGGACGTATTTTATGTAGCATTCACACCTCAGAAGCCTGTTTTAGCAAAGATGAAGCCAGTACTGTTTTGTGGCTCAACCCGTGCAGAGTTTTTTCCTGAAATTACGTGATTGGGGCCTTAAAAACATCAGAAGTGCCATTTGTTTCAATTGCAGCAGCTCCGTTAATGAAAACACATAGAAGATTTTAGCTTAGCACCACTTTTACTATAAACCTGAAGATAGAATTTTAGAAGTTGTCTTAATAATGATGTAATTAGGGCCGCTTAGTTATTGGGTCAAAAACAGCAAGTATAACATGGGCTGTCATTGCCCAGACACCGCTTTAACTTTTCTCAAGAGTAGATGTACACGTTGATGAAATAGATGCAGATCGAGGTAGTTACATGGGCTCTCGTCAAAGCAGAACTTCTCAGAACCATCTCTACCTGTTTACTTCCCCTTCTCTCCTCGACTCCCTCTCACTCGGCCTTCACTGCCGACCCCCTGCCCGCCTCCCCTGCAGCCACTCCCCCGTCAGTGCCCATGGCCACTGTGCAGCCAGGTTGACAGTTCCCTCTCCCGTCTGAGGCCACCTCTCAGGTGGCCTCAGACGGTCCCCCCGCGATGGAGCGCTGTGGCCCACACCAGGGCCCACTGTCTTCCCTCTCTCTACCCCTGCTGGTCTCGTCCAGCCCCTCGTCTTAAGCACCCCAGCAGACACCATCGGCCCTGCACTCACGGGGCATCCCCGGTCTGTTCATTTCTTCTCTCAGCCATTCTTCCTTTCCAAGCTGTGTCAGGAAACCCGGGCTTCTTGCCAACTTGTTCCGCTCTCTCTCCACTTTTGCCCTCTGTCATCCAGTCTCCAAAATATCGTATTAAAGAGTTCTTAAGCGCCAACCAGAATGGTTCATCCATCCAGGATCCAGTGTTAGTCAGCCAAGAGCACAGATCTTTGATCATGCCACTGCCTTGTGCCCGGCTCCTCCTGTTGGGCTCGGAATAACCCCCGTCCTCTCTAACCGTGTCCTGTCAGCTCGGCTCCCTGTGCCACCGCCCGAGTCTCAGCAGCTCGCCCTGCGCTTGCCGCCCCCGCTCAAGTTTCTGCCCTTGCTCGTCTTGTCCCTGCAAGTGCTCCTTCCCCGCCTCGTTTTGGTTCTTTAGGTTCATTGCAGTTCTCTCATTTAGGTCACTGAGGCTCCATGAGCTCAGACATCAGCTCCTTAGACTGTCTCTGTTAACAACTTTGTCTACACAGGCTCCCCACCAGCCCCCCTTACCCAGCTGTCACACCGTGCCCTCACCCTGGTCTGTTCTCCTGATACTCTGTGTCGTTACCCAAGTTGTTTATTTACTCACCCGTTACCCCATTTGTTGGCTGTCTTCCCGCAGCGCTGAAGGCCCTTGTCTGCTTTGTTTTAGAGCAATTACCTTGCACGTCTTGGGGTCTCAGTTGAATAAAGAAAGAAATTTCTCTTTAAATTTACTTAGAAAAGAGGATCTTTCCTTTTTTCAATTCTAATTAATTTCCCTCCTCAGAAATAAAATGTGATCGCTCAGTACTTTTTTGTAGTTAATCTTTCACAGAAAACCAAGAATACCAAATACACATACATGGGGAAAAATTTGTCCTTATTTCCTTTGTTTTAAAGGAGATAGTAGAAGCATCATCTCCCTAAAGTTTGGGAGAAAATGACTTTGATCACAGATTGGAACTTGAGATGCATTGTGGCCCTTAGAATCCAAAGTGCAATGTAGTACCGCTCAGGGGCAGCCCGTGTTAACGTGCTGTTCAGCTAGTGAAGATTTCTAAGTAGGCAAAATAATCAGGCGTGTTAATTTAAGACTCTCTCCGCAGGATGTAATCCCTGTTCATTATTACCTGATATCTCCTCCAACAAAGACTAAGAACGGCAGCAAGGACAAGGAAAAAGACTCGGAAAAAGAGAAAGATCTGAAAGAAGAGTTCACCGAAGCGTTACGAGATCTTAAAATTCAGTGGATGACAAAGTAAGTTCTAAATGGCTTTGAATCTTCCAAGTGTTTACTTCTCTTTTCCCAGCTGCACCAGCCCTTAGTAAATATGCAAAGACTGTATTCAGAAATGTCCACAGTGAATAGGATTGCAGGTGCTTCTAAATTTTTCCTATAATTCTGTTTATTTTTGAATTCCCCTTTGTAATGAGAGTTTTTATTTTAATCCTATCCTCATTTGCTCTTGGAAGGGAACTTTATTGGAAGGTGCAAAGAAAACCTGTCACCGTTTGCCCGCTCTGCGGAGATCATCAGTGTCCCGTCGTTACCTGTCTCTGTGTTTATACACGTAGCAGGTGGGCGGATCCTGGTTTTCCAGTTACAGTTTGGTTATGAGCAAATTTAAAACCACATTTTCAGGCATCTGGAAATGATCCTGGGAACACGCAGACAATGGAGGAACAGCAGTTGCTGAGGCCAAGTCCTGGGTGAATTTGGTTGAGAGGCAGGGACTCCTTCCTGCTCAGCCCCTGATTTTGAAGCGGAGGGTCTGCCCGGCCGGGCACCGCTGAGACCCCGAGGCCCTGCCCGCGCTGGGAAGCAGTGACATCACACCCAGTGTGGCAAACCCCAACCTCAGCTGCTGTTCCTCCCAACATATAATCAGCAAGAATATAGTTTACTCAGCTTCCCTAGCCGGGAACATGCAACATTTGTCTCTGTACTCATTCAAGACTTCAGATTTTTCAAGAAAGTGTAAATTTTCCTTCTTTGTAGATCTTAGACCTTTCTAGATCTTTTCATCTTAACTCTTTTTGAATTTTTCCTGCTTCCTTTTAATAAATTGAGTTGTAGCTGGTATGTAGGAAAGCTGTTGATGCTTATTTTTATCCAGCCATCTTACTGAACTCATAATTGAAATAATTTTCAGTTTTATTCTTTTGGTTTTCTAGAGACATGGATTTATACTACCTGTAAATCTTTGTCAATAATTATATTTCAGATCGATGCATTAGGATATTGACTGGAGCTTCAAAACAGTATTAAATAGGAGTGACAGATATTTTTCTTTCTAAAAGAACTAAATAATGACTGTTTCTTTCTTATTTCCATAGGCTGGATTCTAGTGACATTTATAATGAATTGAAGGAAACGTACCCTAATTACCTTCCTTTGTACGTTGCACGACTTCATCAGTTGGATGCTGAAAAGGTTGGGCATGCTTATTTTTTACTATGAGTGTATTACTTTGCTTGCAGTATTATATAATGTTTGCATTTGAAATAAAGATCCAGTCCTGATCATCTCTTCCTGGTGACTGAAAACATGTTTCCTCACCTTGAATGATCTGTTGAGCTATTTTCCTAAAGCTCTGGACTTGGCCATTACTATATCATTTGGTTGAACGAATATTCTTAGCTGGTCTTGTTCGGTCAATGGGAGAAAGAGGAGATAGGAAACCCTAAGGATTGCTCTGTTCACCTTGACCCGAAAACAGCTGGAAGCAGAAGGCAGTGGTCCTGGCCTCCTGGAAGCCTGAGCAGCTGCAGCAGAAGCAGAGTGATCCTCCTGTGTGTTTGATTGTCCTAGCTCCCAGCTGTCTTGACTGGACCGGCTCCCGCTGGGAGCCGTGGCTGTAGACGGTGCTTATAGCCCTGATCAGCTCAGAGTCCTGAAGGGTTGAGCGTGAGCCAGAAGGTACCGATGGGAGCAGATTCCTGGGGCCGCCACACTGCAGTCCTCAAAGTGAGACTCATCAGCTAGTGCTTTTCTTACTCCTGTTTGCGTGTGGTGTGCAACCAGGGTAACATAGCCAATCACATTTCTTAAGTCTTGATAAGATACCCGGGAAAGGGGTTGCCTTGGAGAAAACACTTTACGTCTCTATGAGCTTGGTCTCTGGCTGAGTCTTACTGTTCATTGCTGGCTGGGAGTTTAGGGGCAGGTATTTTCCCGTCTGCGCTCAGGTTCTCTAGAGGTGCTGGTGGTCAGGAAGGTCACTCCGGGAGGTGGCACCCGGCCCTGGCCTGCAGCCCGCCTGCTCCTGCACCACTGCGGTTGTCACTCCTCAGAGTCTGGCTGCTCAGAGATACTTCCTTTTTCTTATTTATTCTTCTCTTTCCTCCTCAGGAACGAATGAAAAGACTGAACGAAATTGTTGAAGCTGCAAATGCTGTAATTTCTCACATAGATCAAACAGCCCTAGCAGTTTATATTGCGATGAAGACTGACCCCAGGCCTGATGCAGCTATTATAAAAAAGTACCTAACCAGTAAATACTCTTTCTTGCATCTCATTTCTTGGTGACTTTTTTTGGTTATTGAAAATATCCTCCTTTTCTGGTATTTGTTTATATCCTTATCGTTGGGAGTTATCAGGTTGGGGATACTCCATCCTTAAATATTTGGTGGTAGTTTTCTCTAGTCGTTTAAGAAAAAGCAAAGTCATTGGCTTTCTCCACCATCAGGTGCTGTCGTGGTGGAGAGATTAGAGTGACTGTCATCACACAGTCCAGCCATTTGGGGGTTTGTGTGAACTGGACATATGGAGAAGCACATAGCAGCCTATAAAACTAATTTTTCAACCTTTTATTGACGAATAATAGTATGACATACTCCAAATTCAGCTTGTAACGCTTAATAAAATGAAAAGAAAATTAGCTTAAAACTATTATCTAGCAACCTCAGTTTTATGAAACTGGTTGACAGAAATACTTGAGAAGGGGGATTATAGTTTAGCCGTAATAAACCCTAGTGTGATATGTAAAACTAGTGAAGCCAGATTTGTGCGTTTATTAGTTTCCCTCCATGTGAGAGTGTTTCCACGTGCTGCTGTGACGGTCTACCCGTCGTGAGCTCCTGCCTTCATCTCCTGATGGATCGTCCAGGATCACTTCTTCCTCTGTAGCCTGGGTTTGTTTCCAACCCCAGGGTCCTTAACTGACAAGGGTAGAAAGTCCCACCTCCTCTTAGAGTTGCTATAAACTAATAAACAGAAACTGTGCAGACTGCCTGAAAGGACGGTCATTTCCTTTCGAGATTCCACCTGCTGCAGTCAGGATTTTTTTTTAAATACAAAATGCTTGATGGTAAACTGCTGGAGCTCTTGGCATTACATCATTCATACTGCTGATAAAGGTCTTATGAATCTTACAAGCAGCAGTTTTCAAGCAGAATAAAATGTTTGCAAGATAGGTGGTTGGCCATTGTCAGCATCCTTCCACGGAGCCTTCTTGAAACATTGCTATGTTCTTGTTACTAATTATAGTGGAATTGACTTATATCCCAATACAAAATGTTTTGGGTGTTTAAAAAAATAATAATAGTGGACAGTGTAGCTGCCAGTTATGTACAAGGGATTCCTAGGAGCATTAATTTCTCATTTCCATGCAAAACTGCTTTTTCACTTAAGTCACTTGTGTCAACAATTGTAAGACAGCCATTTTGTAATCTTAAAAATTCTGTTTTTTTTAGGTGATCTAATACTAAGTTTTAATTACATTTAGACTACAATTTACTCTGGCCACTAAAGTGTCTGATTGAAGTTGCTTCCTCAAATGTATCTGTTGCCACCTTTATCAGTCCCTAACTAAATTTGATTCAGAGGTGTTTATTGAGCAAACACTGCTTGGGACACCCTTGAGAGGAATGTTAAAAAAAGAAAGAACCAGACAGTCTCTACTCTTAGAAAATGTACTGTCTAATATGGAAGATGAAATGGTGAGATAGAATGTGACTGAGAGAAGAAGTATTTTAAATTGTGAACGCTTATGGGAAGGAGAGCTGACTTTTTTTTTTCGAGGAGGGAAAAACCTCATGGAATGATATGTATTTAATCTGAGCAGGTCAGTTCTCGGAAGAGGGGAGGAAAAGAATATTCCAGATATATGGAATCTGAACTGTTGGATCAGAAAATGTGGAAATAGCAGGGCATCTTACAGGTGACCTAATCCAGGCCCGGCTTGTCCAGCACAGCCTCCCCCCAGCCTGGCCTCCACCCTCTGCGTCCTCCAGCCCTTCTTGGGGCAGCAGGCACAGTCGGTCAGGATGCCATGGGTGACCAGATGTCCAGACCCTGCCATGCTTGCCCCTTCTTGTTCCACGGCCCTGCTTCTTCACAGAGTGGGCGCCGTGCCTGTGCCTGACTCCTGGAGTTACTGTGAGCACAAGTGAAATACTCCTGAGACGTTCCAGATGCTGCCCAGCATCTACAAGGTTGGGGGTGAGGGGACCCCATTAAATAAAAAGCTGCATAGTTGCCCCAAGCCCATCCGTCCTTCTGTTCTCAAGTCCAGAGTGACCAAGCATGTCAGGTCCCTGGAAACGTCTCCATGAAAAGATGTAAGAGTGGGCTCTTTTAAAACTTTGAAACTCTTTGCTGATAAACTCTTTGGCATCTTTTCGGCATAATTTCATCTGCATTGCAAATGTATCAAGGTGGGTAGCTTAGGTTGTAGCAGGTTACTGCGTTGTTTGGGGGTTTTTTCCCTTCTCGTTTTAGTTGTCTATTGTACTGATTACTGTTGACTTGGTAGTCTGTGGATTTTATATGGGGCACGTTTCACTCTGCATCCTTCAGAATCCTCCTTATCATTAGACAGCCTGTCCGTCCTGTGTTTGAGTGCCTTCTGGTCGTCATCTGAGCACTTTAGTCCTTGTTTGCGCACGAGTTGGACAGGGTGCCTCAAGTAAGCAAGCTTTCTGAAGCGCACGCTGTTCCCCAGAGTGTAGGCAGTTACTGCGTTTCATTCTTCAACAACGGTTTATTGAGTGTTCCGTGCCAGGCATTATTCTGGGCACTTGGAATACATCCAAAAACAGAGACGCCTGCCTGGAAAGCAGGGGACCTTGGGAATGGGAGCAGCAGTGGCGGGACCAACCGCGGAGCTGAGTCCTGGCCCTGCCACTTCCTGGCTGGGGCCTTGAACAGATGGCCTGATCGCTTTGTGCCTCAGTTTCCTCCTGTGGAAAATGAGGGGCCATTGGTGGTCGCTTACTCACAGAATTATTCTGAGTATAGATGAGTTAATACGTTAGAATACTGAGAACACTTGCTGGCACATGCAGAGTAAGCGTTGCATTTCTGCGCATGTACAGAAGTTCACAACTACAGAAATATGTAATAAGTGATATTTACGAGAAGCCTAAACACTTAGAAGATGCTGTTCTAAGACTTCTGTAGCCAACAGAATTTAGAACCCAGCACTCTCCCCTCTGTTGCCTATGGCTGCTTCAACCAAGTACAGCGACCCCACTCATGTAATCCGTGCGTGTGAATACATGGCTTATGTTGTCACACCAGCAAACATCTATCCAGGGCTATACGATGTTGCTGTGTTGTAAAGCTCAGGCGAAAGGTGCATGAGTTTAATCTCAGATAAGGCTGTGTTCTTAATGCTGTGTTACTGACCTGTGGACTGTTCTGGGCTTGGTGTGCAGTGACATGGACAAGCAGAAGTCGACGCTGGTAGATGCGCTCTGCCGGAAAGGCTGCGCCCTGGCTGACCACCTTCTCCAGGCCCAGGATCAAGATGGTGCCGTGTCGAGCGACTCAGAGGGGCGAGAGGAGGAAGGAGAGAGCACCCTGGACTCTCTGACGGAGACCTTCTGGGAGACGACTAAATGGACCGATCTTTTTGACAATAAGGTACCCTTTCTGCTTTTTGTTTGGGCCCAGCTCTTGAGGATGTGTCCCAGGCCTCTCTTGGGGGCCCAGCAGGCCGACCAGAGAGGACAGAGTACATGGATGGAAGCTGAGCTGGGCTCTGAAGAAGCCATGGTCCTAGCAAGGTGTCCCCCTGGCTTCCCGGCTTTGAAAACCACTTGACCGTTGTTCTGTCTGTGTGCATGGTTACCAGTGGCCACGCTAGTTTGGAAAGAGTTGGAGAGTATATATGGAGCTGGAGGCTCGGGTCACGCTGTTTACGTAGGAACCCAAACTGAGGCACCTGGGAGCTGTCTTCTGCCTCCCACACCTGTCCACATGCTCGCTTGTCAGGGTTGGAGGTGAGGGTATTCTGGTTAGTTCCGGTGTGTGTTATTTCCCTCCAGGCTCTAACTGCTGAGGAGATACCACCTCGATTTATAGCTGACCAGTTTTTAAAACCTAGTTTTAGAAAAAGCAACCTGGATGAGCTTTTTGGATTTTCATTATAGAAGCATTTTAAATCCCTTCTGGCGCTCAGCCATAATTCTTAGGGTAGAGATTATGTAACTGCAGGAGCGGTCAGCCTGTCTTTTTCCTGGACATAAAGGAAATGAAGTCAGTGGAATGCTTCTTACCCAGCACAGACTCTTGGGTGTGTTGTTGATTTTTGTTTGTTTGTTTTAAGCAGACAGATGCTTGTTTTCAAGAACAGCTATGGTAATTAGTAGTAACGACCTCTGGATGGAAGTAGGAGGAAATTCTTCCTGTCCACCAGGGTTTTCCTCCTGAGGACAGAAGTGTGGTTAGAGAAGGAACTCAGTTGCGTTCTGGAGACTGAAGGAGTCAGCCCCAGAGGTTAAGAATTTAGATATGGAATCAGCGCCTGGAGCTTGAGCCAGGCCTGCCCCTGCAGCGCTGACCGTGCGGGCCAAGGCGGGTGGCTGGCTTCTGATGTGGGCTGTGGGCTCCCGCAGGCTCTCAGGAGTGAGTGTTGAGAGCCCGGATGGGCATCAGCAATACTCACTGTTACTGCAGCAGCTACCACATGTCTGCCGTGTGCCAGACACGGCACTTGCTGCTGGGAAAAGATGAGTAAGAACCTGGCTAAACACTTGAGCGTCACAGTAAAATTGTTACAGTAATTCTCTTCTTGCCATAGTGCTTCTGTCATTCAGGGCTGCTTCTGCATTTTATTACCTATCTGTTTACTGTGTTTGTAGCAACGGGTGTTGAACCCTTTGCTTGACTCTAGAGTACATATAAATGGGAGTGGGTTCCTTTCTTTGAGGACATTCTCCACATTCTAAAAGTAGAGACTATTGCATATAAACCCCTTTCATGGATGACAGCCTTGTGCTGAAGGGGCTTGTGTCATTGAATGAAGCCATCAGCCATGCCATGCAGGGCCACCCAAGATGGATGGGTCATAGTGAAGGGTCTTGACAAAACATGGTCTACTGAGGCAGGAAAAAATAAATGGTTACAAGTAACTGCTAATGATTTATCATAATAGCTTTATTCCCCCAATCAATTATCTGTTCTTTGCAATACTCCGGTCTTTTAAAGACACCAATTGTTCTTTTAAAAAGTTTCAAAAATTGGCTTGATGTGATATGTTCATTTGAAAAATTACACTTCTGTTAATGCTTCAGTTCTTTCATTATTAAAGCAATAGCTTAAATTGTAAACTATTTTGTAGATAAGCTGTATCTTGTTTTATATCCTAGGTTTTGACATTTGCATACAAACATGCATTAGTGAATAAAATGTATGGGAGAGGCCTTAAATTTGCAACCAAACTTGTAGAAGAAAAACCAACAAAAGAAAACTGGAAAAACTGTATTCAAGTAAGTGACTTGTACTCAGTACTTAAATCAGCAATGTGGAGTGTCGTTTCAGTGTCGTTAGTGGCAAGACAGAAGCCTCGTGGTGACAGGATAACACCAGCTTCATCGTGACTTTTAATTATTAGTCTAATTAACGTGATGGGAAATACACTATAAATGCATGAAAGATAGTAAGCTGTTTACTTTTTTTTTTAACATTTTTCACTCCTGTCTAGAAAACCTATATTTAGCCTCTAGTGTTTTCAACACAGGCAAAATGTGTTGCAAATATTGTGTAGTTAGAAGATAGGTTTCCTTTACGAAGGAAACAAATAATTCTCTTTAAATACATGTTGGCTCAGAGCCAAAATGGTTGAGCTTTTAGAGTCTGTTTGATTTGCTTTGTCATTTAAAAGGATAGGCCATTTTTTATTTTACCATGTGTTTATATGCAAGCAAGTTCTGTGCCTGAGCTTTCTGCACAAGTTAAATGTCAAGTGTAGAAACTTGGTGAATTCTGAAGAAATTGTTTCAGCCTCATCTTGTCTTTGGACCAACATGATTAGTTTATGCCAAAAAGGTAGATGACAGTTGAGAGCTGGTCACGCCAAGGCGGCCAGGGGCCTGGTCTTCATATTTCAGGTGGCAGTAAAAACTCACCTGTGGCCGTTTTTGGTAAACTATAGCTTACCTTTTCTCTTGGACCTCTTCTGTGTATCTTTACCAAGTCAGTTCAGATTATAAAACATTTGAAATTTTTGTTTTATCAAAAAATGTTTTTATTACCTTGGGAATCTTCATTGCTGTGTGGGCTGTTGTTGAGTTGCCGTGATTGAGGGCTCCTCTGTGGTTGCGCTGAGCGGGCTTCTCATCGTGGTGGCGTCTCTTGTCGCAGAGCAGGGGCTCCAGGGCGCACAGGCCTCAGCAGTTGCAGTTCCCAGGCTCTGGGGCACAGGCCTGGTGGTTGTGGCGCACATCAGCTTAGCTGCTGCGAGGCAGGTGGGGTCCTCCCAGATCGGGAATCCGTCCCTCGTCTCCCGCGTTGGCAGGCGGATTGTGTACCTCTGAGCCACCAGGGAAGCCCTGTTAGATCTCAGTTCACGTGTGCAGAGCTTCGAGGAGGTGGAGGGAGCTCTTCCTGGAACCAGCTAGTAGTATCGTCCTGTCACGGACTCTCTAAACCCAGCGCTTGTACTTGTGAAGCCAGCCGTCTACCCAGACTCGCTCAGCAGGGCACATTACACACCTTGTCTCTGTCCGCTCACCGGCTGTCTGTTCTCCACACAGCAGCTGGAAAGGACAGCTTCATACCCTCGGGCTGAAGCTCCGTCACATTCAGAGTACTATCCACATCCCCCGTGGCTCGTGAGGCCCAGGGGGTCCTGCTGCTGCCATTCTCCCCCGCCCAGCTCACCGATGTCTCACGTCTCATTCTCATGTCGCTCACGTCCGCCCTCTGCTTCCCCTGTCTGTGTGACTGACACCCACCCCCTCCCAGTCTGCATTAACAGCAAATTTTATTTTTACTATATACCGGATATATTCTTAATTATTTACTTATTTATTCATCTGTTCAATAGCTTTTTACTTTCCTGAACAGAACATAAGTTTCTTGCAAGTGGGAAGTGACTTTGTTGAATGCTTTTTCCTAACACCTAGAGCAGGGAAGCTAGGATGGGAAGGAAGAAAGGAGCAGGTCAAGTCATGTTGATGGGGAAGAAGACGGGAGGGAAGCAGGAAAGTCTCCCTGGATGGTGATAATCACCAGGGAGGTTGGTTGGTGGGCTTCCCTGGCAGCTCAGTTGGTAAAGAATCCACCTGCAATGCAGGAGACCCCGGTTCTATTCCTGGGTCAGGAAGATCCCCTGGAGAAGGGATAGGCTACCCACTCCAGTATTCTTGGGCTTCCCTAGTGGCTCAGATGGTAAAGAATCCGCCTGCAATGTGAGAGACCTGGGTTCGATCCCTGGGTTGGGAAGATCCCCTGGAGAAGGGAAAGGCTGCCCACTCCAGTATTCTGGCCTGGAGAAGTCCATGGACTATATAGTCCATGGGGTTGCAAAGAGTCGGAGATGACTGAGCAACTTTCACTTTCAGGTTGGTTGGTAGGAAAGTTGGTAGACTAGTTGGTCATGAAGAACACTGGTTAGTAGGAAGGAAGGTGGGTGGGTGGGTTGATGGTGGGTTGGATGGAAGGAAAGTTCTACCTGCTACTTCTTTATTATTGCTACGTATTTAACACAGAATTTACCCTAAATTCTGAGCTTGGAACATCTATTTTTTAATAGTATTTTTGTATGTTTTATTATTTTCATGTTTTATTACAGCTGATGAAGCTGCTTGGATGGACCCATTGTGCGTCTTTTACTGAAAACTGGCTCCCCATCATGTATCCTCCTGATTATTGTGTATTCTAAGATAGGAACCAAGACTTTACATTTTAAAAAAGAAGGTTTTATAGTGAATGGATATAAAAGCAAATCTGTGGCATTTTTAGTCTAATGCATGTTTTCATCCGCTATCAAATACTGATTATTAAAATGATGTGTATTTATCAGAGAATTTGCTGGCGTGTGGCTTAATACATGTAAATCTAGACCTCTGACATCATGGTGTTTTCTTAATGCCTCACATTGCTGGCAGCGGGCTGTGCCCTGGGTGCCAGCACCAAGGACTTTCAGTTGGGTTGCAGCTCTTACATGCATGAGAGGATTTGAACAGTAACTTTTAACTGCAAACCTGTAAAATTCTATTTTTTATTTTATAAATGAACAGGGTTTTAACATGGTTGACTTAATTTTTTTGAATGGTATGAAGGCCTTAAAAAAGCTACATTAAGCGTAGCTAAATTATTTATTGGACTAAAAAGTAACAGAACTTCATTTCCAGATTTTTTTTCTTTTTTTTGGCAAACGTTTACATTCAATTAAGGGGAAAAAATAAAACCGGCACAAATAAATGCGTGGCTATTGCTGGAGCAGATAACTGCTTCAATCACTCTTCATCTGGGAGTTCTTTCAGGCCAATCATTCTTAGTATCTCTTGACGTGCAGAGCATCAGAATGAACCAAAATACATGTATAAGTGCCAGACAGCTTAAATCTGTATCAGGTATTGTAAAGATACCCTATGGTTTGTTTATTACAGTTGAAATAATGTAAACAACGTGAATAAATGTGCAAAACCAAGATCGCAGCACACCATATGCACTCTGATACCTTAATTTTTTTTTATAAATAATAAAGGTGAATATTGAAGCTTCTTAAAGTTGGTCTTAATTTTTCATGAATAAAATTTGGGGTTAGAACAGAAATAATATATTAAACCTACAGATAAAAAATTCAATATGAAGTAATCTAATTTATACTGTTTATTATAGGCTTGCAATTATTTGAATATATTTCCGCATCTTTTATGTGATTAACTTGTGTATGTTTAATTTTATTATTCTTATCTTTCTGGCTACTATCCTTCTTTCATCTTTCTTCTGTAAAATAAACACACATAGACAATATTAAGAGGCCTCTACTCACTTATAGCAAATACATGTGTATGCGTGTGTATGTATGTATGTGGCTTCTAAATCTTCTTTCCTTAGAATTCACTACTGTAAAAGGCCTACCAGAGATCTGGTCTTATTAATCATTCATAACTATTTTTGAGTAATTGACTCCTGTATCTGATGAAATCAGATGAAAAAGTGCAAATATGCATGCAGACATTTGTAGTTTCTGAGCCGTCTTTGTTCATCTCAAGTCCATCCATGAACAGCCACATTCGTGTTCTCTCACACACACATACTTTGACCTAAACATATGGGCGCCCACATACACAGCTTCAATCCAGTCAGAAAGTTGAGACGTTCAGGAGGGTAGGGTGGCTCCCCAAGGTCGTGCTGCTGGCTGACTACTAATTAGAGAAGGTGTTGTACAACGAGTTTTTCATTTCCGAAAGAACTTCCTGCCGCACAGAGCCTCAGGCTCAGCCATGGGTAAGTGCCCAGGTTTTCCGTGAGGATGCGTTCAGCCCCGCGACATGTGTGGCTGACGTCCAGGAATATGACAGCTTTCAGAGCCCCTCTGAGCATCTCATTTCCCTTTAAGCTTTTGAATTAGTCCCAACAGTTGTCCGTCATCTCAGGCAGCCACAGAATTATACAGTTGCTTGTAATTATCTCAACAAACACCCCCGGGAAAAGGCTTCTTGGTCCATGAGAGAGCGGAGTCCTGTCCAGGACTGCCTTGCGTGTGGTGTTTTCTGGGAAATGACTGAGTTTTAAAAAAGTTGCTTCTGAGAATTTTTGTCAGTTTTCTCTTAACCTGATGGAGGAGAGAATTTTCAGAGGTGCTCTTTCATTGACACCATTTCATTGAAATCACACCTTTTTTTTTTTTTTTCAAGAACATGACTTTAGTGTCCAATTTTAATGTAATTTTAAGATTAGAAACTTCTAGTAACAGATTTTGAAGATTTTACTACCTTCTGAATTGTCTCAGGATATAGTGAATCCTTCAAATAATTTTTTATGTAAAATCACCATTGTTACAGAGTTCCCTGATTTCTCACTTTATTATTCAGGTTTTCGTCTTTTTGCTGTATTTTTTAACGTGGAAGGAAAAATTAAGCCCGTGGAGAGTTTTGGATACGCTCTTTAAAGAAAACTTGGAGTTCCGAGTGCAGTGAACCGCCGGGCCCTCATGGCAGGCCAGGCCCACAGGAGCCTGGTCCTCTGGTGCCGTCAAGGTCCTGATGTAGTGCGAGGCAATCAGGTGGGGTGCCAGTCTGCAGAGAGAGCTGGTGATTGACAGTGCTTCTTAATAGAATGTGTGATACAGCATGAATGTATTTATGATAACACCATAAAATTCATACACAGATGAATTTTTTTTTCTTTTTAATATGAGTCATGTCTGGCTGTCTTGTACCAAGGACTTTTGTATCCAAATACTTCTTTCAATGAGATATAAGTCTTTCTCAGATAATTTTAAGCTCACTGTGGAAGTTAGAGATAGGTCCACAGGCTGGCAGAATCTGCTGTGAACTGTTTATCCTAGGAAGACCAGTCCCTCAGTTCTATCCACAGGCAGTGACACGAAGCTGCCTTGTTGGCCCCTCTCTACTGAGATCACTCGGTGCCTCCATGCTGACAGCCAGACCCTAATGCATCCTGGAAGAAGGCACTCTTCGCAAAACTTACATTTCTATGAGATTGAAACCTGAGGAAAAGTGATAACCTTCTTAAAATTTTTATTTAAGTTCAGTTATACACATACATACATTCTTTCTTTACACTCTTTTCCATTATGGTTATCACAGGAAAATGGGGATTTTTTTGTTTTGTTTTTATCATGCCACATGGCTTATTGAGATCTTAGACCCTACCAGGGATCAAATCCACACCCTCATCAGTGAAAGGGCAGAATTCTAACCACCAGACCACCAGAGAATTCCCAAAATGGTAGTCTAATGGTGTGCACATTTATTTTTTATACATACTTACTTCAAAAAAAATAAAAAAGGGAATTACTAAATTAATTTGGAAAATGTACATCAACCTCAAAAAATGCTTTACAAGTTAACACATGATAAGTCTCATAAATACAGTATTCAGTGGAGAAGCATATCATAAAAGAATATACACAGTTAGATTTCATCTATGTAAAGTTTAGAAACAGAGAAACAGTCTTTAGTGATAACCATGATTATGACTGAAATTTTGTTAAGGATAACTTATCTCCTGAGGAGATAAATTGTTTCAGCAAATTGTTTGCTGGTTGTTTCAGAGACTGTCTTCGCCAATAATTTACTTAACAGAGGTTCATTGTGAGAGTTATGTTACAAGCCAACAGCATACAGGATATATCATCTCTTAATAAGCCAATAGAGAAATACTACAAAGCGGCTGATGGTTGATTCAAATGATGACACTAGCAAAATAGTACTATTAAAAACTTAGACAGTTTTCCTCTTTGAGGTGCTGCTGGCCAGTGTCTGCACCACACCATTGAAAACAGTGGAAAGAGCTGGATGCAGGTGAAACTTTCTGAAAGAAGCACCAGGGGCTGGTACACTGTGCTCAGCACTAGTTCGAGGCCTCGTCCCAGCACTGTTTCTGTATTTTTCAGTTTCAGCCAGTGTTAACGCCTATCAGTCATTTCAGTTCAGTCGCTCAGTCGTGTCCGACTCTTTGCAACCCCATGGACTGCAGCACGTCAGGCTCCCCTGTCCATCACCAACTCCTGGAGCTTACTCAAACTCATGTCCATCAAGTCAGTGATGCCATCCAACCATCTCATCCTCTGCCATCCCTTCTCCTCCTGCCCTCAATCTTTCCCAGCATCAGGGTCTTTTCCAATGAGTCACTTCTTCAAATCAGGTGACCAAAGTATTAGAGTTTCAGCTTCAGCATCAGTCCTTCCAATGAATATTCAGGGCTGATCTCCTTTAGGATGGACTGGTTTGATCTTGCAGTCCAAGGGACTCTCCAACACCACAGTTCAAAAGCATCGATTCTTCAGTACTCAGCTTTATATTCCATCTCTCACATCCATACATGATTACTGGAAAAACCATAGCCTTGACTATTTGGACCTTTGTCAGCAAAGTAATGTCTCTGCTTTTTAATATGCTGTCTAGGTTGGTCATAGATTTTCTTTAAAGGAGCAAGCATCTTTTTAATTCCATGGCTGCAATCACCATCTACAGTTATTTTGGAGCCCAAAAAAATAAAGTCTGTCACTGTTTGCATTGTTTCCCCATCTATGCCATGAAATGATGGGACTGGATGCTATGATCTTAGTTTTCTGAATGTTCAGTTTTAAGCCAACTTTTTCACTCTCCTCTTTCACTTTCATCAAGAGGCTCTTTAGTTCCTCTTGGCTTTCTGCCTTATATAAGGGTGGTATCATCCGCATATCTGAGGTTATTGATATTTCTCCCGGCAATCTTGATTCCAGCTTGTGCTTCATCCAGCCTGACATTTCACATGATATACTCCGCATATAACTTAAATAAGCAGGGTGACAATATACAGCCTTGATGTATTCCTTTCTCTGTTTGGAACCAGTCCGCTGTTCCACGTCCAGTTCTAACTCTTGCTTCTTGACCTGCATACAGATTTCTCAAGAGGCAGGTAAGGTGGTCTGGTATTCTCATCTCCTTTAAGAATTTTCCAGTTTGTTTTGATCCACACAGTCGAAGGCTTTGGTGTAGTTAATAAAACAGAAGCAGATATTTTTCTGGAACTCTTTTGCTTTTTCGATGATCCAGTGAATGTTGGCAATTTGATCTCTGGTTCCTCTGCCTTTTCTAAATCCAGCTTGAACATCTCTAAGTTCACATACTGTTGAAGCCTGGCTTGGAGAACTTTGAGCATTACTTTGTTAGCAAGTGAGATGAGTGCAATTGTGCAGTAGTTTGAACATTCTTTGGCATTGCCTTTCTTTGGGATTGGAATGAAAACACCTTTTCCAGTTCTGTGGCCACTGCTGAGTTTTCCAAAGTTGTAAGTTAAGCCTATAACTTTTCTATTACTCTGTACCCTCTCCTTTTGCTACAGCTAAAATTTGTATGAAGTAGAGTCTGCTGACAAAAGTATATTGACAAGTTTAAGACCATGCTCTCCAGCAGAAATAACAAGGGGACATCCACTTGTTAATGTGTTCATGTAAAATTTATTAAACACTTAGTTGAGAACTCTAGGAAGCCAACAAAGCTAGTTTCATGTTTTCGTGCTGTGCCTGTGTATATTTCGATTAACCAGGTAATCCTAAATAGGTTATTTTAGAGAGTTGCTGTAACAATCAGGTTTATTCTAGGTAGACACGTTGATTCTACACACTACCTTCGCCGTCTTATAAAATTTCTAACACTGTTCAACAGACCCGCTAATGTTTTGAAAGGCATTTTGTTTCGTTCAGTCCCATTTTAGTATTCCTTTAAAGAGTTTGATCGATGACTCTTGAGATTCAGCCAAGAGCGTCGTGTCAAAAACTTGCTTGAATTTGTCTAAAAATTCGTAGTCGGTGCTGAATCTGAACTTGTTGGCCCAAAGCAGCACCGTCCCTGGCTGACAGAGGTACACCATGGTGGCGAGCAGCTTGTCCAGGAAGTAATGGTGGTAGACCACGTCGGAGGCCAGCACGTAATCGTAGTAAAGCGTGGACTTGGGGAAGCTCTGCTCCAGGCCCTCCCCCCACACCAGCTCCTTCACTTCCGGCAGATACGTGGTGCAGTTGAGTGTGTTCTTTAGGAGATTGTATTGTAGGTTCCCCAGCACATCAGGCAGATCTGTCGCCGTGACCTGAGCCCCTAAGAGAGAGAGAAAGCCTGTCTTAAGTACCTGGAAACACCGGGGCAGCCCAGTGGACACATACTCTCGGGGGGAGAATGGAGCTGGGTTTCCCACCTTGGCCCTGTGGACATCCGGGCTGGATTCTTTCTCGTGGGGTAGACCCCGCGCTGTGCCCTGTAAGACGTTCAGCAGCATCCCTGGTCCCCACCCACGAGATGCACAGCACCTCCCCACCCAACCCCCAGGCAGGATGCTCAGAAATGTCCCCTGACATTGCCAAATGTCCTTCAGGGGTCAGACTCTGCCTTTGGTTGAGAACCACTGAGATAGAATAACGGTTCCATCTTTTAAGAAACTGAAACCATGGCTGAAACCGGGAACTCGGCTCAGTACTATGCAATAATCTAAATGGGAAATGAATCTGAAGCAGGATAGATACTGTATACATGTAACTGAATCATCTTTCTGTATACCTGAAAGTATCACAACATTGTTAATGATACTCCAACAAAATTAAAAGTTTTTTAAACTTTTAAAAAAACTAAAACAGTGTTTGGGGAGATTTCAGAATAATTAACATACCAAGGTTTGGAGCTTCCCTGGTGACTCAGACTGTAAGGAATTTGCCTGCAATGCAGGAGACCTGGGTTCGATCCCTGGGTCGCGAAGATTCCGCTGGAGGAGGGCATAGCTACCCAGTCCAGTATTCTTGCCTGGAGAATCCCTTGGACAAAGGAGCCCGGTCGCAGAGTCATGACTGAGTGACTAACACTTTCACTTCTATAATAATGCATGATGTTTTCCTTCTAAAACTGTGTTTATCTGAAGATTTTGGGTTTCTCGTCTGGAAGGTATCAGCACAAAGCTTTCCACAGGGGATGATCTATTTTGTATGATTCTCCCCCCTATTAAATGTACTAAATTAATTTTTAGGCATTTTAAAGAAAGTGATCAGTGTTCACAAAGTAGATGGCCGTATTTCCAGACTGATTTTGATAGATGTGTAATCACACAGGCAGAAGTAGACCAGACACAGCCACCTCTTACGCAGCGTCCAGGACGCACAGCTGGTGTTTGGGGTGTAAATCTGTTTTCATCTTGGATTCACTGACTTGGTTTCTTTTTTTTCTAAAACCTTAGTTATGATAGTTGCAATGAAAAGCAGGACACAGCATAACATAGCTGTTTACAACCGGAACTCGAGAGTCACCCCTTCAGGATGTCAACTTTCTCACATGCTAAGCACTGGGTTGGATGTTCGTGTCTCTGCTGCTGCTGCTGCTGCTAAGTCGCTTCAGTCGTGTCCAACTCTGTGCGACCCCATGGACTGCAGCCTACCAGGCTCCTCCGTCCATGGGGTTTTCCAGGCAAAAGTACTGGAGTGGAGAGGCATCGCCTTCTCCAGTGTCTCTAAGATGCCATTATCTTATCTCAGGGATAACAGGAGTCATTCTGGCCTGGACGTTTGCGGGGACTCAGTGAGGGCGATCACGGCCAAGCACCTAAACCACAGCCCATCATTCAGTCAACATGTATTACTACTGTTGTCCTGGTAAGCATCTTTTGAAACAAGGTCGAGAATAGACACACAGACACACCTAGAATACTGGCCACGATGGAAACGAGGCCTGGTCCAGCCCCGATTTCCAGGATCTTAGCACCTCGGAGATTGAGTTCCTCTGTGTGTTCTTCCAAATACTGGCACAACGCCATGGCCTGGGGAACATTCACACTTGTCACTGGGCACTGAAAACCAGAGACCCCTATTCCCACCGCCAGTGAACTGCTAGAAGGCATGTTCACAGTCCAGCTTACTGAGGAGTCCACAGGAATCAAAGCACACGTGCCACGGAGTGTTTTGACCTGTGGAATATGAAAGGAGCAACCAGGGACGGGGGAGCCTGGTGGGCTGCCGTCTATGGGGTCGCACAGAGTCGGACATGACTGAAGCGACTTAGCAGCAGCAGCAGCAGCAGCAACTTGCATCAGAGGAACTCGAGATGCCGACTTGCTAAAGGGCCTGTATCCGAAGACTCTTGATCAACCCCCAGGAGGAAGAGCAGCTCAGCTCTTCCAGAAGCAGGAGTTGAGGAGCTGCAGGACAGCAGCCCCTCACCCTGGGCAAGTCGCATCAGGCCCCCAACCTGCTGGAAGACCGCTGGGCTCTAAAATTCTCAACACCTCCCTCCGGAGCCCATCAGCAAGCGGGTCGCCCCGGACCTTGCCTGCTACACTGGACAGCGGGGCAGTCATTTTTCTTTTAAGTAGCTCATCTAATAAACACTCTGGGAGGACAGCGCTTCCCAGACTCTGGTGCATACTCGGACCACTGGGGAGCCTGGTTAAAGACGCCCCGCCGCGTGCAGTAGGTCTGATGGGGCTCAGGACTGCAACTCTTAACAAGTCTGCCTTTCTAATCAGCCAGCCCATGGACCACGCTTTGGGTGGTAGCAAAGAAATTGCATACTTTGCACAGTCAAAACAAAAACAACTCCGCCCCAAAGAACCAAGGTGAATACATTTAGATCCATTTTTACACAGAAAACCAAAGGTCCCTTTCCTTGTTTCTTCACTCCCTTCTGCCCGCCTCCTGTCTGTGAAGAGATAAAGGGAATTCGATGTGTGTGGATGTGGGAGGTGTTTTGTGTGAGCCAACGGGGGGGTGTGGGGTGGGGGCGGTCAGCTAGTGATGCCGGGGGGCCACAGAGACTAGGGGAGTGAGCGTGAGGGCGCGACCCGGGTTGGGAACGTGAGTCCTGAGCTGAAGAACCAGTGTGAAAGCTCAAGTGTGCACACACCTTTAGGCCTCGCCTTCTGACAGATGCTCGGGACTTGTCGTGACTCACTTTCTATTTGTAGCTAAGGCTGGAGTGGCAGGGGTGGGGGGTGGCCAGGATCATGTGAGACACGCCAGCCGCACTCACGGTGGCCTGCCCCAGGGCGGGTGGCATACCCAAGGCCGTGGGTCTGTCCATTTCATCCTTAGCTCCTCTCAAGGGGCTTGGAGGGGGCGGCCAGGAGTTGGGGGATGGAAACTGAAGCACAGGTGCGAGGTGGCTCCAGCATCCAACCCATGGCATGAACTTGCAGGCTGGGAATGGACGTTTTGAAGAGAGGCGTCCTTTGGATCTTGAGAAAGGATCGTTATGCAGAGTGGGGGTTTCACCATTTGGAAGAGTGTCACCAGGGCCACCAAGACTCACATGTGACTTGAGGGCTTCTGGAGCGGTGGCTTAGGTGCCCTTCCTGTGAGGTGTGCCCTGTGAGAAGCTGGTCCGGTGGGTGCCACCCGGGGATGGGTCTTCCCGAAGGAGCAGGTACATCTTTTAGCAAACCCTCCTCCACCTCCCCGGGGCTTCCCTGGTGGCTCAGACGGTAAAGAATCCACCTGCAATGCAGGAGACTCCAGTTTGATTCCTGGGTTGGGAAGATCCCCTGGAGAAGGAAATGGCAACCCACTCCAGTATTCTTGCCTGTGAAGTCCCATGGGTGGAGGAGCCTGGCGGGCTACAGTCCACACGGTCACAAAGAGTCAGACACGACTGAGGGACTAACGTTCACTTTCAGCCACACCGTGAAAGCGGGGGGACCCCCTGAGGGTTGTTGGACATGGCCCCAAAGATTTTGCCCACTGCAAAATCTAAACCCTAAAGACTTCTGATTTTCTTTCTTAACAATTCATACGAATTTTTCATCCTACTTCCCAATATGCTCAAGTTTATGTTAATGTTAAAAAAGAGTGTTTCAAGAAACACAGCGTGGCAGAAATGGTTTCTAGGAGAGATGCTGTGTTCTTGCAGCTTCTAAGCACACCAGCCTCACCCTCAGGGCCAGCCAGGGACCCTCCATCTGAGAAGCACAGAACGTTAAAGCATTTGGCAAGGCGCCCAAGGCAACACAGTTGTACAAAAGTGCTGTTCCCATCCCCAGAAACCCGGACGCCCCGACGTCATGGCCCCCTCACCCCCGGCCACACCACCGCTCCGTAACTCTCGATGGATTCCTGAATGACAATCTTCTTGCCCACAAACCGATAGTACTCCTGGGTGTAGCTGGCGTAATTCGTAGGAACAAATTTCTGGAGGCTTCGAAGTGATGCTTCTATCTCATTAGAGTCTGTGGGACCAAAAATAACAGGCTTCATGATTTGTGAAAGTGAAAGTCATTCAGTCGTGTCCAACTCTTTGCGACCCCATGGACTATATAGTCCATGGAATTCTCCAGGCCAGAATACTGGAGTGGGTAGCGTTTCCCTTCTCCAGGGGATCTTCCCAACCCAGGGATCGAACTCAGGTCTCCCGCATTGCCGGAAGATTTTTTACCAACTGAGCCACAAGGGAAGCCCAAGAATATGGGAGTGGGTAGCCTTTCCCTTCTCCAGGGGATCTTCCCAACCTAGGGATCAAACCCAGGTCTCCCACATTGCAGGTGGATTCTTTACCAGCTAAGCCACAAGGGAAGGCCCCCATGATTTGTGGATCCACTGCAAATATACTAATTATAGGTACAGTTAGTCAAATGGGAAAAGATTGAGCCATCTTCTAGAAACAGAGAATGTTATTGGTGACAATGGTCACAAACTAGCTCAGACAGAATGTCATGGGGTGACTGGGACAGAACAGTCCGGTGGGGATTTTTATCAGATGACATGACGCCTTGGGATGCCCCAGGCCCCTCCCTCAATTTCGGACAGAGATGGGTGTGGATCCGCCCCTCCCTCGGTTTGGGCGTGAGGAGGCAGCTCTACTACCAGGCAGGATGGCACGACTGAGCCGTCTGCAATAAGGAGGACCCGGGCAGGCACACACTGGACTATTTTTAGGCCTTGAAGTGAAGTAACATCCCACATGGTGGCTGGAACATGTTCCTTAAGTCCTTCTACAACCGCTCCTCAAAAGGTACAGGTCACCCAAAGACAAGCCAGCTGCACAGCCCTGGGGGAGGCTGTCATTTGAGCCCTGACTATTAAATTACTCTTCCTTTAAATACTCCTTTACACTCATGACCCACTCGAGCGGTGCTCAGATATCATATAAGATGAGAGGAAACGAGCACCTGATCAGGGATGATATCATGGAAGCCCAGAAGTCACAGGTTTCCCAGAGGGTTTCAGCATTTAATAAAAAAAAAGAGTGAAAAGGTCAGAATGAGGATGCTAATCACATGGAGGGGTCATGTACAGAAGAGGGGGGCACTGCTGGTGTCCCCAGGGAGAGGCATGGGTAGCGAGGAGTTTGGGTGGGGGACGGTGCATGAGACCAGCCTTTGTTGCCTGAGCTGTGCCTGGGGAGAGGTAACCAGGGATGGAATAGCAGAAGGGAGCTGTCAGTGAGCTTGTGTAGGGCTCTAGTCAGAAATAAATGTTCAGGAAGGAAGACGAGGCTGAGTGCAGGGTGAAGGGTAGGGGGCCTTTGAAGAAGCCAAATCAGGGGTCCACCCCTCGGAGTTCACATTTCACTGAATTCCGCCTGCACTAGAGCAGTTCTCTGTTGCAGCTTTCTCTGCAAATCCCTGTAAGAGGGTCACAGTCAGAAGAGTCTAGACATGTGGAGTAAACACTTACAAACATTTACGAAAACTTGACCATGCCTACTGAATCTGATTATGAGAAACTGAAGCTTGTACTGGGTATTATGCCTTTGTACGTTTTTTCATCTTGTTTTTCCAGAAATTCATTTGTGTTGCATTTTATAAAAAAGTGTTCAAATGGTCTTTGATTGTCGTGTGAGCCAAGTGCTGCTGCCGCTGCTAAGTCACTTCAGTTGTGTCCGACTCTGTGCGACCCCATAGACGGCAGCCCACCAGGCTCCCCCGTCCCTGGGATTCTCCAGGCAAGAACACTGGAGTGGCTTGCCATTTCTTTCTCTAATGCATGAACGTGAAAAGTGCAAGTGAAGTCGTTCAGTCGTGTCTGACGTGTAGCGACCCCAGGGACTGCAGCCTACCAGGCTCCTCCATCCATGGTATTTTCCAGGCAAGAGTACTGGAGTGGGGTGCCAGTGCCTTCTCTGTGAGCCAAGTGACCGGTTTGTGAATTAACAGAATGACACCTGTAGCTCTCAGCCGTGGGTTCTGATCTAGACTATTCCAGCCCCGGAAGGAGAATTCTCTGTCCTGACCACAAAGACAAGAAACGCAGACTTCATTGAAGCCTGTAAGAACCTTCTGAGGCACAGTGGCCAAGTCAGTCCTGAGACATCATCTTTTCCTGCCATGTGCCCTGGAGAGACCCTGGGGAGAGAAGGGGGCCTATGATTCTCACCAACTTCTTATAAGGGAAGCTATTGACATCTAACAACATGAACCTCAAATTTATCACACAGCAAAGAGGACCCATCTTCTCCCATAGGCTGAGCAGCTGACTCTGAGTTCTGGTTTCAGAGGCAGCAAGAAGGCAGAGGAACAGATCATGTGGTGCCCAGGAGCATGCAACAACCAGGCTGGGAGCATGAGGAACCACTGATTTGTAGGGTTTGGCCATCACCATGGTGACAATGCTCCCAAAATGGCCGTCCCCCGGGAAGAGACGCAGCTGCTGAGTATCATGGGCATTTCTACCACAGGTGCGACATCCACCAACAGCCTCAAGAGCACAGATCATCGTAAGATGTGGGAAGATAATTCATGATGAGACATGAGTATTTATTACCTAAGATTTTTCATATAACTTTCCCCTTTATGTAATCCATTTCATTGTATATTTATATGACTTAAATTTTAACAATGGCCATGTTTAAAAAAACAGCTTGCAAAAATTCCCAAAATGCAGGAGCTGGACCAGCCATTGGGTAAGAGGAGGGAGTCGTGGGCTGCCCTCCTTCCATCTGAGCCTCTGGTCACTGGAGCAGGCAGACCATCAGGGACCCAGGGCACTTCCTGCCAGTTTCCAGCCCTTCCACGTTGGCCAGACCGGTCCTTCTTTCCTTCTTCTCACAGATCACCACATGGAAGCTAACTTTTCTCTCAAGACTGAAAGAAAAGTCGATGGGCTGCTCTACAAATGGCTCATCCTTTCATAGGATGACAAACAATATGTTGATGGTCTTCCTTTCTGGGTCAACATTGTAAAGAAAATGGGCATAAAAATATCCCTCCTATAAGACCCCTTTCTTTGCTACAAAGATAAAGAAATTTGTGTTGACTGCGCATGATTTTCATTTATTGTATCTATGCTCACCTGTAGGAGCTTCCCTGGTGGCTCAGACCATAAAGAATCTGCCTGCAATGCGGGAGACCTGGCTCCGATCCCTGGGTCAGGAAGATCCCCTGGAGAAGGGAATGGCAACCCACTCCAGGATTCTTGCCTGGAGAATCCCATGGATGGAGGAGCCTGGTGGGCTATAGTCCATGGGGTTGCTAAGAGTTGGACACAACTGAGCGACTAACACACACACACACACACACACACACACACACACACACACACATGCTCACTTGATAGTTTTAGAGAGGTCAGCTTTTGGAGATAGGCAGAGTCGCATTTTTATGTAAACAACTTAGTAAAAATAAATACCGTCCTGGTTTAGCAGAGTTGGAAGAGAATTTCCCAGGATCAACAACTGTACATGTTTTGAATGTTATAACTTGGCTCTTATGACATCATTTGTTATGTCTGTTACTTATTTCCTACTGATTCGCTGTCCAGAAATGCAAGCCTGACTGGTTATGTTGTCCTAATGGGAAAATGGCTTTACGAGGATTCACTGGAGACTGCGGCTGCCAGGAATACATTTTGGCCAAGAGCAGGAAGGAATCTAGATTTCATTTCTGTTTTAAAAGTTCTTGTTAACAAACATCTGACTCTCCTAGAATTTGGAGAAGACAAAGTTGTGGACGTAGGGATTATTACCATTACTGCCAGGCTTCTGCTGGCATAAGGGCATCCTACCGTTTCATGATCAGAAAAAGATCTAGAGTTCAAAGGAAATGGACTGTCTGGCCCCTGAGGTTCACTGGAAAATGCCATCCCCAAGTGAGAGCGTGGAGAGGTGAGGAAGGAGGTTACCTCCCGGGCGTTTGCTGGTGCCATCTGTGTGCAGAGCCTCGTTGTCCGGGGGGCTCGGGCCCTCGTCCAGGGGCCGGGGCTGCTGCTCGGAGCTCAGACACGCGTCCATCACGGGGCCACTGGGGAGGAGAGAGCCGGCCAGGTCCGAGTGCTCCGCCGGGTCTGAATTGCCCAGAGCCTCCGCAAGGTGCAGGTTATCGCCTTAGCATCTGCTGAGCCGGAAAGAACACCTGCTTTTCAGCTTAGTTCCTTGGACGAGGAACGCAGCCACCCCGAGCTGCCATCCTGGTGCTGCAGAGAAAAGTGGAAGGAGACGAGGAAGCATTGCTCCAACTTTCCTGTGCCTGGAGAAAGGCAGAAACAGAGCCTCTGGTAGCGAGACAGGCGCTGCCTCGCTGTGGTCTCAAGTGTATCTCTAAGAGCTTTGGGGACTGAATGTTGACAAACAAAGCCTGACCCAGCGGTACGTATGGTTGAGAGTATCTTGTGGATCGAGGCTTGATGACATCATGCATTTGGCCCAAAGGGAAGACTCCTCCCTTTCCATCTGAGGCTTTAGCGCAAGATAGTAGAAAGCTCTAGGGGCTGAGCGCCAGGAAGCTTGTTGGCTCCCTATTCTGACTCTTGGCGACTCACTTAATTCCCTCCATGCCATTTCCTCATCAGCAAAAAGGGAAAGATAATGATATCTGCCTACCTCCCAGAGCCGTGGTGAGAAACAGGAGAGCAAAAGTGAAAAGCAGCTCAGGAAAACCCTACCGATTCAGGGAGGGAAAAAAAAGGACCTAGCTGGGGGGACCACTGCTCAGCGTCCAAATAAGAACGCGTGGCATTCCTGCGGGACGCCGCGGGTTGCTGCCAAGCTCTGTTCTCGTGCTTTTAGCGTATCGATTCGTCTCATCCTCACAACAAACCTATGAAGCAGATGCTATTCTTACGCCTCTTCTCAGATGAGAGAAATTCGGGCACAGAGAGACTCGAAAGCAGCCCAGGATCACGCAGCCGGCCAGAGGCAGAGCCGAGAATTCCGTCCAGGAGGCCCAACTGCAGGGGCCACGTTCTTGACCCATGAGGTGGGACGCAGCCCGAGTTGTCTCACTTCAGCCATGGGTTTTCTGGCTGATTTTTTCCCTAAAGTGACTCATAATGCTTAGTTGTCACAGGGATGTTTTCTAGTCTTCCATTTTTTTTAAACAAAATGTAAATTATTTTCCTCATCTGCTTTTACACTCCGCAGTTGCCCCATCATATTTTTTTCAGCCAACCTCGGACAGCAGCCAGCCACACTGGCCACACCGTTACTAAATTATGCTGTACCTGGAAGGGTTGTGTGCCCTGCCATCAATGTTTAGCAGGACTCAAACCATGGAGGCTGCTGTGAATGTAATTTAGCATTTTCACTTGCTCTAGAATCACTTTCGAACCATGGTGCTGGAGCAGACTCTTGAGAGTCCCTTGGACTGCAAGGAGATCCAACCAGTCCATCCTAAAGGAAATCAACCCTGAATATTCATTGGAAGGACTGATGCTGCAGCTGAACCTCCAATACTTTGGCCACCTGATGCAAAGAACTGATTCGTTGGAAAAGATTCTGCTGCTGGCAAAGATTAAAGGAGGGAGGAGAAGGGGACGACAGAGGATGAGATGGTTGGATGGCATCACTGACGCCATGGACATGAGTTTGAGCAAGCTCCAGGAGATGATGAAGGACAGGGAAGCCTGGTGCACTGGAGTCCCTGGGGTAGAAAAGAGCTGGACATGACTGAGGGACTGAACAGCAACAATAAAGAATCAAACAAATATTTACCCCAATTTGCTGACCCAAGAAATTTTTTTCTCTTGCAGATATTTACTTGCTTCATCTTTTCAACTTGTCCCCAACTCCAGGAAGTTAATTGTTCCCCTAAAAAGACAGCTGACTGGTTGTTGGTGAGTACCTAGGGTATTTTCAGCACTCGGGGAGGGACCCCGCATTTGGATGTCGGCTCTGCCATGTAGTATCTTTGCTGAAAATGCAGATAAGGGTGATTCTGATCTCAGGTGATGGTTGTAGGAATTAATCAAGGTAATCTCTGCAAAACCTCTCACACATACAGTATTAGATGCTACTCTCATCTCCGAAGTCAGAGAATAATCAAGACAATGCTCTTTACAAGACACCCTCCCAGCACCATGGGACCCCGAGCATCAAATTTAAGACATTTCTTCATTTTGCATGCAAGGAAAGGAGATCTGTTTTCAGTTCAGTAACAAGTAATAATTTTCCTTGTGGAATGAGATGACTCCCTTCCCCATTATTGTAGTTGACATGAAAAATTAACTTTTCCTCCAAAAAGCAACCTTGAAAATAACTACAGTAGTCTACCTAGTGTTCATTATTAGCTCAATACACCATAGGCTCTATAACATAGGTTAATATTTAATAAAGAATTGGGAAGTTCTGAAAAGGACTTCTTGTTAGTACCTTCAAAATAATTTCAAACTGTTAGTTTAAACAGATCTTTACCTTATGTAGCAGAAGAGAGTTGAGATTTCTGTACAGCCTTGTATCCTCAATGTTTTATAGAGGTCTGCACCTGAGTGGATTAGCATTTTATGAACAAAAGCCAGCCAGTGGAAATCCAAGTTATTTAGGGTAGCATTATCCACCAGTACCCAGACATATTTTGCTAGAATTTTCTCCCTCTCTCTATGGCTTTCTCAATTTTCTATCTTACACATACACGCACACACAATTTTTTCAACATGAAAAGGAATCACTCTCAAAAGACACAGAAAATCACAGCAGCAGAATAGACCTTTTTCTCTATGGTATCCAGTGGCTGTGATGTGGACTGAAATGTAGACTTAACGTTTCACTTTGAAAAACAGTGGAGGGTGGACAGTTGGGGTTTCGTACAAACTTGCACTCTGGATGCTCATCAGCCCAGCTCCTGTGGGGGAATGAAAGGGCCTGTCTGGAGTGGTCTCTCTCCTAGACCCTGATTCCAGCAGCCAAAAATAGCAGAAGACTCTGCCCAGAGAGGGACTGGAGAACATCTATCCATAAGAAGGGGCTTGAGTGAAAGGCTTACAGTCATATAAGGAGTAAAGTTAGCTGGGGCAGGAGTGAATGAGAAATCAGAAAAGTCTTCCAAGAAAAAAGCAAGCTGTTGTCATTGATTTCAGTGAAATAAAGGGCAATTTAAGAAGGAGGAAGATCGTGTGCTCATCAAGGTAGCCTGGAAACATTTAGAGTAGAAGATAGGGCTTGTAAACTAAAGCCTTGGGCAAATGGGAATTTAAATAGATCTTCACATATATGAGGCACCATGCTTACCCAATGAGCTGAGTGAATGATTGAATTTGAATAGATCTGAGCCTATTTTGTTACCCAAATTTGGAAGCCTCTCCTCTGCTGTCACTTTTTTCCCGCTAGTCCATTTCTGTTCACTCTGGGTCTTCATTTAGACGTGCTCTGCTCCCGACTGTCTCCTCTCCTCCTCCCGTAAACGAAGGAGGTGACCTGCAGTCTTTTTCAAGTCTGGCATTCGGTTCGCAAGCTCTCTTATTCCCCAAATGGTCCAGTCCTCTGACTGCGGCTTGCACTTGCTGACTCCTTTCCACCAGATATCATCGTCCCTGGTAGAGACAGCAGTAAGAGGGCCATCATTACATGTCCATAGATAACTCTTCAAAACTGATCGCAAGTTATACACTACGTGGGTGCGTATGTTTACACGCACACACATTTATCCTGCATGCCTTACAATGAAGAAAAGGACAGAGGAAAAAAAAGATGTTTTGGATCTCTTTAATTCCAATATCTGGGAAAGGAAGCCTGGCCAACGTTTTTTAATGTCAACTTCTAGGCTTTTTTTTTTTTTGTATAAACCTTATAAAAGCTGTTTGACTAGAAATGAAACCAGATAGAAGTATGTGTGTCTTTGAGCTACTATGGAATATTCTATTAAGAGTTGCTTTTTTAATACTGCTTTCAGAATCGATCTTTTTGGTAGCTGCTTTTGGAAGCAAATCAGAAGTCTACTGTCCAGAGCTCGAGTAAGTTAGTCCAAGGTTCCTGAAGGCTGAACTGTGGATGGGGTACATTGGAACCACCTGGAGGCTTTACAGAACACAGACTCAGCTCCTGAGAATTCTTGGCAATTGGTCTAAGAAAGAGCCTAAGAGTTTGAACTCCCCACCGGACAACTGTTCCTAGCATGTCTGTAGCACCCGGCGGGCGGTAGCTGTCCATCCACAGGGCAGGGGACAAGCGGGTTGTTTTCACATAGCTGAAGTGCCGCTGGTTGAGAGGGATTAGCCTTCTGCCTGGCTCTACGGGGCACACTGGTGAAGTAAGTTTCCAGGAGGCAGATTTGGGCACAATCGGAAAGAATTCTGTAACAAGCCGAGCCCCGAAACAACTGATCATGGGGAACTAGCTTGATGGACAGTGGGCCAGGTTTAGAGCCAGAAGATGCAAGGTTGGATAAAAGTCTGTGTGTGTGTCAGTTGCTTCAGTCGTGTCCTGCCCTTTATGACCCCGTAGGCTGTCCCTTCCCAGGCTCCTCTGTCCATGGGATTCTCCAGGCAAGAATACTGGAGCGGGTTGCTATTTCCTCCTCCAGGGGATCTTCCAGACCCAGGGATCCAACCCGCGTCTCCTGAGTTGTGGGCAGATTCTTTACCAACTGAACCACCAGGGAAGCCCGGATAAAGGTTTACGCAGGCTCAGGGAGAAAGCTGCATATATGGGGCCACTCTGCCTTCCTGCATCAGCATGGATCCCAAGGTACCACTGGGCTGTCTTCCAGCTCTCTCGGCCAGTGGTCCTCGACCAAGGGGAGCCTTCCTTTCCTCCCAGAAAAGTTTGGCAACTTGGAGACCATCTGGCAATTTTGGCTTGTCACAGCTGGGAGAGGGGATACTGCCAGACGTTTTACGTCACTCAGGACATCCCCCGCACTCTCACCACCCTGCAAAGACCCATCCCACCAGAAAGGTCAGCAGGGTCCAGGTTGAGAACCCTAGTCTAGGTGATGGGTGGGAGTTGTCATGCAGAGTAAATTCTAATTGCCATCCTGCAAATACCATCTACCAGCAGGCTAAACCCTGCCTCCTCATGCTCAGGGTCTTCATCCATAAAATGGGTGCGTTTGCACTTACAGAGTGGCTAATACACGCTGGATTCTGAGCTACAGCCCCACAGAGACCCAGCATTGCAGCCCCTGGCTTTTTCTGGTTTCTCCCAGGACCAGACCTAGAGACAAGGATTTGAAAGAATTTTGAGGGGTGGTGGGGGGCGGGGCGGGACAAGGAAAGGAGAATAATCCAGAGAAGGATGTTTAGAAGTGGTATATATACCACAGAGGGGCTTCCCAGGTGGCTCAGCAGTAAAGAATCTGCCTGCCAATGCAGGAAACGCAAGAGATGCCAGTTCAGTCCCTGGGTTGGGAAGATCCCCTAGAGAAGGAAGTGGCAACTCAGTACCATATTCTTGCTTGGAAAATCCCATGAACAGAGGAGCCTGGTGGGCTACGGTCCATGGGGTTGCAAAGAGTCAGACATGACTGAGCAGACAGGCACGCATGCATCTACCACAGGGGACAATACAAACTTAATCACGTGGGAAAAGGCTTGGAAATGAGGCAAAACACAGCCCTCAGAACCATTCTACTCTATGTTTGGAGGGCTTCTGGGCCGTCTTTACGCCAAAAAGTCAGCATAGGTGCAGAGACAGAGGCTGCAGCGCTCAGATGTGTCCAAGGAATAGTGAGATGGTCTCAGTTCTCTGCCCACGGTAAGAAGTGAAATTTTATACACTGGAAAGAATCTGGCACAGCATCTGGTGGCCTAGAAGGTCATCAATAACACATCTTGTATTAAATTGTATGTTGTCTAAGTTGTGGGCTGGACTAGAATTTTGCTTGGAAGGGCTCTGGGTCATTCTCTGAATCAAATGAAAAAGCTGAGCATCAGGGCTTCAGAAATAACAGACCCAGGGCAGCTCTGGTCCTAGACGGCTCAGTAGCATCAGGCGTTCATGGCCTCCTCTTTGAACAGTGCCGTGGGGGCCTCAACCACAGTCACCTTCCACCTGTGCAACTGCAGATTCAGGACCTGGGGGACACGATTCTGACTGGTCTAACTTGGTCATAAGTTCTGCCTTCTAGACAGGGCTGGTCCGGGTGAGAGAAGCATCTGGCAGGATCACAAGGAGGAGGGCTGGCAACTCCAAGAGGGAAGCTGAGCCCCAAACAAGTAATTTTGTGTGTGGCCCTCCTCTCCTCCCGGCCATCCTGTACATGCCCACTTTCTTATTTTCATAAACACAATTTAAAAATGGGGACCCATCTTCTCAACAGTGGAAGATAACTTCATAGCTCAGTTGGTAAAGAATCTACCTGCAATGCAGGAGACCCCGGTTCAATTCCTCGATCGGCAAGATCCCCTGAAGAAGGGATAGGCTATCCACTCCAATATTCTTGGGCTTCCCTCGTGGCTCAGCTGGTAAAGAATCTGCCTGCAATGTGGGAGACCTGGGTTCAATCCCTAGGTCAGGAAGATCCCCTGGAGAAGCGAAAGGCTATCCACTCCAGTACAGTCCATGGGGTCGCAAAGAGTTGAACAGGACCGAGCGACTTTCACTTTACTTTTCATTGGCCACTGCATCCTGAGAGAACGGAGCTGTTCTTCAAGTTGAAACCTCTAGATGATGCCATTTTTTTCACTAGTTCCATGCTTCCCTCTCAATAGACAGACATTCCCAGGAGACCAAAGACAATAACTGTTTCATCACCACTTATCATGAGCCACTGGTCCCGACCCAGAATATGAACAAGAGACTCACTGCTTTTCACATAACCTTCCCCAAAAGTTCTGCCAAGGAAGAGTTGCTGATCAGACAAATATGTGTCCATTATCCTTACTTACAGCTTCTCTGGTGGCTCAGATGATAAAGAATCTGCCTACAATGTGGGAGGCCTGAGTTCAATCCCTGGGTCAGGAAGATACCCTGGAGAAGGGAATGGCAACCCACTCCAGTATTGTGGCCTGAAGAATTCCATGGACAGAGGAGCCTGGCGGGCGACAGTCCACAGGGTCACAAATAGTCAGATGTGACTGAGTGACTAACACACACCATCCTTACTTATAAGGGAGACTGTGGTGGGAATACGCTTCCAGGGAGATGAGAGTCTTGGTGGAGAACTAGATGTTCTCCTAAAGCCTGGTAACCACTAACATTTAAAAAGCGTGTGGCTTTTCAGTGTGTTATGCAGATAATATTTGGTCACAATTCCAGAATTTCTGACCCCTCAATAATTTGGAAATACAGTGCCTCAAAGTCTATGATACTCATGTCAAATACTGGGTTGGCCAACCAATTGGTTCATACTTTTCCACATCATCTTATAGAAAAATATGAACAAACTTTTTGACCAACCCAATAATCTAGGGCTGCAGCATACCCCTTCGCCTGCCAGACTTCTTGGGGAGTCCGTGAAGGTGCCAGGGGCAAGGGTTCACTGATGCTGCTAAGGGGAAATGTAAAGGTCTAGACCAGTCAGCACTGTGGAGAATCAGACATAGGAAACCTGCCCAGCAGGACCTTACAGTAGAATTCTTCTTGTCTTGGTTTGGCTGAAACATAAAGAAGATGGATGCCTTGTCTTGTTAAAGAGAGACTACCATCAGAAATTTTAAAGTCAGAGTTTAAAAAACATTCAGGTAACACTTAAATTTTGTTAGCCATGTGGACATAGAAGCATATGCTTCTGTTTCATTTGAAATACCCTTTGTATAATGACACACATTACCAGTGAGAAGAAAGAATATGAGTGAAGCGATCCAATATGTTCGGAAAGAGCGAGTGACGTTCCAGTCTTTTCATTTTAAAAATAGCACAAGCCTGGTCCTAAGCATCTGAGTCCACACTCAATCACATGGAAAGGGCTGGCTCCCTGTCAGTTATCCTCCTTATCAAATGGCTCTGACAGGAAACCATAGTAGTCTTGAAGGAGTTCCATGCATTTTGGAGAAGAGATGTACTTGGTTGTTTGTTTCTATTTTCACTTTTTCCTCAAGCCAGTTCTTAAAGACAGATGTCCCCTCAAAGAAATGTCATCATTATTTTAGAAGAATCTTCGACTGTCACCATGTACAAATCACAATTGGTCATCGCCAAGGTTCATGTCATCGAAATAGCCAAGAGTGCTTTGGAGCTGAGCTATAAGCCTGTGATACTCATCACGTGGAGGAATGTCATACTTAGGAAATAGGTTACATAAGAAATCCTGACATGGAAATATCTATGAAACAAGAGTGAGCTTGCTAATTGTTGTTTAGTCTCTAAGTTGTGCGATCGCTTTTGCAATCCCATGGACTGTAGCCCACCAGGCTCAGTGTAGCCCACCGGGCTCCGCGCACTGTCCATGGAATTCCCCAGGCATGAAAACTGGAGTGGGTTGCCATTTCCTTCTCTGGGGGATCTTCCTGACCCAGGGATCAAACCCGCATCTCTTGCATTGACAGGCAAATGCTTTACCACTGAACTATCAGGGAAGCCTGGTTTGCTAGTAACATCGCTCTTAATTTAAAATTTAGTAAAGCGTAACTTTTTGATGTTTATCTTAATAGTAGGCTAGATGGAACCAAATGAATTTATTGGTCTGGAAAAAAAAAACAAACTCTCACAGTAAGGCAACTTTGAGAGTAAGTATGGGAGATGCTCCCTGGGTTCCAGGTTTATTGTCAGATCTAGGAAGCAGAAGTGACTGCAACAACCTCCCAGCTCCCTGCCAGGAGCGGATGCCTCCAATGCCATCTATTCTTTCCGTATCGCCATCAGCTGCTTGGAAATGGCGCTTTTTAGAGGGGCTTAGCAGTAACTCATCATGCTCTGGTTTTAGCAACAGCAGTTGACCCGTCCGTGTTCAGAAAGATCATTTTTTCCCAACAGATTTTGCCTAGGAAAGAATGTTTACCTGGTGGGACTATTCTGGGATGAGCCGCCATGGAGCGTTCCTTTCATTCTTTCCCCTCATTCTCGGGCAGACTCAATTTGAGAAGCACGGGTGCTCATCGAGGGCCGTGCGGTCGTGGATTTAGGAAGATGTACTGAATGATTTCAGTATCGATCCAGGTGAAAGGCGTGAGACGGGCATGAAGCAGTAGAGAGGCGGTTCCCTCGGAGCCAGCCCTCCCTCTCGCCAGCTGTGTGTTCCCAGAGAAGTCACACCCATAGGCTCCCTTGCCTTCCTCTGTTAGAGATGATAACATCTCCTAAGTACTTCTCTGTAGGTCCTTTTAGGAGTCAAGGGAGACAAAGGATACAAACTGGCTACGAAAATTACAGGGCTTCTGTAAGCTTCGGGCTTCCCAGGTGGCGCTCGCGGTAAAGAACCTGCCTGCCAATGCAGGAGACACAAGAGACCTGGGGTTCGATCCCTGGGTCGGGAAGATCCCCTGGAGGAAGGCGTGGCAACCCACTCCGGTATTCTTGCCTGGGAAATCCCATGGACAGAGGAGCCTGGTGGGCTACAGTCCACGGAGTCACAAAGAGTCGGACACGACTAAGTGACTAACACTATTTTCAAAGATGCTTTAGAAATGCATATCCAAGAATGAAAGAAAAGAAAACCTCTACGTGCCATAAACGAAGAGGGAACTCAAAGCCACAGTAGTAAGTGAACGGATTCCTGCCACCACAGTCTGGGCTGTGTTAGACTTAGGTGCAGGCCTGGAATCCAGAATCCTTGGGGTTTTGATGCTTTTGGAAGCCAGAAGTTACGACCTTGGGAAGACAGGATGGTTCATCTGGGACCAGGGTGACTCCAGCTTTGGGGCAGGCTCTGATGTTTATGCAATCTGGGGGGAATATACTCTTTAAGAAAAAAAAATTAATTATGAATACAAACTCAGGTCCAAAAGTAATATTTATTTAAAATAAGAAAGCACCAAAATTAACAAAATCTTAAAAGGTGAAAAATAATATATTAACATTCATGATTTATTATATATAACAAATATAATTATTATAACTATATGATATAATATATAACAATAGAGTATAATTGTTATATATGTAAAATCTAAAAAGTACAGCAAACTTGTGAATAAAAAAAGTAAGCATGCTCACAGATATAAAGTACAGACTAGTGGTTACCAGTGGGGAGAGGAAGAGGGGAGGGACCAGCCGGGGGTGGGGAGGGAGATTTATTATGGGATTATATAAACCATATATGTGAAGCTTTTGAAAACTGTAAAGCACTATAGAACTTAAAAAATCTTTCATTCAATAAAAAATTTTAATGAAAAATAGAATATTTTAAAAATAATGTATTAATAATCATGATTTACTACATATAATAAATAAAATGATAACTGTATAACAGTATACAATTACAACTATACAATGTAATAATTGTGTATTTTGTAATAACTGTATTATGTAATATAACTATGTAAGAATATATTAAATTTTTGTATTAGTATAATGCAAAATTAACTTACTGCAATGTTTTAAAAATATTTCCTAAATTTTAGGCTGCCTACTTTTTGACTATTTTATATGGTACCAATACATTTCTTAGAAAAGATAAAACATTAATAAATTTTTTTTCTTCTGTCAAGGTTCATTTAAATTTATTTCAATTAAGATATATTGATAAAGTTTCTTTGGCTTGAAAACCCATTATTGGTAGTATCATGTGAATTTTTGGTGGTGGTTTAGTTGCTAAGTTGTGTCCAACTCTTGTGACCCCATGGACTGTAGCCCACCAGGCTCCTCTGTCCAAGGGATTTCCCAGGCAAGAATATTGGAGTGGGTTGCCATTTCCTTCTCCAGGCGATCTTCCCAACCCAGGGATCGAACCCGGGTCTCCTGCATTGCAGGCAGATTCTTTACTGACTGAGCTACAAGGGAAACCAATGTAAATTTTTAGGTTGTCAATTTTACTTCTTTCATACATGACTTGTAAGATTATGGGGCGCTTAAATTATTCTTATGAATAGACTGGCTGTAAATATTCTTTGAATTGACACTACTTATTGACAAGATTGTGATCTATGCCCTTGTTTCTGTAGTGAAGTGTAAGCTTTATATTTATCTTCTCCAGTGTCAGTATTTCATATTAAGCACTAAGAAGTTTAATCTTTTTTCCCAATGTGTTCGTATTACTCCTTCCTCTTTATTAACTGGTAGGAGAATTATGCTTAAGTCCTTGAACTCCAGGCATCTGTGGGCTTGAACTCCAAGATGCAGACAGAGGAGAAATGAATGAACTTAAGTTAAGGGGACGTATCTGACAGAGAGAGAGAAGACACATATCTCACGCACACACACACATACACATACACTCACACACTCACCCACGCATAGACGGAGAGAGAGTAAAAATATTGGAAATGAAGATATTGTTAAAGAAAAGCCAAAATGGAGGCCCCAGCTTGAAGACAACCCTACACCAAATTCTGAGTCATGTGACCAAAGTTTAACCTGTCTTGATTTCCCCCAAATGCTGACTCTGACCTTCAACAAAACTCCCATTTCAGCGGGATAGAGGTAAGATGAGCTGTCATAAACCACCTCGTTAGGACATCTGCCAATAAAGATCTTTCTTCTTACACTTGTTTCCTGGATGTTCAGCAAGAACACTCAAACTCAAACCACCCCGTGCGGGGTGACCTTCCAGCCTCCTGGCTGGCCAGCCTGGAACGAGCCGGCCTCTGAGGGCTCTGTCCTAGAAGGAGAGTGACTTTCCAGGAACCCAACACAACAGAGAGTGAGGTGCTTCCTTCTTCCGCTTTTCACCAGTCGTGAGAGCCCAACTCTTGCCCTTTGCTCTGTAAGTCTCCTGCTCTCAGAGTGGGTTTCTCATGAAATAATAGATCCCTAGCAAGCAAGGCACTCTGAACATTTTTTTTTGACAGATCTAAACTCTCTCTTTTTAAACTTTTTATTTTATATTGGAGTATAGCCAGTTAAATGGAAAATATAAATTTACATCCAGTTAAATGTTACAACTCTACATTCAGAAAACGAAGATCAAGGCATCCAGTCCCATCACTTCATGGCAAATAGATGGGGAAACAGTGGAAACAGTGACAGACTTTGTTTTGGGGGGTTCTAAAATCACTGCAGATGGTGACTGCAGCCATGAAATTAAAAGACGCTTGCTCCTTGGAAGAAAAGCTATGACCAACCTAGACAGCATATTAAAAAGCAGAGACATTGCTGACAAAGGTCCATCTAGTCAAAGCTATGGTTTTTCTAGTAGTCATGTATGGATGTGAGAGTTGGACCATAAAGAAGGATGCGCACCGACGGATTGATGCCTTTGAACTACGGTGTTGGAGAAGACTCTTGAGAGTCCCTTGGACTTCAAGGAGATCCAACCAGTCCATCCTAAAGGAGATCAGTGCTGAGTATTCATTGGAAGGACTAATGCTAAAGCTGAAACTCCAATACCTTGGCCACTTGATGCGAAGAGCTGACTCATTGGAAAAGACCCTGATGCTGGGAAAGATTGAAGGCAGGAGGAGAAGGGGACCACACAGGATGAGATGACCGGATGGCATCACCAACTCAATGTACATGAGTTTGAGTAAGCTCTGGGAGTTGGTGATGGACAGGGAGGCCTGGTGTGCTGCAGTCAATGGGGTTGCAAAGAGTTGGACACAACTGAGTGAGTGAACTGACAAGGAGGCATTGGCAGCCCACTCCAGTATTCTTGCCTGGAGAATCCCATGGACAGTGGAGCCTGGGGGGTCACAAAGAGTTGGACACAACTGAAGCAACTGAGTACACACGCACGCACACAGAGCTGATTAACAGTGTCATGATAGTTTCAGGTGGACAGCAAAGGGACTCAGCCCTACATACACATGCATCCATCCTCCCCAAACGCCCCTCCCATCCAGGCCGCCACGTAACAGTGAGCAGAGTTCCCTGTGCCCTACAGCAGGTCCTTGTGGGTTCTCCATTCTAAACATAGCAGTGTGTACAAGTATCTCCCAAACTCCCTGTCTAGCCCGCTCCCCCTGTCCTTCTCCCCTGGGAACCATAAGTTTGTTCACTGTGAGTCTGCTTTTGTTTTGTAAATAAGTTCATTTGTATCATGTCTTTTCAGATTCTGCACATAAGGGATATCACACAGTATTTCTCTTTTTCTGTTTGACTTACGTCACTTACTGTGACAATCTCTAGGTTCATCCATGTTGCAGTGAATGGCATTATTTCATTCTTTTTTATGACTGAGTAATATTTCACTGGGCTTCCCCAGTGGCTCAGCGGTGAAGAATCCGTCTACAATGCAGGAGACTCAGGAGACATGGGTTTCATCCCTGGGTCAGGAAGATCCCCTGGAGGAGGGCATGGCAACAAACCACTCCACTATTCTTGCCTGGGAAACCCGATGGACAGAGGAGCCTGGTGGGCTGCAGTCTATGGGTCGGCAAAGAATCAAACACGACTGAAGTGACTGAGCACGCACGCCGAAGCAAGGGAACTTCATGAACCATGATAAAATGGATCCTCTGAGAGCCCTCAGCACCATGTACATTAAATGGAGGGAAATGACAAAGACAGGGAGGAAAGAAAGGTATCTGCGATCACTTTTCCTAGTCAGCCTTGTACTCCTGGTATGGACAGTACAATAAAAACGAGGAAATGAAACCAGAGGTATTGTGGTTAGAAAGGAGGAAAGAAATTTCACACAGAAGGATTTTCAGTCTGGATTAATCTATACGTTCTGTCAACAAACTGGTAGAACTAATGAAAGAGTTTAAGTTTGTACAAGACCATGTATAAAAACCATGTCATCTGCTGCTGCTGCTAAGTCGCTTCAGTCGTGTCCGACTCTGTGCGACCCCATAGACGGCAGCCCACCAGGCTCCCCCGTCCCTGGGACTCTCCAGGCAAGAACACTGGAGTGGGTTGCCATTTCCTTCTCCAATGCATGAAAGTGAAGAGTGAAAGTGAAGCTGCTCAGTCGTGTCCGACTCTTAGCGACCTCATGGACTGCAGCCCACCAGGCTCCCCCGTCCATGGGATTTGCCAGGCAAGAGGACTGGAGTGGGGTGCCATTGCCCTCTCCATGTCATACGCTAACCCCCAAATTTTAGAAAGTGTAATTTTTTAAAATATGCCATTTACAATATAACAAAAATGATCAGGAACCAAGGAATAAACCTTTTGAAGATGTTCTGGGAAACTGTCTTTTCCAAGATCCTTCTGTAGAGTTAGTGGAAAACCAGTTCCAGATGAACACTCCCATTTAAGTGGCATAAAGACAGAAGAAGCTGTGGTAAGCCACCTCATTAGGACATTTGCCAAGAATGACACTGCTCTTTCTACAGCTGTTGACTAGAATTTCAGCAAGAACACTCTGAAACTTTTGGAGCTTCACATATTCTCTATTTTCTTGTCTTCACTTATTCAGTTAAGGTGTACCACACTTTTCTTCGCTTATATCAAAATAAATGCAAAGAAAAATCCAGAAGCAGGAAATAAAAGTAAACTGGGAAAATCTTGCAAAATCACAAAGTAATTCTTGGTGCCTTCAGAGACAGAAGGCCCTGGAACAGACCCACTCTCTCTGTGGGAGGGTGAGCACTGACAACCTCTGGAATGAAAGATGACATTTGAGTGTGTGCTCAGTCGTGTCCGACTCTTTGCAACCCCATGGTCTGTAGCCCCCTAGGCTCCTCTGTCCATGGGATTCTCCAGGAAAGAATCTTTGAGTGGGTGGCCATTTCCTCCTCCAGGGGATCTTCCCAACCCAGGGATCGAACCCTCATCCTTTACATCTATCGCCTGCATTAGCAGGTGGATTCTTTACCACTAGCGCCACCCGGGAAGTATTTACTGACTCATTTCTTAGATTCCAAATGGTATTGTCAGTGGTAATAAGAACGCGATCTCTTTTTAATTGGTATCATGAATACAATCCATTGGCCAAAGGAAAACAAACGTGTTTGCTACCAAGAGACTAGTAATGCTGCCTGACACGGGCACACGTGATTTTCAGGTTTCAAAACCTACTCATACACATCACCTCATTTGCTGCTCATAGCAATGTTGTGAGATCCATAAAAATAGCATCGAAAACGGGATGGTAGCCTAGGAGGAATGTTTCTATTAAACATTTCTCCAAGGGCAGCAGCAAGCTTATAGGACAGCAACATTTTTCAGAGTAAAAAGCAAAACAATGGGTCCAATAAAAATAAACTTCCTCCATGAAAGAAAGAATTGATAAGCTGGACTTCATTCAGATTAAAACTTCCACTCTGCAAAGGGCAAATATATATCCAGAGAACAAGACAGGCCACAGATGGAGAGAAAATAACTGCAGAAGATATATCTAAAAAAGGTACATCTGACAAAGGACTGTTATCTAAACTGTACAAAGAACTCTTAAAATTCAACAGTAAGAAAATGAGCAACCTGATTTAAAATGGGCCAAAGCCCTTCGCAGACACTTCACCAAAGAAGATACACAGATGGCTAATAATCATATGAAAAGATGCTCCACATAGAACGTCATCAGGGAAATGCTAATTAGAACAACAACGAGATACCACTGCCCGCCTGTTAGAATGACCAAATTCCAGAACACTGGCACACCAAGTGCTGGTGGAAATGTGAAGCCACACAAATCCTCATTCACTGTTGGTGAGGATGCAAAATGGTACGGCCACTTTGAAAGACCATTTGGTGCTTTCTTAGAGAACTAAGCATACTTTTACCATATGATCCAACAGCCTTGCTCTTTGGTTTACCCAAAGCAGTTGAAAATGTATGTCTACACACACAAAAGAAACTGCACATGGATGTTGATGGTTGCTTTACTCATAAATAAACTCTTAATTGCAGAACTTGGAAGCAATAGATGAATGGATAAAGAAATTGTGATCCACCCGGATAATGGAATATTCTTCAGTGCTAAAAAGAAATGAGCTAAAAAAAAAAAAAAAAGACATGGAGGAATCTGAAATGCGTATTACTAAGTGGATGAAGCCAATCTGAACAGTCTATGTACTGTATGAGTCCAACTATGTAGCCTTCTGGGAAAGGCAAAACTATAGTAAAAGATCAGTGGTTGTCGGGGGCTAAAGGAAAGGTAGGGATGAAAAAGAATTAAGCACACAGGGTGTTTCGGGCATAAAATTATTCTGTTGGATGCTATCATGGTGAGTACACACCATCACAGATTTGCCAAAATTGGTGGAATGCACAACTCTACGAATGAAGGTTAATGTACACTGTGAACTTTAGGTGAGGCTGGTGCTGTGGGGCAGGTTCACAGATCTGTCACAAAGGTACCATCCTGGTGGGAATGTTGATGGAGGCGGTGCCCAGGGTGGGGGGTATTCGGGAACTCTTTGTACTTACTCCTCAGATACGCTGTGAACCTAGAACGGCCCTAAACAATAAAATGATTGATTAAAAGCCCCAAATGGCAATGAAAAGCCTCAAGATTTAACATTTTAGTTAAGAGACTTAAGTGACAATACAGGGTGGGTTCCATTTCAGTTTTCTTCGAGAAAAAAATTTCACAAGTCGATCTTTTGCTAATCCCTTCTCACAATGTTTAATAGAAAACCCTGAGCAGAAATCAGAATTCAATCATCAAGTCAGTGCAAGTTGAAACCCCGAATTGCACGGCAGCTTAAGTGCTTTACACATGTGTCAAGAGATCAGCTGATTTGGTTACAGTCTTGGTCATCTGCCCAGCACAGCAGTAAGGGTGGCATTATCAGTGGAACCGGTCCGGGATCATCTTTTCATTCCGGACATATGAATCACTCTAGGTCCTGGAACAACACAGTGACTGCTCCCAAAGGAAGGGGCTGCAGGATGCCTCAACACATAGACAATATGATCGGAAATACTCAATTACACATACGTGGAAAACAGCGATCTGATCTTTGAGAAGCCAGAGATAGACAGGAGAGAATATGCAAATGCTCTCTTTCACTTAGAAGATGAATGTGATAAAATGCACATTTCATGAAAGATGTATGTGTTAGCTGTCCCAGAATGTGTTCATTCCAGTCCAAAACGCATGCTGAGTTATCCCAACCATTTAAAAACCTCTGGTGTTGCAGATGGTCAGAAAATTGTGTCCCAAATTTAGCCTCTCTCTCTCTTTCTCTTAACTCTTCTGGCACAATGAGAGCTCTAGGATCATAGACCATTTATAATTGCTTCAACTCCCTCCAACTTATCACTCATTTTATTTAGAATATATCTATCTCATTTTTATATTTTTATGGATGTTTCTTATTTAGAGTATACATCTTTCCACTCTCTTGGTTTAATTAATTTATAGGTGAAATACTGAGCTAGAGTCTTTCTTTTTTGAAACAATTGCTTTTCTCTCTGAAACAGTCTCTCCTGGATAATTATTATTATTTCCTTCAGCACAACTCAGGCATCCTGGTACCAGGAGAACTTCCAACACTTTCTGAGTATAAACCTCTCTTGCATTCTCTTCCATTTTGGTCCACTTTAACTAGCCAAGATTTTATCTCCTGCCCCCTGGACTGTGAGGAAATTGAGGGCTGGGGGCTGGGATGATTATCATCATAGAACAAATGCTCTTAAAGGTTTAATGAATAAATTAAAGTATGAATAAATAATGGGCTTCCCTGGTGGCTCAATCAATAAAGAATCCGCCTGCAAAGTGGGAGACCTGGGTTCGATACCCTGGAGGAGGGCATGGCAACCCACTCCAGTATTCTTGCCTGGAGAATCCCCATGGATGGAGGAGCCTGATGGGCTACAGTCCATGGGGTCGCAAAGAGTCAGACACGACTGAGGGACTAAGACAAGTGACACAATGAATAAATGATGGGAACAAGTTATCTCTTGTGTCTTCAACAGAATTCAGGATCCTACATGTTTAAAAAGTTTATGTAGGTCAATTTCTTTAAATGTAGAGGGATTATGCTTGGAGAATCCCTTGGACAGAGGAGCCTGGTGGGGTACAGTCCACAAGGTTGAGAAGAGTTGAACACGACTGAAGCGAATTTAGCACAGTACAGAGGGATTTATCTATCAGCTCAAGGGTTCTCAAGCTGAAGTAATATATCAATCACTTTTTCTCACCAGGACTTTTCTTTGCTAAGCTTAAAATATCTAGAAAGTTACAAAACAGATATAATAAATACCAAAGTCCCACCACTTAAAATTTTAACATAACCTTTTACTGTATTTGCTTCTGGCGTCCATGCGCACTAAGTCACTTTAGTCATGTCCGACTCTTTGCGACCCTATGGACTGTAGCCTGCCAGGCTCCCCTGTCTGTGGGATTCTCCAGGCAAGAACACTGGAGTGGGGTTCCATGCCCTCCTCCAGGGGATCTTCCTGACCCAGGGATGGAACTCACACCTCTTGTATCTCCTGCATGCGCGGGCAGGTGGGTCCTTTACCACTGGTACCACCTGGGAAGCATTTGCTTTTGGAGTTTTTTCATAATATTGATACAAGGAACCATCCCTTTCAATAGGTGAACTGTGCCAATCACAGGCTTCCTGCCTTTCAGCTCCATCCAGTGAACCAGTCAAGTTGCTCAGTCATGTCTGACTCTGCGACCCCATGGGGGTAGCCTATCAGGCTGCTCTGTCTATGGAATTCTCCAGGCAAGAATACTGGAGTGGGTTGCCATTCCCCTTCTCCAGGGGATCTTCCCAACCCAGGGATCAAACCCTGTTCTCCCGCATTACAGGCAGACGCTATACCCTCTGAGCCAACAGGGAAATTCACCCTTTTTTGCCTGCTCTGTGAAAATAGCTGGGGGTTCCTTAAATACATTTCCTTTGCCGGCTGGAACAATGCTACCTTTTGCCAGTAGAGGGCGCAGGCGGACAGGGTCTGCCTCCTGGTCCAGGTGCGCTGGCTCCACCGAGAGGACCTCCCAGGTTTGGCTCCTTCAGCACATGCGGCCTCCCCAGGCCCCAGCTCCTGCTGAGCTCAAAGCTCCTCTGCTGCGCTGTGCAAGGGACCCTGCAGTCAGCAGCACCAGGGGAAGCAGTGAACCCCCCTCTCCCCCAACGTCCTTGAACAGTTTTGTAGCTCAGTCCTTCCCTGGGAACACCTTTCCCTGGCACCCTCTAGGGCAGACTTCCAAGGAATATGACCAGCACCAACCACCAAGGCAACTTCTCTCCCACCAGGCTTGCTGGGGCCCTGCCTTCTCAACAAGATGTGGGTTTCAGCCCCATGGATGGAGGTAAGTGGGGAAAAGGGGGTCCTGTCCCAGCCCTAAGGGTAGCAGCTCCTCCCTGTATTTGCTGCTTCTACAGTCTTTTTGCTCTCTTCTTAATAGCCAATGCCTCGTTATCCCAATATCCTGTTACAGCTATTAATTCTCTGCGTTCGACATGCCCTGTTATATTAATGTGTGGTTTCTTTTCTCTGACCTGACCCAAGCAGAAACGGATACCTGCAAAGGTCCCTTTCAGCAAGGATATTGAGTTTGCGTTTCTCTAATAAGATATGAAGTTAATGACTGTTGCTGGTGTAGATGCTTTTATATCCGGACGATGTTAGGTCCTTGCCCTTTCAGTCCCACGAGTGCCAGAGAGCATGATTCTGACCACGCAGAGGAGCACTAGTTCCCGGGGGATGGCCTTCGGCCAGGTCTGAGCTATTAATATAAGTCTCTGTGACTAATGATTATTGGCAGTGGAGTCTTGGGCAAAGAGAGGAGCCTCCACTCAGGTGCAGCCCCAGGGGTTTTGAACTTGTCACCCCTTGATGCGACCCCCCTAACCCCACCTTTTGAAGAGCAGCTCCTGGGCTCTTGGGCTCTCATGGAAACCAGGTGACTCTCAAGGCTGATATTCCCACCCGAAGGCAGTAAACTGGAACTCAGTGGCTACAGGTGGGGAGAGCCCAACAAGGTTTGCTTGTGAAGGACTCACCGCAGCAGCATCACAGCTTTCCGAGATAAAGTGGCCACTGGCTCTTTGGGGGAATTTTTACCCCCCACCCCCACCTCATCCCTGAAGCTGTTGGCTCTAGAGGGCCCTCAACTCACAGAGGGGCACAATTAGGGAATTAATAAGAAATGTGTATTCATTCAATTAATTCAACCAGTTGAATGGATATATGGAAGAGAGAAAACAAAGGAGAGACCCAGCTCACTGCACATCATTGCAAGTACCAGGGTGCCCATTTCCTTTCTTGCTTTTGTTTAAATTGAAGTATAGCTGGTTTATCATGTGTTAATTTCTGCTGTACAGCAAAATGACTCAGTTACGTGTATGTATTCTTTTCCACATTTTCCATCCTGGTCTATTACAGGATATTGACTAGAGATCCCTGTGCTGTGCAGGAGGAGCTTGTTGCTCGTGCGCTCTGTATACAACAGTTTGCATCTGCTCAGCCCAACCTCCCGACCCATCTGTGCCCCATGGCAACCGGAAGTCTGTTCTCTGTCTGTGAGTCTGTTTCTGCTTTGTAGATAAGTTCATTTGGGTCATAGTTTATATTTCACGTATAAGTGATATTATATGATATTTATCTGTCTCTGTCTGACTTACTTCACTTAGCGTGATAATCTCTAGGCGCATCTATGTTGCCGCAAATGGCATTTTTATTCCTATTTCATGGCTGAGTAATATTCCAGTGTGTGTGTACATATATATATATGCACCACATCTGCTTTGCCCACTCATCTGCCAGTGGCCATTTAGGGGGCCTCCTGGTCTCGGGTACTGTGAACGGTGTTGCTGTGAACATCGCGGTGCCTGTAGGTTTTGGAATCGGGGTTTTGTCTGAGGGCACCAGTTTCTTACTCTGAAAATTGGCAATTAGAAGGAAAGAATTATGTACCTACCTCACCCTTCAGATAGTCAAACAGCCCTAATTGAAGAATGACAGTTCTTATTTACAGTGGAAGTCTAGCTAATACTAGAATTCCAATCTCCTTGGTGGCTCAGATAGTAAAGAATCTGCCTGCAATTCAGGTGACCCGGGTTTAATCCCTGGGTTGGGAAGATCCCCTGGAGAAGGGAATGACTGCCCACTCAAGTATTTTTGCCTGGAGAATCCCATGGACAGAGGAGCCTGGCAGGCTACAGTCCACGGGCTTACAAAGACTCAGACAGGACTGAGCAACGACCACTTTCACTTTCCAGCTAATACATACAAGAAATGATAGGAAAGTAACACTCTGTCACCCCTAATAGTTGAGTCAGACAACAGTCAGCAAAGGATGTCACTTGACCCATGATTGGTGGGGAGCTCTAATGGAGTGATCAGGCTGTCACCACCCAAATCCTTTGATCAACCTTAGCGTCTCTGAAAATAGAAACTCGACATTAGCTGCCTCCAGATGCAATGCGATATGAAGCACACAGCACCAACTGTGACATACTTGCCAAAAAGAAGTAGAACCTGAACCTAATCAAGTCTCTTCGGTGAAGTAGGAGACATACAGGGGATAGAAAAGAAGTTAAATAAAACCGGAATGTGGGACATTCTACAGGACAAGTAGCCTGGCTTATTGAACAAGCCAATGGCCGGGGAAAAGGAGCAAGAGGGGGGATTCAGTTTGATCAAAAGAGCCTTAAAATCCACAACCTCCAAATGTATGAATGGACCCTGATTCAATCCTTTAAAAAAAAATTTTTTTTTTTCTTTTTTGGCCTTGCCATGCTTGGCATGTGGGATCTTAGTTCCCTGACCTGGAATCGAACCAGTGGCCCCTGCAGTGGAGGCACTGGAAGCGTGGAGTCTCAACCACAGGAGGAAGGAAGTCCCTCGATCCTATTTTAAATAAACAATGTGTATAAATATTCTGAGATAATCAGGAGAACTTGATCATAAAACAGTTCTGAATAATTACTGTTAATTTTATTAGGTGTGATAATAACATTGTGGTTAAAGAAGAAAGTGTTTTTATATTGTAGGGACTAAAATATGCTGGAGGGAAATGACATATTGTCTAGGATTCTCTTGAAAATAACAACAATAAAAAAGAAAACATACGCATAGATGAAATAAATATGGAAAAATCTTGATAACTACTGAATCTGGGGAAATGGGACACAGAGGTTCATTGCACTGTTCTCTGAAATTTGAGGCATGTTTTATAACGGACTTCCCAGGTGGTCCTAGTGGTAAAGAACCTGCCTGCTAATGCAGGAGACATAAAAGACTCCGGTTCAATCCCTGGGTCAGGAAGATCCCCCAAGCAAGGAAATGTCAACCCACTTCAGTCTTTTAGAGTAGTGGTCCCCAACCGTTTTTGGCACCAGGGACTGATTTGTGGAAGACAGTTTTTCCACGGACCAAGTAGGGGATGGTTTGCGGATGACTTTTTTCTATTACTACATCAGGTTCACCTCAGATCATCAGGCATTAGACTCTGGAGGTTGGGGACCCTTGTTTTAGACAATAGATTAAGTAACAAAACAAAGCAGAAATTAGAAACCATTCAAATGAGCAGAAAAGGAACTAAGCATCCAAAGTCTGAAGGATATGGAAGAAACATTCACCAGAAAACTTGTAACCTTAAATGTATTTATTATTTTTTTAAAAGAATGATGAAAATATCACTTCTCAGCCTTTTGGCTAAGATCAAGTGCAAAAGAGAGACAAAAATAAATACGAATTTATGGCTTTGGAAAAGGTACTTCTCTGCATTTGGTCAAGATGGAGTAATGGGGACTGAATTTACCCATCTGCCTGAAACAACAGAAAACTGGGTGACCTGCAGGAATCAGTGGTTCCCAATACACTGAACATCAGTCCGCAGAAGAAGCGATCCCAGAGAAACAGAAAACAAGAGCAGTGAGTCCCGCGATTAACTTGGACCCGGTCAACGTCAGGCCAGCCTTGTCAATGGAGACGAGGAGCCATGAAATCAGAGAAGAAAGAGATCACGGTGGGCTGGTGTAGGCTGTTGAGAAAGGCTTGGTGAGAACTCACTGCCGGTCATGGTATTTTAGGCTAAGAGGAGACAGCTGAGACTATGCCAGCTAAAAAGGTATTTTTTCTTTAGGTTCACACTGGGGAACCATTAACCTAGTACAGTGCTCTTATTTTGTGATAGAAAAAGCCCAGGGAGGTTGGGCAGATAGTGACAGCTGGGTCTGACTCCGTGGTCCCTGGCTGGCAATTCTGGGCCTTTCTGCTTTCCCATTTGCTCCCGCTGGCCATCTGGGAAGGAACAGCAGCTTTGGAAAAACAGGAGTGTGCGGTAGTTCAAAGAGGGGCCGAGAGGAGACTGAAGCTCCCAGAGTGCCTTCCCTCTGTGTCTGGAAAGAAAGAAAGAAAGTGAAGCTGCTCAGTTGTGTCTGACTCTTTGCGACCCCGTGGACTGTAGCCCTACCAGGCTCCTCCGCCTGTGGAATTTTCCAGGCAAGAGTACTGGAGTGGGGTGCCATTTAAAGTAGCTGCCTTTGAAATCTCATACCCAGTCTTTAAAAATAATGTGACTTGTGTATCCCATTCTCTAGTGAGGATTTGGAATTAGACTGGGGACAGAATTCAGATGAGGCCATTAATTGGTGACTTTGGCCACGTTACTGAAACGTTGGTGGGCTTCCCTGGTGGCTCAGATGGTAAAGAATCCATCTGCAATGCAGGAGTCCCAGGTTCCATCCCTGGGTCAGGAAGATCCCCTGGAAGGCATGGCAACCCACTCCAGTATTCTTGCCTGAGCATCCATGGACAGAGGAGCCTGGTGAGCCGCAGTCCACGCGGTCACAAAGAGTCAGACACGACTGAGAGACTAACAAACACACGTTGAAACTTTGTGCCTCCGTTTCCACATCTGTATCAAGGCAATAGAGAAGGGAGGGGGAATCCATGGCAAGCCCAGGCAGCTCCATAGCTTACTAACATGTCAAACGTAGGTCTGACGTCTGACATCAAATCCAGCTTAGGAGTTTACTTAAGTGGAATGAAGCAATACATTTATACAAAGATTTCTACATTCATGCCCATAGCAATTTTATTTGGAGTAGCCCCAAACTAGATACTATTCTGTGCTGTGTCTGATTCTTTGTGACCCCACGGACTGTAGCCCCCCAGGCTCCTCTGTACATGCGATTCTCCAGGCAAGAATCCTGGAATGGGTTGCCATTTCCTACTCCAGGGGATCTTCCTGACCCGGCAATCGAACCCAGGTCTCTTGCATCTCCCGCACTGGCAGGTGGATTGTTTAGCATTAGCGCCACCTGGGAAGCCCCAAGTATTACTCTCATGTTTAACAATAGGTGAATAAATAAATTATGGTATATTCATTTGGCAGAGTACTTCCTTAGCAGTAAAATGGAATGAGCGAGGGATGCACGCTACATCACATATGAATCTCAAAATAATGAATTCATTTACATACAATTCTACAAGATGCAAACTAATCTGTCTTGTCAGAAAGCAGGTCACTGGTTTTCTGCAAAACAGGTGTGGAGTGGGTGAGGAAAGGCAGGGTGGAGAGATTGTTTTAAAAGCACGAGAAAATTTTGGGGGAGTGTTGGATATGTTCATTATTTTGTTTGTGGTGATGGTTTCATGGGTATCAACTTGTGTCAAACTTCGAAAACTGTACAATTTAAGAATATGTGGTTTATTGTGTTCAACGCTATCTGGATAAAGCTATCTAAATAATCTCAATAGTGAGATACCATTTCATACTCATTAGATGGGAAAAATTTCAAAGACTGACAGTTATCTGACATCTGTGAAGTTGTGGATGAAAAGAACACTACCGTATTGTTTATGGTATACGAGTAGGGAATGGCACCATGGCGGGGGAACGGGGGGTGGTGGTCTGTCAGACTCCTTCAAGATTTAATAGGCACTTTAACAAGTGCTGTAGAACTTCCTTGGCAGTCCAGTGGTTAGGACTTTTCCACTGCAGGGCTCACGGGTTCAATCCCTGGTAGGGGAACTAAGATCCCCTGATATGCTTCGAGGCCAAAAAAAAAAAAAGTGCCGTAAATGTAGTGGGTTTTCTGGGAAGATGGCAACCTAAACACCTCTGTGCCCCTCTTCCAGATACTTTTGAGCAAAACAGCTGCTGGGCTACCGGACTTCCATATTTTTCCTGGGGACCTGCCAGGATTCAGATGTACAAGGACCTTGCCCATTTTCCCCTCACCCGCTGTTGGACTCCCTCCTTACAGATCAGAAAAGTTTCTGAGCTAAAGTATAAGAAATTTACCACAGAAAGAGATCCGGAGCAGTGCTGACTGTCTCATTTGTCACCACTTGAGGCTGGGAGGCAGTTGGATAGTATTTACGAACTGCTGCTAGAAAAGGCTGGACTCCAAGGATCCCATATCTGGCCCAAGAGCCAGACATCCAGGGAGCCACAGACACCTACGTGGACATGTGCTCAGTCGTGTCAGACTCTGTTCCTTCTCCAGGGGATCTTCCCGACCCAGGGATCGAACCCGTGTCTCCTGTGTCTCCTGCATTGCTGGCGGATTCTTTACCACTGAGCCACAGGGGAAGCCCTACATGGATATACACTGTTTCAAAGACTGTGATGAATATACTAGAGAAATCTGTTTACAATAAACAACAAGTAAATTAGAAAATCAACTTCGAGATGAAGTGGAGAGGAAATACTTTTAGGCTATGAAAATCCGAATGGCTGATGATACATTTGGTTCCTGAAAGTGAGTGTGAACTTGTTAAGTCACTCAGTCATGTCCAACTCTCTAAGACCCCATGGACTATAGCCCACCAGGCTCCTCTGTCCATGGAATTCTCCAGGCAAGAATACTGGAGTGGGTTGCCATTTCCTTCTCCAGGGGATCTTCCTGACCTAGGGATTGAACCTGGGTCTCCCGCATTGCAGGCAAATTCTTTACCATCTGAGTCACCAGACTTGGTGGCTTGGATTTCTAGAATTCTGTATAAATGTGAAGTAAGGAAGCTTGCAAGAGAAGAGGCTTTCTGCAAAGGAAACTCTGTCAGTAGTCTGGAAGTAAAAGATCCAATTCTCTTACCTAAACCTGGTAGTTAGAGAAAGACGGACCCACAGGAAGCAAAACTCTCTAAAGATCTTATCTGACAAGGGGAAGATAAGGGGAGATTAAGAAAGCATGAAAGGAATGTCCCAAAGTTATTGGTGACATCTCCATCAATAACTCCAGCAAGCGTCCAAGTCTCCAGCAAGAGAGTTCCCTGCTCTGCATGCAGGTCTCAGAGGGCCTGGCTTTCTTCCAGCCAGAGCCCACCTTGCAGGGAAGGAGTGCCTGCTGTGTGTGGCAGGGGAGGTACCCACCCACCTTCTGCATGTGCTGGGGGTTCCCTGGACTCCAGAATACCCCTCCCCATGGTCCTGAGCCAAGCCTCAGGGTCTGGATTGTTTTTTTTCCAAGTCTGTTCTCCAGGGAATGAACACACGTGGCAGGATGCAACAGTGGGCGAAGACCACTCAGTGTGTATCTGTGTGTGTTGGGGAAGGCTGATGGAGCTTGTGTTGTGCTGTGTCCACACCCACAAGTGTGATGTTGTCCTTCTTTGTGAGAACAGAGGCGAGTGGGGACAGGAGGGGTGAGGGGCCATGAGCCAAGATGCCCCCCCAGTTTCCCAAGCAGCTCCCCACAAAGTCTGGGAATTCTAAATTTAAGCCCAGGCTTTATGAAGATTTATTTGTTACCTCGAAGGTTAGAACATGTTTTGTATCACAGCTTGTTAGTTTGATTGATAACTTTTACGTGTTTAGACAAAGGGTACGTGGGCGTTGCATTCTTGCCCTGGGCCCTGTAAATGTCAGGGCAGCATTGTCTATGGTAGATAATGAGCCATGAATTCAGAGAAGGAAGAGATCTCGGTGGGCTGGTGTGAGCTGTCGAGAAGGGCTTGGTGAGAATTCACGCCGGTCATGGTATCTTAGGCTAGGAGGAGACAGCTGAAGTTCTGCCAGCTCAAAATGTCAAGTAGCTTTTATTCAGGCTCACATAAGGGAAACCACTAACCTAGTACAGCGCTCTGATTTTACAATAGAAAAACCCAGGGAGGTTCGGAGATAGTAACGGAGTTCGGTCTGACCCCAAGGTCCCTGGCTGGCAGTGTGCCTTTCCACTTTTCCATTTGCTTCAACTGGCCAGCTAGGAAGGAACAGTGGTTTTGGAAAAACAAGACCGTGAGGAAGTTCAAAGAGGGGCTGAGAGGAGACTGAAGCTCCCAGAGTGCCTCCCTTCTGTCTGTCTGGAAACACAGCCTCAAGTAGCTGCCTTTGGAATCTCATACCTGATCTTTAAAGCTAATGTGGATTGTGTATCCTGTTCTCTAATGAATCAGAGATTCAACAAATTAGAGATCAAGCTTTGGAATTAGACTGGGGGTAGAACTTAGATTGGAGAAGGCAATGGCACCCCACTCCAGTACTCTTGCCTGGCAAATCCCATGGACGGAGGAGCCTGGTAGGCTGCAGACCATGGGGTCGCTAAGAGTCGGAGACGACTGAGCGACTTCCCTTTCACTTTTCACTTTCATGCATTGGAGAAGGAAATGGCAACCCACTCCAGTGTTCTTGCCTGGAGAATCCCAGGGACGGAGGAACCTGGTGGGCTGCCGTCTATGGGGTCACACAGAGTCAGACACGACTGAAGTGACTTAGCAGCAGCAGCAGAACTCAGATGCTGCCCATTAATTGATGACTTTGGCTTCCCCGGTGGCTCAGATGGTAAAGAATCTGCCTGCAATGCAAGCGACCCCAGTTCATTCCCTGGGTCAGGAAGATCCCCTGGAGAAGGGAATGGCTACCCACTCCAGTATTCTTGCCAGGAGAATCCCATGGACAGAGGAGACTGGTGGGCTACAGTCCATGGGGTCCCAAAGAGTCGGACACAACTGAGTAACACGTTCACTTTTTCGTTTTTGGCCAAGTTGTGGAAATTTTGAACCTCAGTTTCCTCATCTATAAACTGGGAGCGGTTAACGCTAGGGTCCACGTGAAGAGTAAATGCCATAACGTATATCAAGTATGCCTGGTGCTTGATGGGTGTTGGCTGATGAACTTTCTCCCGTATCCATGGGAACAGGAGTTCCCTAAAGAAATCGTCATTTGTGGTCTGGTCACAAGGCTCTGCGTTGTCCGTCAGAACCTCAGGATGGTATTACATGGTGTTTAGAATGTACATTGCGATGTATTTACTCGCTTTGGAAGGTGATATGGCAGCAACAGCTGAATTTTGAAGAACTGATGACATGTTAACTTAGGACGAACACAGAGCAATGCTGAGTCCTGGTAAATTTACTGTGCAGCCACTCACAATCAGTTGAGATTCTTGGATGAAGGGCACACTTTCCTTTCCAGAGTTCCAGTCTATTTTTGTCAGCAAGGAGAAGTGATATGGCTTATTTTGTAATAATTCTTGTAATCCTATGAGGAAATGCATGTTCTAAATCTACTAATCAGTTGACGAAGACATAGTATTGTGCTTTTCTGGGTATTTAGAGGGAATATCTGAGTTGCTGCGAAAGCCATGGGATGGTTTATATGTTGTGCAGAAAAATCACAAAGAGTCCTTTGACAGTTTTTTTTTTTTAACTAACAAATATATATGAAATTTATGAGTCTTAAAATGAAATCAGTGAAAATATACACATTTAGTGGTCAATATGTTCTCCCTTAAGGGCATTATGAATTTTAGAAAAAATGGAACTTTAACTTGTATCAAGCTATCGCTTTTAAAAAAGGCATTTTATTTATTTTTTATTTTTTTTTAAGAATATAAGGTTTATTGTTACAATTTATTCTGAAACTGTTGGTTCAGTTTGCTATATGTAAAAACGGGAATGTAATTTTTTAATTTTTTAAAAGTCATATGTTTGTTTCTTTTTGGCTCTGGGTCTTCGTTGCTGCCCTCAGGCTTTCTCTAGTTGTGGTACGCAGGCTTCTCATTGTGTTGGCTTCTCTTGTTGCAGAGTGCAGGCTCCAGGTGTGCATGCTAGTTGCTCCGCAATATGTGGGATCTTCCCAGATCAGGAATCGAACTGGTGTCCTCTGCACTGTAAGGCATTCTTAACCACTGGACCACCAGGGAAGCCCCGGTGATGTCATTTTTAAATTTACACAAAGCCTGAAGAGTTTGCTTCTTAATTTTCTCAGCACATAAAGAATGTAATGAAATCATTTTTATGTTGTTACTGAACTAGTTTTCATTGCTATGTTTTAAGTGAAATATATTTAATTATGATGGCTTAGGTGAGTAATTATATGGAAGTTGTCAGAGACCAGTATTCTGACCATTTACTTATCTCTAGATATTACACTAAAATGGCCATGTCACCTCAGCTTTGGGGAGAAAACATGGCAAAGCAGTAGAGCATAAAGAAAATAATATTTATTGATTGATTGATCTGGCTGCGCTGGGTCTTCACTGCAGCACACAGGATCTTTAGTTGCAGTATGCAAACTCTTAGCTGTAGCATGTGGGATCCAGTTCTCTGACCAGGGATCAAACCCAGGCCCCCTGCATTGGGAGCTCAGAGTCTTAGCCACTGGAGTACCAGGGAATTCCCCAAGTTATCACTGTTTGCTGCAAGTAACAGAATTGCTTTCCCCCAACTCCCCCCTCCTCCTTGTGGAGTTTTCTTGATCCTTTTCGCCCATTTCATCCACACCCCATCTCATATCTCAGACAGCCTCCAAGACTGGTTTTTGGTTGTTTGCTTGGTTTTAGATTCCACCTATAAGTAAGATCATATGCTCGTGTCTTTTTCTATCTGACTATTTCACTTGGTCTTCCCTGGTGGCTCAGATGGTAAAGAATCTGCCTGCAATGCAGCAGATCCGGGTTCAATCCCTGGATCAGGAAGATCCCCTGGAGAAGGAAATGGCAACCCCCTCTAGTACTCTTGCCTGGAAAATCCCATGGACGGAGAAACCCGGCAGGCTACAGTCCATGGGGATTGCTAAGAATCGAACACAACTGAGCAACTTTACTTTCACTTTTCATTTCACTGAGTATAACACCCTCAAGTTCTATCCATGTTGTCACAAATGGCAAGATTTCATTCTTTTTTCTAAAGACTGAAATAAATAAATATATCTATGTATATGTATAAATCTCTCACGTTTTCTTTGCCCATCTATCCATTGGTGGACAGTTAGGCCATTTCCCTGTCTTGGCTATCCTGAACAATATTGCAAACAGACATAGTTTTGAATGAGTGTTTTCATTTTCTTTGGATAAATACCTAGAAGTAGACATGCTGGATTGTATGGCATTCCTATTTGCAAGTTTCTGAGGAAGCTCCATACTGTTTTCCATAGTTGCGCTCTGGGGAAGCCAGTATAGAACATTTTAGTGGAAGAATGGGGGCCTTTCAGAATCTGTGTCATGTGGATGGTCTCATTTTATTACTATAGTCATTCAATGAATTCAACAAATGTTTGGGGAAGGAGATTTCTGAGAAGGGGAATAAATAGAGCAAGGGCCCTAGGTAAATGCATATCTGGAACATTCAAGGGACAGGAAGGAGGCCAGTGTGGCTAGAGTGTGTAGTCAAAGGAAGAGAAATATAAGATGAACTTGGAAGGTTAGTAGAGAGCCAGATCATGCAGGGCCTTGGAGGTTGTTGTATGGACTTTTCTTTCTTTGAATAAGATGGGGATTCATTGGAGGGTTTGGATAGCAGACAGTGCTTTCAATATTTTTCTTTGTTTTTAGTCTTCAAAAATTTTATGATGGTGTATCTTGGCATGAATTTCTTTGGGTGTATCCTGTTTGGGAATTTCTCACTGATTCTGTCTTTGGTCATTTGCATTTTTTGCTACTGAGCCCATTCAATGAGCTTTTTAATTGAATTTTTCCAGCAAAATATTTTTCAATTGAATTTTTTTATCATCTATTTCTTTTCTGTCTTCATTTTTTCATCTGTTGCAGGAGTGCTTCTAATTGTTCACTGGAGCATTTTTATGATGGCTGCTTTAAAATCTTGCACAGATTCTTGTCTTTTCTCACTGAAGTGAGATGACATACTCCTGGTTCTTGGGGGATGAGAGTAATGTTTTCATACATTCTGGACTCTTTTTTCTAGTTCCTCTTTAAATCTTCTACCTTGGCTGTTATTAACAGTTTTCCATTTGGTGAAAGTCTGGGCACCAGCCTCAGTCTGTGGACACTGTACCCCTGGGCTGGGAGGGAGAGGGAGGGGCATCCACTCTTTATTGGAGGACAGGGCATAGTCCACACTGGCATGGGGCCCAGGGCAGAGAGGAAAGGGTGTGATTTACTTGTGGTATTGATCTCAGGTGGCCTTGGCCTGCAACGGCTTGGAGCAGAGCTTGGGTTCCCAGCCAGAGGTTGAGGCTGGGTCACTGTGGAGAAAGCACCAGATCCTAGCCACTAGTCCAGTGGTCAGTGACAAGGGCCCTGGCCCTTTGGCTTTGCAGAAAAGAATTCCCACAAAGACAGAAAGCAGTGAAGCAAGTATTTATTCAGAGGAAAAAAAGAGTACAGTGTGTGTGGGTAGACACACGGGCAGAGTCAGAGAGAGACTTGTGGAGTCTTGCCCTCGTAGTGGTTTCAGTTCAGTCGCTCAGTCGTGTCCGACTCTTTGCAACCCCATGGACTGCAGCAAACCAGGCCTCCCTGTTCATCACCAACTCCCAAAGTTTACTCAAACTCATGTCTATCGAGTCGGTAATGCCATCCAATCATCTCATCCTCTGTTGTCCCCTTCTTCTCCCACCTTCAATCTTTCTCAGCATCAGGGTCTTTTCAAATGAGTCAGTTCTTTGCATCAGGTGGCCAAAGTATTGGAGTTTCAGCTTCAGCATCAGTCTTTCCAATGAATATAGAGGACTGATCTCCTTTAGGATTGACTGGTTGGATCTCCTTGCAGTCCAAGGGACTCTCAAGTGTCTTCTTCAACACCACAGTTCAAAAGCATCAATTCTTCAGCACTCAGCTTTTTTTATAGTCCAACTCTCACATCCATACATGACTACTGGAAAAACCATAGCTTTGACTAGTGGTTTGAATTACTTTAATGGGGCATTTCTTCTGGGTTTCCTTTGGCCAATCCTTTTGATTTGCTTGGTTCCCAGTCCATATTTCGATTATCTCAGGATCCTCCCATATGTGCACACAGACCTCTTAACCAAGATGGATTTTACCCAAAAGGCGCCTGGGTAGAACGTCCCTTGACGTAACTCCCCTTTGGCCTCCACGGAGCCTTTTCTGAGCATGTGTGGTCAGGGCGGTCTCCTGGCTTTGAGAATAAGAACTATGTGGTCTGGGCGGGTCCCAGCCACCTCGCCTTAACTGTCCCGCTCTTCTTGTCACGCAGTTTCCATCCGCAGGGACTGAATCTTCCATCGCTTTACCCTGGGGAGAGCCATCCGCCTCTTGCCTCAGTGTCTGGAGTAGCGCGGGTACTGTCAAAAGCACCGTGTCCCGCTCAGCTTCCTCTTTCCTGATCCTTTGGGTACAGACAGCAGTCACTTCATGGGGCTTTTATTTCGTCTACTCCTTTTGTTAGTGTTTCTCTGTGCTTCCATACCTGTGCCCTGTGGCCACGGGGAATCGGTTTAACTTGTGAGGGAAATAGAGCGACATCTGCTGGACACAGCGTGAACTGCTAGCTCAAGGTAGTTCACGATTATTAAATGGTGCTACATTCCTCTCTATTACGTTAATTTCTTTGTGACGCTGAGGTTTTTAGCTTTTGCAGAAAGAAAAGCAAGTACTGCACGATAATTAATGTGGAGTGTCCAATCTGATTCCTAAAGTTCAAAACGTTGTGCAGTGCCCAACAGGCAGGCACACACATCCCACTAATAAGTGTGGTTATGTGAGAATGAAATAAAAATATTTTTTCCTTGAATTTATACATTTTTTCCAAGCGATATAAATCATAATTAAGTCGTTTGAATATATGCTGCTTAACACATTATTGATCGGGAGGTTTTTGCGGAAACGAATGCCCGTGGCCAACAATTTTGTTATGTAAATGAATATTGAAACACTCCAGTCAGTAATGTTTGGGTAACAAAAGCCGTATTAATTCATCTTTGGTCATTTTGCCTGAGGGGTGCAATGAGAAAAATCAGAAGCGCTGAAGGCATTGAGAGAGTCTGGGGACCTCTGACTTAAGGATGAATTCCTCCTGCTTTCTCTATTTCTTCCAAGTAATGAATCACAACCTGCATGGGGTGCCGTTGTGTGCATAGAACTAGGAAATCCTCAGACTTAAGTCTTCATCTCACTTATGACAAACACCGTCTCTGCCTTGTCCTCCCCCAAGTTCCCTCATAACCTTAAAACTCAAACCTAAGTCTCTCTGTCCCCAGTTCTCATGGCACATGGACTACACCATCACCATCTGTTGTAACTTGGGTCTTTAAAGCCAAGAGGAAACACGTGTCTCGGCTCCCCCAGAGACTTGTTTCTAAAAGGAGGCAGGCCATTCGGGTCACCAGAAGACTTGGCTTGGGTGTTCATCATTTTGCCAATACCCCCTCCTCATGGGTAATTCTTGACAGATGTTGTTCAGTCGCTCAGTTGTGTCCAACTCTTTGCGACCCCATGGACTGCAGCACACCAGGCTTCCTTGTCCATCACCATCTCCTGGAGCTTGCTCAAACTCACGTCCATTGAGTCGGTGATGCCATCCAACCATCTCATCCTCTGTCGTCTCCTTCTCCTCCCACCTTCAATCTTTCTCAGCATCAGGGTCTTTTCAAATGAGCCAGCTCTTCACCCCAGGTGGCCCAACTATTGGAGTTTCAGCTTCAGCATCAGTCCTTCCAATGAATATTCAGGGTTGATTTCCTTTAGGATTGACTGGTTTGATCTCCTTGCAGTTCAAGGGACTCTCAAGAGTCTTCTCCAGCATCACAGTTCAAAAGCATCAATTTCTTCAGTGCTCAGCTTTCTCTATGGTCCAACTCTCACACCCATACATGACTACTGGAAAAACCGTAGCTTTGTCTATAAGGACCTTTGTTGGCAAAGTAATGTCTCTGCTTTTTAGTATGCTGTCTAGGCTTGTCCTAGCTTTTCTTCCAAGGGTAAAGTGTCTTTTAATTTCATGGCTGCAGTCACCATCTGCAGGCTGGTGGACGATAGTCCATATGCTACGCTATGTTATGCTAAGTCACTTCAGTCGTGTCCGACTCTGTGCGACCCCATAGACAGCAGCCCACCAGGCTCCCCCATCCCTGGGATTCTCCAGGCAAGAACACTGGAGTGGGTTGCCATTTCCTTCTCCAATGCATGAAAGTGAAAAGTGAAAGTGAAGTCGCTCAGTCGTGTCCGACTCCTAGCGACCCCATGGACTGCAGCCCACCAGGCTCTTCCATCCATGGGACTCTCCAGGCAAGAGTACTGGAGTGGGGTACCATTGCCTTCTGCGACGATAGTCCATAGGGTTGCAAAAACTAGGACATGACTGAAGCAACTTAGCGTGCATCTAACATGTAACTATGTAACAGCCCTGTGTGTATGTGTGTGTGTGTGTGAAGTTGCTTTAGTCGTGTCTGTCTCTTTGCGACCCTATGGACTGTAGCCCGCCAGGCTCCCCTGTCCATGCAATTCTCCAGGCAAGAATAGTGGAGTGGGTTGCCATGCCTTCCTCCAGGGGGTCTTCCTGACCCAGGGATTGAACCCACATCTCTTACATCTCCTGCATTGGCAGGCAGGTTCTTTACCACCAGCACCATCTGGGAAGCCCCGTAACAGCCCTATAGAACATGTAACTATAGAACCACTCTATATAGAAGATAAATATACAATAGGCACATAGCGGTAACAGCTCTAGTTTGCACTGCCAACAAGTGACGAGCAATCTTCTTTTTTTAATTTTATTTATTTTTCGTTGCAGGATGCTTGCTCTGTGGCAGGGTGCTGGTCTTTGCCTTACATCAGCGTGAATCAGCCACAGGTCTACGTATGTCCCCCATCTCTTGAACGGCCCTCCCAGCTCCCACCCCAGACAGTCTTCTGAAACAGTTTACTCTAAATGCTGCATGGTGTGTAATCTATTTAAAGACCTTTCAAGGAACAAGTAGGAAATCAGAGTTAAATAATTTCAGTCTGAAATGGGGACACTATCAGCAGAATGTAAGCTATGGGAAACTCTACACAACAAACAACCTTGTTCCTTTGATTTGAAAAAATTGTCAGAAAAACAAAAACAAAAACCCACAATGGAATGGGAACCATTAGAAAATGACATTCATGAGAGCTGGAAATCATCTGACTACATATTTGATACCAAGTAATTTCTGTTGCTTCTTAGATAGGAGATGGTTATTTAAAATAATCTCTCTAGTAGAGATTTGTAAAATGATAAAAATTATATATCTGTGACTTGCTTCAAAACACTAATGGAGAAGTAGAGGAGGCAGGTATGACTAGAGGTTAAAATTTTAGGGCTGAGTGAGGGGCACACAGAAGCCCATTATATTGTCCTTTTTGTGCGTATGTTCAAAATTCTCTACAAAATTTAATTAAAAAAATTTTTTTTAAAAAGTAAGAAAATATTTGACTTGATTGTCAAACCTGACAGACACGACTCCATGACTCACAGAAGATGCTAAGACCAGTATACTGAGGACAGAATCTAGTCTGTGGCTGTAGGTGCCTGTCTTGGGGAGTTAATGTCTTGTTATTGTTAAATATCAAGAAGTGAAATAATTTCATTGTTTTTAGTACTAAAAAAGTTCTGTGTAAGTTGTACAAAATTAGATACTTTCCTTGGTAAAAAAAAAAAAAATTGAAATGTTTTTAATTTTCTATCAAGCATGCCCAAATATTCCACACACAGCAAATAATGTGTTTCAAAGAGATCAAGTAGCATTTGTAATAGAGGGAGGAGCACTGTTATCCCTAGCATGAATATAATGGTGATAAAAGTAAAATAAAATGATCAACATTATGGAATTTTTGAGGCAAAAAAAGATTTTTTTCCCCAAGTGAGACCAATATTTTATTAACATACTAGAAATAAGCCAGCACAAAGTACATTCAAAAACATTCCCATGGTGCTAAAAATCCCACCACCACCACACCCTCAGCCTCACAGATCTGGGTTTTCCCAGCAGCCCCTGGGCAGACTCAGCTTTTCCAGGCCTCCTCTAAGAGCCTGGGGGTGCGGTCTGAGGTCCTCAAGCATGTTGATGCCCCAGCTATGGCAGGTGATGAGCAGGTCATGGAGATGCTGCGGGTTCTGCTCGCCACTGGGGATGGCGACAAAGTCATCAGAGGAACCTGGGTCCTAAGGGCAGTATTTTACTCCTGTATCTTGTGACCCGTGACGTTGTTCAACCCCTGCTGCTCCCTGACACTGTCTCCCTCTAGCATCTGTGTCCCCATGCCTTGCAGGCTGTTCTTCCTCAATCTCATTGATGGGCTACACTTCCTCCAACTCACCCTGCAGTCATTGGGGTGGGGTGGGGTGGGAAGGGGGCTTTGGCACCTGGGAGCTTCTCCTCTGGGGGCTTATAAGGAGGCGGCACAAGCTAAAGAGAGCTCTCCTGCATGGCTAGACCAAACCCAAAGTCATTCGCTTTCCCAACGCGCCCTCCCAGAACGGTAGATTCAAATCTACTGTAGAATGCCACTTTAGAAAACACTTCATGAGGAAGCCATCTGACTGAATACGATTTTATTTTGCAAAGAATATCATCTTAGCAACCAGCTGTCCTCTCTAGATGAATCTTGAAATGGTAATATTTTTAATGAAGTAAGCTGAAGGACTCTAACAGTGATCCCAACAACTTTTTCGATGAGTTCCATATACCGTAAGAAGTTGAAATCTTGGCCACTAGGGGAACTCTGAAGTTTCTCTTCCTTAAAGTTTTGGGGGGAATAGTCCAGCGAATGGTTTGGGGTATAATCTCCAGTGAGTCTGCTGGTATACAGGCATAAAAAAATGGCTGGTTTTGTTTTTTTTCAGAATGGAAGCTGATACTCTCTTGATGAGGTTTTGCTGCTGATTTGTATTTACTTGGGAAATAATCCAGTCTTTCTGATTCATAATCCCTTACATTCTTCCTTCTTGTGTGTTTCTCTTTACTCTTTGTATAACTCTCATCACATTCCCAAGGCATGTTGTTCTTTCTAAAGAAGTCCAATTTGGCCTTCCTTATATCTCTGCTTTCTGAATGCCTGTGAGGTCTGCCTTGGCTTTTTGCAAGATGTAATTTAATATTGGATTCTGTTAAGGGAACTAAATAATTTTTCCCGCTTACTGTAGTCTGTGAAAGCATCTCCCCATTGAAAGAAATGGAAGATGATACAGATGGAACCTCAATGATATTTAAGGAGCTGTGACACCACAGGTCAGGAGGCTGCATTTTGGGGGACCATCCACATTTCCTGCTTTTGTGGTATTCATGAGATGATGGTGTCATTTTGGAGGACGATCTATATTTCCTGCTTCTGTGGGATTCATAAGAAGGCGGTGTAATACTGGAGGACGACCTGTGTGTCCTGCTTTTATGGGATTCATAAGAATGGGGTGTCACAATTGACGAGTGTTGTCGATGACCTCTAATATGATGGGAACCGAAAGCTTCACTATAAAGTGGTTTCAAACCCATTTTGACTTTCTTCTTCTTGTAGAGATTTTCCACAGGTATGCCTTTCTGTAATTCAAATAGAATACCCTCTGCTTCCTGCCTTAAATAAGGGGTGGCATCTAAAAAGATACAGTCTTCACTCTCAAGTACATCATGAGCTGAGCTTTCCTCCGAGTTACCTGAATTCTCGATATCTGTCTGACTGTCAGTAAAATCTTCAAAATTCTGAATTGAATGGGAACCACCTGCATCCTGAGCCTTTTTCTGAATCTTTAAATCAACAGATTCATATGTACTTGTTTCTTGAAACCATACATGACATTGTTTATCTTTTTCTGGAGTCACACGAGATTTTAACTTAGAAAGAGCCGTGGTATCTTTCTGCACTGTGCCGTGTTGATCAGGGTCAGGGGCACACACCTGGGTAGGTGCCAAGAAATTTCTGACTAATGATGAGTTTTCATGGAAACTTTGTTTTTTGAAAGGGATATGTTTTAATGGTTGTGTATTAATGGAATGACCGCCACTTTCCCCACTGCTGTCTACTTTTTTACATATTGCAATTGTCTGTAATTTAAGACTATGTTTGGGAAATGCAATTGGCTTAGGGAACATCCTTGCATCTGGAGAACCCAGGAGAAAACGAAGGTATTTGTATTGTAAGTCAAGATCTATCTGATGAAGAGAGTTTTCCTCAAAAAGTAACAAAACTCTGTTTTTTCGTTTTGGTACTTTGACCACAGAATGAACACATTTAGATACAGGTTTCCTTCCATCCTGAGCACTGGCCATTGTGGAAGATTCCCTTACAATTCTGGGAAAGGCTTTCATTTGAATCTCCAGTGTCTTCTTAGAAAAGTGTATGAGGAGTTTGTTTTTCTCTCCTACTGAGCAGTTCTGGAGAATATGAGGCAATGTTTTCTCTCTAGCGGAAGTCAATGAAGGTGCTCCACTTTCCAGCGCTTTCACCCTCCTTAACTTTGTAACGTTCACTGCCTCTTCACTGCCTCTTGAAACATTAACAATCAGTGACTTCATACAATCGACAGGAGGTGAGTCTTTTTCATATTTGTGTTTTAGGTTAAATTCTATAGTATCAATCCCTTCCAGAGGCAAAAAGAACATTTGTTTAGGTCTTGGATAGAGCTTCCAACTGTTATGTTTTGAAATAGCCAATTTTTGATAAAAGCTGAACCTTTGAAAGGATTGTTTTACCACCTCTGGTATCAAATTCAGTCTTATTTCAGGTGCTTTTGACTCTAAATGATGCGTGAGCTTGATTTTTTCTTTGCAAGTAAAATTTTCTAAAATAGGTTTTGGCCGCAATTCAGGATGTATCATCATGGATAGTGTACTCGGACCCCTTGTGAAACGTTGTGACTTCCAACCATCAGGTTTATTGTCTTTTACTTTTTCAAGGTTTTTAGGAAAAAAGTTGTTTTGAATCATGCTTTTTATCTGGGATTCAAGAACATTTTTAATTGCTTCACAAATAGGAATCATAATTCCCGCACTTGGACTATATCCCACTGTTTTTCTCTCATTACCTTTAGCTGCTTGGGGTTGAATAGGCACAATTCCTAGAGAAGTTTCTAGTTGCTGGACCTTTTGCATGGCTGTGTCCTGTACACGTTCACTCTGATCCCTATGATCGAGTGGCGAGGCACACCCCGTGGTATCAACGAGTTGAGTCTCATCTTGTGGTTCTTCTACCTTTGGAGGAGAACTGTTCATATTTAGGGTGCTTTTCATGTGAGTTTCCACATTTTCCACATTTGTAGACATGATTAGACACCCTGTAGGTGTTTCAGTGGGTTTTGGTGCCTTTCCTTGCTCCATCATAATCAAGTCAGGTTCTTTTATGATTGTCGCAACATTTTCCTTTGGATCTTTAGACGTGATTAAACACGCTGTAGGAGTTTCAGTGGGTTTTGGTGCCTTTTCCTGGTGGATCGTAAGCATGTCAGGTTCTTTAACAATCCTTTCCACATTTTCCTTTGGATCTTCAGACATGATTACACACTCTGTAGGTATTTTAATGGGTTTTGGTGCTTTTTTTTGTCCAACTTTAAGGAAGTCAGGTTCTTTTACGATCTTTTCCACATTTTCCTTTGGATCTTCAGACAAGATCTGACTCCCTGTAGGAGTTTCAATGAGTTTTGGTGCTTTTTTTTGCTGGATCGTAAGCATGTCAGGTTCTTTAACAATCTTTTCCACATTTTTCTTTGGATCTTTAGACATGATTAGACACTCTGTGGGTGTTTCAGTGGGTTTTGGTGCCTCTTCTTGTTCAACTGTAAGCAAGTCAGGTTCCTTTATGATCCTTTCTGCATTTTCTTTTGGATCAGACATGATTAGACACCCTGTAGGTGTTTCAGTGGGTTTTGGTGCCTCTCCTTGTTCAACCATAAGCAAGTCAGGTTCTTTTACGATCCTTTCCACATTTTCCTTTGGATCTTCAGACATGATTAGACAGTCTGTAGGAGTTTCAGTGGGTTTTGGTGCCTTTTCTTGTTCAACCATAAGCGAGTCAGGTTCTTCTATGATCCATTCCACACTTTCCTCTGTATCTTCAGACATGACTAGACACTCTCTAGGTTTTTTAATGGGTTTTGGTGCCTTTTCTTGTTCAACCATAAGCAGATCAAGTTCTTTCACAATCTTTTCCACATTTTCCTTTGGATCTTCAGACAAGATTTGACTCCCTGTAGGAGTTTCAGTGGGTTTTGGTGCCTTTTCTTGCTGGATCATAAACATGTCAGGTTCTTTTACAATCCTTTCCACATTTTTCTTTGGATCTTCAGACATGATTAGACACCCTGTAGCAGTTTCAGTGGGTTTTGGTGTCTTTTCTTGTTCAACCATAAGCAAGTCAGGTTCTTTTATGATCCATTCCACACTTTCCTTTGTATCTTCAGACATGACTAGACACTCTCTAGGTTTTTTAATGGGTTTTGGTGCCTTTTCTTGTTCAACCATAAGCAGATCAAGTTCTTTCACAATCTTTTCCACATTTTCCTTTGGATCTTCAGACATGATTTGACTCCCTGTAGGAGTTTCAGTGGGTTTTGGTGCCTTTTCCTGCTGGATCATAAGCATGTCAGGTTGTTTACCAATCTTTTCCACATTTTCCTTTGGATTTTCAGACATGATTAGACTCCCTGTAGGAGTTTCAGTGGGTTTTGGTGCCTTTTCTTGTTCAACTGTAAGCAAGTCAGGTTCTTTTATGATCCTTTCTGCATTTTCTTTTGGATCAGACATGATTAGACACCCTGTAGGTGTTTCAGTGGGTTTTGGTGCCTCTTCTTGTTCAACCATAAGGAAGTCAGTTTCTTTTACAATCCTTTCCACATTTTCTTTTGGATCTTTAGACATGACTAGACAGTCTGTGGGTGTTTCAGTGGGTTTTGGTGCCTTTTCTTGTTTGATCGTAAGCACATCAGGTTCTTTTATGATCCTTGAGATATCCTGGTCTGGAACAACCCTTTCGATTGTTTGTGGAGCTAAATTTTTATTTATCTCTCTGCTGAGGTTTGCTTCTGATTTGATGTTAGGAAGTTTGTGCATTTGTTGTTTGTCTACCATGAAGGGCTGGGAATCCTGTGGAATTGTGTTTGTAAAATTCCGGTTCTCTTCTTTCACAATGCTTGAACTGTCCATCTTCATAGTTTCACTAGTATTTGGTGATTTCTTCTGGAATTCTGAAATACGGGTTCTCTTTACACTTTCTAGGTTTGTCTGAGATTTTACTGGGTCTTTAGTCTGAGATGGACTCACTGTGTAAATAGAAAGACTTCTGATAAATATTTCTGAGGCATCTCCTCTTCTCAAAGCTATTTTCTTTGATTTGTTAAAGTTATACTCTAATTTCTTTCGATTGCTTGGAGTACCTCGTCCCGTGTCGCCTAGAATCTGTGGAATTGGATGTTTTCGGATTTTCGTATTTAAATATTGGGGGCCCAATTCTCTTTTCAAGTCTGCTATTGTTAATCTGCCTTTCCGGCCTCCTAATTTGGGAGAAAGAGGAATGTAGGCATAAAATGAATCCAGAGCATGTTTTTGAAGCATTTTTTGTAGTTGCATGTTATGTTTTGCACTGGACACTTCTCGTTCCTTTTTATGTTTTTGTTTGACTGGGCATCTGTTTGCCATGGGAGCGATTACCTGAGCCTTAATTTGAGGCTCCTCTGCCTTTAGAGATGCAGTGTTCAGGCTCACTGTACTGCTTGTGTCCATTTTTATTGTCTCCTCCTCCAGATTAACAATGGTGAGTTTGTGCATTTCTATTTTGTCCTCTTCTAGATGGACGGCTATGTTTGTATCTATTTTTAATATCCCTTCTTTCATGTCTAACTTTTTTTGCTCCAGATTTCCAGTAGAGCCAGTGTCAGTTTCGTTTTTTCCCCCCACATCTCCAGATTGAAGTGGAAAAGTCCAGGAGGAAACAGACTTCTGAAGTGGTTCTAGATTGTGTGACTCTTTATCTGGAACAAGCAATGTCTGCTCCTTTTTCCCTCTTTGGGCATCAAACTCTGTCATACGCATTTGTATTCCTGGTAGCATTTGTATTTCAGGGCATGCTGTAGTTTGCTTGCGCACATCTATTTCCAATGATGTCCTTTGCTTTACATGTTGTAGTGGAATTTTCAGAGAAAGACTAGAATCCACTCTGGTCTTTTGTCCACTCCCAGACTGCAGCACCACTTGCTTTTTCATGACAATTTCTTGATCTGCATTTTGGAGTGCATCTGACTCTGTGATATTTATTTCCTCAAGGGGTTCCTTTATCTGTGGTGCTAACACTTTGGGAGGGGACATTTCATTTGTTTTTCCATTGTTTTGTCTATCTTCTTCTGGCTTATCAAGTTTACATAGATCTGTAGATGCTGGAGATGCTTGTGATAAAGCTTCTTGTTGGTGGTGGACATCTTGCTTTGAAGCAGAAAATCCTTCTGAACCGACAGGGGAGCCAAGTGTGGCATATATTTCCTTGGATAGTTTCCTTGGCAGTGAAACTAGAACGTGAGGACTTATTTTATGATTTAAGTTACTCATTATTTCTGTTTCTTTCTTCAGGCTTTCAATTTTAGTGAGATCCATCATGGGGAAGGAAAGAATTGTAGCCAAAGTTTCTGGTTTGTAATTTTCTTGCTGAGCCTCTGACCCTGCAAAGAAACATTCCAGCCTTTTCCCACTTTTTATAGTACCATACCCTGTGACATAAAAGTCCTCCTGCTGTGAATTTGAAAGTAACTGACTCACATCTCCTTCAGATTTGACTTGTAGAGGTTCCCTCCTTTGCTGTACACTGATCACAAAGTTTGATGTCCACTGTTGTATGGCGTCTTCTGGCACCGAGCATTCTGCGTTTTTAACAATTTCCCTCTCACCAGCAGCTGATTCTCTAATTGCTGTTTTCTGGGTATCTGATGTTTCTTGGAGATTTTGCTGTGACCCAGAGGATCCTGTGATTTCTGGTGTGTCTTTGTCTGTTTTGCTCCCTAAATCTAAATAAAGAGGTGCAGAAGGGATAGAAACAAAAGTCCTTGTCACGACCATACTTGGTTCATCTTTATCTTTGTGTACTTTTCCCCCTGGCTCTTTAATAACATTCAGCACAAATTTCTTTGTACTAAGGACATCTGGAATTGGTGAAATCGCTGATTTTTTGTGATGGGTCCGTAGCCTCATATCTACATTTTTCACATCAAGCTTTTTTTCTTTCTCTGACATACATTGTTTTCTTTTTGTTACATCACCACTAATTCCCTTTGCATCTGTTCTCTTCTTTGCATCTGATAATGCTGAAATCATTTGTGGAAGTAGAGAGGGTTTTTTAATTCCAAGCTTTCCTTCATCTACTTGTGTACCTTTGTCCAATTTAGGCTTAGTTGGAGGGGCAGCAAGATAAATATTTCTTACCACCTTACCAGGTGGTTTACCTTGAGTTTCCTGTTTCTTTTGCTTTGTCCCTCCAAGGTTCAGATACAGTTCTGATCTGTGGAGTGTATATGAAGAAGGTGATTTCTTGGACTTCAAAATTATATATCTGGTGTGTGTCACACCTCTCCTATCTACTGATTTTTCTCTGTCCCTATCTTCTTTCTCAGGAATAGGTTGTTCCTCATTTTGAACATCTTTCCTGGAATCATCACTAATTGAATATGTATGTATCATTTGCCCTGCCTTTGATATTCTCCCCAAAACAGACCTTCTATGTGCTAGCATTTCATCATCAACTTGTACTTCTTTATCCAACTTGAGGGCACAGATAGATGGTGATGAAATAGAAAATTTGGTCAGGTTTTGACCATCTTTTGTGATATCATCACTAATTGAATATGTATGTGCTGTTTCCTCTGCATATACTATTCTCCCCAAAACAGGCCATCTAAGAGCTAGCATTTCATCATTGACTTGTACTTCTTTATCCAGCTTGAGGGCAGAGAGATATGGTGATGAAGCAGAAAATTTGGTCAGGTTTTGACCATTTTTTGTGGTATCACCATGAATTGAACCCCTATGTACTATTTCCCCTGCATATGGAATTCTCCCCAAGGCAGACGTTCTACGTGCTAGCATTTCATCGTCAACTTGTACTTCTTTATCTGGTTTGAGGGTAGGAAGAGATGATGATGAAGTAGAAAATTTAGTCAGGTTTTGAACATCTTTCATGGTATTACCACTCATTGTCTCTGTATGTACTATTTCCCCTGCATATGAAATTCTCTCCAAGGCAGACCTGCTACGTGCTAGCATTTCGTCATTGACTTGAACTTCTTTATCCAATTTGAAGGCAGAAAGAGATGGTGATGAAGCAGAAGATTTGGTCAGGTTTTGACCATCTTTTGTGATATCACTACTAATTGAATCTGTATGTCCTGTTTCCCCTGCATATGATAGTCTTCCCAAGACAGACTTTCCACGTGCTAGCATTTCATCATTGACTTGAACTTCTTTATCCAATTTGTGGGCAGAAAAAGATGGTGACAAAACAGAAAATTTGGTCAAGTTTTGATCATTTTTTGTGATATCACCACTAATTGAATCTGCATATGCTATTTCCCCTGCATATGATAGTCTTCCCAAGACAGACCTTCCACGTGCTAGCATTTCGTCATCAACTTGAACTTCTTTATCCAGTTTGTGGGCGGGAAGAGATGGTGATGAAGCAGAAAATTTGGTCAAGTTTTGACCATTTTTTGTGATATCACCACTAATTAAATCTGTATGTCCTCTTTCCCCTGCATATGATAGTCTTGCCAAGACAGACCTTCTGTATGCTAGCATTTCGTCATCAACTTGAACTTCTTTATCCAATTTGAAGGTGGGGAGAAATGGTGATAAAGCAGAAATTTTGGTCAGGTTTTGACCATCTTTCATGGTATCACCACTAATTGAATCTCTGTGTACTGTTTCCCCTGCATATGCTATTCTCCCCAAGACAGACCTTCCACGTGCTAGCATTTCATCATTGACTTGAACTTCTTTATCCAATTTGGGGGCAGAGTGATATGGTGATGAAGCTGAAAATTTGGTGAGGCTTTGACCATCTTTTGGAACTGAACTGAACTGAACTGTGATGTCACTACTAAGTGAATCTCTGTGTACTATTTCCCTTGGATATGAAATTCTCCTCAAGATAGACCTTGTATGTGCTAGCATTTCATCATTGACTTGTACTTCTATATCCAACTTGAGGGCAGGGAGAAATGGTGATGAAGTAGATTTGGTCAGGTTTTGAGCATCTTCCGGGGTATCACCAGTAGTTGTGTCTGTATATAATTTCCCTCCAGATGATACTCTCTGCAAAATAGACCTTGCATGTGCTAGCATTTCATCATCAACTTGTACTTCTTTATCCAATTTGAGGGCAGAGAGAGATGGGGATAAAGTAGAAAATTTGGTCAGAACCATACCTGGTTCATCTTTACTTTCCTGCATCTCCTTTCCTTGATGTTTGGGAGACACAAAGTTTCTTCTTTCTACTCCGTCCTCTTTCTTGTTCCGGGGCAAATATTTTTCTTTGCGGGGACTAATGACAGTATCACTCGCCATTGACTCTACATGGATCACTTCCTCAGAACTTGATGACTTCTGGAAGTTTACTGGGGGAAAAGAGGACCTTGGTAGCACTGACATGCCCTCTTCTCTTATGCTGGTGTTTTCATCAAGGTGAAGAGAAGCAGATAGAGAAGCACAGGTCTCAGTTTGCATGGCATCATCTGGCTCCTGTTTATCTTTCCAAACCTTCCCTTTAGTTTTTCCCTGAAGGTCAGTTAGATTGTGTGTAAGTACAATAGGTGATTCTGCTTGTGGGGGAGGCAATTTTGTGATTCTTATCATGTACCTGTCTCCTTCTGGTGTATCAGATTTAAGATATGGTAGAGTCAGTAAAGAAGTACAGATGTTTTTCAATCTTGTAGCTAGTTCACTGTCCTCTCTCTGTACCATTTTCTTTTGCTTTTTCATTTTGCACCGTGATTCTCTGGTATCATATCTATGTGAAAGTGGTAAGTCTTTTGCCTTCTGATGCACAGATATTGGAAGCACTCTGTCTTCATTACCTGTTTTGAGTCTAGCTTTGTTTTTTAACAAATAACCATCAAATGACTTAGCATCTGCTTTTGTGTTTAGATTGAGTGGATCAAAAATCTTCAGTGGTGGAAAACAGGATTGTGTTATTCTTTCTGTATCTTTCTTTTCATTTCTGCTAGTGTCTCGTCTCAGGTAAGATGGAGAAGGTAAGGAGGCACGAGTTTCCCTCAGAGCCATTCCCAGCTCACCATTGGCATCCTGCATTTCCTTCCCTTGCTCTTTGACATTCAAAGGCAGTCTGCTTCTACTGAGTAAATGTGTAAGTGGGGATGTTTGGGCTTCCACAGCTGTGATTTTGGGGTGTGTTCTATCTTTCTCATCTTTTCTTTTTACTCTGATCTCTGTCTCTTTATACAACACACGTCCGTTAGCTCTTACTGTTATATTACACGAGCTAATACCTTGACTGAAATCTGCATGTCTGATTTTCCCTGTACCTGATGACTCAAGGAGCTGAAATGGTGGAGAGAATCCCGGGACTGCAGGCAAGTGTTTGTCTTCTTTGATTCCTGCATCCAGTCTACGGTCTGATGGAGAAGGCAAGGAAGGACGAGTTTTTGTTGGAGTCACACCAGGGTCTCCTGTTCTCCCCCGCCCCTGTTCTGCGCTCTCCTCCATGCTTGGCTGCGCTTCCTTTCTTCTGCTCAGAGCATCGTGCTTGGAGACACGGAACACATGAGGCGGGGATGATGTCTTTGCTTTGAAATTTGAGCCACTGGCATGCACCGAGCCTCTCACAACTATTGCGTGTGCTCTGTCCCTTTCTGTTGGTGGTGGATATTGTTTTTCTTTCTTTCTATCAGTTGACTTTAGAGGCGCTTTCTGTACTGAAGGCCGTGAGGCTTGGATCTTGAGATGTGGCACAGAGTGCCTTAGGACCGGACCACCTTTGTCTTCTTTTATTGTGTCAGATTGAAGATGAGCTGAAGAAGTGACAAAAGGGCAGATTTTGCTCAGAATCACAACTGTGTCCCTTCTCCCTTTCTGCTCCTGTTTCACTTGCTCCTTAATGCTCACTTGCAGTTTCTTTGCTTGGAGCATACGGAAAAGTGGGGATTTCCTTACCTTCAAAGCTAAGGACTTGGGATGCATTGGATCCCTCACAAAAATATTTGCTTTATCCTTTTCTTCCTGCATCATGTATTTTGTTCTTTTTGAATCACTTGAGATCTCACTCAGAGGTGACACTGTATATTTTAACTCCTGTGCATCTGATGACTTCCTGCGCCATAACGGTGGAAGACAGGATTTGAGAGCTCCTTGCTTCTCTTTCTTGCCTTTGTTTAATGTAAACTGAGGTAGACAAAGTCCTGTCAGGACCTCATCTAGTTCACTTTTTCTTTCCTGTGCATGTCCCAGGTTTTCTCTTCTGTTTGTTGGTTCATCTCTAGTCTGGGGGCTGTGGCTCCCAGGGTTACTGGGAACATGTGGAAGTGGGAACTCCTTTGCCTTGGAACTTGTTTCTTTGGAGTACTTCATATAATTCATATTGGCTGTTTCTCCTTGATCCTGTCCTTTCTGGGGCATAAATTCCTTTGCTGCTTGTACATTGCTTATGATACCTCTCTCAGTTGAGTCTCGATTTGCTTTTTTCACTACATCTGATGATTTCTGGTGGGGTAGTTCTGAACAAGAGTATCTTGTTACTTTAGCTCTGTCATCTGCTTCTATTATTCTTGTATTCAAGTTAAAAGAAGTGGCAGGTCTGGAAGTACAGATCAAAATCACACTTGGTTCACGAATTCTTTGTATCTTATTCTTTTGCTCTTTGACATCCAGCTGGATTTCCTGTAAAAGTGGTGAATTCTTTTTCTTCCAAAGTAGGACTTTTTCCATATTAACTCTCTTCTCTTCTTCCTGTATTGTATGTTTTTTAGCTTTGTTAACCCTGTTTGAAACAGACTTTTCATATGCTATGTTTCCCATATCTGATGACTCCTGGAGTTTGGGTTGTAGAAAACAGGATCTTGTTTTTCTTAGCATGACTGCTTCTCCTTCCCTTCTTGTGTCCACTTCAGAGTAAGGTGGAGAAGAGCTGCAAACACAAGACTGTCTCTGAATCCCAAAATGTTTACCTTTATCTTGCCGTATCTCTTCCTCTTTTTCTTTGATGTTCAACTGCAATTCTTGGGCAACTGGAGACTGGTTCACCTCCAGAGGCATTCTTTGGGGATGCCTTACCTCTTTCAAAGCCATGTCCACTCTGTCTTCATTTTCCTGTGACATATATTTTGATCTTGCTATATTGCTTAAAATATCATCAGCTGGCTCCTTACATGTTATCATTGCATCTGACAGTTCCTGGAAGGTCAGTGATGGAGGGCAGAACCATGATACTGTTTGTGATGCTGCTTCTTTTACTCCAGGACCCTGCTCCAGGTGAGAAGAAGATGGAATGGAGGCATGGGGCTTATTCAGAACTACATTTCCATTACTTTCATCTTCCTGCATCATTTTCTCTTGCTCTTTATTGTTCCACTGTGGTTCATTTCCATGCGGTGTGTGTTTGAAAAGTTTTTTCTTTCTTTTAAAAGTGGGCCTTTTGCAGTTCCTTTTATCTTTCACATATACTATATTGTCTCCATCTTCCCTCTTTTGCTGTGGGAAATGTTTTGATTCTATTATGTTGCTTAAACTCTCTCTATTAATTGACTCTGCAAATGACGCTTTCCTGATATTTGATGTCGCCTGGAGCTTTAGTGGTGGAAGGCAGTTCTGTGGTATTCTTGACGTATCTCTTTCTCCTTTTGTTCTTGAGTTCAAATCAAGAGGTGAGAGAGATGGTACAGAAGTAAACAAGTTTGTCAGTTTCACACCTGATATACCTTTTCCTATCTGCCCCTCGCTCTCTTGTTTTACAATTTTCAACTGCCCTGGCAATTCCTTTTCACTGAGCATGTGTGATCGTGATGGTTTCTTTGCCTTCAAGGTAATGTTGGGATTCATTGTTCCTTTCACGTTAACTCCTTTTATTCTAATCTTCCTCGGCAGTTCTGGTCTGTTGCCTGGGCCACCATAGTCAGTGGTATTAAATACGTTTGAAAATATCAATTTCTCCAAAGTCCTTTGGGTGGGTACCATGTCTTTCTCAACTCCTTGTTTTAGGTCATTCTTCTGTCTTTTATTTTCAGGCAAAGGAGGGATATGGATAGAAAGAGAATGTGAAAAAAATCCAGGTAGACATACCTCTTTTTGTACTTTTTTTTGACATGCTTTACCTAAGTGCACCTTCTTTCTAACACTTAGCTTGGGGGAGCTAACATTTGTTATTGAATCAATTATCTGCTCCCCATCCAATAATTTCTTTCCTTTTGGCAACGAGACATTCTGATATTTTGCAGTTTCACTGAATGATTCCAAAGGTGGCCTTGTATTTTGTCTCGTCATTTGCGTTGGAGGAGCTGAGGGTACAGTCCATTCCAGGCCACACTCACGTTGAGTATTTGGTTGTTCTTTAGAAATCAAGTCTAATCCTTTTGTCCTGCTCGACACATTACCTACTTCTGATAATGCTTCCTTCGTCTGAGGCGTTAAATGTGGCAGGAGCCAGGGATTGTTTTGAGGGTAAGATATATGCTCAGAGGGAATTCTCAGGGAGGGAAATTTCTCAGAGGGAATCAGTAGGTGCTGCTGCTTTTGTTCCACACTGGGTAAGTTTTGTCCTTTTTCACTTTTTTGTGTATATCCAAAAATAACATCCATTCCTTTTAATGCTTCCTTAGCCTGTGGAGTTGAATATTCAGAATGCATCTTACTTGTGTCATCAAACTTTACTTCTTGCACTGAGATATTAGTTTGGTGGAGACCTGCTTGGGAGTGAGATGTGGACTTTTGAAGGGTCTCAGACATCCATTTCTCTTGCTGGTCTCCTTTTCCTGTAATATGTGAACCAAATCCTTCTGTACTTGGAGTATACTCCACAGTGCTACCTACTTCTTCCGATACTGTCTTTTCATATGGCATCTTACTTTGAAATAATATATCTCTTGAAGGATCAGAAGCAAGATTTGGCCAAATACATTGTACACATTCTGGTTGCTCTTCTGTTCTTGCAACAGGTAAGCCAATTCCTCCTGTATTTGAATTGTGGTGCCTTGGACTATCTACTTCCTTTGCTGCTTTCATTATTCCTGGTAATTTAATCTGAAATATATTCATCATAGAATGAGAAAGAGATGTTGGGAGAGTCTTGCATGTACCTTCCTGTTGATGTTCTTTTCTTCTTCCTGAGCACGGAGGTTGATCCACTGGAATATCTACTGTGTTTGATGCTTTCTGGACCACTGGACTCAAAACTGCTGAACTCATTCCTTTGGCTGAGATTTCTTTCTTTCGCCTTTCAAGATGGAGTTGATACAATATACAAGAGGAAATGAATTCCAGAAGATTTCCTTTCTTCTGGTTAGAACTGTTTCGCTGCTCTGTCCTCCCTTTTTCAGAACAGTTTATTTTCTGTTCATTTGATGTTAATAGAAGGTTCGTTAACTTTGGCATCTCGGTTTCCCATAGATTGACACCTGAAACAACAGGGATGCTAACACTTTCCTTCCGTGTTGCATTTCCTGCCTCTCTCACATGAAGTTCCCCACTGGGGCAAGATGTTGAATCCAGGAGACGTTCCGGAATGGGATCTGGTTTCACGTCTCCAATCTCCACTGCAGGTGTATATTGCCGGGCTTCTGCATTTGCACAGAGAAACGTCTGTCCTTTTGAACCTTGTAAGGTATCAGTTTCTCTTAAGCCATCTCTTCCCAGTTGATTTGGAATGGTATTTTCCAAATGAGGGGTTTCCGTAATGGAGTACAAAGTAGGCTCCACCAGTGTCCTTGAATTACTTCCTTCTTTCAGCAGATCCTGTTCCTTGCAAGTCTTCTCTTGAGAAGCATCTGACTCTGGAAGACACATATTCTGTCCTTTTGAACTTAAAGAAATATCTGTTTTCTCAGATATTTCCGTCCTCTGTGGAGTTGACACTGGAGATTGGGTCTTGTCTCTGTCTCCCTCCTTTACTCCCAGGGCGATGAGGCGTTGGCGTTTTGTGTGTAATCTAACTCTTGAGATGTCAAACGTAGTGAAGCAGCTTTCTCTCTTTGGTGAAGGTTGATCAGGATGTGCTTCTCTTTTCAAATTTACTGTGTATTTGACATGGGTGGGGCTCTTCTTCAGATGCTGTCTCATCATGAATTGATGTCTACATTGTGGGAAGAGGTCCAGTGAAGCAATTTGGCAATTTTCTTTTTGCTCTCTGATACAGTGTCTCTGGGTTTTCGTATTTCTGGATTGGGCACTCTTAGCAAGGGACTGTGAAAATGCTATTTGTCTTGTGTTCAGCAGTTTCTTCGGCCTTGGTGGCTTGCCTTTCTCCCTTTCCGCTTCCATCAACTCTTGAATTTGAGGTGGAATAGACCCAGGGTCACAAATAGTTTTCAGAGAGAATTCTACCTCAGTTTTATCTTGCTGGAACCCTGGCTTCTGTTTCTTGGTGTTAAACCTTGTTTCCTTTTCGTGGCTTTGGGTTCCATGCCCTGCTGTGTTATACATCAGGGAAACAAATGGTTTCCTTGCCTTCGATTTTACCCGTTCAGCAGGCACAGTGCTTTCTACACCTGCTGCTTTCGCATTAGCTTGATGGTTTAGGATTTGGGGGTAAGGAGGTGTATAGGCATAAGCAGAGTTCTGGATGTTTCCTGAGACACGTGGTTCTTGCTGTTTCTTTTGCAGAAACTCAAATGACTGGGTATATTGTGAAGGTGTTCCAGACAAGACCTGTTGTTCACACTCTTTTTCCTCCATACCTTTTGCTTTCTTTAGGGCATTTCTCTTTTCAGAAGATTCTTCATAGTTACCCGAGGTGTTAGGTGACTGCTCCATTTTTATATGTGGTGGAATAGATGGAGAAGCATCTGTAGATTTTAGGTCTGTGTTTAACACAGCTTTCTCTCTCTGTGTGTCTATCTCCCGTTCTTTGTTAATGCTTAAAGCAGCAGGACCTGCGGCATTAAGTGACTGTAAAACCACTCTGTCTTCGACTGGCAACTGCATGTGTGTTGGCTGTACAGGATTAAACCCTGATATTCTGTCTGCCTCTGTTTGGAATCTGCTTTGCCTTCTAATGTTGGAGGTATCCACTTCCAAGTAAGTGGCATTTGTACACATATCAGTCGCATTTTTACCTGAGTGCATCTCTTTCATTTTGGTTTCTATGCTGGATCTAAGTCTTGTCCTCTGTTTTGTGGCAGATTGCCTACTGATTTTAAATAGCTGCGAAATGAGTGGCTCCTTTTTTTTCGTCACTGAACATTTGCGTTTCGGTATGATTTTCTCTTGCACTGTGTTTATCTGGCTTTCAGAGTCAGATAAAACAGGCATGAATAAATCGACAGGCCCCAGGAGAACTGTGGCTAAGTTTTTGTCCAGCTCTGCCTTTTTCTCTGTAACAAAATCACCTAGATTTTTGTGAAGTGTTCTATGGTTATCCAGACTGTCCCTTGCTGCTGTATTAAATGAGAGTTTATCAGTCACTAACGTGGGTGGTGGACTCTTAGCTCCCTCACTGGCATGGAATAATGTCTCTCTCGCACCTTCATCCCACTGCTTCTCTCCTGCCTTGGTCTTAGCTTTGTGGTTTTTCTCTCTATGGCTTCCGGTAAGATACCTCGTGCTATTAAGCTCCTGTAAAACTGGTAGCTTCCCTGCCTCCAGAGTTACCTGCTTGGGACTCATTGTACTTTTCTTGCCTACAGCCTCTACTGCATGACTCTGGCTCTCAGGTTCAGATGAGTCAAGGCTGGAGAAACCTAAAGGCTTTAAGACTGTTCCTAGTAAGTCACTCTGACTCCTTGCCTTTTTCTTGAAAATGGGACTATCTTGTTTCCTCCTAGGATTTCCATCCCAGACACCATCACAGTGTAAGGAACCAGTCTCTGATTTCCTAGATTCTGGAAATGGGATCTTTAGATCTGCCTTGTGTTGGATTTCCTCTTGAGTATGAAGACCTTTCTTCAGTGTTTGGACTCGAATTAAAGTCATCACGCTTTTAGAGACAGGCTTTAAAATAGTTTTTCTAATGTGTTCTTCTTGCCTCATGTTTTGTGCCGCACAAGACAGATTCCAAGTACTTCTACCTTTTGAACTATTCAGTTTAGGTTTTGATTTGCAAGGGCCAAGATTTTTTACATGTTGAGGAGTGAAACGGAAATGTTGGCTCTCATGCAGAACTGATTCTGCTGATATTTCTGGGACATTTCCCTCTTCCTTCTCATGTGGCACACTCACCCTCCCTGTGTTGCTGGATCTGCTTTGTGTATCAATCAAATTGGCCTCCCATGCTTCCCCAAGACTCAGTGATTTCTCTAGCTCTGGGCAGGTGTGGTTATGTGTTTGTACTCTTGGTTGATCTCTCCCTGCTGTGGGTGTGCTATCAATTTCAATATCTATCTTATTATCCGTTGAAACAGGTGTGAGAGATGAAAATGCATCAGTTATACTTTTATGTTGTTGCCTGTCTTTTATCACAGACTTTAAATAACATTCCTGTTTCTTTTTACAGTACTGATGACCATGCTCAGTGATATTAAGCGCCTGTGAAAAAAGAGGCCTCTTTGCCTTCATGGTTATATATCTGGGACCCATAAGATCTTTCTGTTCTGGAAATTTTAGTGCTTTTTTCTGCCTTCTAGATTCAGACAAAACAGATGTTGTGGATATTGTTAGTAAATCTCTTTGCAACTCTTTATGTTTCTTGACAATAGAACCACTCACTTTCCTTCTAGAGCTTTCATTACATGAATCTCCAAGCACTGAGATCCCTGACTTGGGAAGTGGGATATTTTGATCAGCTGTGTATTCTGTTACTTTTTGAGTTTTTATGTCTTTCTCTTCTTCAGGTTGTAGGGGAGCTGGACTGGAAGCATCCAGCCTCCTTGTGGGAGTCCTAAACACTTCCTCATCAATTAAAAGACCGTTGAATATCGCTTTCCCTCTTTTTACACATGAAATCTTTTCACTTCTTCTATGCAGTATGTTTGTATATGGTGGGATGTTCTTCACCTTTTCAGTTTGAAATGGAATTATCAGAGAACAGGTAGACTCCAATATATTTTCTGGAACTAGTGTTTGTTGCTGCATGTCTTGCTCTGTAATAAGCATATTTTCATCTTTTCTACTTTCTGTATTGAATGCAACTTCCTTGCCCTCTCTTTCATTTTGCTGTCTTGACTGAGATGTGGTGCCTAAGGCGCTGCACCTTTTACACAGTCTTTTCCTGTCCTCTGGTTTTATACTGATTTCGACTGGGTCTTTCTTGGCTTTCCGTTTTTTATGTGTTTTGGTGGCAGGTGAAACAGGTGTAGGTGAAAAAGAAGTATTCATAAATATATTTGACATACTCTGAGATAACTCTTTGGCCATGTTATCAAAGGTGTAGACCAGTTCCTTTCCATGGCTGGGGGCACTGGGACTAGTGGTACCAGTTGTCTTCCAAACTGATGCCATCTGGGCTTCCCCAGTTCGAGACGTAGGGATCAATGCTACATTTCTCAACCCTTTAATTTCAGATGAATCTGGCCTAGAGATACCAAAAGACTGTAGGGCTCTCCCTTGTAAATCCGTTTGTAATTCTTTCTTTCCCTCTGGACTAGAACCAGCAAGTTCCTTTGTTGGGTCTGTTTCAGACAGGACGTCACTTGATGCTTTAACAGCTAAAGATTTGCCGAGTGATTTCTCTGTCGCTGGAGATAAAATCCTTGACCTCTGTGTTTTTGTCCTTTTTGGTGCCTTCTCAGATGGAAGTGAATTCAGAATAGAGGAAGACACAGAACGCAAGACAGTTTGTGTGAAAAATGTTTGTTGTTGCAGCTCCTCCGCTATGGTTCGTGATTCTGGGATTTTCCCCCTTGCTGAATACTTCCGTTTGAGATCTGATTTCACAAAGCGAGCCTCCTTCATATGATGAGCACGGGAAGTGAGGTGCTGGAAATTCCGAGGCGCTGCTTCTCCACTGTGGCCTTTGAGTTCCTTCCTGACGTTTTCCCTCTTGGCCCTAGAATAGGGACACCAGGCTCCCCTTCCATCTGACCAGTGTCCTTGCTGTTGTATCTCAGGATGGAACCTCATCTTCCCCGGCATGTCCGTCTCTACTTTGGTTCTGTTATGCACCTTCATGTCCAGTGAAACCGACTTGGGAGAGGAAGTGGCCTTTGGCGTGGTGGCTGCCAGTGACTGACCTTGTTTCCTCACAGTTTTGAACTTGCCTTCAAATTGCCTACCACGGCTTGGCACACCACGTTTTGTGACATTAAATGTCTTGGAAATCGGTGTCTTCTTTGCCTTCAAAGTGATACATTTGGGACTCATTTTATTTATCTTGTCTGTAAGTTCTGAGTGGTTTCTCTCTCTTTTCGACACAGGTAAAGCAAGTGTGGCTGCATCCCAGAACTCCTGCATTGTTGCCAGCAATTCTTGGGTTCCTCCTTCCTTTCTCTCTGCAGTAACATCTTCTAGCGCCCCAGAGGATTTTATCTCAATCAAAAACTCAATGATCTGTGATCGCAGGGTTTTCGAAGGGAGGGTTTTCAGACAGCCATTCCCAGGGATGTTAAATATCTGTGACATTGGTGCCTTTCTTGCCTTCATAATAACACACTTGGGACTCATTTTACTTCTTAAGGCTCTACATGTAAATGTCTTTCTCCCCTGTTTAGGTTCAGGGGGATCAGGTGTGGCAGTAGCTGAAGACTCAGGGACAGGTGCTTGTAGATATTTTTTAAACTCTGACTTTTCCTCTTTACCATGATCATCCAGTTCTCCTGTGCAGTTCTCATCACTTTGGATGTCACATTTCATTGTATCAATTACAACTTGACCGGTTAGTGATTTGTTCGACTTTAGAAGAGGAAGGTTTGAACTCGCTGACCACACTGTGCCGTTTTGTGTCTGCTGGCTTCTCTTTGGCTGTGTTGTCTGCACTGGATCTTCAGGCTGTATGTGCTGGGGGATGTCCTGTTTGGTAGAAAACAGAGTTTCCCCACATCCTTTGTTTCCTGGTTTGTGAAGCTCAAGCTCCTTCGTCTGGTCTGAACAGAGTATGAAATGTTGGCTGTGCTGTGAAATTACTTTTAGTAACATCTCCTGTTCACTTTCTTCATTTTGAAGATCACCTTCTTCGGGGTCATCTGGAGTCACATTCCCTTCGTGTGGGGGTATATTTTGCTTTACTTGCTCAGAACTGAGTCTTTTTTCTCCTAACATGTCTTTTTGCCCTTCTCGGTCACTATACCTATTAATGGCAGGGATGATGTTCAGGAGGGAGTCCCTGCCGTCTGCCATTTTTGTGCCCTGACCCACCTGTCCCATTTTGGTGGTCAAGTTATATCCCAGTTCTTTCCTGCGATTTCGTCTAGCACCACCCTTGATATTGAGCATGTGTGAAATGGGTGGTTTCTTTGCTTTTAAAATTCCATCTTTGGGGTTCATCAGGATTTTCGTGTCTGAATATTGTTTGAAGTTTCTCTTGCCTTTGGATAGAGATAAAGCAGCCATGCAGAAATCTAAAGTCACTTTCTCTTCCTTTTCAGTACCACCAGCTTGTTCCTTTTGATGGTTTGCCTCAGATGCAACACCACCTTCTCTTGCAGAAAATATTTTTTCATCAAACTTTGCTTCTCCTGATGTTGGAGGAAAAAACCTAGCATCGCTCTCTAGCTTTCTCAGTGGAAATGGATCCAATGTTGGGCATGAAGCAGAGCTCAAAATACGCTCTGCAAAATGTGTTTGTGGTTGTACCTGGATATTTATACTTCCTATTTGTTTCTGCCCCTCATCTGATTTGATAAGGTCATGATCTTCCTCCTGATATATACTGAGTATGAAGCTTTGGCCACTCTCTGGAATTGGTAAATCTTGTTCCCCTGCACCCTCCTCCTTCCTGTCTTTCACACTGTTAGGTAAACTACTCATATCGATAGAAGCTGGGCGACATACTTTTCTTTCATTGGGTGATTTCTCTTGCATTTGCGTATGATCGAGTCTTGTTATCCTTTGTGTATCTGTCTCCATATTTAATCCGATGTTCATTTTGGTGTTTAGCAAAACAGGCACCCTGGAGAGAATGACAGGTGAACACACATCTCCTTTGTTTTTATTTTGCTGTAAATTCTTCATTTGAAAATTGCATTGCAATGCCTTTCTCTGCCTGCCAGGGAGCATACGCAGAGTGGATAGGTTTTGTTCTCTCATAGCTCTGTATCTACGACTCACTGTTTGCTTTCTTGACAGTTTTAGTGTGTTTTTCTGTCTTTGAGATTTAGAAATGGAGGTGTCAATGGAATCAGAAGACTGCAGGAAGGTCACTTGCAAACTTTCTGGTAATGCTGAATTTTTATCCACAGAATAAGAACCTCGTTCCCTTGTGAGGTTTCCACCAGAGGCTACACCACTCTCTGTTGGAATGTTCAAAAGTTTCACAGGTGATGAGTTCCCTGCTTCGGGAGGTAGAACCTCCAGACCCTCAGGGGCTGTTAGATCATCTTCTGGTTTGTTGGTCTTCAGGAGTTCCTTAGCTTCTTGAGGACCCATCTGGACATCAGTCTGCAAAGCAGCTTGTTTAAAGCATGTTTGGTGCTGTTTATCTTGCTCCTGTGTTAAACAGTGTAGGCCTGCATCTGGTTTGGCAAAGTGAGTCTCCTTTCCTCGACATCCATTGATCCAGAGGTACTGGGTATGCTGTGGAGCCGTTATTAGCAAAGTCTTTTGCTCCTTTTCCTCTACATCTTGTCCTTTTTCTTCTCCGTCACAGAGTGCATTACTCTCATCAAAAAAATCAACATACAGTGGTCTTTCTTCAACGGCTAGACGCCGGAGCTTTGCTTGAACACGGCAGAAGCTCTTTGTCTCCCCTTGTAACCTGCTATGCACAGGACAGTAAAGGGTGTTTAGAAATTCATATTCCAGTCCATTAGCTTGGCCGATCTTTTCAAACTTGGCCTTAAAGTCAGATTCCAGTTTCTTTCTTTGATGACCTGTGATATCACACATTTGTGAAATGGACGGCTTCAATGCCTTCATAGGTACAGACTTGGAGTTCACTCTACATTCTATGTGTGAAAATCTTACTCTAGTTTTCTTCATTTTAGAATGAGATAAGACAGACATGTGGTAATTAAAAGTCTTTGGGAACACTGCTGGTAAATCTTCGGGTCGTTCTGCCTTCATTGCTGCAAAACAGTAACCTGTTTCCCTGGTATCACTTCCATCATCTGGTACATCACTTTCTCTTGTTTGGTTTAAAGGGTCTCCAATCAGTGATTTTTCTGATGTGGGAGGAGATATCTCAGAATCATCTTCAGTGCGTCTTAAATCTGTGGGTGCTATCAGGCTTTTCTCCATATTTTCAACATGAACTGGACCTGTTGTGGCCATGTGAATAGACTCTGCCATGATTTTTGCAAATGTGATAGGTTGTTGCATTTCTTTCATGGATTTGAGCTCTTTCTCTGGATCTTCATCCGACCTGAGGTTCCAGTGATCCTCAAGGACTGCTTCTGGTGAAGCTTCCTGATCCCCACTCACTTCCTCCTGCAACCCAGCTGCTTCTAGTGTGTTTCCAGAGTCACTTCCTTTATTAATATCTAAATAGTCTTCTTCTCTTTCAGCTTCTGATGTCTCTCGTTTTAGTTCGGTATGACTGTGATTCCTTACATTTAATCTGCTGTGCATTCTAACATGGGGCAAAATAGACAGACAAGGGTCAGTAACATTCAGAAGCATATCTGCCATCGTTTTATCTTGAAGTATGTGTTTAATCATGATTTTGAAATTGCTTCTTAATCTTCTGTGACATTTTGGTGGCTTTTTTACTTTCATAATTACACATTTGAAACCAAGTACATTTGTGGTTCCTGGTATTTTTTTTCTGATTTTCTTCCTTTTCAAATTTGATAATGGAGGCGTATGCCTATGGAAAGACCCCAGGGCAACTTCAGGTAAGACTCCTTCTAAGTCCTGCTTTTCTTCTGCAATCTGAGCATCCAGGAACTTCTCAGGGCTTCCACCCAAAGGGACACCACATTCTGTTGATTCAGTTAAAACTGGCAAGCTCTCGAACATGGTGAGAGGATGCACTGGGTCTGCAGTTTCCCTGCCTGTAGCTCTGTCTGTGCTTTGCTTCACCTCAACTTGAAATGGATCCATCATGGGGCGTGGGTTAGTCTCCATAGTCGTCTCTGTAGAGAGAGTTTGTGGGTAAACATCGAGGTCTTTATTTTGAGTGGTTTGACCTTTTGAACTACTCTGTCCTGGTTCCAGTTTGACATACGTGGGCTTCTGCTGTAGTCGTGGGCTGAGCCTGAAGCCTGGCGTTTGCTGCAAAGCTGCTTCTTGTGGAGCCTGTTCTTCCTCTCTGTTGTCTTCTTGTGGTTTTTTAACTAGACAGTTCTTCTCAAAGGAAAAATACATTTTCCTGTCATCTGGTATTTTGTCTGGCTTTACTGCTGAAAAACTAAGTCCTATTTCTGATGTATCCATCTTGGTTTTTAATCCACTCTGCATTTTCATACGAGGTGGTAAAGAAAGGGCAGTGTGAGTGGCTTCGTGAAACGCAGCAGATATTCTTTCATCTTGCATATTGTTAATGTTGCTTCTAGTGTTGCTTTCGAGTTCCTCACTTGCACTTATGTCATCTTCTTCCATCACGTGAGCTCTTAATGCATTTTTTTCCTTCTCAGTTACATCTTCTGGCCTCTCCTGAATTTCTACACCTGTTGGTTGTCCACTGCTTTTATGCTTTTCGGTTCCTAGGGGAACGAACAAGTTGACATCAGAAGACTCCAGAACAATTTCAAGATCATTTCTGTCTGTATTCCCCCGTGAGAAGCACCTTTGCATTTCTGATATACTCGTTGATAACTCCTCTCTGCTTGAAAGGGCAGGATTTGAATTCTCTGTACCTTGTAGGTCCTCCCATGTTTTCATGTTTCTGTCTGACTCCATCTGGGGAGAGGAAACACATTTCTGCAAAGGTTCTGATATGGCTTCTTCTAAAGGTGTCTCTTGCCTTGCCACAGGCAGGTCAGATGTTGTTTCGCTATCTGGGGCACAAGACTCTGCAATATCCATTTCCTTTGGATCTTCAAGAGACTCTCTATTCATCCAGTTTGTTTCTGTTAATGAAGGACAAGGTGCTTTCTGTTGATAAGTATTGACCATGAAAGACTGTTCTAGCTGAGATGGAATTTCTTGTGAAATGTTTTCTAGTTCTTTATTGTTTCTGCCATGCTGCTCTTCATTTTCAGTACTCCCCATGGTTCTTTCTTCCTCAACAGACCCTATGTAATTAACTTTCTCTGCACATAGTGACTGATCTGGTTTAGGCAGAAAATCTCTACATTCTGTTAAACCTGGAGTGAATTTTGCTTGTCTTTTTCTGTAATACTTCCTAATATAAGGAGGGACAAGCTTGAAAGCATATGTAAAATGCAACGCTATACCTGATAAACCTTTTCTTTGATGTAACTCTTTCTTCTTAGTTTTATGTTCATATCTTAACTGGCTGCACTCTGAAGTATGACATGCTGTGGTCTGAAATACCTGTGAAGCTGGTGTTTTCTTTGACTTCTGAGGTGGATCTTTGAGGCTAAGTTCACTTTTACTGCGTGATATTTTTCTTCTGTTTTTCTGCCTGGTCATGAGAGGCAGCGAGCCATATGCCGGAGACTGGTTTAATGTTGAGGAAGCAATTTGTTTCTGGCCCTCACTCTTAACATGCTCTAGTTGTGGCATCACTTTATCAACTGAATTTGGGCTCGGAGGTATAACCAGATGTCTGGCATCCTTTAAAATAGTGTTTTGCCCTGGGATAAAGTATTTACTCTTGTTTGACTCTTCAGACCAGACAGAATCCTGGGTCTCATATGAGTGTTTTGTATCAGACCCTAGGCCCTTGACTGAATCTTGAGTCTCAATAGACTGTGGAACTTGGACCAGATGTTGGCACCTATCCATGTCTGCAGTCTGGAAGGAGTCTTGGGTGCTGCTAGTAAGTGGTTCCCTCACCAAATCTTGAGGCAGAGCAAAGTATCTGGCCTCACTCTCAGGCTGCCTGTTGACTGATGCCTGATTGTTAAAAAATTGCTGGGCTTTACCAGTAAATTGGGCTTTACCAGTAAATTGGGCTTTGGAAAATCCTTGACTCTGAGTAGCCTTTTGTCTGGAAAAAGAAGCTTGTGCTTGGGGAGAAGGGTCCATTGTAGCAGAATGTTGATTCTGAATCAAGGGCTCTAGAGAGATTGAGTACAGAGAGGTAGTTTTATTCTCTAATGTGGCTTTGGATTTTGGAGCGCTTTGATTTCTCACATTTTCTTCCAGAAGTCTGACTTGGTCTCTAGAAAGAAACAGATGGGCAGGAGGGCATGGTGCCACATCTAGATCTTCACTTTCTATAATGATTCTCGAAGTTCTTGAAAAGTTAAAGTCAGAAGAAAATGTCCTATTTTTACTTTTGTTACTTTTCATTATGGAAAATAATTTCTTTGATGAAAACTGTATTGTTTCATGTTCATTTTTAGGGCACCCGCTACACCTTAGCAAAATTTCCTGTACTTCCGAATGAAATAGTGACAAAGATGATGATCTAGTCCCATTTGAAGATGTCATATGACTTTCACTAAAGTGACTTACTCGAAATCTACTTTCACTGGTACTTGCCCGTGGTGGTTCATCTGGTGGTGGAACGCTGTCTTCAAAGTACTCTTCATTTCCTTCAGATGTAATTGATGAAGCAATTGTTCTCTCTGAATAGCTATCAACTCTGAAATATAAGAAAACAGTGAGTCAGTTGTCACTGAGGACCTATTTCATATAAGAACTCTCTTTGAAATTTAAGGAAATCCAATATAGTATATGAAAACATAGTTAAATGTAGAGATAAGCTGGGAAGTCACTATCCACATTACAAAATAATTCATTACCTAGTTACATTCATTCAATAAATCAATCCACTGACAAAGTGAAGTAAGTTATTTTCATATCTAGGAGAACGAGGGATTTTTTTCCCACAAAAATCTGTCCAAAAGTCTACTTTTGACTGTCTATTTTGACAAAGTTGCAGATTAAGATTATATCCTTTTACAAGGAATATCAGTTTCTGTTCTCTGTATGACAGTTTTGACAAGAATGAAAACATCCTTATGGAAATTTAAGAGGTACAACAGAACAGTGCCCAATGTCATAAACTATAGCTTTATATAAGTCCTAATTGTTTAACAGCTGTTTGTTTTTGATCAAGAGAGAAGCCTACATTTTAGGGTAATGCTTCTCAATATAATTTTGGTTAAAATAATTATCACGGAAGAGGGCGAGAGAACATGAAGATGGTTGAATGGCATCACCAATTCAATGGACATGAACTTGAGCAAACTCTGGGAGATGGTAAGGGACAGGGAGGCCTGGTGTGCTGCAGTCCATGGGGTCACAAAGAGTTAGACGCGAATTGGTGACTGAATAACAACAACTGATCACAGAGGGCTTCCCAGGTGGCTCAGAGGTAAAGAATCTACCTGCAAATGCAAGAGACTCGGGTTGGCTCCATGGGTCAGGAAGAGCCCCTGGAGAAGGAAATGGCAATCCACTCCAGGATTCTTGCCTGGAGAATTCCATGAACAGAGGAGCCTGGTGGGCTACAGTCCATAGCATTGCAGAGTTGGACGTGACTTAGTGACTAAAGAGCAGCAGCAAATGGTCATGGAAGTGGACCTTCCAGCATCCTTTCTACCTCAAATGATTAGGCTTGGTCTAGCAATGGGGAAACAGTGGAAACAGTGTCAGACTTTATTTTTTGGGGCTCCAAAATCACTGCAGATGGTGACTGCAGCCCTGAAATTAAAAGACGCTTACTCCTTGGAAGGAAAGTTATGACCAACCTAGATAGCATATTCAAAAGCAGAGACATTACTTTACCAACAAAGGTTCGTCTAGTCAAGGCTATGGTTTTTCCTGTGGTCATGTATGGATGTGAGAGTTGGACTGTGAAGAAGGCTGAGCGCCGAAGAATTGATGCTTTTGAACTGTGGTGTTGGAGAAGACTCTTTCGAGTCCCTTGGACTGCAAGGAGATCCAACCAGTCCATTCTGAAGGAGATTAGCCCTGGGATTTCTTTGGAAGCAATGATGCTAAAGCTGAAACTCCAGTACTTTGGCCACCTTATGCGAAGAGTTGACTCATTGGAAAAGACTCTGATGCTGGGAGGGATTGGGGGCAGGAGGAGAAGGGGACGACAGAGGACGAGATGGCTGATGGCATCACTGACTCGATGGACGTGAGTCTCAGTGAACTCTGGGAGTTGGGATGGACAGGGAGGCCTGGCATGCTGCGATTCATGGGGTCGCAAAGAGTCGGACACGAATGAGTGACTGAACTGAACTGAACTGAGCAATGCTCAGACCAACAACATCAGCATCACTTTGATCAAAAATGCAAAATGATCATAAATGCAAAATGCAAAATGACCAGAAATGAAAAATCTCAGATCCCACCCTAGACTTCCTGAATCAGATGCCCTAGGTGTGGGGCCTGGAAATCTGAATTTTAACAAGCTCTCCAGGTGATTCTGATGCCCTTTTGTTTCACAGTTGTTATTGTTCAGTCGCTAAGTCGTGTCTGTTTCATGGTAAGTTTGTGTCATGGTAAGGTACCCTAAAATCATAAACTGAAACTCATATAAGCTAAGTCAGAAATTCTAGTGGCTGTCTTTCCAGGGAACACAGATTATCTTGTCCTTTACTGGAAGAATGACCCTAGTTTTAAATAACTCATCATCATGAATAAAGCCGTGAAAGTGAAAGTGAAAGTGAAGTCGCTCAGTCGTGTCTGACTCTTTGCGACTCCATGGACTGTAGCCTACCAGGCTACTCTGTCCATGGGATTTTCCAGGCAATAGTCCTAGAGTGGATTGCCATTTCCTTCTCCAGGGGATCTTCTCAACCAAGGGATCGAACCTGGGTCTCCCGCATTGTAGACAGACGCTTTACTGTCTGAGCCACCAGGGAAGTCCAGAGCCATGAAGCTAATAAATAAAATTATCAATATATACCCCCATCACACAAATAGTTTTTCTACATGTTTACTTATACAGGAAAATCTCATTGATTTGGATTCTTCTAATTATTAATAGAATTTGGAGTATTTTAGACTGAACTATTGCTTACCTTTTTTCACAGAGAACACAGAATTATTAGGTGAATGTTTAAAATACATTAAATACTTTTCAAGTTCTCTCTACTGTCAGGAGAAGCTATTAATGTCTAATATACAGGCTGTATACACATTTTTGTTACCTAGTGTGGTAGTCAATTTTGTGTGTCAACTTGCCTGGGCTGAGGAATGCCCAGAGAGCTGGTAAAACACTATTTCTGAGCACCTGTGAGGATGCTTCAGGAAGAGATTCACATTTGAATCAGCAGCCTGAAGATACAGAAGATATGCCCTGGGCATATTGGCTGGCATCATCCAATCCACTGAGGGCTCAAATAGAACAAATAGATGGAAGAGCAAACTCCCCAACTCTTACTGATCTGGGATGTCCATCTTCTTCGCCCTCAGACATCAGAGCTCCTGATTCTTGGGTCTTTGGGCTCTGAGAACATCCAGCACTGCACAACTCCCTGCCACCCCAGGACTTCTGCCTTGGGCTGAATTATACCATTTGCTTTTTTAGGTCTCCAGTTTTTATTTGGTAGATCAGGGGACTTCTCAGCCTCTATAACCATGCAAGCCAATTCCTATAAAACTCGTTTTATCTCTCTCTCTCTTTTTTGCATTTCTCTGCTGAACCCTGACTGATACACCTACCCATCATCTTTAGTATCAGGTCACCTTTGGTACCACTGCTGGGGGCCAGAGTGAGGTACTCCGCCCATGGCAAAGGTCATGAGGAAGGAGGCTCGACATACGCAAAGGCGGGATCGAGCCTCAGGAGTCCCCCTGGAAATCCTCGAGCGTCTACCCCCATAACCAGAGCCTGCCTACTTTACTACTTTGTGCTCTTACCTACACCTCTGACTTTATGGGGGGCTGTCCCCCACGACCTCTTTCGGAGAAGGAGTTAACCTAGAGCTCCAGTTAATAATAATTCCTGGGCGTGATAAGAGTGTTTTCACCTACAAACTCCTCTGAAGGTTCTCTAGCCTGCCTGACAGGCTCGTCCGGCCACATGTGACTGCTCACAGCCTCCCAACCGTGAGAGGCACGAGATGCTTTAAACCCTCTAAAAACAGGTTCTTTAGAGAAGTTAGAAAACTATAAGTATAGTGGGCTGATTAGAAATTGTATTGGTGAAGGGTTTTTCATTTGTTGAGCCAATGTTTGTTGCTACGTCTCCACATCCCCTGCCCTTACACACATTAATGAATATATAGAAGAAATAAGTATTAACCTTTGATATTAATCACGTTAGACCTTAGGCTAAGTAAATTCTTTCCTTAACTAAAACCCACTACACCGTCACCCTATAGGAATGTAACTTTATTTGGGTGGTGTCTGTTTTAAGAATAATCACCCCTGGAGAAATAAGTGTCCTGGTTGACTGACTGTTGTCACAAGGAGAGGGTCATAAATTGTCAGCAGGCCCCCCCTGGCCAGAAGATGATGTAACACCCCTAAGACCTCTGTATACATTTGTATGAAGCACCTGACTTTGATAAAAGTCAGGACTGCTGACCCCGCGTGACTTTTGCATAACATCTCAGTGTATAAAAGTAGACCATGGAAAACAAAGAATTGGGATCAGTTTCTCGAAATACTGGTCTCCCCATGTCTCTCTCTCTCTCACTCTGGCTGAGTCTCCATCTGAAGCGTGGAACCCATCATGCTTACTAATTATGCCTGGGCTTCTAAGATCCGACCGGGGAGGCCTCAGTGTCTCCTCTCCTTCGGGAGAACGGAAGGACACCTGTGGCCTACGTAAGTGGTGCAAACTTCTTGTCTTGAAGTTTTATTGGTCTCCCGCGTAAACCAAGCTACTCAGCCTCTTTTCTCCACTGAATTTTCCTACTGAGCTATCCTTATTCTATTACTCTTCATATCTTTAATTAATATCTAATTGAAGCTATTGTATCCTGATCCTCGCCTATGCCGTCTTTTCTTCGAATACCCTGGATCAGCCGGGGCAGGACCCCGGCATACCACCATCTGTCCTTACAACTAAAGCAAAATTATAGCTTGGAGTAATAATCATGGATGCGTACTCTTCAATATCCATTCTACCTCAAGGGTTTATGCTAAATCTAATATAGTAATCTCATTTCCAAGTAATTGAATAAGGAGTGGGTATGAACTAAACCCAGTATAAGACAAAGACATTTAACAACTTTGGGGAAAAGTTGCCTTGTTCCTAAGAAAGACACAGAAAGAATTGGCCTCTTAAATCCTCTGGAAACTGCTGGTCTGATTTGGAAACTCTTGGTGGCAATCTTTCTATTTACCTCAAGGTAAAACCAACACCAAGAAAGGCAGAGGGAGGGGCTCCCCTGGTGGGCCAGTGGTTAAGAATCCACCTTCCAGTGCAGAGGACATGGGTTCAATCCCTGGCTGGGGAACTAAGATCCCACATGCTGTGGGGCAAGTAAGGCCACGTACCACAACTAGAGAAACCTGTGCACCACAGTGAGGACTAAGACCCAACACACCCAAAAACAAATAAATATTTATAAATAAATACAAATAGAACAACCACATTACATGAATAAAGCCCCTTTACACCTGACAACCAAAAGAAATTAGACTGAAGTCAAGTAATCTTCAGGTTTGTACTCCACACAGCTACTAGTGATTCAGCTGAAACACAAAACTGTTACTCCTACGCTCAACCACCTTCAGTGGTTCCTCACTACCTACAGAATAAACTCCAAGCTTTTCACATGGCATACATAGTTTGTATAGTCAAAGCTATGGTCTTTCCAGTAGTCATATACAGATGTAAGAGTTGGACTATAAAGAAGGCTGAGCACCAAAGAATTGAGGCTTACAAACTGTGGTGTTGGAAAAGACTCCTGAGAGTCCCTTGACAGCAAGGTGATGAAACCAGTCAATCCTAAAGGAAATCAACCCTGAATATTCATTGGAAGAACTGATGCTGAAGCTTCAATACTTTGGCCACCTGATCAAAGGGCTGAGTCATTGGAAAAGACCCTGATGCTGGTACAGATTGAGGGCAGGAGGAAAAGTGGAAGACAGAGGATGAGATGGTTGGATGGCATCACTGACTCAATGGACATGAGTTTGAGCAAACTCCAGGAGATGGTGAAGGACAGGGAACCCTGGTGTGCTATAGTCTATGGGGTTGCAGAGTTGGTCATGACTGAGCGCCTGAACAACAATGAGAGAAAGTCCTTTATGATCTGACTCCTGCCTGTTTTTTCGACTCCTGGCCCATCCTCACCATTCCAGCAACCCTGAAATAATCATAAGTTGTTGTACATACCCTGCAGTTTCTTATTTCCTTGCCTCTGTTCATGGCCTATAAGGCCTTCTTTATTCTCCCAACCAGTGTCTTTTTCTGACTAATTTCCACTTACCTTTTAAAGTTCAGCTCCAGTATAAGCTTCTCCATGAAGCCATTCTCAACACCCCCTAAGCTGGTGTAGGTGTCTCCTAAAATGTTCTCCTAGATTTCCGATTATTGTGTTACCATACTGCAAGAAATCATCCTTTTATGTATAGAAACGAATGAAAATGAAAACACAACAACCCAAAACCTATGGGACTCAGTAAAAGCAGTGCTAAGGGGAAGGTTCATAGCAATACAAGCTTACCTCAAGAAACAAGAAAAAAGTCAAATAAATAACCTAACTCTACACCTACAGCAACCAGAAAAGGAAGAAATGAAGAACCCCAGGGTGAATAGAAGGAAAGAAATCATAAAAATTAGGGCAGAAATAAATGCAAAAGAAAAGAGACCATAGCAAAAATCAACAAAGCTAAAAGCTTTGTTTAAAAAAAGCTATTTATCTTCTTTGAGAAGATAAATAAAATAGACAAACCATTAGCCAGACTCATCAAGAATCAAAGGGAGAAGAATCAAATCAAAATTAGAAATGAAAATGGAGAAATCACAACAGACAACACAGAAATATAAAGGATCATAAGAGACTACTATCAGCAACTATATGCCAATAAAATGGACAACTTAGAAGAAATGGACAAATTCTTAGAAAAGTATAACTTTCCAAAACTGAACCAGGAAGAAATAAAAAATTTTAACAGACCCATCACAAGCACAGAAATCGAAACTGTAATCATAAATCTTCCAGCGAACAAAAGCCCAGGACCAGATGGCTTCACAGCTGAATTCTACCAGAAGTTTGGAGAAGAGCTAACATCTATCCTACTCAAACTCTTCCAGAAAATTGCAGAGGAAGGTAAACTGCCAAACTCATTCTATGAAGCCACCATCACCCTAATACCAAAACCAGACAAAGATGCCACAAAAAAAGAAAACTACAGGCCAATATCACTGATGACTGTAGATGCAAAAATCCTTAACAAAATCCTAGCAAACAGAATCCAACAACCTGTTAAAAGATCATACATCATGACCAAGTGGGCTTTATCCCAGGGATGCAAGGATTCTTCAATATCCACAAATCAATCAATGTAATACACCACATTAACAAACTGAAAGATAAAAACCATGTGATTATCTCAACAGATGCAAAGAAAGTCTTTGACAAAATTCAACATCCATTTATGATAAAAAAACCCTCCAGAAAGCAGGCATAGAAGGAACACACTTCAACATAATAAAAGCTATATAATAAAAAAATAATAAATATAATAAAATTATTATAAATAATAATTTATAAATTATATTTATAATAATAAAACCCACAGCTAACATTATCCTCAATGGTAAAAAATTGAAAGCATTTCCTGTAAAGTCAGGAACAAGACAAGGGTACCCACTCTCACCACTATTATTCAACATAGTTTTGGAAGTTTTAGCCACAGCAACCAGAGAAGAAAAATAAAAGGAATCCAGGTTGGAAAAGAATAAGTAAAACTCGCACTGTTTGCAGATGACATGATCCTCTACATAGAAAACCCTAAAGACTCCACCAGAAAATTACTAGAGCTAATCAATGAACATAGTAAAGTTGCAAGATATAAAATTAACACACAGAAATCCCTTGCATTCCTATACACTAACAATGAGAAAACAGAAAGAGAAATTAAGGAAACAATTCCATTCACCATCGCAACTAGAAGAATAAAATACTTAGGAATAAATCTACCTAAAGAAACAAAAGACGTATATATAGAAAACTATAAAACATTAATGAAAGAAATCAAAGATGACACAAATAGATGGAGAAATATACCACGTTCATGGATTGGAAGAATCAATATAGTGAAAATGAGTATACTATCCAAAGCAATCTATAGATTCAATGCAATCCCTATCAAGCTACCAATGGTATTTTTCACAGAACTAGAACAACTAATTTCACAATTTGTATGGAAATACAAAAAACCTCGAATAGCCAAAGCAATCTTGAGAAAGAAGAATGGGAATGGAAGAATCAACCTGCCTGACTTCAGGCTCTACTACAAAGCTACAGTCATCAAGACAGTACGGTACCAGCACAAAGACAGAAATATAGATCAAAGGAACAAAATAGAAAGCCCAGAGATAAATCCACACACCTATGGATACCTTATCTTTGACAAAGGAGGCAATAATGTACAATGGAGAAAAGACAATCTCTTTAACAAGTGGTGCTGGGAAAACTGGCCAATCACTTGTAAAAGAATGAAACTAGAATACTTTCTAACACCATATACAAAAATAAACTCAAGATGGATCAAAGGTCTAAGTGTAAGACTTAGAAACTCCTAGAGGAAAACATAGGCAAAACACCCTCTGACATAAATAATAGCAGGATCCTCTATGACCCACCTCCCAGAGTAATGGAAATAAAGCAAAAATAAAAAAATGGGACCTAATTAAACTTAAAAACTTCGGCACAAAGAAGGAAACTATAAGCAAGGTGAAAAGACAGCCTTCAGAATGGGAGAAAATAATAGCAAACAAAGAAACTGACAAGAATTAATCTCAAAAATATACGAGCAGCTCCTGCAGCTCAATTCCAGAAAAGTAAATTACCCAATCAAAAAATGGGCCAAAGAACTAAATAGACATTTCTCCAAAGAAGACATACAGATGGCTAACAAACACATGAAAAGATGCTCAACATCACTCATTATCAGAGAAATGTAAATCAAGACCACAATGAGGTACCATCTCACACCAGTCAGAATGGCTGCTATCCAAAAGTCTACAAACAATAAATGCTGGAGAGGGTGTGGAAAAAAGGGAACCCTTTTATACTGTTGGTGGGAATGCAAACTAGTACGGCCACTATGGAGAACAGTGTGGAGATTCCTTTAAAAACTAGAAATAGAACTGCCATATGACCCAGCAATCCCGCTGCTGGGCCTACACACCAAGGAAACCAGAACTGAAAGAGACACGTGTACCCCAAAGTTCATTACAGCACTGTTTATGATAGCCAGGACATGGAAGCAACTTAGATGTCCATCAGCAGATGAATGGATAAGAAAGCTATAGTACATATGCACAATGGAATATTACTCAGCCATGAAAAAGAATACATTTGAATCAGTTCTAATGAGGTGGATGAAACTGGAGCCTACTATACAGAGTGAAGTAAGTCAGAAAGAAAAACACCAATACAGTATACTAATGTATATATATGGAATTTAGAAAGATGGTAATGATGACCCTATATGCGAGACAGCAAAAGAGACACAGATGTATAGAGCAGTCTTTTGGACTCTATGGGAGAAGGCGAGGGTGGGATGACTTGAGAGAATAGTATTGAAACATGTATATTATCATATGTGAAACAGATCGCCAGTCCAGGTTCAATGCATGAGACAGGGTGCTCAGGGCTGGTGCACTGGGATGACCCTGAGGGATGGGATGGGGAGGGAGATGGGAGAGGGGTTCAGGATGGGGAACAGATGTATACTCATGGCTGATTCATGTCAGTGTATGGCAGAAACCACTACAATATTGTAAAGTAATTAGTCTCCAATTAAAACAAAAACAAAACAAACAAAATCATCCTTTATGAATATGTCTCCTCCCCAAGAATATAAGCTTCTTGAGAAGAGATACTATCTTATTATTTGTGCATGCATGCTCAGTCACTCAGTCATGACCAACTCTCTGTGACCCCACAGACAAATGAGGAAAATAAAGCTTAAAGGTTAAGTGGATTGTTTACCTACCATGACCTCTCTCTTCAATACAAATGAAGAAGTAATAATCACCAGTTCTGATAATTCAGTTGAAAAATATTTATTTAGCACCTATCATAGCCTGCCAGGCTCCTCTGTCCATGGGGTTTTCCCAGAAAGAATACTGGAGTGGGTGGTCACTACCTCCTCCAGGGCTTATTATTTGAATACCAGTGTAAAATACAAGGTCCATTGTATAGGGATATCTAATGATTACTGAATGGATTTTGATGAAAACAATTAAGATGTTGATAGCACCAAGAGTAGCAATGTCAGTATTTAATCTCTAGCACTCATGTATCCTCAGGATGTGGGATGAATTCTGATTGTATAAACTCCTTTCATGGCACTCTTGAAGAACCTAGCTCAGGGTCTGCTGGGTTCACAGTAGGTGCTAAATGAATATTTTTTCAGTTGAATTATCATAACTTGTCATTATTACTTCTTTGTACTGGAGAGAGAGGTTGGGGTAGAGAGAGAAGCAAGCCACTTAACCTCTAAGCTTTATTTTCCTCATCTGTAAAAACAGGAATGATGCTCTGCAGTGACCTAAATGGGAAGGAAATCCAAAGGAGAGGGGACATATGTATGTGTATGATACACTGATTCACTCTGCTGTACAGCGAAACTAACACAACATTATAAAGCAACTATGTGCGTGCTTGGTCACTTCAGTCATGTCTAACTCTTTGCAACCCTGGACTGTAACCCACCAGGTTCCTCTGTCCATGGAATTCTCCAGGTAAGAATACTGGAGTGGGTAGCCATTTCCTTCTCCAGATTCCCAACCCAGGGATCAAACCTGGGTCTCCTGCATTACAGGTGGATGCATTACCATCTGAGCCACCAGGGAAGCCCTAATATATACATTACATACAAACATGTATTTGTACATACTCTGAAACAAATTTTAAAAAAACAGTAATGATACTACCTACCTGGAAGGATAATTTCAACAATATATAAAAAACCATTAATACAGTTTGGAATAGAGCAACCATTTAAAAATCAAAGTTAAAAAACAGAACTACCATATGACCCACCAATCCCACTCCTGGGCATATACCCAGAGAAGACCATAATTCAAAAAGATACATGAACCCCAGTGTTCACTGCAGCACTGTGTACAATAGCCATAAAATGGAAGCAATCTAAATGTCCATCAACACAGGAATGGATAAAGAAGATGTGGTACATGTATACAATGGAATATTAATCATTAAAAGGAATGAAATTGTGACATTTGCAGAGATGTAGATGGACCTAGAGACTGCCATACAGAGTGAAGTGAGTTAAAAAGAAAAAAACAAATACTGAATATATCACTTATATGTGGAATCTAGAAAAATGATACAGATGAACTTACTCACAAAATGGAGGCACAGATGTAGAGAACAAACGTATGGATACCAAGGGGGAAAGATGGGGTGGGATGAACTGGGAGATTGGGACTGACCTATATACACTGCTATGTATAAAATAGGTAACTAAAGAGAACCTCGTGTAGAGCACAGGGAACGCTACTCAGTGCTCAGTGGTGCCCTAAAGGGGAAAGAAATCCAAAAAGAGGGGATGTGTGTGTGTATATATATAACTCATTCACTTTGCTGTACAGTAGAAACTAACATAACTTTATAAAGCAACTATACTCCAATAAAAATCAATTTAAAAAATAAAAATCAAAGGTAGACTGAATTATGATGTTGGACTGCTGTTGTATTCTATACAAATGGGAAAACTTTTTTCTGTAATTCAGATGTAATTTTGAATAGAACAAAACCAATCCATTTCATCTAATTTCAAAATGTATCATTTACCTTGCTTCTGAGGATGAAATAGCTGACCAATGATCTAGGGAGAAATAGGAATTAAAAAAAGTCAGAGTATCAGTGGGAGAAGTTCAGACTGAACAAGTTTTATATTAAAATATGAAATTGTATTGAACTGAACTTGGACTGAGCTGATAAAATTGTAGGATACTTACCAAATTTCATGCTTGTCAGGCAACTTCCATTGTCTTCTTTCTGTCAAGGGAGACAATAAAATGTTCAATTTGGTTCAGTCGCTCAGTCGTGTCCAACTCTTTGCGACCCCAGTTAGAGTAATCCAAATATCAAAGTTACACAATTTTATAAGTTATTCTTCTGAGTTATTTTGAAAAATCTTGGAAAAGGAAATCAAGCATTTTTTTCTTACCTTGTGGACATCTGACTTATCCTTTTCTGAAGGAAGTGCAGGCTTCTTCTGAAAGGACATACAAATCTTTAAGAGTATGATCTCAAAAATAATTCCCAGGAAAATTATAAAGAAGATTGCCATCCAATTATTTTGAGAAGTCCAGGACTCTAGAAGTTCCCATAATGTCAAAAATGTATCATTTCCCAATCCACCTTGCACCACTTTTTTAAAGAAATAAAATCGCTTTGACATTGTTATGTAATATATGAAATAGATGGATCTCTTCATTCCAAAGCCCTTGATTCTGGATGCCCCAAAACACAACAAGGTGGTATGCCCATCTCATAACCATGTGCAATGTTCTGCCAGGAAAAAATGCCCAGTGCTGCCCAGTGCCTTGTTAAGTATAGTAGTGACTGCTCTGGGTCTAAGTGAGGTACGTGTCATAGTGGGTATTTAACTGAGCTCATATCAACTTACTTGAGCAATAATGAAAGTTCACTGGTGAGACATGTATGATGCTATCTGTAGTTGTTTTTAATAAAAAAATAATCCTCCATTAATTTCACACCCCCCCCATAATTCTATAAATAATTCCTTAGCAGTTGGGTTATAACTATACTGTAATTTTTAAAAATGTAGAACAAATTTGAATTGGACCAAACCATTTTCTTTTACAACCAGGAAGTGTATTTTATACTTGTTATCAAGAAAACATGAATGTAGGGTGGCAAGATTTAGCATTAACACACACACACACACACACACACAAACTAGATGCTGCAGTTTAATTTGAACTTCAGATAAATACCAAATAATTTTTTGGTATGTTTCATTGTCACTCTGCAGGACAGATAACAGCTTGTCTCTTGGGGGCCAGCCTGATGTTTTCTTAAAATAGAACACCTCATTTTATATTTCTTTTTGTTAGAGGTGACTGTCAGCAATGTTCCTCTTCAATAATCTACTGCAATGTTGAAAACCAAAGTTAGATTTGGTGGGTTCTGGAATGGTCTCCTGGTGAATTTCCTCTTTACTCTATTTCTGGTGATACCAAGGAATAGCTACCTGTGATGCTTGCTGATGTCAGAATTAGGGTGGGGCAGAACCAAAGTCTTAAGAGTTGTAAGTATACAAAACAATCTGGACTGTTAGTGAAAATATTAACACTACCTTGGATTTAGAGCACTTTCCTTTGGAAGATGTACTGAATTAATACTTCCGTTGTCTTCATTTGTTCAAGGTGGGCTGAAGAAAGAAGTAGAGTTCTTTACACCAGAGTTAATTGTTCAGGCCTTCTCTGTTGCATAACTTTGAGAGCAAGAAAGATTTCTTGAGTTCTTACTACCTAGAGTATTAGAGAGGAGATCAATGACACATCCTACAAGTTTAGGATCTTAATTTAGGTTTAACTGTGATCTTGGGGTTTGTCTTTGCAAAGTATGTCTCACTGGGATGCATGGTATAGGAATTCCTTAGTTCTAGAACAAACAATTCCTCTAGGCATTTCTAGGGTAAAATACACCCTCCTCTCTGACTCCCCTTCCATATATACAAACAGGGTGATTTTATTCTGCTGGGTTTTTCCATATTTAATGCAGCTAATGAAATACTCATTCTTTTGACCAATGGCAAGAGAAATTAAATTCATTTAATGTTTACTACCTTAAAGGGGATTCAACATTTTAACATGAAGAAACTCTCTAGTTCGTTCCTAAGATCTTTTAAGTGATGACACTGAACCCGTTAATTAGTATACCGCTAATATCTACCACTCCTATTAATGCTTAAGTTTGCATAGAGGTAAAGAAGAGTCTCTGCTTCCAGGGCTTTGTTGTTCAGTTCGGTTCAGTTCAGTTCAGTTGCTCAGTCGTGTCTGACTCTTTGTGTCCATCACCAACTCCCGGAGTCCACCCAAACCATGTCCATTGAGTCGGTGATGCCATCCAACCATCTCATCCTCTGTCATCCCCTTCTCCTCCTGCCTTCAACCTTTCCCAGCATCAGGGTCTTTTCCAGTGAGTTGGTTCTTCGCATCAGGTGGCCGAAGTATTGGAGTTTCAGTTTCAGCATCAGTCCTTCCAATGAATATTCAGGACTGATTTCCTTTAGAATTGATTGGTTGGATCTCCTGGGAGTCCAAGGGACTCTCAAGAGTCTTCTCCAACAACACAGTTCAAAAGCATCAATTCTTCAGCACTCAGCTTTCTTTATAGTCCAATTCTCACATCCATACATGACTATTGGAAAAACCATAGCTTTGACTAGACAGACTTTGTTGGCAAAGTAATGTCTCTGCTTTTTAATATGCTCTCTAGGTTGATCACAGCTTTTCTTCCAAGGAGCAAGCATTTTTTAATTTCATGGCTGCAGTCACCATCTGCAGTGATTTTGGAGCCCCCAAAATAAAGTCTGCCACTGTTTCCATTGTTTCCCCATCTATTTGCCATGAAGTGATTGGACCAGATGCCATGATCTTAATTTTCTGAATGTTGAGTTTTAAGCCAACTTTTTGCCTCTCCTCTTTCACTTTCAGCAAGAGGCTCTTTAGTTCTTCTTTGCTTTCTGCTGTAAGGGTGGTGTCATCTGTATATCAGAGGTTATTAATATTTCTCCCAGCAATCTTGATTCCAGCTTGTGCTTCATCCAGCCCAGCATTTTGCATGATGTACTCTGCATATAAGCTAACTAAACAGGGTGACAATATACAGCCTTGACATACTCCTTTCCCTGTTTGGAACCAGTCTGTTGTTCCATTTCCGGTTTTAACTGTTGCTTCTTGCCCTGTATACAGACTTTTCAGGAGGCCGATCAGGTGATCTGGTATTCCCGTCTCTTTAAGATTTTTCCACAGTTTGTTGTGATCCACACAAAGGCTTTGGTGTAGTCAATAAAGCAGATGTTTTTCTGGAACTCTCTTGCTTTCTCAATTATCCAATAGATGTTGGCAATTTGATCTCTGGTTCCTCTGCCTTTTCTAAATCCAGTTTGAGCATCTGGAAGTTCACGGTTCATGTACTGTTGAAGCCTTGCTTGGAGAATTTTGAGCATTACTTCTTGAGAGAAGATATGTGGCTTTCAAGGAGATACTTGGTTGGGGTAATTCAAGAAAAGCTGTGAAGTGGTAAAGAGAACTTAAGGGCCTTAAAGGATGAGAATGATTGGTAGCAGACAAAGACTAACAAAAGTTTCAGGAAGAAAAGGCAGAAAGACTTTGTTCCAAAACTTTGTGCAGTGAATTTAGCTGGAGTACTACGTATAGGTTGAGAGTATGGGGGGAAGAAAATAAGGTTAAAATGTTGGTACAGCCTATTGTGGAGGACCTTGAACTAAGGTCTTTAACCTTAACAATCACCTTTGGAGATCCACCAACAGTTTCTGAGTTAAAGGTGTCAAATGGTTTACTGGTACAAGCAGACAATAGTAAAATGAATTAGGCTGCTGTAACTATACAGATGTGAATTGATGAGGGCCTGGCTTGTAAACCAGGCAGTGTAAACAAAATGGGGGTAGAATCAGACTTTGATACTGAAAATATAGGATTTGGTAACTAAAAGGAAAGCAAATGGATTCAGGGGTGGTGTAGAAAAGCTGACGTGAAGGAGAAAGGACTTAAAGATAAATCTCAAAGCTGGTTTGTCAAGGACAAGGTTCTCAACTTAGGAATTACTGACATTTTGGACCAGAACTTCTTTGTAGTGGTTGGTTGTCCTGTGTATGGCAGGATGCTAGTAGAATCCCTTTCTTGCGAGGTACCAGGAGCACTCCACCCCAGTCATGACAACCAAAAATGCAGTTATGTGATCCCCACCCATGGCTTGGTACACAGTTCTCCAATGACAAGCTATTTCATCAATCAGTAGTTTCTTATGGGTAACTCAGGGAAAGCTGAGTTGTGCTGTCATGTCTGACTCATTGCGACCCTATGGACCATAATCCACCAGGCTCCTCTGTCCATGGGATTCTCCAGGCAAGAATACTGGAGTGGGTTGACATTTCCTTCTCCAGGGGATCTTCCCAACCCAGGGATCGAACATGCATCTCCTGCACTGGCAGGTGAATTCTTTACTGCTGAGCCACCTGGGAAGCCCAACTCAGGTCAGGGAAAAACCAACTTTAAATGAACTTCTACGTTATCCTTATATTTGCAGTAGTATCTTTGAATGGTCATCCATATTATGCCTATAGTTTAGTGTGAAACTTGAATATTATGACTACAAAGCCTGGTTAGTAACCTTTCAAATCTATTTCTTCATTGTACTTTTATACTGTAGTCTGCATTCTAGTAAGTTTTCCTTTGTATTTTCCCTGGTTTATATTATTTGCCAATTGATTTACATGTAATAGATCATTATTATATTTGTTAGCTCTGGTTAAGTATTTTTTATGTTAATATTTTGATCAGTCTTGTTTTAAAAGTTAAGTATTAATTATACACTATTTTTAAAAATTAAGGCATCATTCAAGAAATTCAGTCAAAAAATAACTATTATACACTGAGTGACATGGAAATTTTGATTTTGTAATAGTACATTTGATTCTAATATTCACATTATATCTAATATACACATTAGTTATCTAGATTTTTGTTCTTTATGCACTATTTAGAAAAATTAAAATCCATTGACTTCATCAGGGCAGGAGAAACAAGGGACCTGAAAACTCTGAAAGCTTCCTAGGCTGCCCTGACTGTCGGAACGGCCTAACCTGAGGTCAGTAGGGTACTCAGGGAGTTAATTTCCTACTGTAGAGAACCACTGCTCACTACAAACTTATACTATATATCATCAGCCTCATCACATTTTTTGCATTCTGTACAGGAAATATAGAAACTAAGTTTTTCATATCTAACTCAATACCCTGAAGTCTAGTCCAAGTGATACCTGCACTTCTCAAAGCAAAATTAAGAGCCCTAACTCTGTCTAGATACAACACAGATATTAGTTCCACTATTTACTCATTTCATTCTCTCCTTAATCAGAGAGCTTTAGACATCAAGTTCCCCTACTATATTAAACTCCACGTTTAATCACTGTTGTAAACCTAATGAAGCTTTGCCTGTAACAGACCTTCAGTAAGCATTTATTCAATAAAAGTTGTTACTTTATTCTAAAAACAATGTTCAGAGTCCCCATATATGAAAATGTATCTTCATCTATCCCTTGAGATTTAATAAAACATTAGGTGACTTAGATGTATACATTCTATAAAACTGACTAAATTTACTAAAGCATTGTTCTTCCTTCATAAAGATGACCCTGCTCTGCACAATTAAGAGCACTGTTTGAGTTGCACAGCAATGAGACAAAAGTTCTGTTGTAACAAAATTCAACGTTTAATTTTTCAAAACTTATTAAAGAAAATAAATTATATTTAGACCACCTTCAATATTTGTACATCATCTTTATACAACTATGACAGTACTCTCAAGAGACATTTTATAAAGAACATTAATTTCACTATTAAAATGTGTTTTCAAAACGGGGTAACATGAAAGGACATTAAATTAGTCTGAAATATATCTCATAATGCTGAGAAGTATGCTCTTCTTTAACAAATTAACTGTACTTGTATTCAAAATAACATAGCCTTTAACTTATAGACAATTATTTCTTGTCCGTTTCAGTGATTTCCTGGATCCAAAACAAAATCTGTGTATTTATTTCTTTGAAAACATCATTTGTTGATCGTCCTTTCACTGCCATGGAATGATTTGCCTTCTCAATCCAGTGTATTTTATGAGGAGCTTGCATTTTCTGTGCCACTTTCTCCAACAAGTTCTAAAAGGAAAAAAGAAGATGATACTAGACTAATACCCTATTGGTGTTTCATAAAGATTTACTCTCTCCTACCCCACCTATACTTGGCATCCATTCACTAAATATTAAAACCTACTCTAAAGATAACTTATGAGGCAATGGATTGTGCAAGAAGTGACAATACAGACTTCTTACATATAGCAACACCACAGAACAGATCAAGCATTCATTCTTGACAAGTCAAAAAATTCTTCTAAAAAATATTTTTCCCAAGAAAATTATATATTCTGGGAAAGACACTAAAATTTAGTAATATGTACAAGTTACTTTTCTTCAAGGGTCAATTTTATAACAAATTCGAAGAATGTGATTAAATGTTGAAATGATAAAACAAATATACAGTCTAGTAATCCCAAATTCACAAGATTCAGATATTAACCCTTCATTTGCTAAGTAAGAGTTAATTCATTTATCACCTAATTACAAGGGGTTGAATATTGTCAGTACGCTCATAGTTTTAGATTCCCCTCAGTAACAGGGTACCAAAGACATAAAAGGAGCATAGTAAAATCAGCATCTTTTTAAAGAGACTGAATGTTGCAGGTAGCATCTTGTTCCCAAGATGTTTCTTTCATTCTCTTTCATTCACACAAACAGCAAGTCATAATCACCTTTTCACACATTTCATCTGCTGAGCCTGACACAAACAGTACAGGATCTTTTATACGAAAGAGATCTTCATCTCTAAGTTTATGCTGCTGTTTTGGATGGTGCAGTGGATAGGAAATACAAATGAGACCTCGAACAAAATCATCAGCATCATCAGGCTCAATATGACACAGTACAGAAGCAGCTGCTCTTGAGCCCATTGAACGACCTAAAATCAATTAAAATCAAGTTCAGTTTGAAATACAGACATTCACATAAAGTAGTAGTGATGATAATGGCAGATTTAATTTACTATGCATCCATCATATTGCTTATCTATACTTAACAGAAGGTGGCAATTAACAAGCCTCAATACCCACAGACTTGTGAAGAGCTAAAAACTGATCCTAAATCAAATCTAAAAAAAAGAATAATTATTTATTGAAAGAATACTTAAAGAGATAAAGACAAACCTTGTGAAGGGATCAGTTCAGAGGATGATTCAAGAATATAATAAAAGGAGACGTCTTTGGGTTATAATACATATGTATATGGCTTAAATTCGATTTAAATATTAAAGCACCTTGATGTTATTATACCTGGACGTGACTTACCAAAACAAAACAAAAAATCCTTAACTCTATTCCTGTCATTAATTTTAATTCTTGATTACCTATTCCTGTATTAATGTGAGTAGATTTTAAAACAAGTATTCACAAGTATTGCAACTTACCTCCAAGGAAAACACCTGCAAGTTTGTATTCTGAGGTCTTTAGGTAATTCTAGAAAAATCAACCAAAAAACCATCAGTTCTTCTCCTATATTCCACTGGAAAAACCAACACATATTTCTCATCATTACTAGAGTGTATAAAACTTTTACAAAGACAACCACAACATTTTAAGGGATTTTACTTGGAAGAGGTAACCAGTTCTTTGCTCTTCTGGTCATGCCTTCACTATCAAGTCATATATTGGGTAATACACACAAATATGTGAAAAAAAACACTGTCTAAAATATTCAAGTACTAAAACATTTTTAAAGAAAAAAATTTGGATGGGAAAAAAAGAGCCAGTTAAAAGCTTCCAACTAAGGCAAAATCTGATAATGCTACAACTAACATCTGATTTAAAGCTCTGAAAAACTTAGCACGCTTGAAGTAATTTGGATTAAAAGAAATTTCGGTTTTCATCCAGGGATTTTAGTTTCCAACATGGAAATCATGCTATTTGTACACTCACAGCATATGAGGCTAACTGTCTAGAACTGTATATGCTTAAGTTATATAATTCCAAGAAGGAAATTACATCATAAGTAGATGCCTTGGCAGTATCATGGAGAAACATCTATGATGTGAGCACTCATCCCTATAGAAACTGATGGTAAAAAAGAGCAATCTGACCACTACCCAGCCTTCACACACTGTTGAGTTTCTAAGAATATTCATTAGGGTTTTTAAAATTAAACCAAATGACTAATAAAATTTGTCAATTTACTGTGCATTTAAAAAATAGAATTATTATAAGTAAATATAAAGAAATTTTCTTACCAAAACTGATTTATATGCCTTAATTCTATGTACAATATTAAGGCCTTTACAGGTAAATCTCAGGCAAAAAAACCCATGAGAGGCAAGATGGGATGCCAGTGATGTCAAATGAGGGAGATTCATATCTCCTGATGCTCCATGTGTAAGAATGACTCCATATGTTAAGCTCTTGTTAGGTACCAAACAAACAGCATCTAGCAATTTATTTCCAAAAGGTACTTTTAACTTTACCTGGAATTCAAGAGAATAAAGGGATCAAAAATTAACTTCCCTGACTATTTAGACAAATGAATAACTATATAGGTTTGTTCTGCAATACAAATGATTCAAATCACAGCCTCAAAATAAAAAGCAATATTAATAATAATTTATATTTAAGTACTTATTGTGTCAGGTACTATCATAACTGCTCTTTATATATTAACTCATTTAAACTTTCTAAGAATTCTGTGGTAAGTACTGTTACAATTTCCATTTTAGAGATGAGAAAACTGAGGCACAGTACGTTATATCATGTGCCCAAGGTTATATATCCACTAGCCAAGATCCAAATTCAGGCAGTCTGCTCCAAAGTTCTCACTCCTAACCACTAATGCTATACTGTCTCTCACAGTACAAGCTGAAAATAAGAAAATTATTCTGGAGCCATATGACTACAAAAAAAAAAAAAAGGAACCCTGAAGATGCAGAATATATGAAAATATGTATTACCTCTGTATGACTCATTTTCACTGTTGAATAACAATCTTTAAGTGCCTTACATCTGAGAAGCAAAGGACATCTCCCTGAAAAGAAGATTCTATTGTAAAAGGTGGGTTGGTAGACATGGATATGATACAAGAACTATGAATGAATATTTAGTAGCTAAAATAAAGACATTTATATATAACTACTTTAGGAACTGATATCTTTACATCTACATTATTTTCATTCCAATGGTCATTCAGAATTGGTTATAGGGCCGGCCAGGTGTGGGGCTGGCAGATGTTATCTAAGTCAATGTGATACCATAATATGCATTCTATAAGAAAACTCATATCAAAGTAGGATGCTATATCTTGGTACATATAAATACGTATTTTTCCTAAGCATCTTTGTTCTCAACCAACTATCTTCAACCTAATTTCACAGCATCTTTCTATTAACCCATTTCCTTCGTCTTTACTGGTCCCAACTCTTCCTTCTACCCTGCAGTGGAAGCAGACATCCACATCCTTTGTCCTGAGACTGCAGAAACCTCCCACTAGACAGAATGTAAATCTCCACACTATTGCCTTTGGGCTTGACTATGTGACTTGCTTTAACCAAAAGATGTTTCAGTGTGCCACTTCTGAGCTGAAGCATGGCAAATTTTCCAGAAGGGCTCTTAAACTCTCACCTTCAGCCCCAAGAAAAGTACGCTCCACGTATTTTTGCCTTTTCAGCCCGGGTTCCACAATGAAGATACATGGAGCAGATCTGAACTCAAAACTGAAGTCTGGAGTCCAGCCTAGTCCAATCAACATCTAAACCACTGAAGAACCATGAAATGTCTACCTGAAGAATCAAGGGCATGAAATGCTGTGAGCCACTAAGACTTCAGGGTTGTTACACAGTATTCTTTCCCGTAGTGTATTGTTCAGGATATGCTTAACATCAGGATCATTAATTTTTTTCCTATTAACATTTACTAATTTATTCACTGAATAACATGTTCAAAATGTACAAAAGTATACAGTGAAAAGTCTCTCCCTAATTCCACTTTTGCCTTACCATCCAGATCTCCTCTTCAAAGGCAATCAGTATTCTGCTTATCTTTTAGGTATTTTATATACATATATACATACATACATCTTTTTATAAAACTAGTGATATATTTTTTCTGAACCCCCTCCCCAACATATATCTTTGTGATTACTCTTTTTTATACAATGAGCTTATTTCATTGTTTTTTTATGACTACAAAATATTCCAAAGGAGGGTTGTACAAAATTTATTTTACCAACCATCTATTAATGAAAATTGAGACTGTTTCCAATCTTTTGCTAAAGCAATATTTCAATGAGTGGCAATATTGCAATGAGTGGCAATATTGCAATGGTTTACCAATCTATTAATGAAAATTGAGACTGTTTCCAATCTTTTGCTAAAGCAATATTGCAATGAGTGGCAATACTGCAATGAGTGGCAATACATGTGTGTAGACATATCTATAAATTCCTGTGTCAAAGGGTGTATTCATTTGCATTTAAGAAATACATTTCATTTTTGAATAGGCAATATATGCACATGGTACACTATTTTAAAAGAATAAAAATGTCTGAATAGTGAAGTCTCTTCACATTTTTCCCCCAGCCACAAAGTTTCTTTCCCTTCCAAGAAGCCATCACTGTGACTAATTTATTGCACAGATCCTTCCCTTTACATGTTATGTGTGTGTAGAATTCTCATACAGAGCCTGAAACGTATTAGACCGGCTGCAAAAAGTTCTGGGATTTAAACTGGAGGAGGAGGATGAAGGGCTTCAGCCTTCACTGTCTGTTTTCATAAACGTAGACTCATAATTGTGCCTGGGGTCCCCAGCTTCAAAGATCCCATTTTATGTTCTCAAGAGAAGAGCCTCCAGTCTCCTGGTGGGAGAGAAGCAGTATCCTACCAGTATGAAACGGGGAAGGAGAGCTTGCTATCTAATTACTTCTCAGACAGACCTCACCTAAGTGGTCTTTATTTGAGCCATGCACATCCATCCCCAGCACCATTCCTTTCATTGCCAGCTCCCAAAGTGTCCCATGCTGCCAGTTTCTGCACATTTTGAAGATTTTGTTTCTTATATATATATATATAATTGTACGACACTTGCTTTCTGGAGCCCAGTATTTTACTGCTATTGTTTCTTTCCCATTTTCTTCATCTCTGTGGGTTTGTGTCTTTTTGAAAATCCCTTTACTGTACTTTCAGTGAGATTTCAGGGAGTAAAATTAGATACACGTCCTCAACCCACTCTCTTAACCTAGAATGCTCTATTCCTCAACAAGTGGGGTGCTCGTGGTTCTTTTTTTCTGGCAAACGCCACTCTTGCGTGACGGACAGCCTGTCCTTGCCAACAGTGCAACACGTGCTGGACTATAAGGGCAATAGTGAGCCGGCTCTAGCTAATAAATCTCGGGTTTAGCGGGTCAGAAGGGGCGGCGGGGTTGGAGCCTGGCTCCGCCTCGGTGTCTTCAAAGGCAGCAAACGCCACCAACTTCGGAGAGAGGCTGCGACGGTTCACCGTCTGGACCCGCGTGCCCACGCTTGTGGGCGTTTTCAAGAGTGATTTGTGTGACTACTGTCGTCAGGATGCGACAGAGACCACATCCGAAGCCGGATGATCGGATGCCACCACCCCTTAACTTTCAGTTGGAAAAAAAAAACATTCTTGCGTCATCCGCCTCGTCCGGGCGGAACGTTGGAAATCGCGAGGAAAACGCAACGGCAACTGTCAGACTTCAAGTCCTTGAGGGGAGTCGCGGGTCCGGGCCGCCTCGACAACAAGCGGAACAAGGCAGAAACTCGAGGTCAGGCTTCCCGGGGTTGGGGACCCAAAGGCGCCCGAGGACCGTCCGATTCCGCCCGTCGGGGCTGCACGGTGGCCGGCGCGCGGGAGATCCTCGCTCGGAGGCCGGCTCGCCCCGCCCTCACCGTCCCTTCTAGGAGCCTCCCGACCGGCCGGCCGAAGCCCCAGCTGCCGCGGCCCGCGGGACCTAACCGACGCCTCACGCCTCACGGAGCCGCCCAACAGCCCCTGAGGGACGACGGCCGCGAGGCCGAAACGCCGCTGGAGGGACCGCGGAAAGCCCTCGGAAGCCGTTCCCAAGTAGCAGCCCCGACCACTGCCGCCGCCGCTGCCACAGCCGCCGCACTTACCAGGGACGGGAAAGTGGCCGGCAGCACCTAACCGTCCTCACTCCCTTCAGGGAGCGAACTACCACACTCGAAGGGACCGCCTCGCCGCGCCCGCCAGCGCGTCCCGCTACAGCGCAGGCGCGCGCAGGCCCCGCCCCCCAGGCGCGCGAGCTGGCGCGCGGGGCACGCTGGGAGCGGGAGTTTTCCCGCCCCTGCCGCCGGTGCTGTGGCGGTGTCTGCTGCCCAGCCCGAGGGGGCGCTGTCGGGCCGCCTCCCCTCGCTGCCTCACCCCCGACTTCCTCTTTCAGGATCCTTCGGAGTCCCAGCCATTCCCTTCCAGCAGGTGCACCGGCCATAAGGCTAAGACACCGCTTGCTGCCTCAGAAAAAGAAGATTCCATCCATATTGTATCATATCTAATAGTACTTTGTTCCTTATAACTCGTTTCTTTTCATTGCTGAGTAGTATTCAGTTTTACGGATAAACCACATTTTGTTTATCCATTCACTGGTGGATGGCTATTTGGATGGTTTCCACTGTTTGACTTCTTATAAATAACAGTGCTGCAACATTCAGAGAGAGAAGGCAGTGTGATGACAAACAGATTTGAAGATGCTGAGCTGCTGGCTGGGAAAATGAAGGGGCCACAAGACAAGAACCACAAGAAACACACCCCTAGGAGCCAGAAAAGGCATTCTGCCCTCAGAGCCTCAGGAAGAAACCAGCCCTCCAAATACATCGCCATTGTCCCAGAAACACTGATTCCTGACTCTCAAATCCAGAACCCTAAGAGACTGAATTCCTCTTGTTTGGTATTAATACTTTGTCATAGCAGCAATAGGAAACTAATACAAAACTATGGACACCAAAACTTCAATTTCAGATAAATTTTACATGTTATTACTATTCTTTTCTTGATTTTTTTCAACCATTTAAAAATTTTAAAATCATCCTTAACTTTCAGGCTGTCCAAAAATAAGTGGTGGGCCAGATTTAGCTAAATATTAGCATGATTATTCCATCCATGCATTAAAATAATACATAATTGGATGTACTAGAGTTTTTATAATGGAGGTTCTATAATGTTTCGAAATGAGAATAGTATTAATGTAGTTCATCATGGATTAATGGAAGAGAATAAATCACCATTAAACATGAATATGTAAATATATGCCTGAAAAGCATTTAATAAAATTTTAATGTGCTTCCTTTTTAATAATTGGAAATTTCATATTTTAGTAGTGGTTGTTTATCATTAACCATAACAAATATTTTGCTTAACAGTGAGAAGTCAGTAGCATCTTTGATCTCTAGCCACCACCACTAAGCCCACTTTCTCTCTGTAATAACTGTTTTAATCAATCCATAATTGCCCTGCTTATTTATTTTTACTTGTTTATTTCACTCTTCTTTCAGAAGAGATAGTGGCTGTTCACTATTGTATCTGTAGAACCTAATACAATGCCTGGCACATATTAGGTGCTTAATAAATACTTGTTAAATAAAATACATTTGTGATGGATACAGGAAGAGGCCAGATTACAAAAAACCTTGGAAGGTGTATTAATTAGTATTAAGTGAGTGACTGATTATCTAAAATAATAGTGTAAACAAGTCAGAAGTTTACTGCTTTGTCATGTAAACTGTATCTAGGTAGGTGATGGCTTTTGACATGCTTCAGACTGAGTTCAGGACTCAGACACCCTTTTTTTTTTTTTTTTTTTACTGCTCCATGGTCCAAACACAGCTAATGATGAGCACAACACAGGCCTTTAAAATAAAAGTGATTTTATTATAAAATCCTAAAAATGTACTTCCAATGACTGTCGTGGGAATACTGCATAAGAAGAAACAGATCTTCATAATTCAGACAATCATAGAGCAGATTTTATACTGTCCATGGAATTAGTATTTAGAAGACATTCTTCTTTTCACTTAAGAAGAGTCTTCAGAGCACCACTATTTGAAGGAAAGGTATTTTGCGTATCACAGTTCATCTTTGGTCTGCAATTAAGAAACAAATATTTAGAGCCATCAAGAAGTTTTCCATGAATAAGAAGGCTTACATTTAGTCTATTAATTACTTTCCCCTAAAGACAAAGAGGTTTCCCTGGTGGCTCAGATTGCCTGCCAATGCAGGAGATGCGGGTTTGATCCCTGGGTGGGGAAGATGCCCTGGAGGAGGAAATGGCAACCCATTCCAGTATTCTTGCTTGGAAAATCCCATGGACAGAGGAGCCTGGTGGGCTACAGTCCACAGGGTCACAAAGAGTCGGACACAATTTAGCGACTGAGCACACAAGCACACAAAGATTAAAAAAGGGATAAACAAAGCCGAGTCATCACTAGAGGATTTTAGGACTTTCTTATTTGAATTTTAGGATTCAAATAAAATTTTAGGATTTTATTATTTGAAATCATTATTATTTGAAATCATCTAAGGGTAAAGTCTGGAGAAGGCAATGGCACCCCACTCCAGCACTCCTGCCTGGAAAATCCCATGGACGGAGGAGCCTGGTGGGCTGCAGTCCATGGGGTCGCTAGGAGTCGGACACGACTGAGTGACTTCACTTTCACTTTTCACTCTCATGCATTGGAGAAGGAAATGGCAACCCACTCCAGTGTTCTTGCCTGGAGAATCCCAGGGATGGGGAGCCTGGTGGGCTGCTGTCTATGGGGTCGCACAGAGTTGGACACGACTGAAGTGACTCAGCAGCAGCAGCAAGGGTAAAGTCTCATTGGTGGGAACCTGAACATTTAGGGGTCTGTATTATGGTAAAGGCTTGTGTCCTGAACGGTATCAGTGAATGGCCAGAGTAGACACGGCGGGTGGGAAAATCAATAAAGCTATCATTCTAGCCATAAGTTCTACCAATCAGGGGAATCATTTGGCACTCCTCAAATTCACTTATGAGATAAAAATAAATTAAAAAAAAGAGGAGTGGAGTAAGGCAGCCACCCAGTTTCATTTGGAGCCAACAGACTCATTCTGATACCAAATCAAACTCCATGTGGGAGTACCTTCCAATTTTGGCCATTTCTGTTTTGAAACTGGTTTTCAGTGATTCTGTGGCCTTGCAACACTTGAGAGGGGTGACCACTGATGCTGTACCACTTCTGAAGGCTAGTTAGAGGCAAATCCAAAACAAAAGCAAATGAAGCAAAATAAAACTAATTTCAGCAGGTGCTGTTTTCATGGTGTAAATACTGCAACCAGGTGTATTCCAAGCTACCAAAGGTTAACTGCTGTGCAGAATTCCTAAATATTTAACAATCAGTGAGCTTGTATGTGACTTGCCTGGTGGCTCAGCGGTAAAGAATCCACCTGCAATGCAGGAGACACAGGAGATGCAGGTCTGAACCCTGGGTTGGGAAGATGCCCTGGAGGAGGGCATGGCAACCCACTCCAGTATTCTTGCCTGGAGAATCCCATGGACTGGACCTGAGCCATAGGGTCACAAAGAGTTGGACATGACTAAAGCAACTGATCACGCACACATGAGCCTGTATGAGCTGGTTCCATCACACCACCAGAGCTGGCAGTCACCTTATTCTTTTTTATACCCCCTTGGGAGGCAGAAATGGTTAACTGCAAAATCTGCTTCTCAACTCTGGTTCCAACGCACAATGTTGAGTCTGTCCATTCACAGACATGGTGATGTTGTTTAAAAGAATGCCAAGCCATTATATAGTAATTTTCATACAATATACATTCCTTTAGATGGAAAACAACTAAAATTGCAACAACCCTCCCCTGCCACAGTGTCTTTACACACAAACACGCACACAGTTTGAAGAAGGCACACTGGTTTTTCGTGCTTGTTTTGCTATAATCCAGATAGATGGTTCTGAGCTAAATTCCTCTCTAGGCTTGGTTTTGTCAACTATAAAATGAAGGCATTTACTGGGTGACGGCTAAGGTCCTCTTTAGCCTGCCAAGTCCATATCCTCCTTAGCCTGCCAAGTCCATACGCGAGCCTGCCTTTTATAAACGAAATCAGTGAAAGTGAGAAAGTGAAGTCGCTCAGTCGTGTCTGACTCTTTGTGACTCCATGGACTGTAGCCTACCAGGCTCCTCCATCCATGGAATCTTCCAGGCAAGAGTACTGGAGTGGGTTGCCATTTCCTTCTCCAGGGGATCTTCCCGACCCAAGGATCGAACCCGGGTCTCCCGCATTAGAGGCAGACGCTTTACCATCTGAGCCACCAGGGAAGCCCAGTAATGTAGTGGTATTAACAGAGATCACTTTTAAATGAATAATCTGTTAACATGAATAATCATGGTTATATATTTTTCCATCTCTAAACTGGGATGATAAACTTTGCAGAAACTATCTCATAGGGAGATGAGGCTATTAGATGATACATGTGAAAATGCTTTGCAAACCGCAAATATCTATTCAAATGCTACATGATCTGTAATTCTCACAATAAAAAAGGCCTCCCTCCACTTTGCTGGGAGCTCCTATGTCTCTTCACTTCACTGCATCTTAGCACCTGTTTTTTGTTTTTTTTTTTTTCCTTTTTTGCCTTTTGTTGGTAACTGTTTTTTCTGCCTCTGCTAAAGTGAGTTGCTTAGAGGCTCCAGGAGGAACTTGGGTAGTTGCTGCCTGACTGGATGAGTAAAGGGGAGAATGAGGACTCGGATCATAGTTAGTTCTTCCTGTGACATTGGATAGGAAGTCAGTTCCGGTTACCTTCTTCCTGTGGCACGTGCAGGGAAAGAGGTCATCCTCGGTCTCTGGTTCTACCCTCATCATGCCCTCTCGGATCTGGGGCTCACTCACTTGTAAACTGGCATATTCCTGTATAGGCAACAATACAAAGGCATGTTTTATTTAGCACTTAATATGCTGAAGCAGAAGCTCCAATACTCTGGCCACCTGATGCAAAAAGCTGACTCACTGCAAAAGACCCTGATGCTGGCAAAGATTGAGGGCAGGAGGGAAAGGGGGTGACAGGGGATGAGATGGTTGGATGGCACCACTGACTCAATGGACGTGAGTTTGAGCAAACTCTGGGAGACAGTGAAGGACAGGGAAGCCTGGCATGCTGCGTTCACGGGGTCGCAAAGAGTCAGACACGATTCAGTGACTGAAGAACAACATAAGGTGCACTTACCAAATGAGATACACTGGAGTGTGCTAGAACTCGGTTCATTTAAGTCACGTGTGTCAAGTTATGAAATGCAAGGCCCTCCTTAAAACCCCACGACAGAGCTTCTGAGAGGTGACTGTCCCCACTCCTAAGTCTACTCTTAATTTATATGACTCTTTCATGGTATTTCTTTTCATCTTCTGCCACATAGTGAAAATGCCTGTGTTCCCATCTTCCCTAAACTGAGAATCTGAGGACAGACTATTTCTGCCTGACCCACCACAGCTGGTACAGCCTCAGTCACGTCTTCATTCATCATGGGCTTCCCTGTCCTAAGTTCTGGGCGAGGAGCTTATGCTCCAGTACATGTGAGTTGAATGAATGAACTCTAATAACCTGTGGCTCTTTAGGAATTCAGATTAGCAAATGCCCCCAGTTCTTTCTTTAGTTTACATAATTCATCACTCTTTAGGAAAGGTTACAAAGCGGGAGCGGAACAGCAACGACCAACTTTGTTCTGTAGCAGAGCCTGAGACATTGGACTCAATATCTAGAATTCTGCAACTCTGAGATTAAAACAATCTGACTTAGATCTAGAACTATTTATTAGCAAATTACATGCTTACGACTGCATTTTTAAAAAAAGAACCTTTCAAATTGTCAGATAGGCTTTGACTACAATCCCTAAATGGGTAGGTCCATAAAGGCAAATTGCAAGAAAAGTTATGGCCCAATGGGGTCAGCACAACAGGTCCAAACATACCTTGCACTGTATAGAAAAAGAAACAGCAACAAAATAGCAGTTTTGTACAAAGAACAAATAAGAATCCATGCACAGTAACTTTGTAGGCTCAGAGGCCAATTTTCTAACCACATGCCACACAGTTCTAACATTAACACCTTTCCCTTAAGGTTGTAGCATTCTCCATTAGCTATTCTTTAGCATCCTTCATTTTCACTATAATTTAATATTTATCCCTGACTTTCACTTACAGAGGTATATATGTATCTCCTTATTGAAAATACTTTTAGAAATTGTTCAGTGAAACATTACTTGCTACTAACATGAACAATTACAAATATTTCTATTTTCTTAGAAAATACTGACCTGGAAAAGTTTAAAATAATAACAGAATATGTCATCACCCATGAGATTATTTCTTGCAAATTCTTGTCCTGTTTTGGCTATCTTCTTTGCCTATAGGAGCAAGAATAATATCCTTTAATGAGACATATTTTTACCCATGCAGACATATGCTAAGTGATCTTCCAAGTACATTTTGGTGGGAAAATAGTGGCTACAGTATCTTTGAAGTCTTGTGTGTAAAGGGAACATTAGAGGATGTGTGTTCAAATCAAAGTGAGATTTTTAAGACTTGATAGTTTAAGAAGTCATATTGGGCCTTCTAGAATGGGCCTCTCCGGGACAGAAAAGAGAGACAAAATGAAGTAACAATGACTTTGCAAAGTCAATGCAAGATGAAGCTTAATGCACTGCCTGAATAATTTTTAGCAGACAATTCGTTTGAAGCTTCTCTCATGCAATCCTTCATTTTAATCCGAGGCACAGTTAGTTCTTCCCTTGCCAGGCTGACCATCTTTATCTTCATGTTGCTAGGGGAGGGGAGGCGGTGCTTGGAGCTCAGATCTAACTGAGTGAGACCAAAATCGAGGCCAAGGGTTAGGTTTTCGTGTCATGTGCAGAGTGGGCAGTTAATCCAAGCCACTGTGCCTGGCTTTACCCTGAAGGGATCTGTGCTATGCATGCGGATGTGGCTTCCCATTTACAGGAAAGGGTCTCCATGTAAGCATCTTGAATGCTTTCCAGGCACAAGACATGGAAATGACCCTGTGATATCTGGAAAGAGACTGACCTTACCTCTTCATCGTGATCTTTTGCCCATTGAAGTTTCTCTAGGAGATCACTCAGGTTGCTTTTAACTGGAATGTAGTGTTTCCAGGGCTGCAGTTCATTATAAAAGTGTTCATAGTAGATGGAGTCCTGCTTCAGCACCACGCTGTCACCAACCAGCAGATACGGCAGGCGGTAGGCTGCCACGGTGCCATCCACGTTGATCTGGTATTTATGCTGCAAACCACAGGACAGCAGAAGAACCTCCATTAAACTCCCTTTTTCCCACTCTTCTTTATTCTCCTCCTCTTTCCACACATCAAACCTCATCATCCTCAGATACAAACTGGCTAGATTTTGTCCTTGGCTCCTGCCACTTAGTAAGTGCTATTAATTATTTATATGTATACATAACACACTGACCTAGATGTAGGGCCTATTTTGATGTTCCCCCAAATCTCAAGAAGGGGCCCCAAGTCTAACGCTGGAGCAACCAATAAAATTATAAAACTGTTGTCCAAAGCCTACCAGTGAAGGAAATTAGATTTATTACGACTACTTCCCAGGTGGCAGTAGTGGTAAAGAATCCAGCTGCTAATGCAGGAGGCGTAAGAGACATGGATTTGATCCCTGGGTTGGGGAGATCTCCGGAGGAGGAAATGGCAACCCACTCCAGTATTCTTGCCTGGAGAATCCCCATAGACAGAGGAGCCTGGTGGGCTACAGTCCACAGGGTCACAGAGTGGGACACAATTAAAGTGACTTAGTACGCATGTGACTACTCTATCGATGGCATGATAGTACCTACTGATGGCACATTCTAAACTGTGTTAACCATACCTTTGAAACAGCCGGTGGGCACACCCAGCTCTTAAAGAAATTAACAAGCTCTGGGGCAAGAACATCTATGAACCAAAGTATTTCTAGCACAGCAGAGGTCAATAAATATTTATCTGTTTATTTAACTGGGTCTTGGTTGAGGCACATGTGATTTTCATGCAGGCTGTCTAGTTGGGGCACATGGGCTTAGCTGCTCCACAGCATATGGGATCCCAGAGCAGGGATCGAAACTGCATCCCCTACGTTGCAAGGCAGACTCTTAACCACTGGACCACCAGGGATGTCCTAGTCAATAGTTTTAAGCTGCAACAAATTCAACAGGTACAACAGAAAGAAAGCAAAGGTCTGACAGGACACTCTCGGAGGAGGAATGGCTGGAATCAGCTCTCTTTGGTTGTAACCATTTCTTTCCAAAATTTCTGTGACATGCATATGGAAGAAAAACTGATTATTCAGCTTATGGCCATCTTTCTTGTGCTCTGTGCAGTAAGTCGCTTCAGTCACATCTGCCTCTTGCGACCCTGTGGACTGTAGCCCACCAGGCTCCTCTGTGCAGAGCTCATCAATCACTGACCTTCCCACCTGCAGGAGATGGCTGACTACCCTTCACCACATGGGGCTTCAAAATCCCTTGGGGGTCTAGAGATCAGGGTGGTATACCTCACTGCTTGAGAAAGGAGAGTTGTCAGAAAAAGGATCAACCCTGGGAAAACAGGAACAGCCCACATTCTAGACACAGAGAGAGTGTAGGATACCCAGAGTTTTTGAGCAGAACAGCTGGTTGGATTCCAAGTCATTTCCCTACCAGAAGGGAAGAGACACCTGCTTTATATTCCTTCTTTAGTCTATTGTGATTCTATGGCTCAGGGGAGAAATATTTATAAAATCACTAACACGTATTTTTAAATAAAAAAAAGGGTTTGGGGTGAAAATGTGCTCCTCTTGAAGGTCAGATGGAGGAAAAATTACCCAGATCCCAAACTCCCTTGGTGCATATTTCATGTCAGGTCTAGATACTGAGTCAGGACTTCCCTGGTGGCTTAGACGGTGAAGAATCTGCCTGCATTGTGGGAGACCCACATTTGATCCCTGGGTCAGGAAGATCTCCTGGAGAAGGGAATGGCAACCCATTCCAGTATTCTTGCCTGGAGAATCCCAAGGACAGAGGAGCCTGCAGGCTACAGTCCATGAGATCACAGAGAGTTGGACAGGACTGAGCAACTAACACTTTCACTTTTCTAGGTACTGAGTACAATCCAGGTTGCCTGCTAGGGGCTGGTTAGTCCCTGGCGCCCCATGCCTGGATGTTCCTAAAATTTTGTGCTCACCTCTCATCTTCTGTTGGAGAAGGAAATGGCAACCCACTCCAGTATTCCTGCCTGGAGAATTCTATAAACAGAGGAGCCTGATGGGCTCCAGTCCATGGGGTTGCAAAGAGTTGGACATGACTGAGCAATGATTATCACTCACTCACTCACTCAATCTCCTGTAATTTAATTTCCCACCCATCAAATGCAGGTGGGACTTCCCAGGAGGCACTAGTGGTAAAGAACCCGCCTGCCAACGCAGGAGACATAAAAGACATGGGTTTGATCCCTGGGTCAGGAAGATCCCCTGGAGAAGGAAATGGCAACCCATTCCAGTATTCTTGCCTGGAGAATTCCTGTGGACAGAGGAGCCTGGTGGCTTATAGTCCATAGGGTCAGGAAGAGTCCGACACGACTCAAGTGACCTAGCACTCAAATGCAGGTATTTGGAAAATCACAAAGCATTGGCTCTGGACGATGTCATACCTTGAAGAAATCGAAAAATGAAATGTGTTTCACGATGGGACCATATAGGCTTTCGTCGTGTTTAAAGAAGAAGAAGTTGGTGAAAGCAGCGTCTATGAGCTCCGGGTGCTTCCTGCTCAGCTTAACCAGCTCGAGTCTCTCTCTCCGGCTGTCTCGCCCTCTCCAGACAGCGGTAGAGTTTTTGCTTTCCCAGGGAGGACCCGTGTTGGCCTGCACGGACATCATATCCAGACTGACTCTGGAAGACAGACAGTGCAACAGATGTTTCCCCCAAACCATCACCTCTCAAGGGGTGTCGGGAAAAAACTCATCAAGGAAAGAAAACCAAGGCTCTGGGTTGTCTGTGACCCATCTCTCACCGGCCCATGGTTTCCAGGACAGAGTCTGTCAAGTCGTAGGTGGGCATCACAATATCCCTGGAGTCCGTGGAGCCACACCAGGAAAAGATCGGATGGATGTGGGGACTGGATTTCTTTTTTTCCAAAGGCCAGTCTCCCAAATTAACAAAAAACTCCACATCAGGCATCTTCACCTAGGACAAGGAAGCCAGAGTGTTAAAATGATGGTATCGTTTTTCACATCAGCCGTGTTACTATCACTCCAAACTCCACTGCTGTTGTTACTGTTTAGTTGCTCAGTCCTGTCTGACTCTTTAGCGACCCCACGGACTATAGTCCGCCAGGCTCCTCTGTCCATGGAATTCTCCATGGCAAGAATATTGGTGTGGGTTGTCATTTCCTTCTCCGGGAGATCTTCCCAACCCAGGGATTGAACCCAGGTCTCCTGCAGTGCAGGCAGATTCTTTACCACTGTGCGGGCTGGGAAGACTATGATGTAAAACCTGGATTTAAATGGTCCATTATACACAAGAGAAAAGAAATACTTACTTTTCTAGTCAAAGAAAGTAGTATGGCATCCATGAAAATTCTAAAACCTACATGTTCACCGTGAGTCTTGATATAAACCTGGAAGACAATTCCATGTTTATTCCGTTAGTCTAAAAGTACGCTTTGGCTTCACTGAGATCAAGCTTATCACAATGATCGGCAGAATGATTTTAATAAAACTATGTAGCTAAGTTGTAGCCACATGGCCAAAACAAAAATACATCACCAAGACAAACAAGCAACTGCACCTTGTTATCCTTCAAGGAGTAATGACACAAGCTCTGTCTTTGTCCAAATCTTTTTGGGATTTCCGTTGCAATCTTTTCCGGGTCAACAGTAGGGAAATGCACCAGATCTCTGTGAATCTGAGCAAAGGTTTCTGGGCAGTTCATCTCCCGCAGCCAGGCTGCACTGTCTTCCAAGGGACAGTCACAGCTCTCATGGTACACCGGCCCTGATGACACAGGGAGCAAAGGGTACAGGCACAATCTCACTCAGCGTGTGAAATGGGTAACAGATATTTGTAGCATGACTTCAGTTCCTGCCTAGTCAGATGGGGAGGGCAATTTGATGGAAAACCTATTTTAAAAAGAGAAACCTTTCTATTACACTGGGGAATAGCGAGTACATCTGTTCTGACAGCTTTTTACGGTTGGGTCTTAAGATCTTTTCACAGTAAAGTCCACTTGGCATGACTTCAAAAGAAAGCTAATGGTACTACATTTTTCTCTAAGTGGCTTCCACAGTCCCTCCATTACTCTTTTTTTTTTTCCCCACATGGCATGTAGGGTCTTAGTTGCTCAACCAGGGATGGAAGCCATGTGAGTCTTAACCACTGGACGGCCAGGGAAGTCCCCATAGTTCATTATTCTTTTTTTTTTAATTAATTTTTATTAGAGTATAGTTGATTTACAATGTTGTGTTAGTTTCTGTTGTACCGCAAAGCATTACTCTTTATGTTTTGTGTACTTAAGAATAACCAAACATTGGTAAAAGGATATCAGAGGCATATCCCTGTTTTAATGAAAGACAAAAGTGATAAGGAATTAATATTTCAATGGTCTGTTATACAAGCAAGTCCTTAAAATGTCTAAGATACTTTTCTCAATGGGTAAATCATCCTAAGGATCAATACAAGTGGGAATTCCCTGATGGTCCAGTGGTTAGGATTCTGTGCTTCTGATGCTGGGGCCTGGGTTTGATCCCTGGTGGGGAAACTAAGATACTGCAAGCCTTGAGGTGAGGCCAAAAAAAAAAAAAAAACAATACAAGTAAATAAAGCACCCCTACTATGGTTAGTAGTTTTTTTAAAAAAAATATAAAGAAGCAAAGTAATCTTCAAAACACCCATTTCACTAATACTATGAATTAATTACATGTGTCTAGAAATAATACTAACATAACATAGAATCTGCATTGAGATTTCACTGTCATTTATTTCTATAATTCTCAGATTGTCACCTGACCCAGGCAGTAGGAGACAATGGGACATCTTTTTAAGGTTTAGCAGGTTATATGGTACCGTGTGGTCCTAGTGGAGTGAGGGGAAGGAACCTAGACACTTTCTACAAAAACATTTGCCTTTCTTGGAGCAGTGGGTCAAGAAAGATTTGTGTGTCTGTATTCTCCTTGCTTCTCTAATATTTTAGGATATATGTCTGCTGATATGGAATGATATGGCTTTAGGGAAGAAAGCTGTACACTTATCCTATATAAGATAACATTGGAGAATTTCTCTGGAAAAATAGCATTGAAACAAAACCAAAAAAACTACAGTCAACTTTCACTATCTCTATCAAGCCCTTTTTTCCTGAAGTGATTGATCAAATTTCAGTGACACTCATCAGTTACTTAAGTCATATGTCTCTAACTAAGAAAGTGCCATCTATGACCATATAGCTTGACTGTTCTTGCTAATGTTGCATCTTCCAGAAGCAAATTCTTTATTACTAGAACTTAATACTATTAAGTTCATATTAAAGAATATATTAAGTTCTTTCCTCTTTAGTGAATTACAATTTCCATTCATATCTTGCATTTCTTTCTTCTACCAGGATTCTCAACTTAGCTTTCAACTTCAGTCCATAGGGTCACTAAGAGTCTGACCTGATTTAGCAACTGAAAAACAGTAACAAAATTTCTTTTCTTCCAGTGAAAAAATATCAGGCTAACCTGCTTTTACTGACTGAATGACAGGTAATATTGTATTCAAACACTGTTGTTTTGAAATTATATTCCACATTACCTTTTAAAATATATGGAGATTTGGCCACATGTTGACCTTGGAATTTGACTTCTATCTTCAGGTTTTTGTAGCTGGCGTACATTCTGTATCTTACTATGTAGGACCCATCTTTTCGGTCTAAAACCTGGACCCCGACTCTAGTGAATTGCTCATCTGGGGCTGAGATTTTAATCTGGAACACTTTTTCACCCGGAGAAGATGTGAATCTGTGATGGGAAAAACAGAGAAACATAAAGATTGTTTTAAGAAACAAACGTACAAAGACTATGGTCTCCAGTCTGTGAACCTGACTATTCTCTATATCCTCCCCCTAATATGTGCTTGCTTCCTTTTCCTTATGCTTTCAGTACCAGAATTAATAGGATGGATTGGAGATGAAAAGGAAAAGAGGATGACAATGGTCAAGATAAGTTAAATCAGTTTTATTACAAAATTACAAGGAGGTCTTTTAAGACTACTAATCTCTGTAAACACAGAACATCCTTATGCATTTCATATATAAAAACAGTCCTATTAACCTACTATTTATTTCGTGTCCATCACATCTGGAAATCTGTGATCAAATGATGCCTCTAATGGTTTTCTGAAACATCGCTCTCAATGATTCTTTAAAAAAAATCACTATTATAAATCGTACTCAGCCATGGAAAAAGCTAGTAGTTAGCATATTATCCAAGTGATGTTGTATAAAAGGTTTTTTTCTTTTGAGGGCATGCTCTTGGTGTTAAGATTAAGATGGTACTCAGTTTCCCAACCATACTATTTATAACCAAGTGACAAAATTTATAACGTTCCTTTTCTTTGGAAAACTTCTTATTCCCAAGATCTTTTGCCAACAAAATATACACAGACAGCTTCAATATAAAAAGACAATCATGTCAGAGGTATGTGAACTCTACAAATAAGTTTCAAGCACAAGTGGGATAGTTGAATGCAGTGGGATGAAATAAAGTTGTAACAAACACAGGAGATTCATATTTTGATACTTTCTGCCTCAACCATAAAATTATGAATAGTGTTTTATTTTTCATTTTGAGTTTCAAAACACACTTAGTGCAGAGGTCTACCTGAAAACACAGCAGCACCAGAAAAAGGTGAAGCCAACTACTTTCTAACAACTGAGTTCAAATTCCTTATAACAATTTATGCAAAAATTAGAAAAGAGTTCCTTGTGCTAGGTTTTCATTAGTTATCTATTTTATACCTACCGGTATTGGGATTGACTGTATCTATGTCAACCCCAATCTATTCAGTGCTCTGTGGTGACCTAAATGGGAAGGAAATCCAAAAAAAGAGGGGATATAAGTCTATGTATAGCTGATTCACTTTGCTGTGCTAGCAGAAACACACAACATCGTAAAGCAACTATACTCCAATAAAACTTAATAAAAAAGAATGTATAGATCTAACTGAACCACTTTGTTGTACAGCCGAAATGAACACATTGTAAATCTACTATACTTCCACAAAATGAATAAATAATAAATTAATTTAAATAGAAACAAATTTAGAATACCTTAAGCAAAGTACAGGGGTTTGTTTGTTCAGCACTCATGTAGGACTCCCCTTCAAAAGGGCCAGGAGAAGAGCTAATTCGAAATGATTTCTAAAGCTACAGAGAAAAATTGAGTAGGATGGGGATAAATTCCAGAGACATGTGAATAGCCCCCAAGTGTCCTGGATTTTAAACTGCTGTGGAGAAACGAGTTCTGGGAGGACAGAACGCGAGGAGAGAAGCAGAAAGCTTGATCTGCCTTCCAAAATCGTCATGGAGCCATTGCGGACTTACTTCTTGCCCGATGTGTCCACCGCCTGAATGTAGAAATAGCGCGCGGGAAGGACCACGGCTGCCTTGAGTCCGGGACCCCATACTTCGCTTTTCTCGGGGCTCAGTCGCCTCTCTCCGCCGCTCTCGGCCAGTGCTGGAACGGTCGCCAGAAAGAAGCAGTAAAGCAGCAAAATGCTAAACATTTACAAGCTCGACTCAAGATGATCCACGGATAAATGAAGTGGAAGAGGTGGACGCAGCCAGCCGCGGCTCGGGCGGGGGCGCGTCGGCCGATCTCAACAGCAGGCGAGATTCCCTGAGGGGGTCTCTGGCTGTGCTGTTCGCGCGCGGGGGTCTCCCCCAGAAGGTCACAACCGGGACGCAAGCTTGTCCAGCTGAAGGATGCCAGCAGTTCTGCTGAAACGGACAAGAAGCACGCCGCTCCTCTTTCTTGGGACAATGACAAACCGGCGTTGCTTCTGTAACTGTAGCATCATTGGGGGCGAGCCCGTCTCAGGTTCCAGCCCAAGGTGCAGGGCGAGGGGATTGGCCCGCGCGTCGGCCGGGACTCAGTAAGGCCTCCTCCGAGTGGATGGCCGAGTGGACACGCGTCCTGGCGCCGGAGCTTCCTGGGACGTGTAGTTCGCGGCTGGGCTAGCGGAAATCCTGCCAGGTTTTTTGTTTTTTTTTTTTTTAACCTTCTCTAGCTCGTTTATTTACTTCGCGGTAGCCGCTTTCAGGGGACAGATAAACAGTAGATGCCCAATTAAGGGGCACGCGCGTCTTGGAGGAGCAGCTAAGATTAAAAAAAAAAAAAAAAACCCAAAACAAAAACTGCCACCATATCCTCCGCACGTGCAGAGGACAGGTGTAAAACCCGATGAAAGGAAGGTGTTGCCCATGACATCGGACGATCGGTCGCCCGGCACGGCCGTCTGGGCGCTGTCCCCGCGCGCTCCGATGGGACGCGAGACGCCGGCCCCAGGGTAACCCGAGGCGCATCGCGGGCCGCGCGCTGGAAGCTGTGATCCCGGACCCGGGCCGGGCTCCGCCGCGACCGCCGCGGCCGGATTCCGCCGGACAGGCCAGAGGTACCTCGGGCGGTGGGCGGGGGTCGAGGTGGCCGCCGACGACCTTGCGCCTTGCGCGCTGGGCCCGGGGCGGGGGGGAGGTGGGCAACTGAGCGCCGCTGGGCCAGGCCTGCCGCCTCCCACCTGCTCTCCGCGGGGCCCGGTGGTCATCCGAGTGGACGCCCCTGCATGGGGACCGGTCCTCCGGGGAAGAAGTGGGCGAAGACCCGGGCCGCAGGGTGGAGGGAAGCGTCCGGGAGAGAAAGGACGCGTCTTCTCGGGAACAAAGCCCGGTTTGGAGGCGCGGCGGGGACACCGATGGCTCCCCGGCCGGCGCGGCGCGAGCCTCCGCGCAATGCTCGGCTGGGCCCGGGCCCGGAGAGCGCGGTGGCCGGGACCCCACCCCGCACGGCCCGCGCGGTCGCCGGAGGGGTCCCGGCCAGCTCCGACCTCGTACCGGGAGCCTCCTCCTCTCCCCCTTCCGCCCTTCTCTCGGCCTTGTCGAGTGCCCCACAAACTCTGATGAGCCGGTGGCCCCGCCAGCCAAAGCCAGGGCCCGGGCAGGGGTCAAGGCGAGGGTTTTCTGTACTGTTTTCTTCGGGGGGCAGTTAACATTAGTACTCATATCAACTTGTGCATTCAGAAACGCCAATCGGGGGCTTTCTCTTAGACCGGGGACGGGACTGCCTTGCGCCCCAACCCGCCCCGCGCCCCCGGGCCCCCGCGCGGGCTGGAGGCGGAGAGCGCGCGGGTGAAGGGCGGGAGGAGGGCGCGGAGGCCCCGCTGCTCGGCCCGGGGGCGCGCGGCGCCTGGATGCGCGGGGATGTCCGGCGGCGCGGGCTGGGGTCGCCCCGCTCTATTTCCTGTGGACGGGCGCCGCCTCCGCCTCCGCTGGCGGCGGCTGCAAGCGGTAGGCCTGCGTCACTGTCGTCTTCATCCCGGGGGCCTCCGAGCCCGGCGGCGCCGCCAGCTTCGCAGAGAAGGGCGGTGGGGCCTCCGATCGCCTGCCCCGGAGCCGGGGCTAGCCGCTGGCCGGAGCGCGCGTAGACACCCCCCCACCCCCACCCCGGCATCCTTCGGAGGCGGGCGCCTCTGCCTGGGCAGGGGCTCAGGTCTGAGCGAGGAAGGGGCCTGGAGGGCGTGCGGAGGGGGCTGGCGGAGGGAGGGGGGCAGACGGAGATCGGACCCCGTGGGCTTAGCGCGTCTGGCCCTCTGGCGTCTATTCATTCCATCCTTCTTAAGTCCTTCGCTGCCCTTGGTCTCAGCGGCCTTGGGCAGAATATATAGATCACAATAGTGGTCCTACGTGGAAGCCTTTATTGGAAGACTTTAAAGATACTTCGTTCTCTAAGCAAACCTAACGCTTAAAAACAAGGATTTAAAATACAACCAGAAAAAAGTGTAACTGAGGCCATGAATAGTGTATTTCCAAATGTTTATTTTACCTAGCAGTTCCTTCCAGTGACAAAAATCTTTCCTCCAGCTGTGCATTTGAAGCTGGCCATTTGATGAGATTTCTTCTACACGGAGCTAAAGAGTACTTCTGTTGCTTCTCATAGAATTTTATGACTAAATCATTAAGTCCTGAAGCTTAGGCCCTACATTCAGTCTTACTAGTAAATCATCATAGAGCATGGCCTCCTTTACTGGATGAGGGAACCTCAGTTCTCACCAATGAGAGCCTGGGAGGAGAAGGAGTCCCCTTGCCTAGAACTCCAGGTCCTGGTTGCCAAGGCCACTTCTGGTAAGCCCTCCTGGAATCTGGGCTCCTAATCCCCGGCTTACAATAATGCCTAGGATGCTGCAGGAGCTTAAATATATATCTATTGATGAGACTTTTACAAATCACCCTGGGGATAAAGTAGTCAGGAAAACCAGATTTGCAGGAGACAGACATTCATCATATAAACACACGATCTAGAATTGCACCCTGGTAAGACCTGTGAGGAGAAGGAAATGGCAACCCACTCCAGTGTTCTTGCCTGGAGAATCCCAGGGATGGGGGAGTCTTGTGGACTGCCATCTCTGGGGTCGCACAGAGCCGGACATGACTGAAGTGACTGAGCAGCAGCAGCAGCAGCAGGCAAGACCTGTGAAGTCTCAGGGTACAAATCTGCCTGCCATCGCAGGAGACTCCTGTTCCATCCCTGGGTGGGGAAGATTCCCTAGAGAAGGAAATGGCCACCCACTCCAGTATTCTTGCCTGGAAAATCCCATGGACAGAGGAGTCTCATGGGCTACAGTCCATGGGGTTGCAACTTAGCAACGAAAGACCTGTGAAGGGGAGGTACTGAGTTTGTGCAGGGTCGCCTGGTCTCACTGAAGGAAGGAAGCATCTGGCAGAAAGTGACATTTGACTGACATCCAAAGGTGGCCTTCCCAGGTGGCTCTAGTGGTGAAGAACCCACCTGCTAATGCAGAGGACCTAAGAGACTCAGGTTCGGTCCCAGGCTTGGGAAGATCCCCTGGAGCAGGAAAGGGCCACCCACTCCAGTATTGCCTGAAGAACCCATGGACAGAGGAGCCTGCAGGGCTACAGTCCATGGGGTCGCAAAGCGGTGGATACCACTGAAGCAACTTAGCACCCAGCACACGAAGGATAAGGGGAATTAAGTAAATAAAGGAGAAGAGGGAGGAGACAGCATTCAGAGAAAGGAAACATGGTCCATGGGGAGAGGAGAGTGAGGTGGAGGTAAAGAGAGAGAGAAAGCCAGGTTGGCTCTTTGTTTTCATAGCAGAGGGTTTTAGACAGGGGAGTCACATGATCACATATGTGTACACGATTTACTTTCCATTATCTGTGCACAGGTCAGGTTAGAAATGTCAATGCATGGGCATGGGCAGGGACCTAGGAGCAGAAAGAAATGGTTTATAAAAATAAGGGCAAAAGAAGATGCGATAATATCATGAGAGGTGAAGGCCATTGAGTGGAGGGACAGCCTGCCCCTCAGTACCTAGGCATTTCCTGAGGCTGTGATTACAATCTAATATATTCATTGACCTCCATCATGAGTCTCTAATGAGTAATAATTTGTGTTTAGTTCATGTCTAAGAAACTCCGAGGATGCAGTAACACCAGCACCCTGGGCTTCATGGAGCTGGCACTGTCATGGGGAGAAGAGACACGGGTCAGACAGAGAAGCCGGGTGGGCTGAAGTTCATGGGGTCCCAAAGAGTCAGACGTGACTGAGTGACTAAGCACGCAAACACAGGTAAATAATGAGGAAATCAACAGCAGCAGGGTTTTGGTCATGGGGTTTGGATAATCTTCCTCTTTGGTGTGACATCTTTTGGTAGTTTGCAACATTTTTCTCTAATTTGTTTTACTGAGGTGATAAAATTTTTAAATATGACAACGTTTCAAAGAGAAATTTCTTTCTTTTTGTAAAAAAAGATATTTATTTGGCTCTTCCGAGTGTTAGTTGTGCCATGAGGGATCTAATTCCCTGGCCAGGGATTGAACCTGAAACCTGGGCCTCCTGCCTTGGTAGCGTGGAGTCTTACACTGGACCGCCAGGGAAGTCCCTTAAAGAGAAATTTCCATCAATAGTGGTTCAGGTGAGAAAGTTCTCATACCACTCCCAAGTTTTACTCTTGGCTTGGTTGACAATCAATAGAAAAACATGTCCTTTTGTTGATGATCTTTGTTTTGTTTTTTTGTTTTTTTGGGGTGAAAGTGCAACTAAAAAGATCATTCTTGTCAGTGACCATTATTTAAAAGCAAACAAACTCCAAACACAAAACAAACCAGATTGTTACACTTTTATTAATCAAGTGCTACTTTCTTTCTTGTCTTTAGCTTCCAGGAAGCTCAGCTCTACCTTTTATATACAAATGCAGTGATTTCCCTTTCTCTGTGTTTCTTGTTTTTAAATACATTTTTATTAGAGTATGATTGCTTTACAATGTTGTGTTAGTTTCTAATGTACAGCAAAGTGAATCACCCATACATAAACATATGTGCTCAGTCGTGCCCAGCTCTTCGTCACCCCATGGACTGTAGCCCCCCAGATTCCTCTGCCTGTGGAATTTATTTTCCAGGCAATAATACTGGACTGGGATGCCATTTCCTACACCAGAAGGTCTTCCTGACCCAGGGAGAACCCAAGTCTCTTGTGTCTCCTGCATTGGCAGGTGGATTCTTTACCACTAGCACCACCTGGGAAGCCCATCAGTCAGTTCAGTTCAGTCGCTCAGTCGTGTCCGACTCTGTGACCCCATGAATCGCAGCAGGCCCGCCTCCCTGTCCACCACCAACTACTGGAGTTCACCCAAACTCACGTCCATCGAGTCAGTGATGCCATCCAGCCGTCTCATCCTCTGTCATCCCCTTCTCCTCCTGCCCCCAATCCCTCCCAGCATCAGGGTCTTTTCCAATGAGTTAACTCTTAGCGTGAAGTGGCCAAAGTATTGGAATTTCATCTTCAGCATCAGTCCTTCTAATGAACACACAGGACTGATCTCCTTTAGGATGGACTGGTTGGATCTCCTTGCAGTCCAAGGGACTCTCAAGAGTCTTGTCCAACACCACAGTTCAAAAGCATCAATTCTTTGGCGCTCAGCTTTCTTCACAGTCCAACTCTCACATCCATACATGACCACTGGAAAAACCATAGCCTTGACTAGACGGACTTTTGTTGGCAAAGTAATGTCTCTGCTTTTCAATATGCTATCTAGGTTGGTCATAACTTTCCTTCCAAGGAGTAAGCGTCATGGGAAGCCCATACATAGACATAAATCCCCTCCCTTTTAAACTTCATTCCCATTCATCCTGATGTTTCTGATGAGAATATTCTCCTATTCTGTTGCTGTTCAGCCGCTGTTGTGTCTATTCTTTGTGACCTCATGGACTGCAGCACACATATATATTCTCTTATATATGTTCCAGATTAGCTTTGTTCAGACATCCCAGAGAGCTGGTCCCATAGGCAAAATTCCATTTAATCTGAGGAAGGAAGCTCTGTCAAAGCAGAAGCTAAGTCTGAGATGAAGAGATAACAGGACAAGGCCTGGAACATTTCTGTCTACCCTGACCCACCCGGCCAGCCCCCTAAACCTTTGTTCACTGACCCTCACCATGGCCGCATGCTCTGTTTCATGTCCCCTCCTCCTGCAACCCACCCACACAACCCCAACCCAAAAATAAGACCTCCTTCTATTCCCCACTGTGGCTTTTAGTGAAAGGCATGAGAAAAACAGGAAAGGAGTAGGAAGTACTTTGCTCGCAGGGAGCTATATTCAATATCTTGTGATAAACCATACTGGAAAAGGATGTGAAAAAGGATGTGGGTGTGTATATATGTGTGTGTGTGCAAACGTATATGTGTATATATATGTGTGTGTGTCTGTGTGTGTGCGAGCATAGCTGAGTCACTTTTCTGTACAGCAGAAATTAACACAAAGATGTAGATCAACTGTACTTCAACAAAACTTTTTACAAAAGAAAATGCTTTGCTAGGGCATCTGCTAAGAGAGTAGCTTAGAGTTTGGCCTGTACAACCTCAGATACACAGAGCTTCTTCTCTCTCTCTTTTTTTTTTTTTTCATTAATTTTATTTATTTATTTTACTTCTGACTCTGCTGGGTCTTCATTGCTGCGTGAGCTTTTCTCTGGTTGTGGAGAGTAGGGCTGTTCTCTAGTTGCGGTGCACGGCCTTCTCGTTGCGGTGGCATCTCTTGTTTCAGAGCAACGGCTCTCAGCGTGAGGGCTCCAGTAGCTGTGGCTCGCGGGCTCTAGAGCGCAGGCTCAGTACTTGTGGCTCACAGGCTTAGTTGCTCCCCGGCCTGTGGGATCTCTCCGGTTCAGAGATCGAACCCATGTCTCCTGCAGGCAGCTTCTTTACCGCTGAGCCACCAGGGAAGCCCTACCCAGAGCTTCTTTTTGAATCTTCCTCTACTGTCACATCCGGAGAAGGCAATGGCACCCCACTCCAGTACTCTTGCCTGGAAAATCCCATGGACGGAGGAGCCTGGTAGGCTGTAGTCCATGGGGTCGCTAAGAGTCAGATTCGACTGGGCGACTTCACTTTCACTTTTCAGTTTCATGCATTGGAGAAGGAAATGGCGACCCTTTCCAGTGTTCTTGCCTGGAGAATCCCAGGGACAGGGGAGCCTGGTGGGCTGCCGTCTATGGGGTCGAATAGAGTCGGACACGACTGAAGCGACTTAGCAGCAGCAGCAGCTACCATCACATCAGGAGATGAGGAAGAAGGAAAAACCGGCAAAGCTTCCTGTCGGGAGATCCGCTACTCCTAGGATTTCTTGATCAAAAAGCAAAAAACCCGTGGAGGTTCCGCCTTTGGCAATGAAGCTCCCGCCAAACCAGCCCTCCTCCTGCAAATAACTGAACTCTGCATAAAGTACTAAAAAAAATCACTGTCCGAAAGGTATGACTATGGAGGAAGCATTCCTTCAAAAGAAAGAAAATAAAATCTTCCCTAGGATATGTGGGGGCTTTCCTGGTGGCCCAGACAGTAAAGAATCCGCCTGCAATGCGGGAGACCTGGGTTCGAGCCCTGGGTTGGGAAGATCTGCTGGAGGAGGGCATGGCAACCCACTCCAGTATTCTTGCCTGGAGAATCCCATGGACAGAGGAGCCTGGTGTGCTACAGTCCATGGAGTTGCAAAGAGTTGGACAGGACTGAGCGACTACGCACAGCACACAGGATGTGTGGGGTCCTCCTTGTGTGGAACTCTGTTTCATAAATTCCATGAGGGACATGCAGTAGCTGTGCTGGTTTCTTCTCAGAGACTCCAGGGCTCTTGTGGGAACCATCTTCTATGATTGCTTGTCGCTTCTGTTGTTCAGTTGCTCAGTCGTGTTCGATTCTTTGCGACCCCATGGACTGCAGCACGCCAGGCTTCCCTGTCCTTCACTATCTACCAGAGTTTGCTCAAACTCATGTCCATTGAGTTGGTGATGCCATCCAACCATCTCATCTTCTGTTGCCCCCTTCTCCTCCTGCCTTCAATCTTTCCCAGCATCAGGTCCTTTCCAATGAATAGTTTTAATTTATTTTTTAATTGAAGGATAATTGCTTTACAGATTCCAGTGTCTTAATCATCGGTTTTTGTTATTCAGTATTTGAGGATGGGTTTTATTATAATCATTTTCCTGTAACCTGGGAAAACTATTCTCATTTCTAGTTTTTCAAGTAAGTGAAGGGGCAGAGACAATAACTGGTCACATTCCAACTGGTAACCCGGGGTGGGTTTTATCTATGACGTGGTCCCCAGGAAGGTGGGCTCACTCTGCTCCAGCACTTGCTTCAGGGGATCTCCCATATCACCTGGAATGGTTTGATTCACCAAGGTCTTCCTTTTGTTTAAATCTTCAACTTCCTCAGATAACCTCGGTTGTTATTAAAGTTTGTTTTCTTCGCCAAAGGCTAGGTGTATGCCTGAAACTCAGTTTTTCCTGAGACTGATCAGAAGTTAGTTACTACGGGCTATAATTCATTGTGGTGATGCATGTAGAGTTTTGAGATGTGACATGACTGAGTGACTGAACTGAACTGAACTGAACTGATACACCATGAGTGTGTGCGTGCTAAGTTGCTTCAGTCGTGTCTGACTCTATGTGACCCTGTAGAGTGTAGTCCCCCAGGCTCCTCTGTCCATGGGATTCTCCAGGCAAGTATACTGGAGTGGGTTGCTGTGCCTTCCTCCAGGGGATCTTCCTGACCTGGGGATCCAATCCCAATCTTCTACGGCTCCTGCCTTACAGGCAGATTCTTTACCACTGAGCCACCAGGGAAGCTTATATACCATACAGTTCACTTACTTATTTATATCTATCTATTTATATTCATTTCTTTATTACTTATTTTGGGAGAGCACACAGAGAAACAGTTTAAGACAGAAACAAGGCAGTGATACACACCCAGAGAGAAAAGGGTGTGGGCGTCTTCTCTAATGAGGAGGAGCCCGGTGCACCTGTTTAAAGTGTACAATTCAGTGGCTCTTACTACATTCACAAAGTTGTGCATTCATCATCACAATCAGGGAATATTTTCATTCCTCCAGGAAGAAACCCCATCACTGCCAATCCCCTTTCACCTCACAAGCCCTTGCTGCTGCTGCTGCTGCTAAGTTGCTTCAGTCGTGTCCGACTCTGTGTGACCCCATAGATGGCAGCCCACCAGGCTCCCCTGTCCCTGGGATTCTCCAGGGAAGAACACTGGAGTGGGTTGCCATTTCCTTCTCCAATGCATGAAAGTGAAAAGTGAAAGTGAAGTCGCTCAGTCGTGCCCAACTCTTAGCGACCCCATGGACTGCAGTCCACCAGGATTTTCCAGGCAAGAGTACTGGAGTGGGTTGCCATTGCCTTCTTAGGTAATCCCTAGTCTAATTTCTGTCAGTGTAGCTTTTCCCAGTCTGAGCATTTCATGTAAAAGGAGTTACACACTCTCTGGTCCTTTGTCACTGGTCTTTTACTTAGCATAATGCTTTCAAGGTTCACCCATGTTGTAGCATGGATCAGTATTTTGTTTCTTCTTATTGTCCAATAGTATTTCATCGTATGGATAGACTACATCTTATTTATCCAGTCATCAATTGATGAGAATTGGGTAGTTCCCTTTTTTTTTTAAGCTATTATGAGTAGTACTGCTCTGGACGTTTGTGTGGACAGACGTCTCCAGTTCTCCTAGATATATTCCGAGGAGTGAAATTGCTGGATCATATGCTAACTTCCTGTATAACATTTAAGGAGCTGTTTTCCAAAGTCATTGGAGCATTTTGCATTTCCACCAGCATTGTATGAGGGTTCCAGTTTCTCCACTTCCTCCTCGATCCTTTTGATTATCTGTCTTTTTGATTCAAGCCGCCTGGATCAGTATGAGGTGGTATCTTACTGTGGCTTTGATCTGCATTTCCATGAAGGCTAGTGATGCACATATTTTTATATGCTTATTGATCATTGCTACATCATCTTTGGAGAAATGACTGTGCAGATATTTTTCCCATCTTTAAATGGAGTCATTAAAAAAAATAAATAAATGGAGTCATTGGTCTTTTTATTATCCTATTTGTTGTTCAGTCGCTAAGTCATCTCCGACTCTTTGCGACCCCATGGACTGCAACCTGCCAGGCCTCCTTGTCCCTTACTATCTCCTAGAGCTTTCCCAAGTTCATGTCCACTGAATCAGTGATACTATCCAACCATCTCATCCTTTATTATCCTAAAGCATCATTTAAAAATAATTTTTAACCAGACAGATGGTCAGTGACCACAACTCAAGTGCACAGTAGTTGTGAAATAAATATTTATCGAATGAAGGCCTGTGAAACACTTAGAATATGTGTTTGCATTTTGCAGTGTCTAGTGGGTTGTTGATCTTTCTGTCTCCTCCCTCTTTCCTTAGGAGCCCATTTTTGCAGCTCTCACGTTTTTGCAGAATGCTGTAAACGGTTGTCACAGCTGTTTCTCAAGAAATAGAAAGCGTGGCACCCTCTTCCTCACAACAGAACTTTCATAGTTGCGTTCAATGCCTAACGTTGCAGAAGCAGAAGGGGCAGATGATTCTGGAAATGGTGAGCACAAATCCGAGAGAAGGTCTCCTGAAGAGAGCCTGCAAGGTGCCGTTCAATCTTTCTGCACCCGTGCCTCCGGAGAACCCCTGGGTCCCAGAGGAGATGGTCATTATCCGTGGAGCTGTCCAGTGACCCACACTCGGGAGAAGATTTACGCCATCTGCTCAGACTATGCCTTTCTCAACCAGGCCACCTCAATCTATAAAACTCCAAATCCAGCCCGTTCTTGCCTCTCCGATAGTACCTCTTTATCTGCGGCAAATAATTCCTCAAGGTACATTGGCATCTCAGCCAGTACGTCGGACATCATCTACAATGAAGAAAACAGCTTGGAGAACTTATCCAACAGCCTGGGCAAGCTACCTCTCGCATGGGAAATTGATAAATCTGAATTTGATGGAGTGACCACGAATTTGAAACACAAATCAGGTGAGGAAGGAGCCTGGATGTTCCCAAGTGAAAATAAGGAGAAAACAAGCAATATCACTTGTTTAAACTTGCAATTAGGCATATTTTCTTGCAGTACAGGAGACCCAGTTCGGGAAGATCCCCTGGAGAACGGAATGGCAACCCAGATCCCCTGGAGAACAGAATGGCAACCCACTCCAGTATTCTTGCCTGGAGAATCCCCATGGACGGAGAAGCCTGGTGGGCTACAGTCTGTGGAGTCACAAAAAGATGGGCACAACTGAGTGACTAACACTTTCATTGTGTTGTTTTTCATTATCAATTCAGGTCAGTCGCTCAGTCGTGTCCAGCTTTTTGCAGCCCTGTGGACTGCAGCATGCCAGGCTTCCCTGTCCATCACCAGCTCCCGGAGCTTGTGCAAACTCATCGCCACTGAGTTGGTATTTCATTATAGTTTTAAAAAATAACCTTGGGGGTAAGACACTTAGTTCATTAATGTGTTACCATTGGAAGTTTCAAACTTAACCCTTGTGTTTTGAGAGCTTGGGCCAAATCTAAGAGTGCTGTTAAATGGAAGTATTACAGATAAGTACGCAGTAGTTTAGAAATGGGTAATGAGGTGGCTAGAATAACATAGTATTTCTGTTTCGCAGCGATGTGAATTCATATTTCCCAATTAAGCATCTAGTTTTCTTTGTGACTATATAACAGTCTGACTTTTCTGTTGTTAAAAAGTTTTGAGCACTCAGCGGGGTGTCCAGGTGCCACTGAGTAGGTTGCGCACTGCACAATGTGAGGGGGTGCAGTGTAGTCTTCACTTTCGAAATGTGGTAGTTCTGAAGCACATCCTAATGCCCTTCCTGTCTTTCTTTGGAACTCACAGTAAGACTGGAATTTTGTGAGGTAGGTCCTGTTATCTTCATTTTATAGGTGAAGGAATGGAGGCATAGAGGGGATAAATTTTGGGATACACTTGCACAGCTAGAAAGAGGCAGAAGTCAAGTTCGTATTATTTCTTGGCTTTTCAGATCATTTCGTAAAATCTCTGTCGATCTGCTCGTTCATTGACAAAATCAACTTGTTTCACAGAATGTTTTGTAAATGTGTAATTCTTGGGGAGTCATCAGAATTTCACTTTGTGTCTCTATTTGTGGGTGATTGGTCTATAATTTTTTTTTTTGGTGATATCTGTTCAGGTCTCCTAAGCCGTGTTGAGAAGTGCTCTTTCTTCCTGTTTTCTGAGGGGTTTTCAGAGGGGTAATAACAATCTCTAAATACAGTTATGGAGTTGTCTTGATTCCCATAGATTCTGTCAGTTTAATCTGTGCATTTCACCTACATTGCAAAGGTGTTCACATAAAGCTGTTTCCTAACAGTTCCTTGTCTCCCTCTAACACCTGTCGAGTCTTTAGTGATAACTCCTTTTCCATCCCTGATGCTGGTAGTTTATGTTCTTTTTTTTTTTCTAGCGGTAGGTGTATAAGCTTTGTTTGTCTTTTCAAATAACCAGCTTTTAGCTTTACTAATTTTCTGAATTGTCTGTTTTTGTTTCACTGATTTATGCTCTTACTATTTTGTTCCTCTTATTTTGGGTTTACTTTCTTCTTTATTTTCTATCCTCTTGATGCAAAACTTTTGTGTGTAAGTATTAAATGCTCTAAAATGCTCACCAAGTACTGTTTTGGGGCTTCCCTGGTGGCTCTGATGGAAAAGAATCTGCTTGCAATGTGGAAGACCCAGGTTTGATTACTGGGTCTGGAAGATCCTCTGGGGGAGGAAATTGCATATCACTCCAGTATCTTGCCTGGAGAATCCCATGGACAGAGGAGCCTGGTGGGCTACAGTCCCTGGGGTCACAGAGAGTCAGACACCACTGAGCAACTAACACTTTTACTTCGAGTGCTGTTTTTGCTGAAGACCATAGATATTAATACACTTTATTTTTAACTGTCATTTAATTTGAAATATTTTCCATTTTCCCTTATTATTTCTTCCTTGATAAATACCTTATTTAGAAGTACGCTATGTTATTTCCATGTATTTAGGGTTTTTCTAAGTACCAATGTCTAATTTAGTTCCATTATGGACGGAGGACATATGACCTGTCTTTTTACATTTTATTAAAGTATAGTTGATTTACAGTATCTTGCTGTTTCAGACATACAGCTCAGTGGTTGGGTTATACATATACATATATATTTTTCAGATTCTTTCCCCTTACAAGTTATTACAAATTATTGAGTATAGTTCCCTGTGCTGTACAGTGGGTCTTTATGGTTCCAGCTGGTTTCATTGTAGAGCATCTTGAATGAAGAAAAAGGATCTTCTTCCACGTTTGTTTTCTAAACATGTATCTCTATAATCTCTATTGTCTAATTTATGACTGACTCATGAAAATGAAATATTAGCTTTTATTTAATTTTTATAGCAGATTGATTTTGTTTAAAATGTAATATGTGTGAGAGGTTTTAAAGTGCACCTAGCTAGGACTTCCCTGGTGATCCGGTGGTTAAGACTTTGCGCTTCCCATGCAGAGGGCGCGGGTTGGATACCTGGTCAGGGAACTAAGATCCCACATGCGGTGAGATCGAAAATAAAAATAAAGATATAAAGTGCACAAAGCTATGTGAAATGTCCATGGTGTTTTAGTGAAACGAGGCTTGGATGTTAATTAATAATATTTTAATTTTTATTATTTTTTGACTGGGTGATCCACTAAATGGAAACAAAAAAGTATAAAAATCCAAGAGTGTAAAAATTCACTTTTGTCTCCCTTTGGTGAGGCTCCCAATTTTCCCTTCCCCTCCTTAGCTAACCACTGTGTTGTCTTTTGTGTCTTTTGGAGAATGCGTGTGGTGTCTGTGTGTCTGTCTGTGCACACATATATCTACTTGCACAGAAAGGAGACTTTGTTTCCCATTCTGGCTCCTGGTGCTAAAGTTGCATTTTAATAATGTACTTGTATGCATCATTCTTAATTCACTTTGTGGTCTCTGGAGGCCTGGAGCTATTTTTAAACATCACATCATCAGATTATTGGATCTGCTGCTTTTACTTTCTCAGCAGAGTAACGTTAATGTGGTTTTATTGTTTTATAGAAAGGATTCATTTTCTGGAAATTGGTCTCGTTAAATATTTTACCATTGCTAATTTGGTTTTCTAAATGTGGCTAAGCATTTTGTGATTGATTCTTTTGCTAGCTAAGTGACTAGCCCAAGGATTAAAACATAACAACCTGATAGGAAATAACATTCATGGTTCTTTAAATGTATTTTTATTCTCTATCCCTTTCTTTAAGGCAGAGGGTATTCTTGAAGATACATACAGTTTTGAATATGTTTGTGAATAGCATTTTTAGACCTAGCTACTTTGATATTTGTTGCATAATTAGTTGTATTGTTTTGGGAGCTTACTTCATCTTACCTCATTTTTATACTCTTGTGTTCCAGGCAATGGAAAGAAGCAAGTTTCTAAGAAAAAAACTTCAGATAAGAAAGGAAGACATCAAAGGGAGTGGCCTCAGTATTCTCCTCTTGAAGATATTAAGCAGCGGAAAGTATTAGACCTCAGACGATGGTAACTGCTAAAAATTGACCTTTTTTGCCTAATCACAGTACCACTGTCATACCTAATGTAGTTAACAAATATTTCCTTAGTATCTCATTTTTGGGCTTCCCTGGTAAAGTGGTAAAGAATCCACGTGCCAACGTAGGAGATGCGCATCAGGAAGATCCCCTGGACAAGGAAATGGTAACCCAGTCCAGAATTCTTCCCTGGAAAATACCATGGACAGAGGAGCCTGGAGGGCTCCAGTTCATGGGGTCCTAAAGAGTCGGACATGACTGAGCTACTGAGCACACACAGCGGTCCTTGTAAACTGGAAGTTAGATGTAAAGACATGATTAGATTCTGGTTGAATACTTGGGGGCAAGAACACTGTCTTGGTGACCTTGTGTCCTTCATACTGTATCCCATCAGAAAGTATGTGGAGTCTGCTCATTCGGGATTCGAGCTTCTAAGAGTGATCCCTGGAATAAGGGGGCCACAGCCTCAGCCACACTGTCAGGTCCCTTTCTTCCCTTTGCCGCCATCAGGTCATTACACTGTTGACAGTGGCTTTGAGCTAACATCTAGACAGCCATCAACTTTTCACCTAGTGGTTTTAACCAAACCCACTGATGACCCCTGCCTGAATCCTGTTATAAAATGGTGATTTTTCAAAATTCTCTCATTTCTTCTGCCTTTACTAACTGCTGCTGCTGCTAAGTCACTTCAGTCGTGTCCAACTCTGTGTGACCCCATAGACGGCAGCCCACCAGGCTCCCCCGTCTCTGGGATTCTCCAGGCAAGAACACTGGAGTGGGTTGCCATTTCCTTCTCCAATGCGTGAAAGTGAAAAGGGAAAGTGAAGTCGCTCAGTCGTGTCGACTCTTAGCAACCCCATGGACGGCAGCCTACCAGGCTCCTCCACCCATGGGATTTTCCAGGAAAGAGTACTGGAGTGGGGTGCCATTGCCTTCTCCGGCCTTTACTAACTGGCATTCCTTTAATGAGAAGATCTTCCACTTAGCAGCTGGTGCTATTTGGCGGCCATAACATAGAGTTCCTATTCTAAAGAAAAGGGTGTTTAAGTCATGATAGTTTTTAAGGTACTGCTAACCTGTGATTTGAGGTTTTAAAAATTCTTTTGTGTGATGTTTTAGAAATATTAGATTTCTTTCTCTTATTCTATAAATATTTCTATAAATATTAGATGCTTTGCTGTGGGCTGAGTACAGAGAGGCAGAAAACAGGACTTTATTCTCCAATCTAGTTGAGAAGAGACAAAAATGTAAAATATCTCAGGAACTTGGTCAGATGGTAGGTGGGAATAAACAACCAACATGAGAGGAGGTGATGATCACTGAAATGCTTCACCGAGAAGCTGGGGCTTAAGAAAGGAAAACGAGGGGGTAGAGGGTCTAAAGGTCTTTGAATGGATGGTAGGAAAGTGTCTGGCAGGTTGGTAATGAGGAGTAGACTGGTCTGTCTGAAGTGAGGTTCAGAGCAGCTAAGAAACTTACCCAAGATCACATGGCAAATACGTGATTGAAACTGAAGAGAATTGGACTCCAGAGTCCTTGTTCTTTCTTTATAACACCTTTCAAAGTCTATTTCCTGGATGTCAGGTTAAGGATTTCGAACTTTTTTCCGGGGTAGAGATAATCCACTGATGCTTTCTTAACAAAAGCATATTTTACAAAGATAAACTGGTAGACTGTATTGAAGAAGCGACACAGATAAAAAACATTAATTTTAGTTTCTTTGGAGTGAGGTTTTATGTATTTTGTTCTGAATCCCTTTGACTTAGGATTTGTTATAACCACATATATGAGTAATTATTCTTAATAGTGTAACATGTAAGGCCATAAAGATTTGGATGAGGAAAGATAGATGTGAGAAATAATCTAAGGGGAAAAATTACCTGGATGATAAGTGTATTTCCTGGAGAATGTTACAAGGTTAGAGATGGAATGGAAAGACCCACAGAATGTCAGTAAAAGTTTTAAGCTGGTCATGAACAAGACTGGTAAACAAGTTTGGACTGATGAAGAAGTATGAAAAATCTTAACAGTCCCTAAGCTTGATCTTAAGGATTTAGTGTATAAGATGGAGGAGGGAGATTGAACCATGAGAGTAAGGTCTTTTTACTCCACTCCTTCCCTCAAACCCATGAAAACAATAACAAGAAAATGAAAAACAGGAAATCCTCTGTCTTCCCTGAAACAAAGAAATAGCAACATCCCCAAACCGTCAGCTCTAATACATAGTCATCAGATCCCATACATTCTGTATTAACAGAGAGGAGATACTGAGACCTCATAGACTACTGCTGGCCTCGAACAATGCAGGTTGCTCTACATTTCAGGTGACAGCCCCGAACCATTTGGTGACTCTGTTAAATCTAGGGTTATGAGCCGTGGATTGAGAGGGGAAGAATCTGAGTTCTTTCAGGAGGTCCAGGTCAGCACTACAGAAATGCAGGGAGGATTGCAGGGGAAGACACTGTGCTGATTACTACCTGATTATCTTACCCCCTGTATGCCAGCTGAGGACACTGCCTCTAGGGATTTACAGGAAAGGTGGTACTTACAGGAGGGCAGCACAGGCCACATACTTCCTGATTTCAAAACTTATTACAGAGCTACAATAACCAAGATGGTGTGGTACCAGCATAAACACAGGCATAGACCAATGGAACAGAATTGAGCTTAGAAATAAACATTCACACAAATAGGCAAATAATCTTCTGCAAAGGTGTCGAGACCACAAGATGGGGAAAGGACAGTCTCTTTGGAAAAGAGTGCTGTGATATCCATGTGCAAAAGAATGAAACTGGACCCTTACTTCACATCATACACAAAAATTAACTCAAAATTGGTTAAAGACCTAAATGTAAGACCTAAAGCTATAAGATCCTAGAACATAGGGGACGATCTTCATGACTTTGGATTTGGCAGTGATTTCTGGAGTATGACACGAAAAGCACAGGTAGCAAAAGCAAAAATAGACAAATGGGACTATGTCAAACTTAAACATTGCTGTGCACCAAAGGAAACAATCAACAAAGTGAAAAGGGAGCCTACAAGCTGGGGGAAGACGTTTGCAGATCATGTATCTGATAGGGGATTGATATCCAGACAATATAAAGAATTCTTACAGCTAAAGTTGCTAACAGTCATACACGTAGCTCAACTAGGAGTTTGCACTGAAATTTTAGGAGCTGGCATCTAAATATATATATCTGTAATTTTTTTCCATTCATTTGGGTAACATTCAGTTTAACTAGTCATACTTAGCCATCATTCTTAAAAAGCATGATTTATTGTTATGCATTTACAATGCATGCATGCTCAGTCATGTCGCACTCTTTGCAACTCTATGGACTAAAGCCCTTCAGGCCTCTCTGTCCATGCGATTTTCCAGGCAAGGATACTGGAGCGGGTTACCATTTCCTCTGCCAGATCTTCCCGACCCAGGGACTGAACGTGCATCTCCTGAGCTGCTGCACTGCCCGGAGTGTTCTTTACCATTTGAGCCAGTTATGCATTTATAATGTGTTTAACAAATATGAAAATACTTTAAATGAATGAATATTTAACATTGGTTTGAATGATCAATGTTTTCATTATGCTAACATGCTCAGTTGCCATGAGTGTTCTGTTTTTATATGCGTATTTTGTGTTTATTCAAGTGAAGAAAACAGTCTTTTACTTTTTCAGGTACTGCATAAGCCGACCGCAATATAAGACTTCTTGTGGCATCTCCTCATTAGTTTCTTGTTGGAATTTCTTGTATAGCACAATGGGAGCTGGAAAGTAAGTTTGATAAGCTATCTCTAAACTCCAAATTCAGAAGTTCTTTGGTGTTGCTTTTGCTATAATGGAAGATTTTGAAATATGGAATAATGAAAGATTTTTTAAAATATTCTTTAAAAAATGTATTTATTGATTGATTGCATCGGGTCTTAGTTGCGATGCACAGACTTAGTTGTCCTGCAGAATGTGGGATCTTAGTTCCCTGACCAGGGATCGAACCCACATCCCCTGCATTGCAGGTGGGTTCTTAACCACTGGACTGCCAGGGAAGTCCCTATAATGGGAGATTTTTAAGAACAGATTTTTTAGAAATTAGGGGAAAACTGCCATATTTTGTTTGAAACCTTTTAGCTAAAAATAAATGTATGCATTGTTTTTGATAAGATAAAAATTTTAAATGTTAATAAAACTGTTTGCAAATGAGACAGTAACATTGAGACAGGTTGCATTTGCATATGATGGAAATTGTCAAATGAAAAGCCATATTTCTTTTGTAGTCTTCCACCCATCAGCCAGGAAGAAGCTTTACATATTTTGGGCTTTCAGCCTCCATTTGAAGATATTAGGTTCGGCCCCTTCACTGGAAATACGACACTTATGAGGTATGAAGCCTGTGTTTAGAGGAAGACCTTATTTCTAGTTCTGCAAAATAATAATTCTGTAGGTGTGCATTGATAGTAAACCATGTATCTGACTGTTCAAACCCAACTTCTGATAGATATGCCAGGCTTGGGCTCTGCCCAAGTTTTACTGAAATTGGAATAGCACTTTCTTTGGAATTGTTGCTATGAGTGAGTGTTCTTGTTATTTTTCAGGTGGTTTAGACAAATTAACGACCACTTCCGTGTAAAAGGATGCTCATATGTTCTATATAAGCCTCATGGGAAGAATAAAACAGCTGGAGAAACTGGTAAGTAAATACATAGAAGATTTACACACACCCATACACACACACACACACACACACACAGGTATATGCTTTAGGATTTATCTCCAAGATTGGTTTTGATTCATGGGATATGCTGTAAACTCAAAATACAGTCTATCACTCTATCTAAGAGGAAATCATAATAGATAATATTAATATAGGGTACTTTTCAATGTACAGCTTAATATTTTTTAGTTCTTTCCCTCTTTGAATGTAGAACTTTTAAAATTTTATGGCATGTCATAAACACTGCTTTAGCACGGTGTGTTTTTTGGGCCCATGGGGTGTGTGTGTGAGAGAGAGGGAGAGAGAGAGCTTGCTGCTACTAAAATCCTTTCAGGAAGCAGCATGGAATTTGCACTTCCTCTTTCTGAAAGGGAATGCAAGGATTTTAGAATATTTGTTGTTAGAGTGGCATAAAAATATATAACAACAGGACAATGAACTGTGAAAGTGACACAGTTCTGTTATAAAAGGGTCTTGGTTGTTACAGAGAATAATGCAGTCGATTCGAAGGATTGTGTTAGTTACGTGCTAGTTAAATAATTTGAATTATTTGAACATTTCCATTTTTAAAATTTCACAATCACCTTTTGAATTTATGATCAGAAACCTGCAACACAGTGTTAGAGAAAATGTTCTTCCGACACTTGCCAAAAGGGTAAGGAAGACTATTGAAGACTGTTGTAATGGGGAACTGGGTCATGGGAGAGCAATCGGGCTCAACCTGAAACAACAAACCAACTCTCAAAGCGAGGGTTCCATGGATGGAAGGTTATTAAGAAGAGACATCAAGGGTCCTTGCTGAACCAGTCTAACAGGTCTTATCTCAGGCAGTCTAAGGGTTGGGCTTTAAGAGTGAAGGATAAGGACCTTGATCTGGTATCCAGGTGGGGGATTCTCTCAAGTGACTTTGGCAGAATTTTCGCTAAAACTGGATTCAGCCAGAATGGACACAGAATCCCAAGGTCCAAGCCTAGCTGAGAAGGCTCAGTGATGCCTTACTTGAGGTAGGATATACATGGGCTCCAAGTTGGGGAATTTACAGTCAGCCTCCTCTTTGCATTTCTTTTTTTTTTCATTTTTAAATTTTATTTTATTTTTTAACTTTACAATATTGTATTGGTTTTGCCATATATCAACATGAATCCGCCATAGGTATACATGTGTTCCCCATCCTGAACCCTCCTCCCTCCCCATACCATCCCTCTGGGTCGTCCCAGTGCACCAGCCCCAAGCATCCAGTATCGTGCATTGAACCTGGACTGGCGACTCATTTCATATATGATATTATACATGTTTCAATGCCATTCTCCCAAATCATCCCACCCTCTCCCTCTCCCACAGAGTCCAAAAGACTGTTCTATACCTCAGTGTCTCTTTTGCTGTCTCGCATACAGGATTATTGTTACCATCTTTCTAAATTCCATGTATATGCGTTAGTATACTGTATTTGTGTTTTTCTTTCTGGCTTACTTCACTCTGTTTAATAGGCTCCAGTTTCATCCACCTCATTAGAACTGATTCAAATGTATTCTTTTTAATGGCTGAGTATTACTTCATTGTGTATATCTACCACAGCTTTCTTATCCATGCATCTGCTCTTGGACATCTAGGTTGCTTCCATGTCCTGGCTATTATAAACAGTGCTGCGATGAACATTGGGGTACACGTGTCTCTTTCAATTCTGGTTTCCTCAGTGTGTATGCCCAGCAGTGGGATTGCTGGATCATAAGGCAGTTCTATTTCCAGTTTTTTAAGGAATCTCCACACTGTTCTCCATAGTGGCTGTACTAGTTTGCATTCCCACGAACAGTGTAAGAGGGTTCCCTTTCCTCCACACCCTCTCCAGCATTTATTATCTGTAGACTTTTGGATTGCAGCCATTCTGACTGGTGTGAAATGGTACCTCATAGTGGTTTTGATTTGCATTTCTCTGATAATGAGTGATGTTGAGCATCTTTTCATGTGTTTGTTAGCCATCTGTATGTCTTCTTTGGAGAAACGTCTATTTAGTTCTTTGGCCCATTTTTTTATTGGGTCATTTATTTTTCTGGAATTGAGGTGTAGGAGTTGCTTGTGTATTTTTGAGATTAGTTGTTTGTCAGTTGCTTCATTTGCTATTATTTTCTCCCATTCTGAAGGCTGCCTTTTCACCTTGCTTATAGTTTCCTTTGATGTGCAGAAGCTTTTAAGTTTAATTAGGTCCCATTTGTTTATTTTTGCTTTTATTTCCAGTATTCTGGGAGGTGGGTCATAGAGGATCCTGCTGTGATGTATGTCGGAGAGTGTTTTGCCTATGTTCTCCTCTAGGAGTTTTATAGTTTCTGGTCTTACGTTGAGATCTTTAATCCATTTTGAGTTTATTTTTGTGTATGGTGTTAGAAAGTGTTCTAGTTTCATTCTTTTACAAGTGGTTGACCAGTTTTCCCAGCACCACTTGTTAAAGAGATTGTCTTTAATCCATTGTATATTCTTGCCTCCTTTGTCAAAGATAAGGTGTCCATATGTGTGTGGATTTATCTCTGGGCTTTCTGTTTTGTTCCACTGATCTATATTTCTGTCTCTGTGCCATTACCATACTGTCTTGATGACTGTGGCTTTGTAGTAGAGCCTGAAGTCAGGCAGATTGATTCCTCCAGTTCCATTCTTCTTTCTCAAGATAGCTTTGGCTATTCGAGGTTTTTTGTATTTCCATACAAATTGTGAAATTATTTGTTCTAGCTCTGTGAAGAATACCATTGGTAGCTTGATAGGGATTGCATTGAATCTATAAATTGCTTTGGGTAGTATACTCATTTTCATTTCTTGACATCAGAGACAGCTGGGCGCCCGTTGAGGAGTTTACACCCAACAAGAAACAGGATAAACAGCCAGTCTTTGTCCCTTACCTCAAGGGCATAATCATGGCCAGGACAAAGAAAGGAAAAAACTCTGTCTGATAAGGGAGACACTACCCAGGCTTCAGCAATATGTGAACCATGAACTTCCTGGTGTTCAAGCTGGTTTTAGAAAAGGTAGAGGAACCAGAGATCAAATTGCCAACATCCGCTGGATCATGGAAAAAGCAAGAGAATTCCAGAAAAACATCTATTTCTGCTTTATTGACTATGCCAAAGCCTTTGACTGTGTGGATCACAATAAACTATGGAAAATTCTGAAAGAGATGGGAATACCAGACCACCTGATCTGTCTTTTGAGAAATCTATATGCAGGTCAGGAAGCAACAGTTAGAACTGGACATGGAACAACAGACTGGTTCCAAATAGGAAAAGGAGTATGTCAAGGCTGTATATTGTCACCCTGCTTATTTAACTTCTATGCAGAGTACATCATGAGAAACGCTGGGTTGGAAGAAGCACAAGCTGGAATCAAGATTGCCGGGAGAAATATCAATAACCTCACGTATGCAGATGACACCACCCTTATGGCAGAAAGTGAAGAGGAACTCAAAAGCCTCTTGATGAAAGTGAAAGTGGAGAGTGAAAAAGTTGGCTTAAAGCTCAACATTCAGAAAACGAAGATCATGGCATCCGGTCACACCACTTCATGGGAAATAGATGGGGAAACAGTGGAAACAGTGTCAGACTTTATTTTTTTGGGCTCCAAAATCACTGCAGATGGTGATTGCAGCCATGAAATTAAAAGACGCTTACTCCTTGGAAGGAAAGTTATGACCAAGCTAGATAGCATATTCAAAAGCAGAAACATTACTTTGCCAACAAAGGTCCGTCTAGTCAAGGCTATGGTTTTTCCAGTGGTCATGTATGGATGTGAGAGTTGGACTGTGAAGAAGGCTGAGCGCCGAAGAATTGATGCTTTTGAACTGTGGTGTTGGAGAAGACTCTTGAGAGTCCCTTGGACTGCAAGGAGATCCAACCAGTCCATCTGAAGGAGATCAGCCTGGGATTTCTTTGGAAGGAATGATGCTAAAGCTGAAACTCCAGTACTTTGGCCACCTCATGTGAAGAGTTGACTCATTGGAAAAGACTCTGATGCTGGGAGGGATTGGGGGCAGGAGGAGAAGGGGATGACAGAGGATGAGATGGCTGGATGGCATCACTGACTCGATGGACGTGAGTCTGAGTGAACTCCAGGAGTTGGTGATGGACAGGGAGGCCTGGCATGCTGCGATTCATGGGGTTGCAAAGAGTCGGACACGACTGAGCGACTGAACTGAACTGAACCCATGTGCAGAAAGCTCCTTGGAGTCAAAAGTCAGAAGATAATTCTAGGCCATAATGAGTTGTGCTCCTCCCAGAAGCCTTCTCTTCGAGATCTATCTTGGCTAGGGTGTGTGTGCACATCCCAGGGGATGGTCCTAAAACATATTAACCAGGGGGAGACAAAGCAAGGTGATTGGCCTGAAGTAAGGTCTAGATCTGGAAAACTGCTTCTTTCTAAAGGATTTAAACTTCCCAAAGGCACCACTGTCTCTCTGAGTTCGCCCATGTGCCTTTCCGCATGTACTTTTCCTTTCAATAAACTTTTTACTTTACTCTTTATCTTCTGCTTGGTCACCTGAATTTGTTCCTGACGAGGCAGGCAAGGCTAGGAACCTTAGCCCTAACTGCTGGCTCCTGTGACCCAGTGGTTAGAGACCCTGCTTCCAGCTAGCACTCGCTGCTGCTTGCTGCAAGCTGCCGCTTACTGCTGCGTGCATCCGAAATCAAACTGAAGTCTGCTCAAGCAGAGGCTTTGTCAGCAGAGAGAGTACCTGGTTTACCAAGCTCAAGGACTGAACACAGAGTAACGGTAAATAAACAGGGTCTATTTCTGTTGCCTTTTCGCAGGCGTATCCAGCTGCTTGTGAGGCAGGCAGACTTGGAGTCCGCATAGTGATTTCTGCACATACTGGTTCTGTGATCTGAACAAGGTGCTTAAACTCTCACTCACTGAGCCAGTGTAGACTGTTATCTTACTGAGCCAGTGTGGACCTTGTCTCCATATTTTCACCCCACAGGGTCACTGTGAAGATAAAAGGAGACGTATTTGTAATATACTTAGCCCCTTGCCTGACAGAGTAAGGACTCAATCAATGTTAATTTTATTCTTACTGACTGAGCTCTGTGCAGTGGCAGGGGGCCTTTCTCCATGGAGCCTCCCTGGTCAGGCTCAGATGGTAAAGCATCTGCCTGCCATGCGGGCGACCCAGGTTTGATCCCTGGATCAGGAAGATGCCCTGGAAGAGGACATGGCAACCCACTCCAGTGTTCTTGCCTGGAAAATTCCATGGACAGAGGAGCCTGGTAGGCTGCAGTCCATGGGGTCACAAAAAAGTCGGACACAACTGAGCAACTTCACTCTCCTTTCCTTACTCCATGGAAAGGGGAGCCTTAAATGTTAATAATTTTTTAATAATGTTAATAATTTTTCCTGTTTCCATGGTGGCTATCAACATAGCCTCTCTAAGTAATTGATCAGGCAATGAAAAACTAAGCGAGGATAGACTTTGCAACACACATCAGTGTTTTTCCTTCGAGGGATAGGCTCTTCTCTCCATCCCTCCTCTTTTTTTTTTTTTTTTTTGATGGGAGGAGAGGAATTGTTGCTATAATTTCTTTAAATAAATTTCAATACTGTATTTTCCCAGTTTTGTTCTTGTTTTTACTTTCCCTATTACAAAACTTGAATTATCACTGTCTCTTTTTCTACATGTGTTTTCCTGAAGGATAACTGATCAACTTCCCCCTTGATCTTCCTCTTCAAAGCTCAGTGGTCCTTAGCAAGCCCTGCCTTATATCTGACACTTGGATTTCTCTTAATTTCTGTAATGCTGATCATTTTTGTCTGTTGTTTGGCATTTAGGACGTGCAGCCTCATATGATGTTGCATCTTTTTAATGTGTCTGCCCAGCTCCTTGGTCATAGGGACTTCCCTCACTAACCCTTTGATTCTATGTATGATGCCCTCTGACCTTACCCATGTGACCCTTGGGACTTCTGATTGTATTCCGAGTGGAGAGTGTTAACCTGTGTCGAGCAGAAGTCGTTCCTGTTCCATCTCATTGTAGAAGACAGAGTTGCAGAGATAGGCTTTTCTCGTTTGTCTCTGGAATATTCAGTAGTGAAAACCGTGGCTAGTTGTTAGTGTGCATTAAAAAAAAATACTTTGAAATGTATCTTTTGTTTGTTTAGATTTTTTTTGTGGGGTGCCCTGTGGCACAGCATGTGGGATTCCAGTTCCCCAGAGATTGAGCCCACACTCCCTGCAGTGCCAGCTCGGAGTCCTAACCACTGGACCACCAGAGAAGTCCCATGCTTAGATTATTTTTAAGGGCCTGTTTTCTTCAACAGGCTTTACATTTTCCTGGTGACTACACTTCTTAGATTTTGGAACTCCCTCTTTTCTGGCTGATTTGCTCATTTCCTATGGGCCTTCAGGAAATGTGAACTGAGCTTGTGCATGCTCAGTCATGTCCAACTCTTTGCAACCTCATGGACTGTGGCCCGCCAGGTTTCACTGTCCGTGGGATTTCTCAGGCAAGAATACTGGAGTGGGTTGCCATTTCCTTCTCCAGGGGAGCTTCCGGACCTGGGTATTGAACCTGTGTGTCTTGAATTGGAAGGCAGATTCTTTCCTACTGAACCACGTGGGAAGCCCTCACTCATGGAATAAAAGCAAAATCCAGGGATTTTAACAAAAATTAACAGATTTGACTGTGAATATGAGTTGAAGCATTTTTTAAGAGCTGTACTTAGTAATGACTCACAAAATTTTGTGCCATAAGTTGTCAACATTAATGTCAAACTATTGGTTCACTTATTATTATTCACTTCCTATTATTGTTACTTATTAGAGTAAAACGTCAAACTGTTGGTTCCCTTAGTTATCAGCTTTTGTGCCAGGAACATCTGGATTCATTTGTTTTTAACAGCTCGCTTGAAAATTACACTAATATTCCTGTATTTCGTTTTTATTCTTCTAATAGATACCTTTGCCCTATCCCGACATAACTACCAGTTAACTGTAGTGTCTTAGTGCATCTTGAGTGGACTGTGCATTTATATTCTGTTTTCCTCATCCTCTGGTTTTCTCCAGTTCTTATTAGACACAAGATCAAATAAATCTTTTCCGTGTGTGGCACTAATATATCCTTTCCTACTTTGGGGTCTCTGTGTAACTTGATGAAAGCGTCAAGTCTTTTGCACCATCCCAGGCGAGAGCAGATTGGTCTTTTGATGCTGTCCTGCATGTACCAGTTGAATTTAGAAGATTCGAGGGTCTAAGAACCTTGCAGGATGATACTGTGTTGCTAGGTTACAAAATCCAGTTCTTGTCTTTGAAGGTATAAAAATACATTTTGATAAGTTCTTTTAGAGTTCTCTGGAGTTCTGTTCTTATAGAATACTCTGACTCAGCAGGCTCACAGAATATCAGAATGCCAATATATTAACTGAGAGTGAGAAATACAGGATCAAAGGCACCAGCATTTCCTCGACGGCTGCTCAGGACGCGCACTGCTCCTCGCGGGGCAGCGGGCCGGCACATTCTGGTAGTTTTGCTCTGCTTTCTCTACACCATCCGCATCATGGCTCTGCATTTGGCAGTGGCTGCTGTGTCGCTGAAGTTTCAGATTCTTGATATCCTCTTGACTCCACATCCTGATGTGGTTTAGACCCCACATCAGTCTGAATTTAGTTTCCATCTGTAATGCATTCGTTTGTCTTCTGCTATGTAGCATCACTGTCTAGGATGACTGCCTTAATGTACTAAGTGGTGTGTTTTATTTCAGAAGGTGATCTTTTTCTGACCTTACACTGAATTTCTGGGGGTGTCCTACAAGAGGCCTATGTGCCCTCCATTCTGGACCAGACGATGTGCTCTTCCCTGACTATCTCCCTCCCATGCAGTAGTGTGGTTTTCTCCACATGCTCCTTCCTCTGCGTTGTCAGAATCCTGCCACTTGATTTTGTTCTGTCCTGAATGCCACCCCTTTCTTGATTCCTTAAACACAAGGTACTCTTTCTCCTTTGAATTACACCCCTTTTTTTTTTTTTTTGCATTTTTTCCACCCTATATCCAAGTCACCTCTTTTATCTTCTCTACGAGGGCAACTTGAGGTACTATGCATTCCTTGCCTTTTGTTTCCTTATGGTTCCTGATATATTGGGTTGGCCGAACAATTCAGGTTTTCCTGTTACAGAAAACGTCATGATACAGCTTACAGAAAGGCCTAAATGAACTTTTTGGCTAACCCAGTAGTTGGTAGCTGTTCATTAATTTGCTTCCTGAATTGAGTGCAGTAAGAATTTCCTGTTAACCTTAGACCAGTGGCTCTCAAGATGTGACCCCTGAATGAATATCAGCATTGTCTGGTAATGTGTTAGACATGCAAATTGTCGGTCCCCACTCCAGACCTACTGGGTCAGTCACCGAGGGGTTAGGTATCAGCAATCTGTTATTTAACAAGCCCTTCCTGCTCAGGTTTGAGAACTACTGCTGTGGCCTTTCTGGACTTCCCAGGTGGTGCTGGTGGTAAAGCTTGCCAGTGCAGGAGATGTAAGAGACATGGGTTTGATCCCTGGGTCAGGAAGATCCCTGGAGGAGGGCATGGCAACCCACTCCAGTATTCTTGCCTGGAGAATCCCATGGACAGAGGAGCCTGGCGGGCCGCAGTCCATGGGACCACAGAGAATCAGACACAAGTGAATGACTAAGCACAGCGCAAATAGTAACCGTGGGCTTCCCTGGTGGTGCTAGTGGTGAAGCATCTGTCAATGCAGGAGAGGTGGATTTGGTCCCTGGGTCAAGAAGATTTCCTGGAGAAAGAAATGGCAACCCACTCCAGTATTCTTGCTTGGGCAATCACGTGGACAGAGAAGCCTGGCGGGCTACAGTCAATGGGGTCACAAAGAGTTGGACACAAATGAGGTGACTTAGCACGCACACACTGTTACCTTTCTAAAGAGGTGCTATCCCGCTTCTTTATCAGGAGTGTGGTCTTCCATTGATAGGAAGCTCAGTGATTTTTCATTCTGTGCTCAGTTGAGTCCTGGGAATTCTATGGTGGTGCTTCAGGGCTGGTGAGGGGAGAGGGGTGAGCCCGTAGATTCCCTACCTCCTTCTGGGCCACAGTAACAGCTTTGATCCTTTTTATGAACTGGCCAGACATGTAAACTTTCCTTGCAGAAGGTGTTCCATGTCAAAATAAATCTGAAAATTACTGATCTGAATTAGAGGTCAGCAAACAACAGCCCATGAGCACGCAGCAAACAACAGCCCACTTTATTTTATAAATAAAGTTTTATTGGCACATAGACATATCCATTTGCTTACACACGGCCCACGGCTGTTTCTGTCTGTGGCTGCTTTCAGCTACAGCGCCAGAGTTGAGTAGTAGCAAGGGTAATGCCCTGATCCAGGACTTCCCTGGTAGCTCAGATGGTAAAGAATCTGCTTGTCATGCCAGAGACCTGGGATTGATCCCTGGGTCAGGAAGATGCCCTGGAGAAGGAAATGGCAACCCACTCCATTATTCTTGCCTGGAAAATCCCATGGCCAGAGGAGCCTGGGGGGCTATAGTCCATGGAGTTGCAAAGAGTCGGACAAGACTTAGTGACTGAACAACAACAATCTAAGTCCATCAGAACGTTGTCATGTACTTTGAAATAATAACAAAAGATATACCTGAGTAGCATGATCATTACTTCATAGAAGAAAACCCACCTCGTGTCCTCTAGAAAACTAGGACATAGTCTAAGAGTATTTGTAGCAGGTGAAATAGTATGAATATTAATGATGGCAAACTTTCACTTCTATCTCATTTGCCCCTGAATATATTCCAGACATTAATGTGACTCCTATTCATAATCCCAATAAGGAAATCAGCTGTTTTGGATTATATTTGACTTAAGGAGGGAAGTGTGAAATAAAGATTTCCATTAAAAAGTTACAATAAAGTTCTTTCACAGGAAGTTTTAGTTATCTGGGGTAACTTTTTATATGGCATTTTCACAATCTGGCAAAGATTTCAAGAGTTCTTCCTAAGCCAGTTATATGTGTAAGAATCTTTAGTATTTACTGGGTTTATGAAGAGTCCAAATCTATTTACATTTGCTTACTATTCTGGAATATATCTACAACCAAGTTCAGCTATGGAAATGAAATACTGATCATCTTCTTAATTTTAGTTCTTAGAATTTATTTAGAACTGTCCTTGGGTGTCGGTTTTTAGTTTGTCTGAGGAACTCAGCCCAAAACAGCAGAAAGACTTATTTATCGTTATGAAATAGAGATTGTGGTAGAAAAGATTGCCTTGCATGCAGGAATGCACATAATGAAGTAAAAATCTATGGTGAATCTATGAGTAAAAATCTCCTAGCTGAAACCTTGGAGAAAGAGCTTGAGACAGAAATGTTATGGTCTCCATGGAACTCACAAATTGTGTGTATCTCTGGGGGTTGGGGGTGGGCTCCCACCTTCTTGGCTCTGTTACAGCCATTGACCAGCTGTTCTTGGGCTTCAGCTATTTCAGTGGCCAGAAAGTCCATCAGAAAAGCCATAACTTGGAAATTTTCGTCTACTTCAACAATTTTTAGGATTTCCTGTCTTAATGGGCTATTTGTTCATAAATAATTTAGCTTCTTCCAGGAGATGCAAGTTAATGAAACTTCAGTTAATGGCTTTAAGTATTGAGTGGTGGTTAAAAACTGGTTTCTTATGTAATACTTTTGAAATTACTTTGTAACTAATACAGGCAGCCACTGGAAAGAAACAAGGAGAAGCAGTTATAAGGGGATGCAGTGGTTCACCAGCCAGTTTCTATAAAGATGTTCTTACCACTTGGCTTGTGAAAACCGTTCCTCTAATTTGGGTGATTTTTGTAGAAAGGATTGTAATGTGTATTAATGGGAGAAAGTTTTCATCTTTGGAAATTGTTTGGAGTTTGTATTTGTCCATATACTTCAGTGGTTTCCAAATTGGGATGTTTGCATATGACAGCTTTACAGAGTGATCTCTGTGGTCTGGGAAGAATGAATTAGAATATCTACATTTTAATCTAATTAAAAATTCCTATTTTTGTTTATCTTTTAAATTAGTAGTCAATATACATAGTTTATAAACAAACATGCTTACTTAGAAATTTCTAGGGGCTCGGCCGGCGGTGCGCGCCCCACTCCGGCTCCAGGCGCCAGCGCGCGGGCCCAGGCCGCCTGGTTCCAGCCCAGCAGCAGCGGCGGTAGCAGCAGCAGCAGCGGCGGCCGCTCGCTGGGAGGCCCCGCGCTCCTCGCAGCCCCTCCCCGGCGCGGTGCATGGAGACGAGGCCCGCCGTCCGCCCCTGAGCCCGCCGCCCGGCCCAGGACCCACGGGGGGGCTAGGGTGGCCTCGGGCTCCGGCCGGCCGGCCCCCCATCCCCCGCCCCCGGCCGCCCGAGGAGGACTGCGCGTGGCCCGCGGGCCTCGTCGCCCGCGCGGATCGCCGCGGCCCTGCCGTCCCGTCCCAGGAAGTGGCCGTCCTGACCGCCATGGCTCACTCCCCGGTGCAGTTGGGCCTGCCCGGCATGCAGGACACTAAATTGTGGATAATAATGGAATATCTTGGCGGGGGCTCTGCACTGGACCTCTTAGAACCTGGCCCTTTAGATGAAACCCAGATTGCTACTATATTAAGAGAAATACTGAAAGGACTTGATTATTTGCATTCGGAGAAGAAAATTCACAGAGATATTAAAGCTGCCAACGTCCTGCTCTCTGAACACGGGGAGGTGAAGCTGGCGGACTTTGGAGTGGCGGGCCAGCTGACAGACACCCAAATAAAGAGAAACACCTTCGTGGGCACCCCTTTCTGGATGGCGCCTGAAGTCATCAAGCAGTCAGCCTACGACTCAAAGGCGGACATCTGGTCCCTGGGCATCATGGCCATCGAGCTTGCCAAGGGGGAGCCGCCGCATTCCGAGCTGCATCCCATGAAGGTCCTATTCCTTATCCCAAAGAACAACCCCCCGACGCTGGAAGGGAACTACAGCAAACCCCTCAAGGAGTTCGTGGAGGCCTGTTTGAACAAGGAGCCGAGCTTTAGACCCACCGCTAAGGAGTTACTGAAGCACAAGTTCATAATCCGCAACGCAAAGAAAACATCCTACTTGACCGAGCTCATCGACAGGTACAAGAGGTGGAAGGCTGAGCAGAGCCACGAAGACTCCAGCTCGGAAGACTCCGACACGGAGACGGACACAGACGGCCAGGCTTCCGGAGGCAGCGACTCGGGGGACTGGATCTTCACGATCCGGGAGAAGGATCCAAAGAGTCTGGAGAACGGAGCTCTCCAGCCGTCGGATCTGGAAAGAAACAAGATGAAAGACATCCCAAAGAGGTCTTTCTCCCAGTGTTTATCTACAATTATTTCTCCGCTCTTTGCAGAGCTGAAGGAGAAGAGCCAGGCGTGCGGAGGAAACCTGGGCTCCATCGAGGAGTTGCGCGGGGCCATCTACCTGGCGGAGGAGGCCTGCCCGGGCATCTCTGACACCATGGTGGCCCAGCTGGTGCAGCGGCTGCAGAGATATTCTCTAAGTGGTGGAGGAACTTCATCCCATTGAAATCCCTTTGGCATTTGGGGTTTTGTTTTTCCTTTTATTTTTTTCCTTCTTCATCCTCTTCCTTTTCAAAACTCAACGAGAGCCTTTGCTGACTCCGCTGAAGAGGCGCACCATCGGGGGGCCGTTCCCGCCGCAGGGTCGCCTGTCCAGGGCCCCACAGCCCTTCCCTGCTGGCCTGGGGCCTGATGGACTCCGGATGGGGTGGGGGAAGGCCAGCTCCTCCAAGCGATTATTTTATTATTCTCGTTTTTAATTTTAACCATAGTGCACATATCAAGGAAAGTGTCTTTGAAAACAAAAATAATCCCTGAAATGTATATCTGGGATTATGATAAGGCGACTGAAGCAATGAAACCTCAGGTATCCTGCTTTACGTTGATAAGCACCCTGCCCCCGCCCACCCCCACCCCAGGAGATGGAGAAATCGCTCTGGTGGATCAGTGTACAGACTTGTAAATAGCGTCATTTTTACGGAAAACCCTCTCGGCGTGCATAGGAATCACTGTGCACACATCGGCCAAGTGCTTCTGTAGATACCGTCAGTGGAGTAAATATTTGACAGGCCATAACTTGAGTCTATTGCCTTGCCTTTATCACATGTAAATTTTGAATTATGTGACCAGTGATTTGGGTTTTATTTTGTATCTGCAGGGTTTGCCATTAATAATAATTAAATGCCCCTCTTCGGGAACACTCCCTCTGTTTGTACCTCAGCAAATGCAGATTTTTTTCCTCCTGCGTGCCCTACGACCCCTTCGGTACACTTAGAAGTTGATTTTCCTGTTTTCATCGATGGTACTATTTCTTAGTGTTTTAAATGGAAACATATCGCGCCTCATGAAGCTTTAAATTATTTCCAGTTTGTCCCCGATGAAGCGTCCTTGTCTCACTTTGGCTGGAGCCGCGCCCGGCCCGTGTCCCGCGCCCGCCGGCCCGTCCTCCCAGTAGGGTTTTCTGTTGCACCTTGTAGTGAAACCTGCATATCATCTTTCGAAACCTCAACGTGTCTGAATGCTTTCACGAATAAATTTTGTAACAGGATTTTTGCACACACACACAAAAAAGAAATTTCTAGTGACAGATGTATACAATCAGAGAAGTTGAGACCCTTGCTATATATACCAAGTATTAACTTTTATAGACATGCATATGTGTTATTTGAAGGTTTTGGTAATCAAGGACATATTTCAGTTATTTAGTTTGCTATTCAGTTTATCTGAATTTCAGTCTAAAGGGTAAGATTGAAATCCATTAATTTTTTAAAAAAATCTATCAATAGTTATTCATTTTTTCCCCAGCAATGTCCATTTGTCCCAACTAATGTCTTTTCTGCCTTTGAGTCCTTAACTGTTTGTATATATATATATAATTGTATATATAATATACAACATATGTATTGTATAATTGTTTGTATGAAGCATAGACAGTGTTTTATGGTCCCTCAGTTGGTTTGTTTTTGCTTTTTTGTAGCATCTGGGGCATTGTCGAAGTTAACTCATGGATTGAAAGATGAATCGTTAGCTTATATCTATCATTGCCAAAATCATTATTTTTGTCCAATTGGCTTTGAAGCAACCCCTGTCAAGGCGAATAAAGCATATAGGTAAGCATTTTTATATTTTATGTGCATACTTCACCAAGAAAATATATTGTTGAAAGCATTTATGAAATATTTGGTTCATTAGACATTGGAAGACTTGATGATTTGCTTTCCTTACATCAAGTAAGACTATCCTTTTAAACATTGTAGCTTAATCTTTTGCAGAATTGTGTTTGGTTTATTAGGCTTTTCTCGGGATTCCCTGGTGGCTCTGTGGTAAAGTATCTGCCTGAAATGCAGGAGAGGCAGGTTCCATCCCTGGGTTGGGAAGATCCCCTGGAGAAGGAAGTGGCAACCCACTCTAGTATTCTTGCCTGAAGAATACCATGGACAGAGGAATCTGGTGGGGTACAGTCCATGGGGTCTCAAAAGAGTCAGACACGACTTAGCAAGTAAACAACAACATTTTGTAACAAGGGATCAAGCCCTACCTAATTTATGCTTCCTCTTTAATGGCCTCTGGAGTTTTGTTCAAACCTTAACTCCAGTTCTATTCTAGTACTAATGAATGCTATTTCTGCATAAACTTCAGTGTATGTTTTATCAGTATATAATTAAAGTAATATTTTCAAGGGAGTGAATGACTTTATGAAGCTTACTGTGAATGTATTTTATATCTAGCAGGGGTCCCCTTACACCACAGGAAGTAGAATATTGGATCTTAATTGGAGAATCAAGTAGAAAACATCCTGCTATTCACTGTAAAAAGTATGTTAACCCTTCCCTCTCCACTTTTTTCTCAATTTCTGCTAAAAAGCCTGTTGGAATTTTAATTAGAATAGAATCCATAGAATCCATAGTTTAATTTGGGGAGCATTACATCTGAATAATGTAGAGTTTTCTCTTTATAAACATAGACTTTATCTCCGCTTAATTAGAGCTTTAATTTCTCTTGGCAATGGTATTTCTCAGCATAGAATTATATATATATGTTTTGTTAAAAAATTTTCCTATATTTTTTGATGCTATTGTAAATTGATTTAGTTGAAGTAATAGTTGAGTTACAATGTTGTGTGAGTTTTAGGTGTACAGTAAAGTGATTCAGTTATATATATACACATATATATTTTTAAATTATTTCCCATTATAGGTTATTACAATATTGAATATTGTTCCTATAAACTGATTTTTAAAACATTTTATCTCCCAATTATTTTCTGGTAGTGTACAAAAATACAATGGATTTTTCTATATAGGCCTTAAATCTTACACCTTTATCAAATTCAGTTGTTAGTAACAGTTTTGTAACTGTTAGTAACAGTTAGTAACAGATTTGCAATACAAAGCAATTTGTAATTGTTTTGGATTTTCTATACCATCAATCATGCTGTTTATGGATAAAGGCATACTAACTTAGAAAACTTTTGAAAATGTACTTGACTCCAATTAAAAAGAAAATATGGAATGTTTCCACACTAGCCTGCAGGATGTCACTTAACAGGTTGATATATATTTTTATTTCATGTGGAGAGTAACCATTTTTAACCTTGGCATTAGTTGGATAAAGAGAACTGTCATTTAAAAGAGGATTTATGAAACCTAATAGATGAAATAATCCTCTGATGGAAGAATTATTGCCATGGAACTGTTGTAGCAAATTGCTCATGTGAAAAGTTCCATTACTTTTTAAAAGTATTTTAAACCTAAAGAAAATTGTGCTTTATTCTTCCTTAACAATAGATGGGCAGATATTGTTACTGATCTAAACACTCAAAATCCAGAATATCTAGATATCCGGCACTTAGAGAGGGGGCTGCAGTACCGAAAGACAAAGAAGGTAAGAATCCCACCGTGTGTGAAAGTATTTCTCAACTGGCCGAAATGCAGTCATTTTCGTCAGCACTCTAGGTTGTAAATAACAGAAACCCAGTTCAGACCATTTTAGACAGAAAAGTGAAAACCAAGGACACGTGTCTTTAAAAGGAAATTTACAGTAGCTAGGACGGGGTAGCAATCTAGATGTCCATTGACAGATGAGTGGATAAAGAAGTTACGGTGCATATACACAATGGAATATTACTCAGCTATAAAAAGAAACGCATTTGAGTCAGTTCTAATGAAGTAGATGAACCTAGAGCCTCTTATACAGAATAAAGTATGTCAGAAAGAGAAAAGACAAATATTGTATACTAACACATATATATGGAGTATAGAAAGATAGTACTGATTCCACGTGCAAGGCCGCAAACACAGACATAAAGAAAAGACTTTTGGACGCAGTGGAGGAAGGAGAGGGTGGGATGAGTTGAGAGAATAGCACTGAAACACACACACTACCATATGTAAAACAGATAGCTCGTGGGAATTTGCTGTATGATGCAGGGAACCCAAAGCCTGTGCTGCGTGACAACCTAGAGGGGTGGCACGTGGGTGGGAGGAGGGAGGGACGTTCAGAAGGGAGGGGACCAATGTATACCTGTGGCTGATTCATGATGATGTATGGCAGAAACCACTGCAATATTGTAAAGTAATTATCTTCTAATTTAAAATTTAAAAAAGGCAAGAAGTCCAGCCAGGTGCCAGGCAGAAATGTTATCAGGGGCAGGGAGCTAGTCTATCTCGTTCTCAGCTGTCTTTCTGTTTGCTTCCTGAAGATCATCGTCTTTCAACTTAGGTCTCCCTTTCAGAAGAACAGTCTAGACTGAGACGGGCCTGCCTCCAGCCCAGTTCTGTAGTGGTGGCCCAGCTGGAGTCAGGTGCTGACTCCCGGGGCATTAACTGTGGCCTTGGGGCAGAGCCGTGTTTACCAACAAGGCCGCTGTGGGTGGTTCTCAGGGAATGGTATGTTCTGTGGGTTGAGGAGACAGCCCGTTGCTATAATCCCACTAACATGTGAAGAACACATAGCAGGGAGAGGAAGAGGAATGATCTTGGTGTTTGGATTAGGCAATGTGGGAGCACCGAGCGTGCGTGAGAGGTAGAGAGGCAAATGGGGGCGGGGAAGGGGTCTTGGCTCCTGTGGACATTGTTATATTTTTGTAAAGGCAGCTGGTCAGGAAAGATGCTGGGTAGTGTGATCTGATGATGTCGGAAAGGATAAATACTATTTAGATGCAGATGACGGCGGGGAAAAAATCCCATGGACAGAGGAGCCTGGTTGGCTACAGTCTATGGAGCTGCAAAGACAGCACAACTGAGCATGCGTGCATGAAGGAGGGAAAGTAAGAGAATTCATTGGAACCCACATAGTATAACTAGTTTCCTCTTGTTTTCTGAACCCAACATTTTTTTTTTCTTCTTAGGTTGGAGGAAACTTGCATTGCATCATAGCATTCCAGAGACTTAGCTGGCAAAGATTTGGCCTTTGGAACTTTCCGTTTGGAACTATTAGACAGGAATCACAGCCTCCAATGCATGCCCATGGAATTGCCAAATCTGAGAGTGAGGACAATATCTCCAAGAAGCAGCACGGGCGCCTGGGCCGGTCTTTTAGTACTGGTTTCCATCAGGACTCAACATGGAAAAAGATGTCCAGTATCCACGAGAGAAGGAACAGTGGCTACCATGGTTACAGTGATTACGAGGGGAATGACTGACCATGCTGGGTCCCTACGCTGGGGGTCACACACACAGCTGGTCGATGCAGGACTGCGTTAAGGCAGTACGAGATTTTAAGTCTATGTTAAATAGGAACAGATCTTGTGGGGCAAAACATAACCTTGTAGTTCCTCCAGTAAATAAGCTTGTATATGAATAGGATGGGTGATTTCAGACATATAAACAGATAAGCACAGATTTTTTTTTTTTGTCCTTTTAAAATTAAGAGTATATAAACATTCTGGACAGTTTTGCAAAGTCCAATAAAATTACATATAAACAAATCAGACACAATTTCATTCAATAACATCATGATTTGAAATACTTAAGCATGAAGGGACTTCTCATGACTTGACCCCCAGATATTTGTTGCAGTTTTATTCCTAAGCTCAAAATTTAAGGTACTCACTCTCTGCCCTTTAAAGAAAATTGGGGCTGTTGACTTCTAGTTTTTCTCTTGGGTTAAAGCTCATTTCAAATAACTTAGTGAGTCTAGAAATTCCTTTTTACTTGTAGCAGTATCTTGCCTGCCTTGTATTTTTCCTGATTAACTTTCTCAGGATTCTCAATAAAGAGGCAAAAGAGAAAAGACTCCAGGCACTGATCTTTTCTGCTGGTGCAGATGGATGACTTCCTGCATCAACTCAGGTGTTCTGGACTTTCTTGGTATGTTGTTGTTACATATTGACAAGAACTTTAGGTCTTGAAAGACTTCTATAAGTCTACAATAAACCTTGGTTTAGGGATAGAGTAAACGAACAAGTGGGTTTCCCTGATGGCCCAGTGGTAAAGAACCCGCCTGCCAATGCAAGAGTCATGGGTTTGATCCCTGGGTTGGGAAGATCCCCTGGAGATGGAAATGGCAACCCACTCCAGTATTCTTGCCTGGGAAATCCCATGGACAGAGGAGCCTGGCGGCTACAGTCCATGGGGTCGAGAAGAGCCGGACATGACTTAGCAACTAAAACAACAGAATAACAAGTGACATCTGAAGTTTCTACACCTAAAGTAACCTTTGAGGTGAGATGTGATATGTGACTGGTCCCCCCATATGGAGTCATGTGTTGATAAAAAAAAGCATTAAGATGTGTTAGGACTGCCCATCACTCAGAGGGCAACTATCCATATTCCAGGCTCTGAGCTCTTTCCTTTTGTAAAACCATATAGACTATTAGCTATTTGAAGAGAGTGTGTAATTGTTCAGAACGTGTGGATTTCATGTATTTGAGCTCCTGTCCAGTTGCTGTCAGTTTTTCTTCTTCTGCCAACCTGTGACTCATGAACAACTAGGATCTCTTGTCCTTTCATTCCAGGGGCTGTTCCAGGACTCCAGTCAGTAACTTGATTATTACAAGGTGCTGAATATGTTGGTAACCATATTGCAATACACCTCAAGGAAAGGGTTCAGATTTTTATTTTGAAAATATTTTCATTTCCTTCTCTTTTGAATTTTATATCCATGTATCCACTCAGATACTCCTAGCCTACAGATGGGGATATTATGAAATGGGCATTTTTCTGAAGAGAATATTTTGCTTGAAAGGTCAAGGACTGAAAGAGATTTGTAGGTCATTGATTTTGTTACTTCATACTGGAACTTTTAAGAAGTTTTCATCAATAAAGTTTTGTTTTCTACTTTTAATCATGTGAATGTTTTGAACTTTTAAGGATGGAGTGGCCTTATAATTTGAAGTATATGACAGAGGTACATGACAGAATTTGTCAATTCTGCCTGAGTAGTATAAGAAACATCTGACTTTTATAATTAGTGAGACTATAGGTATATGTCTGTAATTTTAGATTTTTGTAAGACTTTATAACAGGAAATAGAAAATGTAATTCTTTAGCTTGAACCAAATGAAAACTGTGATTTCTGGAGGTCAAATCTTGATTTCATATAGCTCAGCCAAATATTTCAGAGAAGAGGTTGGTAAAGAATGGAAATAAATGCAACATAAAACAGAGAACACAGTAACATCTAGGAAAAGAGGATGCATTTATATATATTGCTTATTGGCCATAATCAACTTTTATAAAACACTTAATATACATGATCACTTAATAACTTGGTTTACAAGTTTGGCAGTTATGAGGAGCACACTGAGGTTTATAGGGACTGCTTTTCCAGAATCTGTAAGCCAGTGACTGCACATTGCTCTTTGAAGATTAGTAACATTCCTGTCGTAACTTCTTGGTCAGTTTTTCTTAGGGGTCTCCATAGAAGCAATGAAAGTTCATATTACTGGCTCACTACTAACTGGCTGTTATCATCTTGGGCAAGTTAAGATTGTTTTTCTTGTGCATAATTCCTCATTGGCTAAAATGGGGATAATAGTACTTATCTCACAAACTGTTTTGAAGAATAAGTAAGTTAATACGTGTCAAGTGTTTCACACAGTGCTATCTAGAGAGCAATTGCTATTTAAATGCTTGTTATTATTATTAGCCTATATAATGTGTATTCTCCTGGCAGAATCTTGATAGAGAGCCCTTCGCTGCTGCTGTTGCTAAGTCACTTCAGTCATTTCTGACTCTTTGTGACCCTATGGACTGTAGCCCACCAGGCTCCTCTGTCCTTGGGATTCTCCAGGCAAGAATACTGGAGTGGGTTGCTGTGCCTGCCTCCAGGGGATCTTCCCAACCCAGGACTGAACCCGCATCTCTCATGTCTTCTGCATTGGCAGCAGGTTCTTCACCACTAGTGCTGCCTGGGAAGCCCTTTAAACAGCAACCAAAGGAACCAACTCCCTATTAATCAAATGAACACTCCTCAGTTGATGTTCCTTCAAAAATACATTTTGTATCCAAGAAATGTTGCTCTGGTTTTACAAGCACTTACAGTACTCAAATGCTCACATTGACTACTTGTTTTTACAAACTTCAGAAGGCAATGGCACCCCACTTGAGTACTCTTGCCTGGAAAATCCTGTGGATGGAGCAGCCTGGTAGGCTGCAGTCCATGGGGTCGCTACGAGTTGGACACGACTGAGCGACTTCACTTTGACTTTTCACTTTCATGCATTGGAGAAGGCAATGGCAACCCACTCCAGTATGCTTGCCTGGAGAATCCCATGGACGGAGGAGCCTGGGAGGCTGCAGTCCATGGGGTTGCAAAGAGTCAGACACGACTGAGCGACTTGATTTTCCTTTCACTTTTCCAGTATTGTTGCCTGGGAAATCCCATGGACAGAGGAGCCTGGTGGGCTACAGTCCATGGGGTTACAGGGTCTGAGGTGACTGAGCAACTGAGTACACAGGTCAAGGAAACCTGGCTACTGGGAACCATCTGTTTGGGCAAAAAAATAGTTTCACTAAAAACTTATTTTCCAATCATTTCTTTTCACTGATTTTAATCTAATTTCAATAGTCCAAATCTGAACCAATATGTACGAAAAGGCTACCATTCATTGACCACTAGTGGTTAAGTACTTCACAAACATTACCTATGATCCTTGCTTGAAACAGTTTGCAAGACTGCTTCTATGCCCGCCTATTACAGATGAAGAAAGATGTTTTGAACAAACCTGATCTGAGCAATGCTAAACACCATAAGTGGTTTGGTGGCGGTTTGAATCTAGCCTGAGGGTCCAATCTACCACCTTTCCAGGAGCTACTTTGGCAATGAATTTCTTGTTATTTCTGACCTACAAGCCTCTTAAATGCTGAAGAAAAATGTACTTCAAGGGCTAAAATTTTAAACCATATTACTATCTGGTTACTACAAATTTTCAGATAACTACCTACTTATTAATGAAAAAACATCAACCAAATCTTCCACCTACTTCTGTTTTGACTATGCCAAGGCCTTTGATTATGTGGATCACAACAAACTGTGGAAAGTTCTTAAAGAGATAAGAATACCAGACCACTTGACCTGCCTCCTGAGAAATATGTATGTAGGTGAAGAAGCAACAGTTATACCTGGACATGGAACAACAGACTGGTTCCAAATCGGGAAAGGAGTATGTCAAGGCTGTATATTGTCACCCTGCTTATTTAACTTATATGCAGAGTACATCATGAGAAATGCCAGACTGGATGAAGCACAAGCTGGAATCAAGATTTCCGTAAGTATCAATAACCTCAGATATGCAGATGACACAACACGCCTGGCAGAAAGCAGAGAACTAAAGAGCCTCTTGATGAAAGTGAAAGAGGAGAGTGAAAAAGTTGGCTTAAAGCTCAACATTCAGAAAACGAAGATCATGGTATCTGGTCCCATCACTTCATGGGAAATAGATGGGGAAACAATGGAAACAGTGAGACTTTATTTTTTGGGGCTCCAAAATCACTGCAGCTGGTGACTGCAGCCATGAAATTAAAAGTGGATTGCTCCTTAGAAGAAAAATTATGACCAACCTAGACAGCATATTAAAAAGCAGAGACATTACTTTGCCTACAGAGGTCCATCTAGTCAAGGGTATGGTTTTTCCAGCAGTCATGTATGGATGTGAGTTGGACTATTAGGAAAGCTGAGCGCAGAAGAATTGATGCTTTTGAACTATGGTGTTGGAGAAGACTCTTGAGAGTCCCTTGGACTGCAAGGAGATCCAACCAGTCCATCCTAAAGGAAATTAGTCCTGAATATTCTTTAGAAGGACTGATGCTGAAACGCCAATACTTTGGCCACCTAACGCGAAGAATTGACTCACTAGAAAAGACCCTGATGCTGGGAAAGATTGAAGGCGGGAAGAGAAGGGGACGACAGAGGACCAGATGGTTGGATGGCATCACCAACTCAATGGACATGAGTTGAAATGGACAGGGAAGCCTGGCGTGCTGCGGTGCATGGGGTCACAAAGAGTCGGACACGACTAAGCGACTGAAATGAATTGAAAGCTTCCACCTTTCAGTTATTGCCTCCCGCGATACACAATACTTAGCATCAAGAATTTTCACAACTGGCGGCAGACTGGGAAGAAACCGACGCTAGAAGAGCACGTACAAATCCGTAACTTCTGAAAGAAAACGCTTTGCGTATAGTTTCAACGTTTAACAGAAATAAGATGCCTCCGTGGAGGAGGTAAGGCGGCCAACAAGCCGTAAACACAGGGGCCGAACCACTCCCTCACTTCCGGAATGCATCGGCGCAGCGGATATACGTCATCGTGGGGAGCCAGGACTTCCGCCTTGCGAGACGCATTAAATAGCATCTGGGGCGCTCCGTTTCCCGTGCGTGTACACCTGAACTTGAGGAGATTGGAGTTTTCGTAGGAAGTTTTTCTGGCTGTTAAATCTTGCCTGCGCCGGCCCCTCACCCTGGTCGTCCGTTAAGAGTGCTAACGTTTGGGCCAGAGCGCTGGAGGAGACGAGGACTTGCCCCTCAGCGTCGCCAGTTTTCTCTGGTCCCGTTTTTCTTCCGCAAGGCCGTGTCAGTTTCTGGAAACTGCCCATTTCGACGGGGCCGGTTTTTCCTAGACAGCTGCGGGCTCTTAATTTTCCGTCTTTCCGAGTAGAAGCCGAGAGTGCTCTTCCTGGGCCCGGGGCGGCGGTGCAGCCGGGCGGGGAAGACTTGGAGTGAAAAGCCGCCCGCGACGCCGAGGACACAGCTCCCTCATGGGAGTTCAGGGGCTCTGGAAGCTGTTGGAGTGCTCCGGGCGGCAGATCAGCCCTGAGACGCTGGAGGGGAAGATTCTTGCCGTGGGTATCCTTTACGCGGCGTCGGCGCTGGGGATGCTCGGTGGACGCCAGGGTTTGTTTGTTTTAATGGAAGGATAACTGCTTTACAGAACTGTGGTGTTTTCTGTCAGACATCAACGTGAGACGCCAGGGCTTTTTGCTCTCAGTTTTCCTGGGGCGCAGAGCGGCGTTGGAGGGGCAGCCGGGGGGAGTAGCTATAGGATCTTCCTCTGGACGCTTCCTTCCTAAGTGTCTCATTTCCTCCCGCTTTGCAGTCACAGCTGCCTGGACTGGAGTCTTAGGCCCAGCGCTCTACGCCTCTCTACAGTTCTTTCATCTGGGAAGTGGAGGTGATAACAGTCTCTACACACACAGCTGGTGGGAGGAATAAAGGGAATATTTAAATGAAAGAAGTTTAGAAATAGTGTCTGGCCCTGTTAATATTGCAAATTCTGAAGGTGTTATTCTGGCTGGGAGATCAGCCTGGAGAAAACGAAGTCGACTTCCTACCAATAGTTTTGCCAGCTGTCCTGAGTCTTGCCCGTTTATATTTATGAGAGGAAGAAAAACGTGTGTGGACATGTGTTTTACGTTTTCTTTTTTTAAAAGTAACTTACTTTTTTTTTTGTTACGATTTTTGGAATAGGAAATTCGTATGTTACAGCACCGCAAAGATTTCAAAAGGTGTACCGTGCGTTATTTTCCTCCCAACCTCTGTGATGGACTTGTTGGTGTGCGTGTTTGGCTGGTTTTGTCTTTAGAATTAGATGTTATTTCCTAATTATGGAAACAGGTGAAAGCTGTTTCTGAAATTTTAGTGTTTTTATTCGTTAGGCATTCTTCATTATCTGTTGGAGAAGGAAATGGCAACCCACTCCAGTGTACTTGCCTGGAGAATCCCAGGGACGGGAGCCTGGTGGGCTGCCGTCTATGGGGTCACACAGAGTCGGACACGACTGAAGTGACTTAGCAGCAGCAGCAGCTTCATTATCTTTCTGTTTTTATCTTTCTTTTTTTTTTTCCTGAATGTTCTGTTCCAGAAGCTGGTGGTACCTTCCACCAGTTCCCTAAGTTGGGACGTATGACTAGGGGCTCCATGCTCTGTGGAGAAGACAGTGCTGCAGTAGTTGCTGTGGTAAATGCACTGTCACAGGGGGTGGGGATTCAGCAGGAGGAGCCATTCATTGACTTCGGTTGGAGACAATTCATATGTAATAGAAGAGTGATAATTTTTTTTTTAAGTAAAGCAAGACGATGATAATGATGATGATTATATATTTTTTGCAATGTGGGTAATTTAAAACACATCCGTAATGAATGGTGGCTTAAAAGTTTTATGCCTGATAGCTTGTGGCAAAGGTTTGTGTTTTAAGTACACGTGCTGTGGCCGCCCTCTAGTGGTTCCTTAAACCATTGCTTCCTGAAGGTTTTAATATCTATCCATAGGAATGAAAGCGGTATTGTCAGGAACCCTTAAAACGTCAGCAGAAGTTTATATCAGTTTACATTCCAGCCCGTGTGAGGAATTAATAGTTTGTAAAATGTATTCAGGTTTTTTGGTTTTATTTGTTAATGAAATTACCCTTGGCATACTAGGTTCATAATTTATTCTTGAATCCCTGAAATAAATTGTTTGGTCTTTTTACCATTTACAGCTGAGTGTCTTGTTTATTTATCCAATATAAATGTTTGTGTCAAATAATAAAGAATTAATAATTAAACTTTTGTCTCTTATGGACCTTAGCATTTGTAAAATACACTGAACTCTATTATTAACAAAGTATTACACTCTGTGTAGGCCCCACCTGCAATGTGGGGGGCCTGGGTTTGATTCCTGGGTTGGGAAGATCCTCTGGAGGAGGGCATGGCAACCCACTCCAGTATTCTTGCCTGGAAAATCCGTGTGGACAGAGGGGCCTGGTGGTCTTCAATCCATGGGGTGGCACAGAGTCAGACATGACTGAGTGACTAAGCACAGCGGGTTTAGTAGCCTGTGTTTCAGAAGGTTCATGTCTAGTTCCAAAGGATAACAGAGTTGAGAGCCACCGATCTGAAATTAGATTTTCTCATTCCCTGGTAGCTCAGATGGCAAAGAATCTGCCTGCAGTGCTGGAGACTCAGGTTCAATTCCTGTGTTGGGAAGATCCCCTGAAGAAGGGAATGGCTACCCACTCCAGTATTCTTGCCTGGAGAATTCTATGGACAGAGGAGCCTGGTGGGCTACAGTCCATGAGGTGGCAAAGGGTCCGACACAACTGAGTGACTTAACACTTCATAAAATTGAATGAGTTAAGTAGAAACTTATTCCATCTAATACAGTGGTGTAGCAACCGGAACAAAGCATTTAGAAATCTTGACCCAGTACAATATAGAATTAAGCCAACACCAAATCGTACTTCCAGGATGGACCCTTTAGCTGACGTCTTCTGGTCCTCACCACTGCATTCTGCTTTCACTCAGGCTACTGTAACTAGCTTAAAGCAGGTTTCCTTGTAATGATAGTTCATTCCTCACTTGGCCACTGGGGTGAGCCTTCAGTGACATCCTTCCAGTGACCGCAGATACATCTCGTCCTCTCCCTGCTCCTTTTGCACCCGCCACGTTGGCCTTGAACAGAACACATTTCTGGTCCAGGGCATTTGTGTTCGCTGTACCTCCAGCCTCACTGTCTTCTCTCATTTGCTCAGATCTGTGTTACTTCTTTGGACAGGCCTTCCCCATCTAATGTAGTCCCTGTTGACTCAGTAAAGAATCTGTTTGCAATGCAGGAGACCTGGATTTGATCCCTGGGTTGCAAAAATCCCTCTGGGGAAGGAAATGGCAACCCACTCCAGTATTCTTGCCTGGAGAATTCCATGGACAGAGGAGCCTGGTGGGCTACTGTCCATAGGGTCAAAAAGAGTAAGACATGACTGAGCAACTAACTTTCATTTTTTCCCCCACCTAAGAGCCATTGACTCTCAATCATGTTTTTGCCCATTTACTCTGCTCTTAGTTTTTTCCTTGGCACTTACCAACAACCTAATGTATTCTATAGCTATACTTGATTTTTATTGTTTGTCTTCCCTATTAGAATTGCAAGTTTCTCAGGGGTGTGGACCCTGTCTGTTTTGTTCATGGCTTTATTTTTCACTCTTCTATCCTTAGGCTTTTGGGTATGCCTAGTAGCCCACAAATATAGGAGTGAATCTAGCTTGCTGTCCACTAGTTGGTTTATGTAGTGTTTATTCAGTTAATTGTTGATGGGCCTTGTCTTTTATGGTGGTAAGTTAGGTAATGTCATTCATACGAATATTTTAACTGCTCAGCTCATCTGATTGCAGATCTTTGTTGCCTCCTCTGTACGCTGAGAGGGAGAGCCATGCCAGGCAGTGTGGTTTAGGCACATCACGGAGCTCACAGTCTGGACTGCTCCCCCGCTAGATTGTAAACTCCATTAGCGCAAACGCTTTGTTTGGTCTAGTTATGTATCCCCGAGCGCATAGAAGCATTTCTGCTGTGAAGTCAGCAAGGTGTTTTTACACAAGAGTGGATCACTGGACGTCTTAATCTCGGCCCAAGGGCTCAGAGAGGGAGGCGCTTTTTCAGGCTGGGGAAGGAGCGTGAAGACCTTGCAGGAAGGAAGGAGCTCAGTGACTCCAGGCTTCCAGAGAAGCCCAGTGGCTTGACACGAGCCAGGAGAAATGAGCAGAGGGCAGCTCATTGAGGGCTTCGCAGACCTGAATGAGCCTCAGATGATATCCTAAAGGCAAAGGGAAGCTTCCCAGGGGTTTTCACTATAGGTATGTTGGTGAACTCTAACGTAGACTTTCAAGATAGAAAGGGGGAACTGATGGGACCTGGCAGTGCTGGGTGAGGGGAAGGTATGGGGTGGCGCTCAGGGTTCTGGCTTGAGCGAACTGGAGAGATGTCCACTGAAACGGGTGTGAGCAGCCTGGTGCGAAGACAGGGAGCTCTTTTTTTTTTTTAATTTTTTTATGGATCTCAGGTTTTGCTTGTGTCAGGTCTGCAGTGACTGTGAAGCAGCAGGTAGAGATGTCAACTTGGTCATCCATTCTGGGGTCAGGAGAGCTCTGGGGCAGAGGTCCATGCCTGGAGTGCGGGGCTGTGGGGGCTGCAGTTGCAGGGGGCCAGAGGTAGCCTGGGTGGACGCTGCAGACAGGAGGAAAGGAAAGGGCCTGAGAGCCACCACCGTGGAAGTGAGCACTCTGATGGTGGGCCAGGGGAGTGGGCAGAGATCCAGGGAACGCAGCAGAGGGCTGTGTCCTTCTCTTAGGAACAAATAGAAAGCAGTTAGTTAAAAAGCACTTTTTAGTGAAATTTAAAAATAGAAGATGACTCCAAGAAGAAAGCAATCAGTTGTAATCACAGCAGAAGATAACTACTCTTAACATTGTGTTGACCAAAAAGTTTGTTCCGGTTTTTGTGTAACATATTATGGAAAACCCTGAACCATCTTTTGTGTCAACCCAATATTTTGAGGTCTGAGCTTCAAGTATATTTAACATACTGCATATGTTACAAAATAGATTTATACTGTCCATACTTTTGTAACCTGTTTTATTTCTTCCTTTAATAATATTTTGTGACTGCTTTATGTGCTTAGCTTCTATTCTTAAGGGTCACTTGGATTGCAGCAAATCATGATATCATAATCTAATTTTAAAAAAAGACCAATTGGAAAACTTCCATTCTTCATATTTTCATTATTATAAACAAAACCACCTTATAAGTCACTCTGATTATAAGTCTGTGATGACTTCTTGAGGATAAGTGTGTGGAAGTGGAATTCTTACATAAAACAGAATGTAGATTTTAAAGTGTTTTGCTATGAATTGCTAAATCGTTCTCCAAAAGAGTTGGTTAATTTACTAAAATTTCATATAGATCACTGGTTTCTTTTAAAGAAGTTCCTTTCAATTAGACTTTTTAAAGGAGACATGTGCCTGTGTAAGCTTTTACAGTTCAGGATGTAAACAGTGATGACAGGAGCCCAACTAAAGTGAACTCACTTTAGGGAGATTCCAGTAGGGCTGAACATTTTTCAGTTTCAAGTGAATTGGGATGAGTGCTCAGTTTTAATGTTTCAATAATATCAGGCATTGGGGATTTGTAAGGGGAGGGAAGGATTTGCAGAGTGTTTTCCATGAACAATTCTTCTAGATATTAGCATCTGGTTAAACCAGGCTCTTAAAGGAGTCCGCGATCGCCACGGGAACTCCATAGAAAACGCCCATCTTCTCACTTTGTTCCACCGACTCTGCAAACTCTTATTTTTCCGAATTCGTCCTATTTTTGTGTTTGATGGGGATGCTCCACTATTGAAGAAACAGACATTGGTAAGAGTTATATATATATATATATTTTTCTTTCTGCATTCTTAGAATTTTAGTTCAAATTTTAATTGACCTAAAATTAAAATTTTCTTCTTAGAATTTTGGAAACCAAGACTTACTTTGACATATATCCAATTTAATTCAACTTTTAAAAATTTATCATAAACAGATAATTTCTTTTCAAAGAAATTTACCTCTGAAAACGTATAACATGAGTGCAATAATATTTAATGTTTAATAAAACTATTAAAGTTAACAGTAGTTATAGTAAAGAGTTTTCCCTTTGGATTATCTTCTTAAGTGTTCTACAGTTAAACTTACACAGTATTATATAGCAACTATATCAAAAAGAAAAAGAATGTTTTGATAGTCTTGCCTTATATTTAACTGTAAGCTCAGAGACTATTTCCTTTTTCCCTGTTTAGAAATTTCTTACAAGGTATATCTGTACATTTTAGGATTTCCTTTGACATCATTTTGGATATGGAAGGGCAGAGTTACATATAAGTAATGTGTTTTTATAAAAACTAATACCAGAAATTGGCTTTGACCTAACAGTAGCATTTTAAAGACTAGTTAATTGATGTAATAATCCCTTTAGGGAAGCATTTACTTAATTATATAGTATTAAGTTTAGGCTTCTTGGGAACATTAAAGGACATTTAAAAGAAACAAAGTAATGGTTTCCCAAATACATTGTATAATAATTCATTAAGTAATACTTAGAAACTCTGGCTGTCCTTTACACAACAAAAACCTGAAGCTATTCACTTGTACACTAATTAGGAGAAAACACTAAAACAGCTATAATCTGAAAACTCAGAAGACAAACCAAATTCCATGGAGAAAAAAGCCACAGAATTGTTTTTAATATACTAATACCCCAAAATAAAATCCTATATTCTTTCTTCTCACAGGCTAAGAGAAGGCATAAAAAGGACTTGGCCGCCAGTGACTCCAAAACAACTACAGAGAAGCTTTTGAAAACATTTTTGAAAAGACAGGTTATCAAAACCGCCTTAAAAAGCAAAAGGCAAGCAGAGAATTACATTCATTTCAAAGATGAGCATTTTTTATGTTTGCACTGAATTCTGTGATTCCCTTTCTCTAATAAGAGGACTCAATGGAATGTCCATTTGACTGAGTGAACTGAGGTGACAGTTCTCTGATCTTTGAGAATCAGCTTTGACAGTGAGAAGGAAAAGCTGCCAGGTTGCATGGCTTGTATGTTTTACTCTCCTAACAGTTGTCTTCATGCCAAGACCAGGTTCCCTCTTTCTGGAGGCAAGCAGGCCAGCAAGGCAGAACCCATACCCTGGTTTCCCCTTCTCAGCTGGGTTTGTGTGTTCAATGGGGAATATTACTGACTCTCAAAATACTGTTTCCTATCATCTCTGGTGAAGCCTCTGTGTACTTTTCAGGGAGGAAGCTCTTCCCAGTCTTACTCAAGTTCAGAGAGAAGATGACATCTATGCTTTGCCACCTTTACAAGAGAAAGAGAAAAACAGGTAAATGTTTTAACTATTTAAAAATGTCATTGCTGCATTCAGACAGATTTAAACCCCTACTTAAATGATAAGGTGTGTTGGATTAATGCATCTGCAATACACATTCTCGACACTTAGATTGGTTTTTAAAGGCTGCATCTTCTATTGACTCCCTTAGTGGTTTGTGGTGGTTTCCTTTCTTCATCCTCAGGAGCCTGTGTTAGCATTGTTCATTTAGAGTTTGTGGAGACGTGGATTCTGGTTTTTCTGACTCTTTGTTGACACCTACCGTCTCAACCTGCTTCTCAGCCTGGCATTTTCTCTCTCACCATCACTGAAGTCTGCACACACGATGTCCTCCCTGTTAAATCCAGTGGCTGCTTTGCAATTCTCAGGCTGATGTAGTGCCCATATGGTCCTGTTCTCTGGGGACCTCTCTGGTCGCTCTTCCTCCTGCTGGCTGATAATCCTCAGTGGCTTCTCTGGTTGAAGTGCAGGTGGAGGGCCGGTTTGTCCCCCCCGCCCCAACCCCGACCACCCCCATTCCTTTCCCAGGGCTCCTGTGAGGCCACACAGCTTTTGAATCCCCGCTGCCGCCATCACCGTGTCTCGAGGTTACTGGTCTGGCTTCCGTACTTCTGTCTCCATCTCTGATCTTACCCTTTTGGAGGAACTCCTATCAGGCCCAGTTTCTGATTTGTAGTGTAGAACCTGTTAAAACTCAAATCTGATACTGTCATGTCCTTGCTTAAAAATGTTCTAGTTTCTTCTTTTTTCTCCAAGCAATGTAATTGCGAGAGAATTCAGAAAGCTCCTGCAGTGAGGTGACTCTTAATTGCCCCTTTGGCAACCTGCTCTGCGCTGGTGGTGGAAGATGTTAGATCTTGCTATGATCGCTCCCTTACAGGTGTCCCTACCATATGGTGAGACCAAAGATGGCACAGTTCTTGCCATCTTATTCACCACTGTAGCTTCTGTAACTAGCAGTGCCTTGCACTCAAGAAATATTTTTGTGAGTCATCATTAAATCATAGGTATTATAAATGGTGTGTTTGACTTTCAGTTCAGAAGAGGAGGATGAAAAAGAATGGCAAGAAAGGATGAGTCAGAAACAGGCATTACAGGTATTTAAATAATTTTTGAATGCAGAATTTATTCTATTATTAGTATTTGAAATGAATAACATGAAAATGAATGCTTTTAATGAGTAGTATGGACTTATGAATGTTCTTGATAAGAAAGACAGATAGTACCTTATTTGTTGTGTGTATATATATGTGTGCATCATATATAAAATATACACATGCTCACAAACATATATGGAATTATGCATATCTAGGTATCCAAAATAAGCCATCTTTCTTTTTTAACCAGCCAGTAAATGAATATAATAACTAATGCTCATATAACAATAAAGGAAAGCACGTCACCCATGAATAACTTCTAGTAGCATTTTGCTGTATGTTAGTGCCCTCCCACCCTGTATGGTTGCGTATCTGTGTGTGTGTTTGGAAATGCGTGTGTGTTTCAAGGGTGCATGGGTACGTACACATTTATGAAGATGTATGTTGCTGCACAGGCTGTAGCTATCTATTGCTGTATAACTTAGTGCTGTGACGACTGTCTTTTATTATCATCTTCTTCGCTGATCTGGGGGTTGATGAGCGCAGGGGGAAGTTCCCTTGAGCGTCTCCTGTGTGGGTGCAGTCAGGCTGGAGCTGGGACTGGAGTCCCTCCAGGCCTCCTCTCCTGCGTGCCCCGCTGTTGATGCTGGCAGTCCGTCAGAACCCCGCCTGTGTGTCCTGAGCTCGGGCACAGCGGCGCTGGGTTCCCAGGGCAGGAGCCCAGGAGGAAGTGACTGCTGGGCCTGTGCTGCCCTTTCTGACAGCCTTGGGGGATGTGCAGCCTCCTGTCCACGGTGTGCAGTTCACTGGCTGCCGGGTAAGGTCAGCACCTACTGGATGGGAGGGGAATTCATCCAGAAAAGAGAGTCAGAGAACCTGTGGACATGTTCTATCATCTAATGACTAGCATGCTTACAAATTGAACTTGTGCTGTGGATACATGTTTTTGAAATTTCCTGCAAGTTTCTCACAATAGCAGGTAACATTCTTTGATTCCCTTGTCTGTTTATAATAATATTTTAGTATGTCTGTTAGAAGACTTTTGATAAAATTGCAAGGTTCTTCAGCTCATGAAAATACTGCCGCCTTAACACAGCAAGAAAGCACAGACTTGGTGAAGACCAGGGACCCTGTGGGCAGAGACCCCTGCAGTTAAGTCTGGGCTCCATTGCTCACTAGTTTTGAGATCTTAGATGCAACTTAGCTTCTCCATGGTGCTTTTTTTTTTTTTTTAATTTTTGATGCCCTCCCTGTAGGAGTGATGAGATCATTCTTGAGGGAGAACACTGGAAGCTCTGAATAAAATGACTGGCATGTTTTAAGTGCTTGCTGGTCTACAGACACATAGCACACATACATACAAGAAAGCAAACTATTATTTTGTCTCCTTTACTAATGAAGAGTTTTAAAGTACTTTCAGTAATCAAGTTAAATTTAGAAAAGTTTTATACTTTTGTGTGTCTGTGAAATTTCTCACGGTTAATTTCACTTTTGGTTTTAGAAAGTGAAAGTTGCACAGTTGTGTCCGACTGTTTGCGACCCCATGGACTGTAGCCTTCCTGGCTCCTCTGTGCTCTTGTCCTAGAATTCTCTAGGCAAGAATACTGGAGTGGGTTGCCATTTCCTTCTCCAGGGAATCTTCCCAACCCAGGGATCAAACCCAGGTAAAGAATTGCAGGCAGATTCTTTACAAACTGAGCCACTAGGTTAAAAGCAACACAAAATGTATCTAACTAAAGCAGTTATAAGTATTATTTAAATTCGTAAGGCTCATCTCTGCCTCAGGGACTTTGCACTTGCTGTCCCTTCAGCCTTGGATGCTCTTCCCTGAGTAGATTTCTGGTGTCTTTCATGCCTCTGCTCACAGGTCGTTATTACTATTTTTTTACTTTTTATTTTGCACTGGGCTAGAGCCGATTAACATTGTTGTGATAGTGTCAGGCGAATACAGGTCGTTTTTTGTGGAGTCTTTCCTATTTATCAAATATTTTTTTCTCTTTCTATTCTTCTAATCAACTCTATCAGATTAACTTGCTTTGTTTTCTCATCATTATCTTGTTCATTTATTTGTTTATCATGTGTTTTCTTCTTCTAAGAATAGAAGTTTATCTGGCATGATCTCTAAAGTACTTTAAACACCTGGAACAGTACATGGTATATTAGAGATGCCTAGTAAGTATTTCTTTTTTCTTTTGAATTAATGAATGTTGTTGTTCATTCACTCAGTCCTGTCCGACTCTTTGTGACCCCATGGACTGCAGCACACCAGGCCTCCCTGTCCATCACCATCTCCCAGAGCTTGCTCAAACTCATGTCCATTGAGTCAGTAATGTCATCCAACCATCTCATCCTCTGTCGTCCCCTTCTTCTCCTACCTTCAGTCTTTCCCAGCATTAGGGTCTTTTCCAGTGAGTCGGTTCTTTGCATCAGGTGGCCAAAGTATTGGAGCTTCAGCCTCAGCATCAATCCCTCCAGTGGATATTTTGGATTGATTTCCTTTAGGATTGACTGGTTTGATCTCCTTGCAGTCCAAGGGACTCTCAAGAGTCTTCTCCAACACCACAGTTCAAAAGCATCAATTCTTGGTGCTCAGCCTTCTTTATGGCCCAACTCTCAGATCCATACATGACTACTGGAAAAACCATAGCTTTGACTAGATAGACCTTTGTCGGCAAAGTAATATCTCTGCTTTTTAATATTCTGTCTAGGTTTGTCATAGCTTTTCTTCCAAGGAGCAAGCATCTTTTAATTTCATGGTTGCAGTCACCATCTGCAGTGATTTTGGAGCCCAAGAAAATAGGCTCTCATTGTTTCCATTGTTTCTCCATCTATTTGCCATGAAGTGATGGGACCAGATGCCATGATCTTAGTTTTTGAATGTTGAGTTTTAAGCCAGGTTTTTTATTCTTTCAGCTTCATCAAGAAGCTCTTTACTTCCTCTTCACTTTTTGCCTTAAGGGTAGTATCATCTGCATATCTGAGGTTATTGATATTTGTCCCAGCAATCTTGATTCCAGCTTGTGCTTCATCCACCCTGGCCTTTCATGTGATGTACTCTGCATATAAGTTAAATAAACAGGGCGACAGTATACAGCCTTGACATATTCCTTTCCCAATTTTGAACCAGTATGTTGTTCCACATAGGGTTCTAACTGATGCTTCTTGACCTGTATACAGGTTTCTCAGGAGGCAGGTATGGTGGTCTGATACTCCCATCTCTTTAAGAATTTTCCACAGTTCCTTGTTATCCACACAGTCAAAGGCTTTAGCATCAATGAAGCAAAAGTAGATACGTTTTTGGAATTCTCTTGCTTTTTCTATAATTCAACAGATGTTGGCAATTTGATCTCTGATTCCTCTGCCTTTTCTAAATCCAGCTTGAACATCTGGAAGTTCTCGGTTCATGTACTGTTGAATGAGTAAATGGATGTATTCCCTCACCTGTCCGTTCACTTTAATGCCTGTTGCAGATATGTATAACTGTATTTAGCCTACTGTAGATTATGTAGAACTCTGTATACAAGCACACACACAAAGTCTGGCATGGTGAGTAGAGTTAAGTGTGTAAAATGTAAATGTCATGGTGTTATGTTTCACTCTTTACAGGAAGAGTTCTTTCAGAATCCTCATGCAGTTGACATTGAGTCTGAAGATTTCAACAGCCTGCCCCTTGAAGTAAAGCATGAAATCTTGACTGATATGAAGGAATTTACTAAGCGGAGAAGAACATTATTTGAAGCGATGCCAGAGGTGAAATATACAATAGCATGTTAATGTGTACAGTTAAGAGTGTCAGCAAAATTTTTTGTTAAAATAAGAGAATATTGATAAACATTACAGGATCTGTTGTTTTCAGTAAACAGTCTTTGCATATCTCTGTGATCCTGTGAAACATCATTTTGTATAAGTTGGCACTTACACTTACCGAAGACCTCTTGACTTTCCACCAAGACCAAGTCTTGTCTCCTGCTCTGTGTTCTCACAGGTCCCTTTGGTATCTCTTTAGATTCTTAGCTCCCAGATGTGCCTACCTTGTGCACTTCTGTATTTTCAGCGCTTAGCTCAGTATTTTTCACATAGTAGGTGCTCAGTAGTTCAGTCCTTAAGTTAGTTCATGAAAATTATTTTAATCCATCATATACATTGTAGAATATTTGCAGTAATATAGAACCTAATCACAGTGGAGAAGTTTGTTCTAACTTGAAATTCCAGGTATCTGTTCCTCTGAAGGCTAGAAGTGTAGTCTTCCCTCTTCCTCTTTCCTCTTCCCTCTTCCTGGACCAGGAATTGAACTACTCCCGTCTTCCCTTTTCCTCTTTCTGGATGGTGGTAACAGGGAATTCAGTGGTAAATTCCTCAGCTTGGAGCCTCTGATGGTGGCTCCGCAGCTGCAGAAATGGGAAGTGGGGCAGCGCATGGAATTGGGTTCTGTTGAGTGTGTTCCCTGGTCTCACTGCACCATCATCACTGTGTTTAGCTGGTGAGTGAGTCTCGTTTTCCTTCCTACTGCTACAACCTGTTCTTTCTAATATCATTCTCCGTTAACTTTACCTATAAATTTTGTAATATTGCTAATGAATGGATGTGGGGCTTTATTTTTTTCTACAGACTTTGGAACGTTTCTTAGATTGATAAGAAAAATATGAAAAAGGCAGGAGCTGTTTCTTTTCCCATCATTCCTTTCTGCTTTTCCATGAAGCACATGAATGTAGGAAAATGCCAAGGTGTACAGAAATAATGTACAAAGGACAGAAGTAAATTTATTTTCACCTCTGGGGAGGGATGAATCCGTGCTCAGTTTATCAACCAAGCATTTTTAAAAAATAATTTTTATGTATTTATTTTTGGCTGCACTGGGTCTTGTTGCTTTGCACGGGTGTTTCTCTAGCTGTGGTGCGTGGAGAACTACTCTTTGTTGCAGTGCATGGGCTTCTCAATGCGGTGGCTTCTCTTGTTGGGAGCATGGGCTCTAGGGCGAGCAGGCTCAGTAGTTGGGGCTCCTGGGTGCTAGAGCACGGGCTCAGTAGTTGTGGGGCATGGGCTTAGTTGTTCCACAGGCTGTGGGATCTTCCTGGACCAGGGATTAAACCAGTCTCTCCTGCATTGGCAGGTGGCTTCTTGACTCCTGAGCCACCAGGGAAGCCTTCTGAAGCCCTCAGTCAAGCGTTCTATTTCTTGAGTGTGAAAGGACCTCTGGCTTGTCTTTGAGGAAATAGAATTTTGATTATGTAAACAACAGTGTATCAGATGGGAGAAAAAGAGTCAGTCCCAATGCCTTGCTCCATTTCTTCTCTTTCTGCCAACGTGGAGCCTCTGGGCTGGGTTGGCCAGGGTAGAATGGTGCACAGCCCATTGGATCTGTCATCCTGGTAGCTGAGGGAAATTCTGAGTCACATAGGTTGGACCTTTGCACTGTCTGTACATTAGGCAAATGCAATATTGGTAATAGTAATGTTGGTGAGATATGAGTGATCATCATAATCTTGGTAATAAGCTAGTATAAGGCTTAGCAACCTGGCTTTGACCCACATCTGCCATGTAACTAACCACACGGTTCTAGAGAGGTTACTTAAACTGTTTAACTCTCAGGTTGTTCATTTGTAGGATGGAGGTAATGACTCTGTCTCCTTGGTGATTGAGTATAAAATGGGATAATGTATGTTAAAACTCTTAGAAGAATGCCTTACTCAGGAGATGCGCTGTAAATGTTAAGTATTATTAATAACTGACTACAATGATTTATTGTGTGTCTTTTGTGGACCAGGGACCAGCAGTTCACTTGCATTTTAAAAAACTGTCTGTAAGCCACAGTCAACATTTCAGACTCCCTGGTGTGCATCCCACGTTCGATAAATGTTTTTTGAGTAAATAACTGAATCATAAACAGGATTCATGATTTCTTTTCTTTTGCCCAGTTCTTTTTGTTTGAAAGATTACTCTTTAACAAGGCAATTATGGCTTTCCCCTACTGTTCACATTTTACTTTTCTAGTGTAAAAATAGCACCAATGGAAAAACTCAGTTATCTCCTTTGGGGAAAAGGGTGGAAATATGGGAATACTATTTGTATTTAATGTATGAAATCATTCTGTTTATTTATTTTATTTTAGGAGTCCAATGACTTTTCACAGTACCAGCTAAAAGGCTTGCTTAAAAAAAACTATCTAAACCAACACATAGAAAACGTCGAGAAGGAAATGAATCAACAACATTCAGGGCAAATCCAAAGGCAGTATGAAGATGAAGGAGGCTTTCTGAAGGAGGTGGAGTCCAGGAGAGTGGTCTCTGAGGACACTTCCCACTACATCTTGATAAAAGGTACCACACACCATCACTTACTTGATGGTTAAAACCCAAAAGTATGTCGCGTCTCTGAATTCTATAAACTCCCACCTGCAGATAACATGAATGAAGGCCTACTTAATTTATTAACTATAAGTATTATTAATGTGATGATCTATACAACCATTAATGTATTAACTAGTACTGTACCAACCCACTGTAAAATTAATTAATCCCTAGTTTCTGGTTGAATGAGAATTTATAACTTCATCATGAGAACAAGTATATTTGTACTCGTCTAACTAGAAGCATGCTGTCGCCCTGTAGAACTACCTAGTGACACTGTTTTAATTTTTCTCAAGGTGTTCAAGCTAAGAAAGCCACAGAAGCGGATTCAGAGCCCCTTCCTTCTTGCAGCGAAAAGCATAGTGGGGCTTTAGACACGAAGTCACCTCCGTGTGAAAAACTGAAGCCAAAGAAAGAGCCCGACGCCTCCCCTCCCTCCCCGCGAACCTTGCTGGCCATGCAGGCTGCCCTGCTGGGCAGTAGCTCAGAAGACGAGCTGGAGGGCAAGCATCGCAGGCCGTGCGATGTGAAGAGCCCACCTGCTCCCGCCCCTGAGGGTTCTGTGTCCCCGCTGACCCTCTTGGCCATTCAGAGAGCTCTCGATGACGACGATGAAGATCTGAAATTGCATGCTAGTGTGCAGACAGAGGGAGCAGGCAGGAGAAAACCAAGACCGCTGGTGAGCAGTTCTGATGAGGAAGCTGTGGAAGAACCTGAAGTAAGAGATGGAGACAGAGAGTTGTTGACAGAAGCGCCTCGTGTTGCCAGTGTGACCCTCACAGAGGAGCATGTGATGAAAAAGAGTGATGAAAAAGAGCAGACAGACTCAGCTCCTTTACTTCGGACTGTCTTTTGTCAAGGCAGTGAGTCTAGCTTTCCAAAAGAACAGATGCCATCTATGCATGCGTTGAAGGAACCCTTTCAACCCAGTGCTGAGTCTACAGCTCAGGATGGAAAAGATCTGGTTCCTTTAGAAAGCACCGTGGTGCCACACGGGGATGCGCCTGGGCTCCCGGGGGAACCAGAGCAGATACCAACACCTCCGACAAGTCCAAGTTCTGTGTCAAGGAGTGGGACATACACCAGAGTGCCCGAGCCACAGCAGGCTCTTCCACCCGAGAGTAAACGTGCCGCCTCTGTTCTCTCAAGTGATGACGAAACAGAACCTGAAAAAAATCCTGCCCCTGACATCGTTGGCACCGCCAGTTTGCAAGAATTGAGTAACACCCTGAGTGTCGCTATAGACACAGTAAGTGACTTAGGAAATGAGGCACCTAGCAGTGCCCCAGAGCATGAGAATTTCTTGAAAACCATCCAAGAACATGAGTCCGTTGGATCTGCAGGCCAGGGTTTGATTTCGGTGCCAGAGTCCACGGAACCAACAGAAGTAGACTCCGAAGACAGTGAATCCGACGGTAGGTGCTTGCGCTTTCCTAAGAGATAAAGAAACGCAGGCTTTCACACCTGAGCATGGTCCAGGTCCACATTGTTCAGCTGATGAACTAGAGACCCAGAAAGGTCAAGTGGCTTTGCCAGGGACACACAGCTCATAATGCAATCTTGACCTTTCCTGGTAGCTACTCTTTATGTTGTATTTAGGTTAGGGAGGAAGTGCCCTAGTTGGAGAAGGTAAAGGTGAGTTTCCCTTTAATTTTTTAGTTTTTTGTTTTGAAATAATTAGAAAGTTGGAAATGTTGGAAAAACTTCAAAACCTTCTATTTCCCTCACCTAGAGCCTCATTACTGGCATTTTACCACATTGGTTTTTCATCTCTCTCTATCTCTCTCTATATATACATGTTCAGTTCAGTTAAGTTGTTCAGTCGTGTCTGACTCTTCAGGACCCCATGGACTGCAGCCCACCAGGCTCCCCCATCCATGGGATTTTCCAGGCAAGAGTACTGGAGTGGGGTGCCATTGCCTTCTCCGCCAGGCCTCCCTGTCCATCACCAACTCCTGGAGTCCACCCAGACCCATATCCATTGAGTTGGTGATGCCATCCAACCATCTCATCCTCTGTCGTCCCCTTCTCTTCCTGCCCTCAATCTTTCCCAGAATCAGGGTCTTTTCAAATGAGTCAGCTCTGCATCAGGTGGCCAAAGTACTGGAGTTTCAGCTTCAACATCAGTCCTTCCAATGAACACCCAGGACTGATCTCCTTTAGGATGGACTGGTTGGATCTCCTTGCGGTCCAAGGGACTCTCAAGAGTCTTCTCCAACACCATAGTTCAAAAGCATCAATTCTTTGGCACTCAGCTTTCTTTATAGTCCAACTCTCACATCCATACATGACTACTGGAAAAACCATAGCCTTGACTAGACGGACCTTTGTTGACAAAGTAATGTCTCTGCTTTTTAGTATGTACACATGTATATTATATATCTATACACATTTATGTACATTCAAACCTTATTTTTCACAGATTTCATATTTGTGAAATTGCCTACTCACTAAAATTTATTTCTTAGCTCAGAATCTGTCCTCACAGTGGTGTCTTTGTAGTCATCTGCAGACATGCAGAATGACCAAAAACTTGAGTGACCACACTGTTCCAGCTGAGGTTGAGTGGGAGACACTCCGCCTTCTTGGTTCCGCTCCCCTGCAGAGGTGACCAGAGGGTGGAGACTGGTGCAGCGTAGACCAGGAAGCTCCAGCTCTGGGGCCATCAGATGGGGCTGGAATCCCAGCCCCCACACCTGTTCATGGGGCCGTGCAAACGCCTTTGAACTCACACTCATGTCTGTACTTCCTCTCCAGCGTCACAGCTCTCACTCCACGCTCTGACCTCTCTGTAATCTCCCTGGCTGACAGTGAAGGACCTTCCCCTGTCTTCAGTGTATTTACGTATTGGCTCATTCTCTAACCGCCTCCTGGTCTCCCTGGCCGCCTCCTTGGAGGACGGCTGTCTCCTTGGCCCCAGGCCCCATCCCCCAGCCCTGAGAGCCCCAGGCCCTCTGTCTTGAGTATGTCCTCAGACCCAGCCTCCTCCACCTAAAGTGGAGGAAGGGAATTAATCCATAAATGCTTTTTAAAGAGAAGAAGAAATATTGAGAGAGGGAAGGGACGTGGAAGACAAACAGCTGTTTCTCCCGTCTTTCTCCAGGGCTCTTTTTCTAAGTCACAGCTTTTTTCTTTGCTGTGTTCATAGTGAAACAGCATAAAAACGTTTTCAACAACCTCCATAATTGTGTACATACCCTGATAGTTCTTTTTTAATTTTAAAGCAGTATTAGTTAACTTAGAGAACATTTTTGTATAAAGCAGATGTCTAAGTATTGAAATCTCAGTTCCTAATTTCAAAGACAGTGCCAGTGTATCTAGTTGAAGAGGCTTATTTTGAAGTTACAGACACTTATTACTAAATCTATTTAATAATAATATACTATGGTCATGTTATGTGTTTTCTGTTACTTTTAGGTCTTTCCTTTTTAGGGTAAAACAGTTTTCAGGATTCTTTTGTAAAGCTCTTGATTTCAGGATAACTTTAATACTTGTAGACAAAATGACCACATTATTTTGATACAGGAAGTTTCATTGAAGTGCAGAGTATAAATAGCAGTGATGAACTTCAAGCTGAGTTACAGGAAGCTTCTAGACCTCCCTCTGGACAAAGTGAGGAGGAACCGACAGGAACTGAGAAGGAAGAAGCCACTGGTGACTCCGAGGGCCTCCCAAGAGAGATTTCTGAGAGTGAGGCCGTGGCTACTGAAAAACACGGAGAGACTGAGAAAGATGCAGAGGATTCGCTCCATGAGTGGCAAGACATTGATCTGGTAATAATGTGATGTCGCGCTTTCACTCATTGCTAAGGAAGCCAAGTTAAGTAGCGTTCGAGTTTCCCATGAATTGCAGGTTGAATCCTCACTAGCTGCTCATATTCAGCTTCTTGCTCCTCCTGACGGCTCCCTTCTCGCTAGGTTGCTGGCTGGGATAGTGCCCGTTCCCCGTGTGAGGTAGTGGGGGAACTCTAAAGGTTTTACAGACTTGCTCAGAAACCCAAGTGGAAAGCTTCGTAAGGAGAAACAGCTTATTGGTAACTTTAGACTAAATGCAGACTTTTTTAGAACCAGTGAACTTAACTGGGTTATTAGTGTAATTGTCTACAAATGAAATTATTTTACAGGATGAGCTGGAAGCTCTGGAGAGCAACCTCTTAACCCAGCAGAATACACTGAAAGCTCAAAAACAGCAGCAAGAGCGGGTGGCCGCTACTGTGACGGGGCAGATGTTCTTGGAAAGCCAGGTGGGTGAACAGCCGGGGCCTCCTTGAAAAATACCTGCCATGCCTCTACTGAATCAGACCTCCCGAGGGAACGTGCACGAAATGACACGTTTAGGCACGGCCTCCACTTTAAGGGCATGGCTCCCACTTCCGGGTGACGGCCCCCACCTCTGGGGCACGGCCCTCACTTCCAGGGGATGGCTCCCACTTCCGGGTGACGGCCTCCACTTCCGGGGCACGGCCTCCACTTTTAGGGCATGGCTCCCACTCCCGGGGGACGGCCTCCATTTCCGGGGGGAGGCTAGGTACCGCTCTTCTGCAGGGCTCATGGAGTGTCTCACTCTTCAGGAACTGCTCCGCCTCTTCGGCATCCCCTATATCGAGGCTCCCATGGAAGCAGAGGCTCAGTGCGCCATCCTGGATCTGACCGACCAGACTTCCGGAACCATCACCGACGACAGTGATATTTGGCTGTTCGGGGCACGGCACGTCTACAAAAACTTTTTCAATAAAAACAAGTTTGTAGAATATTACCAGTATGTGGACTTTCACAACCAATTAGGTAAGACTTCAGACTACGATTAGTTTTTGAAATTTACCTTAGGAATTTATATTATGAATTCTTTCTTTCCAAGGGACTAGTTGGTGTATTGATAGAAATGGTAGGGGGAGACCAGATGCGATCCCTGGGTTGGAAAGATCCCCTGGAGAGGGAAATGGCAACCCACTCCAGTGTTCTTGCCTGGAGTATGCCATAAGCAGGAACCCGGAGGGCTACAGTCCATGGAGTTGCAAAGAGTTGGACACGAGTGAGTGGCCAACGCTTTCACCTACATGTTTTCCTATGATGGTCATTTGCTTCTGTAGAATAGGATTTTATTGCTTTATTTTAATTGCACAGGGTCTTTGCAGAAAGCTAAGTTCAGGCTTTCTCGAGTTAAGGTGACTGGGGGCTACTGTTCACTGTAGTGCGTGGGCTTCTCATTGCGGTGGCTTCTCTTACTTCAGGGCACAGGCTCTAAATGCACGGGCTTCAGAGTTGTGGCTTCTGGGCTTAGTTGCTGTGCAGCATGTGAGATCTTCCCAGACCAGGGATCAAACTCATGTCCCCTGCATTGGCAGACAGGTTCTTATCCACCATACTACCAGGGAAGTCCAGAATAGGATTGTAAATTCAGAATGAAGAAATTAAAGCCCTTGTCGTGTTTAGATGTCTTCTGCAGTTTCAGTCATCAGACCTGGTTACACTCAATTAGTTACCTGCACTCTCCAGAGTAAACCGGAGGTGGCAGAGAGGGGAGGCAGGTACGAGTCACTCCCTCCGGAATCATGAGCCTCAGGGTCCTGTGTTATTTCTGGCAGTGATCCCTTATCCTCCCATTCCTTCAGCAAATACACACTGAGTGATTCCTATATGCCAGTTGTTGTTCTCGGCATTGGGAAGTGGGGAAACAGCAGAGAATAAAACAGTCCAGCAGAAGACACAGATGATTAAAAAACACATAAATCATAATTTGACAGCGGTGTGAGCCAAATAGAAAAATAAAGCCACCAAAGAGAGGCAAGAGTGTTCTCCAGTCACACTTGTTTGTGGTCAAACAAGGCTTTACTAATCGTACCTTTGTGGCTGGAGCTAAAGGAGAAAGGAAGCAGGAGCTATAGGGACCTTGGGGTGAGCATGTCAGACAGAGGGGCTGGCATGTGCAAAGGCCTGGAGGCAGAAAGAAGCCTGCTTGGCATGTTCTAAAGATGCATGGAGGTGGTTTCGGGCTAAATTTTGTCTCCCTAGAATTCATGCGTATAGAGTGGACTTGCCTTGTATGAGGAGGCGGAACAGTAAGGAGCAGGTTGGGGGACAGTGAAGATCTGGGCCTGACTGTGTTGTTTCTGAGATGCCCATGTGACGTCCTGATGGACACTTGATTATGTGTGGCTGTGGTTTAGAGGAGAGGTCTCGGAGAGAGCTGCATTTGGGGGGTCACAGGTTATGGGGCATTGAAAATTGTGAGGATGAATGAAACTTTAAAAATCCTAATGCAATGTCATTTACAAAAAAGAATCCTATTTCAAATAATGAAACATATCTCTGGACATTGGATGAGGATATACACACACGTATATTATCATTATAAGAAAATAGTTATAAATCTTATGTAGTAAATGTTTATAAAACAAAAGATGTAAAAATATGTAATAATAATTTTTGCTCTTACAGGATTGGACCGGAACAAATTAATAAATTTGGCCTATTTACTTGGAAGTGATTATACAGAAGGAATACCAACTGTGGGTTGTGTTACCGCCATGGAAATTCTCAACGAATTCCCTGGACACGGCCTGGAACCACTCCGAAAATTCTCGTAAGTCCTTTTTTAATTTCTTTACTTCCGGTGTTTATATATAAACACCCAAATTAAACAGGACTATTACTTACATCATGAACTGTCACAGTTCATTCTTCATTGGAAAAGAAGGAGGAGGTAATGGTTGGGATTCTAAAGTTTGTTTTCCCTTTTCTAGAGTTTGAGGAAATCAGAGAAGATTCTGTTTAGATTATGTTTTTTATCTGAGCTAAAGGATACGTAGCCAGTCCTGTAGGATTTCCTGGGAGCGTAGAAGTTACCATTTCATTCCTTCACGTATTTTTTGAGTAGCCATTATGTGCCAGTGTGCTGGGCTGGAATAGAAAGATGGCCGAGTCACAGGCTGTGCGCTTAGGAGCTGCCGCACGCTGGGGCCAGGGGAAGCGTGCGTGTACTGGTGCTTCTGTGTCTGAGCGTGCAGAGGGAGATCGGCCAGACCGGAGAGTGGGAATATATGTCTTAGCTCGTCAATGGCAGATAGAAAAGGGCATGGAAAGGGTGAAGCGCAGAAGACAGAGTGTCTCCTTGCTTTTTTCTCTGCTTTCCCTTCTACCCAGACCCTGATCGATCACTCCCCACTAAAGCAGAGCTACTCCGAGTCTACGGGCTGAATTCAGCCCAGCTGTGTATGGTTTGACCTACATAGTATGTTCTTCTTTCATTTGGAGTTGGCTACCAGCATTGAAATTGGGGGAGAATTCACAGAAAATTTTGGAGGAAGGGAAATGAGACCAGAAAGTGCCGAGTCCAGATTCCCAAATAGTCCTAAAACACAGAAGAGCAATTCCACTCCACTGGGTTGGTCAGGGCACGAACCCTTCGGTTTTATATCACAGTCACTGCCACTCGCTGTTGTCCCCCTGAAGCTCAGCTGGTGGGCAGGTCATCATGTTTGTGTTCAGTGCCTGGGCCGCTTGCTTTAAGGAGGGGTGATCCTTTTGGCTTGATGGGTTTGCTGTGCTGCTGTTCCTAGTGGCAGTCATGATTACTGTGTCGAAGGTGAAAATTCACAGCCAGTAGGAGAGACATAGCGGTATTCTCCCGTTGCCCTCTTGGACAGTATTATAGAACTGATGAAGATGGATCTTTTGTTTTTTTTTCCTTTTCACATTTTGATCCTGCACAAAGACTGCAGTTGGCCTTTCTTAGCACTAGAGGGCGCTGCTGCCTTGGTGAGGGGCCGCACTGACGGAGACCGAGTCTGTCAGTTCCTAGGACTCAGTATTGAAGCAGTGATTATGAGTTTTTTAGGTTCCATTGAATGAATATATTGGAAAGGGTTATATTTATGTTTTTTTTTTAATTTTCATGCTACTTATTTATCCTAACTATATAAAATTTTCTGGCTGTTGGCTGCATTACAAACTACCTTAAGTCTCAGTGACTTCATGCAGCAGTAGTCACAGATTTTGCTCATGAATCTGCAGTTTAATCAGGCTGCATGGGGATATCTTGGCTGATTCCAGGTGTGTCAGGGGCACCTGAGCTGGGCCACTTGAGATGGCCCGCTCCTAGCTGGTGAGTGGAGCTGTCAGCAGAGCTCAGCCAGCAGTGTGGACCGGGGGCCTGGACCCTCTCCATTGGACCCCCTCACAGCATGTCGGCAGCTTTCAAGGCAAACAGTCTAGAGACAAAAGAGACAGAAAGTGGAGACTGCAGTCTCTGAAGGCCTGGCAGAGTCACTTCCTTGGCCACAGAGCTTGCCCGGCTCAAAGGGAGGAACATGGAACCCTGCTTCTTGTTGGGCGGAGGGGCCAACATGGGCTGTAACCCACCACAATGATTTGTACTCACAATGGAAAAATTGAATAAAGAATAAAACATAAAGAAAATTGATAGCTGTATCCTCACTTAGGACATTGCCTAGCACAGAATAAAGAAATAGCTGTTAGTGTTTTATTATTGTAAATACCACCCCCCCATGAACTTTTTCTCTCTTTCTCCACATATGTGTATTTTTCCCAGTACTGGGATCATATTTGATGTAGAGTTGTATTCTGCATTTTTAAAATTTGACAGTCTTCATGGTATTTTTACATTTTATTAAATATTTTTGGGTTCCTCATTGTAGTTGACTTGAAGTAAATAATACAGATACATTACATCAACTTGGGCTTTCCTGGTGGCTCAGCTTGTAAAGAATCCGCCTGCCAATGATGGAGATGCAAGAGACGCAGGTTCGAACCCTGGGTTGGGAAGATCCCCTGGAGAAGGAAATGGCGACCCACTCCAGTATTCCTGCCTGGAAAACTCCATGGATAGAGGAGCCTGGTAGGCTCAGATCATGGGATTGCAGAGTCTGACACGACCAAGTGCACGCATGTGCATACATTATTTCATTTTACCACTGGGAAAGACACAGAGGAGTTGTGGCTAAACTTTAAGTTTAGCTCTTTGTCTGTGGTGCATCAGCTACAAGGTCTCACTGCTTCATGAAGACTGGTTTCCTTTGCCTTGTAGAGAGTGGTGGCACGAAGCCCAGGAGAATAAGAAGATAAGGCCGAATCCATATGACACCAAAGTGAAAAAAAAGTTGCGCAAGTTGCAACTCACACCTGGCTTCCCTAACCCGGCCGTGGCGGACGCTTACCTCAAGCCTGTGGTGGACGAGTCCAAGGGGTCGTTTCTGTGGGGCAAACCCGACCTCGACAAGATCAGAGAGTATCCTTTCTCTTCCTCAGACACAGGGAACATCAAGGCAAAGTGTGTGTTGGTTTAAAACCTACGAAACATGAACTTGGATCACTTTTTTCTTAATATTGCTTTAGCTAAGATGCTCCTTTCCATTCCTTTCTCTCCATTTTTTTTTTTTTTTTGTGGTTAAGTACACATAACATAAAACGTTACCATTTTAATGATCTTAAGTGTACTGTTCAGCGATTATGACATACTTTCTCATTATTGTGTAACCGTTATCACCATTCACCCCCATATTAGTCTTCTCATCTTCTGAAACTAAAGCTCTGTACCTAGTAAACACGAGCCCCCCGTCAACCTCCCGACCCTGGCCACTGCCATCTGCTTTCTGTTTCTGTGGCTTTGACCACTCCATGTATGTTCATCACGTAAGTTACACCATACTGTATAGATCTCCTCATGACTGGCTTATTTCATTTGCATAATATCCTCAAGGTTCATCTAACTGTAGTATGTGGCAGACTCTCCTTCCTTTTTAAGACTGAATACTGTTCCATTGTATGTAATATCACATTCTGTTTATCCATTCATCTGTCGACGGACACTTGGGTCCCTTCCATGTTTTAGTTATTGTGAATCATCTCTTTAGTTTTAAGGAAGATCTTTATTTGAAATAAATAGTGATACGCAATCATATTTAAATGTTTATTCTGAAAGAATAGAAAAGATGATTAGGTTTGTTCTTTTTATTACTGTTCTTTTCTGCATATTTAAATAATCACCTGGATAGATATTTTAAAGTTTGCAGTAGTATTAATCTAACTACATCTTTTTCTCTCAAAGAAATATATGTATGATATCAGAAGTTTGTTTTTATCCTAGATTAGCCTTTTTTTTCACAGTCACTAGTCTTGGGTGTCCTAAAATGAGAGTTGGATGTCTTTTATCTTAGAGAATATTTATAAGAACATACTGCCATTATGTTGGAGTAATTTGTTATCTTCTATTACCATTTTAATCTTTATAAATATGAAAATCTTTGGAGATATGCGAAGTGGAGTCAAGGGTGGGTTTTTTGGACCTTTTTACTTATCACTTGTAAATATCTTTAAAAACAGTATAAGCCTTAACTGCCTGCATATTTTGTCAGCGGTATTTTGGCTGGAACAGGACGAAGACAGATGAATCTCTGTTTCCTGTGTTAAAGCAACTGAATGTCCATCAGGTAATTGTGACAGCTCTTTTCCTAAGTTCAGGATAGTGAGTAAAATTAGGAAGGCTGTGATGGCCAGCTGTTAAAGGCCTGTTACTTTTACTTTGTGGGGCTTCCCTGGTGGCTCAGACAGTAAGGAATCTGCCTGCAATGCAAGAGACCTGGGTTCGATCCCTAGGTCAGGAAGATCCCCTGGTGAGGAGAACGGCTACCCATTCCAGCATTCTTGCCATGGACAGAGGAGCCTGGCAGGCTACAGTCCATGGGGTCGCAAAGAGTCAGACAGGACAAAGCGACTGTAGAAAGAGGCCTCTGTATGGCCCTCAGTTCCCTTGGGTAGGGAACAGCATCTTGTTTTATCCACGAGTGTGTTCCTGCCCACACAAGAACCTCCTCTCACCCAAGAGACAGCCCATGAAATGTACATACAGGTAAATCATTCTGCAGATTTCAGGCCAAATCCTGCAAGATACATGTTCAGATTAAATCCTTTTCAGTTAGGTCGGGTTAACCTTGAAAAAAAGAAAACGCAAAGCTGAAGTAGACTGCCTTTCCAGAAAGTTTTGTGTTGTTTGGTGACTTTCTGTGCTGATCGCCTTGTATGCCCACCAACAAGAAAGCTAGTTGGCTTAGTAACTGATTACTGCTTAATTTCAGATAAATTTTGTTGTAATACTGTTCTCCGTTTTCATTGTAGAAGTTAATATAAGTTTATTTCTACGAAATTAGAAAGTGGAAAAAATGAATTAAAATTACTCGTTGTTTGCTTCCTCCAACATAGAGGTTAATATTTAGGTCTGTTTTCTCTTATTTTTCCCCTCCTTCCCACATATATTTGTCACCAGACATAATTGCAATTTGATACAAATAATACCTCCACTCATTGGTTAGGGTAAGTTTTTTTGTGCATGTGTTTTGCATAGCTTTCATTTTGAATGACCAGATTACATCATTTCATCAAAGAGATTTAACTTAATTGGCTCACTTCCCATCAGATCAGATCAGATCAGTCGCTCAGTCGTGTCCGACTCTTTGCGACCCCATGAATCGCAGCACGCCAGGCCTCCCTGTCCATCACCATCTCCTGGAGTTCACTCAGACTCACGTCCATCGAGTCAGTGACGCCATCCAGCCATCTCATCCTCTGTCATCCCCTTCTCCTCCTGCCCCCAATCCCTCCCAGCATCAGAGTCTTTTCACTTCCCATAGTGGACTTTAAATTTTCAGGTTTTCGCATGGAATGCTGTGATGGACATCAGGCATATAACTTTTCTCAAACAACTATTTTTAAGGAATGACTTCCTGAAAGTGGAGTTTTAGAACAAAAGTCAAGAATATTTCTTACGACTTTTAATATGTAATACTGTGAAGTTGCTTCCTAAAGGTATCACGGTGACAGTGTTTTTAAAAGGAAAGAATAGAATTTAGAAACAGACTCCATGATATCGTGTTGCTATAAAAGAAGATGATTTTGTCCCTAAAAATATTTAACTCGCTTTGAATGCTGACAAAGGGATTTCTTACTTGATATGTGGGCAGAAGGATTAGTTGACAGAGCTGGCACTTTCAAGTATGATGTTGAAAGAAGAATGTACTGCCAGCATTCATTTGGGAGAGATGGACTTTTTGTTTTTGCATTCTCTCCCCTTTTAAAAAAAATGTATTTATTTCTAATTGGAGGATAATTGCCTTACAGTGTTATGTTGGGTTTTTGCCATACATCAACATGAATCAGCTGTAGGCTTACCCTTTTGAAAAAGGATGAATTAGTATTTTCTGAAAGAGTCATCCAGTGCCACTAATAATAAGGTGGAATTCTTTGCTTTGTAAAGTTTACTTCCTTGTCTGATCGAATATTATTTCATTTTTTTAGACACAGCTCCGAATTGATTCTTTCTTTAGATTAGCCCAACAGGAGAAACAGGAGGCTAAGGGTATTAAGAGCCAGAGACTTAACAGAGCTGTGACATGTATGCTGAGAAAAGAAAGAGAAGAAGCAGCCAGTGAAGTAGAAGCAGCTTCTGTTGCCATGGAGAAAGAGTCTGAGTTCCTTGATGAGGCGAAAGGAAAAACCCAGAAGAGAGGCACAGCAAATAGATGGAAAGAGCCATCCAGCCCGAAAAGAAAGAGGCTTTCGGATTCTAAAGGAGGGAACGAAAGTGGTGGGTTTTTGGGGGAGGCCTACCTCTCGCAGTCATCCGAGGCCTCTTCAGGTGAGGATGCGGAGTACTTCCCTGCGATGGGCGTGCAAAGGGCGAAAGCGCCCGGGGCGTCCAGAGCCCGCTCGTCAGCTGCACAGAGCGCAGCACAGCCTGCTTCCCGGAGGGACGGCGGGACCACCACGAGCAGCTCCAGCGACGACGATGATGGGGGGAGGGCGAAGCCCGTGCTGGTGACCGCCAGGCCTGTGTTTGGGAAGAAAAAGGGGAGGCGCAGAAGCACGAGAGGAAGGAAGTGGAAAACCTAACCCATGCAGCCTCTGTGATTGGGCACAGCTTAACGTTTTGTGATGAATTTGTTGTGGGGAAATAATAAAATTCACAGTATTTGCACAGTCTTTGTTGTGTGGCTTTTAAAAATATGGACGTTGAACTGGACAGTTACTTGTTTTCTTTAATATGTTATCGTTTTCTAGTGTTTTCCACTTCACTGAATATTTCTTTATATACAGGCCTCATCTGTTCACGTTTCTAGTATTACGCAGTGTTGATGCTTTCTAACGTTAGAAAGGGAAAAGGGGTTTCTGTTGATCAGTACTTACTCTCAGTGTACGTTCCCTCTGACTTTCCTATCTAGAGGAGAATAAAATATATTTATCTTTATATCCATCTCATTTATGTAAGCATTATGTATGTGCATGCATACTAAGTCACCTGAGTCGTGTCTGACTCTTTTCGACCCTGGACCATAGCCCAGGCCCCCCCATGCATGGGATTCTCCAGGCAAGAATACTGGAGTGGGTTGCCACGCCCTCCTCCAGAAGATCTTCCCGATCCAGGGATGGAACCTGCGTCTCTTACGTCTCTTGCACTGGGAGGTGGGTTCTTTACCACTAGCACCACCTGGAAACCCCTTATGTAACTATTTTTATGTTTATATTTGCATTCATTTATGTTTACATTCCAGTGCAGCTTCTCAGGTACTTGGACTGTAGCTGCTGCATTTCTTTGCTCATTAGTTCTTTCTTCCTAATTTGAAATACATCTTCTGCTTCAGCCTTCTCTAAAAGCTTTCTTCTAAAATCAACACTGACTTCTACATAAACAAAGTAAAATCTTTTCTTCTTTTGTGTGTGATTTTTTTTAATTTATTTTTTTTATTAAAGGATAATTGCTTTACAGAATTTTGTTGTTTTCTGTAAAACCTCAGCATGAATGAGCCATATACATATATCTTCTCCCTTTTGAACCTCCCTCCCATCTCCCTCCCCATCCCACTTCTCTAGGTTGATACAGAGCCCCTATTTGAGTTTCCTGAGCCATACAGCAAATTCCCATTGCCTATCTATTTTACAAATGGTAATGTGAATTTCCATGTTACTTTTTCCATACATCTCACCCTCTCCTCCCCTCTTCCCATGGCCATAAGTCTATTCTCTCTGTCTGTTTCTCCACTGCTGCCCTGTAAGTAAATTCTTCAGTATCATTTTTCTAGATTCCAAAATAAAATCTTTCCTTAATGCTTCTTTTCTCTGGAGATATTTTAAATAGAACAGTTGTGGGGAAGGGTTGGGAAGACAGACATTAACTTTTTCATGTTATTCTCTAATTTCTCCAAGCTACTTAAAAATGAGAGTGTTCTGCATATGTGTTTGTAGGTAGAATAGCAGTAGTTTTGCTAAAATGTAATTTTGTTGCTAAAATGTAATTTTGTTGCCTTGATAACTTATATTTATCCTGCACTGCAGTAGCTGGAGTGAAGGCTAAGCTGCTGTAACCAAGACGTGTTCCTAAACCGTGTGAACCACTGTTTCCCTGGTGGCTCATATGGTAAAAGAACCCACCTGCAATGCAGGAGACCCAGGTTCGATCCCTGGGTCGGGAACATACCCTGGAGAAGGAAATGGCAGCCCACTCCAGTATTCTTGCCTGGAGAATCTCATGGACTGAGGAGCCTGCTATGCTACAGTCCATGGGGTCTCCAAGAGTTGGACACAACTGAGCGACAGACACTTGTACTTTCAAGTAAGCTGAGACACCACGTCTTCCTCAGCAGTCTGGGCTCGTGAGGCAGGTGAGCACCTTGAGGTCATGCAAGGTCCAGGTTCAGCCATTCCCTGGGTACTGTACCTCTTCAGCTGTCTATACTGGTCATGGCTGTATCTGCAGTTGAACCTCCTCAAAGAGGAAAGAACCATAGTCCTGGGTGAGCAGGATGTCTTATGTTAAAGGTGACTAGAGGAATCACACCCTGTTCCCATCCTGTTGAACTGAACTGACCATATTCAGTGTATACTCAATATACTCAGAAATGTAATCTCTACCTGGACTGTGTATCCAGAAGGAGGAAAAATAGATAATCAGAACTATTAGTTCAGTTCAGTTCGGTTCAGTTGCTCAGTCATGTCTGACTCTTTGCGACCCCATGAATCGCAGCTTGCCAGGCCTCCCTGTCCATCACCAGCTCCCAGAGTTCACCCAAACTTAGGTGCACTGAGTTGGTGATGTCATCCAGCCATCTCATCCTCTGTCGTCCCCTTCTCCTCCTGCCCCCAACCCCTCCCAGCATCAGAGTCTTTTCCAATGAGTCAATTATTTGCATGAGGTGGCCAAAGTACTGGAGTTTCAGCCTCAGCATCAGTGCTTCCAGTGAACACCCAGGACTGGTCTCCTTTAGGATGGACTGGTTGGATCTCCTTGCAGTCCAAGGGACTCTCAAGAGTCTTCTCCAACACCACAGTTCAAAAGCATCAATTCTTCAGCGCTCAGTTTTCTTCACAGTCCAACTCTCACACCCATACATGACCACTGGAAAAACCATGGCCTTGACTAGACAGATCTTTGTTGGCAAAGTCATGTCTCTGCTTTTTAATACACTATCTAGGTTGGTCATAACTTTCCTTCCAAGGAGTAAGCGTCTTTTAATTTCATGGCTGCAGTCACCATCTGCAGTGATTTTGGAGCCCCAAAAAATAAAGTCTGACACTGTTTCCACTGTTTCCCCATCTATTTCCCATGAAGTGATGGGACCAGATACCATGATCTTCGTTTTCTGAATGTTGAGCTTTAAGCCAACTTTTTCACTCTCCTCTTTCACTTTCATCAAGAGGCTTTTTAGTTCCTCTTCACTTTGTGCCATTAGTAGACGACTTAAATATGTTTGCAAAAAGCCTGTTTACTCAGTCCAAATGCTAATTAAGATGTGTGTATGCTCAGTTTGTACTTGACTGTTTGTGACCTCCATGGACTGTAGCCCATCAGACTCCTCTGTTAATGGGATTCTCCCGGCAAGAATACTGGAGTGGGTTGCCATTTCCTTCTCCAGGGGATCTTCCTGACCCAGGGATTGAACCCATGTCTTGTGAGTCTCCTGTATTGGCAGGCAGATTCTTTACTACTGAGCCCCTGGGAAGCCCCATACCAATAAAGATAGAAGTCTGGGGAAAAAAAAAAAAAAAGACTAAAAACCAAACACCATTATTATGCCATAAGTACAGTATTTACAGGACAATTTGAGATTATATCCTTTTTTCCCTCTAAACCCTGTAACCAAGGTAGATCCTTTATAAGGGAAGAAGGAAGTTTCAAGATGTTGTTATAACCAACTTTACCAAATTCACCCATCTAATTGGAAAACATTGTGACCTGAACCCAAATCTTCTAATTCAGAATTCAGGGTGCTCTTTTACCTATAAAAAAAAGGTTACCGTTTAAGACAAACAACAACATAGCAAATTTATTATTTTTCAAAGCAAGTTGGGATACCTGTAACTTATTTAGCCTGGCGACCATCCTATACATTTTCTGTAAATTTATATTTCAACTTATCTTTCACTTTCTCTACATTTGCTGTTAAAACTGCTATAGAGCTTTTTATTTCATTTATTCTATTTGATTCATTTTTGTAGATTTAAGTTCTCTGGTGTAATTCTTTTCGTCTGTTTTTTGTAATATCTTGATCACAGTTACTTTGAAGTCTGTATCAAACAATCCTGGTATCTAGGTTACCTGTGGGTTTGTTGTCTGTTTCTTGGTATGACTAGTAAACTTTGAGTGAATGCTGGACATTATGTATAAAAAATTGTAGATGTTGTGAGTCCTCCTCTGGAGAGGTTTCCAGAATGTATTCTGGCGGGAAGCAGAGGGGAAGGTCACCTCACTTTAACCAGGACTGAGTGGGTTCAGAGCTGGTTTGCACTTTGTCAGACTCCATCTCCTAGTTTTCCTTCATCCCTAAAAAGTAGTTTTCCACAGGTACCAAGTGGGATATTTCTTCTTTTGAATTTTGTTCTGTTTTTAGCCACTTTATGCTTGGAAAGTTAGCCTCTTGCCCTAAACATCTTCCTAAGCAAATAATCTTGAGTAAAGAGTCAGTGCTGTGTTGCTATAAGCTACTTAGAGCTGGAGGCAGAAGTCTCTCTGTACTTCTTTTTTCCAAAACAGTTCAATATAACCAAAATAATCATTGTCGTCGTGTCTCTTCAGATGATTTAGACATTCTGCCTGTCTAAACTGAGGTTCCTTGATCTTTTAAATAACTTGTGGGAATGGAGTATTACTCAGCCAAAAAAGGAACACATTTGAGTCAGTTCTAATAAGGTAGATGAACCTAGAGTCTATTATACAGAGTGAAGTAAGTCAGAAAGAGAAAGATAAATATTATGTACTAACATATGTATGGAATCTAGATGACACTGATGAATTTATTTGCAAGGCAGCAATGGAGAAACAGACATAGAGAATAGACTTATGGACATGGGGAGAGGGAAGGAGAGGGTGAGATGTATGGAGAGAGTAACATGGAAACTCACATTACCATCTGTAAAATAGCCAACAAGAATTTGCTGTACGTCTCAGGGAACTCAGGTGCTGTGTATCAACCTAGGGTGGGATGGGGCGGGAGATGGGAGGGAGGGGACATATGTACACCTATGACTGATTCATGTTGATGTCTGATAGAAAACAACAAAATTCTGTAATTATCCTTCAATTAAAAAATTAAAAAATTGTGGGAAAAGACAGGTGGTTTTTATTCACTGAATAATTCTTCATTCTTGTTTTAAAAAGATCCAAAAAAAAGAGCGTGTCCTCTGCCCAGGATTAACCTCCTGTGGATAATTGTTTTCATCATTTAAGATTTTGCAGTTTCCAGAATGTTTTTTTGTCTATCATATTCATCTCATAGATACTATGTGCCTTTTATATCTCTATTTTACATATGAGGAAGCCAAGAAACACGCTAAGTCAGTGCCTAAAATCACAGGCCAATTATTGACAGGAGTGATTAAAATCAGGCTCCCAGACCAGTAGTCCTGTCCTATCCACTGTCGTGAGCTTCATCCATCATAATATGTGAAGTATTTCTTAGAGGCTGTACCCGCACTCCTAAGTTTAACTTTACAATATTGCTGGGTTTCATTACCTGTTAATAACTTCTTATTCAGGCTATTTCCAGTGGTCGCGGGAGTTAATACAAACTCTGAGTTGCAGCCCTACATGCACGTGAGCAGGTGTACAGGCTACAGATACCCTCTGCCTGCCTCTTTACTCCCAGTAGGAAGGAACTGCGGTAACCTAATCCCTGCGGTCAGAGCGCTGCAGCACACACTCTCCCAAGCCTTCTGGGGCAGTTGTCTGAGGCTAAAAATGGCCTTCGCACCCAGACAAGGTGACATGGAAAGCATGTGGCCTCCGTCTCACAGGACGTCAGAGCTGGGGAGGCTTAAATAACGCTTGGCATCCGAGTGAAAAGTTATCACTTGGCCCAAATCGCCTTCACTCATTTGCAGGAGGAGTTGAAACCTTCCCGCTGGCTCTCGCTCTGGGCACGAGACGCCCACATGGAATATGCCTACTTACTTTCTCCGACCCCTTATTTATGGGCGTCCCAGCCTCGCTGCTGAATCTCAGAGGCTGTGCAGACGCAGCTGTCAGGCTTAGACCTGCTGCCAGCGCGTACAGTAGTCAACTGCCGAGCTTGGGCGCTCGCCTTTCAGGCACCATCAGAGGGTCTCCGCAGCAAAGACAAAGTTGTGGATGATCCTTTTTAACCTTCTAGAAACTCAGCTAACTCGTGTACATAGGTATGTCCAGACTTCACGTTTAATACATGTTGACCTGCTGGCGGACAGGTGTTGTAAAGACCGCGTCCCTTTAATGGAAGAGAAACTAAATTGGGAACAAACCGGGTGACCACTTTCGCTATTGTTCAGCCCTGCGACCTCAGGGCCATAATATAACCTTTGATTTTCCTCCTTTGTAAACTGTAAGGAAAACAATCTGTCTCCTAATTTACTGAGGCATAGTTTAAAGAAAGATGTGGTGGCTGTGACATGTGTTTTAGGAGCCAGGTGTAGGAAAGGAGTGAATATTAATTCATGGTAGTACAGTGATTATTAAAGGATTCAAAAACTGATGCTTAAAACATCAAATCGTTGTTTTCCAAAGTTGGAACTACAACTTACTTAAGCTCATTCATTCACAAGATATGCTTTGTTTGAGAGGCATACAAAGCTTGAATTCCTTTCCTTTTAAATATCTTTGCTGAGATGGTATGGGTTTTTTTTTTTTTTTTTTTAAAGAAGCTACTCAAAAAAGAAAGTGTTTGGTGGTTGGGCTATTTGACCTTGGGTACAGGCTGATGGCCATGGGTGACAGCTTCTTTGCATCTGTGCTATGTAGGGAGGTTTGTTTTGGATTAATGCTATGGCGTTCACTACACTGAGTGGAACCGTTTCTCTCCCAATGTTTTAATCACCTCTTAAGTTTTAGGATTGCTCTCTGACTAGTTAGTATGAAGATGATGGCTTTCTTTGTGATAGCTGAGGTGGCTCTGGTGAAGAATGTTTTCTTCTTCCAAGAACTTCTAAAATTTCTGACTCTGAATTTTAGTTGGTACTAGATAGATTGTGTTTTAATGGTCTTTTTAAAAATCATAATTTTTAATAAGATATTTTAATATAATTTTCTCTACTGTATTTGGTGTTAAATTTTATTCGGTAACTATGAGAGCACATTTTGAATTAATTATTACCATTTGATATCTTAATGTATTATTTGTCTAGTTTTCAAGAAATGATCAAGAAAGCATCAGTATATCGCCATCCATTAGCTAATCACTTAATGGATCCAGAAGTTCAAAAAGGTAAATTATTTTTTGTTTCTTTATGTAATTTGACCAATTCTAAGAAGACAAAGCAACTAACGATGTACATGCCAACCTTGACGGCGTTCACTGATGTCCTAAAGAGAGCTGGGGCTTTTTATCAATTGCATATACGCCTGTGCTTGTGTTTGCTAACCTGTAACTATCTCTAACAATGTTTATTGTCTCCTGCTATACCTGATGATACGTTAGAGATAATTCTGACAGGTAATAAATCAAGTATATAGACTTGCTAGGTATTAATAGAGTTGTTTTTTTTTTTTTAATCTGCAAAACTGGAATAAAAATTTTCCCCAGATGCTACATGCTAAATACATGATTGTGATTTCTTCGTTATTTCTTTTCAGATAGGAAGATTGCAAGAGAGATAAAAATAGTCTTATGGTTTTTACAATTGCTTCCATGAAAGTTGATTTTAGACTGTAAAATTTGTCTAGCCTGTGTGTATGGTCCTTCTGATGTATTAATTAGAGGCAAACACAGTGTAATTTGACCTCTTCTGACCTCTTGTGGTAAGGAGAATTTAAGGTCAAATTCCATTACCAGTGGAGTTATTTGGATTTGAGCCGCTGTTTTTTTTTAATATCATCCTAAATATCAAGAATGACTTTTCATAGACTCTGTAATATATAACTGTTCCCATTGCCTTGAGATAAAAAGTGCAGATAGGGACTTCCCTGGTGGTCCGGTGTTAAGACTCCGCACTATCAATGCAGGGCCCCAGGTTCGATCCCTGGTCAGGGAACTAGATCCCACGTGCTGCCACTAAAGATTCCACATGCCGCAGCTAGAAGCTCCTGCCCGCTGCAACTAAAGACCCTGCATGCTGCAATGAGAATCGAAGATCCTGCATGCAGCAACTGAGACCCAGTGCAGTCAGAAATAAATAAAAATTAAAACATGCAGACATACGCTCTTGACATAGACTAGAAGTATTACTACCATATTTTTGTAGAACAGTTGTACAAACTTAATTGTCTAGATTTCTTTCTCTCTCTGTTTTATCTGCACACTTTGGATATTTTCTAACAACTGTAGTCCTGTTTTTTTTCCTCCCTTTTTTAGGCGTACCAGGTGGCCTCTGCCTGGGTGAGCATCGTTAGGCCAAGAGAGCTGGGTGTATGCCCAGTGTTGGCAGCCTACATGGCTTAAACGTGAATGGTTTAACTGTAGTAATTTTCGCAAATCTAAACACTTAAAGTCATAATCACTTTAGAGAATCCAACCATTTAGATGATTTGAATGAAGATGCGATTTCTCTGCAGTTTAGGAATAAAATCTCATCACTGTCATTACCATTAGTACAAAGCCTGGTTTCCACTGTGCGTATGGTAATTTGGCGAATTACAAAAGATATGGAAGAAGTTCAAGGTAAGGTGCAGACAGAACTATTATGAAAGTATTTTACAACGTGAACAAACACAGCCCATAATAATCATCCACGTAGCCGACTGAAGCTTTCAAAATACATTCACAGGCATGGTGCTGAGGGGATTAAGAGTGTGCGGAGAGGGCAGAGTCACATGGCATTTTGTTGGAAAAGCTTTCAGTAACCAGTAGAACACTCAGTTCTCAAGTACTGAAGGGTATTGGCTCTTCCCGATCTAGCTCTTCTGTACTTGGTTATCTTGTGCTTGGAAAGGATGGAGCAAGCCCATAGCCCAGTGCTTCTAACTCAACACTGGCCTGAATATCCAAGAATTATAGGGTAACACTTGTTATGCACAAAGTTAGGACTATAGTGAATGCTGAAAATTCCTCTGTCTTTGGTTTCTAAGGAGACGTGGTTTCGATCCCTGGGTCAGGAAAATCCCCCAGAGAAAGAAATGGTAACCGACCTGGGAAATCCCACGGACAGAGGAGCCTGGTGAATTGCAGTCCATGGGGTCACAAGGGTCAGACATGACTTAGTGACTGAACAACAATGAACGGTTTCTAACGCTGCATTGTAATCTAAACCGTCTAAAACCACATCCACGTCAACTGTGCCAAATCTCAGGTTGCCTACCCTTGTCAACAGCTGCTCTCCAGCTGTTAGCACAAGTAGCCACGTGCTATAAAGGCTGCTCTCAGGGTGCTCAGCCTTGGATCAGGTCCATCCTAACCCAAGGCTCCGTGATGCCTGCTCACAGTGACTCCCAAACCTGGCCGTCCAGCTGCCTGCCTGATGGCCTCTGTTCTGCCTTGCGTTGGTTTGGTCCCTTCAAGAGGCGGGTGCCAGGATGGGACTAAATGAGCCCGAGATCTACAGGGGGATGTTTGCGGAGAGACATCCCGGGTGGCGCTGGTGGTAACGAATCCCACCTGCCAAGGCAGGAGACAGGAGGTGTGGGTTCATTCCCCAGGTTGGAAAGATCCCCTGGAGAAGGAAATGGCCACCCACTCCAGTATTCTTGCTTTGAGAATCCCACCGACAGAGGAGCCTGGCTGGCTATAGTCACGGGGTGGCAAAGAGTTGGACACAGCTGAGCGCAGTTCCCATCATAAGCAATACTGCCTTAATATAGGAAGAAGAAATTTTGAGTAATTCTATTGCTGTTTAAGAAACATACCAAACTGTAGTCTGAGTTAACGTTAATATACTAATTGGAGTACCAGAGTACACAAAGTTACTAATGGGAGAATCATCTATCAACACATTTTACATGTTTAAAAAGTAATCTGGATAAATATCTGCTAGATAAGACTGTAATCAATGTTTCACATATTGAACAATAACCCTTAAACATGGTAATCTGCCTCAGATAGCTTCAAAACTCAGGGTTGAATGTCAAGTTTGAACATCACTTGTTGCCCTCCAGGGAGGAGTCTACCACTGCCTCGGGAGCCCACAAAGTCACACGTGGCTCCTAGACCCAAGGCTTGCTGCCTCACTGCAGACTCGTGCGTCTTTTGTCTAGATGATTACGGCTTCTGATTCGCTTCTACTGTAGCCTCCGCTGCTACCACCAGAAGGAAATTCTCAAATATCAAATTCGACGGGGTAATTCTTGTCCTCATGATAGTCATTGGCTCCTGCTCACCCTGTAGAAGAAAGGTCAGCACTGCCCTAGGGTCATCCCCGCCTGCCTCTTCCGGCTCGTTTTCGACACCAGCCTGTACACCAGCTCGCGGTCCTCCCGGTTTGCCAAGCCTGCCTCCACGCCCCGGCGGGGGCTGCGTCTGTCTCTCCTGACCTCCCGTCCTCCCTTCCCTGCCTGGCAGCCCTCATCTTCCCTCTGCCGCAACTCAGATGTCTCCTCCTGAGGATGCTTCTCCTGATTCAGCCAAGCAGTGGGGCTTCCCATTGCTCGTTTGAAGTATTTCTTTTATCCCACATTGGTACTATTCCAGCAGCCGGCTCTGAGTACAACTAAATTTGGTTCTTTTTTATTTTTTAACCCCTGACTTGCAACCCGAGCAGTCTCAGTAAAAAGTGAATTTTACTTCTTTGGCAAATGTATTGATAGTTATCATTTGAGCCACTTAATGAAAGTTACAGCCTCTTGAATAACACAGGGAGCTCAGCCCGGTGCTCTGTGATGACCCAGCTGGGTGGGATGTAGGGTGGGAGGGAGGCTCAAGAGGGAGGGGACATATATGTGTATATACACACATGTGTGCTAAGGTCCTCAGTTGTGTCCGACTCTTTGTGACCCTATGAACTGTAGCCTGCCAGACTCCTCTGTCCATGGGATTCTCCAGGCAAGAATTGGAGTGGGTTGCCGTTCTCTTCTCCAGGGGATCTTCCCGACCCAGGGATTGAACCCACATCTCTTAGGTCTCTTGCATTGGCAGGAGGGTTCTTTACCACTAGCGCCACCTGGGAAGCCCCCCCACCCACCACACACACACACACATACATATAAAGGTTTACACACACACACACACACATATATACTTACAACTGATTCACATTGCTGTACAGCAAAAACTAACACAGCATTGTAAAGCAATTATCCTCCAATTAAAAAATACATTCTGGCAAAAAAATTATAGCCTCTATATATTCTTGAAACTAAGCAGACATCCAGACCAAAAAAAAAAAAAAAAATTTGTGAAAACAGCATAAGGGAATCAGGTTTAACATAAGGGCCTGAGAACTTGACATTGCTAAGCCTTTCAGAATTCTAGTTTTCAGGTTTGCCTGTGACCATTCACTAATCTGAAAATATCTTTAACATCTTTAAAAAAAAACTCTCTAGGTATTTCTAAGAAGCACATGACATTCATCTTTGAACAGAAGATTCTATTGAATGACAGTCTCTTTCATTTAGTTGAAGGGTTTTTACTTTAAATTTTGCTGACAGGTCTTCATGACAGCCCTCAAATGGAAGCTTAAATTCACTTGTCATAGCTGTTAAAGAATTTTCTTTCCCATGTATTTCTGTGATCTGACCCTTCCATCTATTATTGCTGTTATTGACTTTAAAAGTATAAAAGAGAAGAATGCAGACAGAACCTGCGTTTTTGAAGGCTTGTTGCAATCCAGCCTTGAAAGTCAATTCACTGTTGGATTTTCCTCTTCAGAAAATCATCACTGTAACATGGCAGAATCTTGCTAATTTTTACTTTGTAATTGAAATCACTTTAGTTCTCTAGAGGACAAGAGCACCTGGTAGATATTATTCACAATCAGCAAAGATTTAATAGCAGGAAAATGGTGTTAAGCCTTTATAGTATCAAAAGCATTAAGACAGATAAGCCTAAAATTGCAACATAATTGTTACGGTTTCTTGATTATGTTTTATTTACAATTTGTTTTAATATTTGTTTCAATATTAAATTCATTAATAATAATACTCTTAAGATTAAGGTAGATAGCTTTATCTACAGGTATAGCACTTCCCTGGGGGCTCAGATGGTAAGGAATCCGCCTGCAATGTAGGAGACCTGGGTTCGATTCCTGTGTTGGGAAGATCCCCTGGAGAAGGAAATGGCAACCCACTCCACTATTCTTGCCTGGAGAATCCCATGGACAGAGTAGCCTGCTGGTCTACAGTCCATGGAGTTGCAAAGAGTTTGATGCGACTGAGCGACTAACACACACAGGTATAGATATCAGAAGTTTTCTACTTTTCATGTAGGGAAGCCAAAATTCTACATATTGCATAACATTTCCTGGTTTTAGTTATTTGTCCTGGGGCTGAGTGCTAGATTACAAGGAAGGAATATGTGTAGAAAATTGTTCTTTGGAAGTGTAAATTAGAATTCCATTGTATGATAAGACTATTAACTTTTGGAGAAAAGTGCTCTTCACATCTTTCCTAAAAACCAAAGAATATCCACGAATTCATTGACCTTCTCAAGATTCAGTCCCATAATCAACAAATAGCCAAACATACTCTTTGGGGACCTGTTGTTTGCATATTGTGTTTGGAGCATAGGTTTCCCCCTTTTGTTACAACAAGGCGATGTTAGGGACGCCCTGTAAAAGTGCAGCTTTTCTGTTAGATTGCTGCCCAGTGGCTCTTGGCATCAACCTTGAAATGGGTGGTGATATTGCTGAAACACTGAGTGCGTGCTAGTCCATGCTAAACTGATGCAGTCTTATCCGACTCTGCGACCCTGTGGACTGTAGCCCGCCAGGCTCCTCTGTCCATGAAATTCTCCAGGCAAGAACACTGGAGTGGGTTGCCATTTCCTTCTCCAGTGGATCTTCCCCACCCAGAGATAGAACCTGTGTCTCTTATGTCTCCTGCTTTGGCAGGTAGGTTCTTTACCACTAGTGCCACTTGGGAATCTCCTGTCTTTTAATTTAAATAAATAATTGTTCTTAAGTTATTAGCCCTGGGGGTTCCCTGGTGGTCCAGTGTTTAAGGCTTGGTGATTTCACTGCCACGGGCTGGGTTCAATCCCTTGTCAGGAAACTAAAACCCTGCAAGTCTCGAGGTGAGGCCAAAAAAAATTTTTTTTTAACCTCAAAATCTTTAATGCTAAAAAACAGTAAAGTCTTTTTTTTTTTTTTTTTTTAATTTATTTGGCTAGGCCATGTCCAAGTCGCTGCTTGTGAGACCTAGCTCCCTGACCAGGGATGGAACCCAGGCTAGGGATCGAACTCCTGCACTAGGAGCCCAGAATCTGAACCACTGGACCACCAGGGAAGTCCCTGAAGTTTTAAGCTGGATGTAATTGTATGTGTGTATTTGCTCTTAAAATCCCATGTATTACATCTGGACAAATAATTGTAAGTACCCAAATTCAGTATATTTTGATTTCCTGCTATCAATTAAGGAATACTTTTTATGAGTGTCCCTTTCTATGGAATGACTGATATTTATATAGTCTTTAAATTCCAAGGAGAATGCTAATATAAAACACTGTCAGTTAAATTTTCTTCAGCCTGACAGTGTTTGCTATAGGATATGTGATCAGCCTAGGTGCATAACTCATTTCAAATGACCGTGTGCAATCATCGAATTGTGTTCTTTTAGGGTGTATGTGCAAATAATCCCTGGGTAAAGGATCTGCCTGCAATGCAGGAGACCCAAGAGTCTCGGGTTCGATCCCTGGGTTGGGAAGACCCTTGGAGAGGAAATGGCAACCCACTGCAGTATTTCTGCCTGGGAAATCCCATGGACAGAGGAGCCTGGCGGGCTACATATAGTTCATGGGTCACAAAGGGTCAGACACGACTGAACACCTAAACAACCACCACCACCACAACATGCGATTAACAGTGGTTGTTGTTTCATGAAATTTTTTGGAAATTTCATGAAATTCCAATCTCTTGGAAGATCCTTTAATTTGGGGGGTGTAAGTCATTTTAAAAATTACATAATATATTTACATATGTATTTTAAATCTCCGTTCCTTATAGAAGTAAAAATGTCATTCTTGAAAAAAGAAGACTAGCTCTATTTATTTACATTTGTTATTGCACTGTAGTTGTTAGGACAGCAGCACTGATCTGGTCAACTAAGCTTTCTTTTAGGAAAGCGCAAAGTCAGAGATGTCGGTGTGGTAGCGGTAAATACTCACCGGCAAAGTTTTTATATCAAAGACTGGAATCTTAGCGGGTGCTCCTGGGATTTCGTGTGCTCTAAGGTCTATTAATCCCCGATACCTTAGGTGACTTGTCAAAGAAGTGCTGCATTTATAAGGAGTTCGCAAGGAGGCCCAAGCGGGCACATTCAACTAAAGGTCAAGGAAGCAATTAAAAGTTCTCAGCTTTCCCCTAAAGAACTTCCGCAGCCCTCTGCTGTCCCCCCAGCCTCCCATCTTAGCAAGGCAAGTGAATCTAGCAAAATGAAAGTTAAAGTTCAAAGGCAACGTTATTACCAATATTACTGGCTTCCTGGAGCTCTTCCTGAATGTGAGAGCCTGCTGTTGTTTCAGGAGAAATACAGTGAAATATGTTAGAAGAGGTGTCTCTTGCTTAGGACTCTCCATTTTTCACCGGTTCGTTTTCTCTGCATCTCTGCCAAGGTCAATGTGAGGGCTGGTAGAGGGGGTTGTGGGGGTGGCCCCCCACTGTGGAATGCGGTGAGGTTAGAGTCCTTTGGAGAATGCTTGGTTCTGTCTGGGTCTGTTCAGGGATCACAGAATTTAGGACAGGAAATCGTCTTGGCTCAAGTTCCTGCTGGATTGTGGCCCCTGAGGGAATCTTCCAACAGGGAAAAACTTCATCTCCTTCTTGCCACTGTGCTCCCAGAACGCTACGGAATGATGTTACTGGAGCTCACAGGACAGAGTTTGGCAACTATTGGGTGGTTCAGAAAGTTTGTTCTAGTTTTTCAATAAGATGTTATGGAAAAACCTTTTGGCCAATTCAGTACGTCTTCTCTTAGGACTCAAGAACTTAGGGCAACCTCTCTCTCACCCCTGTTTTTGCCTCAATGCATGGAGAAGCTGCAAAATCTCCTGGGGCCTTGAGTCCAGAAATTTTAAGACTGGTGCCAAACTCCTCATTTTTTTTTTTTAAACCTTTGCATGTTCCCCTTTCCTAAAATCTTGGGACTTGTTTTAATGATAAAAGTTTGCTCGTTTTTGAGGGAAATTGCTTCCTTACTTTTAGGAAGAATAGATTTAAAAATTGCTGGTGTCAGATTTTGGTTTAGAGTTAGGGAGAATTGTGAATCATCAAATTTTCTAATTGCAGAATGGGCCGCTTGTGAAGGAACAACTTCACCCTCAATGGAAATATTCAAAGAGGCTGAACAAGCTGGGCATGTTGTTCATCCCCAGAGGAACTTGAGTTTCCTGGATGAGGTGCAAGCTGAGACCAGGAGGCAGCCGCGGTGTTTTCCATCTGACGTTCAAGGATCAGATGACATTTGACTTTGGAGTGTCATATCTGTTTTGAAAGTATGAATGATGGCAAGGTTGCAAAGTGTGAAGGTTTTAACTTTTGAGATTTGGGAAATAAATTTCCCAAGAGAAACTTGTCTTCTTCTATGAAGACCAGAATGAGAAGTTTTTGTACTTCCTCCAAATTTCTAGGAAATGTTTTTGTTTTCTGTTTGTTTACTTACTTGTTTTTGGGTCTCAGGGCAGAGGTGTGAGCGAGTCATACCCTTCATGTCATGGTACATGGCATCATCTCAACAAGACCCCCTGTTGTATGTGTATCTGTCTGTATCTTGTTTCATTCATCCTTTTTACCCATTTCATACTTCCTTTCCTTTTCCAGCTTCTTCCTGACAACCTTTCTAATGTGTTTGATGTAGGTCTTTGACAAATATTTTCACACATATCCACTTAAGGACTTGTGTAAAAATTTAGAAGAGGGAGCAGGATTGCTGGCTTGTAGGATATTTATATATAAATTAACAAAATACCATAAGATTGCTCTCCAGAAAGCAACATTTTGTATTCTTATCAGTGAAACTTATCCGATATTGTCAATGTTAAGATGTCATGAGTTGCCCCCAAACAATAATATACAAATAAGTAATAATAATATAATACAAGTGTAATTGATGGATGGTATCACATGTCTTTTGCTTGGATTAAGGCAGGTCACAAAGGATCTGCTACGTTGAAATAACTGGAATTGCACTGTGAAGCTAATAAGAATAGTAGAAATCTTAGACTCTATCATCAGTCTGTCTTTTGTTCTAGATGAATAGATTGGTAGTCTTTATTTATTTATTTTTTGGTTGCTAGCCTTTAAAATATGTTGTTTTTTTAAAAAGTCTTTCAATTGTTTATTTCACATAGCATTGCAGAAAGGACTAACAGTTGACTTCAACCTCAGTAAAAATCAGAAAGATGTTGTCCCAATGTGTGAAATGTCAGCTTCTGTTAAGAGCTGTTTTCAAATAGTTATACCTTACTACCATTATGTTGCAGCTAACGTCAATGACTGGTCAGAAGCAACTTAGATTAGGTGGAAATGCTGCATTTCCAGTAGATTCTTCTCCTTTACTGCTGCAACCACAACCACTGGCTTTTTCTTTTCCTTTCAGAGAGCAGAGAAGACGGCGATGACAGGACAGTGGTTGCAGAGATCATGAGGAGGTGTTTTGTTCCAGCATTTGTAACAACCATCCCCTGGGAAGGGTTTCATTTCGCTGGCCATGAGATCCGGATCAATGAAGCCACGGATTGTTACGGCGCTGTTGTTTGGCCATCGGTATAATTTAAATTATTTTTCATCCAATTTTGTCTATTATTATATACCATTTGGAAAGAGAAGAGAGATTCCATAGTTCTATTTTGTGACCTCAAGCAACAGTAAAATTTAGAAATCAAGAAATTGGGAAAATGCTTCCACCAATTCTATTTCTGACTTGTAGGGTTAATAAAGACTGTTGTTTACACATTCAGTTTTTGGTTACTATAGGTCAGAAAAGTTTAGAATTGTACACATTTTTATTTCCCATTTAACTGGGCTTTATTTGAGTTAAACAATTAAAATGAAATCTGTATCAGTCTCAACATGCAGAATATTCTAAAAGGCCACACTCATTTATCAATTGTCCTACGAAGGCTGCAGCCCCTTCTACTGTCTGCCCCAATCTTGAACATATATTTCTTTAAAATGACTCTTATTATTAGAAAGTGAAACTGAAGTCGCTCAGTCGTGTCCGACTCTTTGCGACCCTGTGGACTGTAGCCTACCAGGCTCCTCCATCCATGGGATTCTCCAGGCAAGAACACTGGAGTGGGTTGCCATTTCCTTCTCCAGGGGATCTTCCCGAACTATGGATCGAACCCAAGTCTCCTGAATTGCAGGCAGACGCTTTACCCTCTGAGCCACCAGGGAAGCCCTATTAGAAGTTGCTTCCTTTAAAGATAATCAAGCCTAAGTAACTGAACTCTATGTTCTTAGTTCTCTACTCTCCCCAATAATCCCCAAAGACTTTTTCTATCCTAAATGTTGAACCTATTGGAGAATGTACTTCTGTGGATAATTTTCTGTAGAGATGTGTATATACACACACATACACTCACATGTGCATGCCTGCTCAGTCGCTCAGTTGTGTCTGACTGTCTGCGACCCCGTGGACTGTAGCCCACCAGGCTTCTCTGTCCATGGGATTTCCAAGGCAAGAATACTGGAGTGAGTTGCCATTTCCTCCTCCAAGGGATCTTCCCAATCCAGGGATTGAACCTGCATCTCCTATGTCTCCTGCATTGGCAGGGAGATTCTTTACCACTGTGCCACCTGGGAAGCCCACTCTCACGTGTGCTTATACATGTATTATAGCATTAGTGGGGTATTTGTCTAATGGAGTTTAATATTGCTTTCTGTGATTACTTACTAAGCACTATTTTTTCTTTTTTTGCATTTTCATAGGCCCTTGTTCTGTGCTATTTTCTGGAAACTAACGTAAAGCAATATAACCTGGTCGACAAAAATGTGATTGAAATTGGAGCTGGAACGGGGCTCGTCTCCATTGTGGCGAGTTTACTTGGTAAGTAGCTGCTTTAGATCAAGTGGGATCAGAGAATCCAATGATCTGATAGCATTAGTTGCTTTTGGTATCCATTTGCTATGCCTGGAGAATTCCATGGACTGTATAGTCCATGAGGTCGCAAAGAGGTGGACACGACTGAGCAACTTTCACTTTCATTTTACTATAACCTGGGCCTATTTTTTTTATATATATATAAATGATAGTTTATTTTGAAATTCTCCTCCTGATAGAAAGTTGGTCCTAGTTTCTCATAATTGAGTCTTTTTACATATTTTTTTTTTTGTACATGTATTCCCCACCGCCCCCACCCCCCCCAATCCCCCACAACCCGCTTTTTTTCCCTGGGCTTGTTTGCCTTCTTATTCCTGATATTAAGGAATATCTTTTAGTTTTTTCCTATTTTTATTTATTTATTTCTAGTTTTATGTTGAAAAATTTTATGTATTTTCAATTGAAGGATAATTGCTTTACAATACTGTGTTGGTTTCTGCTCTTCATCAACATGAATCAGGGCCTGTTTTCAACCCCTTCATGCTTTGAATGGGCTTCATTAAGAAACTTAACGATGTTAAAGTCACCTGACTGGTTTGCTTCCGAATTTTCTGGGAAGCTGTATTAGTTCTTCTCCTGGGGTGTAGGTCACAAGTGCATTCTAGCCGGCATGTATATCCTGGCATTCTGGCTGCTGGAGGACATGGGAAATATGAGGCATAGGCAGAGCCGACTGCTGCGGACTCTCTCTTCTTTATTTAAATTTCAGCCCGTTTCAACCTCCCCGTATACTTGGTATATTCCTTTTGGATTTTGAAGTCATTTTCTTTTATGAAAAAGCACCTGTTGGAATAGAGAAAGACTGTCAGGAGTCACGTCTGCTTCTAAGTTTAGGCGCGTGTCCTTGGATTTATTTTCTCAGTTATTTCCATTCTTCTTTTGCGATCGCCTGTTCTTTCACCAGCGTCTTCTTTTCCAACTAAATGTGCGATGGTCTCTACGTGTGTCTGAGCCTGCTTCAATCTTTTCTGTTGTTGTTATCTATTTCACAGCCTTAATTTATCTGCCTTCTCTGATGTGCGCGGCCCAAATCCGTCTTGATTTTCTTGATCTTCAGAAGTGCACACCTGCCACTCTAAAATCTTGAGAGGAGTTCAAGATTTAGCAATTCACAACTTTCTAAAACACTGGAGAAATATAGGACCCTTGAAACCCTCCCCAAATATTTTATTTTTATAAATTGCTCTGTCTTGACATTGCTTTGAAAGTCACCATCCCACTTAGTATGGCTAGTGTCAGAGGTCCCGTTGGATTTACACCTGAAAGCGCCCTCATCTGAGAGCAGAATTTGTGTCTGGGGAAGCTGTCCATTCACTGAAAGGAATCCGTCCCTTTGGTGCTTGTATGACTGGACGCAAGCATCAGAAGAGGGGAGCTTTGTTTGCTCAGTGGTGGTATTTACCTCTAGACACGAAGCTCTTCAGTCAGCCCCAGCGCCTCAGTTCAGTCGCTCAGTCATGTCCGACTCTTTGCAACCCCATGGACTGCAGCACGCCAGGCCTCCCTGTCCATCACCAACTCCCGGAGTTTACTCAAACTCATGTTCATTGAGTTGGTGACACCATCCAACCATCTCATCCTCTTTCAACCCCTTCAGATAGTTTATATTCCTATGGGTGAAGGGCAGTGGAGGGAGGAGTCATTCCTTATCTTGAGATTTTAAAAAGATTTGTTGAACTTGATAGACCTCCCACCCTATACACACACACTAGAATGCAGAGATTTTTATCTCTGTGATTCTACTAATGAAATGTTTATTTCCCTCCCGTTTTAATAGTTTCCAGAAATAGAGTCAATAGCCAGAGAAATTTGCCATCATGGGTGAGAAATGGGTTCTAAACTGGTCTGGGGTGAACTGGATTCCCCTCCAGATCTGTTCTCTCATCCCTTACCCGAGCCTGTCCTTGTCTGATGTAGATTTCAGACAATTGTAGACTTATTTACACATTGTTTTCAGGTTCTCCTGCTGCCTAAAGTTCATGTTAGGGGAAAGACTTTATTGAGTTTTGGTGTACAATTTTCTCCTGAAAAGGACTGCCAGTGTTCAGTTTTAACTGTGGGCTTCTTTGATGTTTTCATCCGAGCATTCTGTCCTGTGTGTGACCTTTGGCTGCATGAGCTGTCTGTGCAGGTTGTGTGTGCACGAGTGCTCAGTCGTTCAGTCCTTGCAACCCCATGGACTGCCGCCTGCCAGGCCCCTCTGTTCATGGGGTTTCCCAGGCAAGCATACTGGAGTGGGCTGCCATTTCCTCCTCCAGGGGTCTTCCTGACCCAGGAATGGGATCTACGTCTCCTGCATTGGCAGGTGGATTCTTTATCTGCTGAGCCACCTGGGAAGCCCCAAATGCAGGTTGTAAGCGTCAGGCTTATAATGGGGTCAAGCTGAAACCATGGGCATGAACCTGGGTGTCACGATACTTTCAGTGTAGTGACACTGAGAAGTCATCTCTCCTGCCTCCACTTCTCACACTCAAGCACTTCCTGGTCAATGATGGGGTGCTCAGTGTTACGTATACTCATTTGGTCTCACATGACTGGAGCTCAGGTTTCTTTTAGGGAAGATCCCGTTTATCTTTCAACAGTGACATCTGATTGTTTCAATCCAATGAGGATACCAAAATCCTTTGAATTTCCCTTCCTTTTAATGTTTTAAGTAGATAAATAGAAAATAACAGCAAGAATAACAAAACAAAAGTGACCAAAAAAAGAAAAAAAACCCAGGAGAACAGAAAAGTGCAACAGATGTAAAAGCATCAATACCTGGAGAACCTAACTGTGTGTAAGGGGAGGCGCGAGGCTACCTTAGCATCCATTCTGAAGGCATTTCCCTCTTGTGTGTACTGTCTTTGACATGGGGCTAGCCTTCGTGCCGAATTGCAAAGTGCATGGTGGCTCACAAACCGGTGGCTTCACCTCGTCCCATGAAGGTTTCTCTCCCTGCTGTCCTTTGTCTCCCAGGCGCACACGTGACTGCCACAGATTTACCTGAGTTACTTGGAAACCTGCAGTATAATATTTCTCGAAACACCAAAACGAAAGCTAAGCATCTGCCTCAGGTCAAAGAGCTCTCCTGGGGTGTAGCTCTAGACAAGAACTTCCCCAGGGCTTCCATCAACTTTGACTACATCCTGGCGGCCGACGTGGTCTATGCTCATCCATTTCTCGAAGAACTCCTCGTTACCTTCGACCATCTGTGCAAAGAAACCACCGTCATCCTCTGGGTCATGAAATTCAGGCTGGAGAAGGAAAATAAATTTGTGGATAGATTTGAGCAGTTGTTTGACCTGGAGGAGATTTCTAGTTTCCCTAGCCTGAATATTAAGTTGTATAAAGCGATGAAGAAAAATCAGAAGAGTGCATGTTATCCTCAAAGGAGGATGTGGAAAGCGAAGCCAATTTCTGGTAGATTATTGCTTTAGCAAAGACCCTAGATAATCTGATGTAGCACTGAATTTCAATGGGAAACACACACACACACACACACACACACATACGTGCGTGCGCCTCACCCCAGGCAGGGATGTTCCCAGATGTAGCATGTGGATCTAGAGAACCGCACAGCCATTGTGTGCTAATTGATTAGGACAAGGTCTGCTTTCCTTATCTTTCTATAGCACCATCTTTAATTATTATCATCTTAATACATGGTGCAGTCATTGTTAAGGTATAACTGTTGAACAATGGTTTTTAATGAACAATGGTTTTTAATAATGGTGTCTTTCACATAAGCTTACGTGATTCTCTCTTTAGAAATAAAGAAATGGACTCTAGTGAGCTCACAAATAAATCGGAAAAGATGAACATAGGGTGTGATGGTCGGTGTGAAATTACTGTGGCTTCGTTAGTGCCAGCTTACAGGTAGTCTGTCTTCTCTGCTCGGCAGGGTGGGTCTCCAACACAACCCCTGAAATCAATCAAGCTGGTGGATTTGAGGTTATGGGCAAGGACATTTCACAGTTCACTCTAGTAAATGAAAAATGAATGGAAGAACACATAAAAACAGCTGAGATTTTGGGGGAGTTATTGTTTTATTTTTAAGCCAAGTACAGATACTCTGTATCACAAGAACAGAAATAAATATAAAAGTTTGAGTTGAAGATACACATGAAAAGATTTCAGTCTCTAATCTCAAATAACCAGACATATGGCTGTTATTAACATTTAAAGCTTTTCTGATGAACATACAGAGACCTAGATATTTGAAATCCTATGTGCTTTCTTCCCACCCCACACCCCCTGCCAGGTCCTTAGAGATTAGAATAAAGTCTGAAGTAATTAGAGTCAGTGCAAGAAGAGCAAAATATTAGGGTTTTGTACCACGTAACAAGACTAGTGGTCATAACCCTTCTGGGTTCTCGGTGATGTTTGCTGGGCCAGCTCTGTGCCCTGGGAATGCTATCGTCCAGCCCTTTCTACTTCACTGGAAGTTCTCAGTCTATTCATGGTTGAGTAGAGCCAAAAAGCCACTTCCTAGGACTCTGACCTTAAGCCAGGATGCAAGTGTACTCCCGGTGGGTTTTTTTGGTATGTGAGGTTCATGGGGTCATCTCTTCAGAATTACCAGGATTTACGTGCCCTTTGTTTTCACAGCCTGTTAACATACAAGAAATCAACTAACTCTCAGGGGCCATTCTAAGAGGCTCTGTGAAATCAGTCTCTCCACCAAAAGGGGGCCTAGGCTGCCAGAGGTGTGGTCCCTTCCCCAAAGCCACACAGCTGCAGGGGGCCAGTGCTGGGCACTGGGGCTCAGGGTGGAGTCCAGAACCCCTGAGTTTTTTGGTTGTTGTTTTGTTTGTTTTCCATTACTCGGCCTTCATGTATTTAAAAAAGTCATTTTCACACTCTTTTGTAAGTGAAGTCATTTCTTCCAAGTGAAATCAACAGGCAGACAGGTAAGCAAATGCATGCACATGTTTAAGGTGATACTTAAGCAGAGCTGGAAGGAGGTGAAGGAACAGCTGCGCCAAGACCTTCATGCAGGAGCTCACCGGTCCTCAGGAGGAAACACCAAACCAAGGCCAGTGAGCTTGGAGCGGGGTGAACTGGGGAGACCAGGAAGATTGGGGATCAGAGACGCTGGCAGGGCTGGATCGTGTGGGACCTTCGTGGCAGGCTGGGGTCTCGGGAGGCAGGTCCGGAGGTGGTGTGAAGGGGCAGGTCACTTTTCAGGACGGGATAAAGACATGTGGAAGGAGCAGAAGGAAGCAGGGCAGTGGCAGAGGTCAAGCTGCTGTGCAGGCCCAGCCGTTCCCCCCACTCCCTGGGGCCTCTGGACCTGGTGACTGTCCTTGGATGTAGGTGGCCCTGGAGGCTGTGGTTTGGGGAGGTGACAGCGGGGTTAGGTGGTGCTGGAGGGCCCAGGGCATTGCCAGCCCAGGCCCTCTGCCAGCAGCGCTGCTGTGAGGCGATGAGTCGCTGTGAGAGGTTGGGGAGCACGTCAGGGTGGCTACCACCTCAAGGCCACTGTGGAAGCTGGGCTTCTCCTCCAGGCAAGTGGAGGATCGGGGGATAGTTTGGAGAAGAGTGAAACAGTCAACCCTCCGTGTAAGGACCACTCTGGTTGATCACTAGTGTGAGTGATCACTGGAAACTAGAGTTTCTAGATCACTGAGTAGGACCCAGGGGCCAGCGGGCAGGCATCAGGGTCCCTGGGCAAGAGGGTGGCCGCCTGCTCACAGCGGAGACTGTGCCTGGAGGTGGCGAGAGGGGTCGTTTCTGGAGGAGTCTGGAGAGAATCCTTCTGCAATGCGGGAGACACAGGTTCGATCCCTGGGTTGGGAAAATCCCCTGGAGGAGGATGTGGCCCCCCACTCCAGGATTCTTGCCTGGAGAATCCCATGCACAGAGCAGCCTGGTGGGTACAGTCCATGGGGACACAGAGAGTCGGATGACAGTGTTAGAGCACACACTGGAGTCTGAAGCCAGCCGGCCTTCTCCCCATGCTAGATAGGATGCGATGCTGACTCTGGCGTTTTTGGTCTGGGTTGGTGGACAGAATGTCCGAGCTGTGGGCTGGGAGGTGCTTTGTGATGCTCACGCAGGGAATGACAGTGAACCCAGGGTGAAAGAAGGGCCCAGCCCTGAGGCGGCCGGGCTGAAATCAGACACAGCTGCATTTGATGTAGTTTTTTTAAAAGGTTCTGTCCTTCCTCCCGATTGTATTAGATCTGTTGACTCCGAAAGAATTTGCTGCCACTGTGGCCCTTGCACTGGTCAGCAGAGTTCCAAGGTTCCTAGAAGCTGTCTCAGAGGCTTCGAGGGAGGTTTTAGGTGCCACAGCATGCATCTTGGGGTAGCAGGTGAAAAAAAGGTTCTTCTGCTCAAAAAAATGTTTGTATATCACTGCTAAGCTATTTTTAGATAGAATAGATAAAATGTCCTTTCAAAGACTGTTAGAACCCAACCTACCATATGGCTCCAAACAGTTCTCTTTTTCTTTAAGTGTCAATCTGTCAAACACAATGCTGAATATCCATTGTTTTGTTCTGTTTATAGCACTCACTTGCAAATTTTAACACCCACCCACGTGCCCTGCCGCTCTTGCTTCACTCCATTCTGCGTGTTTGTCTACTTTTATCTTTTTGCTGTTGTTTCTCCACACTTTTCTAGATTCAATTTTATAATAATTGAATTCCAAAAGATGTAATTTGAGTGGGTTTTTTTCTATCTTACGGGTTTTTTTTTTTTCTGTCTAGGAATTAATTTGTTAATTTTAATCCAAGGGAGTTTACTGTGAATTTTGCCTTTACTTCCCTTTGTTCTGTTTTTCTCTCTTTCTCTCTCTCTCCTTTTTGACATGTTAAACTATGTTACTTAAAACCTTTAGCCTAATGCTTGCAGTAACTTTCCGGGTTTCTAATAGAAGGAGAATGCTGTCAAGGTTTTAATAGAGGTTATCAGAGAATCAGTATTGCTTCACAGTAGACATACGAACTTGCTGGTAGTACTCTGCAGCTTAAAATTTCTGTTATATGCATGTAACCAGAAAAGTTCTTGTCCCCAGACTGTACCAGCTGACTTTAGCAAACTAAATACTGTACTCAAATCTCTGTCTTAGAATTTACTGATCCACCTTCTTTCATTTGTACTAGTTTTTGTCCACCAGGATGTTTTAAATGTTGGTTTTCAATTTGTATTAATATTTTGTTCTCTTTTGTGGATAAAGAATTGTGGCATTGGGTAACTTCCTAGGAGAGCTGGAGCCACAGCAGAAAGAAAAAAGATGAGGAAACACAAAGATGAGGAAACACAATTTCCCCCTCTTTAAATCCTCAGATTCCAGGAGCTTGGTGTTCTCTGTGAATGCCTGGCCTCTACATAGACCATGTCCAACTTGCTTTAAGCAATGCAGAAAAGTAATTTCTGAATAGCCTTTGGTAGTAAAGTATGTCCGCTGGGTAAGATTTTGATACAAGAAAAGATTTATATGTAGTAATTTTGAAAACAATCTGGGGACCTTGGGTTCTAGATATAAAAGAATTAAAGTCAAATTGAAGTAGATCAGATAAGTAAGCTTAATGAAAAGTTCGGAAGAAAATTAATCACATTGTGCCTCTTTTCTTAACTCCATTTTAACTTAGTTCATGTGGAAGGAGTAAAATATTGTCAAATATGTACATTTTTTCCCAGCAAATTATAAGGCAATACTAAACAAAACTGGGAGTGCAGCAGGTAAATGCTTTCACAAAATGTATGGGCAAAGCGAAATGTAAAAGTGTCATAAATATTTACGAGTGTGTTTGTGAGTGGACTCAGTTCTCTATGCCTTCTTTATGGAGGCCAGAAATAGTTCACACATGATTTCCTCGTCTTGGTTTTGGCTTTTTGGAGTTTGTGATGTGGAATTAAGTCTAGAATACTTACCTGCAAGTCCAGTGTCAGTATGTGCTCTGCTTCCAAGTTTCATGCATAATCCAAGTCCGTGTTCTGTACGATTTTGTGGTCGTATTAATGGGACCGTGTGTCTTAGGGGCCTTAGTTAGCATCAGTTAGTTCTGTAGTCATATTAACTCCTTTTACTAGGAGTTCCTGGGCTGGACAGGAGTGTTTACTCAGCCTGGGTATAGCTGTGTTATGGTTAGATTGCTGTGCTCACTCCACTGACTGCCTCTGCTATTGACCTAACCTTTGGCCTCTATCATCAACAGTGCTTATACCGAGAAGGCTCAAAAGCAGGAATTTTTCTTCTCAATTATCTCAGTTTCTTTGTTTCTAAGGCAGTTGTCTTTCCTTGAAATCCAATCAAGTTTTAGAATTGGTGCTCAACCATCAGGGAGCTTAAAAGCATCACTAAAAATGAAAACAGATGTCCAGGGCAATTTTTTTTTGATAAATGGCATTAATGGGGGGAAAAAAAGGAAAATATTGGCTATCTGCTGCTAATTGCTAACATTTTACCATAACAAAATATATTGTTAGGCTTTCTAAACAACAACACAAGCTGAGTAAGATTAAAATAAGGCATATAAAATATTTTAGTGGGTAGGCATTAGTTCCGGAGAAGGCAATGGCACCCCACTCCAGTACTCTTGCCTGGAAAATCCCATGGATGGAGGAGCCTGGTGGGCTGCAGTCCATGGGGTCGCTAAGAGTCGGACACGACTGAGCGACTTCACTTTCACTTTTCACTTTCATGCATTGGAGAAGGAAATGGCAACCCACTCCAGTGTTCTTGCCTGGAGAATCCCAGGGATGGGGGAGCCTGGTGGGCTGCAGTCCATGGGGTCGCACAGAGTCGGACACGACTGAAGTGACTTGGCAGCAGCAGCAGCAGGCATTAGTTCATAATGTCACAAATGCAGGACATAAGGCATCTGAAAACTTTTATTTGGTAAGTGCTAGATTTTGTAGCTTAGGTTTTTGAAATTTTCCTATTTTCTTTGTCCACAGTCGTCTGTACTCCTCTTTGTTTTGATTTAAAAATTTCAGCCCCTTACCTTCATGTTTTTTTTTTTTCTTTAGTGTCATGATTTAATTTGGATTTCTTATCTCTTTCTGTGTTTCCTTTGTTGGAAGAATATAAATCATAATGGCAAAGGTTGTCTCTTTGTCCCGAACCATCATAAATAAGCCCAAAGAACAGGCCGTAAAAATGTAAGAAATTTGTAGATTAAAAAACATGAGCAATGTTTTTTGTACCCACCTGGTGTTTGGAGGTAAAAGTACAGTTTGCAACTAGTAAATTATTAACACTTTTCTACCAAGGATTTCCTTCTTCCTTAGGGTCTCTGTGACTAATACATAGTCAATTTAAGAATTAGAAAGGTGTCAAACATGATAAACACATTTTATAATCATGTATTCAAAAGAGGAATTGGGAATAATGAATATGATTATAATTAGTTGGAATAATTATACAATTATTCTAATAAATATATGTTAATAATAAAAATGTGCACATTCTTATAGCGAGGGGAGGAAAATGCTAGAGCTTTTGGAAGCTCAGATTTCATATATTTTGAAGGCAATTCAAGGAGGCTTAAAGGCAATTATAAGAATGCAAAACTTTTACTTTCCTGATATTTTTTCTTCGCTAGGTAGCCATCTAATGGCTGTCATTCATTCACTCATTTATTCATTCATTTACTCAGTATTTACAGAAATCCCATAATATGCTGAGCAGGGGCTGGAGACGCATAGTGAACAAGGTAGATGCCCAGCCCTCCTGGAAGCTTCAAGTTCGGTGCAGACAGGCGGATGCCGCGAAGTCCACGCGTGGTGGGAAACGGACACACTTTCAGAGCAGTGTCGGGCGTGCGGATAGGAGGAGAGCCAAACGACCACCAGGGCGTCAGGGAGGGCTCCCCGGAGGAATAACTTGCAGCTGGGAAAGGAGTCGGAGGCAGGGGGGTTTTCTGGGCAGCTGACAGTGACCCCTTTGAACTACTTGCTGGAAAAATTGTAGCTTTGAGTAACCCGTGCTGAAACAACTCCGTTTGTGGCACCCTTATGCTCTGGGCTCTGGTGTTAGGTGTTTTAGGCAGAGCCTCTCATTGATTACCTCCAGTAAATTCCCTGGTGGCATTAGCCCATCTTACACAGGAGGAAACTGAGGCTTGCTGAGAGTGGGCTGTCTCTCCAAGGGTACTCACCTGTGTCTGGTTGGGATAGGGACCTTGGTTTCTAAGGCACTGAAGTTTGTGCTCTTTTTGGGCACTGCCCTGTGTTCGTCTTCCATTCTGAGATGGGCACAGAAATCCTGCATTTGAATTTTAACCTGCCTAGTTCAGAGCAATCTAGTTTATTGAATATTGTCTTTATTTGCCTCCTGAGCAAATTAGTGTAAGTGGGGTACTATTGAGATGTATCTGCATTGTGAACTCCTTTTCACAGTACCTCACAAAGAATGCTTTTACAAATGTATGTATATATATACTCAGTAAAGGCTTAAATTTTTCTTTGCAAGGAATATCATACAAATGTTAGATCAATTAATTTAAACATGGGTAGAGCTTACTTCTTGGAAGAAAAGTTATGACCAACCTAAATAGCATTTTGAAAAGCAAAGACATTACTTTGCCAACAAAGGTCCGTCTAGTCCAGGCTATGGTTTTTCCAGTGGTCATGTATGGATGTGAGAGTTGGACTGTGAAGAAAGCTGAGCGCTGAAGAATTGATGCTTTTGAACTGTGGTGTTGGAGAAGACTCTTGAGAGTCCCTTGGACTGCAAGGAGATCCAACCAGTCAGTCCATTCTGAAGGAGATCAGCCCTGGGTGTTCTTTGGAAGGAATGATGCTAAAGCTGAAACTCCAGTACTATGGCCACCTCATGCGAAGAGTTGACTCATTGGAAAAGACTCTGATGCTGGGAGGGATTGGGGGCAGGAGGAAAAGGGGACGACAGAGCATGAGATGGCTGGATGTTATCACTGACTTGATGGACATGAGTTTGAGTGAACTCCGGGAGATGGTGATGGACAGGGAGGCCTGACATGCTGTGATTCATGGGGTCGCAAAGAGTCGGACACGACTGAGCGACTGAACTGAACTGAACTGAACTGAGTGAATTTTTTAAAATTTTTATTTATTTATTTTACTTGGAGGCTAATTACTTTACAACATTGTAGTGGTTTTTGCCATACAGTGACATGAATCAGCCACGGGTGTACATGTGCCCCCCATCCTGAACCCCCTCCCACCTCCCTTCCATCCCATCTCTCAGGGTCCTCCAAGTGCACCAGCTTTGAGTGCCCTGTTTCACACATCGAACTTGGACTGGTGATCTGTTTCACAGATGGCAATATACATGTTTCAATGCTATTCTCTCAAATCATCCCAACCTCGCCTTCTCTCACAGCGTCCAAAAGTCTGTTCTTTATATCTGCATCCCTTTTGCCATCTTGCATATAGGGTCATCATTACCATCTTTCTAAATAACATATATATATGCGTTAATATACTGTACTAGTGCTTTTCTTTGTGACAAAAACAGCTCAGGTGGACTGAAGGGAAGGCAGTGGGTGTCCTCGGATGACTCCTCGGGCGAGGAAAGGCCAAGGGGGCGGGGCTGAACTTTAGAGCATCACCCGATCTGTCAGTGACACCGGTGTTTACGGGCTGTCACAGGCGGGGGCGGTCACTGCTGACCCAGCCTCACTGCATCAGCACCATCGGAGCCCGGGGTGAGGCACACACACAGGTTCCCGGAAAGCACCTTTCCAGTCTTCCCACCAGCGTGACTTCTGCAGCCCAAGCAGAGTGCACAGGGGCCGTGCTGGGGAGACTGGATGGATATCAAAGTGCCTGGATAAGTGGAAACGGCTTTCGTTATCCACCGGCCTGTGGTTCACCCGATGCCGGGCCCTGTGGTTTCCGGGAGGACGGCCCTGCCGAGGAAGCAAGCCCCACATCTGGCTGGAGGCCTGGACCGGTGATGGGATGTCAGGAGATGCAGACGGGGCGGGGGTAGGGGTGCTGCTTCTGTGACTCCTGCGGAGGGCAGCTGTCAGGGGCTGTCCTCGAGGGCTCCGCCCCGAGGACCCTGCCCGTTGCTGCTGAACACAGAATGTTCCAGAAAACAGGAGGGAGAAGGCTGTATCTAAACTCCCCGCAGGACTTAGCTTCTCTGGGCAGTGACAACTTCAAAGGAGGGATGGTAGGAGCAGAAACTCTAGGGAGAAAAACCTCAAGGTTATGGAGGAAGAGGAATCTCAGGACAAGTTTCTCTTTTCTGCTGTTTATTGCATCCATTCCTGGCTGGTGTGTGCACTGACCAGTAGGTACTGAAGACCGCTGACCTACTCAGCAAGTGCCCGAGTGTGGAGTCTCATAGATGCAAGAAGGGAAAGCCAGAGCATCTGGGGACATTTCAACTCCAATGCCGATAAAATCCACCTCAGATACAAAGCGTGAATTGATGCTACCAACCAGGTGAAAAGCTAAGGATTTGAGTGGGTACTATTTCTGCAAAACTCCAGGTATTAAATCCGAGGCTGGCAGTATCAAAGGCTGCCACTGGGGGGCCCCAGTGATCTGTACAATGAACTTTTCCCATCTGAATAAATAAGTGAAAAAAAAAGAAATGATTTAAACGAGTGAATTGAATTATGAAAGATTATATGCAAATGCACCCAAAGCGGTAAGGGGTAAATACAGCACAGTGTAATGTGATAAATATGTGGAGCCGGCTGCCTTCATTAGGGATTGTTTAAATTCCACCCCTGCCTCAGCGCCCTGCACATGAAAAGAAAGAAACTCTCCAGGAAAAAGGAGAACAAGGGCTGTTTTCCAGTTCTTTGAACACCATACACGCGTCCATGGCTGCGTGTGTGTTTGTGTACCTGTGTGAGTGAGGAGAGAAAGGGAGGGAAAAGTGTGAATATTGATCACACTTTCTTGTGACACCGTGCTGTGCCAAGTGGCTTCAGTTGTGTCTGACTCTCTTTGACCCCATGGACTGTAGCCCGCCAGGCTCCCCTGTCCATGGGATTCTCCAAGCAAGAATCCCGGAGTGGGTTGCCATGCCCTCCTCCAGGGGATCTTCCCGACCCAGGGATTGAACCCAGGTCTCTTACATCTCCTCCATTGGCAGGTGGGTTCTTTACCACCAGCGCCACCTGGGAAGCCACTCTTGTGACACAGTGATTCTCCAACCTGAGCCTGGCTCAGAGTCACCTGCAGAGCTTGGTAAATACAACTAGCTGGGTCCCCAGCCCATTCAGCAGATCTGGGTGGCCTGAGAATTTGCATTTCTAACAGGTTCCTTGGCCCGGGGATCACACTTTGAGAACCACTGTTGTCATACATGACATGTCAACCTTGGGAGTTACTCACTTGAAACTAGGGCATTTGGGCAAATAAAGGAGATGCCGCTTAGAAAGTGTTCCACCGTGTCCCTATTCTGTGTCTGATATCCACATCTTAAAGGGCACCCTCTTCCTCCAATGAACACACCTCCTCCGTGTGACCGTCCCTGAAACCCCTACCTACATTCCCAAAGGCTCCATCCTTTCTAAGTGATTGGGAAGGCAACTTCATTAGTAAAGCAGAGACATCACTTTGCTGACAAAGGTCCGTATAGCCAAAGCTATGGTTCTTCCAGTAGTCACGTACAGATGTGGGAGCAGGAACATAAAGAAGGCTGAGCACCGAAGAACTGATGCTTTGGAACTGTGGTGTTGGAGAAGACTCTTGAAAGTCCCTTGGACTGCAAGGAGATCAAACCAGTCCATCCTAAAGAAAATCAGTCCTGAATATTCATTGGAAGGACTGATGCTGAAGCTGAAACTCCAATACTTTGGTCACCTGATGTGAAGAGCCAACTCACTGGAAAAGACCCTGATGCTAGGAAAGACTGAAGGCAGGAGGAGAAGGGGACAACAGAGGAGGAGATGGTTGGATGGCATCACTGGCTCAACGGACATGAATTTGAGCAAACTCTGGAGGATGGTGGAGGACAGAGGAGCCTGGTGTGCTGCAGTCCATAGGGTCCATTTATGTTCATCTTGAGTCTGCCTTGTTAAGCCTAATTATAAATAGCCTATGAAGTGAAGAAGGGGGAAGAAAAACTGTCCTGAGATTATTTCACAATCAAATCTAAAGGGATATTTCTTGAAACTCTAGCTTGGGGACTGTGAATACAAAGTGCTTGTAAGCTATTAAAGAACAGACGGTGACACTGTTTAATTTTATTGCTCCTCATTCAAATGGGCTTTTAATTAAAATATGTGTGGATGCTCCTAGTACTAGAGATTTAACTCCCAAGTCTTGTCCCATCTTTAGAGGGGAAGTTCTGACACACACAGTAGTGACAGCCTTTGGGGCAGGGTCTGTGGTGGTGCAGAGGACTTTGTCAGGCTTGGAGTGGGGAAGTCCTTGGTTTCATCACTGTAGAAGCATCCCGTCAGTGGGCAAGCACCCCATCCGCCACCTACCTTCATCACCTGCCCAATAATTAGATGGCATTGCCCAACCCTTTTGGTCCCAAAGACCAGTTTTGTGGGAGATAAGTTTTTCTGTGGTAGGGGGCAGGTGTGGGGAATGGTTTGCAAATAATTCAAGTGCATTGCATTTATTGCGCACTTTATTTTACTATTATGACATCAAGTCTACCTCGGATCATTAGGCGTTAGGTCCCAGAGGTTGGGGACTCTCGAGCTTGAAGATGTTGGCATTGGTGATGTGTTTTTTAGCCACAAGTGAATTTTTCTGGCATTGGGGTGTAGTATTTTTTCTCTTTTTACACTTGTGATGAATCAGAGCCACATTCTCCCAGGAAACTGGCCTAGTCATACTTTTAACTGGATGATATCTATGAATTAATTTGAAAAACTGGAATCTCTCTGGCAAAACTGGAATTTTCTATAATGAAAAAATAGAAGTAATCAGAATATTCTGAAAGTGGGGTTGGAGGCAGGTGTTTGTTTGCTATTTCCTAGTATGAATGCACAAGCATCATGTTGAAATCCACTGACTCAGAGCGGTGATTCTCAAGCCTGGCCGACGAACAGAACCTTTAGAGAAAATAGGGTTTCCCTGGTCCTACCTTTACCCGTGAATTAGAACACTCGGGGGTTGGTGGGGTGCATTTTGGTGCAGGAATATATATTTTTATAAATCTCTCTACAAGATCCTGTTAATTAGTCATCTGGGCGGAAATCCCATGGACAGAAGAGCCTGGTGGGCTACAATCCAAGGGGTCGCAAGACTCAGACACGACTTGGTGACTCCACCACCGCCGCTGGCTTGGCGTATGTGACGAGTCATCCTTCCGTGCCTCCTCTTGCACTCTCGTGACGTGCCAGTGACTGAATCACTGATGAATTCTGAGTTTTCTCCTTGCATGTAATTGCTAAATAGAGACTTTTCCACTTGAAAGCCTCCAACTATATTGAAACCACCTTCAGATATGTCCTAGAATATACATTTTCCCCAGAGCTCAGTCAGTTCACGTTAATTAATTGTTTTGGGAGGAACGAAAACATACTTGCTCACCTCGGCACCGGAGTATTAATTGATTAATCAGTAGAAATTGGAATATTACCATGTTCAACACCTACCAAGCCCTTTGCTCAGTGAGCCACAAAATCACCATTTTCCAAGAGCCCAAGAAGCTCTGTCTCCTAGAACAGTGTGTGTGTGTGCTAAGTCGCTTCAGTCGTGTCTGACTCTTTGTGGCCCCATGGACTGTAGCCCACCAGGCTCCTCTGTCCATGGGGTTCTCCAGGCAAGAATCCTGGAGTGGGTTTCTGCTTTTCCCAAAGCAGTGAAAAAGAAGACTCAGCAGGGGCAAGACGTGCTGAGAAAAGGGAAACACAGAATGACTCATGGGCTCCACGCGAGGGCACTCACTCAGGTTGTCAGTGCTTTCAGCAACATTTATTATTTCCACGTTTTGTGTCAATATGTGGGATGGAGGGAAAAAACCCTGACAACAATGCCTAACATCATAAGAAAATAAGGTGACACAAAAGATATGTAACGTGTAAAGATTTCATCAGATGTCTCTGTGTTCTTTTTTACGACTGCATGGGAACCCGCAGATGTTAAACATGAGATATGTGTGTTCAGACGTATTTATTTGTGTATAGATGATGCACACAAAACTTTTTGTCCTTCTCTTTCCCCACCCACCTCCCTGTGTTTTTGGATGTCTAGGATGCAACAGAAAATCTTCAGAGCAGAGCCGGGGGTGCGGGGGCAATTGAAGGACTCTGAGCTGTCTAATAATCACAGTGTCCCACCTCTTCAAGGGTTTCTTTGAGTCAGGGACTTTGCTAAGCCTCCTATATTCACTGGGAAGCCCACGTGGCTCCAATGGTAAAGCATCCAGCTGCTAAAGCAGGAGATTCGGGTTTGATCCCTGAGTCAGGAAGGTCCCCTGGAGAAGGAAATGGCAACCCACTCTAGTATTCTTGCCTGGGAAATCCCATGGACAGAGGAGCCTGGTGAGCTACAGTCCATGGGGTCACAAAGAGTTGGACACAACTTAGCAACTGAGCATGCATGCTATGTTCATTATCTCATTTAATATCTTGATGATAGTCTCATAGCTAAATAGTATTATCCCATTTTACAGATGAGGAAATTAAAGCTTAGTGAGGTTAAGAGACTTGCCTAGGGTCACAGAAGTCTATAAATAGTGGAGTACAATTTGAACTTAAGTCAAACATAAAAGTCCATGCTTTCTTGGTTTTACCTACTACCCCATCTGTAAGGTAATGGGAATCGTACCCGCTGGTATTTTTGTCTGATTCAGCTGCTTTAGAAGAAACTATTGACTGCAGAAATGATTCAGAATTCTCGTGCAAAAAAATTGTTTTTTTTAAAAGAACTAAGCAACCATATAGACTCTCAGGAACCTGGAATTTCAAGCTACCTTTGAGATTAGGAGTCTGACCTCTTGTTTAGTATGAAGTCATCTTCTGACAATTCAGTATATTCTAATTTTGAAAAAGTACTTTCTTATATGGAACTGAAATCTGCTTACCTCTTAGATCCAACAGAAAATTAACCTTGTCTACACAAAACAAGCCTTTCCTCATCTAACATTGCAATGAGCGAAGTATAAAACAGTCTGTCCTTTTCAAGCCAGACATCTCCAGCTCTTTTTCAATGGTATGTCATTTGACATTACTATGGGAATCTTGATTGCATTCCTTGGAGATATTCCAGTTACTCAATGTCTCCTCTTAAATTGTGGTCTTCAAAATGAGGCCGTGCTGCAGAGGTGGTCTGACCTAGATGGAGAATGCTTTTTCTGAACGTCATACTTCGACAGTGGGATGAAGGCAGTGGCTGTACTTCATAGACACGGAAGGAATCAAGATGTTATACTTCTAGGAATCCGACTTTAGACTTCAGGCCTGCAAGAAATGTACCAGTGAAACCCACTGCTGTGCATGTCCAGGTCCACCCAGGGAGAGCGAGGGATTTCCTGTGGAAATTCCTACCCTTTATAAACTCAGAATTATTTGCTTTGCAAGATCAGAGTCCAGGGCTTCCCTTTTGCTAACTGATGAAATTACTCAAATGCATGCTGGGGTAGGGTAATAGGTAAGAGGGAGCAGTCATCCACTTGAAGGAGCTGGGAAATTGTAAGCCCCTACCTGAACTTGGCTCCCAGCTGAAGGGTCAAGAAGGAATATGATTTTCGTATTTGACATTAAACATTTTTCATATGTACGTGCACTCATTTAGGGAGTTTGAAAGCCACATTCAATATTGTCTTAAAACCACTGATGTTTTCTTCAGAAAGCTCAAGTTAAGTCATAACAATAAACCTGCTTTGAAATGTTCCCCGTTACAAGAATTCCTACTTACCATTCAACGCAGCCTGATCATTTCAAAATAGCATTGAGCCAAAGACAGCTCTGTTGACCAGTAGAGTTGGCATGTTTAGCCCACTTTTAAATGGAGTTGAATTTCCTAGGTCTGTTTATATTTTCTATTGAAACTGACATGAAGTACAATATTGGTGTCACAATTATACCTCTCAGTTTAATGAAGATTAAGAACACGTTGGTATTCTCCAGTCTTTAGGGTTAGCAGAAGAATACTGTATTAGTCTTAGGATTTTTCTGCTCTTTGGATTGTTCAAGAACTCCAGAGGTTTGCTTGGTCTTGAAAAAGTGGAAGGGTTTTTGGTCCAGGGCAGCTGATATTGTTATAGTGAAGCATATAGTGCTTTTTCATCATCTGTTATTGTTCAGTCACTAAGTCATGTCCGACTCTTTGTGACCCCAAGGATTGCAGTATGCCAGGCTTCCCTGTCCTTCACTCTCTCCCAGAGCCTGCTCAAACTCATGTGCATTGAGTCTGTGATGCCATCCAACCATCTCATCCTCTGTCGTCCCCTTCTCCTCCTGCCCTCAGTCTTTCCCAGCATCAGGGTCTTTTCCAATGAGTTGGCTCTTCGCATGAGGTAGCCAAAGTATATTGGAGCTTCAGCTTCAAATTTAGTCCTTCCAATGAATATTCAGGGTTGATTGCCTTTAGGACTGACTGGTTTGATCTCCTTGCTGTCCAAGGAACTCTCAAGTCTTCTCCAAAACCACAGTTCAAAAGCATCAATTCGTTGGCGCTCAGCCTCCTTTATGGTCCAACTCTTACATCTGTATGTGACTACTGGAAATCTATGGGGCTCTGCTTCTCCTGATGGGTTTCAGAAGTGACCACGTCTCCAAGGGAGTCATGGAAGCCCTCACCTGGGGAGGTCTGTGCTCCGTGTCTAGTGCTTTACAGACTTCTCTCGTGGCCATATTTCTACTGACAATGTAGCTTTCATGCAGCACATAGGCCCTTCCGATGTCATTGGGGAAAATCTTTTATTTTCTAAATTTAATTCCTTCTAGAGAAATTATTTCTATTGATAGATCACCTTACCATACTATCTTGTTTTAAACTATTTCAAGGGACTTCCTTGGTGATCCAGTGGTTAAGGCTCTACCTTCCAATACAGGGGGTATGGGTTCGATCCCTGGCCGGGAAACTAACATCCTGTATGCTGTGCTGAGTAGTAAAACAAACAAATAAGTAAACGACTTCAAACCTTCAAGTCTTTTGTGGCAACAGGCACGTACAGAATGAAACCTTCAATTTACCTAACTTTCTCACAGTTCTCAGTTCAGTTCAGTCGCTCAGTCGTGTCCGACTCTTTGCAACCCCGTGAATCGAGCACGCTAGGCCTCCCTGTCCATCACCAACTCCTGGAGTTCACTCAGATTCACGTCCATTGAGTCAGTGATGCCATCCAGCCAACTCATCCTCTGTCGTCCCCTTCTCCTCCTGCCCCCAATCCCTCCCAGCATCAGAGTCTTTTCCAATGAGTCAACTCTTCGCATGAGGTGGCCAAAGTACTGGAGTTTCAGCTTCAGCATCATTCCTTCCAAAGAAATCCCAGGGCTGATCTCCTTCAGAATGGTTGGATCTCCTTGCAGTCCAAGGGACTCTCACAGTTCTAACGGTTGTTAAATGGACATGGCCACTTAGATGAAAAACCTTTGCTAGACGTAACTTTGTTCCTTTGTCTTGGTCAATACCTGCACCTGTGGCATTTTGGTTTTTATTAGGAGAGGCTGTTGCTACCGCGAATGACCGCCACATTTTTTTGGGTTCTCTTTCCTTTGATATCAATTTAAAGATGAATTCTCCAGGTTTTAGTGTCCTATCATTTTGATGATTTCCAGCTTTGTTACTGACTTACAGTGAGTTCTATTAGAATTCTTGTTTTTATTCACTGAAGAAATGCATACATTAATAAGCTGATTTGGAATTTTAATAGAGTACCAGCAATACAACCAGGCAGCTGTGATTAGATGTCAGAAAATCTGCTGCACTGGTTGTCAGATCCATGAAATGTTTTGTGCAGGAAGAGGAGACGTGTGTGTGCTCAGTCGTGTCCAACTCTTTGTGAGCCCATGGACTGTAGCCCGCCAGGCTCCTCTGTCCATGGGATTTTCCAGACAAGAATACTGGAGTTGCCATTTCCTTCTCCAGGAAGAGAGGATGGTTTGCTACAGATCCTGTCTGGGCAGAAACCAGTCAAAAGGTAGCATCCACAGTCTTTCGCTAGAGGGCACTCTGCAGCAGGCCGGGTTTGGCACATCTTTCTGTTTTCTTCAGACAGTATTGGGACTGACATGTATACCCTATTAATAGGGCTTCCCCAATGGCTCAGCAGGTAGAGAATCCACCTTTCAATGCAGGGGACACAGGAGACTCGGGTTCAACCTCTGGGTTAGGAAGATCCCTGGAGGAAGAAATGGCAACCCACTCCAGTATTTTTGCCTGAAAAATCCCATGGACAGAGAAGCCTGCTGGGCTACAGTCCACGGGGTCATGAAGAGTTGGACGGGACGGAGGAACTAAGTGCTGTGCACTGTTGATGCCATCTATAAAATGGACAACTAATGAGAACCTCTGGAGAGCACAGGGAACTCTGCTCAGTGCTCCGTGGTGACCTAAAGGAGAGGCGAATCCAGAAACCAGGGCGCATGTGTATATACGTATAGCCGATTCACTTTGTGGCTCCGGAAACTAACACAACGTTGTAAAGCAGCTCTGCTCCAGTAAAAATTAAAAAAAAAGAGAAGTTGTCAGGAAAAGCTCTTCTTGAATGCAGAGGCGAAATATAGATGCTGGCACAATTCGTATGGGATTTAAATTCATTCATGCTTCAGGTCATCTTTGGTATATTTCAAATGGTAAATCAAAGAGGAGAAAGAACATGGCTTTGAGGAGTCAGAGTAGATTATGAAAAGTCAATTCGATTAGCTGTCTAGATAGGTGTTACCAAAAAAATACAGTAAGAAAAATGAAGACATCCCTGTGAGTATGAGTACAACAATTCAGTCGTTTACTTGTTTGGTTTACACATGTGAGTCAACAGAAGTAAAAATGAAGGCTACCCACACTTATCCATCCCTCAGTAAGCTGCACACTTAGAAAACAGGACAAGGATATAAAATTTTGCATGAGAACTGCGTGGATGAATTATGACTTTGAGACCCTTATTAAACTATTTCAGACCTCCTTATGTTTACAATTGTAACACAAGCATTGTTAAAAGGGCTTCCCTAGTGGCTCAGGCAGTAAAGAATCCGCCTGCAATGCAGGAGATCTGGGTTGGATCCCTGGATTGGAAAGATCCCTTGGAGAAGGGAATGACTACCCACTCTAGAATAGCTTGAATGAATTATAATGACTTTGAGACCCCTGTTAAACTATTTTCTGACCTCCTTGTGTTTACATTTGTAACATAAACATCGTTAATACGCATTTCAGCCTTGATTTCCTGGGTTTGTAAGAGAAAAGAGTAAGAAGAAAAAAGAATAAAACCTTGGCTAGAACCATCTAGGAAGTAGTAATAATTTTATGGTGTTGTTTTGATACAGATTAAAAGCCAAATGAAATAACTTATTGTGCAAAACTCCATTAAGTGGCTTATAACTTAAAAACAAGTGCTAATACCTTCTCCTTTTGGAGTTGAGTGAAACTTGCAGAGTGGAGTGGTTGCTAACTTCAGTGGAAATGGAAAAATTCACCTGGTTTTGAGTATTTAAAATGCCTGAGGGGAAGCTGGGGAAAAATGTGATTTCCACGTACATTTTGCAGCCAGGACGAGACTATTTGCATAGCTGTGTCCATCCATCTGTCCACATATTTGAGAGCGTGTGCTCTGGGCGCCAAAGGCAAAATGAATAATGCACAGATCTGGGTCCCTGAAGGCCCGGGCGGGGGAGGCAAAGGTCTGTGAGGCTGCGGGAGGGGCCACCCCGGCTCAGACAAGCCACCGCCTCTGTCTGTCTCATATTCATACTAAATGTGGCTCACTTTTCTAGTACTGCTCTCGTTTCTGAACCTCGAGCAGGTTTTTGAACTCCAGTGTTAATAAGGAAAACCGATGCTGGGGCTCTTCTCAGGGGAGGTAAAATTGAGATTGCATTTAAACTCCGAAAGTTAGGAATGAATGAACGTGCTGCTTTATCATTGAAATGCATGTTCATCCTTAATTCCAAACGTCGCCTTTGCTTTCTCATACACCGTAGGCAACAGAAAACAAAAGCTCGACCTTTGCTGAACTGCAATAGTTTAAGATAATACTTTCCTTGATCTCTGGAAGGCTTGTCAGGATTAAAGTATTTCGTGCTATTTTCTGGCAGAGGTAAGAAACCTGCCATTGGCCTATGCCTTTAAGCATGTAATAGTTCAACTCAGTGATGAAAATTCCGAGTCTGGGTTGAGAGTGCAGTGCCTCTTTTTTGAAGTGAAAAATAGAGGTTCTGGTCTTCTTCGGATAAGCATTTCTTCAACCATTCCGGTGCCGCGCAAGAAGCCTCAGAGTCATCTTCAAGTCCATTTTCTCTCTGAATTCTTGGATCATTTAGTCATCAAGGCCTATTGATTTTGTGGTTGTCGCTCAGTCCTGTCTGATTCTTTTGTGACCCAGGCTTTTGTAGCCTGCCAGGCTCCTCTGTCCATGGAATTCTCCAGGCAAGGATGCAAGAATGAAGGGAATAATTTGCCATTCCCTCCTCCTGGGGATCTTCCCGACCTGGGGATGGAACCCGTATCTCCTGCTTTGGCAGGCAGGTTCTTTACCGCTGAGCTACCTGGGAAGCCCTTGTCAATTTTGTCTCTTAAATATTGCCCTTAAAATAGCCATAAACAGTCTTTCTGACTTTTTCTTCTACTCCGATCTATTTCCCATACAGTGTTGTTTTTAAAAAACAGAATCTCTCTGCAAACACTGACTCTTCAAAGCTTTAGAAGGACACCCAGGACGTGAACGAGAACAAGGGAACACTGACTCAACTGATGGAATTAGGGAAACTGTCCTCCAGCCCATCTGAGCAGGAAACTCCCCTACTTCGCCCTTTCGTGGTACCTTGTGGCCCGCAGACTAGAGTCCAAGCTTGTTACTCGGTAGCATGCAGGCCCTGGTTACCCCACACCCCACTCCTCACGCTTTCTTAGTCTCTATCACTTTTCCTTCTCTCTTTCCACATTTTCTGCCTCTTCTCTTCTCTGTTCATTTCCTTATGAATCTGACATAACTGTGTCCTCTTCCCCAGGGGCCCCTTCCTTCTCTTCGGCCTGTCCGCTCAGCCTGGAAAACATCCCCTTTCCATCTCTTTTCCTGCTCACTCTCCAAACGCTCAGCTCCAATGTCCTTCCTCTGTCACCTCTCCAGGGCTGGTAGCCGCCTTCCCCGGGACCCTCCGGATGATGTAGCCTCGGAGAGGGATTCCACGCCGCTGTCTTAAAAAATTTATTTTTAATTGCAGACTAGTTGCTTTACAATGTTGTGTTGGTTTCTGCTGCACACAAATGTGAATCAGCCATAAATATGCATGTCTCCTTCCTCTTGAGCCTCCCTCCCGCCCCAGTCCCCGAGTCCCAGCCCTCTAGGTCACCGCAGAGCACTGGGCTGTGCTCCCTCCGTTACAGGACAGCTTCCCTCTGGCTATCTGTTCTGCACACGGTAGTGTCTATACCCAGGGACAGGGGAGCCTGGTGGGCTGCCGCCTATGGGGTCGCACAGAGTCGGATACGACTGAAATGACGTAGCAGTAGCAGTGTATATATGTCAGCCCTACTCTCCCAATTTGTCCCACCCTTGCCTCATCAGTTTTTCATTATTGGTTATATCCTCTCAGGGCTGCCCTGATAGCTCAGTTGGTAAAGAATCCGCCTGCAATGCAGGAGACCCCGGTTTGATTCCTGGCTCGGGAAGATCCCCTGAAGAAGGGATAGGCTACCCCCTCCAGTATTCTTGGGCTTCCCTTGTGGCTCAGCTCATATAGAATCCACCTGCAATGCGGGAAACTTGGGTTTGATCCCTGGGTTGGGAAGACCCCCTGGAGAAGGGAAAGGCTACCCACTCCAGTATTCTGACCTGGAGAATTCCATGGACTGTATAGTCCCATGAGGTTGCGAAGAGTCTGACACGACTGAGCAACTTTCACTTTCATTTTCTTTGTACCCTCTCAACTAAACTGAACTCTAACCAAGGCAGAGTCTATGCTTTTTATATCTTTGTGCCCAAGTGCCTAGTGGAGGGGCTGACACACCCTGAGTGTTGGTAAGTGTTTGTCGGTTGAATAAATGAAATAATGTCACCGTCTAGCTAGTGTTGCTGATTCTTCATTTTGCTCCAGGCACTTTAATTCTGGACTTTGGCCAAGAACATCAGTTTGGCTGAACGGAATGAGCTCATTTTTTTTTTTTTTTTTTGCTATAAAGTGTGTTCCTTTACTAGCCTTTAAAATGACCATCCTGATATTTACCCTTTCTTTCATATCACAAATACAGTAGAACATTTTCTATCTTCAGTCAATGAGAACAAAAGTTGTCTAGGCCAGATACATCATTAACTTCACTTTGGATTCCTTCGAGGAAGGCAAATGAAGACCAAGCAGAACAAATTTGTCTCCTGCGTGTTTCTTCTGGCAGTTTCTTTTCTGGGCTAATCTTTCAGTTTCAACAAAAGCTGGAGTGAGTTGAGGGCAAGGCCAGTTGACATATTGATCCAGTTATAAATGGTCCTGAAAGGTCCCTCTTGGCTTTGGCTAACGTCTGGGCTCAGCCAGTCCCTGCAAGGCTGAATTATTTCTAGGTCAATCATTTCTTCTTGGTTCTTCTCTCCAAGCAAATGCTTAAAACCTCAGATAAGAAGTATTTTCTGTGTACCCAAAGGTGGAAAGTGAATTGTGGTTGAGTTGCAGTCTTATTGTTCTTTTTGGGAAGATGGAAGGGCGGTGACTTACATACTGGCCCTCTGGTTTATTTGTTGTGATTTTGCTAATCAAGTGCCCGCTCCCTTTTCTCTTCCTGTCTGCCCAGCCTTCAGCAAAGCGCTGGCATCTGAGTTAAGTGAGAGGGAGGGGCGAGTTTTGTGAGGTGGCAGGATGCCAACATTCCTTCGCCTTCTGCCGTCTTGTGAGTGATGCCAAGTCATCTGGTGGCTACTTGTAGCCGAGCAAAGCGTTATTAATTATTCCCTGACAATTCTCTCAAGGATTTCTCAAACCGCTGATTTCAAGTAGCTATGGAGGAGATATCAGGATGATTAAGCACAAGGGCACTTAGTAGCGTGAACATTACACAAAGGGAAAGTTTTGCACAGGTCTTTTAAAAAAAAATAATTATACTTATTTATTTTTAATTGACTGATGATTGCTTTATAATATTGGTTTGATTTGTCATACGACAACATGAATTAACCACAGGGGTACATATATCCCCTCCCTCTTGAGTCTCCCTCCCACCCTTACCTGCCCCTCTAGGTTATTACAGAGCCCCAGTCTGAGTTCCCTGAGACATACAGCAAATTTCCATTGGCTATCCATTTACGTACCTTAGTGTACATTGCTTAGTGTATATTCGAAGAAGGCAATGGCACCCCACTCACAGTACTTTTGCCTGGAAAATCCCATGGACAGAGGAGCCTGGTGGGCTGCAGTCCATGGGGTCACTAGAGTCAGACACGACTGAGCGACTTCACTTTCACTATTTGCTTTCATGCATTGGAGAAGGAAATGGCAACCCACTCCAGTGTTCTTGCCTGGAGAATCCCAGGGATGGGGGAGCCTGGTGGGCTGCCGTCTGTGGGGTCGCACAGAGTCGGACACGACTGAAGCGACTTAGCAGCAGCAGCAGCAGCAGCAGTGTATATTGCACAGGTCTTCTTGTCCTGACTTTACACCATCCCCCCATCACGTCTGCTGAAGCAGGAGGATGAATATATAGGGCAGCAAAGCTAAGACAAATGAGCACCTCTCTTCGCAGCCGCCGAGCGATCTGGCTGGACGGCAGCGAGTATAAACAGTGAGGGCTCTGGGGCGAGAAGAGAAAACTGCTGATGAAGCACTCACTTTGACTGGATTTATAATATTATAGGAAGAAACTTCAAGGAGGAGAGAGATGGGAAGGGCTGAGGTAATTTGGGGTGAGGGCGGGGAGACCTATTGATGGCTCTTTAGTGGTCATAACTCAGCAGCTTTGTTTGGCTTGCTCCGTGACCTGACCTTCCCCAATACTCTTGTTTGACAGCCCCAGAGAATAAATTCCTCCTTCCTCCACCTCGCAGGCCCCGCAGAGGCAGCTGGAACAGAGCAGCTGCGCGGCAGATCCGATAAGTTCACTTCCAGAGGCGAGAGGGTAATTTGTCCTGCCTCCTCACTCCATCACTGACCTTTCTGTTCCAGTGCTGCCCAGGGTACCAATTAGTGCTAATTGCTGCCGATACTGGTGAAAGATTCTGTGACAAGTCTCGGCTCAGAAGGGGGCTGAGACCCCTAACTCATTTCATGGAGAGGATGCCCACGAGAGGAAGTGCTTTGGGATAAGATAGCAGGAAGGCTGGGCCGTGCAAAAGAAGATCATTACCAAGAGCCCCGTGCTTTTCAACAGGCCTGTCTCATTATCCTCCGCTAACAGATACTGAAAATCACACTTTTAATTAATTTTCCCAGAAAGAGGAATTTTACTACTTCTTTTCCAGATCTTGCTTTGATGTGAGAGGACCCAAAAGAATCCCCAAAGTAAGAGTCAATCTAATAATGTCTGGGGTGAGAAATTCACTGCTTCAGCTCCACCTAGCAAAACAGCAGGAGGTCTTTATGCCCAGGGAAATGCATTTTTAACAGACTTGCTCTAACGTGTCAGAGTTTCCTGCATGAAGTTGAGGGAGTAAGCATGGCTTTTGAGATCTTCCCATTTGATGGACAAGAAAATATCAGTGTAGCGTAGAAGCAGGTCTCCTTATATCATTGCAATTAGCCGCATTATTGCAAGTGAAAAAGTCCCCTCATAGGAGATCAGTGGCTCTGCTGTCATGTTTTTAAATTAGTGTAAAAATTAGTGTAAATTAGTGTAGAGCTGCTTTGTATTAGCCAAGAGAAAGTTGAGAGTTTTCTGATTTGACCATTACACCACTGAAAAAGGCAGTTCATTTCATATATGTGTATTCCAGCCCAAACCAGCTCTAACAATTGCCAACTGCCAGTTATAAATAGCTTTCCTCTTTGAAATAAAGCTTCATCTTTCAAATTGCTACTATCTTAAGCAAAGAAAAAAAAAAGCATGAGCTTCTTTCAGGGCCCACCAGCTGTTCCAGATGTTACGATTACACATTTAGGATCACATTCTGAACTAAAAATACATACAGGAGATTGACTGCCAACGTTTTCAGTAAAGCAACATCATAAATTATATTATTTACCCCTTAGTTATGTTCTAGAAGTGTTTGTAAATGATGTGTAAAGAGAGGAATAACTTCATGCTCATTTCCCTCCATGAAACCTATTGTGATTAATACTAAATTTCACTAATAAAATTATAGCCTCATAAGATTATAACATTAGAGTCTAGTCCAGATTTTGCGTTACTTACAGTGAAAAATAATAAACGATCTTATTGCTCTTATATTTGTTAGGAAAGAGAAAGAAAATAGCTAAATTAAATAACAGATGCCTTTCAGTGTAAGACTGGAAAGAGTTTGACTGGAGAAGTTAGAAGATCTTGGGGGATTTTCCGGGAAGAGGTGGGTCTTTGCAGAGGCTCCAGGATCAAGCAGTTCCCATGCTGGCCACCAGATGGCGGTCTGAGACCAGAGCTTTGTGCGTGGACCCTGGTGGTGGCGGCAACAGCAGTTTCAGGGTGGATTGGGGATCAGGCAGAAGGAATGCCAGAAGCCTGGCTCTCTTTTCGACTGCATCTCCTCAAACAGTTCTCCATCACAAACACTGATCAGTCAGGGTGGTATTTTGGAAATGGAACTCTGATGATGACATTTTGTTGCTCAAAACTCTCCAATGACTTCCCAGAACTGGTGGAATAAGCTCAAGACTCTTCCCCTGGTTTACAAGGCCCTGCACGATATGGCCCGTGTCTACCCTCCCGGGGCTTCCCAGGCAACTCAGTGGTAAAGAACCCCCCTGCCAATGCAGGAGGTGCAGCTTTGACCCCTGGTCCAGGAAGATCCCCTGGAGATGGAAATGGCTACCCATTCCAGTATTCTTGCCTGGGAAATCCCATGGACAGAGGAGCCTGGTGGGGGCACGACGTAGCAATTGAAGAACAACACAGCAACTACTTCTCTGACCTTGTCTCGGACCATCGTCGTCTTATCAGGCTGCGTTCTAGATACATGGGCCTCTGCGATTTTTGAAAGAGCACAACCTGCTCCCTGAGAGCCATTGCATTCTTTGTCCCGTTTGCCTGGGTGCTTTTATTCATGTCTTCAAATGGCTGGTTCTCTTTTGTCCTTCAGATTTCAGTTCAGTGTCACTATGGAATAAGTCCATTCAAATCTAAAGTGTTCACCCAACCACTTCCCCACGCATTGCTTTAGTTTAATTCTCTGAATAAGCCTTAATCAGGATCTATTTCCCTTCTTCTTCCCCTTCTCCCTACCTCCCGTCCTTCCTAAATGTCATTAGTCTGTCTATCTGTCATATATCTAATAAATGCTCTATCTATAGTCAGATCCTCCCGGCTGGAGTGCAGCCCCCATTAAAACAGTTACTTTGTATCATTCATTGTCATTTAGGACATCACTAGAACAGTGGCTGTTCTTTTATAGAGAATGAATGAATGAATGTTTGAGGTATTTATAAGTTAGGCATTTATAGCCCAAGGAATACTAGTATTTGGATAATTCCTTAGAGTAAAATTTACTATATTTACGTAACTGATTTAACTTTCAGTGGTTTAATATACACTTTTGTTTTTTCATCAAATATTCACTGAGTAACAAAAAGTGGCAGGTGCTGTGGTAAGTATTAGAGAGAATCAATAGCCAGTCGCTAGTAACAGAAGCTGTGTGTTTGGAGCTGAGTCTCTATGCTAAGGGCTGTGTACATATAATCTCGTTTAACACTTGCAACAACACAATTAGATGCTTTAATCCCTAATTCCATTTTACAGGCTAAGAAGCTGAATTTAGTTGGGTAGTTTACCCAAGATAATATGCCTATTCATCTATGGAACTGGGAAGCAAGCCTAGAAGAAAATAGTTCCTCCTGAAGGAGTCAGCAGAGAAGACAAACAATGGGCTTAGGTTCCAAGCAAGACAGGTGATAGAAGTATCTGACAGTGACTGTAACACAAGTAAATGCACAAAATAAGTTATTAAAATGAGAACAAGACTACCCAAATGATCCAGATGCATTTGACAAAGAACCAAATGCAATTTCTAAAAATAAAAAAGCATGCTCAATGAAATAAAAATCCCAGTGGGTTAGGCACACAAGGTCCCAATTGAGCTAAAGAGAGTTAGCGGACAGATGAAGAGAGAATTAATGAACTAGAAGATCAATCTAAGAAAATTATCAAGAAAGTAGCACAGAAAGATTAGGAAATAGAAATATAGCAGGAGAAATTTAGAGAAATGGAGAACAGATTTCAAAGGCCCAAAGTATTTCTAGTAGAAATTCCAGAGTGAGAGAAAAGAAAGAATGGAAAGAAAAATATTGGAAGAGTTAGTGACTGAAACTTTGAAAAAAATTGATTAAAGACATATGTCTTCACATTAGGCAATTCAATATATCCTGATCTGAATAAATCCACACCTAGACATATCCTGATTAAATTTCAAAACACCAAAGGCAAACAGATCTTAAAAGCAACCAGAGAAAAAGATATAGCTCACTTACAAAAGAATAACTGTTAAACCGACAGAAGACTTGTCATTGGCAAGAATAGATGCGAGAATGTAATGGCATGATATTTTCAAAGTGCCAAGGGACAGCAATAGTTAGTAAAATTCTATATTCAGTTAAACTATATCTCAAGAGGCAGGGCAAAATCAAGACAGTTAGACATAAAGAAAGACTGATTACCAATAAAACTGATTAAAAACATTGATATAGATTTCTTTGGCCACCTGATGCTAACAACTGACTCATTTGAAAAGACCCTGATGCTGGGAAGGATTGAGGGCAGGAGGAGAAGGGGACGACAGAGGCTGAGGGGGTTGGATGGCATCACCAATTCAATGGACGTGAGTTTGGGTAGACTCTGGGAGTTGGTGATGGACAGGGAGGCCTGGCATGCTGTGGTTCATGGGGTCGCAAAGAGTTGGACATGACTGAGCGACCTGAACTGATATAGACTTACTTTTGGCAAAAGAAAATTGAACCCAGAAGAACGGAATGAGATGTAAGAAAGAATGACAAGCATGTGGGTAAATACAGATAAGCATGAACTAAATAAAGTAACAATGATGGCAATGACTTTGAAGGGTGATAAAACCAGGATGAGCACAATTGCTGCATCATCATATAAGATGGGAAAGGGGTATCTAAGAAGATCTCAGGTTAGATACACTGATTATCTTTGAAGCTTAATTACGCTTTTGACTATGCTGAGGTGATGAATAAGCCCTGAAATTTCAGGGGGACTGTCTTTGAAGTGATGGCTCAGCAATCCAGATCTCTTTTATTTGGGGACACCCTGCCTTTAGCATGTGGCTTCTGAACACGCAGAGGGGAGGACAGTGGAGCATCGGACAGGACAAGTATGGCCAGGCTTGGATGGGGAGGACCTCACTTCTGCCTCATACTTTAGGTACCATCCCCATCATCCCAACTGAGCTGCCCTATTTTTTGTGTACTAAGAAACGGGGACAATCTTGTCAAAATACCAATACACTAAAGACTAAGAGAATAGAAATAGAACTTGTAACTTCCAAATGAACAGAGGAGAGCAGAGGGATAAATAAAACTTGATGAAACCAATAGAAAGCAGGCAAGGAGGAAAAACTGTGGAAAAAAGATGATAAGAAGGCATACAGTAAGATGGCAGAAATAAGCACAATAACTGTAATTACATTACACTTCTCATTTGTTATGCAGAGATTATTGAAATAGATTAAAAATTCTTTATAACCAAGAAGCAGATATAAAAACACCAAGTCAGCTGTCTGTATGTCCCGGTATTATTACCAGGGACATATCTAAAATATAAGGATATAATGGTTGGAGATTAAATGGTAGAGAGAGATGTACCAGCTAAATATTAACCAAAAGAAAGTTAGTTTAACTGTATTAATCACCAGCAACAGGGGCCTTAAGTCAAAAAACATCATTAAGGCTAAAGAAGATTGCAGTTGTATATGTGGGTTCTTCATCTGCAGGTTCAACCAACCTCTGGTTGAAAATATCCAGAAAAAAATTCCAAAAAATTTCAAAAAATAAAACTTCAATTTGCTGCATGCTGACAACCATTTACATAGCATTTGTCTTGTATGAGGTATTGTAGTAATCTGGAGATGATTTAAAGTATACAGGAGTAGGTGCATAGGTTATATGCAAATATAATGCTATTTTATATGAAACTTGTGCATCCATAGGTTTTGGTATCCACCAGGGGGCCTATGCACAAATCCCCTGAGGATCCTGGATACTGAGGGTTGGATGGCTACGTTCAGTTCAGTTCAGTTCAGTCGCTCAGTTGTGTCCGACTCTTTGCGACCCCATGAACCACAGTATGCCAGGCCTCCCTGTCCATCACCAATGCCTGGAGTCCACCCAAACCCATGTCCATCAAGTCAGTGATGCCATCCAACCATCTCATCCTCTGTCATCCCCTTCTCCTCCTGCCCTCAATCTTTCCCAGCATCAGAGTCTTTTCAAATGAGTCAGTACTTCCTATCAGGTGGCCAAAGTATTGGAGTTTCAGTTTCCACATCAGTCTTTCCAATGAACACCCAGGACTGATCTCCTTTAGGATGGACTGGTTGGATCTCCTTGCAGTCCAGGGGACTCGCAAGAGTCTTCTCCAAAACCACAGTTCAAAAGCATCAATTCTTTGGCTCTCAGCTTTCTTTATAGTCCAACTCTCACAACCATACATGACCACTGGACAAACCATAGCCTTGACTAGACGGACCTTTGTTGACAAAGTAATGTCTTTGCTTTTTAATATGCTGTCTAGCTTAGTCATAACTTTCCTTCCAAGGAGTAAGCGTCTTTTAATTTCATGGCTGCAATCACTGCCTGCAGTGATTTTGGAGCCCAGAAAAATAAAGTCAGCCACTGTTTCCACTGTTCCCCCATCTATTTGCCATGAGGTGATGGGACCGGATGCCATGATCTTAGTTTTCTGAATGTTGAGCTTTAAGCCAACTTTTTCACTCTCCTCTTTCACTTTCATCAAGAGGCTCTTTAATTCTTCTTCACTTTCTGCCATAAGGGTGGTGTCATCTGCAGATCTGAGGTTATTGATATTTCTCCCGGCAATCTTGATTCCACCTTGTGCTTCTTCCAGCCCAGCATTTCTCATGATGTACTCTGCATATAAGTTAAATAAGCAGGGTGACAATATACAGCCTTGACGTACTCCTTTTCCTATTTGGAACCAGTCTATTGTTCCATGTCCAGTTCTAACTGTTGCTTCCTGACCTGCATACAGGTTTCCCAAGAGGCAGGTCAGGTGGTCTGGTATGCCCATGTCTTGAAGAATTTTCCACAGTTTATTGTGATCCACACAGTCAAAGGCTTTGGCATAGTCAATAAAGCAGAAATAGATGTTTTTCTGGAACTCTCTTGCTTTATCAACGATCCAGTGGATGTTGGCAATTTGATTTCTCATTCCTCTGCCTTTTCTAAAACCAGCTTGAACATCTGGAAGTTCACGGTTCACATATTGCTGAAGCCTGGCTTGGAGAATTTTAAGCATTACTTTACTAGCGTGTGAGATGACTGCAATTGTGCGGTAGTTTGATCATTCTCTGGCATTGCCTTTCTTTGGGATTGGAATGAAAACTGAGCTTTTCCAGTCCTGTGGCCACTGCTGAGTTTTCCAAATTTGCTGGCATATTGAGTGCAGCACTTTCACAGCATCGTCTTTCAGGATTTGAAATAGCTCAACTGGAATTCCATCACCTCCACTAGCTTTGTTCATAGTGATGCTTTCTAAGGCCCACTTGACTTCACATTCCAGTATGTCTGGCTCTAGGTCAGTGATCACACCATTGTGATTATCTGGATTGTGAAGATCTTTTTTGTACAGTTCTTCTGTGTATTCTTGCCACCTCTTCTTAATATCTTCTGCTTCTATTAGGTCCCTATCATTTCTGTCCTTTATCGAGCCCATCTTTGCATGAAATGTTCCCTTGGTATCTCTGATTTTCTTGAAGAGATCTCTAGTTTTTCCCATTCTGTTGTTTTCCTCTACTTCTTTGCATTAATCGCTGAGGAAGGCTTTCTTATCTCTCCTTGCTATTCTTTGGAACTCTGCATTCAAATGGGTATATCTTTCCTTTTTTCCTTTGCTTTTCACTTTCCTTCTTTTCACAGCTATTTGTAAGGCCTCCTCAGGCAGCCATTTTGCTTTTTTTCATTTCTTTTTCTTGGGGATGGTCTTGATCCCTGTCTCCTGTACAATGTCACGAACCTCCATCCATAGTTCATCAGGCATTCTGTCTATCAGATCTAGTCCCTTAAATCTATTTCTCACTTTCACTGTATAGTCATAATGGCTACATTAAGGTTTATTAAAGGAAAAATTCAGGAGGAAATATAAGAATATAACTGCTCTAAAGTTGCAAGTCACCCCATAATGCATTTGCTATTTAAGAAGCAAAAACTAACAAAATTACAAGGCAAAGTGGACACATCCACCACCATTGTGGGGAATTTGTAGATTGTTCGAAATGAAAACCGGTAAGGTTAGAGTGGATTTGAGCACCACAGCTAAAACGTTTGATCAAATTTAACTTCTCTCGGTATAAAGAACTCACATTTGGAAAGATCTTGGCTGTCATTTCTTTAAGAGACGAAGTCGGTCTAGACAAAAACAGTTTCGATGGATTGAAAAGGGCTGAACTGGTGGTTGAAGTGATAGGATTTGCTACTTAACTGAAGATAGGGCTGGAAAAGGGGGAAAGGGGGTGGGAAGTGATGAAAGCTCAGGTGGAAAGTGATGCTATGAATGGTGAGCTGGAAAGGAGAGAGGCGGCAGTCTGAGCAGAGGGGAGGGTGGTGAGTTCCATGGGATCTCCTGAGTTTAAAGTGCATTTCCAGTAGGAAAGTGACCTTCAGCTTTCTGTTCGTGTTTCCTTTGAGTAAATATTCTGGAGCATCTTCTTCCCCATATGTACGGGTTCAATAATAACATTGCTATTGATCCAGTGTTTTATAAATATTTGTTCGTGGAAATGCTACTTGATCAATCAGGTAATATTTAGGGGACTGATGTTGAGGCAGCTAATTTTAGTATGCACTATTTACTATCAATTCGTTAGAGCACTTCAGTAGATAATAGTCTTTCCTTTCAAGCAGGCTATAGAAGTTCCTATCGCTTCCTTAAAGGTGATCTATATCTTGGATCAGACATAATAATAGCCACTGGAGGGCTTATAAATTCTTCCACATATGTTCTCTATGGTGACTTTCACAGACACACCAGCAAGTAGATAGGGTAGGATTTATTACTGTACTCATTTTGCAGATGCAGAAACTGAAAATCAAGTAACATGATCATATCCTCTTGTTGGTTTTACAATTCAGGGTCCAGAACCTAGCAATATCAAGAACCACTGTTCAAGGGAAGAGGATAGTAACAGAAAAAATGTTCCAAGAAATTATTGGATTTCTCTTTCACATTTCCACTCTTCCTCTGTATTTCTCCATTTTTCTCTGTAGAGACCATGAGGTCAGTTAAGAAGTAATTTATGACTTGGTGAAATAGCAGAAGAAGGGAAAATTTTTCTATGTTTTTTTCTTCTTATTTAGGAGCAAATACATTGCTACCAAGTTTTTCTATGGTCTACCAAAGGGAAAATGCCTTCAATATGCCTAATATTTTTTTATTAAAGTATAACTGACTTCGAATATTATGTTAGTTTCAGGTGCACAGCATAGTGATTTGGTATTTTACAGATTATACTCTATTAACAGGTATTACAACATAATGGCTATAATTCCCTGTGCTGTGCAATGTATCCTTGTTGACGATCTATTTTATACATAAGTTTGTACCTATTAGTCTCATAGCCCTAGTTAGCGCCTCCCCTCCCTCTCCCTTTTGGTCACCACCAGTACTCTTGCCTGGAAAATCCACGGACGGAGGAGCCTGGTGGGCTGCAGTCCATGGGGTCGCGAAGAGTCGGACGCGACTGAGCAACTTCCCTTTCACTCTTCACTTTCATGCATTGGAGAAGGAAATGGCAACCCACTCCAGTGTTCTTGCCTGGAGAATCCCAGGGACGGGGGAACCTGGTGGGCTGCCGTCTATGGGATCACACAGAGTTGGACACGACTGACGCGACTTAGTAGTAGTAGTAGTAGTAGTAGTAGTTTGTTTTCTATGTCTGTGAGTTTGTCTCTGTTTTGCATGTAGGATCATTTGTATTACCTTTTTAGATTTCACATATAAGTGATATCATACAGTGTTTGTCTTTCTCTGTTTGGCTTATTTCACATATATCCTATACTGAAATCTCTAGAGTGAAATACAGATTGTACAAATTCAGCTGTCCAAAGGATAAAAGCAATGATAAAGTTCCTTACATTTCTTCATCTCTTTATATTTTCCAGAGTCCCTTACCTCAGTAGATAACTAATGAGCATCTACTGTGTAGCACAGGTGAGACTGTGGGACGTATGTTGTGTGCTGAGTGGCTCCAGGCACATACGACCCTGTGCCATGACTGTAGCCCGCCAGGCTCCTCTGCCCATGGGATTCTCCAGGCAAGGATACTGGAGTGGGTTGCCATTTCCTTCTGCAGGGATCTTCCTGACTCAGGGATTGAACCCGCATCTCTTATGTCTCCTACATTTGAAAAAGGGTTCTTTACCACTAGCGCCACCTGGGAAGCCCAGGTCACATATTAAGTTAACCTTAAAAAATGCATTTTAGTATATGTTGCTGCTGTTGCTGCTAAGTCCAGTATACGTTATGTGCAGACAAATACTGTTTGATTCCACTTATATGAGTTCCCTAGAATAGTCAAATTCAGAGAGTCAGAAAGTACAGTGGTAGATGCCAGAGGCAGGGGGTGGGGGTGGGGAGGGAGAACAGGGAATCATTGTTTATTGGGAGCAGAGTTTCAGTTTAGAAAGGTGAAAACTTTGGGAGATGGACAACGGTGAGAACCGCACATCAGTGAATGTACTTAGTGCCACTAAACTGCACAGTTAAATATGGTTAAAATAGCATGCTTTATATTATAGGACTTTTACCACCATTTAAAAAACAAGCAAAAAGTCATTTGCCTCCATTGGAATGAACACAGGCGGGAGGCTAAGAGCTCTTGCAAGTGGCTTTCTGCCCCTTTCTGCTTGTAGGCCTTAATATTTTCTCTTCTCTCTATTTGAAACATTCTCTTCTCTTACTGCACTTGCCAAATGCGTTCTCATCCTCAGGACTGATCTCAATGATCTCTTTGAGAGATCATTGTTCCTGTTATTAAAGGTGTAACTTTAATGAAAGAACAAACTCAGACCTTCCATCATACATCCTGGGTATCGCTGTCAGACCCATCTTCATTTTTAGGACTTTGGGTCGGGTTTCCTTACAGAAATCTTATTTTTATGTTGTAGTATTTTATGTAAGTGGCTGAACAGAACAAAGTCCCTCAGAACCTATGTTATCTTCCTTTACCTTCCATGAACAATTCCATTTTTCTGTTCTTTGCCTTCTCTCATCTTCATTAAAGATGCAAATAGTTTATAAAAGAATTCCAAATTTGTATTGTGGGAAAAGTTGAGTCAACCTGAATTGTTTAAAAATTTTATTTATTGTTAATTGAAGGATAATTTTGCTTTACAATTTTGTGTTGCTTTCTGCCATACACCAGCATGGGTCAGCCACAGGTATATATATGTCCCCTCCCTCCTGAACCTCCCTCCCACCTCCCACCCTATCCCAGCCCTCCAGGTTGTCATAGAGCACCTGGCTGAGTTAACCTGCATTTAATGATGAAGAATTCCTGAGAGCCAGCATTCTGAGTTTTTCTACAGTGATCCAGTTTATATCTCTTTGAAAGAAGGAAGACAAAAAGTCTCTTTTTTTGCATGTGTACGCAATCACTATGCATGTCTAGGCCTTATACATAATACCAGCACCACAAAGGCCGTTTCCGATTAAATTCCATTGACATGATTCTGACTTTCACAAGTCCCCATGGAAATGATCTGTACATTGTATTGGGTTGACCAAAAAGGTCATTCGAATTTTTTGTGGCATCGTACAGCAAACCTAAATGAACTTTTGGCCCACCCGATACCTTCTCGAATGATTTGACTGTAGCCCTTTCACTGTGATGTCACAGGAAGAATCTGAGATGCTGTGACTGACGCTTCCTTTTCCCTTCCACCACTCTCAATGTGTGTCAGATCGTCCCGCCTGTAACCGGACGGCTGCAGCTTCCTGAGGTGACCGCGTTCCTAAGGGAAGTGGGGTCAGGTCGGTCATGGTCACTGGACACCCGCAGGGAGATTAGTTAAGGTCAAGCAAGCTGAGGTCACAACAGATCTTGCTGGGAAGAGAGTTACGTGAGCTCTCCTTGGAATGAGACTGGCAATCTGACCTGGCATTAGGCAACATTCTGTACCGAAGACTTGACAAGCAGGTGGGAGAAAACCTCAGTAGGACTGAGTACAGCCTGAAGAATACTCAGAAAGATGAGTGGCTTTGATAGGGAGCCCCTGTAGACTGAGGCCTTTTATCCGGGGCAATTCAGATCTATTTTAGTTAGTCTTACCCCAGCTGGAGTCTTACTAGTCTTAAAGGGTCCTTACCAGCTAAGCAGAATCCAGTTCCCTTAAAAGGAGAGGCTTCTCTCTGTGAGTGCTGTGGGCTAAGTCACTCAGTCATGTCCGACTCTTTGCGACCCCAAGGACTCTAGCCCACCAAGCTCTGCCCATGGGGATTCTCCAGGCAAGGATACTGGAGTGGGTTGCCATGCCGTCCTCCAGGGGCTCTGCCCAACCCAGGGATTGAATCTGAATCTCTTTAGTCTCGAGCATTGGTAGGTGGGTTCTTTTTACCACTAGTGCCACCTGGGAAGCTGTTCAGCAAGTGAATATGAGAAGGAGCTCAGAGCTGGACGTGGGAGGCTCCCAGGGGTGCTTGTTCTAGGGGGTGGGATGGGATTAGCCCTGGGGAATGGAGAGAAGGGGAGATGGAGGAGGAAAGCTCTTCATTTCTCCTCTGCTTGGCTTTCTCCCTCTGAGACTGAGTCACCACGTGGAGCTAAAGGCAGAGGTTTGGCTGAGGGCATGTGAGTAATTCATATTTTCCAGTTTTCCTCAACCCACTGTGTCCCTCCAAATCTCTTCTGCACTTGTGAGATAAGCCTTCCTGGAAGGCGGTTTCATGATCTCAAAAGCCACTAACGACTTCTCCTTTCTGTGTGTTAAACTTCTACTCCCCAAGGCTGATATTCGAAAACCTTTGCTGCCTGGGCCCCCACGGCCCTAATGATCCTCCACACGGACCTTCCACCGGGGGAGCGGGTGTGCTCAGCCCCTGCAGTTCTCTGTGGCAGGTCCTGTCTTTGGGCTTCGTTTGTTCTGCTGTCATCCACTTAGAACACCTTCCTTCCCTCTTTCCACTTCTTTTTCTCACTTCCATTCTTCCTTTTTAAAATTTATAAGTAGATTTTTAATTTGTCATTATACGTATCTCTCACCTTTGCAGAATACCCTAAGGATGGAGAATAAGATTATTACATCTTACAGCCTATCTCATTCTACAAATCTCATGTTGTTATATTACAAGCATTTTTAGTCTCATCATGACTTTTTAAACTTGTTTTTCATTGGAGGGTCATTGCTTTACAGTGTTGTGTTGGTTTCTACCATACATCAACATGAATCAGTTCAGTTCAGTTCAGTCGCTCAGTCGCGTCCGACTCTTTGCCACCCCATGAATTGCAGCACGCCAGGCCTCCCTGTCCATTACCAACTCCTGGAGTTCACCCAAACTCATAAGTGTACATAAATCTGCTTCCTCTAGAATATCTACCCCCTCATCCCACAGGTTGTCACAGATCACCGGGCTGAGCTCCCTGTGTTCTTCAGCAACTTCCCGCTAGCCCTAACCCTCCCCCGACTCCTACACAAAATCCTAAAGATGAGGGTTCATGTCCTACCTTTTCCTTTCAGCCTTCACACCACACTCCTGAGCTCTCTCAGATCAGGTGGGCTCTTGGCTTTCTTTCCACCCTGCCTAACTGAGTTTGGTGATTTATGGCAAGAGAGAATGAGCAGAAAGAAAGCAAAACGGCAAGGATGAAGTGGCGAGAGCTATACTTTCTGGAAATAAGCTAACTTCCCTTTGTGCCTTCTGCCTTGCCCTCTTGGATCTCAATGTGGCGCTTGTTGAAGACCCAGTGGGGATATTTTTGCATCACTGACTCTGAACAGACTCCAGGGGCTCATGTGGCAGGACATTCTCAGGACAGGCTTGGTGTCCAGAGTCTAGGATGTTCTCAGTGATTGCAGATATCAGTTTTCACTCTAAACACGAATTCACTCCTTATGTAATCCGGGCTCAAAAGGTGTTTTCAGGACACTTAACTGTCAGTGAGATGACGCATATGAGCACAGGATAACTCAGAGAGAAGTCCAAACAGTCGGTGCTCTAACCTGACATTGCCAGCTTGAGGAAGGCCCAAGAAAACAGAGGATCTTGGGAGGTGTGGGCCATGAGAGTGGGTTGGCTTGGTGGCAGAAAGTCCTCGAGAAAACACAGGATATAATTTAGATCTCCTGGCCTGTTTGCAATACACCCTCTGTATATGCACACCTCATGTGTAAATAATGAGACTCAACTAACTTTCCAAAATCTTTAAGACAGACGGACTTTGGTCTAGTGAGGTCAGAACTTCCAAATCGGTCCCAGGGCCTCGTCTAAATGCTTGCCTAAATGCAGCCAATGTTCTGTGGCTAATATCTTCCCACAGAGCTGCATCAAATGGAAATAGAGCTGTGTATTTTCTTCGCATCTTAGGCCACGATACCTTCTGTGTTTAACTCAAAACTCTTTAAGCTATAATGGAGTGTCCTTAATGGATCATTTGGCATATGTGGTGGATGCTTACATGAAACAAACTTCTAAAAAATTTAAACAAAACCTTTTAGAAGTCCCCTCTAGGGAGCACAGTTATATTGAAAGGTAATATAATTTGTGACATCAGAAGTCTTTTGTTAGTCTCTTTTAGAAGGCATTCTTCTTTTTATTTTCCTGACTTCACTTTCTTACTTTTTTTTTTTCCAAAAGAGACTTTATTATTTTATTAAATGGAGCATCTTTGGTTGCATTTGTTTTTTTCCAGAAATCCCATAAAAAGCTCCATCATGGTTTCCATCCAGGCCCAGTTACATATAAATGATCTTTTTTCCAGATTTTCTCACTCATTATTTTTACAGGTAAAGTTTTATTTAGGGACATATGACGGTGTCGTGGGGCTTCCCAGGTGGCTCAGTGGTAAAGAATCTACCTGCCATTGCAGGAGACACAGGAGATGTGAGTTTGATCCGTGGGTCTGGTAGATCCCTGGAGGAGGGCATGGCAACTGACTCCAGTATTCTTTTCTGGGGAATCCCGTGGACAGAGGAGCCTGGCGGGCCACAGTCCATGGGGTCACAGTCAGACTGAGGATGATCGTATGGTACGAGACACTTTGGCTGAGACATTTAAATTAATTTGCATTTTAAAGAAATGTTTTAAATCTCTAAGTTGTAAACACTGGAAAGAGATTTTTATTCTAAAATGGTTAACTGCAATAATTAATCTTTAATAGATGCTGATCCTGACACACTATTCATGAGGATGACTGAATTTCAAAGTTGGCATTTTTGGGGGTCACATACGTGTATATACGGAGAAGGCAATGGCACCCCACTCCAGTACTCTTGCCTGGAAAATCCCACAGACTGAGGAGCCTGGAAGTCTGCAGTCCATGGGGTCGCTGAGGGTCAGACATGACTGAGCGACTTCACTTTCACTTTTCACTTTCATGCATTGGAGAAGGAAATGGCAGCCCACTCCAGTGTTCTTGCCTGGAGAATCCCGGGGACCGGGGAGCCTGGTGGGCTGCCGTCTATGGGGTCGCACAGAGTCGGACACGACTGAAGTGACTTAGCAGCAGCAGTACATGTATATATGCCTTCCTTTTATTATGATGAAATTAGCTTATTGTCTTTTTCTTTGTTTTGAGGGGAGGACAGTAGTTTGCAGTATCAATCTATAAGAATTTAGTGAACTAACTGCCCCTCATCTTTGTTTGTCTGGATGAGGCTTGTTGACTCTCACGCCACACAGGTGTGTGCTGTGCTGTGCTTAGTCGCTCAGCCGTGTCTGACCCTTTGTGACCCCATGGACTGTAGCCCACCAGGCTCCTCCGTCCATGGGATTCTCCGGGTGAGAATACTGGAGTGGGTTGCCATGCCCTCCTCCAGGGCCTCTTCCCAACCCAGGGATGGAACCCAGGCCTCCTGCACTGCAGGCAGATTCTTTACCGTCTGAGCCACCAGGGAAGTAAGTTGAAGACTAAATGCCACCCAGAGGTTTCTGTAAAAAGTTTTAATGCTCCATTTAGGAGATCGTAGCTGCAATTACAAGGTACACTGTCGTTCATTTTTCATTTGCTCGTATATATACACAGCAATTCATTTTATATATAATCTGGCCACATAACTCAGTAACATGACACAGCTACCCTCAAATATCTGGGCTATGTGAATTAAAAAATGTTCTTAATAACCTTGTATTTCTTCCTGAAGAACCTATAAAAAGGAATGATTGCTTTTCAGAGAAGAAAAGAATAATCAGAGAGCCCTGAGGGAAAAAGCTTGTCTCTGGGCTCTGCTTGGGACTCTTTCATCTGCTGCATTTTTTCTCACCTGTCTCCTAACACAAACCAAAAGACTCAAATTCAATTTCTGTTGGGGAGTTTAGTACATACCATCTTTAAGACAGACTTCATAATTTCTTTCATAAGGCTCAGTTCAACAGTTGCATGGCATCACTAAATCAATGGACATGAGTTTGAGCAAACTCAGATTGTGAAGGACAGGGAAACCTGGGGTGTGGCAGTTCATGGGGTCACAAAGAGTCTGATATGACTTCATGACTGAGCAACAACAGTTCAACTAAAGCATGGGGCAAGACTGGAATTCTTCCTTGAGCAAGTTATTGGGTTAAGGTTCTAGACTCAAGAGACCTCTGTGATGGTTTAAGTATCTTTTTGTATTAATAAAAAAATGGCTCTATTCAAGCCTGAAATCCAGAGCAAGTACTCTTGGTTAAAAACAAACAACAACAACAAAAAACCCCTGATGTTTTAATTGCTGCAAGCACCATTTTATTTACCAAGCACTTAAGTAATGCTTAGTCTTTGCCTGATGCCTGCAAGATGCCTTACAAATAGGCATTACAAATAGTTCATTACAAATAATGAACTCATAATCCCTCATAATAACACTAAGATATAGAGATAAATACCATGACTATGCCCATTTTACAGATGAGTAAGTAATACACCTATAGTCACAAAGCTGGAAAGGGGCAGAGTCAGGCAATCTGCTCTGGAAACTGGACCACACTGTCTGCTGACCTGACAGCATTCTGCTCCCCCAAGGCCATCCTTCTGGGCCCTAATCGGTCACGTGCCCTGGCTGGTGTCTCTAAGCCAGTCCCAGAGGATGGTTATCGAGAATCACCGGCTTCCCCAGGGGAAGGTGACATCACAGCGGACTTTCCCTTTCACCGTACACTCCGGCCACAGTGAACATCTCACTGTTCTTGAACTTAGGGGGCTTCCTCAGACCCCAGTGCCTTTAGCACTGCTCACTCCTCTCGTGTGTGTGTGTGTGTGTGTGTGTGTTAGTTGTTCAGTCATATTCAACTGTTTGCGACATGATGGACTGTAGCCCACCAGGCTCCTGTCCATGGGATTTCCCAGGCAAGAATATTGAATGGTTGCCATTTCCCTCTCCAGGGGATCTTCCCAACTCAGGGATGGAACCCAGGTCTCCCATACTGCAGGCAGAGTCTTTACCATCTGAACCACCAGAGAAGCCCCATACCTCTTTTATGGGATGACTTTTCCCTCTCTTATGGGATGGCTTATTCATAAGACATCCTCGGAATCACTTTTCAAGATGGAGCTCACTTGGCTCCTCCTCTGACCTTTTCCACCTTCTGGTGGATGTTGGCACAGGTGCTGTGCCAACTTCCCATTCCATTGTGGGTGGAATGGGAAACACCAGTCCCCCAACACCAGCACTTCCCTTTCCATCGTGGCCCTCTTGGGTCTGCTTTCAGCTTGCTTTGAGTTATTTTAGACTGAATCTAGGTTTGGGAACTGGCCCAATAGGCCCTGGAGTCTGATAATTCTCGGTGGTAGGTGTGGAGCCCCTAACGAAACCCTAGAGAATTTTTAGAAAGCAAGCCACCCACCTTACAAATACCTGTGAAAAGAAGAGAGGCGAAAAGCAAATGAGAAAAGGAAAGATATACCCATTTGAATGCAGAGTTCCAAAGAATAGCAAGGAGAGATAAGAAAGCCTTCCTCAGTGATTAGTGCAAAGAAATAGAGGAAAACAATAGAATGGGAAAGATCTCTTCAAGAAAATTAGGGATACCAAGGAAACTTTTCATGCAAAGAAGGGCATAATAAGGGACAGAAATGGTATGGACCTAACAGAAGTAGAAAATACTAAGAACAGGTGGCAAGAATACACAGAAGAACTGTACAAAAAAGATCTTCATGACCCAGATAATCACGATAGTGTGATCACTCACCTAGAGCCAGACATCCTGGAATGTGAAGTCAAGTGGGCCTTAGGAACTTTCACTATGAACAAAGCTAGTGGAAGTGATGGAATTCCAATTGAGCTATCTCAAATCCTAAAAGATGATGCTGTGAAAGTGCTGCACTCAATATGCCAGCAAATTTGGAAAACTCAGTAGTGGCCACAGGACTGGAAAAGGTCAGTTTTCATTCCAATCCCAAAGAAAGGCAAAGCCAAAGAATGCTCAAACTACTGCACAATTCCACTCATCTCACATGCTAGTAAAGTAATGCTCAAAATTCTCCAAGCCAGGCTTCAACAATGCATGAACCATGAACTTCCACATGTTCAAGCTGGATTTAGAAAAGGCAGAAACCAGAGATCAAATTGCCAGCATCCGCTGGAGCATAGAAAAAGCAAGAGAGTTCCAGAAAAACATCTACTTCTGTTTTATTGACTAAGCCAAAACCTTTGACTGTGTGGATCACAATAAACTATGGAAAATTCTGAAAGAGATGGGAATACCAGATCACCTGATCTGCCTCTTGAGAAATCTGTATGCAGGTCAGGAAGCAACAGTTAGAACTGGACATGGAACAACAGACTGGTTCCAAATAGGAAAAGGAGTATGTCAAGGCTGTATATTGTCACCCTGCTTATTTAACTTCTATGCAGAGTACATCATGAGAAACGCTGGGCTGGATGAAGCACAAGCTGGAATCAAGATTGCCAGGAGAAATATCAATAACCTCAGATATGCAGATGACACCACCCTTATGGCAGAAAGTGAAGAGGAACTAAAAAGCCTCTTGATGAAAGTGAAAGAGGAGAGTGAAAAAGTTGGCTTAAAGCTCAACATTCAGAAAACGAAGATCATGGCATCTGGTCCCATCACTTCATGGGAAATAGATGGGGAAACAGTGGAAACAGTGTCAGACTTTATTTTTCTGGGCTCCAAAATCACTGTAGATGGTGACTGCAGCCATGAAATTAAAAGATGCTTACTCCTTGGAAGGAAAGTTATGACCAACTTAGATAGCATATTCAAAAGCAGAGATATTACTTTGCCAACAAAGGTCCATGTGGTGAAAGCTATGTTTTTCCAGTAGTCATGTATGGAGGTGAGAGTTGGATTATAAAGAAAGCTGAGTGCCGGAGAATTGATGCTTTTGAACTGTGGTGTTGGAGAAGACTCTTGAGAGTCCCTTGGACTGCAAGGAGATCCAACCAGTCCATCCTAAAAGATATCAGTCCTGAATATTCATTAGCAGGACTGATGCTGAAGCTGAAACTCTAATACTTTGGCCACCTGATGTGAAGAACTGATTCATTTGAAAAGACCCTGATGCTGAGAAAGATTGAAGGCAGGAGGAGAAGGGGATGACACAGAATGAGATGGTTGGATGGCATTACCAACACAATGGACATGAGTTGGTGATGGACAGGGAGGCCTGGTGTGCTGTAGTCCGTGGGGTCACAAAGTGTTAGACATGACTGAGTGACTGAACTGAACTGAAATGAACTGAACCGAACCACCCACCCCTTGACAACGCCTCCTTAGCATTCAGAGTCTGGCATACTCCTTATTAGATGGGTCAGACAAGCTGTCAGAAATCTCTATCATGAGCATAATAAGTTGTTCTGAAGTGCAGTCTCCTCAATACAGATGTATCATGAGAAAGACCTACCTGTGTTAAATTTGAGAGACACTGGTACTCATGTGAATTCGGTCAAAATGCTAAAAACAAAAGCAAAAAAAAAAAAAAAAACCTCCAACCATTCAACTGAGAGTATATTAATTTCATACTAAATATACCTATCATATCCTCATGAATACATAATACTGGTATTTCCATATGGGCTGGAAATGCTAAATTGTTAATAGCTTTCAGCAACTTTTTTCTTGTTATGACTTCTCCAGTAATGTGCAATAGTTTTGGCAAAATGCAATAACAATATATTCTTATAATCGTAAAAATCTACAATATTCTTTAGTTAGCCTGGTTTTGATATTTGAAAAATAGGGATATTAATTTCACATGCAAACAGAGGGTAAGAAAATGTCAAAGAAATCAGTTTATGGGTCAAATATGGATTGTAACAAAGTTGTTAAGATTTTAAAAGATCCGTTCAATAAGTACCCTGAAGTATACCTAGGTTTACTAATTCCTGACTTTTCTTTTATTGAGATATAATTGATGTGGAACTTTATATTAGTTTCAGGTGTATAACATAATGATTCGATGTATGTATGTTTTGCAAAATGACCACAATTGAGGCTAGTTAACATCCATCCCCACACATAGTTACACATTTTTTTCTTGTGATGAGAACTTTTAAGATTTACTCTCTTAGCAACTTTCAAATATACAGCACAATATTACTAACCGTAGTCACCACGTTTATTTACTTTATAACTAGAAGTTTGTACCTTTTGATTTCCTTTTCATCCACCTCTACTCCCTGCCTTTGTCAACTGCCAATCTGTTCTCTATATCTAAGAACTTTGGTTTGTTTGTTTGTTTTTAGATTCCACATATAAGTGAAATCATTTGTCTTTCTCTATCTGACTTACTTAATTTAGCATAATGGCCTTAAGGTACATCCAAGTACATCCAAGCTGTCACAAATGGCACAATCGTCTTTTTAAATATATATGTGACAAATCTAGACAGAGTATTAAAAAAGCAGAGACATCACTTTGTTGACAAAGGTCTGTATAGTCAGAGCTATGGTTTTTCCAGTAGTCATATACAGACGTGAGAGTTGGACCACAGAGAAAGCTTAGACCAAAGAACTGATGCTTTTGAATTGTGGTGCTGGAGAAGACTCTTGAGAGTCCCTTGTACTCCAAGGAGATCAAACCAGTCAATCCTAAAGGAAATCAACCCTGAATATTCATTGGAAAGACTGATGCTGAAGCTCTAATGCTTTGGCCACCTGATACGAAGAGCTGACTCATTGGAAAAGACCCTGATGTTGGGAAAGATTGAGGGCAAGAGGAGAAGGGAACGACAGAGAATGAGATGGTTGGGTGGTGTCACTGACTCAATGGACATGAGTTTGAACAAACTGCGAGATAGTGAAAGACAGGGAAGTCTGGCATGCTACAGTCCATGGGATCTCAAAGAGCTGGACATGACTTAGCATCTGAACAACAATATACAGTATGTGCTACATTTTCTTTATCCATTCATCCATCAGTGGACGCTGAGATTCGATGTCTTGGCTATGTAAATAATGCTGCAATGAACATTGGGGTACAATTCCTCACTCTCTAATATACTATAGTTACCCTACTTCATTGGGAAGTACAATTTCCTTATAATTGTACAAAAAAGAAAGGAAATAAACATCTTGAGTCAAATAAACTCCCAGTATGGCAAATCTTGCCTTAAGTACAATCTGCACTCTGAGTCATTGCCTTGCAATGAGGGCCTTTCAGGCCAAGCAGAAACAAAAGGTGCTGAGAATGGGGGTGGGCAAGATGCAGTGTGCTTGGGCTGTCTTGTAGGATGATTTCAGAAGCAACTGAAATAGCACGAAATTTCCTCCTTCCTTCACTCAACAGAGGATGTGGGGCTGTCATCTGAGGAAACACAAAGGGAATAAATAAATGATCAGTCTCGAAAGTTTTAAGGGTTACTTAAATGCTGTCTGTCAAAAAAAGTTGCCTTTAGCTGAAGAGATTTGGATTTTAGTCTTTACTGCTTGTTAAGTGCTGTTAAGCAAAGTTACTTTTTGTCTTTGACTCTTTCTTTCTTTTTTTAAAAGTGTTTACTTGCCGATTCTGGTGGTTTTGATGAGACCAGGTTTTAAAGGTAATTTGAAAAGTGGAATGAACACATTACTGTGAAATGAAGTACACAGCTACCAAGGATGGTTGACTTTAACTTTCACCTTGAATCACTTCACTATTGAGTTGAACATAAACTTCTTTTGTCAACAGATGAAATGAAGTGAAAAGACCTCTAGGAACCACATGTTTCTTCCCAGAGAGAAAGAAGCACTCTTACTGGTAACTGATGGAGTCACAAAGGTATTCAGGTTTTATATTTCATTTACTAAAGTTCTTGAAAGTGAAATTTGTTTAAAAGCCTTTGTAAATACCTCTCTTCTACATGGTAAAGGCTTCTGTGCAAATCCATAAGCTGCTATAGAAGTGAGGTCTGATCTCTTCGCTGGCACTTGCAAATTAGAAATTTTGCATGTACAGTATGTGCAGCCATGCAAGAAACCACCCCCCGTCTCGAGCTGAATTTTTCATCCAGTTTCTACCTGGAGGGCTTTTTTTTTCCAGCGCAATTAATTAAGCAAACAGGAGCAATGTTGGTACTTTTGACAGATTACAAGAACAAAGGCTCTTGCATTGGGGCTTTCATGAGTCTCATAAGTAGACAGTGCTGATAAATCCTGCATAACAGATTTTTTGATTCTCCCTCAAACACTTTATCCTCTTCCAATTGGTACTCATCACCATGGGACGCTTGCTACTTGCAAATTTCTCTATTGCTGTTTTCCTTTCCTCTTCGGTAATAGAGGCAATCAGTTTCTCATTATCCAGAAGATCCAGTTTTGGCATTTTAATTTTAGCCAGAATTTTCATAATCTCTCTGTTATCAGCTGCTAACTCAGATGCAAATATCAGTTTTTTTTTGTTGTCGTTGGAGAATGACAACAAAAAAAGGGAAACTTTACATTACTGCTCTCTAAAGATCAAATGTAGAACCTGTGAAATAAAAGAAACTGGTATTTGTGATTTTGATTCTTAATATTAGTTGTTTTTGACATTGGCATGCTTATAAAATTTGATTTAAAAAACTTTAAGAAAATCGTCGCCTAAAAGCCAGCCAGGCTCCTCTGTCCATGGGATTTCCCAGGCAAGAATGCTGGAGCAGGTAGCCATTCCCTTCTCAAGGGCGTCTTCCAGACCCAGGGATCGAACCCGGATCTCCTGCATTGCAGGCAGATTCTTTATGTTCTGAGCCACCAGTGAAAGTGAAAGTTGCTCAGTCGTATCCGACTCTTTGTGACCCCATGGTCTATACAGTCCATGGAATTCTCCAGGCCAGAATACTGGAGTGGGTAGCCTTTCCCTTCTCCAGGGGATCTTCCCAACCCAGGGATCGAACCCAGGTCTCCCACATTGCAGGTGGTTTCTTTACCAGCCACAAGGGAAGCCCAAGAATACTGGAGTGGGTAGCCTATCCCTTATCCAGCAGATTCCTCCAACCGAGGAATCGAACCAGGGTCTCTTGCATTGTAGGCAGATTCTTTACCAACTGAGCTATCAGGGAAGCCCTCTGAGCCACCATGGAGGCCCCGAAACAATGCTAGGGTTTACTATTCACTGAATTTCTGCTTTGGGTATACAACCACATCAGGTGTTATCAGGATCATGGGAAACAGGTTTAAGTCCCAGTGGAAAAAATTTTGTGCTTGTCAACAGGGGAGGGATTTTACTGACATGCAGTAGATTTGGGCCCCACGTGTAAACACTGGTCTCTAGAAATTTTGTGCCAAACTCTGCCCCTCCACCACCATCGTTGGCCTTATGAGTTTTGAAGAATAAGAAAAATTTAGAAGAGATAATATACGTAAAAAACAAAAAACTAGAACTAGAGGAAAAGACTCATATGCTTTATTTTTTTCTTCTTTGCTATTGTTCATCCACTAAGTTGTGTCTGACTCTTTTCCACCCCATGAACTGAAGCACACCAGGCTTCCCTGTCTTTCACTATCTCCCAGAGTTTGCTCAAATTCATGTCCATTAAGTCAGTGATGCTCTCTAACCATCTCATCCTCTGCTACCCCCTTCTCCTTCTTCCCCAGCATCAGGGTCTTGTCCAATGAGTCAGTTCTTCCCATCAGGTGGTCAAAGTATTGGAGCTTCAGCTTCAGCATCAGTCCTTCCAATGAATGTTCACGGTTGATTTCCTTTATGCTCGACTGGTTTGATCTTCTTACAGTCCAAGAGACTCTTAAGATTCTTCTCCAGCATCACAGTTCAAAAGCATCAATTCTTTAGTGCTCAGCTTTCTTTATGGTTCAAGTCTCACATGCATACTTGACTACTGGAAAAACCATACCTTTGACTATACGGATCTTTGTCGACAAAGTGATATCTCTGCTTTTTAATATGCTGTCTAAGTTTGTTATGGCTTTTCTTCCAAGGAGTAAGTGTCTTTTAATTTTGTGGCTGCAGTCCCCATCTGCATTGATTTTGGAACCCAAGAAAATGAAGTCTTGTCACTGTTTCCATTGTTTACTCATCTATTGGCCAGGAAGTGATGGGAGTGGATGCCATGATCTTCTTTTTTTGAATGTTGAGTTTTAAGCCAGTGGTTTTATTCTCCTCTTTCACCCTCATCAAGAGGCTCTTTAGTTCCTCTTTGCTTTCTGCATTAGAGTAGTATCATCTGCATATCGGGAGTTGTTGATATTTCTCCCTGCAATCTTGATTCCAGCTTATGACTCCTCCAGCCCAGCATTTCGGATGATGTGCTCTGCTTATTGAGGTATATTTGCTTTACAATGTTGTGTTCGTTTCTGCTGCACAAAGAAGTGAATCAGCTGTATGTGTACATATATCCCCTCCCTCTTCGACTCACATATTTTGTAATTCAAATTATTAAACAACTTGTACAAAAACAAAGGGCTTCACTATAATAAAACATAGAGTTCTTTAAGAAGAACTTTGGAAAACAGTCTGTGGATGCAGCCTTTGACATTCACTTGGTACTCAGTCATCAGGGGGCCAATTTTTAAGCTTGCTCTTTAACACTAATTTGTGTGAAAATTCTTGAGTTTCGGTATGACTTATTTGGGGCAATTTATCTTATAATTTCTTCTTTTAGAGTTTTGGTTTCTGAGCAATTCATGACTCCCTTCTTGGACCTGTGATCTGATGCTGTCTCTGCTTTGGGGGAGTGTTCCATTGACTCTGAGGGCCAGAAAGAGATGTGGACACACCAGCCAGGCTGCTGGGACTCCAGCCTCTAGGTCTGGGGCTGGGCAGGGGCCACTGCTGTGCTCTGTTGGAATCCGTAACTGATTAGCTGAAGAGGAAGCATTGGGACAATACAGTTGTGAGGAAAAGCAAATGGTTTCCTCGTCCCCTTGAGGGCTGCAGCTCGTCTCTATTCAACCCAACACAACAGCAACACAGGAAATATATTCTACTACGGGGAGAGAGAGAGTCCCCAGTTGGGTTGCCTCCTGTGTTTCTGCCTCTAGTTAAGTTCAAGATGCCAACTCTCTTCTAATACGGCTGCAGACCATCCTGACTGACCCTCAGCCAAATGGCCAGGGCTATGGTCACCTCAGGAAGCAGGTTCTGAGGGCTGGGGGGTGGAGGGTGGCCCAGAGCGGCTGTGAGGAGCAGCAGGGAGGAGGCAGGGAGCACCCAGGAACTGGGTCCCCGTCACGGAAAGGCGTTGCGGGAGCGTGGAGGACGTCGGTGGGTGGGCAGGTGGTCCTCACACAGGTGAGAGTCTCTCTGCGGAAATCAGTATTGTCAGGTAGGTGGTGCTTTCAGGGAGAATCTCTGCTGTGAGAAGAGGCGTCTCCTGCCGTGAGCAATCCTGTCGGAGCCCCAAGGACCTGCCAAGGCATAAAGTCACGTGAATCTAGAATGTACGTGTCAAGCACGGTGGCACGCCGGCGTGACTTCAGTGTAAGGTGTCTCAGAGGGAGGGGTGGGAAGGGACGTGGACGTGTGGGTTGGGGTCAGAGGTCAGAGGGTAAAAGACTCTTCTGTGAGTGCTAGTAGTTGGGCGTTCTATCTGAAAGGAGCGGGAGACTTTTAAACAGGGTTGGTATCATCAAATGCCTAACTCTGGTGACCTCGGAAGACAGGTTGAAATGGGAGAGAGGCTGGGTGCAGGGAGAATTATTAAGGTGTGTGGATGAGCCATGCTGAGGACTGAAATTGTGACCCTGGGGTTGAGTTGACGTAGTGGATTTGAGATAAAATGATGAATTAGAAACACTGGGGCTTAGAAAATGGGACCAAAAGGGAGAGGCTGACTCTGAAGTCTTGTACTTAGGGAACTGGGAGATGGTTGCACCGCGAGTAAAAGGAAGGAAGTGGGTTGGTTTTAGGATGGAGATTTGGTGTCCAATTGTGGAGCCCATATACACTGCCCTCCACCAACCCAGAGAGGTTAACATTTACAGAGCAGCTGCCTGTCTGGTACTTGGCACTTTACACGCTGGATTTCATTTGATTCTCATAGCAACCCAATGAGATAGATACTCTTTACAATATTTAAGAGACAAGAGCACTGTTTCAGAGAGGCTAAGCCACTGGCTTAAGGCCACCTGGCTAGTGAGTGGCAAAACTGGCACTTGAACCCAGATCAAGTCATCAGTTTTTTGTTTTGCCACTTCTTTCATTGAAAAGTAGAGTCTAATTTGCTCTCCTGGAATCTGGACTGATGCTTTGGACTTAGACTTATCTCAGTTGAGCAGACATAACGTTCTAGAATTTGCACTAAGTTGCTTCAGTTATGTCCTCTATTTTTTGCAACCCCGTGGACTACAGCCTGCCAGGCTCCTCTGTCCATGGGATTTCTCAGGCAAGAATACTGGAGTGGGTTGCCATGCCCCCTCCTCCAGGGGATCTTTCTGACCCAGGAATCAAACCTGCGTCTCTTAAGTCTACCTGCATTGCTAGGTGTGTTCTTTACCACTAGTGCTGCCTGGGAAGCCCGTGGCTAGATCAAAAGAAGTCTAAAGCTTTCTCCCCAGCCTCTTAGGATACATGTTTTGGGGGCAGCCATTTGCCACGTGAGAAGCCCAGCACTCCTCCAAGTCTGTCATGCTGAGAGGTGGCCAGAGGGAACCCATGGACGGGCCTGACCAATTCCCACTTTTTCCAGCCATCTTAGTCCAGAAACCAGAAGTGTGAATGAGGGGAGGCCTTCTACTGATTCCCGTCCCAGCCAGCGTCTGACTGCAATTGCATGAGTGACCCTGAGCAAGAAACGTCCAGCTGAGCACAGTCGACCCTCAGAAGCATGAGAAACAATAGAACATTATTGTTTTAACCCACAGAGTTGTGGGGTAGTTTGCAGCAAGCCTAACTGGCACCCCAGCAAACACAGGCTTTCCTTCTTTGTGCTGTAGACCCTCCCGAGTGACAGGGCTCCCCCTGAGGCAAAGAGCACTGCGGGACATTGCAGTAAAGCATCAAGGGCACTATGAAGGCCCTGTTGGAACTGGGTGCTTGTGGACAAGAAGAAGCGGCCGAACTGGAAACCATCTTAAGAAAAGAGCTTGCATTCGAGTGCAGAGGGAATTAAGTGCATTAGTGCTTGTGGACGGGAAAGAGGGTGAGTTCGTTATCAGATAGGCTTGAACTGGTCATTCTACTTTCTCACTTCCAAGATGTTGGACTTCGGGCAAATTATCTTAACTCCCCAAGCCTCAGCTTCCTCATCTTTAAAGTTCAGATGATCTGATGATAATAAGATCAGATGCAAGGAGATAACAGAAGGTATTCAATTAATGTGTTCCTGCAGTTTTCTAAGTATGATCTGTCTTATAGCAACTGTTTCATTGCCTTCGAATGGTTTCTTTCCTTGCCTGTCTCCCAAGTAGACTTTGTGATGCCTTAGGGGAATGAGATTATATTATGTACTTTGTGTTCTCCACTCTGTGTATCCCGGCAGGCAGAATACACAGAGTGGATGTTCCAACAGGGTGGAATGAAGGAAGGAGTTGATATCAGCAGGGTTGAGGAAGGAAGGAAGGAAGGATGATTAGTTTGTTTGGTCAGGAGGTCAGAAGCCACATGGGTTAATGGAGGAAACCAAGGCAGAGAGAATTCTAAGAACAGTAGGAAGTTGACATGGAGTGAGAAATGCAATACAAGATGAAGAAAAAAGTTTTGGTAGAGGGTTTCCAAGCTCCAGATAAGGTGTTTAAGGGAGAGATGAGTGTTGAAAAATGGAAGCGGCACAGGAGTTGGCAGAGTTGGTGGAGAATCGATACCTGTACATGCAGAGTAACTTTTGTAGAAAGACCACAGGCTGGGGAGACAGATGTTCAGCTTCCGTATTGGGTGACCTTGACCAAGTCACTTAAATTCTTAGAACCTGTCGTTTCATACAAAAAAAAAAAAAAGGCTTATCATAAGGATTAAAAATGATAATTTTTATAAAACACCTAGAAAGGTGTCTGGTATAATAAGGGATACATAAATGTATGCTCTCATAAGGACAGCATATAAATATAAAATTGCTCCAAGTGGTTTTCAGTTGAAATTTATACAGGGTGTTTCATTTGCCTAGAGGTCAGGTAATTTAGTCTTCTATTTTTACATTAAAACTCAGAGAAGAGCCTGAAAGACAAAGCCAAGCCATTTCGCCTGGACCACTGGATTCTTGTAATGACCCTTGTTCTCCCTGGTTCTGAATGCTCAGACTAGGAGGTGAGTCCCCAGAGGACATTGAACTTGGACTCTGTGAATCATTGGTTAATGTCCTCTGTTTTTCACTTTTCCAATGTGGCCTTCTGGAAAAGTTAATCATGCTCTAATAGTGAGATCTGAGTGCAACTTCATCATTTTTTAAGATTTTTTTCACTTATAGAAACTCCACCCAGCCTCCTGGCATCCGGGGACATTTATTCATTGTGCTAGGGGAAAGTGGTCTGAGCCTAAAGCAAGAATACTACTTTCAAAGTAAAATGACTGAATAATTAACCAGGGTACCTTCTCAAAGGTGAAATTTGGCCAAGGTATTAGAATTGGTACTTGCAAAATGCCTAAGGTGTATCATGGATATTTGATGAAAGGACTAGGTCATCTCTGGGATTTTAAAATTCCTCCAGTGACCTGGAAATTCTGAAGGTTTCTAAAAAAAAAAATTTTTTTTTTTTTTATCATCTCAGAGTATGTTGGATTGTGCATAATGGATTCCTTCTACAGAATCACCTACAGGCTATGGCCGCCATGGACACTGAGTCCATTGACTCCCAGGGAAGTGGGGCTGGACCCTTAGCTAGCTGGACGTTTACCTGAAGTTTGGGGAAAGAGCCTGTCTCCTGGGCATGGTGAGAAGTTGAGGGGATGGTGTGTGGTTTAGGTGGAAACTTCCAGAAGTTCAGCATGCAGAAGCTGGCATGGTGGGAATTTGCCTGTCTGTTGTGTAATTTGATCCCATTGGGAAACAGGAATTTGACTTTCACGGAGTTTGTCTCCACCAGATTACTATAGTGAGTTCCCTCAACTTCTCCTTAGGCATTACTCTTGCACCCGATGATGGTGGGGTTGACCAGGTACCACTTGTACGTCTCATTTCTGGTGTGGAGTTTTAGCAATTCTAAAACAGAAAGCCTGACAGTCTATACCTATAACTACGCATCATCACTGGAGGAGGGATGTTCAAGGAGTGGACAACTATTTGTTTTTTGTTATTTGAAAATTGTTTTTGAAGAGTAGCTGAACAAATTGAGAGAAATGGGAAGGAAATAAACTGCACTGAAGAGAAAGTCCTTTGGACTTTTTTTTTTTTCTGTACAAGTGGATCATCTATAGGTTGAAATAATTATGAAACTTGGAATTCATCCAGTTCTGTAGTGGGTAATTACAAAATTGCTTTGTTTAATTATGTGGTATTTTATAGGAGGACATTTTTAACCTTTGTAACTAGTGCCAATGAAAGGAGACTCGGCTCTTCATAAGTATCGTCATTCTAATTGCATCTAAGGTTTATTTAGAAGTGATTCATTTTTTAAGACATGTTCTAATTTGTATAATTTTTTTTAGTAGGTAAAAACTGCTGAAGTGAATTGGTTTGTGGTAACAGACATAAAACAAGAATAACAGCTTGTTAATAGTCTGCCCCACTCTTCAGATACCCTAAGTTCATCTCTGAGAAACATAGACACTGCAGATTCATTTCTGAAACATGAAGCAGAGCTTATATAATCAAGTGGCTCATTAGAGAGGATCAGAGGGCTTCAAAGTGCACTTTAAAAACCAGAACTAACGTCCTGTAGTTAAAGAGGAGATCAAAGTGGACGCCATGTCCAGAAGATCCTTTACAGACCTTACCCATCTGTGTTAGTATCAGAAGTGACTTTCGCTGACACTCACTGTAAATCCATGCATCTACTCATGACAGATTCAATGGTCAAACCACCACCTTCATTCATTCAACATGATTATTGAGTGACTTACGTGCAAGGCAATGCAAAGCCAATGCTGCCTATAATGTCTTTTTTGATCCTGTTGTCATATATATAAATATGTATATGTATTCATATATATACACACATTTTTAATTGGAGGATAGTTGCTTTACAATATTGTGTTGGTTTCTGCCATACATCCACATTAATCAGCCATAGGTATACATATGTCTCCGCCTCTTGAACGTCCCTCCTACCCCATCCCACCCCCTAGTGATTCTGTTGTCTTTAAAATACAACTACTAAGGTAGCACTTAAAAAAGAATTATGATATTTTGTATGTTATGTCTTGGGGAATGGGATAGTTTAAAATAATTAATAGAAGTAGAAAATATATCAAATTTTATAAAAGCTTATAAAAATGAACTTAAGTCAATATAAACTTAAAAAAAATCTTTTTAGATTTTTTTTTTTTGGGCCGCACTATTTGGCATGTGAGATCTTAGTTCCCTGACTAGGGACTGAACCCCCGCCGTCTGAGTGGAGGTATGGAGTCTTAGCCACTGGACTACCAGGGAAGTCCCTAACCACATGTATGTGGATGTCACTTATCATTCAGAATCTTAGTCTTCTCATTTCTAAAAGGATATCAAATTAATTTCTTCCTGCATTGTCAGAATTAATGGAAATCTCAGTCACTTAACGCAATGAAGATCAAAGGTCTCCTAACATCCCAGTCCATTTGGTTTTGGGGGGAGGTGGTGAAGCAGTGTTGGGGGAACATGAGTTTCAGGCATTCCTTCCTGGGATGCCATCATCCTTAACATATGACCCCCAAGTTTGCCACAAAAGGGAAGAGAGAGGAAGAGCATGTGAGAGATCTCTTAGGAAAACAGGCCTATTAAAAAGTCCAAATCTGTTCACATTCTATTGACTGGAACTAGTCACGTGGCTCCACCTAGATGTCTGGAGCTTAGAAACCAAGTCTCTGGTGAGCCAAGGAGAGAAATGAAATGTTTTAGGGGGACACACAACGTTCCTCAGATAATCTCCATTGTTGTGGAGATAGTGTTTGTGAAAATTCTAGGGCCATGTATATGGAATACTATCTGCAAAAGGACTGGGATCATGTAAATCACTCCTTGATATGTTAGCTTTTTAAGACTGAAAAGATAGACTGGGGTCAAGATGGTGAGGTCCCCAAATTATTTCCGGTTAAGGAATTTATAGTTTACTCCATGGGTTATAGAGTGGAAGTAAAATGTTTTGAAGAGGAAAGTGGAAAATGAAGTTGCTCAGTCGTGTCCAACTCTTTGAGACCTCAAGGACTGTAACCTACCAGGCTCCTCTGTCCATGGGATTTTCCAGGCAAAAGTACTGGAGTAGATTGCCATTTCCTTCTCCAGGGGATCTTCCCGACCTAGGGGTTGAACCCGGGTCTCCTGTGTTGCAGGCAGATGCTTTACTATCTGAGCCAAAGATCTACTTTGAAGAGGGGAGTTACTTAAATTTGTGCATTAGGAAGACTGAAGCACTGTCTATTGGCTGGAGATTCTGGGAAAATGGTAGACAATAGTCTTTCTTGGTTGTTGAGGAGCTATAGGGCCTGGACGAGGGCCAGGGTAGAGGTCATGGAAGTGAGTGAATGTAATGTACCCTAAGCCTGCCAGTGGACTGCGATATTTTGTTAGTCCTTGTCCCTGCAGCATCTTCCACAGAACCTGCGCCATAATATGTGTTCAGTAAACATTGCAGAAATCAGTAAGGGCTTGATGAATGGACGAGTAAGTGAACTCCATTCTATAGGACAGTTAGTTTTGTGTATGACTGTTTTCTCACATAGGTGAGATTACCTGCTGTTGCTGCTAAGTCACTTCAGTCGTGTCCGACTCTGTGCGACCCCATAGACGGCAGCCCACCAGGCTCCCCCATCCCTGGGATTCTCCAGGCAAGAACACTGGAGTGGGTTGCCGTTTCCTTCTCCAGTGCATGAAAGTGAAATGTGAAAGTGAAGTCGCTCAGTCGTGTCCGACTCTTAGCAACCCCATGGACTGCAGCCTACTAGGCTCCTCCATCCATGGGATTTTCCAGGCAAGAGTACTAGAGTCGGGTGCCATTGCCTTCTCCATGAGATTACCTATGTGGTTTCAAATCTTTTATTGATTTCAACATGAATTGCTGACTCCTCTGCATGACTTTTGTTTAAAATAACAAAGTACTGCTCTGCTAAAATCCAGAGGATTTATAAACTAAATGCTACTTGTTTTAAGAAGGCTAAAGATCTCAAATAAATGAATATTGTAAAACTCTGTCAAATAGTTTATAAAGAAAAACTGTGGTGACAAATGCAGTTGCTTTTCAATTTAAGTGAAACATCTATATAAGCAAAATATTGTCTACATTTACTACATTGTTTTAACTCTAATTTTTTTATATAAAAATTATATAATCCTTAGGATTTTAATATTTTAATCATTCCTCCATTTGAACATTTAAACACTTCTTTTACATTTCTTTTCTTTCTTTCTTTCTTTTTTTTTTTAGTGAACTTTCATTTGTTGTTCAGTTGCTTAGTTGTGTCCAACTCTTTGTGACTCCCATGGACTGCAGCATGCCAGGCTTTCCTGTCCTTCACTGTCTCTCGGAATTTGCTCAAACTCATGTCCACTGAGTCAGTGATGCCGTCCAACCATCTCATCCTCTGTCGCCCCCTTCTCCTCCTGCCCTCAATCTTCCCCAGCATCAGGATTTTTTCCAATGAGTCAGCTCTTTGCATCAGGTGGCCAAAATACTGGAGTTTTCTTCAATCTCAGTCCTTCCAATGAATATTCAGAGTTGATTTCCTTTAGGTTTGACTGGTTTGATTTCCTTGCAGTCCAAAGGACTCTCAAGTGTCTTCTCCAACACCATAGTTTGAAAGCATCAATCCTTTGGTGCTCAGCCTTCTTTAGAGTCCAACTTTCACATCCATACCTGACTACTGGAAAAACCATAGCTTTGACTTTACACACCTTTGTGGGTAAAGTGATGTCTCTGCTTCTTAATATGCTGTCTAGGTTTGTCATAGCTTTTCTTCCAAGGAGCAAGTGTCTTTTAATTTCATGGCTGCAGTTACAATCTGCAGTGATTTTGGAGCCCAAGAAAATAAAATCTGCCACTCCCCCCCCCCCCATTTATTTGCCATGAAGTGATGGGACTGGATGCCATGATGTTAGTTTTTTAAATGTTGAGTTTTAAGTCAGCATTTTCACTCTCTTCTTTCACCTTTTATACCCATTTGAATTAAATGGATTGGGGGTAGAGAAGTTCACAGATAGCAAATGTACTTAATATTGTATGGTATAGTTATATCAATTTCCAGGTGAAAACTTTACTTATTGATTCAATAAATAGTGATTGGATGTCTTGTATATGATGGCTCTGTGCTAGGGGTGAGGGATTCAGGATAGATTTACAGACAGCAGAAAACCATCCAATTGAATCTTTGCCCTTTAATAGATTGAAGCAGATTAGGACAAAACACTTTTGGTCAAGAGAGCTTTTCAATGTGGGAAATACCAGTTTTCCTACAACTTTAAGGAAAGCATGTTTACATTTGTATTGTAACATGTGCTTGGAGCAATGATTAAACCATTATTTCAGCTATAAAATGTCTAACAATCAGAGGGCTATCAACTTTGTCTTACGTGGTTTCCGTAATCTTTTTTAAAAAAACTGAAGTATAATTCTTTGCATTGTTGTGTTTGTTTCTGCTACACTATGGAGTGAATCAAGGTATGTATACATACACCCCCCTCCTGGCCTCCCTCCCCTCCCCGCATCTCACCCCTCTAGGTCATCACAGAGCCCCAAGCGGAACTCCCTGTGCTATAGAGCATTTTCCCACTAGCTATCTGCTTTACACGTGAAGGAGTATATATGTCAGTGCTTCTCTCTCAACTCCTCCCACCCTCTTTCCCCCACTGTGTCCGTACGTCTGTTCTCTATGTCTGCATCTTTATTCCTGCCCTGGAGCTGTGTTCATCTGTACCGTTTTTCTAGATTCCACATACATGTGTGAATATATATTTTTCTTCTGACTTACTTCACTCTCTAATCCTTTTAGTTTTAGAGTTGAAAGAACTTGCATAGGTGTTTTCAAAATGTATGTATATGATGCATATGCACACATATAATGCGGTAGTTTATATACATTGTATATTTTTCATATTAAAATAATTTGAGTGTACCATGCTCTATTTTCAATGACCTAAGTGCATTCTTTGACAAAGAATATATAACACCTGAATTGTACAGGGTAGATCACAGACTTGCTGTGTTTGAAAATTGGATACAGTAGCATATACTGGCCTTCCCATGTGGTTCAGATGGTAAAGAATCTGCCTGCCCATGCAGGAGACCCAGATTTGGTCCCCTGGAGAAGGAAATGACAACCCACTCAGTATTCTTTCCTGGAGAATCCCATGGACAGGGGAGACTTGTGGGCTATGGACCACAGGGTCACAAAGAGTCAGACGCGACTTAGTGACTAAACAACAACAACAAAATATATTTAGTACCACGTGAATTGCCCCTGGAACGGGCTATTCAACCAGAGATGAGGCTGCATGGCTCATATGCTTAGATGTTTCTGTGTGGTGAATGGGATGATTTGTTAATCTGTAGGTCACTGGAGCAGAGGAGAGAGGCAGATGAGCGTTCATGGAATTTTACTTCTTTTAGGTCATGAAGGTTTAAGACCACAGACTCCTAACCCTGTGGATACATTTAAAAAGCAAATCCAGTCAAAGATTAGTTTTATCAATTATAATTTTTTTTGTGTTTACTTATAAGGCTACGGTGCTTGCTCAGTCACTAAGTCATATCCAGCTCTTCGCAACCCCATGGACTGTAGCCCACCAGGTTCCTCTGTCCATGGGATTCTCCAGGCAAGAATACTGGAGTGGGTTGCCATTTCCTCCTCCAGGGGATCTTCCCAACCCTATAGTGATTTTTAAATGGATTTAGACAGACATTACTCACATCAGCAGGAACAGATCAATGATTCCAGGAAATATTAGTCAGGGTTCCCTAAACAAAGGGTATCTGATCAGATTAGCTTGGGCTAGGCGGAGTGCTAAGTGTTCCTTTTGGTTTTTTAAAAATATGCATAACCATGTTAAAGTATTGAGGAAACTTCAGTGGCGGGGGGGAACCTATTGAACTTCATCTGCAGTTAACTAACTTAATTGTGCAAGGAAAGTCGATTTTTCTTGGAACACCAATGAACACTATACAGAACAGTTTTTCTTTCAACCTCAGTTTGGGAAGAACTGCGTTAACTAAGACTATGGTTAATATTATTATCAACAAAAATTTTAACTCGAAATGACCCCTAAGGCAAAATTGAATCCATTGATTTAGTTTCATGACTGTGTGTAAAACTCTTGATGATAATCTGGCCAAGCTGTTCTAAACCGAGGTTTTCTAAATGCATTGCGTGGTCATGCTTTCTGGCTTCTTGTGTGTGCTCTTCACCTTGTCTTCTTGGCTGTCCCGTGGCTAACTTATATGAAGCCAGCCTGTCTTGGCTCAAGTGGTTGTCAGGACCCACCAAATAATTCTCTGACCCCATCTAAATGTCAAGAACTGTGACGATTCCTAGGTTTTATCCTTTCAAGCTAACATTGCAGCCCAGCACTGTGTCAAGGGTGCTGGGAGAATACACAGCCCTGGTGGGTGAGAGGCGAAGGGCTTTCCTATTCTCTGCAGAGCAAGCACCTCATGTCTCATGCGTGTGTCAGCTTCTTTCGTCCCCAGAGTCACGGGGGTGGCAGAGAGTGTCCTGGACGCTGCACCTGGACTGGGTTTTCTTCACAGCTGAGGAGCCCCAAGCTTAGGAAACCTCAATCTTTTTTTAACAATGGGCTGCAAGGAAACTTGCCCGATTTTTGCCCAGGAGGGAGATGAGATTTTCATTGTACTGCACAATAAACGTTTCTTCCCCGTGCTCTGGGAGGAGACACCATTTCTATCTTCCAAGGCTGTGCGCTGTACAAACCATTCTTGAAAGAAGCAAAGGCGGTCAGCACCTTTATGCAAAAGATGTGTAGAAATGAGAAAGACTCCAGCAATGTAGTCTCCTGGCACTAAAATCTGTGTCCCCCGTTGTGTGCTGTTCCTTGAATTCCTGTAATCACCTTTCTGCTCTGTCCCCATAGTACTTCTTTTTTCTTTTTTAAAATTTTTAAAAGATCTTGCCTGTGCTGGGTCTTTATTGCAGCATGTGGGCTTTCTCTAGTTGCAGCCTGAGGGGTTAGGTGCCCAGTGGCAAGTAGGATTTTAGTTCCTCTCCCAGGGCTCAAACCTGCAGCCCCTGCATTGGAAGGCAGATTCTGAACCACTGGACCACCAGGGAAGTCGCGCGGAGTGCTTCTTGAGCTGCTCTGGAGAGCAGCACGCATGTCTGGGGAGCAGTGTCCTTCCCACCATATTCACCGCATCCAGCTGGGTGCCAGGTACAGAGGAGACATTTGGCAAATCAGTGAGATACAGGTGGGTGTCCTTTAAATGTTTTCTGGATGGGTTTTCAAGCTTATTGCCCCAACTACCCTAGAAGAAGGAACAGAAGGTCTCAAATGATTTTAGTCACTTGGGGAAAGTTTTCCTTTAATTTTGTTGTTGTTCGGTCTTTAAGTGACCCCGTGGACTGCAGCCCACCAGGCTTCTCTATCCATGGGATTTCCCAGGGAAGAACACTGGGGCTGCAGCAGCTTTGTGGAGGTGGTAGGACTCAGCAATTGATGGCTGTGAAGATGGAGAGAGAAGCACCAGAGCAAGTGGAGTGCTGGTGGCCAAGCAGCAAGCGTGCTGGGACAGTGGTGGCTGTCAGCCACGTGTCAGGGACAGCTGCAGCCTCCAACAGCAGATACGCAGGGCTTGCAACAGCTGAACAGGATCTTAAAAGATGTCTAGGTGGGTTCGTGTCACAGAAACGGGACCGGGAGATGAAATAGCATGTGAGAAAGAATAGAGACAGAAACACAGTATATTGGGGGGGCACCCAGGTTATTATATATACTTTCAATTGATAATAATTGTATGTGTATGTATATATATCGTGAATTTACATACATGAAAAGATGAATAGTTTGGAGGAGACTTGACCAGACTGTTGCCCATCAGGTCAAGCGTCCAATGAAGGCTCGTCTGGTGCCCCCAGTGACCCCAGAGTGGTCCCAAGTTTGATCTAGGCCGTCTCTTACTTCTCCTTCCACTCCCAATAAACACGGATCTAAGACAGCACTGGTTCATTGGTGATGGGTTGAAAGCCAAGCTATTTTGCTAGGTGATTTTCAAAAGTAAGCAGTCTGCAGATTTCAAGAAATTTTTTTTTCTCTTTGTAAATGCTTCTCAAGGTAAATAGTTTCCAGAAATGGAGGTGGGCAAATGGCATTGATCGGAGAGGTGGGAATCTTTTCCCTTCAAGACTTCTGGAATGCTTGTCACCTCTTTGGCTTTTGTCTCGTATCTTGCCTTCACTGGTCATTGCCTGTTGACTCTTTGCTGGAGTCATTTGCATACACTGTCAGGTGCCTCATTAAACCTTTCTGAGTGGCTAACATTCTTTGCCAATGCACACTTGTATTATTGAGTACCCACAGATAATTTGCTAATGTTTTAGAGGACTGGGTTTAGTATTGCAAATGCTCTCATGGTCTCCTTATGCAATTAAGGGAGAAGTCCAAGAATCAAGAGAATGTGCTGGGAATGAGAGTTGGTTTATTTGATTCCTCGTGTAGATTCTGGAATAATCGGTTGATTTTAGCAGACAATATGGGTCTTTATTGCCTGGAACTCAGTGCACTAAAAAAGAAACAGCGTAGTGAGTGTGTGTGTGTGTGTGTGTGTGTGTGAGAGAGAGAGAGAGAGAGAGAGAGAGAGAGAAGGAGGTCGGGGGGAGAGAGGATCAGTTTATCGGTTTGTCTTTTCCCAATACAGTGTGCTTAATAGGACTTCATTGTACTCATGTCTTCTTATTTTCACTACCAAACATCTTTCCATTTTTGATATGTTCTCTTTATCTTGCCTTAAATTAAGAGAAAGCAAGAGAATTTGGGATAATTAACGCTCAGCTAATGTGTACCTCTTGAAACGTATCCCACTTTTCTCTGGCTGTCTAATGACTGGGTTTCAGTGATTGCACTCAGGCACTGTTGAGCTGGAGAGAGCAGTAAGCTGTGTGTTTGGTCTCAGGCTGTCTGTCTGCATCACTTTTCAGTCTTCTTCCATAGATTCTAACTGCAGCCACTTTCCTCTAATGGGAACTCACAGAAAACCAATAACATCCTCAATAAAAGGGTTAATGACATTTTCTTCTCCTCTGGGGCCCTTAGATTCTGCTGAATCTCTTTCCAGGACTGAGGAAATCCTATTAATGTCAAAATAAAAGCAGATTTTGCTGCACGGGCCGGCACTCACCCTGTCTCTGGTCATGGGTGATGGTGAGTACCGTATTTCCTCCTGGAACCCATCTGAGCACCATTTGAAATCTGTTCCCATCAGACCTTGGATTTGACCAAAGGAGGGGTGTCCTGGGCAAGGCTGCCCAGTGAATCATCAGATCCAACCTGCTTCTGTTCAGGTTGTTAAACATTTCTTTGGTTGAGTCATGGGGGGATTTCCCTCCTTTTGAAAGAAAATGGGAAGCAGGGGTGGGCAAATAAAACTGGAGAGAGAGACAGAACAGGAATCCTTTACGGGTACAAATTTATAGGTAAGATACCTCCCTCTATTCCTGCCAAGAGGAAAAAAAGGAGGAGCAATACCCAGACAAAGGAGGAACAGTATCTTTCAAAAGGTTTTGAGAATAAATAAAGCATATACTTCATTCCTTTGGGCTTCGCAGGTGCTGCTAGTGGTAAAGAACCCACCTGCCAAGGCTGGAAGCATAGGAGACATGAGTTCGATCCCTGGGTCAGGAAGATCCCCTAGAGAAAGACATGGCAACCCACTCCAGTATTCTTATCCAAAGAATCCCATGGACAGAGAAGCCTGGCAGGCTATAGTCCATGGGGTTGCATAGAATTGGGCATGACTGAAGTGACAGCAAGCCCACACACTTTATTCCTTTATCCCACTTTTTATTGCCCTGAAGCAATGTTTCTCAAACTTTTATGAGCATAGAAATTCCATAGGGATGTTGTTAAACCACAGGTTCTTGTTTACTAAGTCTGGGATGAAGCCTGAGATTCTGCATTTTTAACAAGCTTCTAGGTGATGCTGACACCATGGGCCACACTTGGAGTAAAAGCTAGAGCAGGAGTTCACAAAGTGTGGTTGCTTGACCAGTAGCATCACCTATAAACCTGTTAGATCAGAAATTCTGGGGCCCCAGATTGACTACAGTGGGCACAATGCACCCACTTCGGAAAAAAGATATGTGTTCTCTTATCCATGGATCCCGTGACTATACTACATACAAAGGGAAGTTTGCAGATGTAAGTAACGTTTCTGGACTTTTAAGATCGGGAGATTTTTCCGGATTACCAAGGGACCAGTCTAATTATGATGAGTCCTTAAAACCAGAGAACTTTCTCTGGTTGGAGTCAGAGAGATGCAGCAGAAGAGAAACTTAAAGAGATTCAGAGATTCTGGCCTTGCTGGAAGGGGCCACTAGGAAAGCATGAGAGGAGTGCAGGAAGCCCCTACAGGTCAAGCTTGGCCTTGGATGAGTCGAAGGGACAAGGGGACATCAGTCCTCCAACCACAAGGAACTAAGTTTGGTCAACAAGCTGAATGAGAGCAGAAGCCGATTCTTCCCCAGAGGCTCCAGGAAGGGAGGCAGCCCTGTCAAGACCTTTGATTTCAGCTCCGTGAGACTCTAAGCCTAGGACCCACTACAGTTGTGCCGTATATGAACGTCTGACCCACAGAACTGTGAGATAACAACACTGTGCTCTGAAGCTGCCCCAGTTTGTGGTGATTTGTTACAGCAGCTGTAGGAAATGAACACATGGACTAAATCAGAGACTCTGAGTAGGGGAGTCTGACCATGTGCTTTACTAAGTTCTGCAGTCATTCTTGGAGGTTGTGGAAAGATTATTCTCTAAAACATGCACAAAACCCAACATAAATGGGGTTCTGCCACTTAACACTGTTGCAATCTCCCTAACATCCCTAATCTTTCATTTTCCCCTTTGTAAAATGGGGTTAATAAAACAAAGTGTTGATGTGAGAACTTTGGTCGGAATCTCTGGTGGAATATTTCACAGTTCTTATTATAGTAGATCCTCAAATGTTACCTTCTTTCCTTCCTTTCCTTTCCTTCCCTGGACACACTGAATGCAAACAATTATTGATGATTCTGATGTCAGCTTTCTGAGGCTTAGGGCTTGGAACTTGACCTTGATTGTCATTGTGTAAATATGAGCTGGAAAAACAGAATCACAGGAAGATGTAGGTTTAATTTAAAAGCAATTGCCCTGTTCAGCTTAATTGCTACTCTTCAAAGCAGAGAACAATGACGATGCTTCCCTTGTTTTTAGAAAAAAATTCAGCGCTATTTCAATCTGGATATAGAATATGTGGTTCTAAATGTGACCTTTTAATCATGGCACTAGGGTAAGTCAGTGCTTTACATCATCCGAGTCTTTGTAGTGGGACCACAGCTGCACAGTGTGTTTATGTTCTGTGCGCTCTTGAGAATGCAATGTACTAATTCTAATTTGCTAGTCTGTGGAGTGCTCTGATGCTCATTAATTTTTAAAGTTTCAAGTGTGTTTTTTCCCCTTTCATTTGTATCCACCCTTGAGCTGGAAATATTTGCTAGTTCTTCCTGGTTTCTCCACTCTGCCTGGTGAGCTGCTTCCTTGGATAATCACACGTTCTTCTCCTCCGTGATCCCTACAGCCTTTTCTTGCTGACCATCCATCACTGTGTGATGGAATTTGTTGATTGGGTTTATTCTGCAAATGATGCAGTTTGCAGAGTCCCAGGTTCATTGTCATTTTCCATTGCTGTCTAGACGAGACTGAAGCTCTCAATCAATCAGCACTTCTAGATTAATTTTTCCCTCTCTGTGAAATAAAAAAAAATGTGAATTAAGAGTTAAACTAGGCTTCCTGGCTTATGTATTTATTAATCAATCAACCTTGCGCATAATACTAAATTAATGTTTACAGTACAATATCCGCATACCAATTTCTGTGTCTGCCAGTTCCAGTGCTGTGCTGAAGCAAGATTCTATCTGCTGTGAGCAATTTTATAATGAGCTGCAGCCCTGGAAACATTGAAACCCATTTAAAAAGTGACCTGAATAATTTCTCAGAGAAAATTAAATGGGTGAAAGATCATGAATAAGAAGTAAATATATATTTAAATAGCATCAAGATGGCATTATTCTATTATTCTTTACTGTGTGGCTCTTGGTTTTAGTCATAGAAAACTGCATCTCTGTAATTTGGGAAGGGCTTGGGGGACTCCCTGACTTACAGATGCTCTGCCTTTAAGTATATTAATACATAGAACCCAAATCCCCATGTCTGTATCACATTTCTTATTGTTACGTATTAAATGCTCTTAATGCCCAGGAAATGATGCTAAATAACATGTTGATTTCTGCAACAATGGAGTTGTTTCTGCAACATAGAGCAAAGGTTAGTTACCTAAAATGTGATCCTCAGACCGGAAGCGTTAACATCACTCGGGCTCTAACATCACTTGTTAGAATGGCTGACTCTCAGATTCCGGATCTTCTGAATCAGAATTTGCATTTGAACAAAATCCTAGGCAGTTTGTTTGTACATTAGAAGGTGGGAACTGCTGGAATAAAAAACTATCTGGGAGGTGGGGCTGTGGGGACCGTGGATTGTGAAGGACAGAGGTGGGGATAGTATTGAACGGAAATGTGCTTCTTGTCTGCTCGTTGGCAAGTCCTGGAGGGTTTGGGGAGAGTCTGTTGTGCTTTCTTTATGTTTGTGTTCAGCAGGATGCATGTGTTAAATGGTTGAGTAGTGTGAGGGTGTGGTTTATAATTATGCGCTCACGGAGCAAATCTGTATGGCCTGCATTCCATCTTCTGATGTAATGTCTTCCAAACTTTAGCATGACCTTAAATGAGAAGTGAGGGTGGACAGTAGAAAATCTAAGGGTTTTGTGGCTACGCAGAACTAGGTTTTAGTTCCGACTCTGATTTTATTAATCGTGTCTATGGTTTCTTTCTGTGTAAAGTAGGCAGAATAGCAACGCGGTCACTGATAGATTACATGAGCTGATGCCTAGGAAGTTGGAGGTTTAGTGACCAGAACCAGGTAGGTGTCTAACTCATGTGTCACTGCTTATTCTTTTCTACAGGTCATTCACTGATTCGTTGTTGCTGTTGGTCACTCGCTCCATTGTGTCTGACTTTTGTGAACCCATGGGCTGCGGCAGATCAGGTTTCCATCTTCCACCACCTCCCACAGTTTGCTCAAGCTCATGTCCACTGAGTCTCTGATGCCATCCCCAAATACAAATGTATCTGTCTGTTCATCTACCCATCCAACCATCCATATGTCTACTATCTGTTTATGTATCCTTGTTCCTTTCTTTCTACTTCTCTTTTCCTTCTGTCTTCTGATGCCAGTAATCACGTCCTATCTTTCCACCTGGTGTGCCACCTCCACCATCTCCACTCCCTTTCCCATCATGGCAAGTGAACACATGGAGGCAAGTCAGGTCCTTGGGAAGAAGTGTTCCAAACAGCTGAGCTTGAACATTATTGATGGCTATTGTATTAACCCTGTGTGTCAGTTACCTCCTGCTTCCCGGGCTACTACTTTCCTTTGCCTTAGATGATGACAGGCATTTCCCAGAGCCTGGAATTCTTTTTAGTGTGTTCTTAGGGATCCGCTGGCCAACTGAGATGGGTTTCATTCTGGATTAAATATTGCCATGAACATTTTTCTTGGGCTTTCCTGCTTGCTCAGTGGTAAAAAATTAGCCTGCCAGTAGAGGAAACTCAGGTTTGATCCCTGGGTTGGGAAGATTCCCTGGAGAAGGAAATGGCAACTCACTCCAGTATTCTTGCCTGTGAAATCCCATGGACAGAGAAGCCTGCCAGGCTACTGTCCATAGGGTCGCAAAGAGTCAGACATGACTTGGCAAATAAACCATAACAACAACAACAGCAGCAACAACACTTCTCTCCCAGTCTGTTCCCCATTCCTTAGCTACTTCTGTAGTAGTATCTATGATCCCATAAATACATCTCAGGAAGAGGAGAGTCAGTTTAGGCTTCTGTTGGCATTCAGGCTCTGCGTGCAACTTCCTGAGGATGTGGATGGGAATGAGGTGGATGCACACCTTACCCTGTGTCCTCACAGGAAGGCTCTTGAGCTCAGGTATCTTCAGGTACTCTGTGGCAGGACCCTGACTTTGAGAGAATGAGATTTTGATACTGAGGCTGATCCTTCAATGTGAACTGGAATTATTCCCCACTGAGCCGAACTTCTCATTTATCTTGGACCTGACAAAAATATGCTCCAGCTTATGGTTTCACCTTGGATAGGAAAAAAAAAAAGTCATTTTAATTGCTAGTTAAGACTGCTGGGTTACTTTAATTTGCAGGCTCTTTATTAAGTGTGATCTATTTCATTTAAAGGAGTCATAACGGAGGTTTGGTGTGAACCTCCCAATGATTAAATTTCACAGGCACTGTTAAGAGACTCGAGGTCACCCTTTTGGAGACTCTGAGCCACTTGTGTGTAAGAACGGAGCAGAGTTTGCACACGTAGTAGGTTTTTAATCCATGTTTGGAAACTTGACAGAGAGGATGTCTGTGTGCTCTCTCCCTTTGCTTTCTTACTCTTGTAGTCTCCAGTGGGGGCAGAACGTCATTTCTCCTCACTAAACCTCTCAAGTTGAAACACATACAGCATGAGCGGCTTAAAAAATCCACTACAGGGGTTGAAAGTGAGTCTGTCCAGCCCATTTCCTTATTCTAGTGACTTTGATGAAGGCCAGAAGAGCAGTAGCTACTTTAGATAGTACACCTATCATGAAATAGAGACCGAGAGATGGTGTTCAGCCAGTGGGATGTAAGTTCTATCAAGCTAAGAGGGGATCTTGATGGAAAGACTATATAATACTAGAATCCGTGAGGCCTGTGCTCTTGATGCCATGCTATGCGTCCCTGAATTGTGACCTGGAGCAAGTCATTTCTCTCTCTAGAGCTCAACGGCTTCACCTGCAAGACCCGAGGCTGGTGATGAAAATCTGGTTCTGGTTTTAGAGTGCTCAGGCTCTGTCATTCCCTCTCACATCCCACTCAGATAACAGAGCCTGGATTCTGGCTTTGGTTTTGTCTCCAACTTGTGGTTTAACTCAGGTCAGATGTTCCAGGTCTTCATCTCCACGTATCACTCTAATTTGTGAGGGATATTACCAGGTTTTAGCCTTTAAGAGGTTAGTTGGACACATTTTGAAGGAATTGACAGGAATCTCACTGTGGTGTGTCTGGGTGTCACCTCGGTTGCCAGAGGAGACAGAGCACAACTTACCTCCTTGTGATGACTCAGAGATGTTAGATGAGCATGGATGTCACGCTGACTCATTTCGATGTGTTTGTGCCCTTGGGGTTGGGGAGGTGCCTCCGCCCATCACCTCAGTTGAGGACGTGGAATTGTCACAGTGTCTCCATCTCGTCTGCTTGCTGTCAGTTTTACTTCTTAAGCTGTTGGTTACCAGGAGAATGCTGGTAATGAAACTTAAAATCAATAATCTTAAACTCTACAGTGGTTTCCCATTAGTTGTCTATTTTACACCCAGAACATCTAACTTAAAAGCATATATATATATATATATATATATATAGATAGATAGATAACATAACATAACTAACATATATATCGATAGCGTATATATGTCAAGCTCAGGTAACTCTACTCACTGCTCTGTGCTGACCTGAATGGGAACGAAATCCAAAAAAGAGGGGCTATATGTATACATATGGCTGATCTGGGTTTACCTGGTGGCTCAGACAGTATAGAATCTCCGGCAGTGCAGGAGACCTAGGTTCAATTCCTGGGTCAGGAAGGTCCCCTAGAACAGGGAATGGCAACCCACTCCAATATTCTTGCCTGGAGAATCCCATGGACAGAGGAGCCTGGCAGGCTGTAGTCCATAGAATCACAAAGTGTCAGAAATGATAGCGACAGATTTTATTTTCTTGGGCTCCAAAATCACCACAGACAATGACTGCAGCCATGAAATTAAAAGATGCTTGCTCTTTGGAAGGAGAGCTATGACAAATCTAGACACCATATTAAAAAGCAGAGATGTTACTTTGCTTAAAAAGGTCCATATAGTCAAAACTATGGTTTTTCCAGTAGTCATGTATGGATGTGAGAGTTGGACCATGAAGAAGTCTGAGCGCTGAAGAAGAATTGATGCTTTTAAACTGTGGTGTTGGAGAAGACTCTTGAGAGTCCCTTGGACAGCAAGGAGATCAAACCAGTCAAGCCTAAAGGAAATCAACTCTGAACACTCACTGGAAGGACTGATGTTGAAGCTGAAACTCCAATACTTTGGTCATCTAATGGGAAGAGCTGACTCATTGGAAAAGACTCTGATTCTAGAGAAGACTGAGGGCAGGAGGAGAAGGGGACGACAGAGGATGAGATGATTTTATGGCATCACTGACTCAATGGACATGAGTTTGAGCAAGCTCCAGGAGATAGTGAAGGACAGGGAAGCCTGGCGTGCTGCAGTCCATGGGTCTGCAAAGAGTCAGACACGACTGAGTGACTGAACAACAGCACACACGCACTCATGCATGCACAGTTCATCAAACATACCTCTGCTCCACAGCCCACGGGCCTTACATGACTCCTAGATCTACCCACCTTTTAAAGGTAGGATGAAGGAATGTCCTGTGATGGAGAGATGATGAGATACAATCAAGGAATGATCTCTCACATGCATTTACCAAAATTTGAAAAAAGTAACAACGGATGTCCCAGAGTAGGAGTAGAAAGAAGCAGAAGTAATGGATAAGGTTCATGCTGTGTTGAGTTAAGCACTGGACCAGGAATTGAATCACTGGGGTTCCAGTCTAGGTTTTGACACTTTCCAGCCTTGACTTATTGGTTGCTTGTTATTGTGTATTTACTAAGTGGTGTCCAACTCTTTATGACCCTATGAACTGTAACCCACCAGGCTCTTCTGTCCATGGGATTTCCCAGCCAAGAATACTGGAGTGAGTTGCTATTTGCTTTTCCATCTTCCCAACCCAGGGATCAAACCCACACCTCCTGCATTGGCAGGTAAGTTCTTTACCACTGAGCCTCAGGATACTAAATCTTGGGCCAGTCTCATCCATGTAGAAGCATAAGGTAGGAGTTGCCTTGAAATTCGTGATATTCCAACCTAAACATCAGATACTCTTTTGAATCAACTCATGCATGAAACTCTAGCATACTTGCCAGACAGAAGAGAAATCACTCTGGTAAAGAGAAGGACTGAAGACCTGTCGCCCCTCTAACTGGCCTTCCTCTCTCCCTCCTACAGCAGCTTTGGGGCAGGAAGCCAGAGCTTCTGGAAATTCAGTCCCCTGCCTCACTCCTTCCATATTCCCGCCACTCTTGTCTAAGTGGAAGCTGGCTGGCATTTTGGGCCATCTGGTGGGTTGATTGTGGTCCACACCAGTGATTGAATCCAGCATTAGGTAAAGACACCATACAGACTGTGGAATACTTGACTTATGCAAATACGACCTTACTTGGATTGTTCTATGAGGCCTCTAATCACATCTCAGAGATGGAGATTTCTGTCCTGCGGCGTGTGGCTGATTGCGGCGAAGCCAGGAAGCCGGGCTGGCAGCCGCGGCCACAAAGCAAGGGCCTTTAGACTTTGTTTTCCTGTTGTTCTGTTTTGCCCGTGCATTCTTGCTACGGCTGCCCGGGTTATTTCAGTATCATTTGTGTTATTACCTCTTTTATGTCATTCTCCCTGTGACTGAATGCAGTAGCAAGGGGTATATTAGAAAAGGAAATAAATAAAGGTTTAAAGAGGCTTAAAAGGGCCAAAGCCTTTATTCTATTGTGTGTGGATTTCCTTTGGCCGCTTCAATATTGAAAAGTATTTTGCACAAAAAGCACATGCATAAAAAAGCATATACAATGTTCGGCACATGGGTGTAATGCTTGAATCTCGTTCCTGGAGTTAGGCAGATGGGGGTTCGGAATTTTGTCTTTTAGCTGTGTGACGTTCTGTCAAATGGCTTAATGTCTTCCAGCCTCAGGTGTTCATCTGTAATATGGGTGTGATGAAACACCAGCGCCTTATAAGATTGTCCTGAAGAAGATTAAATGAGACAGTACACATAGAGTGCTTTGCTTTCTGCCTGGCACAGAGTCCTGCTATTGCTGCTGCTTACTCATAAACCACGTCCGCCTCTTGGAGACCCTGTGGACTATAGCCCGCTAGGCTCCTATGTCCATGGGATTCTCCAGGCAAGAAAACTGGAGCAGGTTGCCATTTCTTTCTCTAGCAGATCTTTCTGACTCAAGGATTGAATTTGTATCTCCTGCTTGGCAGGTAGATTCTTTACCACTGAACCATCTGGGAAGCCCTTACAAAGTTCTATGATTTACTATTAAATTTCAGTCTTCATCTACATTATTGGTACCATTTCCATTTCATAAGTAGCTCCTACTTTGGTGTAAAGATGGATTTTCTTTTTTGAGTGCCTAAAAAGCAGAATCTAAATGGAAAATTAGCAAAAAATGTAGATGAAGGATGAAATGTAAAAAGGTATGGGGTATGCCCAAATGATAATTAAAATGAGGAATTGTAAATTGGTGTAAAAGGAAAGTGCAAGATTTTTAATGCAATTCTGTGCTTAGCTGTGGGTGGTCAATAGATTTAAAATGTGTACCAATGTTCCAAATGTAAAAATTAGAGTTTGGGAAGGCTAGTGTTGTTTTAAAGCAGCAAAAGTTATCCCAAAATGTTATGAATAATTATAAGGAGACAGTGGCATTGCATGCAGCAAATTGTTAGTGTGAATAAAATTGGGCTGTTTCAGAGAGTGATAGTAAACAGCACGTTTTGAAGGTAGAAAACAACGCTGTCAGTATTGAAGACCCCAGAGCTAGACATGAGCTCTCTGTTTCCTTTAAAGCTTAGTGTGTTATCTAGAGCTAATACAAGCCCTTGCTTATCATTGAGAGCATCCACATGTGCTTGAATGCCTTGGCAAGGCTGCTGATATGTGTGTATTGGAGCCAAATGTGCTTTGCAGGACAGCCTGAAATTGGAGGAGTGTGAAAGGGGGTGTGTGGGTGAGGGTCGATGTGATTAAACACAGGACAGGGCTCAGAGATGATGTTTTCACCTTTTGAGATCCTTGGCAAGAGAATAACCATCGGTCCTAATGGCTTAGTGTTGCCTAAGGCTCTCTTTCCATTAAGTGAATTTATATTTTTATTTTCCTGACTTTCAGATGCTTATGGGTACTCTCAAATGGGCCTTTTACATTCCTGTTTGGCTTATCTTTACTTGGAGTACACCTGGATACTTATGAAAGAGAGCTTACTTAGGTTTGCTAAAATCAAAGTTTTGTTTCTTTACTTTCAGCCACAGTAACCCATGTTTGTCTAGAAGCTGGGCAGTCAAGATCTCAGAAGGTGTAAATTGGCACTGCCTAGGATAGTGAAGGGCAGGAAAGCCTGGCGTGCTGCAATCCATGGGGCCACAAAGAGTCAGACATGACTTAGCAACTGAACAACAACAAGTCTGGTCTACAATCTCAACTCCATGAGCTATAGCTAGTTATATACCTGCCTGACTCTGATCTCCTAGGATTTCAGCCCCTCTGTCTTGGCTGCTGCCTAGAACACAGAAGGAACTCCGTATATACTCTTTGGATGAATGGAAAAAAAAAAAAAGCCAGGATGAATGTCAAATAGACATTTTTTCCCCCCATAAAATCAATTCATGGCTAAATTGGAGAAGAGAACGGCAACCCACTCCAGTATTCTTGCCTGGGAAATCCCATGGACAGAAGAGCCTGGCAAGCTGCAGTCCATGGAGTTGCAAAGCATCAGACATGACTGAGCACATGTCTAAATACTAAAGACTGAAGATATTACACATGGCTGTAATTATAATAGCATTAATTTGTAGAGAGTTGACTGCAGGGCAAGGATGGTGCTAAGCTTTATATTCATGTAATCCCCACAACCCTAGCAGGTAGGCATTCTGGTCTTCATTTTAAGATGAATAATAGTGTTTTAAAGTCTGGAGAATATCCAGAAAGATAACATTATTGTTGCAGCTGATCCTGAGTGATGGAGAGATTACAGTGATTTGTTCAGTGTTATTCAGCTTCCTCCTTGCCCTGGGGTCTATTGGATGGAGAACAGACCACCGTGGTCAACACCTGGGCAAGTTTTTGTCTCAGAACATTTGTCCATTGTCTTCCCACTCTGGGTGACCTGAATTATTGTAGACATTTCTATATTTTAAATCACAAACCCCTAGTTAGTTTATTTTTGCAAAATGAATTTAGTTTACTGAGATACACTCTCATGTCTTAGCATATTTCCTTCTTTAAGATTAACCATTTGTAGCTGATTTATCGTTGAACTTGAGTGAGTCAACTGTTCTCATGGAGTAAGAATTTTGCCTCTTGTTCTTTAAGCAACGCCCTTGGGTGCCCCGCTGGACATAAAAGCATTCAGAATGCCTTCTGGTGTCCTGCAATGATATTTAGAGGTGGGAAGGCAAGACTGTTCTAGAATAGTTTCAGTGGGAATGTCACTTGCTCTCTCTTTTTTCTCTCTCTCTCTGTATTATTTCTTTGGGAGCACCAATGCCGTTAGTAATAAAGAAAAAAATCAATCACCTTGTAAACAGTCATGGTCAGAATAACTCCCAGGAACAATATCTCAAGAAATGCCAGTGCTTGTCAAAACACAGACTCTGCCAACAGGATGGTTAGTTCAGCCAGTTTACTCCTAAAGTATTTGAATCCACCTTACATTCTCCAGCAGTATATAAATAGACCATCTTCTCCCTGCTAATTTTAAATCAGAAATTGTTATTTGGAGTTAATTTTAAAAAATCAGCTCAAGCTTATTTGCTGTCATTAATTTCATGCAGATTTTTAGAGCTTTATGAAAATCGTCCTGAACTACGGGCCTGTGAAGGCAATTCATGAACAGATGTTCAGGGTAAGCGTGGAGACATTATGAGGTTTGTAGCAAACGTGTTTCAAACAGTTGGCTTAGGCATAGGCACACCTTTTAATTACACTGAACTTAGCGTAGGTCAACATTTCAAGGTTTATCTGAATCGTGCGTTACCCTGAGTGCTGTCATCATGTGAAGGGCAGTCACTGACCTTGAAAGAAGAGAGTTAATCATGAAAAGCAATTCAGCAATTGGCCATGTCACTAAATAACTGAGGAGAGGGAGAAGAGCGAGGGAGAGAGGGAGGGAGAGACAGAGAGAGATGCACAGAGGGACAGAGAGACCATGGTTTAAAAATGTGAAATGAATGATCCTGCACAAGTCATCTCTGTGCTTCCCATTTCTTTCTAAGGTGGGATGGTGTGCACTGAACCATCTATATTCTTTTAGCTCTCCCTGGGCTGCATTTATTAATAGGAACTCTGCGGCCGTATCTTTGTTGTGTGATGTAAACTGGCTTAAGTGGGGGTGAAACTTGCCAGCACTGTGCCTGAAACATAGCAGACAGCAAATGGGTGTTGGATTGGCCCAAGGCTAATGTCTCTGAGGCTATGCTCCAGAGGCTGATTGCATCACCTCTCAGGAACCCGACTGTATGGGAAAACTCATGGTTTTCCCTGATCTTTTTTTCTTTAATTCTTTAAAAACCAATTTCTTTCTCAGTTTCTCTAGGATGAGGAATTCATCCCTATGTAGAAAGAGAATTGTCTCATGTTATTTTTTTAAGATGCCAGTGATTTTTCTTTCCATCTTCCTCCCAGCATTGTGTTCCTTGTTAAAACTGTGGATTAGGCAAATGGCCCTTAGATGACGTATACCCTACGGTCTTTGGAAAGTCCCAGAATGTGCTGAAGGGACAGGCAGTGTGGGCAGTGTTACCTGCCCAGCACAGGTGTGGTCTCTGTCCCCAAGTCCTGTCTTGTCTCTGCTCCTCTGTCCACTAAAAAGTGCCTGTGAGATGCTCCATCCCGACCTTACCTTTCTGACACAGCATCTGTGTAGAGCGCTTTGTAAGAATTCCTGCCAAGTAAGCCAGCGAATGTCAAGTGGTGTATGAATATGTAATAGCAGTCATTATCAGTTGATGTCCCGTCTTTGGAAAGAATCTTTTCATTTACTGTGGAGAGAATGAGGGGCAATTTGAAATGGCCCGAGGTAAGTGGCATTTCATACCTTGCCAATCAAATTAACCTTGAACCTTTCTCTGCTACTTAGAATTCTTGCTCTTTTTCTTCTCTCTCCATCACTGAAAATGAAGATGACGTGTCTGAAACCACTCTTTGCTCTACAGTATTGCACTTGATCCTCATCTCCCTCCCTGGAGAGGAGCGAGATGAACAGTTCTGGGGTGTCAATCAAACTGATTGAGACTTTAGAGTGGGGGAACCTGTCACCAAGACCTCGTCACGAAATCCAGAAGATGCCATGGTACGTCAGCTTCACCAACTTGGCCACAGTAATTGCTTCTCTGGTTCTCCCCTTCCCACCCGCGTTTGGTCTGAGAATGTAGCCTGATTTGAGCAAGGAGGTGTAATCCCAGATCAGAGCTACCAAACTTGAACATGAAATTCTCCAGGATCTTTTTCCATCCCCAGACTCTGACGTGGAATTTGACTCTTTGATGGAGAGTAGGTCTCTGTGGAGCTCCTGCCTGATTTTTGCTTTGAGCAGACAGTAGCCATTGTGTGCACACACACCGTAGCAGATGCTTCAATCCCTGCCTCCTGTCAATGTGTTTTGTTCACTCGCTCAGCCATGTCCAACTCTGTGACCCCATGGACTGCCAGGCTTCCCTGACCATCACCATCTCCCAGAGTTTGCTCAAACTCATGTCCATTGAGTTGGTGATGCCATCCAACCATCTCATCCTCTGTCATCCCCTTCTCCTCTTGCCTTCAATCTTTCCAGCATCAGGGTCTTTTCTAATGATCTGGCTCTTTGCATCACATGGCCAAAGTACTGGAGCTTCAGCTTCAGCTTCAGTCCTTCCTATGAATATTCAGAGTTGATTTCCTTTAGGATTGACTGGTTGGATCTCTAAAGAGTCCTCTCCAGCACCGCAGTTTACAAGTATCAGTTCTTTGTCTCTCAGCCTTCTTTATGGTCCAACTCTCGTATCTGCACCTGACTAATGGAAAAACCATAGCTTTGACTCTATGGACCTGAGCATCTAGTACCTTTTAAATAACAATATAGGTACACTCACACACATACATACTAGGAACACACATATTTTCCATTCTTAATTTGAACCCACCATATATAACAGGCATATCAAAACTCTACCCTCTTAGGGAGTTTGGGATGGACATGTACAGTCTGCCATATTTGGAATGGATAATCAACAAACACCTACTGTACAGCACAGGGGACTCTGCTCACTGTTATGTGGCAGCCTGGATGGGAGGGGAGTTTGGAGGATAATGAATCCATGCGTATGTACGGCTGAGTCCCTTTGCTGCTCACCTGAAACTACCACAACATTGTTAATTGGCTATACCCCAACGCAAAAGAAAAGGTTAAAAATAATTAAATGAATGAAAAAAGAAATAAATTCTTAAAATAATAGCTAGATTTATATGCAGAGCTGGCCCTAGATAAAACTTCAGAGTATAAGAAAAAAAATGTGAGTGTCTTCAACCCATGCCACCCCCAACTGCCCCCCTGCCCCGCCAAAAAAAAAAAAACCCCAAACAAACAAGTGAATATTCCACTGTTTTTAGAGAGGACAAGTCTTAACCCCTTAATAGTCATCCTGCTGATTTGGATGACTGCTTTACCCCAGGCTTCCTCTCTACTTGCCGCCCCCGGCCTGTATCTGTGCTGTTCTCACCTGGATGGCCCACCACTCCACCACTGTGTCTCTGCCATTATCCAATGTCAGTAGATAACCAGTTTCAACAGGATCCACTCTCCGGTGCCCGTTCTTTTGTCTTATTATCCGTCCTCCTCCTCGCCATGGAAAAGCCTCCTTCCTTCTTTTGAACCTTAGCAGCACTTTGTTCTATTTCAGGGCGCTTGCTGCATCCTATTCTGTGCTGCACTTCTATGGTAGAGCTACGTTTTAAGATCTGTGCAGGCAAGAACCGTCTTCGGTTTTTCATGTGTTTCCCACGTGGTGGGAGAAGGATTTAAGAAGGCTTTCAGGAGTTTACAGGAAAAGAATAGAAATTAGAAACAGATGAGAAAAGCGAGGCCAAGGGTTCTTCTTTGTAACCTAGCAGTATCTAGCATAGAGTCCTTCGAGCAGAGGGGTAGGGGTGTTGGGAGTCCCCCAGATGAAGGTGCTGTCTATAAGCTTCCATGACCAAGCGCAATGAAGCCCACAGGCCAGCAGCCATTAGACCAGGGTTTGGGCGGTGTGTGTTGCCACTGTTTATCTCTATTCCATCCAAGTTACAGCTATTTCTGAGCAAATCAATGTAATAAGCGTTAAATAATGTAATTTTACCTCCAGGATCTGCCTCCAACCAGGTAGAATGAGGTGGGACCAGCAAGATCGAGTACGCGAGTGAGTCTTGACCTTGGTGTCAAGGACGAGTGATGCGTTGGTTGGCAAATATGAGCTGCTTCTTGTTGGGGAAGATTTGGGCGAATACTTATAGGCAGCACCAAAATGTTGAGTGTGTGTGTGTGATGTGTTTCAGTTGGATTGGAAAGTTCAGACTGAAGGCTGGTTTCTTCTGGTTACTCTCACTGAGACTGAGGAATATCTGAATGAAGAAGGTAGATGAAATAATTTTAAGAGTATCCATGTATTTATTATGTCATTTTTCTTTCCCTCTAAATACTAATCCAGTCCATCCTAAAGGAAATCAGACCTGAATATTCATTGGAAGGACTGATGCTGAAACTCCAATACTTTGGCTGCTTGATGTGAAGAACTGACTCATTGGAAAAGACCCTGATGCTGGGAAAGATTGAAGGTGGGAGGAGAAGGGGACGTCAGAGGATGAGATGGTTGGATGGCATCACTGACTCAATGGACATGAGTTTGAGTGAGCTCCAAGAGTTGGTGATGGACAGGGAAGCTTGGCGTGCTGTGGTCCACAGGGTCACAAGGAGTCGGACACAACTGAGTGACTGAACTGAAATACTAATCCACTAGAATTTAGGGGTCACTGAATTTCTAAACTGGTACATTATTAAGGTGTTATTTATTAAAAATATTCACCTGTTTGGCTGTGTCGGGCCTTAGTTACAGCACACGGGATCTTCATCATGTCGTGCTGTGTGGACCCTCTAGCTGCGCCTCGAGGGCTCAGTTCCTACACAACATGTAGGATCTTAGTTCTCTGAGTTGCAAGGTGGTTTCTTAGCCTCTAGACCACCAAGGGAGCCCCTAAACTAGTACATTTTTGCAAGTGAAAGGTGCCCTTGTTATTGTCCAGGCCCGCAGCCAGGACATCCAGAGACCTTCTGATACGGACTGACCTGCACGGCAACAATCAACAGGCTGTTGTGATCCCGAATTTTCTCTTATACTGGAAGCATTCTAGGTTTATCTTTTTGGAAAAGTCTGATTGAAAAAAAACCCATAGCCTCCTAGAACCACATCCGGCCGACTTCTTTTATTCTACACATTAGGTACATGCGCTTGCTTTCCTATAGTGTCTTCCTAAGCCCACAGGTATGTTGAATCACCTTACTGAGTTCTAACATATTTCCTGTGTGACTTGATGGATATTCCCTATCCATCTTGACTCCGCTCTAAGTAATAGTTGTACAATTGCTTTTCTGTTGTCCTAGTTCCTTGCATTTCTGTTTCAGGGAAGTTGTTGATGAGCATTGCTTTCATCTATGGCTGTGCTGTTGATGACTTGCCTCAGTTAGTTAAAATTCAGGAGGGCTTGCGGTGAAGTTGATTAAACCCACCAAGAGGCCAGATTTGGGAAGAGCTTATTGTCACTACCTTAAGGAAAATTAATAACCATTGTGCCATGAGAGTCCATTCATTTGGTTCACTTAGAATATGCTTCTGTAAGAGTAACAACTCAAATGGCAGGGATGGCCAATGAAAAGAAAGCAAAGTTTCCTCCAAAAGCTTTGTTCAGAGTGACAAAGAGAAATATGGAGTTATTTATCTGGAAAATCCAGGCTGAAAACATTTACTACCAAGGACTAAAATTATATTGTCTTGAATCACCCATATTGATGACTAACATTGATTAAATTCCTTGAATTATTGCCTAAATCTTTATTTCATTTATCTTGTGTAAAAAATAATGCAGAAGGGCTCTCTAATGCTTGGTAGCGTGAATAATGCTTCTCAAAGGGCTCCCAGTCTCTTAAAACTTTATCCCCATTTTGGAAGCAGAGACTGGGAATAGTAGAAGTCAAAAATCTAAGGATGCAGTTTAGAAACTCAGAGTACGGCTTTTTTTTTTCTAGTTCTAAAGAGGTAGATAACCTGGAGCTTATTATTCCTGGTGAAGTAAGTCAGAAAAAGAAAAACAAACATTGTATATTAACTCATGTATATGGAATCTAGTGAGATGGTCCATCTAGTCAAGGCTATGATTTTTCCAGTGGTCATGTACGGATGTGAGAGTTGGACTATAAAGAAAGCTGAGCACCGAAGAATTGATGCTTTTGAACTGTGCTATTGGAGAAGACTCTTGAGAGTCCCTTGGACTTCAAGGAGATCCAACCAATCCATCCTAAAGGAAATCAGTCCTGAACATTCATTGGATGGACTGATGTTGAAGCTGAAACTCCAGTACTTTGGCCACCTGATGTGGAGACCTGACTCATTTGAAAAGATTCTGATGCTGGGAGGGATTGGGGGCAGAAGGAGAAGGGGACGACAGAGGATGAGATGGTTGGATGGCATCACCGACTCAATGGACATGAATTTGGGTAAACTCTGGGAGTTGGTGATGCACAGGGAGGCCTGGCGTGCTGCGGTCCATGGAGTCGCAGAGTTGGACACGACTGAGCGACCGAGCTGAACTGAACTGATGAACCTATTTGCAGGATGGCAATGGAGGCACAGACCTGGTGAACAGACTTGTGGACACAGTGCGGGGAGGAGAGGGTGGGACGAAAGGAGACAGCAGCATGGAGGCAATATTCATTACCACGCGGGAGACAGAGAGCTAGTGCGGGTTAGCCGTGTGACCCAGGGGGCTCAGCCAGGGCCCTGTGACCACCTAGAGAGCTGGGGTGGGGTGGGAGGCGGTGGGGAGGCTCAGGAGGGAGGGGACTGGATAGACCTGTGGTTGATTCACGCTGATGTGAGGCAGAGACCAATAGTGGTGTAAAGCAATTATCCTCCAATTAAAAATAAACACTTAAAAAAGAATATGACAAAAACCTCATATGAATTTTGAAGTGGAAAACCGTTCTCTTAACACGTGCGAGCAAGCCGAGAACCACTGAAACTCAAGAGCGCCCTGGTTTTTGTTGCCACCGTTGCTTAGGAAAGGGGAAGCAGCTGGAACTGGTGTCTTACCCGTCAGGAATGCACAATCAAGTCCGCATGTAATAGGATAGTAGTTGTTTTACAGTATATAATAAACTGTAAATGGATGCTGGTTTGCTATAAAAACAATTATCCCTGTACAAAATGTCTCCATAGGTTTATTGTGGCTGCTTCGGATCAAGGATCAAATCTGGTTGCATAAGAGGCAGGTATGGTTCGCCTGCTTAGACTACTGTCGCCTGAATCTGAGCTTCCCTGGCTGGTGAATGCTGGTTTGTACTAGATACTATATGTGTTAGTCACTCAGTCGTGTCCGACTCCTTGGACCCCACGGACTGTAGCCCACCAGGCTCCTCTGTCCGTGGGATTCTCCATGCAAGAATACTGGAGTGGGTTGCCATGCCCTTCTCCAGGGGATCTTCCTGACCCACGGATTGAACCCAGGTCTTCTGTACTACAGGCGGATTCTTTACTATCTGAGCCACCAGGGAAGCCCTAGACACTATAGAAATAGGTTGAAGAAAGCAGAGAGATGGCCTCTGATAGCACGCCCTTTTACCAGCAGCAAGACAAGGACTGGCAGGAAGACTCCTTCCCTTTATGTAATTATGTCAACTGAGCTCCACCAAAGCAGGGTGATTTTTGTGCTTTGGTTTTTAAAAGCCGAATGTTCTGAATGCTTCATGCTCAGTTCATAATCCGTTTTCACATTTCTCATTGCTCAGAGGAAATGGGAAGCCTGGGTTTTAGATACAAAAAAAAATCAGAAGTGGTTATTCACTTTTCATATGTTACTGTTGATACTTAGTTAATCTTGGGTGAAGTCAGTGGAAGGCCACAGTGAGGAGGGTGGAAGTGGCCTGGGGAGTGACGCCAGAGCCTAAACGAGGTGGAAGAGAAAAGCTCTGTCTTCAGTTGGAGGACTATGCTATTTGGGTAGGACCATGATCATCTCTCAGTTGATTTCCATGCCGGCAATTGCATCCTGTATGTTTTGGACAAAAACATCAGCATGGTGGTTTTCTTCCCACTTACCTGATCTTCTAGGTAAACCTGATTATGCTGATTATTTTTCTCTGAGTTTTTTCCTTCTTTTCCAAGAATTATGAAGGAATTAAGTACTTCTTTTATTGTGTTTTGCTTCTTCAGCTGTATGTAACACCTCATGAAACATCACAATAAACACAAATAGATTTCAAGCAAGGAAAGAGACTTGAGTTTAGAATCTGGCTACTTATTCACAAATATTTCCCACATCCTCTTTTATGCCCCTGACTCCTGTGATGAGATATGAGGGGAAGTTTGGAAATTTTCTCAAGGAGCTTAACCTCTGATAAGGGAGAAAACTGTGCAAATCATACATGTCATTATAATGTGCTGTATTTAGTCACTCAGTTGTATCTGACTCTGTGATCCCATGGACTGTAGCCTGCCAGGCTCCTCTGTCCATGGGATTTTCCAGGCAAGAGTACTGGAGTGGGGTGCCATTTACTCCTCCATAGGATCTTCCCAACCCTGTATTTTGCAGGTCATCAGTCCTTGTCCAAAACATACAGGATGCAATTGCAGGCATGGAAATCAACTCAGAGATGATCATGGTCCTACCCAAATAGCACCAGGGATAAACCCATGTCTCCTGTGTCTCTTGCATTCCAGGCAGATTCCTTACCTGCTGAGCCATCAGGGAAACCATCATAATAGAGGTGTGAAATTTCATATGAAATTTCAAAATTTCATAAGACCCAGCCAGGTATGATTTTAGTTACTATTTCTATCCAAGTAGTCTAGGAGAGATTTGTGGTAGAAGAGTCATTTAATCTGGTTCTTGAAATGCATTTAGAATTGAGACATTTGGAAATGGGTCAGTTGTCTAATGGTTATCTGTTATTAGTTAACTAGTATCTGTATAGCAAATTACTCTAAAAATAAAGTGGCTTAAAACAGCAAACATTGTTTATTTCCCAAAGCTCCTGTGGGTCAGGAATTGGGATCGACTTTGGAGGTTCTGCTCAGTGTCATGAATACATAATACATAAATACAAATCCTCCTGAGGCTGTAGCCAATCTGAAGGCCTGACGGAAGCAGGAGGGTCGTGGCAGGAGGCCTCAGTTCCTCTCAGTGGGCCTGTCCAACAGGACTGCCCGAGGGTCCTCATGACATGGCCCTGGGCTTCCCCAGAGGCAGTAATCTGAGAGAGGGAGGGGAGTGGTGAAAATGAGAACAATGCAGAGGTGGTGGCAGTGTTTTTATGACCCATTTTTGAGTCCTTATGATCATTTCTGCTTCATTCTGTTTGTTAGAAATGAGCCACTATGTCCACTTCACATTCAAAAGGAGGAAAATCAGGTTCTACCTCACAGAGGGAGAACCACTGAAGAGCTTGTGGAATATTTCTAAAATCTTTCCCATGGAGTTGGGAAGGTGAGAGGATACATCCAACGTGGGAAGGGGCAGGTCACGCAGAGATCAGTACTTGGTACTTGGGCCTATGTGCAGGAAAGTGGAGATAACCCCCTTTGGAGAGCTTTCAACTAAGAGGATACAGTGAAATCAGACAGGACATACAGAGGGAAGTGAAGCAGGAGGGAAGGCGGCGGGGCACAACCTCTAAAAGAATGACATAGCCGTAAGATGTGATGAAGACGGGCTAGAACCAACTGGGTCCCAGATGGCAGAAGATTAGCTTCCGGGGGACCTTGAGCCTCATCGTACGCTTATTATAACACACTAGCATCTAACTGATATACCCACCAGGGACACAATTCTAAGGATAACCATAAAAGGCCAAAAAGTGGGTAGTGGCTCAATTTCTGGAAATCTCTGCCCCTTCCTCAAAATAGTTGGAATAATCTTCCCACTTATTAGCCTATGAAGTTACCAATCCATAACTAACCACACCATATTTTGAGGTCTGCCCCCTTCTCCATTTCACCTTCTGAGATGGCCCACACTCTGCCTGTGAAGTGTCTTTCTCTCTATATAAACCCATTTCTTACCTATCACTTTGTCTCCAACTTCTTTTTGCGACAAAGTAAGAACCTCAAATTCACTAGCAACAGAAGGAATTTCGATACTATTGGACAGGGTTGGGAATCAAGGAGAGCTTTTGAGCAGGGCAGAGGTATAATTACAGCTGCATTTTTAGGGGGATTAGTCTGGCAACAGTAAGCATGAAGGTTGGGAGTGTGGACACAATGAAAGAGGGGGCCAGTTCAGAGGCCAAGACCATTCTGGTCCTGCAGGGGTTTGGTCTGGAAGGGGATAGTTGGAGCATGGTTCCAAAACAATGCAGCTCTCCTTCTTTTAGACTCTGCAAAGTACAAGCATCTATGAAATAAATACATTTTATGCATCTGATCCAATCGTTCAGAGAATCTGCCTGTGTTTTAGATGCTGCTCCTCACGGAGCTTTTAGTGGGTTAGTGAATTGAGTTGTAAGCTTGATGCATGGCCGTCGTTCCTTCTGTGTTGATTGAGTGCAGTTTGTCCCTAGGATGGCAATTGCACCGAATACCACAGGGTGTGTTCCTAATTGAGTCTGTCTCTTAACTGTGGCGAGAGCCTGATGTTATTGCTAGACTAAAGCCATCCGAAATTCAGCTCACAGAATGTACGAACCAGGATTTCATGGCAAAATTGCTACCCTCTTCTCCCTTAGTTATCAACATCTCCATTACCAAGACTTCTATTATTCTTCCCCAAGCACTTAGAGTGTTCATTTGATCAACTTGTATATTCATGAACTTCATTTGCAATATAGAAACGTTCTGGGTTTCTTGATGATGTCCATCCTCATTGAATAGACAGCCCAGAGCACTCAAAAGGCAGGCACAGAGCCAGAGTCAGAATTCCAATACTGATGGTTTGACTTTCCCCACTGCTCTTTAGGAAATCCAATAATTCCAGACTGTAGGAATCTTACTTTCTCTGTTTCTGGGTTCGTCTGAATTTATGCGTCTCTCAGAGTTTGCCATTTAATCATTTTCCTAATTCTTAATTGATCATTCATTCATTTTCTCATCAACTTGACAGCCAACTCACAGAATGTACGAACCAGGATTTTGTGTATTTTTAAATTGGGCTTGGTGGGGTGGGTGAGGTTTAGCCCAATACACTGTGGGTGTTTGCTAAACTCTTAATTGAAAAATACTACTTTGATGAACTGGTCCCATTTATTTGATCTTCTCAACACATGCATCCTCCACACGAGTGCTTTATCCTCTTCCTTTGTCCCTCTAAATCCCAGTTGCAGTTTAAAGCAAGGGTTGTGATTTATAGCATCTGCCCACCCCCTCCTTTTCTGGCTGCCTTTTGACCCTGCGTAATGACTAGGTGAAGACCTGAAGTGATCTCACATTTCCGCAGTGTCCACTTATGTGTGGATTCATCTCAATGGTGATACCGTGCTGTTTTGTAAGAATCTGTGATTCTGAATATTTGGTTGGTCCTCTGCATTGTTAATTGTAAATGTCACCCAGGAGGTGTGTGTTTGTGCTCAGTTGTGCCTGACTTTTTGCTACCCTATGGACTGTGGCCTGTCAGGCTCCTCTTTCAGTGGGATTTTCCAGGCAAGAATACTGGAGTGGGTTGTCATTTCCTCCTCTAGAGATCTTCTTGACCCAGGGATCAAACCCGTGTTTCTTACATGGCAGGCAGATTCTTTACCACTGAGCCACCTGCATGTAATGTAACTCATTGTCCATTAAGTAGAGTTTCCAATAATAAGTGGCTTTTAGGGTGTGTACCATGGTTTAGCAATGGAATAAAACCCCCTTTTCATACTGCTTTTTGTAATTGCTTATCACCAATGGAGTATTCTCAAGCCCTCAGGATATCTTTCAGCTCCTGGAATATCAGGAAATACCAACTGGAGGTGAGAAGATTAAGATCTAGGCACACCTTTTCCCCTAGGTCATTGTATAGGCAGGTTGTAAGTTTGTAGGAAACCATGAATAACAGTTATATTATGAGGAAAGTAACGTCTCTTAGCACAACCCTCTCACTTACACGTGAAAAGAATTGAGTTGCAGAGATGTGGAGTGGTTTCTCAAGGATTCCAAGTCTTAGTAGATTATCCATGACTTAAACCTAGTGTTCTGGGTCCTATGTTCTTTCTAATAAAAACAAACTTGTGAAAGAATTCCTCATGTCTCAAAAAATCCCTCCAATGCCATTTTCTATGAATCCAACACCAATTGAAACCAAGAGGAGAAACCCTCACTTGCTAATTTCTTCTATTTTTCTTTTGGAGAGTTTCTTTTATCTTTCAAGCCATCAGCTTCCATTGATGTGGTAGACAGCTGTCCTCTTTCACTTTCATGTCCTGTTTCTTAGCCTCCACACTTCAAGTCATGAATATCAATTACCATTTACTAAGTAACCCTACTCATCAGAAATTGTCTATATGAATACAGAGTGGAGTAACGAACAAAATGACCTAAATTAGTGTCAGAAACATGGACATTTCTTTAGCTGTTCCTTTCTCCAGGGGATCTTCCCAACCCAGGGATCAAACCTAGGTCTCCTGCATTGCAGGTGGATTCTTTACCAGCTGAGCCACCAGAGAAGCCCAAGAATACTGGAGTGGGTAGCCTAACCCTTCTTTAGTGGATCTTCCCGACCCAGAAGTCAAACTGGGGTCTTCTGCATTGCAGACGGATTCTTTACCGGCTGAGCTCCCGTGGAAGCCCCAGGTATAAACACATGAAATATATTTTCAAAATGTGAGTATTTGGGAGTGTGTTGATGTCGTATCAAAGCCCTTTAAAGTATTTAATACTAGAGGTGGTATAAAAACTTTTATAGATAATTTGGACTTTCTGAGTGTTCTCTAAGGAGGAAGAGGACAATGAAGAGGAGGTAGAAGGACTGTAAGAGAAGCAGAAGGAGGAAGAAGCAGAGAAGGAGAAGAAGGAGCAGAAGGAGAAGGATGAGGAAGAGGAGGAAGAAGGAAGGAGAGAGAGGGAGGGGAGGGACAGAGCAGGAGGGGAAGGGGAGCTGCTTGAATGAGGCAGGGTGGGCAGGAACCACTTTTCTATATACGGAGCCACAAGTGGATGAGCATATCATTAGTGTCCTCAGGGTCCATTATAAATAAGATAATTATGAGCCCCAATCATGTCTTAAGCAAAGACATTATTGTTTCATCATGGATTGTGTGGCGATCACAGCGGTGGAAAGTTGGAGTGAACACATTTGAGAAGGTGAGCGGAAGATTGCCACATAGAGGACTGGGGATGGCTATGCCAGTTGGTAGCTGAGAAGAGATTCCCGAAATGGAAGCTAGGAAGTTAGACAGTTATTCTCTGAGGAGGCAATCAGGTGCGGCTGGTGCGGAAGCCCCTGCCCGCCAGCGGGGCACAAGGTACGCAGTGTCAGCAGCAGACCAAGGACAGGTTCCCCAGTGTTAATGGGGGGCACGCAGCATGGCTGTGCAAAGTAGACTGTGGGTAAAGTCACAGTTCCTAGGGTTTGACACGACTTGACATGGCCAAGTAGTCGCTAATTCACCTCTCTCATATCTAAAACAGTGCCTGGCCCATAGCAAGCAATCCATAAACACAAAGAATACATAGAATTTGTTGTAGTGTCATGGGAAGCCAGAGAGATCTGATGATATTGGAGAAAGGAGAGAAGACTTCTCAAATAGGAGTTATATACAACTGTTCAAATGAAAATGAGGGCGTGTGTGCATGCTAAGTTCCTTCAGTTGTGTCTGACTCTTTGAGACCCCATGGACTGTAGCCCACCAGGCTCCTCTGTCCATGGGATTCTCCAGGCAAGAATACTAGACTGGATTGCCATGCTTTTCTCCAGGGGATCTTCTCAACCCAGGGATTGAACCCAAGTCTCCTGTGGCTCCTGCATTGCAGGTGGATTCTTGACCACTGAGCCACAAGGGAAGCCTCACAGAGTCAAGAGAGTCTTAATTTGAAGGTTGCTGAGATGATGAAATTGAAGTCGCTCAGTCATGTCTGACTCTTTGCGACCCCACGGACTGTAGCCCACTAGGCTCCTCCATCCATGGAATTTTCTATGCAAGAGTAATGGAGTGGGTTGCCATTTCCTTCTCCAGGGGATCTTCCTGACCTGGGGATCGAACCCTGGTCTCCCGCATTTTGGGCAGACGCTTTACCGTCTGAGCCGCCAGGGAATCCCGAGGTGATGGGTTTAACCGTATTTACCACAAATCTGTAGGTGTTTAAGGGCAACAGCCTAGAGGTGGAATAGAAAATACCTGGGGATCTGAGAAGTGACACGCCCTAACAGTCCTGTTTCCTTCTCAAGTCAGTTCTGAAACCCATTTAGCTACTCTGACATTTTTACGCTTGAGCAGAGTCTCAGAGCCAAAGACCTTGAGGTCCTTCGAAAGTTCATTTCCTGTGATGCGGTAACCTCCAGCACAACGATCACATTCCAAGAAATGCTTAATATTTAACGTGCTGCTGATTTCCTCAATCATCTTTCAATATCAGGCGCCTGTGCAGATAAGCCTTTTTAGCCTATGACAGGCGATCCTGTTTAACCCAATCACAAAGCATCCATCTCTGATGATGTTGTCCTCGGTGCTGATTCAGGATCTTTCACCAAATTCAAGCGCCCTGTCCATTGCCCAGGAAGGGAGTTGGGAGAAGATTCCGAGGTGATTGCTGATGTGCTATCTCCTCCTGAGATTCTGAGATTCAGTCTCTGAGAGAATGGCTGTGGGGTGGTTGTGTCCTGTGGCTGGCTATACAATGATGTGGCATGGATGTTTGCAGATATTTTCAGCCTCTTTAAAAAAATCTCAAAAAGCATTCTACTTAAAAAAATTTTTTTCTATGTCATGTGCAAGCCAATACCATTGTTCTATCGCTGAGCCTTATCCTGTGACTACATCTGTCCTTGGGGGTGCGGATGGGGGACAGGTTCAGGGATATCAGTTCAGTTCAGTTCAGTTCAGTCGCTCAGTCGTGTCTGATTCTTTGCGACCCCATGAATCGCAGCACGCCAGGCCTCCCTGTCCATCACCAACTCCCGGAGTTCACTCAGACTCACGTCCATCGAGTCAGTGATGCCATCCAGCCATCTCATCCTCTGTCGTCCCCTTCTCCTCCTGCCCCCAATCCCTCCCAGCATCAGAGTCTTTTCCAATGAGTCAACTCTTAGCATGAGGTGGCCAAAGTGCTGGAGTTTCAGCTTTAGCATCATTTCTTCCAAAGAAATCCCAGGGCTGATCTCCTTCAGAATGGACTGGTTGGATCTCCTTGCAGTCCAAGGGACTCTCAAGAGTCTTCTCCAACACCACAGTTCAAAAGCATCAATTCTTTGGCACTCAGCCTTCTTCACAGTCCAACTCTCACATCCATACATGACCACAGGAAAAACCATAGCCTTGACTAGACGGACCTTTATTGGCAAAGTAATGTCTCTACTTTTGAATATGCTATCTAGGTTGGTCATAACTTTCCTTCCAAGGAGTAAGCATCTTTTAATTTCATGGCTGCAGTCACCATCTGCAGTGATTTTGGAGCCCCCCAAAATAAAGTCTGACACTATTTCCACTGTTTCCCCATCTATTTCCCATGAAGTGATGGTGGAGTCCAATTTCTATTGTCCACACTACTGATTCCAAAAAAGTGCTTTTAACATTTTGTCACGTCCATTTCTATGTAACTATGCAGAAGCGCTGAAATGCATGTGTCAAATTCTCCATGTCAGACTGTTTTGTCTCCAGATACTCTGTCCATGGGATTTTTGAGGCAAGGATACTGAAGTGGGTCACCATTTCCTTCTCAAGAGGATCTTCCTGACCCAGGGATTGAACCTGGGTCTCCTGCACTGCAGGCAGATTCTTTACTGACTGAGCTACCAGGGAAGCCCCCAAAAGAAAGACGTTAGAAAAGATCCTCTTACCTTCTTTAGGACATGAAAGTTTTTAGGACCAGTCCCTGCTTTTACTCTTTTATAGGGGTCTGTGGATAGGGAGGCCTGGCGTGCTGCGGTTCATGGGGTTGCAGAGAGTCAGACACGACTGAGCGATTGAACTGAACTGAACTGATAGATTATTTTGATCCAGAACTCATGTTCTTGCTAGAGCTGACTTGATTGCCAGGATGTCCTGTGTCACTTGGTCATCCAGTCTTGAGCTGGGTTGGTTTCCCTGGTATTCAGTCTAGGACACTCCAGCATCACTTTCTCCATTGAATTGATGAGTCAGCTGCAAGAGGAATGAAGCACGCTCTGCAAGAGGAATGAGGACAGCAAAGGAGCTTGTCCTCAGGTGTCTTACTGGGATTGGGCTATCATGTAAGCATAAGGACCAACAGAGTGTCAAAAGAGTGAAGTGAATCAGAAAGAGAGAAACACATATCATCTATGAACACATATATGTGGGATCTAGAAAAATAATATAGATGAACTCATTTGCCAAGCAGAAATAGAGACATAGATGTAGAGAACAAATGTATGGACACCAAGGGGAAAGGGTGGGTAGGATGGAGGGAGGTTGGGATTGATACTATGTATAAAGTAGGTAACTGATGCCAACACACTGAATAGCTCAGGGAACTCTTCTTAATGCTCTGTGATGACCTGAGTGGGAAGGAAATACACGGAAGAGGGGATACATGTATACATGTGGCTGACGCACTTTGCTGTGCAGCAGAAACGCACCCAACATTGTAAAGCAACTATATGCCGGTAAGAAGACAACAGCAGTCTATGACACGACTGTGTAATGGGCGATGCTTCTACCACTGTGATCTCATTTACTGTGGATGGAGTAAGGATAAACCGATTTCTCCACTCGAATATCTGTATCTGTTAAATGATGCCAATCAACAAGTTTTTATTCGTTAATGAGACAGCATATATCTGATACATGCTAAATGATAATCACAACAATTAGAGTGTTTTGTTGCCATGCAGAAATGACAGAGGCGTTGGCAAGGCCTGGATTCCTATATCTGTTCTTTTGCTTCCAGTCTTCAAGGGCAGAAGAACAGATAAGTGAGTTGGAACACAGTATGGTGGAAATAACTGCTGAGGAGCAGAATAAAGAAAAAAGAATGAATAGCAATGAGGACCATCTCAGAGACCTCTGGGGCAACATTAACCACACCAGTGTTTGAATTATAGGGGTCCCAGAAGAACATAGGAGAAGGCAATGGCACTCCACTCCAGTATTCTTGCCTGGAAAATCCCATGGGCGGAGGAGCCTGGTAGGCTGCAGTCCATGGGGTAGCGAAGAGTCGAACACGACTGAACGACTTGACTTTCACTTTTCACTTTTATGCATTGGAGAAGGAAATGGCAACCCACTCCAGCGTTCTTGCCTGGAGAATCCCAGGGACGGGGGAGCCTGGTGGGCTGCCGTCTATGGGGTCGCACAGAGTCGGACACGACTGAAGCGACTTGGCAGCAGCAGCAGCAACAGCAGAACATGAGGGAGAGAAAGGGTCTGAGAGAATATTAGAAGAGTTTATAGTTGAAAATTTCCCTAACTTGGGGAAGGAAATAGCCACTCAAGTTGAGGAAGCACAGAGAGTCCCATACAGGATAAACCCAAGGAGAAACACACTGAGACATAATTATCACACTGCTGCTACATAATCTGCATGAATATAAACCCATAGTTAATTCAAACAGGCTAAGAAATCCTGCCAGATGGAAACGTACAATTTTTAAATGTGTCTTAAAAAAAGATTGCTTTCTGTTGTCTTTTCAAGGAGTTTCATAAAGAGCATATATACTACTTTGGAGTGGATTAGCTCACTTTGCTTCTCCTTAAGAAGGCAGAACGCCTTGCATGGTGTTAGGCTTTTCTTATCTTGAACCGACAGTGCCCTAAATAGATGCATGATGACTCTAAAAAGCTAATTATCACAGGAGAGAAGGGCCACAGATCAATATTCTGAAACCAAAGTTACCGTTTGTGAGGACTTGTTCTCCAACATTTAGTTGGTCCACAAAAGAGAATCCAACGAGCGTTTCACGCACTGGAGGGTTCGCTGTACAACGTGTGTGGGAAGGAGGCGGCTTCCCATTGCTCTCGGCAGAGTGGTGCCGGGTGAGCTGTTGCCATTTCTCTTCGTGCGTGGTACCTTATATTTACATCTGCTCTCAAAGTTTTCTAGGCTGAAGTGTGAGCACAGGAGAGGGTTTGGGGACAGTCATTTATTCTTGTGATTCATGCAGTTTAGTCACTCAGTTGTGTCCGACAGTTTGTGACTCTATGAACTGTGGCCCGCCAGGCTCCTCTGTCCATGGGATTTTCCAGGCAAGAATACTGGAGTGGGTGCCATTTCCTTCTTGAGGGGAACTTCCCAACCCAGGGGTCAAACCTCGGTCTCCTGTATTGCAGGCAGCCTCCTGCTTTGCGGGTGGATACTTTGCCGATGCAGCCACCCTGAAGGAGACTCTTGGTTCTGTCTCGGCTCCTCTGCTCAGAGAGCAGCGATCATTTCTTGTTAAACATGAATCCTCACTAAGCCCCACAGATTTCAGAAGAACTACCAGCTTTACCCTCAGCTTGATGGGTAAAGTGTACAGGTTTGTGCCTAATGAACAACACTGTTTGGAAAGGGGAAAACATGCCCTCCTCCACCGTTCTTGAGTTCCTGTGGCTAGACCACTAATGAAATTAACACAAGATAGTTTAACAAGAAAAAGAAACACATTTTAACTTGGGGGCATGGAGCTGTCATAGAAATGGGGCCTAAGAAGTGGCCAAAGCAGGCAACTTGTATAGTTTTTAGACAAAGAACCAAAAAATTTGTGAAAAATTGACAAGACTGAGAAACTTAGGCTTTGGTTGCTTTATTAGTGAAGACTCTAAACAGGGTTTGGGGGCTTGTGGGAGCCAGTTAAAGAAAAAAATGAAGTTTGTTTATACAAGCTTCTCTACCCCAAATTACCATCTGGATGGTCGGTGTCCTTCTCTCTCCAGATTCAGGGAGAGGGCTTTTCCAGGGGAGCCTTATTTCCTGGTTTCAGAGAGACAGAGAGGAGCGTCAAAGTGTCCCTCTTGTGTTGGCTGTTTCTTGAGTCACTTAAATTTTTTTTTTTAACTTTAAAAAAATATATTTATTGAATTCTGGGGATGTACTAGACTTTGTCCATGAAGTAAATATATTTACTGCTATGTGGTATTAATATTTTAAGGCAGTGACATAAGATTGTTATGTAATAAAATTATTACATCATTTACTAAGCAAGTACTCTTTATACACAGCATACCTAAACTGAAATCAATCTACATGCTCAGAAGATGAGTGTTCTTGTTATTTGACTTTTTAAAACTACTTGTTGCATTTTTTTTTCTTTTTTAAAAAAGATTATTTCTTTTTAACTGGAGGATAATTGCTTTACAATATTGTGTTGTTTTCTGCCGTACATCAACATGAATCAGTCCTAGGTACCCATATGTCCCCTCCCTCTTGAACCTCCCTCCCACCTCCCACCCCATCCCACCCCTCTAGGTTGTCACAGAGTCACTTGAATTCCAAACAATCCACATGCCACTTTGGGAGAGCCTGCCCTGAGCCCCAGTAGTGCTGGCTGCTTTGATATAGGCATCCTACAGTATTTTTTTAGAAACTCAACTGGGAGGGTGGTTATTGCAGACTGTGCAATCCATTTGTTCCTTCTGAAATTCTAAAATCTGCCAGATTAAGTCATATCAGCAGAGAGCTGGATGCTCCGACCTCCTTGTACTGACCATCTGTGAAGTTGCTTTACTATAATTTTGGTTTGAGAATCTTAGCCTACAATGATAGCCAACGTAAAAAAGAGCTGTTTGAAACGTACAATTATGACAAATGTAAGAATGGAGTTGAATGTTTAACATCATGCAAAACCTTTCCCATGCCTTCCACGGTCTTCTCAGATCCCCATGTTGAGGTTGTTCCCTAATTTCTCAGGAAACTAAACAGATCCTAGGCTGCAATCTGCCTTCAACCAAATACCTGCAGTTCTCCAATTCTATTAATTAAAAAGTTACTTTTCTCTCTTCCATTATATTTTTTTAAAAAAGATTTTTGTTGTTGTGGACCATTTTAAAGTTTTTATTGAATTTGTTACAATATCGCTTCTGTTTTATGTTTTGACTTTTTGGCCACGAGGCATGTGGGATCTTATCTCCCCAACCAGGGTGGAATCTGCTCCCTCTGCATTGGAAAGCCAAGTTTTCACTGCTGGACCACCACCAGGGAAGGCCCTTCATTACCTATTGGTGTGGATTTTCCCTCCCATTTTGTTGTTGTACATGGGAGATAACGGAATAATTTGTTTCTTTATCTCACTTGTAAGATTCATACAAAAAAGTTTGTATTTCCTCAGTTGTCATTAAAAATATCTTGGCTAAATTGCGAAATTGAATTGGCTTTTCATTGCCATTTGAATGCTCGTTTCTTTGATTGATTACTGAGGTTAACTTTTTCAAATATTTGTTAAAGGATTATATGTCCTCACTGGGCTTCTCAGGTGATGCAGTGGTGAAGAATCTGTCAGCCAATGCAGGAGATTCAAAAGATAAGAGTTCAATCCCTGGGTGGGGAAGATCCTTGGAGGAGGGGGTGGAAACCCACTCCAGTATTCTTGCCTGGAGGATTCCTTGAACAGAGGAGCCTGGTGGGCTGCAGTCCATGGGGCTGCAAACAGTGTGACACGATTGAGCGCACAGGCATGCACTGTCCTCGCTGGTGAATCTCGTGTTCCTGTATCATCTGTCTACTGAGTCTTTGTGTCTCATATAACATAACCTCGTCATATATCAAGGAGCTATATCCTTGGTGTATCATAATAATATATATTTTTCACTTTGTTGCTTATCATCTGATAAGTCTGTGTTTTGAAAAATAGAAGGTTTACATTTTCATGCAGTCAAGTCGTTTTTTTTCCTTTGTGACTTCTTCTGTTTCTTTTATGCCAGCTATGTTTCCATGCAAATTAATAAAAAATTGACTCCTTGGGGGTTTGGACATGGTGGTATATAATTTTTACTAGGTTGTTTCCGTAAACAGACTTAGTATTATGCATAGGGAACAAAAAATGCACAATAAATATTTGTCGATATGTTGATAAGTTTTACTCGATTAATCTATGGAGTTTACATTTCCTGCAAAGTTACATGGTGAATTTTTAACAGAAACACACAAGGTTCATTTGCATCAGCATTTCCTTTTGGACACTTACAAATAATTTAAATAGAGTTATGCTTTTGGGCAATGTGAGCAGAAAAACGTTGCCTTATCAATATTCCTGGTTGAAGAGAGGGAGAACTTTTTATCATATCTTTCAATTTGCCTGGCTTACCAAAAATCACATCTCCCTTGCACTGCGATTCTTGATTCCAGCTTTAGTACATGAAGCACCCAGAAAAGAGATAAGATTGAACTGTAACATCATTTCCCATCTAGCGAATAGCTTTCTATCAATTTTTTGTGCGTGACTGTGAGATTGTTTAGCCAGTTAGTATGACATTTGTGTTCTCAGAAGACTAACTCCCTGAGAGGAGAGGAATCTGAAATTAGACAGAAGACTCCAGTCTTAACAGAATTATGGTTCCCTGGGTGGGAGAAGGGGGCAGGGCTAGAAGGAACCCAGTGCTAAGAATCCAGAGGTAAAGAAGGAAAAAAATGAATTTTGCAATGAAAAGCGATCACATCATTGTTCTTTTCCCTCACTTAAGTCTACTAGTGAGAAGTGAAGAAATGGCAGTTTTGCAGAAGTCAAGGTCTCTACTTTTGGCCACATCTTAATAAGGTGTGTAGACAGAGCAGCCCGACCTACATACTTTGATAAATATAATCAGATCGCAAAGTCAGCACATCATTTCAGAACGTCCCTGGAGGTCCAGTGTTAAGACTTCGCCTTCCAATGCAGGGGGTCTGGGTTCAGTCCCTGGTCAGGGAACTAAAACCCCACATGCGTCATGGGCAGAAAATCAAAACACAAAACAGAAGCAATATTGTAACAAGGTCAACAAAGACTTTAAAACTAGCCTGCATCAAAAAACTTACATCATTTCTCCTACTACTGATTAGTAGATCCTAATAATCTTTAAACTGGAAAAGTGACTGCATGTGAAACAAAGAGGAGTTCCTACGGGGACCTGATCTTGCCCCCGACTTCTCCATGGATGTCTGGTCCTGGTCTCCCACCAGCTCCGTCAGCTCCCATCTTAAGCCAACCTTCAGTGAGAAAGAGCAGCTTCCTGATTCAATTTGTTGACCCAGTGGTGCAAGTTCTTTAAATACCTTTACATTGTGAATTTGGTCTTCAGGCTCTTCCTAGCTTTTGAATGACTTTATACTTCCAGAAGCCGCCCTAACTGAGGTCTGACCTTTGGTTTTCCTTTGTAGTTTGGGGGTCGTTATGCTGACTTCTAGTTCAGACCCTACCTCTTCTTGGAGTCTCAGCTTCCAACAAGGTAGGGAAGGGAGGCAGGGCTTTCTCGAAGCCTCGTGGTGGTCCTGGGGCCTCGGAGATGGAGCTGTCAGGCTGCCTCTGCTCCTTGGCTGACCTTGGGTTTTGACTCCCATCTGAAACTGGGGGCTGGGTGAAAATTGTTCTGGGGCAAAGAAGACATCCTGGGTTTTTACCGGGAGTTTTTCTGCCTACCCCTGGCTCTTGTGTACCTCAGTAGCTAATTGCAAAAGAGCAGACATGGGCTGCGCAAGTCTGCTGGAGAATCAGGCAGAAATGAAGGCGGCATCCAGCAGGTTCCTGTGTAAGGCCCTGAATTGTGCATAACCCTGGATTGGTGGGGGGCACCCCAGGAATGACTGAGGTGTCCTACAAGTATGGACGAAGGTAGGCTCACAATTGCAATCACATTAATTTACAAAAAGCAAAGATAGGGGCTATTTCTTGCACCTTTGAGTTTGTGGACTGAAGTTCATACTTCCTATATCTTATTTTTTTCAAATGGAAGAGATCATTCCAGGAAGGCACGCTGCATCGGCCCTGTGGATCACTGAGAGCAGCTCCATCCTCCTGCGAGCTCCTCCTCATCCTCTGACTGTACCACCGGGTTTCCAACAGCAGAGCCCACTGGCCTCTCGATGTTGGAGGGCTCTCTTGGAGGGCTCCCGCGTTTGATCACCACCCACCACCCACAAGCCAATGACCAAAAAAAGCACAGAAAATGGGTACTTGGCAAATTCCCAAAACGTTTTTACTTTTGAACCACCTACCAGCCAACCTATGTACCACAAAATAGCGTTTTAGCTGCACCCCATCCACGTAGAATATTGTTTTGACATGACACCCCATTCCTTCTTTCTACTTCACAATACTCTCACCATCCTGAAGGGCAGCCAGTGTCTGGGTGAGACACAGGTGTCTTGGAAGGCTCCTGAAGTCCATACAGGGAAGACCCAAGCTAAAGAGGTCATGGAATCATGTCTGACTCTCAGCGCATCAGCTCCACCTGCCTGTGCTAGAAGTTTTAGAATGTTCTCTGGGGCCCTTCAAGGTGATCAGACGTCTGTGCTGTGGCCTGTAGGTTTCAGCTGCTCTTCTTTTTTGTTGACACCATCCTGCTTTCCCTGATGCTGTGGTTCTCTCTGACTCCAGCCATTGGCTTGATGAAAGGGAGAAAAGTCCCGGAAGTACTGAACTTGCAGCAGGAAGAGTACTTCTCTGAAGGTACGAGGACTCCTGCAAAGTGCTCCCCTAAGTGACTTATAGAAACGCAGGTGGCGTTTTGGTATGTGATGGTGGAGTGGGCTGGTGGGGGTGGTATTTGAACCAACCACTCCTTACCAGCAACTTCTCTCTCTCTAGTCTTCACAGAGGGGATTTCATTTTATTTTGTATCCTGGGCACAGGCAATTACTGTTCTTCCCTGAATCACTACATTTTTAATTTCATTCATTCGCACATTGATCATTTATTGGATTTCCAGTAGTCATGTATGGATGTGACAGTTGGACTATAAAGAAAGCTGAGCACTAAAGAATTGATGCTTTTGAACTGTGGTGTTGGAGAAGACTCTTGAGAGTCCCTTGGACTGCAAGGAGATCCAACCAGTCCATCCTAAAGGGGATCAGTCCTGGGTGTTCATAGGAAGGACTGATGTTGAAGCTGAAACTCCAATACTTTGGCCACCTCATGTGAAGAGCTGACTCATTTGAAAAGACCCTGATACTGGGAAAAATTGAGGGCAGGAGGAGAAGGGGATGACAGAGGATGAGATGGTTGGATGGCATGACTGACTCAATGGACATGAGTTTGAGTAAACTCCAGGAGTTGGTGATGGACAGGGAGGCCTGGCGTGCTGCAGTCCATGGGGTCACAAAGAGTCAGACATGACTGAGCTTCTGAACTGACTGAACTGAACCAGGTCCTTTTCTAGGTTATGAGACAGCACTCATAAAACATACACATGTTGCCTTCTCTCTTCCTTGGATAAATATGGATTTGGCATGTTTATTTGCACAATTTCTTACTTTCTGAGGCCAATTACTCAGGCTTGCTTTCTCCGTACCCCTCTGTGAAGAAGGCAAGGCCAGCTCCTGGTGCCCTGTCCTGCACCAGAGACCGAGGTCTTCCCCACATTTCAGAGGAAATGTTTGACAGACCCTGGAGCAGACTCAGATAAGCAGTACTTGAAGGCATTCAGAAGGTATGGTTTTGGCCCCAGTTTTGGAATGAAGCTAGAGTCTGAATAGTGCTCTTTAGTTTATTTTTTTCTGGGGAAGAATGCTGAGGAGTGGGGCAAGGACTTGCAGAAGGATCCTTCCTTGCTGAAAGTTAAAACCTTCCTTCTGTTGAAGCTTGAGAGCCAAAACCATTGATTCTCTTCTCCTTCGTGCGTCTGTCATCTTAGCACTTAGATGATTTATGTAAAAGCTTTTTTGTTGTTTCTCATAATATCACAGGACTTTAAACCCAAACAGAAAAAAGGACAGAATAATGAGGATGCTTCAGGGTGAGACGGTGAGGACACCTAGCCTGCCTACTCCACTTTTGCCTGGATGAGATTTTTTTTTTCTTTTTAATAAAGGGCATGTACTTTCCCAGTCTTGCAACAGGGGAAAAAAAAAAAAAAAAGATGGATGCTCCCTTGGGAGAAAATTTCTGCGAGAAAAGCGAATGACTAAAGGAGGCCTCTGATTCGAGAAAAGATTTTGTAAATGCTTCCCAGAAAGTTCTGCCTCACTGGGGAGAGAGAATGAAAATGTGCAATTTCGAGGGGAGGGAAAGCATTGCTTGTCTGATTTTTCTCGAGAAACACGTCTCATTTCAGTCTGTGTCCTGGCAACTCTTTTCTAGTGGTTAAAATAGAGGTTGGGGCATCTGGAGAGACGTGAATGGGCCTAGAGACTGTCATATGGAGTGAAGTAAGTCAGAAAGAGCAAAACAAATAATGTAACCAATGCATATATATGGAATCTAGAAAAAAATGGCAAAGATGATCTTATTTGCAAAACAGAAATAGAGACAGAGATGTAGAGAACAAATGCCTGGACACAAGTGTGGGATGAATTGGGAGCTTGGGATTGACCTGGATACATTGTCGATACTATGTATCAAATAGATAACTGATGCCAACATACTGCATAGCACAGGGAACTCTACTTAATGCTCTCTGATGACCTGAATGGGCTGCTGCTGCTGCTAAGTCACTTCAGTCGTGCCTGACTCTTGGATGATAGACGGCAGCCCACCAGGCTCCTCTGTCCCTGGGATTCTCCAGGCAAGAACACTGGATTGGGTTGCCATTTCCTTCTCCAATACATGAAAGTGAAAAGTGAAAGCGAAGTCACTCAGTCATGTCTGACTCTTGGTGACCCCATGGACTGCCGCCCACCAGGCTCCTCCGTTCCTGGGATTCTCCAGGCAAGAACACTGGAGTGGGGTGTCATTTCCTTCTCCAATGCATGCATGCATGCTAAGTCGCTTCAGTCGTATCCGACTCTGTGTAACCCCATAGACAGCAGCCTACCAGATTCCTCTGTCCACAGGATTCTCTAGGCAAGAGTACTGGAGTGGGTTGCCATTTCCTTCTCCACCTGAATGGGAGGGAAGCTCAAAAGGCTGGGGATATACATATAGTGGTGGTTTAGTCACTAAGTTGTGTCCAACCCTTGAGATCCCATGGAGTGTAGCCCGCCAGGTTCCTCTGCCCATGGGATTCTCCAGGCAAGAATACTGGAGTGGGTTGCCATTTCCTTCTCCAGGGGATCTTCCCGACCCAGGAATCGAACTCAGGTCTCCTGCCTTTCAGGTAGATTCTTTACCCACCAAACCATGAGGAAGATGATATATGTACAGGCATAGCTGACTCATTTAGCTACACCACATTGTAAAGCAACTCTACTCCAATAAAAAACAGCTTAAAAAATATGACTGGGGATAGTTGCCAGGCTTGTGTGTGCCTCTTCTCCATCATTTCTAAGATCTAAATCCTGCCTGGTAGATTCATTTTACTTTTACTCAACAATTATTTATTGAGCAAGTATTGTGTTCCAGGCTTAGTGCAGCTGGTAACTTTCAGGGCAAGGCTTTTTTTTTCCTCATTATGGTATATAGGCGTATATAAAGGGAGTGTTGAAATAGTGCAGAAGTTTAAAACTGAATCACTGAACTGGAGATAAGAGAGTGGTTAGATATCAAATGGACACTTTGTTCAACAGCCTGCCCAAACCTTCAGGTGAAGTATGCGAATAGATTCAGGTGCTCACGGAGCAAAGAAATAACACTGGCTCAGAGGCAAAAGCATTGATCATTGAATAATAGACCCAACACTTTCCAAAGGAACCAGCGGTCAGTATCTCTCTACTGCCATGGTACACATTTTCTAAAACATCTATTTTGAGGAGTGTGAAGTGTTCATGAGGCCATGAGTATTGTCCTCTGTAATGAGTACATTATGGGCGTATAATTTGTGGGTGGCTTCCTGGAGACAGACAACTGTCTGACGATCAGTGTCAAGATCCAGTTTCAATATTGCTGAAGTCATTTGTCATTTGTTGATTTGTTTGTATTTATTCTTTGTCTGAAAGTCTTACAAGGAGGAGATAGAGTCACAGGTCCTGGCTGTGAAAGGATGAAGGACACTGGTGGTGTTCAGGGGCCATGAGAGCACCCCAGATTATTCAAAGGACGTTTCCTTAGCCTTTTCTGCCCACAGTGGACCTGTCTCAGAAGATGTTGGGTTTGAAGGAATCTGATCAATCCAGTGAAGTTCATTCTTTATTTCCCTGCTAATGCTGGTAGAAAAGTGTTCTAGGAAGCCCCCAGGTGCAGAGCTGAGAGGGGCAGAGCCAGGTAGAGGATTCAGAAGGGAATTCCCGCTCTCCTTACATCTCCTGGCTTATCTCTGTTCTTAGAGATAAGCCCATAGGATGATGGGAAGCATCTGGTTCTTAACCTTTTGTTCTGAAACGATGGGCTAAAGGGATACTTACTTGATGAGTCATGCTGGCCAAGGTTCTTTAGTTGAAAACATGATGACTTGATAAGCAAGCCACTTGTTCAGGGTGGACTTCCTGTTTCACATTTATGATTGTGTGTGGAGATTTAATTAAGAGTGTTCTTCACTAAGAAGGAATGTCGAATAATAAAGGCCTAGGGGATGGACACACAAGAGAAGACTCTACACATGGACATCACCAGATGGTCAACACCAAAATCAGATTAATTATATTCTTTGCAGCCAAAGATGGAGAAGCTCTATACAGTCAACAAAAACAAGACCAGGAACTGACTGTGGCTCAGATCATGAACTCCTTATTGCCAAATTCAGACTTAAATTGAAGAAAGTAGGGAAAACCACTAGACCATTCAAGTATGACCTAAATCAAATCCCTTATGATTATACAGTGGAAGTGAGAAATAGATTTAAGGGACTAGATCTGATAGATAGAGTGCCTGATGAACTGTGGATGGAGGTTTGTGACATTGTACAGGAGACAGGGATCAAGACCATCCCCATGGAAAAGAAATGCATAAAAGCAAAATGGCTGTCTGGGGAGGCCTTACAAATAGCTGTGAAGAGAAGCGAAAAGCAAAGGAGAAAAGGAAAGATGTAAGCATCTGAATGCAGAGTTCCAAAGAATAGCAAGAAGAGATAAGAAAGCCTTCTTCAGCGATAAATGCAAAGAAATAGAGAAAAACAACAGAATGGGAAAGACTAGAGATCTCTTCAAGAAAATCAGAGATACCAAGGGAACATTTCATGCAAAGATGGGCTCAATAAAGGACAGAAATAGTATGGACCTAACAGAAGCAGAAGATATTAAGAAGAGGCGGCAAGAATACACAGAACTGTACAAAAAAGATCTTCACGACCCAGATAATCATGATGGTGTGATCACTGACCTAGAGCCAGACATCCTGGAATGTGAAGTCAAGTAGGCCTTAGAAAGCATCACTATGAACAAAGCTAGTGGAGGTGATGGAATTCCAGTTGAGCTCTTTCAAATCCTGAAAGATGATGCTGTGAAAGTGCTGCACTCAATATGCCAGCAAATTTGGAAAACTCAGCAGTGGCCACAGGACTAGAAAAGGTCAGTTTTCATTCCAATCCCAAAGAAAGGCAATGCCAAAGAACGCTCAAAGTACCGCACAACTGCACTCATCTCACATGCTAGTAAAGTAATGCTCAAAATTCTCCAAGCCAGGCTTCAGCAATACGTGAAACTGTGAACTTCCAGATGTTCAAGCTGGTTTTAGAAAAGGCAGAGGAACCAGAGATCAAATTGCCAACATCCGCTGGATCATGGAAAAAGCAGGAGAGTTCCAGAAAAACATCTGTTTATGCTTTATTGACAATGCCAAAGCCTTTGACTGTGTGGATCACAATAGAGATGGGAATACCAGACCACCTGATCTGCCTCTTGGGAAATTCGTATGCAAGTCAGGAAGCAACAGTTAGAACTGGACATGGAACGACAGACTGGTTCCAAATAGGAAAAGGAGTACGTCAAGGCTGTATATTGTCACCCTGTTTATTTAACTTATATGCAGAGTACATCATGAGAAACGCTGGACTGGAAGAAACACAAGCTGGAATCAAGATTGCTGGGAGAAATATCAATAACCTCACTGTACAGATGACACCACCCTTATGGCAGAAAGTGAAGAGGAACTAAAAAGCCTATTGATGAAAGTGAAAGTGGAGAGAGAAAAAGTTGGCTTAAAGCTCAACATTCAGAAAACGAAGATCATGGCATCCGGTCCCATCACTTCATGGGAAATAGATGGGGAAACAGTGGAAACAGTGTCAGACTTTATTTTTCTGGGCTCCAAAAGCACTGCAGATTGTGACTGCAGCCATGAAATTAAAAGACGCTTACTCCTTGGAAGGAAAGTTATGACCAACCTAGATAGCATATTCAAAAGCAGAGATATTACTTTGCCAACAAACGTCCATCTAGTGAAGGCTATGGTTTTTCCAGTGGTCATGTATGGATGTGAGAGTTGGACTGTGAAGAAAGCTGAGTGCTGAAGAATTGATGCTTTTGAACTGTGGTCCTGGAGAAGAGTCTTGAGAGTCCCTTGGACTGCAAGGAGATCCAACCAGTCCATTCTGAAGGAGATCAGCCCTGGGATTTCTTTGGAAGGAATGATGCTAAAGCTGAAACTCCAGCACTTTGGCCACCTCATGCGAAGAGTTGACTCATTGGAAAAGACTCTGATGCTGGGAGGGATTGGGGGCAGGAGGAGAAGGGGACGACAGAGGATGAGATGGCTGGATGGCATCACTGACTTGATGGACGGGAGTCTGGGTGAACTTCGGGAGTTGGTGATGGACAGGGAGCCCTGGCATGCTGCGATTATTGGGGTCGCAGAGAGTCGGACACGACTGAGCGACTGAACTGAACTGAACTGAACTGAGGGGATGGAACATGTGGGAAGTCACTTAAGCGATGGGATCAAAATCCGTGGACCAGAAACCCCAATTCTCAGTTGCCCTCCTGCTGTTCTGGCTGGTGAAAGTGGTCAGAAAGGGGTAGAATGAGCCTGTCAGTGGAAAGGAGCCTGACAGGTGAGCTGACTGACGGAAGACCACGGTCAGCCCCTGCTTTACAACAAAAACTACTCCGTGCAGGTGAAAGATCGTCACTGAACTGCAGAGCTTAAAAGCCCATCCTGTATCCCACTACTCTGTAACCTGCAGGAGAATGACACACGGTTACATAAAAAGAAAAAGATGGATATAATGGAAAAAAAAAAAAAACACCTCTTCAGGTTAGGAATGCAAAAGTCTGGTTTTTAATCTTAGTCACTTGTTGATTGTATGTTCTTGGACAAGTCACATCACCCCTACAAGCCCCCATTTTCTTCTTTGTGGAATGAAGATATTAATAACATCAATTTCATGATATTTTTTAAAAGTATTGAATATGTATGTGCAGTGCTTTGTAACATAGAATGTCCTCTAAAATCTTTGCTCTTCTTATTCTTAATAATCACACGGATAAGACCTGATCAAGAGAGTCTTTTAGACACACCTGGGCTTGGTGAATGATGGAAGTGCCTGTTCCTTTAGGCTGCTCTTGTGTTCAGACCAAACAAACAACAACCTCCATTTCTTGAGAAGTTTAATCTCCTCCACTTGTCAGCTTTGTGCAAAGCTCAGTTTAACACTGACATCTTGGGCTGACTGTTGTGTGCAGTCAGCCCAAGAGCAGGATTTTAGGGTGGCCATAGTCCTGGAGAAGGCAATGGTAACCCATTCCAGTACTCTTGCCTGGAGAATCCCATGGAGGGAGGAGCCTGGTAGGCTACAGTCCATGGGGTCGCAAAGAGTTGGACACGACTGAGCGACTTCACTTCACTTCACTTCATAGTATAACTACAAGTATTCATCTTGCTCAAGATCAGACAAAAATATGCACACGAAACCCAGTACAAATCAGAAATGTGAATTAAGAAAGAGCCCCATTTTAGGAGCTCAGTCCAGTAACAGTTGTTACTGTGTGAAGCCAAGTCCAGAACAGCTCACTGGTCCACGTCATCCAAGGCGAGAGGATGCTGGCTTGGGTGCACCCTCGGGTGGTTGGCATCAGTCTGAAGTTCAGGTAAGTTGGAGGAAATGGCATGTTAACGCTGGATTGCACAACATCAGTCTTCAAGCAGTACACTGGGTTTACTTAAAGAAGAACCCTTTTCAATGTCTTTAGATGGCTCCAACCGTATTTCATGTTTATAAGGGCCGTTTTAATTCCCTCAGCTATTGCCTGAGATCTGTCTTTCAGTAAATGAGATAAATAAGGAAAACTTCATCTTTTGTATGCAAGATTTTGGTGCATATACTAGTAATCAGGTACATTTCAGGATTAGCGTAATTATTTTTACATCTCTGGATTCAGTTTGGATCATCCTGGCCATTGGAGAACTAACATTAATCCTCCCAAATGTCAAAGGATCTCTTACTTTGGTCATTTACCATCAGTTTTTCCTGTTTTTAATTGTACAGAATGCTCTCCTAATAAGAACACGCCATGGTCTCAGAAGGGGATACAGTAAAATATTTTGCCTCTCCCTTAGATGCCCGTCTAAATAATAACGCTCTTCTTTTAACACATGGAGTTAATTGTGCATTCTTCTTAGAGAGAAAGTCTGCTTTCTTTAGCCAGGCTTCTGTGTTTGGCTTCAGCATTTCTGTCACCAGCACGCCCACCACCGCTGTTAGGCAGAAACCTCAGTCACAGCACTCAACAAAGAAGTGGCAAGCCTCCAAGAAATACATTTCCCACAGAAACGCAGCTGAGAACATTAAAACCTGGGTAGGTCTGGTTTCTGTTTGGTTCACCTCCCAGGTCTCACGCATACCTTCTGAGTTGAATGAACTGGTGACAATTTCGCCGGATCACTCAGGCACTCTGGAATTTCTGTTCTGACATATATAATATATACCACTCTACCTTTGTCTTCCGAGATAGCCTAGGCTTTGCGGACAGAGTCCATTAAAGAACGGGGGACCGGGTTGAGTACGGTTTACACTGTCTTCAATCGTGTGGTGAAAGCACAGGAGGATTTGTGCAAATTCAGCGAAGGCAAAAAATCCTCCACTTCACCACCTTGCTCAGCCAATATGAGAACCAGATGGGTTTCCACACACTCCTGATTGCTACTGTTTGATGTCAACTATTGGAATTCCGCACATTGGTGCCCTGACATCAGGGAACGCCCCAGCCCTTCATTTTGCTCGGTAGACCACACTGGAGCAATTTTTTTTTTTTTCTAATTCTTATAGGAATGAAACCAGCATTCAAAAGGCACCTTGTCCCAGCCATTTGTAAATTAATTTGTTAATGAAACATTACATCAGGGCAGCACTTTACAGTTTACAAAGTGCTTTCATTTCCTCATTTAATCCTTAAAATAACCCTGTGGAATAGGAAGGGCTGTTGAAAGAAGCTAAACAGTTGAGGAGAAATCCAATGTGCTACTATTCCTGTCTTTAAATATCTGGTGTTAACTTATATAAGCACTAACATTGAATTTTCGCCAAGTATAGAACATGTCCCTGGAGGAGGGCATGGCAACCCACTCCAGTATTCCTGCCTGGAGAATCCCATGGACAGAGGAGCCTGGAGAGCTACGGTCCATAAGGTCGCACGGTCAGACACGACTAAAGCGATTTAACACACACGCACAAAACACGTATGAGCCCCCTAGAATGTTTCTTCTTGCGTGTGTGCTTAGTCACTCAGTTGTGTCTGACTGTTTGTGATCCTTTGTTCTGTAGCCTGCCAGACTCCTCTGTCCCTGGGATTTTTCAGGCAAGAATACTGGAGTGGCTTGCCATTTCCTAACTTACATATGCATTATCATTGAATTGTTGCCAAGTATAAAACATGTATGAGCCCCCTAGAATGTGTTTCTTCCTAAGGCGGTATAATTTCCACACATAATTTATGGAGCTCTGGATTCTCAGGCACGTTCATTGACGCCCATAACTGAACCAAAGGATGACTTTCTCCCCTGGAGTTGGGGATGGAGATGGGCATTTGGGAGAAGAGTTTGAATTGCAGGGGACAGCACAACGTTTTGCAGTCATATTTTTTTTAATCTTGAAAACTATTGATTTAGAAAAATGTCTACATGTTAATTTTTGCCACACAGGATTAACCAGAATTGACACATCAGGAAGATATACCATATTTATGTGCAGCTGTGTATCCTGGTTGAGAAATTTGGATTTATTTAGCACATGCTATTTGTTCAAACAATAACAATTTGCTTATTTCTTTTTCATACTCTTTAAGTGTCCATCTGACAGCACTAGGGTAGATTTTTTTTTCCCCTGAGATTGTTTGGATCTTCATTCAGGCTTTGTAGTTACCATGCTTTGCTGATACCATGGCTATGGAAGCGATGCCTAGCTGGCATTTTCCACGGAGGAATGCTCTACAGGCTCTGATGATGGAGGTGCAGGCTCTGATCATGCTCTACAAGCTTTGATGATAGAGATGCATGCTGTAATGATGGAGATACAGGCTCTGATAATGCTCTATAGGCTCTGATGATAGTGATGCAGGCTGTGATGATGGAGATGCAGTTCTCTTGAGCCAGAGGGCTGAGCTAAGCCTCAAAGCAGCTCCTCACAAGCAAATACACCAAGGATGTACCTCTTCTCTCAATTCTTGCCCTGTGGAATCACGTTCAAGTTTCTCTGCCAGGAAAACAAGGGCTTTTGTCATCTGGCCCCACCCCACATGTCTGTTTTATCTTCTGCCTCTTGTATTTTCTCTTCCCCAGTACTCGGGTTCTTGTAGTCTCTGAATATCGGAGAATTTCTTGTGTTTTTCACCTCTGCACGTTTGCACACACTGTTCTTTCAAACACTCTCTTGCCCTGCTCTTGAGAATGGCAAACTCCTGATCCTTCAAGTGTCCCCTCAAGCATGACTTTTTTACATAAATCTCTTCCTCATGCCCTAAAACAGTCTAAGGATGTGATTTGAAATCCTTTTATGTCCTCTATACTTGTACAGCTCACCATGGTCCCAAGCATATTTACTACTTGTTTGTCTGTTTCCAGAATAGATTATGAAATATTTGAAAGCAGGAGCCATCCGTCATGGTGACTGGCAAGGAGTGTATGCTCCAGTCATTGAGGAAGGAATGAATGAAGGACTGTGTGATCTGCAGCAGTCATTTTAAAGTGGCTTTTTAAGATGTCATCCCAAACCAGCAGTAAAGAAGGAAATATACCCTGGTTTTGCTCCTTAAGTTACAGAATATCTTATCCACGTTGAAAATTATAATCTTAAAAGATGATTTGACTGTACTTTGGGGTTGACTTGAAGCAATGTTTGGATGAAATGCCATTAGAAATGTGATATAAGAATGGGGGAAGTAAATGTCCTTACAAAACATTAAGTTGTAACAAATCACATTTTCCTCCCTAAGTTATCAATTAAATGGCTTCATTGACATTTACAGGTTAAGTTACAATAAGAGAAAGTTGCAGTGAACTTAGTGTCATATAATAATAATGGCTTATTTTACCCAGACTTCGTTGTTGTTGGCAAGGATGGATCCTCTGTAGTAACTACCTGTTGGCAATTCTTCTGAGATACATTATGAACTCAGTGACTTGTTACAGGCTTTACTGTGTGACTACATCATCACAATGAAGAAAGCAGGATGACTGCAAGTGCAGGGCTGTGGCTGAAGGGCAGGAGCCTGAGTCTGTGACTCTCACTCTGAATTATTATTATTATTAGACAGGATTGCAGCTCTTGTTATATGAAGCTCCAAAGTTAAGATTTATCAGTCATGCTGATCGGATGAGATTCTTCAGTCTTGTTCATTTTCTTTCTCTCTCTCTCCTCTTTCTTGGGTTATGGGTTAGGGTGAATACCATTTAGAGCATTCTCCCCTTTCCCCATTTTGGGTTGGGCAAACTTAAATGAAAATAGTAAGATGATGAAGGATGGGCCATATCAGTAGGATTGTCTAGGAGTCAGAAGAATACGTGAACCCTGTCTGCTTTGGAGGATTATTGAGAAAAACAAATGATCTAAGGTAAAAGATACCTGGCATCAAATTAAAGAAAGTACTTAGTTCATGTGTTTAGGAAGGTATTCCATCTCAGTCTGATCAGGCTGCTGTAACAATGCAGCAAAGCCTGGGTGGCTTATAAAGAGCAGCACTTCATTTCTCATTGGTCTGGAGGCTGGAATTCTGAGATCAGGGTGCCAGCATGGGAGGCATCCTGGTGAGGGGCTGTCTTCTGGGTTGCAGACTTCTCACTGTATCCTCACATGGTCAAAGGGACTAGGGAGCTTATAAGAGTTTTCGTCTCATTTATAATATCTGAACCTAAAGGCCCACTCAGTCACTAAGTCGAGTCCAGCTCTTTGTGACCCCATGGACTGCAGCACGCCAGGCCTCCCTGTCCATCACCAACTCCCAGAGCTTGCTCAAACTCATGTCCATCGAGTCAGTGATGCCATCCAACCATTTCATCCTCTGTTGCCCCCTTCTCCTCTTTCCCTCAATCCTTCCCAGCATCAGGGTCTTTTCCAATGAGTTGGCTCTTCGAATCAGGTGGCCAAAGTACTGGAACTTCAGCTTTAGCATCAGTCCTTCCAGTGAATATTCAGGGTTGATTTCCTTTAGAGTGACTGGTTTGATCTCTGCTATCCAAGGGACTCTCAAGAGTCTTCTCTAGCATCACAATTCAAAAACATCAATTCTTCGGTGCTCATCTTTCTTTATGGTTCAACTCTCACATTTGTACATGACTACTGGAACCTCCTAATAAGATCATATTAAACATTAGGATTTCAACATATGAATTTCCAGGGTGGACACAAATCTTCAGGCCATAGTATATTGGATCACACACATTATGTTTACACTTTCATTTCTTCTTTCTTAGCAGATGGTTACATTTCAACATGGAAAAACTAGTTTAAGGTTATAAATAGGACAGTCATAAGACTGACCATTCACTCACCTCTTCATCTGTCCATCCATTCATTCATTTTATACCTATTTTTGTCAGAAACAAAACAAATGGGTAAAAGAATAAAACATACAGAGACTATGGCATACATCTATCTGTCCATCCGCCCATCCACTCATCTCTCCATCCATCCACCCACCTATCCAGTAAACATCATAAAGCATCTGCCCTCATAAAGCCTAAATATCAGGAACAGACCATGACACTCTTTGGATTATAAAATTATAAATGGGTAGACATCTTTCTTTACTGAGTAGAATGAAGCACATATTTTATTTATTTATTTATTTTTGGTCCAGATTATAAGACAGGCTTATTTATTTTTAATTTATTATTATTATTATTATTTTTTACTTTACAATATTGTATTGGTTTTGCCATACATAATCCACCACAGGTGTACACGTGTTCCCCTTCCTGAACCCTCCTCCCACCTCCCTCCCTGTACCATCCCTCTGGGTCATCCCAGCGCACCAGCCCCAAGCATCCTGTATCCTGCATCGAACCTGGACTGGTGATTCATTTCTTATATGATATTATACATGTTTCAATGCCATTCTTCCAAATCATCCCACCCTCGCCCTCTCCCACAGAGTTCAAAAGACTTCTATACATCTGTGTCTCTTTTGCTCTCTCACATACAGGGTTATCATTACTGTCTTTCTAAATTCCATATATATGTGTTAGTATACTGTATTGGTGTATTTTTTTTCTGGCTTACTTCACTCTGTATAATAGGCTCCAGTTTCATCCACCTTATTAGAAGAAGCACATATTTTAAAAAATAGATTAATCATAGTGGTGTTTTTATTTCCTGGGGCTTCTGTGAGGATTCAAGAGGTGAAACATGGAATAGTATTGCCCAGAGTTGTCTGAAGAAAGATACCAGGGAAATGAAAGATCCCCGCAACGAATGCTCTCAGTAACTTACAATCATGGTCCTAAAGCAAAAACCAAAGCTGAGAATTCAAATGCAAGCTACTAAATTTTCCACAATGATCCTCCAGGGAGGAAAGAATGGAAGCAGCGTTGTGCCAAAAACGATTTATTCTAAATAGAAAAAGGAAAATTATTTTTGGCTGTGATAGTTTCAATCTGTCTGTCCCATGGAATGGGGATGGTTGGGCATTCGTGGTTGATGGGAAGAAACTGAAGCAAGCTGCTGAATTTACAAGGCACTTTTAAAAACAAGTTTTACAGCACAGGGAATTGGGATAGTTTGTCTACTCTTCATGATCACGATTGAAACTTGGATCCTTATAAATACTGAGGAAAGGTGAGGAAATGAAGTAGGTTTTTAGGCTCAGATTCAGGAAAGAAACCTACCCAGACTCTGGATGTAATGTCTGATAGGAAATAGAGTATTCCCTGGCTACTTGTGGAAATGCCACCTGATAATGAGTTTTGACCCAACTTATTTCCTTGTGGAAGCATAATAATTTAAATCACTGGGGGCATATTCTGAAGCCTTTAAAAAAAAGTTACAGTCCTTGATTAAACACGGGTACCCCCCCCCCCCCAATCTGACCTAATCTTACACAGAATCCCATTTTCACAGTGTATTTTATTCAGGATATTAGTGGTCTTGACTCTCAAAATATTAACCTTTAGGCTAATTGTCTTTTAGGATTTTCTTGGGGCTTATTCCTGGATGTGTTACAAAGATTCTATTAGCATACATATATGTTCTTCTAGATTTAACCCTTCCATCCCCTTCAGGGTACTTCCAGTTAAAATGTGATCAATGGTATTATATTTACAGCTGCTGTTTCCAAACGGAAATCTGTTGAAGTTTTCATTCATCCATTCATGTTTATTTTTGTTTTCCCCCAAATAGTAGAGGCAGATAACAGCACAGAAACACCAAACATTCATACAGTAAGAACTAAAAATCTTCCCTGATTTGTGTTTTCTATAAGCTGTTTTTCAGAATGTACAATGAGATTCTGGTGTACGAGAGGATGACAAGGTCAAATTTTGTGCACAGTCTCCAGTGTTCATCTGGATTTGTTTGGAAGAAAGAATTAGAAAAGACAAAAACAAGAGTACAAATGGGGTATGTCAGCAGAACCGCTGGGATCCAGTAGAATGATGGTAGGGTCTGATGCTGGGGGAGTTTAGTCCTTGTTCAAGGAGGCAGGTCTCAACCTCTCTGAGCCTCCTTTTCCTTACCTGTACAATGAAAGCGATAACTAGGTGGGCTGGAAAGACCACAGAAATGTTTCAAGTTTGCAGATACATATGGATGATGAATCAGATTGCTCTCACGGTGGTTGATTTCCAGCGAAAGAGCAGAGCATAGGATAGATGCTGATGTTCAGAAGACAGATCGGTGGGACTCGTCTCCGACGTCATGGCCTTGGTCCCCAGTGAAAGTGAGAGTCGTGTCTGACTCTCTGTGACCCCGTGGACTGTACAGTCCATGGAATTCTCCAGGCCAGAATACTGGAGAAGGTAGCCGTTCCCTTCTCCAGGGGGTCTTCCCAACCCAGGGACCGAACCCAGGTCTCCCACATTGCAGGCGGATTCTTTACCAGCTGAGCCACAAGGGAAGCCCGAGAATACTGGAGTGGGGTCTATCCCTTCTCCAGTGGATCTTCCCAAACCAGGAATCGAACCTGGTCTCCTACATTGCAGGTGGATTCTTTACCAACTGAGCTATTAGGAAAGCCCTGGTTCCCAGAGAAGCCTACAAAAACTAGAGGTCTTAGCTGCCTACACTGGAGAAGGAAATGGCAATCCACTCCAGTGTTCTTGCCTGGAGAATCCCAGGGACAGGGGAGCCTGGTGGGCTTCCGTCTACGGGGTCGCACAGAGTTGGACACGACTGAAGCAACTTAGCAGCAGCAGCAGCTGCCTACACCGTGAGAGGAATTCCCCCTCTCACTCAGGCTAGCTGTGTGGAACCATCCCCGAAACATCATTGCCACCTCAGTTCCCTGGCTCTGGACTCATCCATCTTGTGTTATATTTCCTTTTTCCTTCCTGCCTCCTGGGTGTTAGCAGTGACTCAAGTTCCTTCTGCATCTTCCAGCTTCTCTCCTTTGTGATCTCCTTTGGATGTTCTGACACCATTTGATAAGCTATTTCCACATGGGGTCCATTGCCACCTACATCCAGAAAATATTCAGACTTACCTCTGGTCTTAATGTCCTACTAGACCCCTCTGCTTGAATGCCCCTAGGAAACCTGAAATTACTCAGCCCAGATTCCATCACCAGACTCGATATCCACAGACATACCCTCTTTAGTGAATGGAACTGTCCTCATTCACAGATCACCATCCTATATACAATAAAACTGGAAAAGTTTGGAATATCATGAGAATTAAAAGCACGTGACATAGACATGGAGTGAGCAAATGCTGTTGGAAAAAATGGTGCTCATAGACTTGTTCTCTCAGAGTTGCCACCAACTTTCAGTTTGTGGAAAACTCATTCTTCAAAGGTGGAAGTTCGGCGATCACCTTCTCTTCCTCCCCACTCTGTGCTAGTGGGAGCACGGACTCAGTCTGTTCCACACCAGCTCTTATTCCAATTCCGCCTCCTCTGAGCTGCTGCTGTCATCTTCGTCATATTCAAATTAAATGCTATGATTTCTCTGAGATGCTTCAGGACTCTTCACCGCTCGAAGGTGAGAGTCCAGGTTTCCTCGTAGGATGCATCGGACCCCTCCGTGGTGGGACCTCTGCCTTCTGTCTTGTCACTGCTCCCTGACACACCAGTGTGCCACGCACGCTCGGTCCACGACCAGGAACCCAGTGCCCTGGGCTGAGGGGCTTGTCTCTCACGTCTGAGTTTTTCCCCACCCTGCTTTCTCTGCCCTAAATGCTTTTCTCTTTTATCCCCATGATAAACTTCTTGTCTTCAAAGCTCACCTCAGGATATCTTTCTTGTTTTCTCGACTCTTGTTGGCCACACTTTGTTTTTCTGCAGCACTCTTGAAGAAATACTTCCTTCGAAGCATTTGTAGAAGGGCTACACTTTTGTGTAGGTGCTGGTTCATTTTTTTCTCTCTCCCTAGGTGGGCAGTGAGCACTTTGAGAGTAGGAACATTTCTTTAATTCATCCCTATTGCTGTTTAGTCTCTAACTTGTGTCCAACTCTTTGCAACCCCATGGACTGTAGCCTACCAAGCTCCTCCATCCATGGGATTCTTCAGGCAAGAATACTGGTTAAGTGAAAGTTTCTCAGTCGTGTTCGACTCTGTGACCCCATGGACCGTACAGTCCATGGAATTCTCCAGGCCAGAATACTGGAGTGGGTAGCCTTACTCTTCTCCAGAGGATCTTCCCAATCCAGGAATCGCACCCAGGTTTCCTGCATTGTGGGTGTATTCTTTACCAGATAAGTCACAAGAGAAGCCCAAGAATACTGGAGTGGGTAGCCTATCCCTTCTTGAGCAGATCTTCCCCACCCAGGAATCGAACTGGGGTCTTCTGCATTGCAGGTGGATTCTTTACCAACTGAGCTATCAGGGAAGAATACTGGAGTGGGTTGCCATTTCCTCCTCCAGGGGATCTTCCCAACTCAGGGATTGGACTCGTATCTCCTTCATTGGCAGGTGTATTCTTTACCTGTTGAGTCACCAGGGAAGCCCTTAATTCATCCTCAGCCCCACACATATTGCCTGGCACAAAGTAGGAGCTAAATAATGCTTTTCTGGAAAAAAGGGAGTGCATGGAATTAAAGACCATCCTGAGACATTGCTCACCTTATTGTCTGGCCACTGTGTCCTTGTTAACATTTTGTTTGTGATAAGACGGTGTACCCAACTACACTGAAAGTCTGGTGAGAAATAACCCAGGGTGGTGATTCTTCACCTGCCTGGTCAGAAGCAAAGCAGACCCCCTGTTTTTCTTTTTGATGAATGAATGAAGGTTAGGTGATGGAGAAGGATGCAAATGGGCAAAATCCTGAGCGGGTCTGAAGCTTCAGCGAATCACTGGCAGGCTCCTGTCCTGCTGCTGCAGATGAGGTGTCTCGGAGGGAATTTCCCCTCCATTCCTCCTCCAGCTCATCCTGTGCTGCAGCTGCAGTCGTGCATGCAGTGGGAGATGGAGTAACAGACGGGCTCAGACAGTGGGCAATGAACGTAGGAGGAGGAGAAACAGAAGTATACGTTAGTGTGGGTTTGTTAATCCAGCGCTGATTATAAAGAAAATGTGTGAAGCGATATCATTTCCAGAGAGGTAGTGGTGTCACAGTGGTAAAGAATCTGCCTGCAATGCAGGAGATGCGAGTGTGATCCCTGGGTCAGGAAGATCCCCTGGAGAAGGAAATGGCTAGCCACTCCAGTATTCTTGCCTTGGAAATTTCATCAACAGTGGAGCCTGGTGGGCTACAGTTGATGGGGTGGCAAAGGGATATGACTGAGCACACAGGTAGGCGCGCGCACACACACACACACACACACACACACACTGGAGCATCAGTGGAGGGAGATGGGTCTTCCTGATGTGTGTCAAGCAGGCTTTATTTGGTTCCCATGGACCAAGTTGTTGAGGGGATGGGGTCCTGCAGGAAGCTGTTGGGGCTGTTACCCAGAACACAGACAACATAGGTAGTTCACACTGTGAGAACTGTTTTCCTAGATCTTTTCAAATACAATTAGGTGGATCTGAAATAGGATTTCAGATTGGAAGCTCTCACAACACCTTGATATCAACAAACCATGAATAAATAAAATTACAAAATCAAAATGCAATTCAAAAGGATTTCATGTAATGATGCCTTTTTCAATAAACGCCGTGGAGAGGAAACTGTGGGATAAACCATATCGTTTCAATTTTCTCCTCGGGGGTTTTTAGATCCATATGCTTTTATGGAGAAAAATGTTATTAAAAAAATAGAATCTCTGCCACCACGACTGTTGAATCCCTGGTAGGTGCTCTTGGAGAGACTAGGCGTGGGGCTGTCATTGGGGATTGGGCTGGGCTGGTTGGGTTTCTTGCTGGTATTTCCTGGGGCTGGAAAGACTGTTACTTCTGCTTCCTCAAGGGACTGTCATTTGTATACGATTCTCCCTCTAGGAATTCCTTCCTTGGGTTAAGGTATATTTCTAGGAAGTTTAACTTAAGTTGCAAATACATTAGCAGGGACAAGTCACATGTTCATCCAATTCCAGGCACAAAGACTTTAATGCAAGTTTTCCTAAAAACACATTTCAGAGAATATTATTTACGAGAAATTATGTAACCCAAGAGGTCTACAGTCAGAGGAGCATGGGAAACACTGGGTTAAATAGAAATAAATGCTTCTCCCCCATGTTCTTCCTCTTCCTCTTCCTACATCTCTTTCTCCTTCTTCCGGTTCTCCTATTTTTAGCTGTGGATTTTCCCTCAAAGCTTTAGCATGCCTAGAGTGAATTCCAAAGCAGGAAATATAGTCAACCAGGTTGGCAAAACGTATTTGAACCTGAAAACTGCTTTATTTGGATGTTTAGAGAAACAGTTTGGAAAAGATTCTGTTTTTATGATAGTCAGATTATGAAACATTGGGAAGCTGAGAGAGGAGGGTGGGAAGCAAGCTTCCCATCTCAAGTGAGGCCGGGCGTGCACACGTGGAGCCTGGAGACGGGGCCTGAGAGGTTTCAGAGCAGAAGGTTTACAGGAGGGCACTTGGGCAGAGCTCAGAGTGCAATAAGCGAGCCTCCGCAGGGAAGCCAGAGGCAGGGGCAGGTCAGAGCAAATAGGGGTTTTGCATTTGTTCCCAGCTTCAGTTCAGATCTGGTTCTGAGCTCAGCTCAGTAACTGTGTGAGAAATTAGACCGGCGAAGACCTCGTTAAGGAAGAGTCTGGATCTTCTCCAATCAACTGACTCTCTCCGGTGTTTTTAGGCTCAGGGTGACCTCCCCCAGATCTCTTAGGACCCTTTGGCTTCCAAATGTTGCCTCCTGGATTACCGGCTGCAGAGAAAACAACCGGCAGGCAGGATGACAAGATGAAAAATCCTGAGTTTGGGCTTTAGAAAGACAGATTCTGACAGATTCAGGATCCTGGAGTGGGTATAGCTGTTCCCTTCTCCAGGGGATCTTCCCAATCCAGGGATCGAACCCCGGTCTCCTTCATTGCAGCCAGATTCTTTACCAGCTGAGCCACCAGGGAAGCCCTCTGAGTCCCAGACCCATGTTTTAGTCTGAGCGCTGCCACTCCTCCAAGAGATTATCTTGCTCAATTATTTTAACTTTCTCCCCTCAGGGTCCATGGGGGAGTGGCTCCAGGACCCCCAGTGGATAACAAAATCTGAGGGTGCTCAAGGCCCTTACACAGAATGGTGTGTAACCCACACAAACCTTCCAAGAACTGTAAATCATCCCTTGCTGTTGTTCAATCACTAAGTCGTGTCCGGCTCTTTGTGACCCCAAGGATTGCAGCACGCCAGGCTTCCCTGTCCTCTACTATCTCCTGAAATTTGCTCAAGTTCATGTTCACTGAGTCAGTGATGACATCCTACCATCTCATCCTCTGTTGTCCCCTTCTTCTCCTGCCCTCAATCTTTCCCAGCATCATGGGTCTTTTCCAGTGAGTCAGCTCTTCGCATCAGGTGGTCAAATATTGGAGGTTCTGCTTCAGCATCGGTCCTTCCTTCCAATGAATATTCGTTGGAATATAAGTAATCATCCCTAAATTATTTATAATGGTGGCTCAGTGGTAAAGAATCCACCTGCCAATGCAGGAAATGTAGGTTCGATCCCTGGGTCAGGAAGATCCCCTGGAGGAGGAAATGCAAGCCACTTCGGTATTCTTGGGGGCTTCCCTTATGGCTCAGACGGTAAAGTGTCTGCCTACAAATGCGGGAGACCAGGCTTCGATCTCTGAGTCGGGAAGTTCCCCTGGAGAAGGAAATGGCAACCCACTCCAGTAATCTTGCCTGGAAAATCCCATGGACGGAGGAGCCCGGTAGGCTACAGTCCACGGGGTCGCAAAGAGCCGGACATGACTGAGCGACTTCACTTCACTTCAGTATTCTTGCCTGGAAAATCCCATGGATGGAGGAGCCTGGCAGACTACAGTCAGTGCATGCCTGTGTGCTCAGTCACTTCAGTTGAGTCTGACTCTTGATGACCCTATGGACTAAGACCCTCCAGGCTGTTCTGTCCATGGGGTTCTCCAGGCAAGAATACTGCAGTGGGTTGCCAAGCCCTCCTCCAGGGAATCTTCCTGACCTGGGGATCAAATTCACGTCTGCCTGCATCTCCTGCATTGCAGGTGGATTCTTTACCTGCTGAGCCACCGGGAAGCCCTGGGCTACAGTCCATGGGGTTGCAAAGAGTCAGACATGACAGCGACTAAGCACAAGCCTGAGATTACATATAATACCTAATATAATGTGAATGCTGAGTAAACGGTTACCAGTGCAGGGAAAGCTCAAGTTTTGCTTTTTGGAACTTTCTGGACTTTAAAAAAGTCTATTTTTGATTTTTGGTTGATTGAGTCTGTGGATGTGAAGGTATACTATGGAGACATTGCTGGTTCGATTCCATATCACAACAATAAAGCTAAGATCACAATATTGCAATAAAGTGAGTCATACAAAATTTTTGATTTCCCAATGCATATAAAAGTTATGTTTACACTATACTACAATCTATTATGTTTTATGTCCCAAAAAGCATGTATCTCAATTAAAAATTACTTTACTGTTAAGAAATGCTAACCATCATTTGAACCTTCAGTGGACTGTAATCTTTTTGCAATTGTAACATCAAAATTCACTGACCACTGATCATCTTAATATTAATAAATATGATAAAATGGAAAAATTGAGAATTATTGAAATGTGACACAGAGACAGAAAGTGAGCAGATGCTATTAGAAAAATGATGCTCACAGACTTGCTCATGCAGGGCTGCCATAAAATTTCAATTTGTAGAGAACACAGTGTCTATGAAGTACAATAAAGCAGAATACAATAAAACGAGGTCGGGCTCTGGAAGTTTGGGTCTCAGTGGTTTGACCTGTTAAATAAGAGCAGTACATTAGATGACTTGTAAAATTACCACTAGCTTTAATGCTCTGAATTAGATTTTATGTATCTATATCTATAATCTCTATCTATAAATGAATAATTCACATTTTTTAGTAATAAAGAAATGAATAAAATATTTTCTTTGGTCTGATAAATGTAATATTTTCTTCTGCTTACATCTCCAGAATATTTCGAATGACTCTAACAAAAATACAGACTCAGAAGGAAAAAAGCAGCTTTATAAATTTGAGAAAATATCTATTAAGATAAATTTATTAAACAGGAAACTTTCAGGATTTGTATATCTAAATTTTAAGTTTAGTTTTTGAATAACTAACAGACAGCCCAATAATGAAATTCCAAATTATAATTCGGGAAGTTCCTGATTGAAAATGTGGAATTTTTGAGAGTTAGTTGTTCCACTGATCATGAATATTTATTATAATGACTGTGTGTTTCGGCATACTAATTTTTATGTTTGCATGGCAGTGTTTTTGCAGGGGTCCCATTATTCACAAATGCTAGCTCACTCATTTACAAATAAACTTACCCAGTAAGGAATGGAGTGCTTGGCTAACCCTTTTTAGCTCAATGTATAAGCAGCAGGATATAGCAGTGACTCTCTTGGAAGCTTGGAATTAAGACAAACTGAGCATAGTACTCTTAGAATCCTAATCTTTGATTGGCCAGTCTATGAGCAAAGGCTTAGTGCTGTGTATTAAAATGAAGAAGATGGATTATAACAATATTTGAGTTTTTATTTTGAACAGTTCAACGTGCTTACTCCAAGCCCCTGATCCATTTTTTCTTTTTTCTTTTTTAAAACATAAGAGCCAAAGTTAGGAATCAGGCTGGCTTTTCCTGCTCCTTTATTCCCAATCTCTGGATGCTGTTGTTTAAGTCTTTTATTTTTTTTAAATGTATTTTTAAAACTTGTTTTTATTTATTTTTTGGCTGTGCTGAGCCCAGCATGTGGGGTCGTTAGTTCCCTGCCCCAGGATCGAACCCACGTCCGCTGCAATGGAAGTGCGGGTTCTTAACCACCAGACAGTCAGGCAAGTCCCCTGTTGTTTTTCAGTCTTACGAAAGCCCATCAGATTCAGTCTCTCCACCTCACTGCTACCTTCCCAGCCATTTTCATCACACGCTCATCTGTTTTCAGCCTTATTCCTTTCCGTTTCACCCCGCACACCATCACCAAGTTCATTTCACCACCCCCTCAGGAACCAACAGGCTACCGTATTCAGCCCCGTCCCTCTGGCTGCTTCTCGAGGCTGCCCATGTTTGGAGCTTGTCGTAGTCAGCTGGGGCTGTCATAGCAAAATACCACAGATGGGGCCACTTAAACAAGAGACATTTGATCCTGGTGTTTCTGGAGGCTAGAAAGTCCTAGATCAAGGGTCAGTAAGGTGGGTTTTTATTCTGAAGTCTCTTCTCCTGCCTTGTAGGAGGCCTTGTCTCTCTGAATACTCGCATGACTCTAAATGATCCCCTTGACTCTTGTTACAGTAGTGACTCTCCGAACAAAGGCTCTAACCCTGTCACACCAGGGCCCTGCCCTTCTGACTTGGCCTCACCCTCCTTATCTCCTGAAGACTGTGACGCTGGGAGTTAGGATTCAGCAAATTTGGGGAGGACCCAGATATGCAGTCCACAGCAGGACTGGCACTCATTCGTGCCCTGGGTGTCCATCCCAACGCCAGGGCTCTCACCGGAGCACCGTTTCCCCACACCATGACGTCACCTGCTTTTGCACCTGAGACCCTCCAGCTTCACTTCCCCAACCCCCGAACCTGTATGCTACTCCTCTCTCCCTGAAGACTTTCTTCCTCTCTTGTACTTGCTCAGATTGGACCTGTCCTCAAGGCTCACCTAAAACTGCACCTGCTCTAAAGCACACTTCTCTAACCTTCTTTGATTCACGCTAATAATCTCTTTCCATCTTTCCGTGAACTCTTCCAGCTATACGTGCATACGTGCCAAGTTGCTTCAGTCCTATCTGACTCTTTGCGACCCCATGGACTGTAGTCCCCCAGGCTCCTCTGTCCATGGGATTCTCCAGGCAAGAATACTGGAGTGGGGTGCCATGCCCTCCTCCAGGGGATCTTCCTGACCCAGGGATCGAACCCACATCCCTAATGTCTCCTGCATTGGCAGAGGGGTTCTTCACCATTAGCGCTACCCTTACAGTTATAGTCCCACCTATTTTAACAGTTACTCTTGACTTCTTTTATGATGTTAGTGAAATATCTTATCGGGATTTGTACTCTGCAGCATACTTTTATGTCTACAGTCTCATGTGATCCTCTCAAAAATCCACTGAAGTAGAGTTTAGTTGAGATTCTACTTTACACGTAAGGAAACCGAGGCTCCATGAGACAAATGATTTAGAGAGCTTATAAACCAGGGTTCCAATGCTGTTTTCTGACTGTAACCTTCATGATCCATCTGCTCATTCCTTACCCCGTTTTATGAATCTTCTTTCTAAAATATTTTAATTTAGGTTTTCTAGTATTTATGTGTCTCTTTAGACTGAATTTAATTCTTTCTTGGGGAGAGAAATAAATACAGTGCATTTCTACGAAGGAATTTAGAGTTCATCCCATTTGAGTTTCTTCCCACTAAATCCTGTTGCTGTTGTTCAGCCGCTAAATCGTGTCTGGCTCTTTGTGACCCCACGGACTGCAGCACGCCAGGCTTCCCTGTCCTCCACTGTCTCTCTAAACCCTACACTGAGTTACTGTGTGATACACAGTAGTCTCACCACTTAATAAATGAAGAAACTGACAGACACAAGGAAGTGATTTCTGCCTTTCATCTACTGGATTAGCAACGCCTCTTTATCTATTTTTTTTTTTTTTTTTCCACTTGTGAACCGTGTTAATGAGAAACCCCAGGCAAGGAGAACACATCTATTTCATTCTAAGCCATTGTCATTTTTTGTTTTCTTGTGATTGCAGTGGTGCAAATCTAACTTCTTTGGTGCCTGACCTCAGCATATTTTGGCCTCCCACACAGAAGATGAACCCCGAGGTTACAGCTGTTGGGTGGGGGTGAGGCGGTGCAAAATAGCTGAATAGTGGAAACCTACCAATCACATGTGACCCCAGTCCGTCCAGACATTGGTGCAAGAAACCGCTCACACATTCTTTTAGAGTGATACCAAATCAGAAACATTTAATGGGCACTGAAATAGCCGAGTTAAGAATCAGGTTCAGACACGTCGAGGTGTGATATCTCCAACCAGAGCCAAGTGAGAAAAGAGTTAGACCTTGAAATGGCCAAATTAAACAGGACACAATTGAGAGCAGGTCGTCCCTCCAGGCCCTCGTAAACCCGCACGTGGGAACTTTTGAAAATGGAGTTAGCGCCGATCGTGTCTTATTTTGCTTGGCCAGGTAGTGGGCTCACCCTTCAGGAATTTGGCTCTGGCTGGACATATCACACTTTTATGCGTCTGACCTCCTCCCTCAAGTCTCCTTTTTTCGTGTGTGCGCGTGTGTGTATATATATATAATTTAAAAAATCAGATACGGTGTTACGTTATTAAGTTTAGTAAGAGGTAAAGATTAAAAAAAACTACAAAAAAAAGGACAGACTGTGCTGAAGGCCATGTAGTTAGATGACCCAGGACGTGGGTCTGCTTGAACTGTGTGGGCTGAGTTGACTAGTACTGGTTAAGATCAGCAGGTAAGCCACTGGGCAGGAGGTGGCGTGGAAGTGGGGCTCCTGAACCCCGCCTCAGCAGCTCACCGCCCGTGTTCTCAGAAGCAGGATGCTCAAAAGCAGACAGCTGAAGAGGCGGACACGACAAGGCATCTGTGGAGGGTCACACGGTAGAAAGAGGATGTAGTGACATCCCAAGAGGGCACCCGTCCAACTTCTTACAGGGCTTGAAGCCAACAGATTGCGTGTCACGACTCAGAAGCTGCCGTTCTTGGGACTGGATGCAGATGCAGGGGAGAGGATGTTAAGAACATGACGAAAAAACCTGTATTTCAAGCATATTTTCCTCCTAGGATGGTCTGTGTCCTACCTGTCAGCCTAAGTTCCCTCCTTGGAAGCTGTAAATGGAAACAGCTACTTGCCCATGCAGTGTTGGCAGCAGAGATTATCGCAGAAAAATTTCATGGCATTTGATTAACTTGTGAGTTTCTATTGCAATGTCACCAAAAGGGATCTCTACTGAAATCCTTTCGGCATTCAATTCTGAGTCACTATCTCAAGTGACTGCCCGTGTATTGAGATACACATATATAGAAAACTGTATTGTGGGGCCATAACCAACTGATGGTTCTTTTCTATTCCTTTAATAAGACATTCAGAGGAAAGGAACATCAAGTTTAATAAGTTAAGCTATACACACATATATATAACTTATTAAATATGCATTGTTGTTAAATGTATCTTAAATATGTGTGCATGCTCAGTTGCATGGTCATGTCTGATTCTTTGCGACCCAGAGGACTGTAGCCCACCAGACTCCTCTGTCCATGGGATTCTCTAGGCAAGAACACTGGGCTGGGTTGCCATTTCCTTCTCCAGGGGATCTTTCCGAACCAGAGACTGAACCCGTGTGTCCTGCATCTCCTGCACTGGCGGGTGGGTTCTTTACTACTGAGCCACCTGGGAAGCCCCATTATCTATCTATCTATATAGATAGACATATAATGTTTTCAGTTTAAGTCCTGCAAATTTCTCCTTTCCCTTTTCACATTCAAATTCCTCAGCATTGCTGTACCTACATCAGGAACAGCCTCAACCACTTCTCATGGTCTGACTTAAGGTGTTATCGTGGGGTTAATTCTGACACCAAACAGGTGAAATAATCTTTTCTACTGTCAGATTTCAGACAAGATTCAGTGCTCTGAGCTCAGAAGAGGTGTGGTAAAAAGGTGCATTTTCATGCCCATTCAGCCCTCTGACTGTTGTGTAGTTAAGGGTAATTCTCTTAAAGATTTGATGGTGCTTTTTTATTCGGCAGTTTCTTGCTGAGGTCAAGGTTGGCAAAGGACCAAACAGCTTCTGTTCCAACTTCCCTGTGGTTCCCTTCCAGGTCAGTCCTGGGATTCTGGGCTAATTTGAGAAGTTTCTGCAGGTCTGCACCATTTCTGGCCAAAGAGACATCTGGGAGGCCAGCTTAAAACCGTGACTGCTTTGCTGATCTGTGTTCATTGGGCACCTAGCTTGGAAATCTATTTTTCTCTGTGCAAATTTCCTGGATCTGTCTATTCATTACTGAAATTTCTGGATAAAAGACATCTTTTATGATTTGACCAGTCATTTATGCTTTGACCAGTCATTGTTTAATTGTGTGTGTGTTTTCTTAGAAAACTAGGGCTAACTTGCCAAGCATCTGTTCTATTTGCTTTAGTCTATATTTCCCAGGGCTCACTTCTAAAAATCAAAGGCCCCTTTGAAGTGGCTCCGACTCTTAAATGACTAAACCTTTACTTTCCTCTTTCCACAAACCCCGTGCATTTTTTAAAAAAGTGTCTCTAATGGTCTTTATAGCTTTGTAATTGGTCTCTCTTCATAACAAAACCATTGATGTGCCAGAATGTGCACTACTGGAATTGATGGTATAGTGGAAAGACTCTTCATGTGGAGAGATGAGAAGCTGAAGGAAATTTTATGCATTCATTAGACGTTAATTATATAGCTGGTCTGTGCAAAGTTTTGAAAAGTGTATTTGTTGCTCAGTAATATCTGACTCTTTGAGACCCCGTGGACTGTAGCCCGCCAGGCTCCTCTGTCCATGGAATTCTCCAGGCAAGAACATTGGAGTGGGTTGCCATTTCCTTCTTCACGAGATCTTCCTGACCCAGGGATCGAACCCACGTCTCCTGCATTACAGGCGGATTCTTTACCGTCTGAGCCACCAGGTTGCATAGTAAATGCATATTTACATTTATATTGTAAAATAATCTAGATATAATATGAGATTGAGTGGGATACTCTTTATTTGAATGAACGTTGTGACTGAAACTCAGAGTAAAAAGATTTTCTGGAAGAAATGATTCTAATTGATTGAATTTGAGAGAAGCAGTCTTGATTTGGTAGAGTGGAAGAAACTATTTTCCAAGGACTGGGAGGATGGCAAAAAACAGTGAAATAAATGTTTAAAAGGGCTAAATCAAGTAAGTGCTTATAGCACAGAGCCTATGATGAGCTGACTTTAGCTAAGATAATACATTTCATGGCTTGAAAAAGTGGAAAGGGTTACATAATGTTGTTGGAGAGGTGCTTTTATGGGAGACCTTTAAAGACCATGGCTGTGAAGTTAACTGGACAGTACCATATTGTGGGGAAGTTGGTTTTAAACTTTTTGTGTGTGTTCAGATGGATCTTCTGGAGTGTCGATGTTTCTCTCCTTGATTTGCTAATCAGATCATGTTAATTATGAATCACAAATATAAAAGATAATATGCAGGATCCTAAAGCAAGGAAATTGATCTACTCCCAAAGCCAAGCCCGATGGCTGGCAGACAAGGTTTGCTCAGTAGATAAATGATACTCCAACGAGCAAAGATCCCGAGTTGGCTCACTTCCCTGGCTGGTGCATCATTGCACATACTCATGGCTGATCCGCAATGCCTCTTTCACTGAATACTGATCACTTTTTATATTTTTAAATCTCACTCTTAATCAATTCATAGAAACCCTGAAACTTTCCTAAATAGAACACTCCATCTGAGCGGTGGTAAACAAGATGTTGAAGTCTGCATAATGGAAAACAAATTATGCAGAGGAGCTGTGTGCCATGGCTGAGACAGGAAAAAAAAAAAAAAGGACATTTTTTAACCCACTGCTGCTTCCTTAATTGTTTTGGCATGTGAGAATCAGAGAGTCACTCAGGCGAGCGAATGTTAGCCTCCCAGAAGCCTGCCACTTGGCTGCTCAGATCAGTTCATTTTTGGTGCAGCTCCCCAGGCAGTAGTCAAGACGCAACAGCACAAGGCCAGGCAGGGTTGTTCTGTTTGAAAGGACTGAAGGTGGTTGAACTTTTCACTGAAGCGAGTGTCATGGGCTAAAGCCTTCAACCAAGGCTGCAGGGAACCACAAAAGTGTCTCCAGGACTCAGCTTACTGCTTCTAAGTGAGGTTGGATACCCATCAAGGATTCCAAAGTGATGCTTGACAGCAAAGACCTTGACAGCGTTATTTGTTTGGGTTATTATTCAGAGTCAACATATATATTATAAATGCTTCCTTTCCTTTGTTTTTATTGCCTTCCCATACTTTTACGAGTTTGGCAGGGAAACTTCAGAAAAATACGGTGAAAAGGAGTAAATTTTCTGCAGAGAGTTTAAGGGGATAGTTACAATTTTGTAAACAAAGCATTGTCTCTCACCAAAGACATGGCCCCTCTCCCAGTTATGGGTGGAAGAAGACCACTAAAAGCACCACAGCCCTGGGAATACCCAAAACAGGACTGAAAAATAGCTGATGCTGCTACATTTCCCAGATGCAGCTACCGAGGCTGGTGGAGGATAAATAGCAACCTCCTAGACCACACTGCCACGGGGTGTAGGCGACAGAGTCAGAATTGGATTCCAGATGTTTGAACTCTAAACCACCGTGTTACAATTATTAAAGGGATACTTCCTGAGTCCCCGGTTATTTCTTAGTCCATGTACGACACTCCACATCCTGGTGGTCGAATCCTACAACACCAGACAGAGCCCTGCTCTTAAGAAGTTCCTCCTATTGTTAGGGGAGATGAGACATGTTTAAACAGAAACTCACCAAAATAGAAGACAGTAAAGAAGATGTGAAGACTTAGTGAAAGTGAAGTCGCTCAGTCATGTCCGGACTCTTTGAGACCCCATGGACTGTAGCCTACCAGGCTCCTCCACCCATGGAATTTGCCAGGCAAGAGTACTGGAGTGGGTTGCCATTTCCTTCTCCTGGGGATCTTCCCAAACCATGGATCGATGCAGGGTCTCCTGCATTGCAGGGGAATGCTTTGCCATCTGAGCCATCAGGGGAGCCACCATGTGAAGACTTAAGAAGAAGGAATTAGGAGGTAGGCATTTGAAGCAAAGTAGGCTCGTTTTTGGCCCCAATCCCTTGTCCTTTGAAGCATAAAACATGATATCGATAAAAGAAATGTCCACTTATTGAAGTCTGGGGAAGTCTCTATGGCTTATACGTGAGTTAACTTGAATTTTATGCTAGTTAAAACAGCCGGTTGGCAACTTTCAAATGTATGTTGTACATCTGCTTGAATTATTAAAGGAAAGGGTGCATTGACCAGAGGTAAAGAATGCTCATGTTAAAAGTAGATTAAATGCCTTCCTTCCTGGGGTGCCAAGGCAGGGACTCCTTTGATGATAAGACTCCCTTCCCAGGTGCCAAGGCCAGGATGACTCACTGTGTGGGTGCTGTGTTTCTGAAACCTTGAAGGCATGTATCTCTGACCTGTTCATTGTTCTTTGTTCTGGCAGATGTAGAACTGCGCTGAAACTACACTTCTCCAGAGCAGTTCCTCAGAGTTATCTGGGATGCTGGCTTCTGGGTTATAGTCCTCAGTGTGGCTCAAATAAAGCGTTTGTTTTAAGTTTTTTTTTTTTTCCAATGTGGACCATTTTTAAAGTCTTTATTGAGTTTGTTACAGTGTTGCTTCTGTTTTATGTTTTGGTTTTTGGGCCCCAAAGCTCGTAGGATCTTAGCTCCCTGACCAGCACCCCCTACATTGGAAGGCCAAGTCTTAATCACTGGGTCACCAGGCAAGTCCCCAAACTCCTATTCCTATTATAGATTGTTGATTGATTCTTTTCATGGACAGTGTCAACCCACCTGTACGGGCTAACCCACTTGAGGAGAGAAGACACAGCATTTGTCTGAATGTTACAGCTCAGCAGCATTTCTGAAGATTCTGATGTGATCAGGGAGAGCGCCTCACGGGAGGTGGCATTCGAGTGGGACCTCCAAGGATGGTCAAACCTGGGTTGCTGGAAAGGGGAGAAGAAGATGTCAGAGGCTACAGAAATGGCTGATATTAAGGTGGAGAGTCAAGTGTGCATGAGGAGTTACGGTAAAATGTTGAAGAGGGTCAGCCTTATTGGAGAGCAAGTTTTCCGGGGAAGGAATGCCAGGTGAGACTAGAAATTCAAATGACCCACGGCGGGGCACTTGGCAGGAAGAGGGAAGCAGGATGTAGGAGTAGGGGAAGACGCACCATCCCCCTCACAGTCCCTCTGCTTACATCTTAGGCTTTTTGTCTAGAATCTCTCCTTAAAAACTTCTATTATTAAGCACCAAAGCTAAATGAACACTGAAATAATTATCTGAAAAAACAGGGGATAAAGACTGGGAAATTATTTCCATAAACAGCAGGGTATTTCCTGAAGCCAAAAATGTAAGTTATTTCCTTTATTATTTTTAATGCCCTACTAAATGCCCGCTAGTCCTTGGAGGGTCAAAAATAAACTCTTATCTTCAGTTGCTCTTCTTATCTTTGAAACTTATCCGATAAGAACATTTTCAACTTTTGAGTTGCAGGAACAAGCATCCTTAATAAAATTATATGGTACTTTCTTTGATATCTGATTTCTGTCTCTATTTATCCTCTGTCTTTTGACATTATTATTACTGGGCACTTTAAAAAAAACAGGTTGTACAGTTTGTTATTCTTAAGTACATTGAGAACCATTAAATTAAGTAAATTTTTCTAGATAGTTTTTATACAACAGGAATGTTTATGTATATGTGTGTGTATATATATATTCTCATTTCAACTAACTGATATTAGCAGTAAGTTAGTTTTGGCATTTCAGAAAGCAATAATGAAAACAATAAAATATTCTGCTTCGAATTCTGATCATTTACATTTTTTCAATTTTGTGACTATAAATGTAAACATTTAGAAATTTTTACTTCTATAGGTTCTCTTGAGTTATATGCTTCATGTTAATTAATTGGTATAGAACATGTGGTTTCTTGTCCTTCCAGGAGTCTGTTATGTGTACATTTTTTTTCTTTGCTTTAAAGTTTGTTTCCTTCTTATTCTTTGTGGGATGTATGCATCAGCAAAATGAAGTATATCAAGAGTTAGAGAGATACATAGGCCTTTAAATCACTGTAGCCAGTTGAGCAAAGACCTTAAAATATACTGTACATTTTCCAGTATTATGTAAATCTAGCTGAGAGAAAGAGATATATGGGCAAGAAACAGTGAAATGTGACGTTGCAGATAGAATGCCAAAATTTATCACTACTGTTTAGGGGATGTTATAGGAATTAAGAGACGATGGATGGCCAGGGAGGGCACAAGTCATTCTAGACATGCATTCACGGAGGTAGCTGGGTGAAGTTTGCATGTGTCAAAGCTTGGGTGATTTCCCGAGCCAGAGAAACTTGATTCTGGCCTGCTTAGGGCAAACTACCTGGGCTGGTAGGGTAGTTTGAAAATAGTAGACAGAAGCTGGTATCAGACTGTAGACAGATTCAGAGTCTGAGCTGAGACATATTGGCATGGGGTGACTACTGTGAAATATGAAAGGCACTTTATGCAATACAGCATTTATTCATGAATCCATTCTTCCATTCATTCACTGAACAAACAGCAGTCAACTCCTAACATTGGTTGGATGTGCTGTCAAGGGCTGGGTGGAGAGGATTTTGGAGGGAAGAGAAACTGGAGGAAGGGAACCCAAGAGGCTAATGAAGATGCCCAGACAAGAGAAAATGAGGGCCAGTGTGGGCTATGGTGATGGAAGTGAGGGAGAGGGGCTGGACTTAGAGGGCTTTTCTAAAATTTTATTGGAGGATAATTGCTTTACAGAGCTGTGTTAGTTTCTGCTGTACGACAAACAATGCGGATCAGCCCTGTGTATACATGTGTCCCCTCCCTCTTGAGCCTCTCCACGCCCCCCATCCCACCCCTCTAGTTTATCACAGAGCCCCAAGCTGAGCTCTCTGCGTCACGCAGAAGGTTCCCACTGGCTGTCTGTCCTACACATGGTAGTGTATCTACAGCAGTCCTAATCTCCCAATTCGTCCCCCTCTTCCCTTCCTCCCACTGTGTCCACATGCCCAATCTCTACATCTGTGTCTCTATTTCTGCCCTGCAAATAGGCTTACCAGTATCATTTTTCTAGATTCCCTATACACGCATGAATATGTGACACGTGTTTGTTTTTCTCTGACTTACTTCACTCTGTGTGACAGACTCTAAGTCCATTCACAGCACTACAAATGACCCTGTTTTTTCTAAGAGGCCTTTTGAATTCATACTGGAGCCATCATTTAACTTGCTGGCTATAGGAGATGAAGGAAAGGGGAAGAGGAGAAGGTGGCTTCAGAGTTTCAAGCTGGGCTGACTTGGCGAATGCTGTTGATAGAAGGAATGAAATTAGGTGAGTGCATGCAATGCTGGAGTAAAGAGGATAGATTTACTTTAAAGGAGCAGTATCCTACATGCGATTAGTTCCAGGACTAGAGTTGAAACGAGAGATCAGGGTTGGGTATACGTCCTTAACGGTGTAAAGAAAGCCACTAAGTCTATTTTAATGAGACATTTTACAGTCAGCCCTCCATATCCACAGTTTCCACATCCAAGGACTCAGCTAACCTTAGATCAAAAATATTTGGAAGAGAACATTCCAGAAAGTTCTAAACAACAGAGCTTAGTAACTATTTACATAGTATTTGCATTGTATTTCCAACTATTAGCATAGCATTTCCACTGTATTAGATATTCTGTGTGTATGTGTGTGTTCGCTCAGGCACTCAGTTGTGTCTGACCCCATGGACTGTAGCCCACCAGGCTCCTCTGTCCATGGGATTTTCCAGGCAAGGATACTGGAGCGGGCTGCTGGTTCTTCCTCCAGGGCATCTTCCTGCCCGGGGGATCGAACCCTCACCTCTTGGTGTCTCTTGCATTGGCAGGCGGATTCTTTACCACTGAGCCATCAGAGAAGCGCAGGGGAGGCTGTGCATAGATTATATGCAAATAAAACCACATTTTATATGAGACATGAGCATCTTGAATTTAATATCCATGGCAGTTCTAGAACCAATCCCCCATAGAAACCAAGGGATGACTGTGCTTACACTGTAGTTGAAGATCATAGAGCCAAGAAAGAAATAATGGAGAGGATCACAGATTATATAAGCGTTTATGGAAAGAATGAGGAGAAGATTTATAAGGAGCAGGGTAACTGGAAGAAAATGGGAGCAGAAAAATGTTTCACGTGTTAATATTTTCAACAATAGATTTTCATACTCTTTGTTAACAAATGTTGCTGTTTAGTAACTCAGTCATGTCCCACTCTTTTGTGACCCCATGGACTGTAGCCCGCCAGGCTCCTCTGTTCATGGGATTTCCCAGGCAACAATACTGGAGTGGGTTGCTGTTTCCTTCTCCAGGGGATCTTCCCGCACCAGGGATGGAAACCATATCTCCTGCATTGGTAGGAGGATTCTTTACCACTGAGACACCCAGGAAGCCTTAACAAGTATTGAGCCCCTATTATGAGCTAGGCACTATTTTAGGTCTAAGGTTATATGGGATTGCGTATAAATGTCCTTGGCCTCATGGAGATTATATATTGGTGGGGGAAAGGCAAGACAGCTTGAAATACTCTTATGTGATATGATACAACACGCAGAGATTTTAAAGAACTGATATGCAATATGTTCATGCTCAGTGCTCAGTCATGTCTAACTCTTTGCCACCCCATGAACTGTAGCCTGCCAGACTCCTCTGTCCATGAAATTTTCCAGGCACGAATACTGGAGTGGGTTGCCATTTCCTACTCCAGTATGTGATGAAGATTCAAAGTATGGGTGTAACCCCCAAAGAGTATAGAAGATATTTTAAAATGAAACATTTTTTTCTTCTTAGGTTTATGATTCAGTAATGCCAATAACAATAAACTAGAGTTATAAAAGAAGAGATAAGGTAGAGTGTGGAAGGGACAGAACTTTAGGTAAACGACTGATGTGCTTGTCATCATCAGATATAACACAGCTTTTTTACAAGTCTATAAAATGCCCAAGTCCTTGAAGAAGGGAGTTGCAGAAAGAGGTGGGGCAGGGTCCTTGAGGCACGTTTCCTTGGGAAATGAAGCTGCTGAGTAGATGTTAACTGCAAGACTCAGTCTTTTCTGAATTGTCAGAAATGAGTGTAATAAACAAAGGCAAGCAAGGTTCAGAAGGCAGCCAGCCTGCAAATGTTATAATCAAAGGTCGCCTCTCTGTAAAGATGCATCTTGCCTTTGCAAGGATAGTTGCTGTTTCTTGTGGAAATCGTCTTCCCTGTAAATATCAGGATCCTGTGTGTACTAATTAGATACACAAAACGTGTGTGTGCATGCACGAAGCCACACACACATACACATACACACACACACAGGCATAATCGCATTTGCCCTTTAGAAATTCTTTTCATCATTGCAGTTCTTTCCAAGGGTATTGAAATTCAGTGAGGCATGAGCCCTCGATAAATGCTTGCTTGTTTAGCCAGAAAACATTGGGTATGAGCCAATGTATATTTTGTGAGTTATGAAACAATATGTTGTAGGATTAATGAATTTTTGAAACATAAGATTAAGAACCTTTTGTCCAGGTGGCATGATAAAGGAATAAAGACACTCTGAGTGTTTTAAAGATCTATAGTACATTAAAACAGTCCTTATACAATTAATCTCCATCACAGTCTACCTGTGTGTGTGCTCAGTCACTCAGTCATGTCCGACTCTTTGCGACCCCATGGTCTGTAGCCCGCCAGGCTCCTCTGTCCATGGGATTCTCCAGGCAAGAATACTGGAGTGGGGAGCCATTTCCTTCTCCAGGGGATCTGGAGAAAGGGTCAGGATGACCCAGGGATCAAACCCAGGTTTCCTGCATTGCAGGCAGATTCTTTACTGTCTGAGTCACCAGGGAAGCCCTACGTCTATATGTATATGTTTAGCTAATTCCCTTTGCTGTACAGCAGTAACTAACACAACATTGTAAATCAGTTATACTCCAATAAAAAAAGTTTAAAAAAGAAAAACTTATGGGTAGAGAATAATAATAAGATCACCAAATCTGAAAATAAATCATTTTCAGCATTTTGATTGATGTGGTATGTGTTATGTAAGATAAAATAAATTTTTTTTAAAAAAAGATACCAATTCATGCTGGACAAGTGATTTTATTCTCACCTTTGGAGGCACTAAATTGATAGAATCTGGATTTAGGAGCATTCCCAAGCAGTGGACCCTGTCCAGTGGTATGGAGGAAATATCAACTTTGAGGAAATTTCTCAGGTTCAGCAGCAGAATCTCCAGGTAAAGAATAAAAGATCACAGTTTCAAATGTGAATGGTAAGTAGGGGTTGGAAGTTTGGGAAGACATCAGTATGGGGAGCTTAGAGACCAAAGGTAACACAATTCTTTATAATGTTGGTGATTCATTCATGGCCCTTTATATCATGAGAATTAACACCTGGGTTATAAAGTTAATTGTATTATATCACTTCAGCATTTTGGAGAACATCATTTGACACAGTCCATTAAAAATGCCTAGCATAATGAATATATTATTTTGGGATTCCAGTGAAGTCTAATGAATAAATATAACATTTAAGCACATTCCTAAGAACCTAGTCTAGATTCATTTGATAAACTAGATAAGCTCGCTGCTAATGGATTTGTTCTGGTTGGCTGAGTTAATAATGAGTGCTTAAAATTGCGCCTAATGCATATTTACTCAATAAAAGAACCATCTGAGTGATGCCTCTATGTGCAATTGGAAGCCCGATGTAATAAGCATGCATTTGAAAGCTTTAAAAACTATTACTACACATTAGGATTATATAATTTGAATTTTTTGATTTTTTTTGTCTTTCCAATCTCATTCGATCAGTGTTGGGCAGGACATTTGTTTACATTAGAGCAAATGAATAGTGTAAATATACTTTAAAGAAATTTTCATGGTCTGGGAAGACTAATAAAATTATAATCATGCTATGTACAAAGTAAAATATTCCAACATGTAGCTTGGCAATAGACACTTGGAAATAATCCAGAAAATTCCTAGTCCTTATATCTGCAACTTCTGTGTTTATTACTTTTCATTTAATTTTTAGTCTATGGGAAGATTTTTTTGGCTTGAAAATGAGCAATGCTTTTTGTAATTTGATTCAGGATCAGTGTATTCACTTTCACAAATATGTACTGATTTTTTGTGATAAGAGGTAGACAAACTGGGAATTCCCTGGTGGGCCAGTGGTTAGGACTCAGCGTTTTCGTTACCAGGGGCTCAGGTTTGATCCCTGGTCAGGGAACTAAGATCTTGCCAACTGTGTGGCATTTCCTCCCCCCTGCAAATCACCGCTTTTACAGAACTTGCCACTTGTGCCCTGAGCACAGCTGTCTGTGGAGAAGATTTGTCTTGACTGTTCCCTACACCTTTCAGCTTCTTCTTGTCCATGGCTGTGTCCTCAGATGTTTGTGTGGGAGCTTATACCCGAGGCAGCTCCAGTGATAGTGATGACTAGGTCTATGAATTAGGAATGCTTCTAGTTGCGAATAACAGCACGTCTGGGCAACAACCGCTTCACTAAGTAGTGTTTATTCTTCTCAGGTTCAGTAAGCTCGGAGGCAGGATGCTGGTGGCATTGGTCAGTGGTTAGAGGTCCTAGGGCTGGTGTCTGTTTGGGTTTCTGTTCCCTCCTAGCCGCTGGACTGGCACCAGGCACTCTTTTTCTTGAAGGCAGAAGGACGTGGAGGAAGAAGCAATGCCAGACGCATCTGTTAACCTTACAGCAACATCGACCAGAAATTACCAAAGGTTTTACTGTTATTCAATCTCCCTGGACATTTCTGCCTCCGTGCAATTGTCTAGAACTGAGGCATAAGGCCACCTAGCTGCAAAGAAAAGTGGGTGCGTGAGATTTTAGTTGAGGGAGGAAACGGGAGAAGGGAATCAGAGCTGAATGTTGGGTTAGAACACCCAGTGGGGTTAACCAGGCCGTAGTGCCGGCCACAGCTGGGGAGCCGGGCTCTAGCGATTAGGAACAGAGGCCCCCAGGGACCAGCTGGACGAGGAGGCACAGGGGACACAGGCTGCTCGCATCACCATCGGCGTCCCCCTCCATCCACACTCACCCCGATCTGCATATTGACATGTGGGGAGCTGTTGTACCCTGGAGGTGATTCTTAGTGTTTCTTTCTTTCCCTCTTGATTTTATTTGATTCTCACATATTATATAATAATACAGAAATAGATTGCCAAACCATCTCTCATCGCCGTTTCCTTAACTGGTTTTCATGCTTCTATTTTCCTTTTGATTCATATCATTTACATGCATTTCAGTGGAAAGATAATTAAACACTAAGTTATTTTTTCACTTCACATTATTTCATAACCGTGTCCCTCTGGCTGCTTTCTTCTGTCCTAATGAATGTCTGTATCACCTGCACTGATTCCTTTAAAGGATAGACATTGTTAGCGATCCCAGCTTAGTAGCCATTATAACGTTCCTTAGCTCCAAGAGATTACTTGCAAGAGTTATTATATCCACAGTAGCAGAAGGACCCAATCATATTTGTTATTTTTGAAAAGCTATTTTTTTTTTAAAATTCCCCTGGTTTGAGAATGATGTAACCATGGTGACTTAACAACTTTCATAATGGATGGATCAGTCAGTCAGCTGAAAACTCTGCTGGTTCAACATGCAAGTAATCTTTGTGTTTAAACAGCCCAAACCACTATTTTAACTTTGAAGAGTGATCAAAATTATCGCTAGATAGGTCAAGAGAACTATCTTTCTTATTACTTTTGGCATTATATGTGTGTCTTTGTGTCCCTATGTATTTTATTTGTGGAAAAAGTTGTATTTCTTCAACTTCCCCTGCCATCTTTATAACACTGAGCAGGCTTTAAAATGCAGCACTTAGCAAGTTACCAGAAGGCCAGAAGGCTGAAATAAAAAAAAAAAAAAAAAAAAACAACCCACTAGATTTCATATAATCCCAAATAACTTTTAAAATTTGTGAATATCTTTATACATATTTAGATGATTTTGCCATTGTTCATCACAAGATTAAATAATTATAGATTCAATTTCTAACTACAGTTGCAAAGGCAATTTTGTAAATACACTGTGTTGTCGTTGTTAGTTGCTCAGTCATGTCTGACTCTTTGTGATCCCATGGATTATAACCCACCAGACTCCTCCTCTGTCCACAGGATTTTCTAGACAAGAATACTGGAATGAGTTGCCATTTCCTTCTCCGGGGGATCTTCCCCACCCAGGGACTGAGCCTGGGTCTCCTGCATTGCAGACAGACTCTTTACTATATGAGCTACCAGGGAAGCCCAATTGTTACATCACTTTTAGAGGTATCCAGTGAAATCTGCGTACCTCATAGGCATGATAACGTTGTTAATAAAAATAATTAATTTATAATATTGATTAAGTTCTGCCTTCAACCAATGACTGGATAAATAAGTAAAGATCTTGACTGCAATGCAGAAGACACAAGGGACTCAGGTTCAATCCCTAGGTTGGGAAGATGCCCTGGAGGAGGGCATGGCATCCCACTCTAGTATTCTTGTCTGGAGAATCCCATGGACAGAGGAGCCTGGTGGGGCTACAGTCCATGGGGTTGCAAAGAGCTGGACATGACTGAGGACACCTGAGTGGATTCAAGCGATAGAATATTACCTGGCCATTACAAAGAAGCAGCGTACTGGTAATGCGGCAGATTGGATAAACCTTGAAAACATTATGCTGAGTGAAAGTAAACCATAACAAAAAAATCTAAATATTACTTGGCTTAATTCATATGAAAATCTAGAATAGGGAAACCTATGAAGACAAAAAACAGATTAGTATTTGTTTATGGCTGGGAGGTATGAAGGAATAGGTGGGTTCCTGTGGAAAATTCTGAAAGAGATGGGAATACCTGACCACCTGACCGCCTCTTGAGAAACCTGTATGCAGGTCAGGAAGCAACAGTTAGAACTGGACATGGAACAACAGACTGGTTCCAACTAGGAAAAGGAGTACGTCAAGGCTATATATTGTCACCCTGCTTATTTAACTTATATGCAGAGTACATCATGAGAAATGCTGGGCTGGATGAAGCACAGGCTTCATCAAGATTGCTGGGAGAAATATTAATAACCTCAGATATGTGTACCCTTATGGCAGAAAGTGAAGAAGAACTAAAGAGCCTCTTGATGAAAGTGAAAGAGGAGAGTGAAAAAGTTGGCTTAAAACTCAACATTCAGAAAACTAAGATCATGGCATCTGGTCCCATCACTTCATTGGAAATAGATGGGGAAACAGTGGAAACAGTGGCTGACTTTATTTTTTTGGGCTCCAAAATCACTGCAGATGGTGATTGCAGCCATGAAATTAAAAGATGCTTACTCCTTGGAAGGAAAGTTATGACCAACCTAGACAGCTTATTTAAAAGCAGAGACATTACTTTGTCAGCAAAGGTCCATCTAGTCAAGGCTATGGTTTTTCCAGTAGTCATATATGGATGTGAGAGTTGGAATATAAAGAAAGCTGAGCACTGAAGAATTGATGTTTTTGCACTGTGGTGTTGGAGAAGACTCTTGAGAGTCCCTTGGACTGCAAGGAGATCCAACCAGTCCATTCTAAAGGAGATCAGTCCTGGGTGTTCATTGGAAGGACTGATGTTGAAGCTGAAACTCCAATACTTTGGCCACCTGATGCAAAGAGCTGACTCATTTGAAAAGACCCTGATGCTGGGAAAGATTGAAGGCGAGAGGAGAAGGGGATGACAGAGGATGAGATGGTTAGATGGCATCACTGACTCGATGGGCATGAGTCTGGGTAAACTCTGGGAGTTGGTCATGGACAGGGAGGCCTGGCGTGCTGTGGTTCATGGGGTCGCAAAGAGTCGGACACAACTGAGCGACTGAACTGATTGAACTGAACAGATGAAATGCATGTTTATTTTTGAAGTGGGGAAAGTATTTCAAAATTGACTATGGAGATAATTGCACTTATATGTAAATATACTAAAAATCATAAAACTATACTATAAATGGATAAATTGCATGGTAAATAACTATCTCAATAAAGCTGTTTAAAAAGGAAAGAAAAAACTATGGACAAGTTCTGCCTTCGTATTTTGGGGATTTCACACCGTTTTTCTACTTGGATTTACATTATAATTTCATTTCCACTGAGGAGTCTTATTTTAATGTAACACATTCGTGAGCGATGCGAAATCCCATGTGTCTGTGGATGAGTATGATATAGTCAACACTGTGGTCAGCAGTGTGGAATGTGGAGCCGGGTTTCTTGAGTTCCAATCAAGTTTTGCTACCTGCTGGCTGTGTGATATTGAGAAAGTTACTGTGCTCTCTGTGCCTAAATGTCCTCGTCCATAGAAGGAAGAAAATATTACTTATGCCACAGAATTGTTGTGAGAATGGAAACAGTTCACACAGTACTGAAGTTAAAGAAAGCCTGCAATACAGAGGCACCCGGTAAACTTTTGCTGCTGTTCTTAGACTGAGATTGTTGCTGTTCAGTCACTAAACTGTGTCTGACTCCTTGTGACCCCATGGACCACAGTGTACGAGGCTTCCCTGTCCTTCACCAACTCCTGGAGTTTGTTCAAACTCATGTCCATTGAGTCGATGATGTCATCCAACCATCTCATCCTCTGTCGTCCCCTTCTCCTCCTGCCCTCAATCTTTCCCAGCATCAGGGTCTTTTCCAGTGAGTCAGTTCTTCACATCAGGTGGCCCAAGTATTGGAGCTTCAGCTTCAGCACCAGTCCTTCCAATGAATATTCAGGACTGATTTCCTTTAGGATGGGCTGGTTTGATCTCCTTACAGTCCAAGGGGCTCTCAGAAGTCTTCTTCAGCTGAATAGGGTTCAGCATCTACTTTGCTCCTCTTGCTGAATTTTACAGATTGAAGTGCTGATCAACCTTGTCTCACACAAAGAGAGAGATGACAATGAAAGGACTTTGGTATCTATTTATTGTCCTTCAAGTTTGAACTTCTTCCAAGTTACGTGCCAAAGAAATCACAGCTGTCTATAAAGAAAACTAATGCAAGGTTGACAACCTGATTAGAATCTCTAAGTTTTGTGGAAAGCAAAGAATTGGAGATACTTGGTTTTCCAAAGATTTCTAGAACTTGCACTGTTCACTGTTTCCATGTCTATGTAATAGACTGAGAAGGCTTGGCTAAGCCTTATCAAATAGCTCTTAGAGTCTGTTAGTCTTTGATTTAGAGGCTCCAAATTTATCTCAGTATTCTCAGAGATGATTGGGAATGGAATACATTTGCTGTTGTTCTGTCGATAAGTCATGTCCAACTATTTGCGACCCCTTGGACTGCAGCTCGCCAGGCTCCCCTGTCCTTCACTATCTCCTGGAATTTGCTCAAGTTCATGTTCATTGAGTCATCTTCTGCCTCCCTCTTCTCTTTTTGCCTTCAATCTTTCCCAGCATCAGGATCTTTTCCAGTAAGTCGGCTCTTTGCATCAATTCTTAATCAGTTTTATAAATGGTGTAATTTACACAGAGTAAAACTCATCAGTTTTACAGGTACAGTTCTGTGCATTTTGACAAATGCTTAAGATTTGGTAACCCCCACCACCATCGTGGTAAGGAGCATTTCCATCACTCCACAATGGTACCCCAGCCTGCTGCAGTCCACGCCTCCTGCAGGTGTCTGGCCCTGATCTTTCTGTTACTATGTTTTACTTCTAGAATCTGAGTCAACACCTGGGAGTGAGATCGCAGGCTATACAGTTAGTGTGTGTGTAATGTTATTAGAAACTGCAGACTGGTTTTGAAGTGACCCTACTGCCAGCAGTTTCTGAGAGTTGCTGTTCATATCCCCATCAATACTCACTGTCATCAGTAATTTATTTGGCTGTGCCGAGTCTTAGTAGCAGCAGGCAGGATCTTCGATATTCCTTGCAGCATGCAGGATCTTTTAATTGTAGCATGTGGGATTTGGTACCCTCACCAGGGATCGAACCTGGGTCCCTTGTTTTGAGAGCTTGAAGTCTCCGCCACCAGACCACCAGGTAAGTCCCTGTCATCAGTGATTTTTTTTTCTTTTAGCTATTTTATTGGGATGCAGTGATACCTCGTGATTTTGACTTGAAGTTATCTTAACTCTTCATACCGGACTTCCCTGGTGGCTCAGATGGTAAATTGTCTGCCTGCAATGCGGGAGACCTGGGTTCGATCCCTGGATCGGGAAGATCCCATGGAGAAGAATATGGCAACCCATTCCAGTACTCTTGCCTGGAAAATTCCATGAATTGAGGAGCCTGATAGGCTACAGTCCATAGGGCTGCAAAGATTTGGATACGACTGCGTGACATCACTGTCACTTAGCTGCTTACGGTGTCGAGCATCTTTCCATTTATTGTTTGCCATTGTCCTGTGCTTTTGGCTTTACTGCTCTTCTTTGCTAAAGAGTCTGTTCAATTTTGCTCATTTTTATCACTTTCCTTCTTATTGGTTTGTAAGAGTCTTCATACGTGTGTGTGCTCAGTCGCTCAGTCACGTGTGACTTTTGCAATCCCGTGGTCCTTCCAGGTTCCCCTATCCATGGGATTTCCAGGAAAGGATACTGGAGTGAGTTGCCATATCCTTCTTCAGGGGATCTTCCTGACCCAGGGATCGAACCCACCTCTCTTGTGTCTACTGTATTGGCAGGGGGATTCTTTACCACTTGTGCCACCTGGGAAGCCCGAGAGTCCTTACATAGTCTAATCATTTTGGTTTTGTTTTCAACTGGAGGATAATTTTATATTATGACATGTTTTAAAATAGATTTTAGAAAACATTGTTGCTGCAGATTTTGCTCATCTACTTTATGGAAAATGCCCTTCATGTTTCTTAATTGTCCAGCCAATCAGCTAACTCACACTTTTTGCCAGAAAAAAAATATTGAATTCCATCTTTCAGTCCTAACAGATACCTCAACATGGGTTCCTGTACCATTCCCTTCACATCAGAATTCCGACTTCAGGATAGATAAAATTTGGATATTTGCCGGAAGTTTTTCGTTCTTGGATGAGTGTGTCTCCTCTCAGTGTTTCTAACCAAGGCTCCCTTGATTGCTCTCGCAGTGAGGATTGATTTATTTCTTTTTGTGTGTGTAAATAGTTGAGGATGGAAATGCTGGCCATTAACAGAAAATTATCTTCATTCCTATTCCATTGTACAGTATTTCTAGATTCAAAATATTCCAACGCAGGTCAGAACATTCCATTTCTAAAATCTTGAATAAACAGATGAGAAGCCTTTCTTAGACACTGATATTCTGAATTGTTCCTTTAACTGGTGTTCAGAAGTCTTTTATTCTGGGCTGATGCGCTGTAAAAAGGTGAGGGATGTTGAGAGTAAGGTTTTCCTTTTTCAAGGGAGAGCATCTTGCTGGGAGAGGGTGAGAAGGGAGAACCCAGGGCATCTCAAGCGTTGGGGTATTTAAGCAGGGGAGCTTTGGGAAAGTGTACGCGTGCAAGCTGAAGAAATGGGACCTGTTTCCCCATCCATGCCTGCGTACTCCTGGGACAATTTCATGTACTGGGAGCATCCATACCACAGCCTGAAGACCTTTGTTCTAAGCTAATGTGGTTCTTCAGAAGTAAAAGTTTAAGAGGCAATGGAATGCCAGATATTCCCAGAAAGGTAAACTGTTCCCTTCTGGAAGAGAGTGAGAGTTTCCCAGTGGAGAACACAGTGGTGTCTGTGAGCGGCCAAGTGAAGGTCATAACCTGCATTTCTTCAAGTCTTGTCGACGAGAGAGATTTTAATGCACCACAACCATAAATGAAGTATCTCCGTCTCTCTCCATATCTCTGCATCTCTCTGTCTCTCTCTCTCTGTACATTTTTCATAGAAAGTGGTGGTGGTGGTCTTATTTATGTGTGTGGTTAGTTGTGTCTGACTCTTTGCTACCCCGTGGACTGTAGCCCGCCAGGCTCCTCTGTCCATGGGATTTCTCAAGCAAGAACAGTGGAGTGAGTTGCCATTTCTTCCTCCAGGGGATCTGCCTGACCCAGGGATGGGACCCGTGCCTCCCGCATCTCCTGCACAGGCAGGTGGATTCTTTGACACTGAGCCACCTGACTTTTACTATTATTTAAAATCAGGCATTGTCACCCTGTTTTTAAGAATCTTTGGTTAATATTCCTCCAGTATGATTTTCTTGGGGACCACCTCAATCTGTATCAGTGGGAGAACTAATTATTAGAGTATTTAATTGAGAGTTTCTTTCAGGCACTTTTCGAGAAACAATTGAACATTTGAAAATTCTCTGGAACTGAACACTGAAGACAGTGGTTGCAAAGATCCAAATAGACCAGCCCAGTCATTACAAAAATTATTTTCATTTATTCAAGCCTTTAAAATAAAATATTCATTTAATAGGATACTCACAGAGGCAATAAAATACATAATTTAATCAGGCTTTCAAACCCATTTAAAAATAGAGAACTTTCATTTGAGAAAGCTCAGCTATTTTTCTTCCCTCTAGCACATTAGAAAAAAAAAACTGCAACTCACAAGATACTACGTTGTGTAAGAGAGCCAAATTCTGTTTGACTTACATATCGATGAACAGGGAGGAAAAAATCTGCTTGCTGCAGCTGCTGGCATCCAGGCCCTTGACTTTGGGCATCTTGAAATTATGATATGAATTCATGGCATGTCTTTAATGCATCTGCCTGCTTCCCATTTTATTAGACAAGTGTAGGAAGAACTTGACAGACAGAGGGAAAAGTCTTCCTTTTGCACCATTTGGAACAATAGTCTTTGACCCTCCCTAATAGGAAGATTGGTAAAACCTCTCCCCTACTAGCCTTTAAACAAATCCCTAGTTCCTTTTAATATGTTTGCTTGACAATGGAAGCATACAGAGGACTCATTCAATTGTAAATGTGAACCTAGTATAACGAGGCATAAATGGGACGCATTTCAAAGCAGAGTCCCTCCCCGTTGATACTCGAAGAGCTAAGAGCTGATCCTATAATTCATGATCCTGTAATGTTGAAGCACCAGCTTGACCCAAACTCACACCAACCGAATGCAACAGGCCCTTGGAAACCAAGACGTTTGAAAGGCAATGGATGAGGCAGTGAAAAATGGCCGAATATTGGGTTGGCCAAAAACCTCATTTGGGTTTTTCCTGTACTATCTTTCGGAAAAACCCAAACGAATTTTTTTGGTCAACCCAATAGAAAATGGAACTAACCTACTCTGAACTGAATTGAGAATGAATCGCTGCAGAGTGAAGGAAAGGAGATTAAATTAGCCTGGTGATGGAGACCCGACTGTTGGCCAGCTGTTCCACATTTGCCTTGAAACCTCGCTGCCATTGTCCAAATCCTCTTAGCTTCCTCCTGTTAGACCTGTTTACAGCAGCCCAGGGACTCAGCTGGCAATGCCCTTCCTGCTCTGGGCCCTGGGTTTGTCCTCCTCTTCCTCACTGTGTGATACCTTACTCGTTTCCCCGCTGGCTCCCTGGCTTCATTCTTACTGCTACTTACTCCTGTGTATCTCATTGACTCTGGTCTCACATTTCAAGCAAGTTTCTGGTTTTTTCACTTTTCCTTGTATTTGCCATGATCTCCCATTGAATGGAGTTCAATCTTGTTTCTTCCAAAGCATCTCCTGCTCTCTGTGCCTACTGCCCCCTCTCTGCTCTAGAATGTCTATTGTGCGGGCTTCCTATGAACCAGCTAGCTGTCATAGTAACCAGAGTCATATGGGCAAGTCTCCAGGGCTCAAAGAGCTTTGCCAAACTCAAGCCATTGAATTTGAAGAATTCTGTTTTTCCTACAAAAAATCAAGTGAGCATCATTGGACTCCCAAGGCTGAGTGACAGATGTAAAAAATCCCTATCGAGTTATGGGCTGGATTCTAATTTGGTTATTAAATTCTCTTGTGTCCTATGTTGGGTTTAGTCTGATGTTCAAGGATATTTTGGGGCCATACTCAAAACCAATGTATACATATGTGTGTGTGTGTGTGTGTGTGTGTGTGTATATATAAAATCACATATATGTGTACAAATATTTGTTACATTAAATATTTGGATCGCCAGTCGCTTGGTACCAAAACCAATACACGAATTCAATTCAAATTTAAATTTTCACTGTAACTTTTTTTCTGCCAAATATCCTATCCAAACAAAGAATTAAGTATTTGTTAGAGCTAAAGCATATTCTTTAGGATGCTTTTTGGTCCACTGGTGTTTGCTTTTCGTCTGGTTGAAATCCTTCATTGACCTGTTAGAACGATGACTTAGGTACTGGTTCGTTGTCTCTGCCCTCCGGAGATTCCACATTGTTTTTCCTATAATATTTCTTGTATACCACGTACACTAGAAAACAACACACAGCAGATGAAGCAAATTTCATAGTAATCAGCTGCCAACTTACATTGGACAGGCGTTGTAACTGGTAACTCAAAAAACAGTTGGCATTTTCTGTGGGCGGGAGGCAAGTAGTGAGCACGACCCCCGCTCTGAGTTCCATGGATCCCTCATGGTAAGAGGGGCGACTGCACTGCAGAAGGACCTAGCACACGAGGGGCTATGTGCTCACTTGATTTCGGCAGGCATCAGTTAGGTTGCTGGCACTTACCAGTAACAACCACAGAAGCACGTCTTCTGTCCCTACCATCTCCCAGTTATGCACAGGTCCTCAACAGATAAGCTAAGGTGCATTGTCAAGACCTTGGTCTGCTGGTCTGTGTTGGAGGAGTTGAGCTGGAATAACTGTCTCTCCCAGCCTTCACGCACTTCTTCCCATGATGGTGGGGCCCTGGCTGATGGGATCAGCCTTCCTCTCGTCCATGAAGCTGCTAGTCTCTTATAGCAGCCTTGTGTCAGAATATTTTTGAGATCAGCTCACACCTGGACAGACTAGCCTGTGGTTGATGTATCTGTGTGCTAAACGCACCCGTGGGAAGCAATGAAAAGGGGTGGTATTAACAAGCCCAATCTGGTCATTGTTGCCAGCTGTATTTTCTAATTAAGCTTTATCAATTGAATACAATAAACGTGCTATTTTGTTATCTAAGTATCTGATATTTTTTCCCTTCTACTTCTCATTTGGTTCCAAAGTCAATAGGGGAAGAGAAGGTATTATTTATTGGCACCCTCAGATTCCAGTACCTCACACTTAAAATTGATATAATAGTGCTATCTGTCTCATAGGGCAATTGTGAGATAAAATGCTCAAGTGTGTAGTACAACCCTGGGAGACGACCAAGAGATCAGTAAACGCCAACTCTTGTGATGACGCACAGCTGAGAAAGACAACAGCCTGCTTCCAGGATCTTCATACGTCAAGATCCATATCTCCATGGTTGGTCCCCGCACTTCTAATATATTAGTTTCGAAGCCACTGAGCTATTGACTCTATTGAATTGAACTTGTGGTTAATTAAAATATTCTACTTTTATTATGCACTGTTTTAAGCCAGGAATCCTCACCTTAGCACTGATTTTATTTAACCAAACTATTTTCTCCTTCCTTCTTTCCCTCCTTCTTTCCTTTCGTTGGTCCAAAAAACATTTAGACTTATAATCTTTGCACCAAAATATGTACCTCAGCACTGCATGTCCTTAGGAGAAGCGCCTCCTGGTTTATATTCTTGCTGCTAAAACTGTGGCAAAATATAAGACCGATGCCATTACCCACTTTTCCATTATTCCTTCAGCTTATCTATTAATCCCAGTTACTTAACTAGTAAATCTATGCGACGGCTCCATCGCCAGTCTTTCTCTGGTTTGTCTGGTAGATGCCGCCAGTACTTATTTGGAAAAATCCCACAGTGCACCAAATTGGGTGCATCTCCAACAAAGAGAAAACAAGGTAATTAGGCCATGGAGCCCTCTGTCCTGGACCGGTGATAACTCACTGGAACGTTTCTAATGGATCCAGAGGGCCCTATTCTAGGAAGGAAAACTGTGCTTTGAGAACTACATTCAAGACCACAGTGTGGAGAACGATTAGCTCCCATGGGCCAGTTGAATACCTATTGGAGCTAAGTGGAAAAGCAAAACTGTATCTCTGCTTATTGGATCACTTAAGAGTCATGTTAATTTTTCATCCGCCTTCACTATGCTGTCCCTGTTAAAGTGCCATGAAGCTTAAAGGTGAAGTTTCTTTATTAAAAATAAAGAAAACCAGGGTTTGAAAACAAAGGTCAAATATCACCAGTCATTAGAAAATGTTGAGAAAAGTTTCAGGCAGGTGAAGGCTGGCAAGTGGCAGGGGCTAATGGATCAGAGCTATATGCTACGTTAGAATAAAATAAAAAAATCAGACTTGCTATTCCCCATACTTGAAATAAAGAATGAGTGTGCTTCAACTGTTTCAATTGTATGGCTACTAAAATATATATAAATAAATATATATAAATAATATATGTACACATATATGTCTTCCAATATAACTTAGCCTGATAAATGTCTCTTGTTACACCAATTTTCTGATAAATATGCTATACGTGTGTGTGTGTGAGTGTGTGTGTCACTCATTGTATCTGACCTTTGCGACCCCGTGACTGTAACCCTCCAGTCCATGGAGTTTCTCAGGCCAGAACACTGGAATGGGTTGCCATGTCCTACTCCAGGGAACCATTTTTCTCAGTACATCATCTTGATATGCTTAATATCAAGTCGTAATAATATGGGCGACTTTCACCACCCACTTATTTCACTGCCAGAAACAGGGAACTAAAAAATGCCGTATTGGCAACTTCAGGATTCCTCAAAGCGCGTCAGCATGAAAGGTGACTGTGAGTGCCCCTCACCTGCCAGGAACAGAGCCGCTGCGATGATCTGGAAGATGCTGTAGATGAGCGGGAAGGTGAATATGAGGTTGAGCTCCTCGGGGGTGAAGGAGAGCTGGACGATGGTGGAGCACAGCTGTGTGTTCTGCATCCCTGTTTCCAAAGCAACGGTTCGGCACCTGAAGGAGAGGTCCGGAGAACCAGTGTTTTCACCGGTTTGTTCTGGGTGTTGTTCTGCTTTGTTATTGTGAACAGTAGAAGTAAACATGAGTGTAGAAAACTTATGGTTACAAAGGGGATGGCAGAGGGCGGGGAGGGGTAAACCAGGAGTTTGGGATTAACAGACACACACCACTATATATAAAGGAGGTAATCAACAAGGAGACCCGATATACAGGGAACTACACTCAATATCTTGTGCGTGCCCGCGTGCTTAGTCGCTTCAGTCGTGTCCGACTCTGAGGCCCCATAGCCTGTAGCCCCTCAGGCTCGTCTGTCCATGGGATTTTCCAGGCAAGAATACGGGAGTGGGTTGCCTTGCTCTCATCCAGGGGATCTCCCAGACCCAGGGACTGAACCTATGTCTCCTGCGTCTCCTGCACTGCAGGTGGATTCTTTACCCACTGAGCCACCTGGGAAACCCTCAATATCTTCTAACAATCTATAATGGAAAAGAATTTGAAAAATAATATGCACATATGTATAACAATCACTTTGCTGTACACTGGAAGATAACACAGCACTAAATTATTCTAAAAAAAATTACTCCAGAAAAAAAGCAAATGTGAGAACAAGTACATATATATGTATGTATAAATATATCTGTTTTAATGCATTTATTCACATAGTTTTATTTATATTAGACAAATATGTAACTTATTAATATATTATTAGATAATATAGATATTTTACCTTTTTCTCTACATATACATAGATGAAATCTTACTCTAGTCACCCTAATGATTACTGTAATAATGAGAAAATGGATATGAACCTCTATAAAACCTCTATGACAACCTAGAGGGGTGAGATAGGGAGGGAGGTGGGGGGGGTGTATAAGAGGGAGGGAACATCAGCCTGTGGCTGATTCATGGTGATGGATGGCACAAACCATCACTAATTGTAAAGTAATTATCCTCCAAATAAAAATAAAATAAAATTAAAAAAACCTCTATAAACGTTAAAAAGTCTTGTGTAAACAAAAGCTGCTGTTACTGTTTTCTCCTCTTTACATTAAAAAAATTGAGGTTTATAATATTTCTAGTCCAGAGGAACAAGGAACACCAGTTAGCTTATTTTATCCTCTGAGCAGTAGACAATATCTTGTCATCTATTTCTATAGTGCACATATGTATAATTTATGTATGTTATACTTAGTATATTGGATAATGTTCATTTATAAGTGACATATACTTATTCAACAGAATACTGAATACATTTTATATAAATAAAAAGGATAAAATAAAATTACATTCTGATGTGCTGGTTGGAGATGAAATGCCCTTCCTTGTAGCAGGCCCACACGTGCCACAACCTGTGTGGATCATGAGTTCATCTCGCTCCTGGCTAGAGGAGCCTGGTAGGTCACAAGGCCGGTGTGGATGCTTTTGTGGAAGTCGCTTTGTTTGGAGAATAAGAGTATGTGACTGCAGAAGAGTCAACATGCGCTGTATGCGGGGTGTCCAGGAGCATTTGAACAGCAAGAGGCAGTCGGTGTTGTCTTCCTGGGGAATGTGCATACTTTAGGAATGAATGCATCTACTCAGAGTGATGTCGTCAGAAATAGGGTGAACGTTATGACAGGCGAGAAATTTTGAATTTGCCTTGTATTTGCAGCTGTTCTAGGCTGAGTTGTATTTTCCTAGATGCATATGCTAAAGGTCCTAACCCTCAGGACCTCAGATTCGGACACGATTTGGAAATAAAGTCACTAAAGATACAATTATTAATAGTGAAGACATGATTTGGATGTACCCTAGTTCAATACAACCAGTGTCCTTATGAAAAGCAGGAATATGAACATACAGACATCCTTAGAAAGAAGGCAGTGTGAGGAGAAACGGGAAGATGCATCTATCAGCCAAGGGGAGGGACCTGAACAGACTCCCCTTTATTCCTCACAAAGGACCTATCCTGCTGACACCCAGATTCTGGGCATCTGTCCTCTAGAACTGGGAGACAGATTTCTGCTGTTGAAGCCTCTCAGTTTTTGGTACTTTGAGCAGCCCTAGCAAACGAGTTGGGCTTCCCAGGGGGCTCAGTGGTAAAGAATCTGCCTGCTGATGCAGGAGATGCAGGTTTGATCCCTGGATCGGGAAGATCTCTTGGAGTAGGATACAGCAACACACTCCAATATTCTTGCCTGAGAAATTTCATGGAGAGAGGAGCCTGGCGGGCTACAGTCCATGAGGTTGCAAAGAGGTGGACACGGCTGAGCGCTTGTGCACACACCCGCACGGAGCAGAAGAATACAGTGGCTATTACAGAAGAAAATTCCTAGTCTGATTCACTAAAAACACCATACCTGTGCCAGGACTGACCGGCTATCCTAGCCAGAAAAAACCCTAAGGAGTAGCCAGCTATGGGAAATATGGTTCCTATGATCCAGAGTCTGGGCTGTATGATCCAGGCGCTCCGGTACAGCACGCCTCCAACCACGGCTATAAGCACTATGAGCAGGGCGCCTGTGATGGATCCAATCTGGAAGAGAGACACAACAGCAGCAACAATCGTGAGTCGAAGCAAACTCAAGTGCTCTTTTGGGAGAAGAAGCCTAAGGCTCTCTTTCCTTCTGGGAAAATGAGAACAGTGACCCCTCTGTGTGTCTCTTGCCCGATGGTCATGGTAGACCCATGGGAAATGCTGGTGCTTGCCCCACGCTTCCAGTTATAGGAAGATTAACAGGACACGGAGTGCTGTTAATCTCAGTTGGCCTGAAGAAGATGTTCTACTTGCAAATCATCCTTGTCACAGGGGAGGAGAACCCACTCCAGGAAGAATCAGAAGACCTGGCTTCCAAATTCACCTCCCCCTGCCTGCCTTCCTTAGGTCAGTCATGAACCCTCTCCGAGGCACAGCTTTTTCATCTAGGATTGAAGATGAAATCCTGCCCTAGTCACCTTTTATGATTGTCTTGGTAATGAGAAAGTGGAAATGAAACTCTATGAAAGTTAAAAAGGCATGGGCGAGCCAAACTAGCGTTATTGCTGTCTCCTTTTCACATTAGAAAAAAAAGAAATGGAGATGATAATGGTTTTTTTTTTTTTTTTGTGAGAGGAAAAAAAGAACACTAGATGGCTTATTTTGCCCACTGGGAAGTGGAATCTGTCCATATATATACATCTTTTTTTTTCCTTTTGAGCTTTTTATTTTGTATTGGAGTATAGCCAATTAACAGTGTTGTGATAATTTCAGGCGAACAGTGAAGGGACTCAGCCACGCATACAGTCCGTGTCTATATATCTGTATCATCTATCTCCATCTCATCCGGTTAGAATATAGTTGGTGACAGGGAATGAATGGTTACTCACTATATACATCATCATTTGTATGTGTATGTATATATGTATCATTTTTTACATATATATGTGTGTAATATACACACATTATATATTTAATATATTTTTCTATCTGTATATATACACTTACCCATATACATGCACACACACATATATATATATATATTTATATAAATATAAAATCTATCAATTGCCAGGCACTGGATTGGCCATACGGATACAAGGGTGAGAAAGACGTGACCTATTTTCTAAGACAGCCATCTAGATATATTTTATAATACAAACCCACAGAGCAGAGGTAAAATAAAGTGCTGTGTGTGTACAGAGTAGAAAAAAGCCAAGAGGCCACATTTGAACGGGGTGAACTGGGAATCCCAAAGGGTGGATAGAAACTTGCCACGTGGACAGGGAAGGGCATTCCAGAGGAGTGGGCTGCGTGTCTACTAACGGAGGCCCCTTGGAAGGGGCTTTCTGATCCCGTGAGAAAACCAGTTCAGTTGATGGAGAGACTCATCATTGCAGCACACACGTTGGGGCCTTGAGTGTGCTGCCTGTGCCATGAGTGACGTGGGACTCTTACCTTAAGGATGATCTTGGCTTTTTGGGGCCACTTGTGGTTAACATACATCCCAAGGGAGACGGGAACAACAAGAGCCACCAGAGATATACCTGAAGGTGACAGAGAGCAGTGTGATCGACAGAACGCAGCACAGGGAGGATGAAAACAAGAATAAGTGGTCTCCAAAAGGTTTAAGATATAGATCAGACTCCTTTCTTGAAGACACTAAATAATTAAAAAACAAACAAACTCCCACAAACTCTACTGCTTCACCTACTCCAGTAAATAATTCAATATTTCTGGTGGAAAAATCGATTATATTGATGATATAAATCCTTTCCCTAAATCTTAGATTAATTTTTTTAGACTTCCTTATACTATCAATTGATATCTTTTAGTTTCAACTTGTCAGCATCTTGGCTTATTTGGCTTTGGAGTTTTATATCTTATGAAAAATATCTTTTCAAAGTGTGTGTGTGTGTGTGTGTATTCTTGGGGTGTACAAAGATGATAGTTAACATCTGTCTGTTACTTCACAGTAGTAGAAATAAAAGAAAAAAGTCCAGGATTCTGCAGGCATTCTGTGGCTAATGACTTTGAGTTAAAATTGACTAGGGTGATTCAAACCTGCAGCAGAGAGGTGAGACAATAGGTTGAAAAAGCATGCTTTAAATTTTCCATGAGATAACATATTTGGCGACCTCTCAAGTAATTATACTTCTTTGCAGGAACGTGCTCACCCAGCCAGATGAAAGAGTCATGCTTCAATTTCTCCGTGTTAAATTTACTGCTGTACTTGCGACATGTGGTTTGTTTCTCCTTATTATTTAACACTCATTTGTCCAGTGGCTGCTTTTAGATAATATACCACCAAACAACTTGTAAGTTCTCACAGGCTGTTTCTTTTTCAGACATCCTTTTAAAGCACCAGGAGAAACTGGAGTCGAATAATGAAATTCTGAGAGTGGGTGTTGCTCGGTACTGGAGTAGATAGAACTAGGACTGTGAAATGGATTCTGGATTCCAGGTCTGTAAATGTCAATTTAAAACGAATGTAATAGTGATAAAAACATAAAGTCTTTGCAGCCTTCTGGCCCTCCTGGCAGTATAAGGGTCTGCAATGACTTTTCCCCAGAAATTACACAATGGGATTAAGTAATAGCTAAGCGTACCAAAAGCAGGAAAAGAAAAAAGAAAAACAGGAATGACAGAAGAAGGAGAAAATGGTGGAATAAAGGAAATGAAAAGGGTCACTGATGGACATCCTGGTAAGAGCTCCTAGAAAAATCCCCTTTGGGGGCCCTTGCATCCCGCTCTTGGGAGGAACATTCTTCCTCTTGGTCTCCAGACTGTTCCCTAAAGGGATGTTTGTCTGCCTTAAAGGAAAACCATGCTGATGCATATCAACCGTCCTGTAGCGTCATCCATCTGGGGACTGATACTGTGATTGGAATGTGAGTGTGATTGGGCTTTGGTGATGTATTTGTCACATGTTGGGTCTGTTCAAAGGCAGCCCAGCTCCATGTTCGGCCCCTCTTTGCTGAGTCTTTATCTTTTGGGGGCAGCCTGAGGCTGCAGGATACACACACAAGCAGGACCAGCTGCTCAAGTCGATGGCAGAATTGCATTTCCTCTCTTGATCCATATGAGACCGCATAAAGTTTGAAAGTTGACTCACAGTTGGCTGGAAAAGACACCCTTTGCCCTTCGTCTCTTTCAGAGTGTAGGACTCCCGCCTGGAGAGGTGGGTTGTTGTCGTCCTTCACTCCCCAGCAGGCTGGATCTTGTGTACCTTATTCCCCGTGTGCCTGAGCTCTCTGTGGCAAATACCTGTCTATTTCGATGTGAAAGCCTCTGCTTACAGTCGTGCCATTTGAACCATAACTGGATCTTTAACCAAGTTTATGTGGCAGGTACCGGAGGGAAGAAGGGAGAAAGAAAAAAAGAGAAGGAAAGAGAATGGGGAACAGAGTCACGCGGTGGAACCTGGAGCCAGACAGACTCAGAGCGGGACCTTATTCACAAGCTGTGAGAACTGTGAGTGCTTTGTGCCCCTGAGTCTTGGGTTCCCCATCTGTGGAATGGGTAGCTTTCCGTCTCACGGTGCTGATGTGAGAATCCGATGGTGAAGTGGGTGCACAGTTCCTGGTCCTAGACTGCTTCAAATGCTTTGAGGGAGGAGGAGAAACAGCAACTTGTTGCGGTGTTTGCGGTGTTACCGGCTGCGCAAGTGGCCTTGGTCTCTACCTAGCTCTCATCCTCTGGAGGGACTCAGGGCGTGTTTGCTGAGTTATCAGAACATCGGAAGCACCGTATGGGAGCTAGGCACAACAGCCCTGCCTACAGAGCAGGGTGAGAGCGGACGGGAGGGCTACTCCCAGCTTCCCTCTCATCTTGGACAAATTAAACATATGCCCTGAGCCTAAATTGCCTGGTTGAAAAAGTAGTGATAACATCTTGTTAATTAATCAGATTGTGTGTTTTCCACATTAACGGATAACAAGAAGATTAGGTTGGAAAACAGGCCTGGACAAAATGGTGAATAAGCAGAGTTAATATCTTTGTTTGGCAGGCTCTCATTGAAGATTTTTTAATCTTTTCCTCTCTGTTTCTCTTCACTTCTATTTTCTTTTCCTTTTTGCCCTTCATGTCTTGTATGATGACGTCTTTCTCCTTTGGGGGTACTAATGACTCTTTTTCACTTTCTTTTCCTTGCTATCAATCATTCACACTGTAGTTAGAATTTCCCAATATTGCCATGGGGCATTTTCCAGAAGGGAATGAATATTAAGAGGAGGATACTTTCAGACTAAATTTTTTTCTTAAACAACAAGTGATTTAGAATTAAAAATTCTCATTCAGCAAACAAGTTCTGTGAGAAGTGTACACCACTCAAGCAAATTGCCCTCTTTAGGAAGGTGCCCTTCCCAGGTGGCAGACTGGGGGTTGAGCAGCATGAGGCCTGGGCAGGCGGTTGTGCAGGGTCAGCTAAGGCCTACTTGCAGTAGATGATGCCTGGCAGGAAGGAGTTCCCTGGGGTCAGTAGAAGGACCACTGGAGGGGAAATCCCATACTGAACACGTGTGCCAAAAAGAACTGCTTTTTGGGAGGGATGGGGAAGGGGTTGTCTAATGGCCATGGTAGGAATAGAGAGAAAGTAGAGACCATCTGAAGATACGACAATACAGATTGTCCCCAGGGGCTGTGCCAAAGTTTGTTCTGATTCAGTTCTGTAGACCTGAATCATGTTTTGTTTTTTTTTTAATCACAGAACCAATCTTTCTTAGAAATGGAAGCCATCCAGGACAGCTTTCCATGCCAACAGGAATCCTTTTTACAACCAACCATCTTTCTGAGGCACCATTCAGTCTTTATTCACATGCAGCCTTCCATGGGACCCCCACACCTCTTTGTGGCAGCCCATTAGGGAGATATGTGTCTCCAAGGGCAGTTGAGAAAAGACTATTAGCATATCAGCGATGGGTCCTGATGTGCTAACTCACCCACATCTCAGCTGCAATGGTCCTGGTTCTGGCAGATGCCTGGTTTGCGTAGACCAGGAACTATCCTGTCCTGCCCTTGACCCCACGTTCCACCAGGTACCTAATCTCCTGCCATTATGTGTTCCCCTAGAAATGGAAGCCCTTTGGGTGTGGAGGTGACCATCTGGGAGCTGAGACGAGTAGACACAGAGTTACAGCTTGCACACTGGACTCCTGGGACTGGATACACAAGCTGGGTCGGTAGATCATCTTCTGAATCAAGACACGGTCCCCAGGGGACAGTTATAAACAGTGTGTTTCACCTGAAGGCTTCTCGTGGCTGTTGCTTACTGGGGGCCCTATTTTGAAATCATCAGTAGAATGTTTTCTCGGATTTCTTTAACTTGAGTATTTGGGAGCAGACTCGTCCCCCCTGGATTAGTTGTGCTCTGGATTATGGGAAGGACAGAGCCTTCCTGTGCACCAGGCTCCAGTCCCCTTAGGTCCAGACAGCTGTGCTCAGGGGTCCCTCCCGTCAGCCCCTCTCCCTGGTGATTTCAGCGGAGGACAAAACCAATTCTCCCATGGGCTCAAGGTTTGGAATTCAGATTCTGCTAATCCTCATTCAAACGCAGGCGAGACTTGTCCTAACGGCCTTTGTTGTTGTTCGGTCACTAAGACGTGTCTGGTTCTTTGCAGACCCCATGGACTGCAGCACACCAGGCTTCCCTGTCCTTCAGTATCTCCAGGAGTTTGCACAAACTCATGTCCATTGAGTCAGTGATGCCATCCAACCATCTCATCCTCTGTCACCCCCTTCTCCTCCTGCCTTCAATCTTTCCCAGTATCAGGGTCTTTTCAGATGAGTCAGTCCTTCACATCAGATGGCCAGAGTACTGGAGCTTCAGCTTCAGCATCAGTCCTTCCAGTGAATATTCAGGACCTATCTCCCTTAGGATGGACTGGTTGGATCTCCTTGCTGTCTAAGGGACTCTCAAGAGTCTTCTCCAACACCACAGTTCAAAAGCATCAATTCTTTGGTGCTCAGCTTTCTTTATGGGTCCAACTCTCATACTGGAAAAACCGTATCTTTGACTATATGGACCTTTTTCGGCCCAGTGATGCCTCTGCTTTTAAATACACTGCCTAGGTTTGTCCTAACTTTTCTTCCAAAGAGCAAGAATGCACAGACTATAGAGGGTGTGAGAGGTGAGGTCTAGCTGAGGCTGAGTCTGGCCCGAGAAGCTAGCCAGGGGCAAGCAGAGGGGAGCCTGGCCAGGTTCAGGGTCTGGCCCGACAAGTGACTTACCTATGTTATCGTAGGGAATCACGATCATCCCCGAATCAACCCACATTTTGGTGTAGATTAACAGGCACAGCGGCATCATCCCTAGGGCGAGCAGCGTGGAGCAGGTGGTCATGCTGACGCTGGAAGGAAACGGGCAAGTTGACATGGCCACCTGGGCTTTCCAGGGAAGAGGTGGTTTCCTTTCTCAACCCATGATCAGAAAGTCCTGCCAAAGACTCTCTCCAAACTGTGCCACCCGATCTGATGGATGGAAATATACATGTCCCGTGCAGGCCACACCAGGGACAAGATGGTGAGATCTGTACTGAGTCCCTTTGTATTTTGTCTCCCTCCCTATTGCTTCTCGGGCCTCCCTTGGTGGTTCAGACATTGAAGAATCTGCCTGCAATGTGGGAGACTCAGGTTTGATTCCTGGGTCGGGAAGATCCCCTGGAGAAGGAAATGGCAACCCACTCCAGTATTCTTGCCTAGAGAATCTCATGGATAGAGGAGCCTGGCGGGCTACAGTCCACGGGGTTCACAAAGAGTCAGACATGACAGAGCAGCTAACACTTTCACTTTCCATTGCTTCTCAAGCATCAGAGAAGATATTTCGTGACAACTTAAACTCATTGTTAAACAAGGTACAAGGTGCTTGGACATGCCGCCCTGAGAACCTCCGATCAGAGAACAGCAAACATATTTACACCTGCCAAGACTTCGTGGGCTTTGGCGTGTCTGTCCAGCTTGAGATGAGATGGGTCTCCACAGCCCCTGAAGGAAAGCGCATGTCCAAGGGAAGAAGTCTCGGTGTCTTTCCTTAAAGCAGTCAAATTATTCCTCGACCCACCCCCCAAAAGCTTGAGAAAAGGAGAGGAAATTGACTTCAAAAATCAAAGAAACCAGGAGAGCAGGCAGGGTGGACCTCGTTTATACTGCTAAAGGATTCAGCAAATGGAGTTCAGCAGAACCAAGGTCTGGGACTTCCCTGGTGGTGCAGTGGGTAAGAATTCATCTGCCAATGCGGGGAACATGGGTTCATTCCCTGGTCCAGGAAGATCCCGTATGCCACGGAGCAACTAAGCCCAGGAGCCACAGCTACTGAGCCCATGGAGCACAGTGACTGAGGCCCAAGCACCTACAGCCTGAGCTCTGCAAAGAGAGAGGACCCCGCAACAAGAAGCCCGAGCGCTGTAACCAAGAGTAACCCCCGCTCGCCCCAGCTAGAGAAAAGGCCGGGGAGACCTGGAGAGACAAGACCACGGAGACCCAGGGCAGCCAGAAATACAGAACAAATAAGTAAGTAAAATTATATATAAAAAACTTCAAAGAGAACCAAGGTCTGGGAGTCTCCTGCCAAGAGCATCCGCACGTGAATGAGTGGACCTGGCTGAGTAGGAGGACATCGGCTCTGGAGGTGGAGGGTGTGGAATGATGCGTCTTCAGCACCACTGCGTGGATGGAAGAGGGCTTTCGGGTAAGGGGTCTTCCAGCCTCTGCAAGGTACTCGGTGGGTGGTGGTGGTGGTGTATAGTCTATTCCCAGGAAATGTGGCCCTTAGACGGCTGGGCCAGACCCTGCCTGGCTTGGAAGCAGGGCTGTCCACCTACGTGGCTCTTAGCTTACTTGACTTCTCTTGGCCAGTTTCCTTCTCTGAAATGAAGATCATAATTGTTACCACCTCACAGGCTGAGGGACCCAGTGTGTCCAGCGCTTAGAATGATTCAAAGAGCCAATTAGCCCTAACCCTGCCTGGCAATTGGGTATGTGTGCATGTGTGTGTGTGCATGTGTGTGTGTGCATGTGTGTGTGTGTGCATGTGTGTGTTGTGTTTTGGCACAGAGAATTTTTTCTGAAAGGCCCTCTAATAGTTGTAGCACTGAGACTATCCGAGTAGTAACTTCTTAAAAGGATTGTATGTGGACTTCAAGGAAAATATTAAATAATTTTACACCACCAGCTCCCCGCCACTGCCCCCCCAAAAACCCCAGTTTTTGCAAAATAAAGAATAGGGAAATGTTTATCAGGGGGCTTAACTTGCCTGATAATATTTTTTTTTTTAAAAAACAAACAGAATGAACTCATTTAAAATATGTCTAAAGGATTTAGAAAATAAAATTTGTCTTAGTAGAGCTAAAATAGTGTAACAGTAACCAATGCTGAGGATGTACATGAAGTATTTCCAAGAGGCTCAGTCTATTATGGTGACAGGTTACCTTAACTTAGATACACGAGAGGATGCTAAAGGCAGAGTTCTATGCCAGAATAATAAGTTAATTTGTCATAAACAGTGTTTGATCCTACTTATAAGTAAAGTCCTGGAGTTTGTGGACAACTTTTCCCCTTCTCTCCTCCTTTGTCATCCTCTTTTTTATCTTTTATTTTAAAAAATAAATTAGGATGGATTTAAAGTTATCCCCATAATCAAATTACTTTTATTCCAGTTCATCCAATATGCTTTCCAGAGTGGAGATGACAAGAACGGGTGGAGAAGGGGGCAGTGTTCATTACCTAGATCACAGCGAAGAGATAGGTGAGTACCTTTTGTTTTTAACCATGAGAACACCTTTTGAGAGGAAGTCTGTTTCTCTCCTTATTTTTCTTTCAAATTTCTTTGTAAAAGCTTCAATTCTGACTCATTGCTAATACAGTCTGTGAAGTTGTATCATAGTCTTGAGTTTGGCAAGAACAGTTTCACAGAGGCCAGGAGGAGGGCCAGGACAGGAGCTGGAGAAGGGGGCGGTTTAGGTTTAGTGGCCACCGGGAGCATTAACACACTGCAGAGGGCACGAGAATAGAAGGGTTGAACTACTCGAAATGAGATGAAAACCAACTCAGATAAATGATTTTAAGGAGCAATGTAGGAGGGTACATTAACAAAAGGAAAAGGTCATTTTATATAAAAAATCAGAAGTTCTGCAAACAGCAAGGAGGAGAAGGCAGGAGGAGAAGTGGACGACAGAGGATGCGATGGTTGGATGGTATTACCAACTCAGTGGACGTGAGTTTGAGTAAGCTCCGGGAGATGGTGAAGGACAGGGAGGCCTGGCATTTTGCAGTGCATGGGGTCGCAAAGAGTCAGACTCGACTGAGTGACTGAACAACAGCAACAGCAACAAACAGCAAAGAGGTTGACTGTGGAAACACTATACCGTGCGTTTGCATTTACGTCAGAATAAGAGAAAACAAGATAAGAAAAAAAGAAACCTCTTGGTTTAAATTCTTATCTTAGCCCTATTCACTACCAGGGAGAATTTTTTTGCTTCTTGTTTTCCTTTTGGAATTAAAAGAAAGCAATAAATGAGAATTCAGTGAATGTTGAGGAATTTGGTGAAGTCAGTGATGAAAAACGCAAAAGACTAATCATATTAGAAATGAAACACCAAGTTTGAAACAGCAAAAGAAGTGAATATAGGTGAGGCTGGACAGCGGAAGCGATGACATAGAATCGGCATGGAACGGAGGCTCAGAGTCTGGACAGGGATAAATGAATAGATCTGGATTCTGATTTGGACTCTCACATACACTGACTATTACCTCTGTCAAGTTTTGGAGCCTTAATTTCATCATTTATCAAATGCAGAAAGTAATAGTATTAATACTAACTTCAGAGGATTAGTTTGAGGATAAAATACACTGGTTGGATGGCATCACCGACTCAATGGACATGAGTTTGAGTAAACTCGGGTGTTGATGATGGACAAGGAGGCCTGGTGTGCTGCAGTCTGTGGGGTCACAATGAGTCAGACATGACTGAGCGACTGAACTGAACTGAGCTTTTCCTGTGAGTGGCTCCCAACAGCATCCACTAAGTGTTTGCCAGTAAATAAAAAGAAATGCTGCAGAGAGGCAAGGCTTGGTTCCTTTGAGGGGAAAAATAAAGGGAAATTCATATAGTGTTGAATTAATCCTTAAATGAGAGCTGGACATATATGTGGTTGAAATGGGAGGAACTGCTTTGAATTTGCGATAAGCCCGAGAGTCAACCTAGAGCAACTCAAATAACAGTGAACACAAAGCTGGAAGATGAAAAATGTAATGGCACCTGGATGAAGAATAAAGGAGGTGGTAGGGAAATCTAGAAACTTTCCCTACTTTTCTAGAAAATGTCCTACTTTCCTAGAAAATAATAGAAGGGAGTGTAGACTGCGCATAGCAATAAAGGAATTAGGGGGGACGGGAGAAAGGGTGCACAGGCAGCAATTCCCCAAAGAAGTGAGAAAAAAGAAAACGGGAAGGAAAAATCCTTGGGTGGTATGGCGGTGGTTTACTTGCTGAGTCTTGTCTGGCTCTTGGGACCCCATGGACTATAGTTCGCCAGGCTCCTCTGTCCATGGGATTCTCCAGGCAGGAATACTGGAGTGGGTTGCCATTTCCTTCTCCAGGGGATCTTCCCGACCCAGGGATTGAACCTCCATCTCCTGCATTGCAGGCAGTTTCCTGCATTGCGGGTGGATTCTTTAAGGACTGAGCCACCAAGGAAGCCCGTGCAGTGTGCCCAAGCCATTGTTAAAGAAAGGGGAGATTCAAAAACAGGGAGACTTTGCATGTAGAGCAGACACAAGGGGGTGGGGCTCTCTGTGTTCGCTCCCAGAACCGTGAGCCTGGGCCTTTGGCAAATTCATCTGAAAACACCTCTGTTTCTCCCCGAGACATTTTGTGCCTAATGCACCCATGACAGGGCTAGAACAGGTGAAAACACCTGTTTCCTGATCAGGTTCCCAGGACAACCTTCTAGACTGGAGTGAAGGAGCTGAACTCCTACTTGCTGTACATCAGTAAGCAAGGATTTCATTAGCAAGGTCTCTATTTTGTAATGTGTGTGTGTGTGTGTGTAGTCACCAGAGATTGCAAATTGATGACTTCCCTGGTGGCTCAGACAGTAAAGCTTTTGCCTATAATGCAGAAGACCTGGGTTCGATCCCTGGGGCGGGGAAGATCCTCTAGAGAAGGAAATGGCAACCCACTCCAGTATTCTTGCCTGGAAAATCCCATGGATGGAGAAGCGTGGTAGGCTACAGTCCATGGTGTTGCAAAGAGTCGGACATGACTGAGTGATTTCACTTTCACTTTCCCAGGTTTTGGAAAAGACGATGGGGTGAGAGAGAGAGAATTTAATTTCCCCCTGAAACCACACCCAGGAAAGTGAAAGCCAAATGATACTGATTTGCTCCTGTTCTGTGGTATCTGCTGAACTAGTGCAGGTACCTGTTGGCATAATCAGTCACATCTCAGCTGCCATTGCTAGAATTTACGTGGAAATGGAGAAGCTAAAGTCCCCAGAGGACAGAACTGGAAATATAAAGGTTAGATAGAATTGTATCCACACACGTGATCAGGAGACTTTAGTTATCCCCTGCTCACAAGGAAAGAAAAAAAATGTTGGCAAACCGTTTCCCGATAGCTGAGACGTCACTTTCTTAATTTGCTCTAAAGAAAATCTACTTTTCTGAAGTTAGAAAATATATTTAGAAGTATATTTTTCTAAAATATATTTTCTAAAGAAAAATATTTCAACAGTTTTTCCTCTAACAGATGCAAGGCATAATGCAATTCATCGCCTTCATCATGGTATAATTTAACCTCCTTTCACGGATTATTATTCCTGATACACTATTACTTGTTCCACTAAAATGCAATGGTGTCTTCTGGGTGACGGGTTCATAGAGCTGTCTGTCCCTAAAAGAACTGAGGGCTTCCCTGGTGGCTCAGACAGTAAAGAATCCTATCTGCCTGCCTGCAATGCAGGAGACCTGGGTTTGATCCCTGCATTGGGATCCTCTGGAGAAGGGGATACCCACTCCAGTATTCTTCCTTGGAGAATCCCATGGACAGAGGAGCCTGGGGACTACAGTCCATGGGGTCACAAAAAAGAAGAGCTGCTGTGTTTTGTGAGTTGTCTTCTTCGCTTTGGAGGCATTTTAGTCTTTAAATTGAGGTCAGGATTTGGGGGAACCTTGCTGCCGTGAGACACAATCCTGTCCCTCTAATAGATTGCCTCCCCCACCCCCACTTCCTGTGTCTCATCCTCTGTTCTGGGTAAAAGTACAGCAAAGCTTGAGAATTGGGCACGTAAGTAGGTCCTGTGTGAAGAACGTCTATGAGATCAAGCAGGATTTACTTTGGGTGTGCCGCGTCTTTCACTGGGTCTTGTTTGAGTTCCAGAGAGGTGAAATTGCTAGAGAGGTATGATGACTGCACTGGGCGGGTATTGGTATTGTTCACAAGACAAGGGGATCAGTGGAGTGCGCACTTTCCAGGACAAAAATTAACAATTTTCAACACCACAGTCCTATAAGAGGACTTCTTCTGACTTGCTGAAGGATTCATCTACCCTGATTCAGCTGGGGGGTTTCCACTGCAATTTCAAACTCTACTTCTGGCTCTCTTATTTCTTAATATTTTTATTTCTTACAGGAATTGTTATGCAAGGGAAGCAAGATTACATAATCATCTCCTGTTTCCAGAGAAATAGAATTTCCTTTAAGCCACAGGGAAGTGTGAGTGAGGACCTTTAGATAAGGTTTTACTGTTTCAGCCCCCAGAAGGGAATCTACCCCCAAAGCTGATCAACTCAGCACCAAACACACTTTTCTGTCTTACAGATGATCACACATGTAGCCTTACATGGAGATACAGGCTCTTTCATTTTGTTGAAAAATTGCATTACGTAATATTACATAAAAGCTGTTTGGTGGCAAAGTCCTGTCTTCAATTCACTTCACCCCCCTCAACTCGCTTGTAGATTCCCACCCCTGTGCCTCCATCCGGGTCAGACTGAGATGGAATGTAAGGAGGCCTTATTGCTATATGGCGGTTCACAGATTAACTAAATCTGAACAGTACTTGCCATCCTTTGCTCCTCACAGGACTTTCATTAAGGAAAAAAAAAATCTGTTACAGGGAAGAGAAGGTACTTCCTTATGTGAGAGAGATGTAACGTGAAGATATACCGTTGAAGTGATTTTTCTAAAGCTTCTGGAGAAATGGGCATCAGCAGAGCTTGAGGTGTCAGGCTCCCGCGTGCCCACCGGGTGCCGCATCAATCCGGAGTCCGGTTTGACAGTTTGCGGTGGTTATATTTCTCCACCGTGAGCGTCTCTCTGAGTGTTGTTGCTGAGGGGGTGAACAGAGCCTGTTGCCTACTGTTCAGGATTTAATAAGCACACATTATCCTGATACCCAGCTGGTTTGCAGAAATGCACACCTTTCACCGGAAATGAGGAATGGTGAGGGAAGGAAAAACGTATTTGTCTACTCAATTTGTAGCATTAAAATTCTTGGTCCCCTCCCATTAATGCTTCACCTTATTCCGATTAGTTTTTTTCCCCCCCAGTGCTAGTTCAGATTAGCATAGGATGAAATGGACAAACACTGCAATTAAGATTTCTCTGTGGGAAGCAGAGAAACCATCCTCTGTTTATTTTATAGGAAGGTAAGCCTAATTTTTTAAAAAACTGCTGTAGTCTTTTTTTTTTTTTTTAATTTAATGCCAGTAGAAGTGAAGCAAATGTACATTTTTGAAATTTTATTTTAGATTTTATACCAAGAGAAATCTTGTCCCCCAAAACTGGCTGTGTTTGGTCATGGTCTCATCCTAGGGTCTAATGTTTACTGGACACTTTGATTTCATGATTCCATTCAGGACTCCTCATCACCACAAAGAAAGTTTTGTTTTTTTTTTTCCTGATACCAAGGAAAACTTTCTCAGGTGTAGCTTCTGGGTTGGAAAGAATTTCTTTTTTGGAAAAACTTGGACTCTTTTCCCAAAGAGAAACAGCAATTATCCAACTCCTTGTTAACTGAGTTAGATTCAAAAACACAAACACGGAAAAGAACCCTTGAATTCCCACAGCACAGCGGCCGTGCAGGAAGGCGAGTTAAAGGCAGCTCTCTCTCGTCTTGGCTGGACCCCATATCCATGGCAGAGCAGATGGGCATTCACGATGCCACAGGCTACTGAGAAGGTTAATTCAATGCCATTAATGCGATGCTGGGAGGCTTACATATCTTACCTCAGGTCCATGTCGCCATCCACCCAATAGGCCAGGATGTTGGAGGCAGTCCCTCCTGGACAGCATCCCATGATGAGGACCACTACAGCTTGGATGGGCATGATGTCAAAGGCCACGGAGAGGATGAATCCTGTGAGGGGCATGATCCCGAACTGACAGAGGAAGCCAACACAGATGCCCCATGGCCGCTTTATGTGCCCAAGGAATTTCTTGAGTTCCACATTGCATCCCATGGAGAACATCACCAGAGCCAACAGGATAGTCAGGACGGCGCTCAGGATTGTACTTAGAATGGCGTTGAAGTTGCTCTCTGGTACCAGACAGGACGTGCCATTGCAAACTGTTGCATTGGCCAAACAGACCATTGAGTTATCCATTGCTGGCTGTTCTGCTCAAACGCTCACTGAAGTCCACAGCAGTTCCAGTTCACTGCTCCTACTAGATAAACACCGTCCACTCCAACTGCATCCAACTTTTAAACCCTTTTCAAACACGTGTCACCTGGTGTCTCCTTCCAAAGCCACCTCAGAGAGGCAATAAAAAACAATAAATGCTAGAATGTCAGTTTCGAGAGGTAACCTTACAACACAGCACAAATTATGAATCATAAAAGCCCTGCCAAATTATTGGCCCAGACAGAGAAATCTAATTAATCATTTATTAGCATGATAACGAACTGTGCATTATAAAAAGAGCCGTGTTAATGTTTAATGCTGGGAAGCTTTGTTAAATAATCTCAGTTAAGTGACACTTAAAATCAGCTTGAACTATTACAGAAGGGGCCTGTCTCATCTCTGTGCAATGTGGGGGAACTGGGTCCTGAGAAGCCGAGTGCCTTGTGACAAATCAAATTACTGATCAGTATCAGGCTTTGTGCTAGAACCCAGACCACCAAGTTCCTCCCCAAAATAGTTTTCCTTCCACATTGATCTGTCTGTGTGTGTTGGTCTATAGTGATCGTGGAAGGAATATTTAAGTTTGAGAAACTTGTAGGGTCTTGTTGCACACCTATGGGAGAGTAACACGCAGAAGGGTAGGATGTTTTCCGTGTCGTCTGGTGGGAAGGCTGGCCAGGAAAGCCCCATCAGTTATAATTATGTATGCGTCACCATGGTGACAAAGGGCTTCATGGCCAGAGAGATAATACAATTACCTGGAGGGATGAACCTCAGAGGAGTAGGTCAAAGTGATGGGTGTCAGGAACTGGAATTAAAAATTTTGGAGGGGGATAGGGATCTGAGGTTGGGTGGCTATTCCCTTCACCAGGGGATTTTCCCAACCCAGGGACTGAACCCAGGTCTCCTGAGTTGCAGGCAGCTTCTTTACTGTCTGAGTCCAGCAGATATTAACTGGAAAGCTGAAACTCAGTTTAGCCTGGTGGAGACTAAGAGAAATACCTTTAAAAAGGGTTTCTCTGAACTCCGTGGACTCAGGAATCACAGAGGGTCTTGTTAAAATGCAGATTCTGAGTCTGGAAGGCTGGGGTGGGCCCCAGGCGTCTGCATTTCCGACGAGTTCCCAGTTCAGGGTGAGGTTGCTGATCCAGGCATCACACTGGTCTCAATACCCGCGTTAGGGTGTTGCCAACTGCACCCAAGCTGGTGAAAATCACATTTACCGGTTACTTTCGTACTGAAGAACTTACTGCAATCAGTGTTTACAGAGCAACTCGATGTGGGAAATCAAACTTTGTCATAATTTGAGTGAATAGGAGCTGTGGGCAGTAGGGGTGGGGGGGTGGGAGATGGGGGTGCCAGCCACTAAGCCAGCAACGGAGTCAACTGAGTCAGAAATCCCTGACCGTGACCCCTCTGTTTGGGGCTGAGCTGCTGGGAAAACCCTGAGCCATGTCCTCAAAGGGTGACAGGGACTCAGGGTCCCTGCTGTCCCAGGAGCCTGCTCCAGGGTTGCCTTCCCTGGGTGTCTGGGTCCATGACTGCCTACCCCTTGTGGGTGGGTCCATTCCTGCCTTCCCTACGTGGGTGGGCTTATGGGCTCTGCCTGCCAATTCCTGGGAGACCCTCCTTCTCTGCCATCACCCTTCCCCCTCCCGAAGCTAAAAGATTCAGTTCAGTTCAGTTCAGTCGCTCAGTTGTGTCCTACTCTTTGCGGCACCATGAACCGCAGCATGCAAGGCCTCCCTGTCTATCACCAACGCCCGGAGTCCACCCAAACCCATGTCCATTGAGTCGGTGATGCCATCCAACCATCTCATCCTCTGTTGTCCCCTTCTCCTCCTGCCTTCAATCTTTTCCAACATCAGGGTCTTTTCAAATGAGTCAGTTCTTTGTATCAGGTGGCCAAAATATTGGAGTTTCAGCTTCAACATCAGTCCTTCCAATGAATACTGTCTGATCTCCTTTAGGATGGACTATTTGGATCTCCTTGCAGTCCAAGGGATTCTCAAGAGTCTTCTCCAACACCACAGTTCAAAAGCATCATTTCTTCTGCGCTCAGCTTTCTTTATAGTCTAACTCTCGTATCCATACATGACTACTGGAAAAACCATAGCCTTGACTAGACTAGCTAAAAGATTAGAGCTAGCTCATTCTCATCCTGGCTGCCCCCTCCAGCTCCTGGGAGTGGAATGACATGCCCTGCCTTGCTGAGTGGCTCTGAGCATCTTCTGACCTCTGACCCTTTCTGGCTCACTGCCTGCCAGCCAAGCACTGATGACAGGAATGTGCCCCCTGCTGCTACACCTTGGCACTGCCCTGAGAGCTCTTCCCCACCCTCCCACTCCCTTAAGCCAAGCCAGGGGAGGGGAGGGACTGCCCGGTGCACAGCTGTAAAATCGTGAACTTGACACACTCCTACCTAAGGTCGATGATTGGCTTTCCAAGCGGCTGCCCTGCTCTGACCTCCAGCATCGCCCCGGAGAGTCTGAGAGCTAGCCCAGGACCCGCGGGCACACAGCATCTCCTACTCCGAGTCTGGTCTGGAAAGGGGAATCAGGGTCCTGTGGCTCGTGTGGAAGCGCTAGGACTTTTCCAGGATGAGCTACGTGTTCTGGCCGTGCCTGGAGTTGCCAGGTACAAGCCTCCCAGCCCTTGGTCCACAGGAGAGACCCGTGAAGGGAGAGAAAATCAGGCTGGGGAGCAAAGCTCTTCTCAAATTTCAGACGACTTGCTAAGGAGGTTTGAGGCTCCCAGGGGCTGAATGCTTTGCATATAGACAACTTGCAAATGAGCAGTCTGTTTGACTAGACTGGAGCGCTACTGTTCTGGTTTAAAAAAAAATGTGCCAGTGCATTTCTAATTTTCACATTGTTTTTACATAAATTTGCACATTAGGCTCTGGAGGCCTTCTATTCAAGTATGGGAGTGATTCACAATTAATTAATACCCTTAACTCAGCTGCATTCAAATTCAGGCAGCAGACCAGGACGAAGAGGAAAGATCTAAACATGAAGAAAAAAAAAATCATTTGCTTTAATCACGACACAGAATCAGGGAACAGATGCACACCTGAGTGAGCCGTTGGGAGGCTGGGGCTCAATTTCCATTGTCATCTTTCTCAGTCTTTTCTGCTCAGCTTCTTCATGCCCGGGGCTCAGATACGAGGCCTCCTTCAAGAAGCCAGCAGCCGGTTTCTGTTCCTGGCCTCCTGAGTGGAGACATGGAGGGTCGTGGGCTGAATGGCTCAGCCTTTCTTCCCTCTGGTTCTGGTGTAGATACATGGTTTTGGAGAAATGAGGGTTTAATAGCTTTCCAAGGGGTTTGCGGGCTTCCCAGGGGGCGCTAGTGGTAAAGAACCTGCTGGCCAACGCAGGAGACGTAAGAGACGTGGGTTCAGTCCCTGGGTTGGGAAGATCCCCTGGAGGAGGGCATGGCAACCCACTTCAGTGTTCTTGCCTGGAGAATCCCATGGACAGAGGAGCCTGGCAGACTACAGTCCATACCGTCACTGAGACACAACTGAAGTGACTTAGCGCACACACACACACACGTGCAAGGTGTTTGCTCTGAAGTTCACATGATGAGAAGTGAGCTCTCTGTTTCCGGTTGTGCTCCATCAAGAATGGCTCTGTTCAGAGAACAGCCCTGGGGACCTGAGAGAGTCTGCACAGTCCTCTCTGCACAGTCCTCTCTGAAACAACTTCCCTCTCTCCTTTCTCCCGTACTTTCTTATGGATTGAGCTTTTATGGAACCTGAAAATCCCACAATTAGAATTATTCTTTGGAGTCTCCAAGGACCCTCTTTGAGACAAAAATACCCTGGGGAGAAGAGCCCCAGGAACAACTAGCTGTGCATGCATCTGAGAGGCTGTGAAGGAAAAATGAGAGCAAAGTATTGGGAAGAGGAAGGTATTTAGGATGAAGGGTTTAGAACTTGGTGAATGTGAAAAGCACTGGACTTGGACTCAGAAGATCTGAATTCTAGGTCTTCTTCTGTTGAAGACACTGGGCCAACTGTTAAGGCTTTTGAATGTGAAGCCATATTAAAAGTCTGAAGGATGGTGTAACCACTTACAAGAATGATTCAAGCTAAACATACACGTGGCCTGTGACCCAGTCATTCAAGTCCGGGGTAAAGACCTAACAAATCCATCAACTGAGTTCCTTGAAAGATTTGAACTAGAAAGTCCTTGGAAGCACCATTCATAATAGATCCAACCTGGACACTATCCGAAGGTCCACGGGGGGTGGAATGGGTACGTTAATCGTGGTCTAGCCACACAATGTAATTTCGTGCGTTAATTAGGATGAATGATCTACTACAACAAGGTGAATGCTGAGTAAAAGAGGCCAGACAGGAAACAGCACATACAGAAACAAGCGACACTGATCTATGGGGTTAGAGGTCGAGACGGTTACCCTTGGATGTGGGAGAAAGGAGACTGAAGGCGTGAGAAGCTTGCTGTTCTTTAACAGAAAGTTAGAAGTAGCAACACTTCTAGATGATCTTTTTCACGAAGCAGAAATACAGACACAGACAGATGTAGAGAACAAATATATGAATACCGAGCGGGAAAGCAGGAGAGGGATGGAATGAACTGGGGGACTGGGGTGGACACATATACACTCCTGATTCTATGGTAAAATAGTAACTAGTGAGAACCTAGTGTACAGCACTGGGAACCACACTCAGTGCCCCGTGGTGACCTAAATGGGAAGGAAATCCAAGAAGAGGGGGTATATGTACACGTATAGCTGATTCATCTTGATGTACAGCAGAAACTAACGTGACATTGTAAAGCAACTGTACTCCAATAGAAGTTGATTAAAAAATAATAACACTTATGTGGTTGCAGGAACAGACTGGGGGGTGGGGGGGTTGATATAGGTCCTGGCCCAGAGAAGGCAAATGATGGAAGATAAGACCAGACCTGAGATGATTTCGTGGGAGAATAAAGTAGGGGGTAGAAATAGGGGATTTGAGGAGCATCAGGATGTAGGGAGGTAGGGAGATGGATATTTCATCTTCACCTTTTAACAAGGGTTGGTTTGGTTTACCATCCTATGGTTGCTAACTAACTACGGCTTAGTCATTTTGTGGCAATCAGTTAAACATTCTCTATGTGTCTAAAAACATTGCTCTCTGTAAGTCTTTAATAAAGTACTCTTGGGTTAATCAACTCTAGATAAACCTCCAAGCAAACCCTTTTCTACAGAGGCAATGCTTGGGTCCTTTTTGCTTCCTCAGTGACTCATAATATTTTTTAAATTTAATTTTATTGAAGTAGAGTTGATTTACAAAGTTGTGTTAGCTTCAGATATACAATATACACTTACTGTGAATCATACATTCTTTTTTCATGTTCTTTTCCCTTATAAGTTTTTACAAGATATTAAGTATAGTTCTCTGTGCTATAGAGTAAGGCCTTGTTGGTTATCTCGTTTATACATGGTGGTGTCTATCTGCTAATCCCAAACTCCTAATTTATCCCTTCCCACCCCTTTTCCCCTTTGGTAACCATGAATTTATTTTCTGGGTCGTGTTGTCCCTTATTAGGATGATGACCATCACTATTTCTTGGGTATGCTCTTTAGTTTTGTGGTTCAAGACCATTTGTATACAAACACAGCTAATTACAAATCAGTTGCAACTCACTGATTTCAAAGTGGTACTAAATTTGAAAATGGGCACTATCTTTAAAAAAAATTGAATTTGTGTTCTAATGTGAGCCAGATTCTCTCTGGATCTTCAAGCGTGTACTCATATCATCAAGAGCTGGCTGAGATACAGATGCATAATCTCAAAGAGTGGTCTCATAATCTCAGCTCCTCAATCATTTATTCTCTATGAATTTTTACACCCTCAATAGATTACAGTTTGCTTCTTAGAGAGGGTCACCAGGTTCTTAAATTATTTGTATCATCTGTCAAGTTCGGAAGAGTAAGACTGTGACATTGTTAACATAGAGTAACAGTCCATCTCCTTGTGAGGAAGGTATTATCACCTCCAATTTGCAGATGGAGTGACTGAGGCTTGGAGGAAGTAAACCATTTCACATACACAGGTGTGCAAGCCCTGGTATACCAGCTCCTTTTTAAAAAAATAAGTCTCCCTCAGAGCCTCAGGTAGATGTGGGCATCAGGTTTGTTGGATCAGAGACACCAAGGGACTCATTTCACACTGTATCTCCAATTTCCCACTGGCAGTGAGAAGCCAGGCTGTGTACACCTTTATGCTTATTCAGCGTGTAGACCTCCGCCCCCGCCCCGCCGCCCCAAGCATGTACACACACAGACTACTTCCCTTGGCAAGATCTCCAGGCTTGGTGGCCAAGGAAATACTTGCGACTTGGGTAACTCTGCGCCAGAAAACCTACTCCCATCGGACTCAAGGTGCACTGTGCTTTAGCTCAATAACACCTCTGCTATTGACCCTGACCTGGCTCACTTAAGCAGGAAGTGTCTCAGAAACTCAGCTCCTCCCACCTTACATCTGAAGTTTTAGTCCTAGAGCCAGCATCTCAGCCAGATCACCCACGTGTTAATACCAACTCTTCCCTCGTCCTGACGGCTTCTCACGACCCTTCACGAGGCTTGGTCCCTTCTCCTAGGATGGCCATACATCCTGCGGCATCTTCTCGCCTTGCTACCGCCCCTCTCCGGCCGGCAGCGTAGTATCACCTGAGCTACAGCCTACCTCCAGCTATCCGTCTTTTCCCCGCCATCCTCTGCTCTCCACATAGCAATCTTTATGCCCAAACAGCTAAAACTAAACTCATCCGATTATGCCAATCTCTGCTCAACTTCTCCATATAAGTTCCCGTTACACACAGAATAAAACCCAAACTATTGTGTTCTAAAGGGTTCTGCATAGCCTGGCCCCATCTTTTTAATCTGAACCTCTGCCATGGTCTTGCTTCAGCCACTCTTGTCTTCTTGATGTTTCTGAAGACATGAGCGCCTCATGTCTCCCTCTGGATTTTGGGCTCCCTGTTGCTTTGCCCAGAACCATTTCCATTTGCTTTCAGGACTGTTTATTCCCTCACTTCATTTAAGTCTTCTTCACATGGCATTCTTTAGAGAAGCCTCCTCTGATGACCTTGTTTAAAAAATACTCTGTCTGCATTTAATCCCAATACTCTGCTTGTCCTTTTTTTTTTTTTTTAGGTATTGGAACTCTCTTTATTTATCTACTTATTTATTTCTGGCTGCACTAGGTCTTTGCTGCATCTCTCTAGTTGTGGAGTGTGAGCTCCAGAGTGTGTAGGCTCGGTAGCTACAGCACATGGGTCTAGCTGCCCCGTGGCATGTGGGATCTTAGCTCACAGTTCTGTGAACAGGGGTTTAACTTCCCTGTATTGGAAGGTGGATTCTCAGCCACTGGCCTGCCAGGGAAGTCCCCTGCTTGTTCTTTAAAGCCCTCACTGCTAGTGGAAATCCACTGCTTGTTTACTTGTTCACTTTTTTTATTGTCAGTTTCCACCCACCTTAGTTTGTTCCTGCTGCCATAGCAAAGTACCACACACTGGTACTCAGAGTTCTAGAGGGTAGAGGTCCAAGATCAAGCTGTCTGGCAGCACTGGCTCCTCCTGAGGGAGACTGTTTCATGGCGTATCCTGACTCCTGGGGGCTGGATGGCAGTCTTTGGTGGTCGTTGGCTTATAGCAACATCACCTCAATATCTTCCTTTATCTTCACAAGGTGTTATGTCTTGTGCCACTGTATCTCTATGTCCAAATCTCCTCTTTGTAGGAGCACACAATTATATTAGACTATTCCTTAAAAAACTAAAATAGAGCTACCATACGATCCAGCAATCCCACTCTTGGGCCTGTATCTGGAGAAAAGCCATAATTTGAAAAGATACATGCATCCCAGTGTTCACTGCAGCACTGTTTATAACAGCCAAGACATGGAAGCAAACTGAATGTCCGTTGGCACAAGAATGGATAAAGAATGTATGGTACATATATGCAATGGAGTACTACTCAGTCATGAAAAAGATTAACACACACACACACACACACAATGGAGTACTACTCAGTCATAAAAAAGATTCAGTTCAGTTTGGTTCAGTTGCTCAGTCGTGTCTGACTCTTTGCGATCCCATGAATCGCAGCACGCCAGGGCTCCCTGTCCATCACCAACTCCCGGAGTTCACTCAGACTCACGTCCATCAAGTCAGTGGTGCCATCCAGCCATCTCATCCTCTGTCGTCCTGCCCTTCTCTTCCTGCCCCCACCCCTCCCAGCGTCAGAGTCTTTTCCAATGAGTCAACTCTTCACATGAGGTTGGAATAATGCTATTTGCAGTCACATGGATGGAATTAGAGTTTATCATACTAAGTAGATAAGTCAGACAGAGAAAGACAAATATTGTATGATATTGTTTATATGTGGAGTCTAAAAACATGGTACAAGTGAAGCTATTTCCAAAGCAGAAATAGAGTCACAGATGTAGAAAACAAGCTTATGGTTACCAGAGGTTAAGCAGGGGGTAAATTGGAAGGTTGGGGTTGACATACACATACCACTGTATATAAAATAGGTAACTAGTAAGGATCTACCACTGTATAGCACAGGTAACTCAACTCAGCACTCTGTAATGACCTATATGGGAATAGAATCTAAAAAAGAGCGAATATACGTATAATAGATTCACTTTGCTGTGCATCTGAAACTAACACAACATTGTAGATTAACTACTCTCCAGTAGAAATTAGTTAAAAAAAACCTTGGAATGAGACCTGCAATTTTTTTTATTAGACTAGGATCCACTCTAATGACCTCATCTTAAATTGATCATCTGTAAAAACTGTATGTCCAAATAAAGCCACATCCTGAGGTACTGGGGATTAGGACTTGAATATATAAATTTTTGGAGGGACACAATTTAATCCTTAGCTCCAACTCCTACTCAGTCCTTCTGGGGCATGGCTTTCTCTTACTCATTGCTGTATATTTTGCATCAGAGTTGAGTCAGGAAAGAAGTCCTGCTAACCAAGTGCCTAAGAACATTCTCTTCTTGCAAACGTTCAACTGGACCTTTGCTTCGTGCTCTGTATCAGGCTGTGAAAACCCCAATCATGGGGGTTTCCATGACCGATGTCCACATGCAAGATTCCTCCGTCTTGATCGTATAAATCATCCATCCTCACCTTTCCTCTCTGCCTCGCCTATCAGTGTTGCTACATGAGTGGCATTTACTGTTCTTGCTCAGCAACTCTCCCCCACCCCCCTTCTTGATCTCAGATTTATTACCAGCCCCAGCCTCGTGTGTCCTTGAGCATGGTTTCACTTTGACTTCCAATAGCTCTCTGCAAATGCCTGGATTACCATTGTCCTTCCTGGTCTTCAAGAAACTGGTCCTGTCCACCACAGCCAGACCTCTTATCCATGAGAGATGCCCTAGATGTGGCTTTGTGGCTGGCTGGACTTCAGAGGGGGTTAAGCGGCTGGTCGTTACACACCAATTATATGTCAGTCATGTCAGGAGCTTCATGTGCAAGGGTACTTTGAGAAACAAAGTTCAAGGTACCAACCTTTCTAATAAAACACATACCTTCCAAAACAGGAAGAGTGGCATCCGGGCAATAGACCTCTCCAAGTGGCAGGGTCAGCCAGTTAAGCAGATGATGTAACCCTAGAAGGGGTTCCTGGGTGACTCAGTGGTAAAGAATCCGCCTGCCAGGCAGGAAACCTGGGTTCAGTCCCTGGGTCGGGAAGATCCCCTGGAGAAAGAAATGGCAACCCACTCCAGTATTCTTGCCTGGAGAATCCCGTGGACAGAGGAGCCTGGCTGGCTACAGTCCAGGGGGTCGCAAAAGAGCTGGACACGACTGAGCGACTAAGCACACTGGAACATGCACTCTGATTGTGTCTTATTTCTCGGATTTTCTCCCTTGGTTTCCCTTCCGGGAGTATACCTACCCCATCTCTTTACCGTCTGCATGTATTCTGCTGCTGCTGCTGCTAAGTCGCTTCATTCGTGTCCGACTCTGTGCGACCCCATAGACGGCCTCCCACCAGGCTCCCCCATCCCTGGGATTCTCCAGGCAAGAACACTGGAGTGGGTTGCCGTTTCCTTCTCCAATGCATGAAAGTGAAAGTGAAGCCGCTCAGTCGTGTCTGACTCTTAGCGACCTCATGGACTGCAGCCTACCAGGCTCCTCCATCCATGGGATTTTCCAGGCAAGAGTACTGGAGTGGGGTGCCATTGCCTTCTCCATCATGTACTCTAGCTCCTGTCAAACTTCTATATCGAGGGGAAAAAAGACAAAAAACCCAGACAGACAGATATCTTTCCTTGTTTTCCTCTGTACTTGGAGACATGTTAGATTTTTTGGATACTTGACTAAATACAAAGAGAGGAGAAAACAAAATTAATAAAATACAGGAAAGCCTAGATATAGGCAAATTTTCCAGGCTTTTATGAGTTCAAGAAGGGTGTCTAGGCTGGGGAGAGGCAGTGACTGAGGTTAAGGACAAATGATCAGATATTTGAGTGATGAATGAAGGAATTTGGACTACTTCCTATACAGGGTTTTTGATCACAGCAATGGGATTGAGGAGCCGAGATGGTTCTGACACTAATTTAAGTTATAAACAAAGAATGCTTGGTAACTAGGTGCCTTGTTAAGTCAGAAAGAGTCAAAGAGAGATTTAAATTTCAAGTTGCAATTTGATAAGCAGGCCTCATCCTCAGTGAAGCACAAGAAAACAAGCTTGGGGTAAATAGGATGAGGGTAGTCAATTTCTGTTTTGAGTACATGTTGAATATGAGCTGCTTTGGGGACATTTGGGTAGAGATACTTCATTAGGCAATAATTTATCTTTTAAATTTAACTTTATAATTTTTACCACTGATAAATATTTATTATAAATTAATGCAATTAATGCAAACAGGTTCAAAGAAGAAAGTAGGAAAAATGTTCAAATACTAGCCTCCAGAAATAACCTTTGTTAATATTAAGTGAGTGTCAGGTCAGATATGTCCCTACGCAGATATGCTGAGGGAAGGATGATGTCTTTCTGTTGGCATAGAGAGAGATAAGCTTATAAAAATGAGATCATGTATGCACGTCCTTGTAAAAATAAGATGAATTAAAAATATTTCATATGAGCTTATCAGAAAAATAGAAAATGAAGGATTTCAGATAAATACTGAGACAGTCTTATGGAAAGCATGGGCTTCCCCAGTGGCTCTGAGATAAAGAATCCGCCTGCAATGCAGGAGCGGCAGGAGACCTAGGTTCGACCCCTGGGTGGGGAAGGTCCCCGGGAAGGAGGGCATGGCAACCCACTCGGGTATTTTTGCCTGGAGAATCCCCATGGACAGAGGAGCCTGGCGGGCATCAGTCCATAGGGTCGCAAAGAGTCAGATATGACTGAAGTGAATTCACAACACACACACATGCACACACACATTATGGAAATCATAAGATGTTGTTGACTGTATTTAAAAACGCATAATGAATTTTATGCAATTTTGACTCCCTAGCATAAAAGACGGCAAAAATTAGCATTTTCACATTGCTCTCTGCCTTCCAACCTCTGCCTGTATTAATTAATATGTATTTGAGTACTTACTATGAGCCAGGAACTATTCTAGGTGTTTGGGATACACTCGGGGGGATAAAATGGGCAGATTCTTGTCTTTGTGGAGCTTGTACTGTGGTCAGAGGGAGATGGAAGATAAATAATGAAAGTAAACATGATGATAATTTAATAAATATAAATAGAAAAACAAATGGTAAGGAGAAGGAGTGCCAGGTATGGTGTTGAGAGAAGGTTATACTCACAATTCATTTTGAAGGCAAGATCCTAGATGAAATCCCTCAGCCCTGCCTGGCAGTTATAGGACCAGAGAGGAGGCCAGCGGGGCAGGACTGGAGTGAGGAAAGAGAAGAGGAACGGAAGAGGCAGACGTTTATAGGATGGAAGGGCTGACCAAGCAGAGCCCTGCAAGCCGTAGTGAGGACGTTAGGTTGTGCATCAACTGGGAACCAGGATGACTTCTCATTTCACTCATTATAATATTTATATCTTGCTTTATAACTGTGTTTCATGGATTTCATATATATGAACAGATGACTTCTTTATCTGTTCATCCATTGAAGGGGTAATACATGGATACTGTATGTTGACATTCTTAGCTTTGGGTTATATATCCAACCTATTTGTTTCCAGATTTCTTGTTTCTTTTTCTTTTTGAGGCAGAATGGTGGACTTCACTATTTTTTTGATACAGAATGTACATTTTGAAGTCTTCTCTAGACATTATTTTTTTCACTGGAGTATGGGTCACATTTTCCTGCTTCTTCACATGCCTAGGTTTTATCCTCTCATAGGTACTGGATATTGTGCATTATTTGTTGCAGAGAACTTAATTATAGAATCTTCCTCTGAGGAGTGTTGCTTATTGATCCTGTGGACAGTTAAATTACTGGCTTACTACATTGAACTTGTATCGGCTTTTCATTTTATGAGTGAGACTGTTGATTTTGTACTTAGTCTAGTCTGATGTCTAGACAGCTTCGTCTTGACACATATATTTTATTTTTGAGGCATGGCCCTTCTTTGATTTTGATGGGAAGCCCAAAGTGTTTACAAATCGCCTCTAATTTGTTGGAACGCAAATCGAAAGTTGTTCCTTCAGTGGTGGACAAAAATTTGAAATCTACGCCCTGTTCTTTCAGACTCTCAGCTCTGGCTTTATGGTTTGCTCCTTGAAATCTCCCCTGCACCTCAGCTGTTCAGAAGTCAGCCAAGGATTTAGGGAAGAATATATGCAGACTTGGGGAGATCTGCCTATGTCTTCCTCGGGATTTTCCCTTAGTTTTTAGATCCTCTGGCAATTCCAAATTCTTTTTCTCAGGTATCTCAAGCTTCCGTGGCTCTCTGCTCTAATTCTCCCACACAGCGCTGCAGGGACTGACGTCCGCCTTCAGAGAAAAGCTTTGTCATCATAGATCTCATCCAGGTGGTTCATTTTTGTATCAAAAATCAAATATCTTTTAGTTTCTTCCTGTCTTTGGCGACTACTCATTACTTTCAAATAGTTCTTTTTAATATTTTTGCCAAAATGTATTATTGATGTCTGTAGGATATCATCATGAAACATCAATCACCATGAAACATTCTGGCAATACCAGAAACTGTAGTCTGTGATTTCATTTATTTAATATGCAAATAAGAAATAAAGCCATACTATGGCCTTTAGGGAGGCATGTTTTAGGGTGTAATTTCTTTTTCTAATTTTCATTTTAATTTCTTCTCTGATCCAAGGTTTACTTAGAAGTATATATTAATATTTGCCAAATATATAGATTCTCCTAATTGTCTTTTTTGGGGCGTCCCTCATGGCTCAGTGGTAAAGGATACTCCTGCCAATGCAGGAGACACAGGTTCAATCCCTGGGTCAGAAAGATTCCCTGGAGAAGGAAATGGTAACTCACTCACTTCTTGCCTGAGAAATCCCATGGACAGAGGAGCTTGTTCGGCTATAGTCCATGGGGTCACAAAAGAGTTGGACATGACTGAGCGACTATACAATGACAACAGTTGATTAATATCTGTATGTGAATTTATCTCTGTCAATGAATTAGGTTATTTGAAATTAGTAATTCACATGTTAACCTTTATTCTGAAAATAACATGTTTTTCAGTCACTAAGTCGTGCTGACTCTTTGCGACCACATGGACTGTAGCTTGCCAGGCTCCTTCATCTTCCACTTTCTTCCAGAGTTTGCTCAAATTCATGTCCAATGATGTGGCAGTTAGCTATACTGACCTCACACTTCACACTGTAGTTTATTGCTATTTACTTTCTGTTTTTACTCGTATCATGTTATTTTGCTCATGCTCATGAAGCCACTAAATATTATAGGCAAGATTGTACAATGCTTAGATCTTATTTTATCTTATACTTCCTCGTTGGCAGAACAGGAGGTTGCTATTACATAGCTTGAGGAATATTTCATTTCATCTTTTCAAACTACACTTCTCTCCTCCTCAAAGATGATCTCTTCCAGGAAGCTTAATTTCAACACGGCAATTGACAAGAAAGAAGGGTTGGATATGGAACCTTCTCACTTTTGTTATGAGTTGATTGTTCTGTTTTCATACTATGTGATCTACCAGGAAACCTGTCTTTAAAATATGTTGATATGTATCACCAACCATGCTGCTGCTGCTGCTGCTAAGTCGCTTCAGTCGTGTCCGACTCTGTGTGACCCCATAGACGGCAGCCCACCAGGCTCCCCCGTCCCTGGGATTCTCCAGGCAAGAACACTGGAGCGGGTTGCCATTTCCTTCTCCAATGCATGAAAGTGAAAAGGGAAAGTGAAGTCGCTCAGTCGTGTCCGACTCTTAGCGACCCCATGGACGGCAGCCTACCAGGCTCCTCCATCCACGGGATTTTCCAGGCAAGAGTACTGGAGTGGGGTGCCATTGCCTTCTCCGTCTTCTTCTTATGACTGACCATAAGAAACCATAATTCTCAAGGTTCCTAAGATGGAAAATTAGGGAAGTTAAGAGGCATATCATATGTAATGCAGTGCTATGGAGAGCAAACATTTTAATTTTTATGATCGACTGTACTAAACGTTGTCACTATTGCCAGCCCCTCTGGCACTTGGGACATGTTAATTGAATCTCATTTTAGAGTGATGGAAGCTGATGATACTCTATGAGAAAACTGTGTTTAAAAACATCCTTGAGTTCTGGTAAAGCGTGTACTTTCAAAAAATCAATGGATGTCAATTCCCATAAAGCGATGTGAGGCACCACAATTTACTCACATATGAGCTTGATTTTCCTGCGGCATATCTTATTTCCACAAACAGAAGATCTCATTGATTTGGAAGTCATCCATCAGAATGCCCTTCTCTGTTCCTGAGGACCAAATAGAAATAGCAGAGCTTCTCAGATGTGGTAATGACTCCCCCAGAATCTCTGCTGCATCGTGAGGAATATTACTCTGGGATTTCAGACTGTCTGGGAAGTTGCTGCAGCCCCAATAAATGTGTAAATATTTCACAGTGATTTATTCCATCTGTTTCACTGAAGATTATCTTAACATTTGATAATTATTGAGGAGGGCATTTTGAATTTTTGTTGCATGTGTGGCAAAATAATTTCTGAGGTATGATGTTTTGTTTGTTTCTACCGTAAGAGTTCCATCTTTATTCCTAGCAGCTGGCCACTTTTGGGGTTTCTGTAACTCAGGAAGTAGTAGAGGAATTGTACTCTCAAATAGGAACCAGGGTGATGGCCATCGAGAGAGAAGGGTGGAATAGATGGCCTGGGCTGGTTTTTGTTTATGGCTCTAGCTTTTTACATTGTTTTCTCAAAGGTGGTCTTAGGACTGCATTCGTTCCTTCTTTTGGCATGCTTTCACCTTGGGTTTGTCCTTCTGTGGGTTTTTAAAAAACAATTGATTTATTTTCACTGGAGGATAACTGTTTTACAATATTGTGATAGTGTTTGCATACATCAACATGAGTCGGCCACAGGCATACATGAGCCCCCTCCCTGGGGAACTCCCCCAACCTCTCTGGCCACCCCAACCCTCCAGGTCATCACAGAGCAGCGGCTTTGGGTGCCTTCACCATCCATCACTCCCACTGGCGATCAGTTTTCCATATGGTAATCTGTATGCTTCAGTGCTGTTCTCTCAAGCCACCCCACCCTCTCCTTCTCCCACTGAGTCCAAAAATCTGTTCTTTATGTCTGTGTCTCCTTTGCTGCCCTGTACATCCCATCATTGGTTCCATCTTTCTAGATTCCATATTTATGTGTTAATACATGATATTTGTCTTTCTCTTTTTGACTTGTTTCACTCTGTATAATAGGCGCTGGGTTCACTCACCTCATTGGAACTGACTCAAACATGTTTCTTTTCTATAGCTGGGTAATAGTCCATTGTGTATATGTACCAACTTTATGCAGATTTTTAAAGTAAGAGAGAACAGACATTGAAATAGGTGCATATAGGAACAGGGCAGAAGTGGTGTACTGAGTTACTTTAGGTTAAGGGTTGTGAAGCAGAGTATTAAAGTCATACAATATAATTTTGTGCATCCTTGTCCTTCGTGTGTATGACTACCCCAGGCCTTTTTGGAGGTGGCTATAGATACTCTAACAACTGGTGAAAACTAGGACTCAGAATCCTGGTCATCCCTGTCTATTTATCTTAGAGAATGAACAGTCCACTCTCTTCCTCATTCCATCCCCACCAGCAACCATCAGGATGCCAGACACATCAAAACCGCAAACAGAAAAGAAAACAAACAAACAAACAAACACCCAGGAAACAAAATAAAAGCTGCGTCAGTGACTGATGGCTTGCAAAATCCATCCAGACAGGTCAGAACTGTTTCTAATCTGAGCTTCTGACTTGCCTGGGTTTCTGATTCTGGACCTATTTAGCCTACCTGGGCCTGGGACACCTATTGATAACTGTATTTGGTTCCTCTGTCAGCTGACCATTTAAATACCTTTATGGTTATTTCCTGGTGGCTCAGTGGTAAAGAATCAACCTGTCAAGCAGGAGATGTGGGTTCAATCCCTGGGTCGGGAAGATCCCCTGGAGATGGAAATGACAACCCACTCGGTATTCTTGCCTGGGAAATCCCATGGACAGAGGAGCCTGCTGGGCTACAGTCCATGGGGTTGCAAATTGTTGGACACCACTTAGCGATGGAACAACAACCACGAAATGGTTTTTTCCAGGGACTCAACTTGCCGTGGTGCCTCATCATAGAAGGTGAGGCTTAATATCCAAGTAATCAATCCTCAGGGCCCACTGAGTAGAATATATTTCATGTTAAGGTATAAATGATTGATTTTATATTTATTTCTGAGAATTTCGTCTGAAAGGGGGCAGAGGAGAGGTTCACATCAAGGATAATGAGGTGAAGATGGCAGAGGGGTACTTTCGCCGATTGGAGAGGACTGAAGGTTGTCAAAGGCACATCGGTTCTGATTCTTGCTTTTGCTTCTTTTTGCCCTGCCTGTCATAGCTTGGGACTGTCCAGCTTATTTCTTCATTTTTATTGGATGTCCTGGTTTTCATGACTGCGTGCATTTCCAAACTTGAGCTTTTATGAGGTACTGTCCCAGGTTCTATCCTTTATCTCAGGTTGAAAGATTTGATCTTCACAACCTGTGGTAGATCTGCCCACTGAGATTCATTCCTCACTATTGCTAGGTAGATAGCTAGATATCTTTACCCCGACATGAAATTTAGACACCAAAGATGAGCCTGTGACAGAGTTCAGCTGCTCATGGAATGTGCTTTAAGTGGCAGAATTTTGGGGAGATCCTCCTATGACAGTCTTATCTTTTGGTTTGCTGGCTCAGAGAGGTTGGAGTTCATCAACTTTCCAAACACTGACACCTTAAAACAACTCACGAGAGAGTAATGACTGAACCATGATGTTCAGTTCAGTTCAGTCCAGAACTGGTAAAAACTAGAACTGGGAAATACTAGAGATCTCTTCAAGAAAATCAGAGATACTGAGGGAATATGTCATGCAAAGATGGGCACAATAAAATCCAGAAACGGTATGGACCGCACAGAAGCAGCAGATATTGAGAAGAGGTGGCAAGAATACACAGGAGAACCATGATGATGAACCAGTATTCATGGACAGTGGTTATGATGGTAAACGTTATGTGTGTTTTCCTACAGTTTTTAAAAAAAGAAATGTCTCTGATCACATGGCCTCACCCCATCTCCAGGCCAAGGTGAGACACTTGCTATTCTCCTTCAGGACTCCGCACTGTCTCCACTGACCTCACACTCATTCTCACCCTCACTCTCCTTACAACCATTGTAGGGAATATACTATGCACAGGCCTGTACTGTAATTAACAGGGCTTCTTTGAAAATATAAGAACGACTTTCTCATCACCCCCAGGCGAAGGGCTGGGAGCAGTAAAAAGTCACAAAAACATTTTGTTTTCAAGATATTTTTTCCACGATTACTTTTACTGCTCCCAGCCCTTCACCTGGGGGTGATGAGAAAGTCATTCTTATTTATCAAAGAAGCTCTGTTAATTACAGTACAGGCCTGTGCATAGCAATTCCCTATAAACCATGACTCCCAACTCACCCAGGCCTCCTCCAAGGGCCCAAGTTCTCTTTCGAAGAGTTGGAAGACAGAGTGGAAGTTGAAAGAGAGACAGAAATACTTGTTGTGGAATTGGTAGAAAACAGATGCTTTCAAAATCCTTTCCCAGTCTTGGTCCCATTTTCTTTCTCTTTCTCAGTAAGTCAATCTCTGGGATGGTTTTGAGTATACACAGGCTGCAAACTCCTGGGTGACACCACAGTCACTCATACTTAAGCCAGAACTGCCTAGATTTGGGAAAAGATACTGGAGAGTATTTTAAATCTCCAGTGAGTAAACTTGATAACCTTTAAAGTTCTTTCAGTCTCTGAGATTCTATTATTCCCCCAAACCTATTTATTTTTTATTGTGATAAACACAGGCTTTTGTGACATGTTCACTCTGGATGTCTCTGTTGACATTTTACGTTTTTCTAAAGGTCATACTCTGTATTATCAATTATATATGAAGTTCATACCAATGTGTATGTTGGAAAATTTACCCAAAATAAGAAGATTTTGTGTATTTTTGATATTTTTGAAATGTTATTTGTATGAGTATTAAAATGTGATATGATAGCTTTCCATTTCTGACTCTGAAATGAGAGATCATAGACTGTATTTCACAATTAATGTCAGTCTTAGCTTTGGTATCAGTATGCCATCTGGAGACAAACAGCTCTTCCCATTGGTTTTTTGCTTATTTTATTTATTTACTTCTAACTTTTTTATATTAATAAAATATAGTATTATTTTTATTAATATATAGCTGGTTAACAATGCTGTGATAGTTTCGTGTGAACAGCAAAGGGACTCAGCCATACCAACTTTGCTTCTTTTAATACCTTAAAGTGAAAGAAAGTGTTAGTCGCTCAGTCGTGTTCGACTCTATGATCCCATGAACTCTAGCCCACCAGGCTCCTCAGTCCATGGGATTTCCCAGGCAAGAATATTGGAGTGGGTAGCCATTCCCTTCTGCAGGGGATCTTCTTGACCCAGGGATCAAACCCATGTCTCCTGCATTGCAGGTGGATTCTTTATCGTCTGAGCCACCAGGGAAACCCTTAATTATTAGCAACGATTACACAGGGCTAACGTTCCTCTCTGTTTTACTGCATTAAACTAAGTGGAACATGAACACTGAGACCAGACCACAGCATCCTCTGTTTTTTCACAGACAAAGGTGATTTCCTGAAGCTGAAACTCTCTGAGGATTGTCAGTTTGGCTGTCTCTTTCCATGGGAAAAATGTTTGTTCTCTGGTTCCTATCAGTATCCAGGTAGCTGAAATTTAAATCATGACGCATTTGCTAGAAGCCTTGAGCATCAAAAAGTGGGAACATGCTGGCCCTTCGTTAGAGAATGGAGCTTTGGAGTGAATCCAAATTAATCTCTTATGTTTTAAGTATCCTCATTCTAGGCAAATGGAAAAATGGATATTTTTGACATTCATTACGTAGCCTTATAAGGTCACCTTTTGGAAGTCACTAAGACTTTAGAACATTCAGCCTACTTAGGTTTGTAATAAAGTTACAATACTCCATCCCAAGTATATCTCTCTTTACTATGTTTGGTTTTCTCTAATATTTTTTTTAACAAATGTGTAAGGATATTTTTATATTTTAATTACATGATAATTAACCTTAAGTTAAACAGTTACTTAAAAAGCTTTCATGACTCTAGTTTCTCAGAACAAGCAGATCTGCTGTTGTCTGGTAGTAACCAGGAATGTAAATAGTGTTTGGCCTTGGACAAGATACAGTTAGATAAGAGATTTTTAAAAAGGGATGGGCAGTCAGCTGTTCTACTGAGAGACTCACCTGGGGAATTCCCGTGCTACCCTGTGCGTCTCTTTCCATGGCACTTGTTCTCCTGTGTCATTATTCCCTGTCTTCTAGCCGCTCTCTGCCTTTTAGCTACAGATCCTAACACAGTTCCTGGAGGAAAATAGGTATTCAATATATATTTGTTGATTGGCAGGGGGTGATGAATAAATGCATGAATCCCTTCGAAATAAGATAGGTATGAAGACATTTCCCTGAAGGTATGGGATTTGGTCTGGACTTGGATAATGGCAGATTTGACGTAAGAGCCAAGTTGACAGATTAAATGCAGGAGGTGCAGTTCAGTTTGAGCTTCAGATAAACAAAAATGACTTCTCAGTGTAGGTGTGTCCTGTGAAGTATTTGGAACATGCTTATACTCAAAACAATGATTCAGTGACTCTTTTTTTGTAAGTGTAAAATTTCCCAGTTTGCACGGAATGTACTTATACTAAAAAAAATTTTTTTTTGTCTGAAATTCAAGCCTAACTGGACATCCTGTGTATACATTCACAAAATCTGGCAATACTAAAAAGAGAAATACAGAATAGATGGAATATTAAGTTAAGGAAATGGTGAGAGAAAACTAGGGAGTATTTTTGCTTTTAAGAGAATTTGAGTCTTTGAGTAAGAACGTCTGAGTGGAGAATTGTGATGCAGGGCAGTGCTCGAAAGAGACCCTCTTTTTGCACGCTGATTTCCTTTACAAAAATGTATATTCCAGTTTCTGAATACCCTCCACCCACCTTATTCTCTTTACATCAGCACAAGTGCTATTGAAAGTGGAGGACAAAGGGTTTTCAACACGCAGCCTTTTGGTCATTGAACCTGGAAAAGACATTAATACCTTATGTGTCGCTGACTATACAACAGATAGTACATGACTGTGTGTTCCTGAAAAATGTGAGTCACAAGAAACAAACATTTAGACATTTCAGATGGCTTTATTGGAGCTCTTTACTATAAAAAACTGACCATATTGTTTCCTTTAGATAGATTCAACCCTGAACTTTGACAGGCACTGTGTAATTTAGTAGAAAGTCTTTGCTCTTTCAATGTACTTATTATAACAGAGAGCTTGAGTTATTTCTCCCATGTCAGCATCTTTTCTCTTCTTTCCCTTTCTTTTCTTTCCCCTTCCTTCCTTCCTTCCTCTCTCTTTACTGGTTCAGTGAGTCAACGTCTTTTAAATAATTTGGAAACAAAAATATTGACAGTTTTTTTTTTAATCAATCACACTATTTCTGTTCAATACCATAATAATATACTGTTTTTTCAGCATATGCTCTATTTTTCCATCATAATATGCTGGGCTAGGATGGGCCTTATAAAAAATCGATTGAAACAAAACCAATATATTCTTCCAGGTGCTCCTGTTGAAAAACAAGATGAAACATTTAAGCTAGCTCTGAAATTAGCATTCTTTTGCTTTGTGCTGAGAATATTGACTACAAAGTCACAGTACCCAATTGTCCTCATTAGCAGAAATTCTTCTCATCCTTTCTACTTTTCAACTTTCAGACCTTAAGGCATCGAAGAGACACAGATCCAGAAAGAAGAAACCATAGAAACTGAGAAGCAAAGCACAGGGAGGATAAAGAGAGATGAATTATCTTCTATCAACATTCATAACCTTCTCTTATTAAACCTAATTTCATTATTCAGCATTTGTGAAGTGAATTGTTTACAAAGGAAAAAGGGACAGAACGCTAAACTTCACAGGGATGAAAGATGATTTAGAGATAAATGAAAGGATAATTGAGAAGCATGATCTCAAAGAATAATAACCTTGCTTATAAATATTATTTTATTTTAGTGGAGCCATAGCTGGTGTAGTATGCAAGTTATCTGAGAATGTCACAAGGCTTGGTTCACCATTTTCTTTCCTTCTTTAATTTTTTTCACTCTTTTTTCTCTTTTGAGTTTCATATATATACACTCTACAGAGAGTATTCTTCATTGCCAGTTAAAGGAACAAAAGGGCAAAATAAATACGAAGTTGATAGAGTCAGCAATGTTTGCAGAATAAAATTAAATAAATATAAACAAATATAAAGTAAATCAAAGGATATTTATCCAAAATACGATCTTCGATTCGACTTGGAAAATATTTACTCAAGGCTTTCCACGTGCCAAGCTGTTTTAGGCATGGCAGGGAATACAATGATACAGTCAGTCTTTACTTTGAAGGTGAATATGGTTTGATGGTGGCAAGAGAAAAAAAGATTCAATATGTGAATGATTATAGCATTGGGCAGAAGAAATAAGGGCCCAAGGAGAGGTATACCCACAGTTTTAAAAGCGGTTTGATGGAGAGAGATTATATCTTGTGCTGAGAGTGGGAGGACATAGTGGTTGTGGTTAGCGGGGAAGTAAAATTTGATATGGAAAATGAGGGAGATGGGGGGAGAAAGGAGGGAAGAGCTTTCTGGTAGAAACATTATTATGTATCATTGAGAGAGATCACAGGGAACGTCAAATATTCCAGCCTTGCTTCAGGGTATCCTGTATGGAGGCAGTTGAAGTAGATGGAGCTGGGAAGGTGGGTGGGGGCTAACTTGGGAGGGCTTTGAAGAAGCCGGAAGGGAGTTGGTGGTCCTAGGGGTGGAGAGCTGAGAACCCAGTCAGGGGGCCTCCTGCCGGCTTTCAAGGGGGACTGGCTGGTCTGAGGCAGTCAGCTCATCGCTGCTTCACATTTGGTGTGCCTCACTTCTCTTCCAGGGCTCCCCTGTGTGGCTCAGACAGTTAAGAATCTGCCTGCAATGTGGGAGACCCGGGTTTGATCCCTGGGTTGGGAAGATCCCCTGGAGAAGGGAATGGCTACCCACTCCAGTATTCTGGCCTGGAGAATACCGTGGACAGAGGAGCCTGGTGGGCTACAGTCCCTGGGGTCGCAAAGAGTTAGATAGGACTGAGTGACTAACATGTTCACACTTCTCTTCCAAACACTTCCTCCTTCCTAGGAAGCCAGGAATCAGAACAGAAGTAGGGAATGTGCCAAGGTTGCTTCTACTTGATGGCTAGCTTTTTTCCTGCTTCTATGTAATGAAAGCAACATTTAAAAATGCTATGGATCACTCTTTCAACCACAAAGTGCCAGAGGAAAGACTGAGTTCCAACCAACTCCAAAAGTGCATCTCTGCTGATTTTTCTGGTCCTGCACAGGAGGCCCTTCCATCCTCCCAGCATGCACTTGAGCCAGTCCCTCCATTGCCCAAGTTCTTATTTCTCATCGGTTGGTTACCTTTGGTGAGGGTGTCCTGAGGGAGGCATTAGAGGACAGGTATCCACAACTGAAGACAGAAGAGATGGAGGCCAGAGGACAAGCACAAAAACGTCCCTGCTGGGAGTATGAAAAGTGGAAACACAGAAGATGAATTGTCATGAGGTTCCAGTACCAGAAGGGAGGAAAGTCTAAAGAGTCAGGAGTCAATGAATGATGGGAAGATAATGGGTGGAAAATGATTTACTGAAATTGGAATGTCAAATATCGTATATTAATGCATATATATGGAATCTAGAAAGATGGTACTGACGATCCTTCATGCAGGGCAGCAAAGGAGACACAGATGTAAAGAACGGACTTTTTGGACATAGCAGGAGAAGCAGATGGTGGGATGATTTGAGAGAACAGCACTGAAACATATACCTCGTGTGCACGCGTGCCGAGTTGCTTCAGTCATGTCCAATTCTTTGAGATCTGGAGGACTGTAACCCACAAGACTCCTTTGTCCATGGGATTCTCCAGGCAAGAATCCTGGAGTGGGTTGCCTTACTCTCCTCCAGGGGATGTTCCTGACCCAAAGATTGAACCTGAGGCTTCTGAGACTCTTGAATTGGAGGCAGATTCTTTACTGCTGAGCCACTGGGAAGCCCAAACATACACATTAGCATATATAAAATGGATAGGCAGTGGGGGTTTAATGTATGACTCAGGGAACCCAAAGCTGGTGCTCTGTGACAGCCTGGAGGGGTGGGGTGCGGAGGGAGGGGGAAGGGGGGTTCAGGAGGGAGGGCACACATGTATGCCTATGGCAGATTCATGTTCATGTAGGGTGGAGGTACATACATATTGTACTGTAAAAGAAAAGAAAATGAAGGCGCTCAGTCATGTCTGACTCTTTGCAACCCCACAGACTGTAGCCCACCAGCCTCCTCCGTCCATGGGGTTTTCCAGGCAAGAGTACTGGAGTGGGTTGCCATTTCCTTCTCCAGGGGATGTTCCAGGGCTTGAACCCAGGTCTCCCGCATTGCAGGCAGACGCTTTTCAGCCTGAGCCATCAGGGAAGCCTGATTTTACTGTAATTATCCTTCAATTAAAATAAATAAATTAAAAAGAAAAAGACTGTCTAGGACTGAGATGCCTGGAACATGGCCCTATTGGGTACAAGGCCCTTGCGTAATAAATAATGAGGGCTAATACTTCTTTAATATTCATTTTGTATTACTGAAGTTTCAGATATTGTCACCTGATGTTTTGATCTCTTCCTGAATGGATATTCAAACTGAAAATGTCCCTGGTCTCTGCCCACCTCAGTTCTTTGTGCTTCTCAGTGTATCAAGATGTTCTATCCTTTCATCAATCCTGTGGGTTTGGGGCTATTATATTCTCACTTCATAGATAAAGAACTTGAAGTAGAAGGAGGGGGAGCGACTTGCTCAAGCTTACACAGTCTGGGAGTGGTGGCATTGGAATTTAGCTTACAAAGGAAAACAGAAAAAAAGGCAATTATGCAGGTAAAGAGCCTAGGAACGTGAATAAGTAATAAAGGCAGTGTTCCAAGATTCACATCCTAGAAAAGGAGGCAAAAATCACACATGGATATTGTCAAGGATTTATCGATAACATAAATAGATGGTTACTGAGATTGGGAATTCACAACACGAAGAGTTAGTTTTTCACAAACTATCTGCACAAATATATTAAAACTGGTGAAGGAAATACATTTGTCTGGTTTCGTTACTTGGTTGGTCTTGGCACTTTGATGGAGATCATACACAGGACAGAGCGATGTAAAAAGTTGTTTTTCCTTTCCCTGGTTCTGAACTGCTGGACTTTGCCTGCAGCTCAGCAAGGGGAACAAATGCGTCTGTCTCAACAACAAATGGGCTTTTGGGTCCTGGGCTCTTGTTTGGAAGGACATTTGAGATCTCAGGCACGTCGGCACGAGGCCCTTTCACATCCATCTGAGTCAGCGTGGTGAGGGCAACACACTCGTTAACGAAACGGATGCTCAGGGGACCCTGCGAATAAACACAGCTGGGGAGCTGTGTGCTGGGCCACAGAGGGGAGACTGCTCTTCTGGAATACGAAGTGATCCTTGTGGCTCAGAGAGAAGTAATTGTGGACAGTTTTCCTGCTTCTTTGAGAGACGTGTTGGGGTCCCTCTCTAATAAGCCAGACTGAGACTCTGAGCTAATCCCCAAAGGGTCGGGCGAAGTGTCAAGGCAGAGGTCTGTGCCAAAGTGTGGTCTGGTGGAGATGGTGATGATGATGATAGAAATAACAATATATATAAAGTTCTCTTTCATAAGCTAGACACTCAGCAAACGTGTTTGCTGAATGCATATTTATCTGGCACTGACCTTTACTTAATTTATTTTTAAAATATCCGTTTATTTATGTATTTGGCTGCGCCGTCTCAGTTGCACACTTGGGGTCATCCATCTTTGTTGTGACGTGTGGGATCTTAAGGTGCAGCATTTGAGCGCTTAGCTGAAGCTTGTGGGTTCTAGTTCCCTAAGCAGGGGTAGACGCTTTCCACACAGCTTCTCTTGTGACAGCTGTCATCCTTCAGGAGTGAGTGCCATTTCCTGGGAAGCCACAGGGGCACCTGGATTAGTGGAGATGGGCAGGAGGACACGGATGGTCAGTGGGAACCTATATCCCAGAAATGGAAGGTGAGGTTGGCTCAGATGTGAACTTTATATGAATTAAATGAGCATGACGGATATGAAGGGCTTCCCAGGCAGCCCTATTGATAAAGAACCCACCTGCCAATGCAGAAGATGTAAGAGATGCTGGTTCGATCCCTGGGTCAGGAAGGTCCTCTGTGGGAGGACATAGCTGCCCACTCCAGTATTCTTGCCTGGGGAATCCCATGGACAGAGGAGACTGGTGGGCTACAGCCTATAGGGTCGCAAGAGTTGGACATGACTCAAGTGACTTAGCACACACGCATGACTGTTATGAAACAGTGCAAGCAATTAATTACGAACGTTGTGTCTGACTCTTTGTGACCGCATGCGCTATACATTCCATTCCAGGCCAGAATACTGGAGTGGGTAGCCTTTCCCTTCTCCAGGGGATTTTCCCAACCTAGGGATTTAACCTGGGTATGCTGCATTGCAGGCAGATTCTTTACCGTCTGAGCTACCAGGGAAGCTGATCATTTATAACTACCAGAATGTAAAGTCTTTCCCCCACTCTATTCTTATAATAAGGAAACGCAGTTGAGTTTTTAAATTTGGGGGATAAATATTCTTTTTTTTTTGACTGTACTTACCTCTTTTCTTTTATTCTCTATGTGATCTATTTGACTTTTGTCTGCTTACTGGCATTTCATCTATACACACGGGTAGTAGAAATAGAAGGAGACCAAACTTAAGTTATTTAAGTGTGGCAGACGTTGTGACAAAGACAAAATAAAAGATTTTTGGAAAATAGAAGAGAGTTATCGGATCATTAATTTCAATTATGTTGTTACCTATTAGCTCAAACAATTAATAGTTGGCTGACAGAGGAACTTACCAAGAGGCATAAACATCTTTAGTGAGTGGCTACACACAAGTCTTACCTTGCTTATATGCAAAGCATTCTTTTTAGGTAACAATAGACCTAAAGGTCTAGTTGTGATCAGCAATTAAAGTTTATTATCAGTTAAGAGGTTAATTCTTTCGACAGCTAAAGACTGTTAAAGAGATGTATTTTGAAGTAGGAAATTTATGACATAAGCCACTATCTCACTGGATATGCAGGGTACTCACCTCATCAGAATTGGTGTAGAGGAAATTCTGTTCATGTTTCCCCAAGGTCAAAGGCAAAGGGATAGACAAAGTATAAAAAGAAGGCAGTTAAGCAGAATGCTCAACTTGACATGTTATTATTTTTTATATGTTTTGTACCAATAAAATATCAAGCAAAAGAGACAAGTAACTTTTCACCATTTAGGACCAGAGGGAAAAAATCAGGTTATACGATTATATCTGGTGCCTATAAGATTATAGCTGCAGTGACATAGGAAGCAATAAGCCAAAATATATCGATTCATTAGTGCTTAGTTTAGATTCTTTTTTCATTTTGATTTAGAGGGGACCATTTATTGAACATCTACTGTGCCAGACGCTACACTATGATGATTTTTCACCTACTAGGTTATTTCATTCTTCTAATAACCTTGTGATTACTGACAAATGAGAACATTTTTAAAAACATTCATTAGTAAATCTGCTCAATATTGATGGTAGATGTAGTCAGTATTGATCAAATTTTGGTTATTGATTATAATATGCAGATATAGATCTAAGGAAACAAAGAACAAAAAAAGGATGGACTGAAATGACTTCCGGATGCATTCTTGACATCAGATTTAAATCTAAAGACATGTGTAAATTGTTTTTGATAGTGCAATACAGTAAAACAGCTATTTGTTGATGGTCATTAGTTTAATTCTCTAATGGCATTATTAGCATCACTCTGTTTCATTTATAGACTCTTCTTGTAAATAAGTATTTTCAGCCACCAGAGAAACCAGGCCTGATGACTTTAATACCTGCCCACAAATTCCTTGATTCTTCCCTTCAAAAGGTAGAGCATCGACACTGCTAATTTTTAGAGGAATGTATATCAAAACTACAATGAAGTATTATCACAGAATGGTCACCATCAAAAAAATGTACAAATAATAAATGCTGGAGAGGGTGGAGAAAAAGGGACCCTTCTACAATGTTGGCTCATCTCCTGACTGCAACCTCCTTAGAGATCACCTAAGCCACTTCTGAATTGCCTCCCCACAGATACATGAGATTAAAAAAACAAAAAAGCTTGTTGCTTTAAGCCAGTAAGCATTGGATAATTTGTTACACAAACAACAGTAACTAATTAATATGCAAAGAGAGAAGATATATGTGTCAGTACAAATTAATCTGTGTTATCAGAAGAAAACAAGTTGTTTTTGCTCAAGAAGACAGAGCCTAAAGTCAAAATTGCACACTTTTATTTTGTAGGAGAATGCAATCTGAGGGAAGCAAGGCAGGGATCGGGGGGAAAGGAAAGTGAGGCAAGGATGACAGGGGAAAATTCAAAGCACAGCCCAACAAAGCCGGTTACAGTCTCTTAGACAATGCAGTTGGTTACTCAGTTGCAGGAGATGTCTTTAGAGAGGTGGTATAGAAGCACTCTGACTTGGAGGAGTCAAGTGGGGAGGAAGGGAGAGGAATTTACCTGGTGGTTTCTTCCAGTCTGTCTTAGGTCAAAGTGCTTGCCGTGAAGCATGAACTTTCCACACTCCTTGGTAGGATGTTTTGTCACCCTGGACAACCAGTCAAAAGCCCTTGCATGGGTCTCATATTGAATCTGGGTCCTGGGACTGTTGTAGTTCTTGCAGTGATGGATGGAATACAGCCATCACGAAGCCTGACTCTTACCCTCTAGAGAGGTGAAAAAAATTGATAGTGTCAGGAGATGAGAAGCAATGACTGCAGAAAAGTGTGTCTTTAGTGGAGCCATTCTGGCCAGGAGAAGAAGCAGAGCAAGTGGCTGAGAGCCAGGGGGCAGATGGGGCTGCGTATGTCTGGGATGATGCATGAACTGCCCTGGTGTCCAGTTCAACGCACACTGCATTTGTGTATGAAGACTAGTACACGGTGAAGGAACATGAGCTCATCTCTGCAAAAATAGCATCTTACAGCGAGCAGCCATGAAATTAAAAGACACTTACTCCTTGGAAGGAAAGTTATGACCAACCTAGACAATATATTAAAAAGCAGAGACATTACTTTGCCAACAAAGTTCCATCTAGTTAAAGCTATGGTTTTTCCAGTGGTCATGTATGGATGTGAGAGTTGGACTATAAAGAAAGCCGAACACTGAAGAATTGATGCTTTTGAACTGTGGTGTTGGAGAAGACTCTTGAGAGTCCCTTGGACTTCAAGGAGGTCCAACCAGTCCATCCTAAAGGAAATCAGTCCTGAATATTCATTGGAAGGACTGATGTTGAACCTGAAACTCCAATACTTTGGCCACCTGATGCGAAGAGCCGAATCATTTGAAAAGACCCTGATGCTGGGAAAGATTGAAGGCAGGAGGAGAAGGGGATGACAGAGGATGAGATGGTTGGATGGCATCACCCACTCAATGGACATGAGTTTGGGTAAACTCCAGGAGTTGGTGATGGACAGGGAGGCCTGGCATGCTGCGGTCCTTGGGGTTGCAAAGAGTTGGACACGACTGAGTGACTGAACTGAACTGATGGTGAGCAGAAGTTCAGGCTCTGGAGGTGGAATCCCAGTATGTGACCCTAGGCATGTGGTATAACCCTTATGGGTCTCAGTTTTCTCATCTTTACAATACAGATAAAGTAGTGGAGTTTGAGTTAATAGATTCACAATACTTCTGAAAGAGTCTGACACAGAGTAAGTGCTAGATAAACATTAGCTCTGAGCTAGTATGACTACCTACCAGGGGCTTGTGCTTATGAAGAAGAGACAAATACCAACATGAAACATGAACTTAGGACTCGCCTCATGGTTCTGGGGTTCAGAATCTGCCTGCCAGTGCAGAGGACAAGGGTTCAGTCCCTGGTCTGGGAAGATCCCACATGCCTTGGGGCAACTAAGCCTGTACACCCCAACTTCTGAAGCCTGCGTGCCCTAGGGCCTGTGCTGTGCAACAAGAGAAGCCCCCACAGGGGGAAGCTTGCCCACCAAAACCCCAAAACTAGAGAGTAACCCCCTGCATGGCTGCAACTAGAGAAAACCTGCATGTGGCAATGAAGACCCAGTGCAGTCAAAAATAAAGAAAATTTTAAAACCCCTTGAAACTAAAAAGTGAGTGAACAAAAACACTTACATTGAATGTAGGTCAAAGTCAGATGGAGAATTTTGCATGTTAAAAGGCAAATTAACCAGTAAGTGATTCTGTTAACTTGGAGTTGGGAACGCAAACATGGTAGATTCTTATCGTTATTTCTGTCTCTTCGATGGCTGATTAGTTGAGAATATAGAAACAATAGCATATTTATTCACTACCATCCATGTGCCAGGGGCTGTTTTAAGTTCTTTTACATGTTATCTGATTTGTACACACCACCCAAGGGGAAAGTTCACATCTCTCCTGCTCTCTAACTAAATTGGTCGGACTTGGGATAAAGTTTAGTTCAAAATCCCCAAATTAAAAATCGAGTAAAGAAATAAATAGAAATCAGGGTAGATTTACCAGATTGGCTTTAAACTGCACAGCTTTCCCTCTGAAGGAAGCAAAGGCAATAATGAGGAAACGAGGCGATAGAAAAGAAAATTAAGTCGGCCTGCCAGTCACATCTGGAAAACTGGAGGCTGGAGTCAGGAAGGAGGGGGAAATCACACGTATCAGTTCAACAAATGTCTCATGTCAGCGTTCATTACGTACCCTAGCTTTTGCTAGATTCAGGTTCTACAAACATGAGTGATGAGAATTTTGCAATATTCAGATTCTACAAACTTGAAAGACAAAGTCCTTGACCTCAATCTTGTCAGGTGGGGGTGCTGATGATCGGTTTTTAAAATGGCTATGATTCAATGAGGAGTCGAATAATACATGTGTGTTGAAGTTTGTAGGGACTTCCAACCATGAAAGGATAACTGATATGGGTCTTATCTCCTCCTGTCATCAACTAAAATGCTGGTCAATGTAGAGAAATACTGTTTTCAGATCTTAGAGCAGACAGCACAGTCATGGAGGTTTGAACAAGGACACCGACAGTCCTGGAGCTGTCCCAGGTTCCCTGAGAGCGCCTTTTGGTCCTTGGTACAGGGAGAAGAAATGAAAGAGGAGCATGTTTGCACCGAGCTAAGACGGTGGAGGAGGGAACTGGAGTTTGCAGGGTAGAGGCTGGAGTGAGGCTGGGAAAAGGATCATAACCACGGGGCTGTGAAGCAGTAAGTCCCAGAGCTGGCTCTGCTGCTGCTCAATTGCTAGGTCGTGTCCGACTGTTTGTGACCCCATGGACTGCAGCACGCCAGGCTCGTCTGTCCCAGCTGACGCCAGGAGACATCTAGTTTCTGACAAGGCAGCTGGAGAGATCTTGTGGAATACCTAGGGCATTCAGTTGAGAGCCCAGAGGCCATGTCTTAGCAGAGACTCCCAAAGTTCATGCCTTAGAAATCAAGTCCCCCAATAAAGCCTACCCTAGACTTGCTGTAATAAACCCTAGAAACAAGTATCCAAAGGGTCAATCAAGCTGATATCTACCTTAAATACCTGCTCAAACAAACCCGACACTCCCTAAGGAAGATAGCAAAATACAACATAATAGTCACAAAATCCACCATCTGATGAAAAAAAGTGTTGGACTTGAAAAGAAGGGGAGGGACTTCCCTGGCGTTCCAGAGGTTAAGCCTTGTCCTTTCAATGTAGGAAGTGGGGTCCGATCCTTGGTAGAGGAGCTGAAATCCCACATGCCTCAGAGCCAAAAAACCAAAACTAAAACAGAAGCAATATTGTAGCAAACTCAATAAAAATTTTTAAAATGGTCCATATCAAAAAGATCTTTAAAAACACCCAAACAAACAAAGGGGATAAAAATATGACCCATGGTTAGGGTAGAAATAAGTCAACTAGCAATAGGCCCCCAAATGACAATAGACCAGTTAACAAAGAGTTTAAAAGCGCTGTTGTAATATGCTCAAAGATTTAAAAAGTTAACATAAATGTAAAGAAGATGACAAAGGTATAAGAAGAACCAAGGTCGTTACAAAGCTGAAAAATACAATATCTGAAATAAAAAATTAACTAGATGGGCATACCAGATGATGAGACACTGCAGATGCAAAGGTCAAAGAGCTTGAAGACAGCAACACGAATTCGTCAAACTGAAGCACAGAAGACCATGATTTCAGTAGAGATCACAAATCTGCGAGATGAATTTCAACGCTATACCCATTTTGTAGGTGAGCAAGTTGAGGCATGGAGAGATAAAGAGCTTGCTAAAAGCTCACACAGTAGAATGTGTGTGTGTGTGTGTGTGTGTGTGTGTGTGTGTGTGTGTGTGTGTGTGTGATGGGGGAGTATATTGGGACAGAGGATGATCAAGAGTATAAAAGGTATTAATACTTAAGAGAAATTTGAGAGGAAGTAAGTGGTAAGTACCCTTGGTCTTTAAGATTTTTTTTTTTTAATGTGGACCATTTCTTACAAGTCTTTATAGAACTTGTTACGATGTTGCTTCTCTTTTATGTTTATTTTGTTTTATAATTGGGAGGCAAGTGGGATCTTAACTCTCCAACCAGTGATCGACCCTGCACCTCCTGCATGGAAGAAGTCTCAACCCCTGGACCCCCAGGGAAGCCCCTAAGTGCTCTTGGTCTTGAGGGACTATTTTTCCCACCAGGAAAGAAAGGAATACTGTTCAGACTGAAGGAATAAGCACAGGTAGAAATGCAGAGGGATTTTTTGGGTCATATTTTAGTTTTTCCAAAGTTGTTTCTGTTCAGTCGCTAAGTTGTATCCAACTCTTCAAGACCCCACAGACTGCAGCATCCTGGACTTCCCTGTCTTTCACTATCTCCCAGAGTTTGCTCAAACTCATGTCCATTGAGTCGATGATGCCATCCAACCATCTCATCCTCTGTCATCCCCTTCTCCTGCCCTCAGTCTTTCCCGACATCAGGGTCTTTTCCAATGAGTCATCTCTTCGCATCAGGTGGTTAAAATATTGGAGCTTCAACTTAACATCAGTACTTCCAATGAATGTTCAGGGTTGATTTCCTTTAGGATTGACTGGTTTGAAGTCCTTTCTGTCCAAAGGACCCTCGAGAATCTTCTCCAACACCACAATTCAAAAGCATCAGTTTTTCAGTGCTCAGCCTTCCTTATGGTCCAACTCTTATATTGGTACGTGACTACTGGGAAAACCAGAGTTATTTAGTTAGAAGGCCATGATGCTTCAGTAGAGGGCATGGCAGGTTTTTCTCAATTCAGTGCATGAGAATTTGCCTCCTTGCCTCAATTTGCCTTCTTCCTCCCTCTCTGTGTGATGTGAACCTTACAATATTCTCTGTGGTTCCCACGCCCCTGTCCTGATGATGCCTGGTACAGCAGGAGCAGGAGGTGCAGGTCAGCCTCCTCTTTCTGCCTGGCTCCCTGCTGTGGGTGCCAAGTGTATGTTGTGTTGTATTTTTGTCTTTGTTACCCAAACTTCTGCTTGTACAAATATCTTCACATGGTGGGTCAAAGTTGAAGGATTTCCATGCTTAACGCAGCTCCTTCTACTCTCAGAGAAGGAGAAATAGATTTTATATGGAATTTTTTTTTTCTCAATTCGGAAGTTTTATTTTTCTCAGTTGAATGTTTATGACATTTGTAAATCAGAGATAACATCATAGTTTTGATCTCACTATTTCAAATTACTCAGAACACAGAAAGTCTTTTGCCCCCTCAAATTCATATGTTGGAGCCCCTCACCCACAACATGACTGTATGTGGACATAGGGCCTTTGGGGGGGGTAATTAAGGTTAAAGGAGGCCATAAGGATGGGGTCCTGGCCTAATAGGGTTAGTGCCCTGTAAGAAGAGACACTAGAGAGTTTTCCCTCTCTTCTCTCTCTTAACCCTGGAAAATGGAGATCTCCCCACCCCCACCCCACCCCCATCTTCAGTAAGAGAGACACGAGCGATCAGAGTGGGTCAGTAACTGGAGTACCAGTGGCACGAGGAAGTCAGATGGAGTCCAAGGTCAGCGCCTAGAGCCATCGCAGTGCACTGAGGCATAACCACAGGTCCCAGGTTTGGAAGCATCTTTTCATTGTCTGCTGTTTATTCGCAGCTGCCGCCGCAGGATATCCATCGTGTCATGCTTTGTGTCTGCACATTCGGTGCAGCACTTGCAGGCCTGCAGAGACTGATGCTGTTGATATATGTCATCTCCTCTGAGTGCCAGTTGGCCGAGCTTCCTCGGATGCGAATGACGAACAGGCAGCCTCTGACAGTCCCGAGACGGAGTGGTGAGTAGCGTGAGACAGCCATTTGTTTTAAAACTGGTCTCAGAACTGCAAACGCTTTGTCATCTGTCTGAAACTGGTGCTGCCTGGAAATCAGACTGTCATTTGTTTAAGGGCAGCATGGTGACACATACTTGTGTGTGTGTGTGTGTGTATGTGTGTGTGTTAGTTGCTCAGTTGTGTCCGACTCTTTGTGACCCCATGAACTGTAGCCTGCCAGGTCCCTCTGTCCATGGAATTCTCCAGGCAAGAATACCAGAGTGGGTTGCCATTCCTTTCTCTAGGGGTTCTTCCCAACCCAGGGATCAAATCTGGGTCTGCTGCCTTGCAGGTAGATTCTTTACTGTCTGAGGCACCAGGGAAGCCCCTGTAATTACCTGTTAGTTTCAGTGATGCCCGTTTGAAACATGTGTTCTGCGTTCAGCAATGAAACAAAGAACTGCCAACCTGGAGGTAAAAGTGAAGGATGTGAGGACGTGAGACAAGGTGCTTCTAAAAATATTTCAAGAGCAGAATTAGTGCTTTAGTTAGCTAGGCACCTAAGATCTTCCAAAAATCACGCATAAGCTTTTGTGGGTATATACTGATGTACCTTTCTTTCTTTGATTCTTAAAGCTGTCTACAACTCATGGAAGGTAAAACATTCCTGCTTTAGTAAGGACGGCCATGGATTCTTTACTCGTCACATCTGAATTCAGGTTTTATTTGCAAACTAGAGCAGGCTGGCAGCCGTTACTAACAACTGATATTTAGAGGGGAGGCAGGCTCCATTTCCACCGGACCAGTAAAAGCTAACATTTTAAGACTGGATGCAATGACGGACATGAGCCGGCATGGTTCCCGCCCTTGGATGGATTACAACCTGTGATGTCATGGCCTGTACAGAGGAAAATTTGAGATCCATTTCAAGACTTCTCCTATCTCTATAACCTATGTAGCGGTATACTGTATACATAAAAATGCCATGTATCTACTTATATATGAGTACATATGTATATGTATGTACTATATATATATGATATATGAATGTATATGTATGTACTATATATATGATATATGAGTATATAAGTAGATACATGGCATTTTTATGTATACAGTATACTGCTACATAGGTTATAAAGATAGGAGAAGTCTTGAAATGGATCTCAAATTTTCCTCTGTACAGGCCATGACATCATATGGGCTTCCCTGGCTGCTCAGTGGTAAAGAATCTGCCTGTCAATACAGGAGATACAGGTTTAATCCCTGGTTTGGAAGATCTCCTGGAGGAGGAGACGGCAACCCACTCCAGTATTCTTGCCTGGAAAATCCCATGGGCAGAGGAACCTGTTGGGCTACAGTCCACATGGTTACAAAGAGTCGGACACAACTTAGTGACTGAACTGAACTGAACCGATGTATATACACACCCACACAAATACATACTTCGGGAACTGTAGTTTTATGGAGTCTCTTCTTTACCTTTTCTATTGGTTTCAAAACTGCAAAAATGTCCTGGAAACTCCACAGCCCTCGTTATGAAACTGTTCCTTGGGAGTTGGCATGAGTGCCAGGCAAAGGGCACAAAGGTGAAGGAACTGGTTCAAAGTCACCTCTCAGGTCTGGGATAGAGCCTTGGCTGCCTCTGTCACCGGCATTCTTCATTTATGAGACAGGGTCAGCCCTCTCGGAGCGGAACATTTCATGGGACAAATGCAAAATGACTCAGGAAACGACGGCCCTTCAGCTCTGCCGGTGCATGAACCTGTGCTGTGAGCGGTATGAGGAGTTATTTCTCCTAAGGACCATCTTTAACTTAAGCAGTATGTCCTGAAGATGTCTTACAAGGGCAATGGAGATTTAGCCGGGGGCTAAGTGGGAGGAAGTGATGATGTACAAGGGGAGTCTTCAGAGACTCTGAAAAACCCATTAACGGAGAAGTTATTAATGTCTTTTTTATGCAGCTACAGTGCAGAGGCAGACCCGAAAGAAACCAATCCACATTATGAAACATTTCACAGAAATCTATTTTTTAAAATAGGAGAATGCTATAACTGAAGTCTTGAGGTAGGAACGGAGTACGTGCCTGGCCTCCTGGGCCGGCTGCAGATTTTCTAGAGAATAAAGGGAAAGTCTCCCTAAGCCTTTAGTTTGAGACAAAGAAATTGAATGAAATCTCCTACTAGTAACATTTGATTATCTTTTTTATTTTTCTTGTTCTCATGTTTAATTTTCTTCCTTTTTCTCTTGTATTTCCCCAACCCAACCCTAATACCTCCAGGCCTTTGTTAACTTGAATTTAACTTTAAAAATATCAAACTATTAAACCTTCATTAGGCATGGATGTGATATACAGTGAAGTGAATTCCTCAGAAGTAAATGGTAGAATATTCATCCATGAAGATGATGTCTCAGAACTATTATCAGAGGGAATAAACTTAGAAACTTTTTTTCTCCCATAGTATTGCCAGATTTGCATTCATTTTCATTAGACTAAAAGGTCTTTGTAACAGAAACAGTGGCTTATTCAGCTTCTTTAAAAAATTTTTATTAGAGTATGGTTGATATCAGTTCAGTTCAGTTCAGTTCAGTTGCTCAGTTGTGTCCGACTCTTTGTGACCCCATGAATCGCAGCACATCAGGCCTCCCTGTCCATCACCACCTCCCGGAGTTCACCCAGACTCACGTCCATCGAGTCAGTGATGCTGCATGAGCTTCAGGTATACAGAAAAGTGACTCAGTTATACATATACATGTATTCATTCTTTTCTGATTCTTTACCCATATAGGTTGTTACAGAATATTGAGTAGAGTTCTCTGTGCTATACAATAGGTCCTTGTCGGCTATCTATCTTATGCATAGTAGTGTTGTTTGTTAATCTCAAACTTCTAGGTTATTCCTCCAGCTGTGTTTCCCCTTTGGTAACCATAAGTTTGTTTTCAAAATCTGTGAGTCTATTTCTGCTTTGGAAATAAGTTCATTTGTATCATTTAAAAAAATTAGATTTTACGTATTAGTGATATTATGTGATGTTTGTCTTTCTTTTCTGACTGACCTTAGTTAGTATGATAAACTCTAGATCCATCAATGTTGCTACAGATGGCTGTATTTTGTTCTTCTTTATGGCTGAGTAATATTCCACTGCATATGTATGTCACATCTTTGTCCAGTCGTCTATTGATGGACATTTAGGTTGCATCCATGTCTTGGCTATCATAAACAATGTTGCAACGAACATTGGAGTGCATGTATCTTTTCTTATTCAGTCTTATATCTCTTCCTCAGAGCTCAGACAGAGTACACAGTAGGAGATAACAATATGCTTGTCAGATGAATAAATTCTAGATCCATTAAATTTTAGTTCAACAATTGCACAGTCAAGGACTTCCTTCTACAGACCAGACCTTCTGCCAACTGCTGGGCCTTCTGAGATGAGTTAAGATGCAGCTCTTACCTTCAACAGCCTTAGAGTGGGGTTGTGGGAAAGAGGAGGCCATTCTTCCAATGTGGGGTCAGGGAGAAAGAGGGCACAAGCAGATGCTCATCAGATGGGCAGAGGAGGAAGGGCATCCTGGAAAGAGGGACTAAAGGCAGGGAGGAGAAGGGGGCAGGGTGTTTGGACACTTGGTTGGCCGACGTTCCCAGTGACCTTGGCAAAGACTAACGTGGAGACATTGAGTATGTGGGGTGTAGGACCTGAAGAGCCTCAAACCATGGCCTGACACCCTTCATGTTCTGCTCAGGTCATTGAGTGCTCTTGAACACATAGTTTTAAATTAAGATTTTATTTTTAATGCTTTTCAGTTAGATATATATTTTATTAGGAGTATAATTGCTTTACAATGTTGTGTTATTTTCTGCTGAATAGCCAAGTGAATCAGCTATATGTGTGTGTATATATGCCAGTTCTATTCTCCCAATTTGTCTCACCCTCCCTTTCCTTCCCTGTATCTACATGTCCATTGAACAATATATTTTGAAACAGTAATATGCATACAGGTGCCAGAGAGGGGCATGAAACAACAGAATCAACTTCAAGGAAATGCAAACGTGTTTCTTGAATCCAGTTCTCTCAGTTCCCTGGGCACAGTGATAGGTAGAAAGAAAAATGGTAAAACCAAATATCACCAAATAAAAGTTAAAAAAAATATTCACTTGAATTTGTCCAATGTCAGTCCAGTTGTCACTATACACTTTTGTGCCCCCATAACATCTTTGAAAGAGAACCCAGAGTGAAGTATGTTCTAGAAGGAATCTGTTGGAGACCCAGCAGGTGATGTTTTTGTGTAACGATTTATGACCCTCTCACGCTGGTCTTCACCTTGGACTTCCCTGGTGGCTCAGACGGTAAAACATCTGCCTACAATGCAGGAGACCCAGGTTCAATCCCTCAGTCAGGAAGATCTCCTGGAGAAAGAAATGGCAACCCACTCCAATATTCTTGCCTGGAAAATCCCATGCACAGAGGAGCCTGGTAGGCTATATTCCACGGGGTCACAGAGAGTCGGACACGACTAAGCGACTCCACTTTCTTTTTACTTTCACCCTTGTCAGTTATCTTGCTGCTTGTTTTAAAATGCATGGTGGCTTGCTCAGACCATCGTTTAGCTGTTTGGTCTTTAATAAACTACTTAGTATTTTCACTTGTTAAAAGGGAGCATAGGAATAAGTGATACTGCCAACTCTCGAATTCCTGGACAGCAGTGATTTCTTATTTGATCCTTTTTTTTCCTCTATCCTTTACTTTTCATCTTGATCTAGCTGGCTAATTCATCTTATATTCCAATTTTTGTTTTCTCCCTCCTTCGTTTCTCCTTTTCTTTCACTTTTATTTTCTTTCTTGGACATAGGAAAAAAAAAATAAAAAAGAACCAGAAACTTTCTTCTGCTTATATATGAAGTTAAAACACAGAAACGAGAGAGATGATTTTTAATAGCTGTGCCAGAGAGTTTAAAGAGGATATTTCTGACTCAGTTGAATTTTAAACCTTGCTAAGATGGGTTTTCATGGGGTTCTCAAAGCAAGAGGTAAAGGCAGGAGGAGAAGGGAATGACAGAGGATGAGATGGTTGGATGGCATCACCAACCCAATGGAGATGAGTTTGAGCAAACTCTGGGAGTTGGTGATGGACAGGGAAGCCTGGAGTGCTACAGTCCGTGGGGTCCCACAGTCGGACATGACAGTGACTGAACTGAAGATGGGTTTTCACCTTTTATTGAAAATCTGATTAAAATTGTTTTTACCTCCTCACCAACCCCCAACAATTTTGCATCCAGTAACAGGAAACCATCTCCCACCCCCAGAGCCGCTCAGGGATCTCAGGTTCGGAAGGCTTTGTGTATTCAGAAATCAAAGGTGAGCCAGAGATGGAGATTGTCCACGCACATTGTTGAGTTCATTTTAGGCTCAACCTGCTTTCTTTTACTTCTCTTTTTTGCTTTTTCTAACTCTCCTCCACAGCCTCCAACCCCACATGCGGACAGTTCCCGGTTGTGTCAGGTGGCTGGTTGGAAACAGCACCTGGGCCCTCCTGTGTGCGCCTTGGAGAAGGGCCGTCGCCCCTGCCGTGGGTCGCTCAGCTGGGAAAGGCCTCCCGCAGATTTCAAGCTGCAGGGGAAATGCAAACCAGGTTGCCAGGCTCCAAGAGAGAGAGACAGAATAGTAATAAAATGCGGCTAGGAGTGCAGCTGTGGGGGGAGCTCCCAAGTCACTCCTTTTTATTTTATAAGATATATTAAATTGCTTGCTCTGCATTTTATAGAATGATAAGCCAGAAGTCTCAGAGTCTACCTACCGTGTGGAAAAGCTGGGACGGCTGAGGTGGACGCGTGGTGGTTGTCTGACCCAGCAATGATTTGTCAGATGGCCACGAGTGTTCTGGGCAGATTTTGCAACCTGTGGATTTAGATATGAAAGGCTGACCAGCAGGCTGTGCTGGGGTGATCTGCCATGATGGAAGTGGGTGTGTGCATGTGTGCGCGTGTGTGTGTGTGTGTAACTGTCCATGTGCTTGTGACTCCTTCACAAGCTAGGCTGCTGAGTTTTCACTCGGCAAACCCTTTGCATCTTCATTTTTAAATCTTCAAGTTAAAAAAAAAGAGAAATTAAGACATTACAATAGCATTTAAGATCATTCAAACATCTGGTTCACCAGGTTGACTTTGAGGAGATAAAGATTTCTTTCTTACGAACTAAAGGGTTTCATTTTGCGACTCCCAGATGTCAGCTATCACACCTCCTAATGCTCAGAATATTGCAAACAGGAGAACAAAGTCATCTTCTGTTGGAACAACATCCTTACGAATACTGAATGTCATAAGGTTTGGGGCAGGGGGTACTCCTCCAGGGTTTCCAATATTATGATTGAGAGAAGATTCTTTTTCCACTTTTTTACCCTGGGAAATGGTGTGATTTGTATTCATTCCATAAGTTCTACTTTTTGACTTTTAAATGAAGTAAGATTTCCCACATATAGACTTGTATTAGAAAAGAGGATTCTAACAGGTCCAGCGTGCTCTTGTCTGGGCCCTTGAGGGGTCTCCTGCAGTGATGATCTGGGTTCTGGGCCACTGAGGACTTTAAGATGGTTCTTTCAGACTTCCTGCTCTGCCACCTGCGAGTAAGGATGGAGGAATCATTGATTTGAGCCATCAGAGATCCTCACTTTGGTGGCCCCTTCAATCCCAAATGGTACACTTTTGCTCTGAGCACTGCCGTACTAGCATCGTGATAGAAATTACAGATGAGGGGCAAATGATGTTCTTATCTCCTGATATTGCCTTGTCCATTCTCCCAAGATGACTTTGGGTAGTAACACGCTATTAGCTGGGCTAGACAGATTTTTTTTATTGTCCCTGTGGCTTAAAAAATATTTATTTAGAACAGGAACAGAAAGGGGCTTAAGTTTCAACAATTTCCAGTTAATCTACCGTATTAGTTTCCGATTGCGGCTGACTAGATATTTACATTTTGTTGTTTAGTTGCTTATGTCATGTCCGACTCTTTTGTGACCCCACAGACTGTAGCCAGCTTCTCTGTTCCTGGGATTTCCCAGCCAAGAATACTGGAATGGATTACCATTTCCTACCCTAGGGGCTCTTCCTGACTCAGGGATCAAATCTGTGTCTCCTGCACTGGCAGGCAGATTCTTTACCACTGAGCCACCTGGGAAAGACTCCAGATACTTAGTGGGGTCAAATAAAAAACCTCAACTTTGTAAGGAGGCCCTTGATTTGAAAAGGTTATTTCAAGGGGGATTAAGGGACTGTTGCAATAGAGGGAATCTCTGGCCATCAAGGTGCAAGCTTCCTGATCTTCCTCTGAGATCAGGAAGAACAAAGCCTTCTACTATAAAGAAGGAGGAGTGCGCAGGGCTAGAAAGAACCAGATATGGAAAGGGGGATGAGTGAGGAGGGTGGCAAGATACGATAGTGGATCTAGGGGTGTTCCTCCTTGAGGTCCTCCTATGTTTAGGCGGGAACATTAAGGAGGGGCTGTTTGCAGGTTCTGGCAGTGGGTGGGTCAAAATTCAGGGGTCAGGAGGGAGAGAAACTTAAGCAATACTATTGTGGCAAGTGTTTTGTTCCATTTGACAGTGTGGACAAAACAGCTCAGCTAATCATTTAGGAGGCAAAGAGAGGAGATTTTGATGGTTGGTGTCTTGTGTTAGGTAAACAGAGGGTATCCATGAGTTGTATCTAAGCCCTAGGGGTCTTTGTGGTGAGTCATTTCTCCAAGCTCAGAATGGCAGGGCAACTTTTTAATGTTGGCCATTTTCCAGGATTACGGGCTCAGGTAAAACTTGACATTTGGAAGTGGCTTAAAACAACACACATTAATTATCTGACTGTTCGGGACGCCAGAAGTTGGACATGGGTGCCGCTGGGTTAAAATCCAGATGTTGGCAGGGCTGTGTTCCTTGCTGGGGTTCCAGGGAGAGATCTGTTCTCTCTGGTTTTGAAGTTTCTATGGGCTGCAGCCTTAGCTTGTGGCCCCTTCCAATTCTCAAACCCAGCCTTGGCCAGTGGAGTTTTTCTTACCCTGCATCACCCTGACACTACCCTTCCACCTCTCTCTTTCACCTGGATAATCTCCCTTTGTTAGTCAGCCAGTAGCATCTTGATTCATTTTACCTCATAAGCTAACATATTCCCAGGTTCCGGAAAGTAAGATTTGGACATCTTTGGGGCTATTTTTTTTTTTTTTTGCCTGGGACTGTGCATACCTGGACGAATTCTGGAAGGCACAAAAGGCTCATCTTTACAAACACTACTTGTTCAAGTACTTATCATTTTTTTTTACTTCAGTCAGTAGCTCTCAAAGTTTTTCACCTGGGTTCTTTGTGTGTGCATGCTAAGTCCCTTCAGTTGTGTCCGCCTCTGTGTTCCCCTACAGCTCCTCTGTCCATGGGATCCTCTAGGCAAGAGTACTGGAGTGGGTTGCCATGCCCTCCACTCTTAACATTTCTTGAGGATCTCAAAGGCCTTTTGTTTCTGTGGGTTATATCTACTGATATTAACTGCTTTAGGAATTAAAACTGACAAAATTTGAACATATTTATTTATTGATTCATTAAAACTGTCCATCATAAACTCATTAATATGATTAACATTCTGATTAAAAATAACCATATTTCCTAAAGCAAAATTTTTGTGAGAAAACTGACATTACTTCACAGTTTTACAGATCTCTTGAATGTCTGGTTTGATAGAAGACAGCTGAGTCTCATGTCTGAGTCTGTGTTCAATCTGTTGCAACATGCAGATTGGTTGAAATATATCAAGAACATCCAGCTTCACATAGACATGTAGTTGAAAAATAAAGAAATGTTTTAATAGTCTTTATATAGATAATCGTGGGTGTACTTCTTTGATATCACACTTACATTTGACATTTAAAAGAGTGGTATTCTTTACAGGTTAGTTGCAATGTGGAATATGAAAACACAACAAGGTTCTGGAGAAGGGGACAACAGAGGATGAGATGGTTGGATGGCATCATCGACTCCATGGACGTGAGTTTGAGCCAACTCTGGGAGATAGTGGAAGGACAGAGAAGCCTGGCGTGTTGCAGTCCATGGGGTCACAAAGACTTAGTGAGTGAATAACAGCAACAGTAAAATCCAGTGGTCTTGCACTTTGAATAGCTCTTTTAGCCTCACGTTACTTTATAATACCATTCTTTGATCATTTGAAAAAAATGACTTGCAGAGTTATGAAGACCTTCCAATTGTCACATTTTTTAGTACAACATCAAGAAATCCTTGGAGGTGGAGATGGCAGTCAACTCCAGAATTCTTGCCTAGAGAATTCCGTGGACAGAGAAGCCTGGCAGGCTGCAGTCCATGAGGACTGCAAAGAGTCACACACGACTGTGCGACTAACACAGGAAACCCTATTTGCTAATATCACAACTAAGTTCATCAGAAAAATCTTTAAGTGTTGGCAAGCTCCCATTGACAATGCGAGTTTTCGAGATTTCTGTTTTTCTCTTGAAAGGTCAAATTTTATCACTGGCAACAAGCCTGCCTGTGTTGACATTTGCACTCACCATACAAAAGCCACGGTGATGTCTGAGCAGAGTGTCTGACAGCCACCTGGACTGACAGTCACGACAGTGAAAGCAGAGACAAATTCAGTTTCACTTAAATAGGTTCATGATGAAGCAATACAAGCTACTGATGTTATTAAATATCAACATGGTTTTGGAGATATTCTTTATAATGAAATGGCAAGTCTGTACGTTGTACGGCTGCTCCATCCTAAGCCAGCAGTGGTGAGGTGGGGGTCAGCTCTGGGTCCCACTGGGTGGGATGGCTCTTGACCAGGGTTCATGACAACAGGTGTCTCTGAGGGGCCATGTCCCAGGAAGAGCCATCTCCTAGGAAGGAAAGAAGGATTGTGTGGACACGCTCCTTGGTGGAGGTGTGTTTGAAAGCATTGCAGCCTGTTTCTACAAGGACGTGCCTCTGAAAGTTCAGGTTTTCCTAATAAACGATCACTCCTGGGCTGAGAGGGTCTTTTCTGATTTGCACTTTCACCCACGTCCAGTTAGCAGACTGACTAGATTTCAGGGCATCCCCAGGCTTATGCACACGTTGACGTGTCTGGCCAGTCCATTCAGCAGGCAAATGCTACTTGCTCCGAGCATCACGTACAGCGCAGCCCCGAGGGGGTTTATTTCTTCCAGCAGCCAGGTGTTCAGGCCTGAATCCCTCCTCACAAACCGGAAAACTAGCATTGTCCTATTTGTCTCTCTTCAGCTAATCGGAAATTCTTCAAGCATTATCTGTCGCCGCTGAGCCTTCATGCTGCCTTTCAAACTACCCAGCTGCACAGACAGAGGTGCTTGTCTCCCGCGGGTCCCTCGTCATTTGCAAGTGCCAGTTGGTAGTTTCATATCATCGCAAATGTCAGGGCCCTGGCGGGATTCTAATTTTAGTCCCTTTCTATCCTTCTCCCTCTGTTTCTAGAAATGGCAGAAACACCCTGCTTTTCAATAAGGGTACGCTGAGGATTCCTTCACGTGTGTCTTAAAGCTCTGAGCTCATCTGGCTCTTGGAAGGCTTTATTTATTTATTTTTTAAATCTCAAGGGAGATTACATTATCAACAAGAGACATTTGACTGGTTCCTAATGAGCAGATGTTGGAAAAGCAGGATATGCTCTATTGTACAGGTTTTTCATGCTTTCCAATTCTTTACTATTGTGAAGCCATGAAGTCTTATTAAACTGTAATTAATGAGCTGTTTGGATTATTGAATGTTATAGTCTGCCTGTAATTTGCCTTAATCAAATAGGGCTTTACTTCCCCTTATAGCTCAAAGTCCAGGGTGGTCCGGAGGTTCTGTGATGTCCCATATCCCAGCCTCCCTCCATCATTCGTTCTCTCACCCTTGCCTTCCAGTTTTTGTCTTTTTGTCTCATAGTTGCAAAATGGAGGCTGTAGCTCCAGCAACGTAGTCACATGCCAGGCTGGGGGAAAAAGAGGCATCAATAGCCTGCCTTCTTCAGGGGCTTTTGTATGTTCTGATTCGGGAGAGATTGGCATCTCCAGGGTTTAATGTCTGCATCACTTGGGCCAGAGCTATCTCATGACCCTGATCCCCACCCATGCACCCCTTGCTCAGGCAAGGGGTGAGACTGAGAATTTCTAGCAGGATGTATCACTGCCCTAAATGAACCTGGGATTCTGCAGTAAGCAACTGGAAGAATATTTGATGTACTATCCACAAAGATATCTATCTTAATTCTCTTAAGACTCATAACCGATCCTGCTTTCATCTGCCCCTGACTTTGAGTAGTCTGGTGTTCTAGTTTCTGATAGGCACTGCTCTGGACTCTCAATGTTTTCCCCATTAACCTCGTCATTTCTTCCTCAGAGTCCTTAACGCGTGGCATGCGACTGTGTACAGAAACCCTCAGGTATCTTCACTCCATCCTCAAGTCTGTGCGTTGCAGTGTGCAAACAAAGCCATGGCGCTTCATTCTGGAGACTGAGGCACAGTTCAGGTTTCTCATACCCACACGTCTGCAGCTTTCTAGGCCTTGTTTCCACGTTCATCCTTGGTAACTGGATTTTTATGAGACTTATCCCCTTAGGGCCTCAGCACTTCTACCCATTCCGAAGTCGGTTTTGTTCTCTGGACCGTTGGAAAGTTGTGCATCCCGTGACTGCTAAGTACCTCTTGGAAAGTCTCAGCGCTCTAAGCTGTGGTCCTCCCTAGAGATCCCAGAGAGAAGAACTCACGCCAGGTGTGTTCTGTATTATGTGTGTAACCCCTGAGTGCACTGCAACCACATTCCCTGGACTTAATGCACTTACATCGTCAGGGGAACCTGGGAGAGGCTCAAATTGAGGATTTTCCCTCCAGTCATTGTGGCTATTCTCACATGACCTGTGGTCAGGGGAGGACAGATGCAATGATTTGGACAGGAAATCTGATTTAGTACTTTTCTGTCCAGCGAGGATGACTGCTGGGGAGAAACTTAGGATTCTGGAGCCAGAGGGGATCTGGATACTGCTGGTCAAATGCCCACATGGACGAATGAGGACACCTCGCTTTGAGGAGAGTGAGTGATTATTAACAGAAGTCTTGCTGGTAGTCAGGGCAGATCTGGGCTTAGAATATAAGGTTTTTTTTCATACTGGTTATAGGGATTGACTTTACATTAATTTTCAAGGGAAAGGTTTTTATCTTCCTACGCCTGTCCCCTTTCCTTAGGAATGCTAGAACTACCAAAAGCCTCCTGGCTAAAAGGGCAGTGGGTTATCTCTGAGACGCCCAGGCCCCTGGTACCAACAGGTAGAACTGAAAGTTTGTGAGAAGACATTAAATGATCTCAATTAAATCTTATATTTTCCATCATGCTGAGCACTTAAGTCTTCCCTTTTCCTGCATGTAAAAAGTATTTCATGGTTGTTTACTTGTTAAGTTTTGTCTGATTCTTTTGTGACCCCATGGACTGTAGACTACCAGGCTCTTCTGTCCATGGGGTTTCCTAGGCAAGAATACTGGAGTGGGTTGCCGTTTCCTTCTCCAAGGGATCTTCCTGATCCAGGGATTGAACCCACGTCTCTTGCATCTCCTGCATTGGCAGGCGGGTTCTTTACTGTTGAACCACCAGGGAAGCCCCAAAGTATTTTGTTACTACGTATTATATCATTAGGATTGCTTTATATAATTAACCTGGAAGGAAAAGAAATGTTGGGTTTTAAAGGAAAGTCATCAGAGATGTGTTTAATTGACCGCAGTGACTTTTTTAGTGCAAAATAAAGTCCGATATACAGAGAGATCAATCACATCACATATTTTCTTAATTGCGCTTTTCTCTTGAGTGCAATCCAAAGCATCAGTGCCACAATGTTTAATGCTTACATTCTAAGGCTCCATTAGCAGTTCCTGTGGATGGACTTCTATGCTTGAGGAGGTGCTTTCAAAACATCCAGAGACCTGGTCCCACTTCCTTTCTCTGTACCCTCCAGATCCTGGATTAATTGGTCTCGGGTGTGTGCTCAGCATAGGAATCACCAGACAATAAGGACGGAAACAACAGCAACTGCAACAAGACCAACTCCCCAGGTGATGCTAAAGTGCAGTTAGGGAAGAGAGGAACATTTTTATGTGTTTATCAAAACATTGCTTAAATAGAAGTAATCCGTTTTCGTGAACTTTGATGCACATTTTATTCTCCTTTGTGAAATGTTATGCATAGGTCCTTTTGTCTGATTTACCTGAAGGCATACTTGAGGTATCTATGATGAATTTAGATATTGCGCTCAGTGGTATCTCATTTACAATCATGGTTTTGTTATAACCATTCCTTATGGCAAAATCATCCATCGCTTCCTACTGAGGGAAAGCTGGTCTCAGTAGAAGAGGTGGTCAGATTTCATGTGTCATCAAAGTATTCCAATCATTATTTAACAATTAGTTCTCTGGCAGATAATGATAGTTTCCCCTCAATATCTGTTCTCTCTTCTTCTTTAATAATAAATCTTTGGAATGGCTATCTGGGCACATAATTTCCCAGGACAAAAATGAAATTCCTCAATTTCTTTCACCGCTGGCATGGCCATATCATTCAGTTCTACCTAACATGATGTATACATGGTGGCTCAGATGATAGAGTCTGCTTGCAATGCAGGTGATCTGGGTTTGATCCCTGGGTCGGGAAGATCCCCTGGAGAAGGAAATGGCAACCCACTCCAGTATTCTTGCCTGGAGAATTCCATGGACAGAGGAGCCTGGTGAGCTGTATATTCTACAGGGTTGCAAAGAGTCAGACACTTTCAGACTGAGTGACTCACTTTAAAATGATGTGAGCAGAACCTGAGCAGATGTTGTGTGAGCACCTTCCGGAAACATCCTTAGAGGGAGGAAGCATGCACTCTTGCCCTTTCCTCTTCCCCTCGGGCTCCTTCCTTCTGGATGTGATTCTAGAGCAGAGGCCTCCGCCTTGGTCAGCAAGGTCACCGCCATGTGGTGGGGATGACTGAGATCCTAGTCACGGTGGGGCCATCACACCTTGTCTACAGGAGAAATAAACCAGGTATTTCTTACTTCAGCCACTGTTATTCTGTGTTTTCTGTTTCATTATCCTCAAAATGAACTCATCACCCGTTCTGAATTACAGCTGGATGTACTACTACTGATCAGGGGAGGAGCATATTGAGCAGAGTCCAAGTTCACAGATGTGTTTTGAAAATATCAGAGCCCTAAGAAAGCCCATTTGATGCCACTGATACTTTTTCAGAGTCCCTGTGCTTCATCCACTCTCCAGTCTGTCTTAATTATATTTTGGCTTCCCTGGTTGTCTAAATTTTTCCTCTTTCCATCTTGATGAATTATAATCAAAGTTGGCAAAACCAAGAGGCAGATGAGGTGATAAAACCTGCTGTCTCGAGGACATGAAATTACTTCTTGATGGGCCTCCAATTTCACTTCCTCAAGGTCCATACCTGTCACATGGGTTCTGAGCACAATATGTCTCAAAAATAAAATTATTACCTAAAAGGACTAGGGTTGAAGATGAACAGAAATTCTTTCTCAGGCTAGATTCATCACATGAGTCCTTAAATGGAAGCAAACCACTGAGATTTTAGTGTGTGACATTAGTTATTGGACAGTGGTTTTGATAAATCAGGAAAATTGTGTATTGAAAGCAAAAATACAGACATAGGAACCAATATCTAACGCTGCTAAAGGATGTTGAAATTGTATACAACTGTGGCAGGAAAATGGTCAAATCCCAGTGCATTATCAAATCATTTACTATCATTGAACAGAAATCAACTGTTTTTGATGTGGCAATGGTTAGAGCAACAGCAGAGAGAGGACCAAGAAGTGGTCTTCTGTACCATTTGGGTAGTTATTCAAGCTTTTCACCTCCTAATCTCCTACTGGACCCCATGGAATTTGGTACACGTGATATAGTGTATACTGGTATAGAAATACTAGATGACTTAATGTATTACAGAAAGTATCTCAGAATTTATAAAAAGATTGAAACCAACAGAGTGTTCAAGATGAATAAGAAATCTGTTAAGGCATAAAAAGTGACTTATATAAGAGATCATAAAGATTTTATACTCAGTTTGGACAAGAAAGCTCAAGACATGATAATGATTTCAGAGCATCTTTTGACATGAAGACCTAAACAAAATATTATGAATTAAGATGCACCACAGATTTCTTGATTTACAGCAGATAAAGGTAAATTAGAAGACTGTACATGGTGGAAGAAAAAAAAGGAAAGCATTTTACTTTGAATTGAATTTTAAAATTTTAAAGTGATTAATCAAATTATTTAGACAGTGAGTGATTCACAGTATTTTGATTGACTCAGCCCTGAGGCTGAGGTAAACAGTTCATTACAGAGAATAGAAGACAGCAGAAACAATTTCATTGAATCAGCTGGATATGTGCCCAAGTTTTGCAAATACATGAGGAACAGCAGAATTCTTCTAATTTTAGGAAAGTTGGAGTAATGATTAATTAGATCGGGAATTTGTCTCTGTAGTAAAAGGTGAACTTGACAATAGATGGAAATAATGGAGTTTCTATTCTAAGAAACATTTTCCCCGAAGCAATCTTGCCTTTACCGGGACTAGGTAAGCAAATTTTGAAGTTATTCCCTTCAGATTCCCAAAGAATGGTGAAGCTGTGAAAATGAAGACTCTTAGTGTTAAACTCTCAAATAAGGAAAGGGACAGGGTAATGGGCTTGATGAAATGCAAACCCATCAATTGCACCTCTGATTTTACTCAACTGAAGTGAGTGGGATGATTTTTCTGCCTGTGTCTGCTCAGGTACAGAGAATGTAGACATGGAGTCAATTATTTAAGTCATATATGTTTGAAAGTCTGATTTGGGGCCACAGTTTAACTTGACTGCTCTTAAGCAGGTCCTCTGCATGTTTTTTTCCTGTTACATTTTATTCTGCTGTATAACTGAAGGCTGTGTATAATGACAACAAATTCATTTATAACAATGATTGATTTGTTTTTCAAAAGAAACAAAATCAATGATCACATTCTGCAATGAGAGATGTGAACTGTTGAATAACTAGCTGCTTAATTTCTTCCATATGAGCAATTGAATAGCTCTCCTGTCTCATTTTTAAACCCAAATGATAGGAGTCTTTCTCAAATCTAAGCATAGACACTACTTTCGTCTCATTTTTTTTTTTAACTCAAATTCTATGATTCTTTGTTTACTCATCATAATACTTTGCCGATATAGTCAGGCTCATTTCAAAGAAACTCTATAGAAAGTTTTCTTTAACAGATATTTCAAGCTTGTTCTTTAAAGATAACTTGTATGGCTCACTTACCTAATTGAACAGTCTAAATAATTTGTAGAATTTTCAGATGTGTTCTAGGCAATCAATTATTTCTTTGTTTTTACATATTAATGTAATTTTAGAGCAAGCAAGGGAATTTTCTTCCTAGTCCACAGAAACAAGAAAAGTAAAAATATGCCATTAAGCTTGACTACAGATACAAAGTTTTAAAATTCATGGTAGGTCATCAATAGTCTTAAATGTGGTTTAACTCCATATGGTTTCATTGTATGTAAACAATAGTGGAAAAAGGATGGTGATGTTCTTACAGTAATGGAATTATTCATAACTGGAAGTCACTAAGAGATTATCTATTTCAACTTCATATTCTAATTTTAGATTAACTAAATTAATATTTGATTTTCCCTCGTGGCTGAGTGGTAAAGTATCTACCTGCCAGTGCAGGAGACACAAGTTTGATCCCTGACCCCTGAAGACCCACTGGAGAAGGAACTGGCAACCTGCTACAATATTCCTGCCTGGGAAATCCACGGACAGAGGAGCCTGGCAGCTACAGACCCAATATTACTGTAGCTGCACCTCCATCTCAGCAGGATGTACTGTTCTGTTTTAGAGAACAACACATATTTAGACCAGCAGTTTTATTGGTCTATCTCCATCCTATTATCCCTAATTTCTTAGAGTATGGCCTATTACAATTTTTCCATATTTTTTATAACTATTTCAATAGCAAAAACTTGGAGCTTACCAGGGATTTAATATGACCAACCTAGACGGCATATTAAAAAGTGGAGATATTACTTTGTCATTAAAGGTCCATCTAGTCAAGGCAATGGTTTTTCCAGTGGTCATGTATGGATGTGAGAGTTGGACTATAAAGAAAACTGAGCACCGAAGAATTGATGCTTTTGAACTGTGGTGTTGGAGAAGACTCTTGAGAGTCCCTTGGACTGCAAGGAGATCCAACCAGTCCATCCTAAAGGAGATCAGTCCTGGGTGTTCATTGGAAGGACTGATGCTGAAGCTGAAACTCCAATATTTTGGCCACCTGATGTGAAGAGTTGACTCATTGGAAAAGACCCTGATGCTGGGAGGGATTGGGGGCAGGAGGAGAAGGGGACGACAGAGGATGAGATGGCTGGCTGGCATCACCGACTCGATGGACATGAGTTTGGGTAAACTCTGGGAGTTGGTGATGGACAGGGAGGCCTGGCGTGCTGCAGTCCCTGGGGTTGCAAAGAGCTGGACACAACCGAGCGACTGAACTGAACTGAACTACCAGGGATTGCAAAGAAATATCATATTAATCTGGAAATCAAACCTGATCCACCCATTTCAGAGATTGATGCTTTCAAACTGTGGTGTTGGGGAAGACTCTTGAGAGTCCCTTGGACTGCAAGGAGATCAAACCAGTCCATCCTAAAGGAAATCAACCCTGAATATTCATTGGAAGGACTGATGCTGAAGCTGAAACTCCTATACTTTGTCCATCTGATGCAGAGAGTCTATTCACTGGAAAAGATCCCGATGTTGAGAAAGATTGAAGGCAGGAAGAGAAAAGGGCAGTAGAGGATGAGATGGTTGGATGGCACCACCGACTGAATGGACATGAGTTTGAGCACACTCTGGGAGATGGTGAAGGACAGGGAAGCCTGGCGTGCTACAGTCCATGGGGTCACAAAGAGTCAGATATGACTTAGCCACCGAGCATGCACACAAGGATTCAAACTGAAATTGGTGTGACACCAAGAGAGGTCATGTCATTGCCTTGCCCTCTCTCTTGCAGTTTAAATAGTCTCTACTTAAGAGATCTTATTAAGTCTCTAAGTCTCTTGTTGTTTAGTCACTCAGTCATGTCCAGCTCTTTTGTGGCCCCATGGACTATAGCCTGCCAGGGTCCTCTGTCTATGGGATTTTCCATGCAAGTATACTGGAGTCGGTTGCCATGTCCTTCTCCAGGGGATCTTCCCAAACCAGGGATTGAACCCGTGGCTCCTGCATTGGCAGGCTGATCCTTTACCACTGCTCTAAGTCTCTACGTGTTCCTAATTCAACAGTAAGATGAATGGGAAGGGATGAAAGTATATTGGACTAGGAAGATTCTAGAATACAAATTACTCTGTATGCCTTTCTATCGGAGTGGAGAAGTTGTATTTGCTACATAAATCTGGAAGGTCTTTGCTATCTTGTCTGAAATGGTAGAGCACAGTTTTCCATGGAAGGAGTGAAATGATGAGATTAAGCTATTATCAGGTGAAACCACCTGCAGTCCCGATTTCAAAATATTTCTGCTTTCAAATGACTTCTCTGGAAGGAAAGGGGCTATAAATCCCCTAAATAAATAATAATAAATGTTCTGGTCTGTGTATGTATCACAGAAAGATTACTTTGGCATGCTGGCACTTAGCAAATGAGAAATGTCAAAACAAATAAACTGCTTAATCCATATTGGATCCTGACAAATTGATTTGGAAATTCTGTTTTTTCCTATCAGGTGCTGCTTCTGAGATGGATTGTTTCACATTTTTTTATGTCGGCTTTGAGGCCTTTGACTCATGCTATTGAGACTAGAAAGGCAATTTAGCAGTTCAGGGAGGTATCTGACAAAATGCTTTAAAAAAAGTTTTTATCACCTTTTTTATCAATTCAGATATTTTATATCACCCCTGTACAGAGTCATGGTAACATCAACTTTTCATGCTGGGACAAATAGTCTCTTTAAGTATCTATCACCATTTCCATCATTTTCCATTTACTGTTATTTCTTTCCGAATAGCTATAAAGCATCAGATTTTAAATTATGCAGAATCCTAGTGACTTTGCTAGTTATCATCATTTGATTCTTAACAAATTATTTTGTTGAAAACAAACTTGTGAGAAACTACTTCCTGCTCTATCAAATAAAGACTTTCAGGTTATTTATGGCCATAGTTTTAGTTATTTTTTATATTTTTCTTAAGGAATCACTGTCTTATAAAGTTAATATATAAGGTGCATAAGTATGTAAAACATATCCCGTTTGTCAATAAATCCCAACCAGAATCTCACAACAACACACTAAGGTTGCTGCTATTATTATCTGTATATTAGCATCAAGGAAACATACACACAAGTTTAATAAACTTGCCCCAAAGTCATAGGTGGTTAGTGATAGCACCTAGATTTGAACCAAGGTCATTCAATTAGAGACTTTGTGCTATGTTTCCTTAATACACAAAGGAAGGAAACTCTAAATTCTTTCTTGCAAGGAAGACACAATTTAAACCATTATATTCCTTTTTTTTTTGTAAATTTAATCCATTATGAGGGCTTTCCAGGTGGCACCAGTGGTAAAGAGGCCGCCTGCCAATGCAGGAAATGTGAGAAATGAATTTTCGATCCCTGGGTTGGGAAGATCCCCTATAGTTAGGAAGTAGCTACTCGCTCCTGATTTCTTGCCTGGAAAATCCCGTGGACAGAGGAGCCTGGCGGGCTACAGTCCCTGGGTTGGCAAAGAGTCAGACACGACTGAGCATGCATACAATCAGTTATAAAGCGCCAAGAATCCTGTTAACCTATTGGACTCTCACTCCAACTTCAGAGAAGGCTCCGCTCCCTCCGCTTCCTAACTGGGAGGAGTCCTGGGATGGATATGCCCCCAGGCAAAGCCCTCGCAGCAACATCCCATGGGAAGAGAGGACCATGTGAGGAATAGTAAGAAAGATACTCTCTGCCAGAAGTTGTAAATTGCTGACCACAAGCCAAATAGGGTGTGCAAATATATCTCGGCAGCTGAGCACTTTACTTAAAAAAAAAAAATTATTTATTTATTTTAATTTAATCATTTATTTAAAATTAATTTAATTTAAATTATTTAATAAATAAATGTATTTATTATAATTGCTTTATAATATTGTGATGGTTTTTGCCATATACCAGTACCAATTGGTTAAGGAGTATTTTCTGTATTAGTGGCCGCTGAGCCCTAATTCAACCTGCTAAAAATATCTATCAAATTATTAACCGTTGCAGCAAATATATTTTCCTAGACACTTTGCTAATTTTCTTCCTAAGGGATTTGAGGGGCTTATAACATTGAACATCATGGAAAGAGGGACAACTGGGTTGAATAATAGGATCAGAGGGAGTAGCTCTTTCCAGACAGTAGAAATGTGTTCTTATTTATAACTAATTATTGACTTTAGCTTCATGTTTCCTGGCAGCTAAAGACAAACGGAAAAGTTTGGGGTTTTAAAGTTATTTTTTCCTGACAAAATAAGTCCTAGAAGTTCATCCAAAGACAAAATTGAATCTGAAACTAGAGCGGACAGGTATATAGTACTGAAGGCCATCTACCTAGCTCACTGGGTTGTGTTACATACACGGACTGTGTACAGTGTTCATCAGAAACTTAAAACTATTCATACAAAACCTGCACACTGATGCATACAGCGGCTTTATTATAGTGGCCAAAACTCGGAAGCAGCCATGTCCTCCCATAGGTGAATGGACAAGTAAACTGGAAGAGACTAAACAGAAGCCTCCAACAGGGTCTTTAAATTCAAAGATATGGAAAATTTAAAAAAAATTATTAATTTACTTTAATTGGAGGCTAGCTGCTGCTGCTGCTAACTTTCTTCACTCATGTCCGACTCTGTGCGACCCCATAGACAGCAGCCCACCAGGCTCCCCCGTCCCTGGGATTCTCCAGGCAGGAACACTGGAGTGGGTTGCCATTTCCTTCTCCAATGCATGAAAGTGAAAAGTGAAAGTGAAGTCGCTCAGTCATGTCCGACTCTTAGTGACCCCATGGACTGCAGCCTACCAGGCTCCTCCGTCTGTGGGATTTTCTAGGCAAGAGTACTGGAGTGGGATGCCATTGCCTTCTCCAATTGGAGGCTAATTACTTTACAATATTGTAGTGGTTTTTGCCTGGAAAATGTTTCTTAATTGTCCCAAGATAAAAACAAAAAAATACGTACTTGTTTGGCTACTGGGGAATTTGGGTCACTCATGGTTGTTTGGTGACTCAGTCATCTCTGACTGTTTTGCAAACCCACGGACTGTAGCCTGCCAGGCTCCTCTGTCCATGGAATTTTCCAGGACATTTCCTCCTCCATGGGCTCTTCCTGACCCAGTGATCGAACTCAAGTCTTCTGTGTCTCCTGCATTGTAGGCAGGTTTTTACCGTTGAGCCACCTGGGAAGCCCGGTCTACTCGCAGTGTGAGGCTGACTGAGGCTGTAGAATCCTCCTTGGTTGTCCCTGGGCAATTTTCTATCTGTCTCTTATGCAATGTGTTCACTCCACAGGGCCTTTCCCTTGCATCAGATGGGCTAAGAAGCCTGCTGAGAACGAGGCAGGCCAGGCAGCTCCTTACTTTCCCGATCAAAGCAGATGGGGGAGCGGTAAGCAGCAGTTGAATTCCTCTAAGACCTGCCTTGCTAAGAGGAAAGTTGGTTTGTTCCAGTTTGTACTCAGCTGGCATAAAAGGAATTGCATGAATTGAAGTAATGATATCCTATTGTGCTTTGTCCAAAGCAATCTCAGGAAATTACGACCTTTGCTATTTTTTCCCCCCGTAAAAGTAAACTTGTGGATGATCGGCCATTAGGCTTTAACCTAAACCTGGCTTCCTGCCACTTTCTTTTCTCAAACTTGGAAACTCAAAAGATGATGTCAATTTATTGGTTGTCTCTTGGATGTCTTCTCATGCGGATTGGGCGGGCTTGGAAGAAAGGCAACGACCGAGTTTTAGGTGATATTTTGAGCTCTTGTTCAGGCTGGGCATTTTGTCTTCATAAGAGGGAATTTTAGTTGAAGGTTTTGCTCGATTCCTAGGGACTGTTCTTGAATGTGGAGCTGCCAGTGGGCTAGAGAGGCAATTCTGTTTGGGAGTACTTGGCACACTCTTGATGAGCTGAGAAAGAAGTAATGAGGCATCCTTACACACTTGTCGGGTTGTACCGACTCCATAGGCTGATGTCGCAAATGAAAGTTACATAAAGCAGTGCCCTCTGGCAGAGGGAGAAGCACCCTTAAGTGCTAACCAAAGGCCACCAGCTAAACTGAAAGACAGAGAAACGCAGAGGTTAATCTATGGTGCCCTTGTTGTGTGTGGAGCCAGGCTGTTTTATCTGTTGGCCAAGGAAGTCAGTGGGTGGAGTGGCTCAAGAAGGGAGGTGACAAGGAGCTGGAGGAAGTTCCCGGGCTGTTGTGGCAGCAGAAACTGCTGAGTTTATGCCAGACCCTTGAGCCTCTGGCAGAGCTTAGTGGTCGGAGTCTGAGAAGAAAAACGTGCTGATTGTGGAGGGGGGATTGGCGGGGCAGGGCTCAGCTGTCAGAAAACGCCACAAACCAGCTCTCTCTCCTTCTCTCTTCCAATGGAGGGAAAATTAAAAGACAACAACCAAACTTTACTATTACCTGTGTGTTTCATAGTCAACTTGTAGCTGTGGAAATATTTACTGCTGGTTGCTTTTACTGGAGATGGCCCTGCACCAATCGTATGCCTAATATCACCAATTAATTCTTCTTGCTTTATTTCTGGGCAGGGCTTAGTTCAATCCATGAAACTTTAGTTAAGATAACACGGAACAGTGCTGTGCAAGTGTTCTTTCTTTCAGTCCCACAGTTTGGGTTTAAGGATGTGGATCTCTATTTTAATGCAATATCAAGAATTTAAAACTTGGACATTTGCCGACATGGATGCTCATTCATTTTGTGTAGCTGTGAGATGAGAACTTAAATTTCCAAATGGAGGAAAGTTATGTACCCCTCCCCTTCCCTGCCCCTTGAACTATAACTTATTTATCACGTGTGCGTGTGTGCAAATTCACTTCAGTCATGTCTGACTCCTTGAGACCCCATGGACTGTAGACCCATCGGGCTCCTCTGTCCATAAAATTCTCCAGGCAAGAATACTGGAGTGTTTTGTCATTTTCTTCTCAGCAAAATAGAATGACTCCTTGCTGCCCTTCAACTGGCTCAGTTGGGTATATGTCTGTATGTGTGTGTGTTGTTTCTCTTTCAGTTTCTTTTCCTTATAGATTATTATAAAAAACTGAGTATAGTTCCCTGTGGTATACAGTAGGTCTTTATTAGTTAACTATTTTATACATAGTAAATAGTGTGTATATGCTAATCCCAAACTCTTAATTTGTCCCTCTCACCCCTTTCCCATTTGGTAACCATAAAGTTGTTTTCTGTATCTGTGAATTTATTTGTTTTATAAATAAGTTCTTTGTAGCTTTGTTTGTTTGTTTCCACATATCAGTTGAGTTCAGTTCAGTTGCTCAGTCATGTCCGACTCTTGGCAATCCCATGAATCACAGCACACCAGGCCTCCATGTCCCTCAACAACTCCCAGAGTTCACTCAGACTCACGTCCATCGAGTCAGTGATGCCATCCAGCCATCTCATCCTCTGTCGTCCCCTTCTCCTCCTGCCTTCAATCCCTCCCAGCATCAGAGTCTTTTCCAATGAGTCAACTCTTCACATGAGGTGGCCAAAGTACTGGAGTTTCAGCTTCAGCATCATTCCTTCCAATGAACAACCAGGACTGATCTCCTTTAGGATGGACTGGTTGGATCTCCTTGCAGTCCAAGGGACTCTCAAGAGTCTTCTCCAACACCACAGTTCAAAAGCATCAATTCTTCAGTGCTCAGCTTTCTTCACAGTCCAACTCTCACATCCATACATGACCACTGGAAAAACCATAGCCTTGACTAGGCGGACCTTTGTTGGCAAAGTAATATCTCTGCTTTTCAATATGCTATCTAGGTTGGTCATAACTTTCCATCCAAGGAGTAAGTGTCTTTTAATTTCATGACTGCAATCACCATCTGCAGTGATTTTGGAGCCCCCCAAAATAAAGTCTGACACTATTTCCACTGTTTCCCCGTCTACTTCCCATGAAGTGATGGGACCAGATGCCATGATCTTCGTTTTCTGAATGTTGAGCTTTAAGCCAACTTTTTCACTCTCCACTTTCACTTTCATCAAGAGGCTTTTTAGTTCCTCTTCACTTTCTGCCATAAGGGTGGTGTCATCTGCATATCTGAGGTTATTGATATTTCTCCTGGCAATCTTGATTCCAGCTTGTGCTTCTTCCAGCCCAGCATTTCTCATGATGTACTCTGCATGTAAGTTAAATAAGCAGGGTGACAATATACAGCCTTGACGTACTCCTTTTCCTATTTGGAACCAGTCTGTTGTTCCATGTCCAGTTCTAACTGTTGCTTCCTGACCTGCATACAGATTTCTCAAGAGGTAGGTCAGGTGGTCTGGTATTCTCATCTCTTTCAGAATTTTCCACAGTTTATTGTGATCCACACAGTCAAAGGCTTTGGCATCGTCAATAAAGCAGAAGTAGATGTTTTTCTGGAACTCTTTTGCTTTTTCGATGATCCAGCGGATGTTGGCAATTTGATCTCTGGTTCCTCTGCCTTTTCTAAAACCAGCTTGAACATCAGGAAGTTCACGGTTCACATATTGCTGAAGCCTGGCTTGGAGAATTTTGAGCATTACTTTACTAGCATGTGAGATGAGTGCAATTGTGCGGTAGTTTGAGCATTCTTTGGCATTGCCTTTCTTTGGGATTTGAATGAAAACTCACCTTTTCCAGTCCTGTGGCCACTGCTGAGTTTTCCAAATTTGCTGGCATATTGAGTGCAGCACTTTCACAGCATCATCTTTCAGGATTTGAAATAGCTCATCTGGAATTCCATCACCTCCACTAGCTTTGTTCGTAGTGATGCTTTCTAAGGCCTACTTGACTTCACACTCCAGGATATCTGGCTCTAGGTGAGTGATCACACCATCGTGATTATCTTGGTCTGAAGATCTTTTTTTGTACAGTTCTTCTGTGTATTCTTGCCACCTCTTCTTAATAGCTTCTGCTTCTGTTAGGTCCATACCATTTCTGTCCTTTATGGAGCCCATTTTGCATGAAATGTTTCCTTGGTATCTTTAATTTTCTTGAAGAGATCTCTAGTCTTTCCCATTCTGTTGTTTTCCTCTATTTCTTTGCACTGATCAGAGGAAGGCTTTCTCATCTCTCCTTGCTATTCTTTGGAACTCTGCATTCAAATGAGAATATCTTTCCTTTTCTCCTTTGTTTTTTGCTTATTTTCTTTTCACAGCTATTTGTAAGGCCTCCTCAGACAGCCATTTTGCTTTTTTGCATTTCCATGGGAATGGTCTTGATCTCTGTCTCCTGTACAATATCACGAACCTCCATCCATAGTTCATCAGGCACTCTATCAATCAGATCTAGGCCCTTAAATCTATTTCTCACTTCTACTGTATAATCATAAGGGATTTGATTTAGGTCATACCTGAATGGTCTAGTGATTTTCTCTACTTTCTTCAATTTAAGTCTGAATTTGGCAGTAAAGAGTTCATGATCTGAGCCACAGTCAGCTCCTGGTCTTTTTTTTTTGCTGAGGTGCCCTTCTCAGGCAAAGAGCTTCTCCATCTTTGGCTGCAAAGAATATAATCAATCTGATTTTGGTGTTGACCATCTGGTGATGTCCATGTGTAGAGTCTTCTTTTGTGTTGTTGGAAGAGGGTGTTTGCTATGACCAGTGCGTTCTCTTGGCAAAACTCTATTAGTCTTTTCCCTGCTTCATTCCATACTCCAAGGCCAAATTTGCCTGTTAACCCAGGTGTTTCTTGACTTCCTACTTTTGCATTCCAGTCCCCTATAATGAAAAGGACATCTTTTTTGAGTGTTAGTTCTAAAAGGTCTTGTAGGTCTTCATAGAATCATTCAGCTTCTTCAGCATTACTGGTTGGGGCATAGGCTTGGATCACCATGATATTGAATGGTTTTCCTTGGAAATGAACAGAGATCATTCTGTTATTTTTGAGATTGCATCCAAGTGCTGCATTTTGAACTCTTTTATTGACCATGATCGCTACTCCATTTCTTCTAAGGGATTCCTGCCTGCAGTAGTATATATAATGGTCATCTGAGTTAAATTCACCCATTCCAGTCCATTTTAGTTCGCTGATTCCTAGAATGTCAATGTTCACTCTTGCCATCTCCTGTTTGACCACTTCCAATTTGCCTTGATTCACGGACCTAATATTCCAGGTTCCTATGCAATATTGCTCTTTACAGCATCAGACCTTGCTTCTATCACCAGTCACATCCACAACTGGGTATTCTTTTTGCTTTGGCTCCATCCCTTCCTTCTTTCTGGACTTATTTCTCCACTGATCTCCTGTAGCATATTGGGCACCTACTGACCTGGGGAGTTTCTCTTTCAGTATCCTATCATTTTACCTTTTCAGACTGTTCATGGGGTTCTCAAGGGAAGAATACTGAAGTGGTTTGCCATTCCGTTCTCCAGTGGATCATATTCTGTCAGACATCTCAACCATGACCCAGCCGTCTTGGGTGGCCCCACATGGCATGGCTTAGTTTTACTGAGTTAGACAAGGCTGTGGTCCGTGTGATCAGATTGGCTAGTTTCCACATATAAGCAATAACAAGTGACACCTGTCTTTCTCTGTCTGACTTCACTTATTATGAGAAACTCTAGATCCATCCTTGTTGCTGCAAAGGGCATTGTTTCATTTTAATCAAAACCAAACTGGATTTGTCATCCTCCCCATCAGCCTTCCCTGGTGGCTCAGGCGGTAAACTGTCTGCCTGCAATGAAGGAGACCTGGGTTCAATCCCTGGGATGGGAAGATCTCCTAGAGAAGGAAATGACAATCCACTCCAGTAGTCTCACCTAGGAAATCCCATCAATGGAGGAGCCTGGTGGGCTACAGTCTGTGGGGTCGCAAAGAGTCGGACATGAGTGAGCGACTTCACTTTCTTTCTTTCTTTTCTTCCACTTTCAAACTCTGCCATGCCTCTTTGAATCTTCAAGGTAATTTCAATCTTCCTCTTTGCAGTTGTCCATAAGAAATGAAGGACTTATGAGCTCTGTCAGGATACAGCAGTGGCACCCCACTCCAGTCCTCTTGCCTGGAAAATCCCAGGGATGGAGGAGTCTGGTGGGCTGCAGTCCATGGGGTTGCGAAGAGTTGGACACAACTGAGCGACTTACTTTCACTTCCATGCCTTGGAGAAGGAAATGGCAACCCACTCCAGTGTTCTTGCCTGGAGAATCCCAGGGACGGGGGAGCCTGGTGGGCTGCCATCTATAGGGTTGCACAGAGTCGGACACGACTGAAGTGACTTAGCGGCAGCAGCAGCGGCAGCAGCAACATGAGCTCTGTCCCTTACCTCTGATGTCTACTAGTTCCTTGCATCTCTCAAATTCATCTACACCTCTCTTTCCTTCTCTCTTTCCTGTTTGAACTTCTGCAAGAGTGGCACTACGTGGTTCTTTCACGTCTAGTCATAAACTCATGTTTCTCTCTCTACCACCGACCTCTTTAGCCCCCTTTCTTGTTCTACCTGCACAAACACCAGCTGTAAATTAACCGAACAACTTGCCTCTCAATGACTTGTTTAGACACCCATCTTCCTGACTGACATGTTCTTAAAATGCTCTTTATTTCTAATTAATTTGTTAATCAATCCATGCATCAATTAATTAAATCATCTGCCTCTTAAATTTGTACTATTTTACCCTTATGTTCCTTTATTTTTCAGGGCCGAGGCACTGTTCTCAGGCACCAATGAGAGGGAGCCACCCAAACCCTCACTTTTCCTTTAAAATTCAGCTCAGAGTAGGATTCTCGGTGACACCTCCCTGGCCTGCATCTGACTTAGGCTCAGCTGGGTGCTCCTGGTCTGTGCTCTCACATCACTGCTATGAATTGTCACCAGACTGCTCTGCCCTGTTCATTATTGGTGGTTTGCTTATATTATCGGAGAAGCCTGAGACTTCAGATTCGGGCAGGCTGTTCCAGCCGGACAGATGGCTGAGGGTTAGAATTAAATTCTGAATTTGTGAGGACAGGAATGGATGAAGAAGTGTTTGGACAATTTTTTACAGCCACCCTTTTTTAGCGGCTCAAAAACTGCAGTGTTCTTAATGACCCATTTATATAGGTTTCCAGATAACCAGCTATAAAAGTGCTGCTATTTGATCATGGGTCGGGGCGGGGGCGGGGGCAGATTAGATGCTCTGTTAAAACTTCCTCTCAATTCCCTTCTGCTAATACATCCATGGACATGAAGGGTTATCCAAGGTGATGAGGCCACCGAAAGATCTAATGCAATCTTCGGCTGCGTTAATCGAAGAATGGTACCCTGTTCACAGAAGATAATAGGCTCCTTGCACTCAGCACAACTAAACCCACACCAGCAAACTCTGATTCATTCTCGGTGTCTCATTGAAACAGGAGAGTCTCTCTCCGACATCTTTGTGAGAGGTCAGTGGGTAATAATCCTGGTCTTACATAAGCAATGACTGAAGGTGCGTGGATGTTCAGTGGGGAAAAAGAGACACAAGCCTTCCTATGTTTGAGGTCTGTTATATGGAGGAGGAAATAAAACTTACTCCATTCAGCTTTCAGACCTAGGCTTTGAAAGCAGAAATTACCCACAGAGAAGATTTCAGCTAATTAAAAGAAAGAATGTATTAACAGTTGGAACGGGCTCCCTTTTGTATTACTAGGCTCCTCAAATGCTCACGGTGTGCAAGAAGAATGATTTCTACAGGGTAGGTAGCTGATCTTTCCAACCTCTTTCACATCTAAGAGTCTACTTTTTCAAGATGGTGACCTTATTTTTTTCTCATCTCCAAAGAGGATTCAAGAAGAAATGGAATTTAAGTACATTAGGACAATTTAGGTAGCAAGGCAAAAGAAATTCCTGCAAGACAATGATATTCATGAGTAGGACCATCACAAGTTTTATGAAATCTCAATTGTAGATTAACTTGAAAAATAATTTGCCCGGTCATTGATGAACACAATTTAGTTACTTGTGTTCAAAATCAAGGAAAAATAAATAGACAGACTCTTATTACCTCTGACTCATGGTTTATTTGACCTATATAATGTCTTTCCTCATAGCAAGGCATTTTTGAGTATGGGAATACTTTAAATAAGAAAAACAAGACCAACAATAAACAAACAAACAAAAAACCCAGAAAGGGTAGTGGTGAGATTCCTGGGTTATTCATTCATCAATTGTATTGGTATTTAAATAAGTTGAAAAGCTTGACTAACAACTCACAGAATCCAAAACTACTCCCCCCACCACCCCGCTTTTTTTTTGGAAAATTATCCTTGTTCTGAAAAACTCAGGTAGTTTTTCATTTTTTGTCTTAATTTTTTATTGCCAAACACTTAAATTTTTTTCAGTGTCTGAAGGTTATCTCTTTTAACAAATTTTTATCCCATGTGTGACATTTATGCAGAGAGTTTTATTTTAACAAATCAGCAAGTATATCTTTTATTTTGGTCTTGAGATATGAAGTTCTAATTGCTATTACTTTTTATAGTTTATCTATGCTGTCTTTGCTTACTGCATGCATATAAATTCCATTATCATTAATAAGGATGATACAGTGAAAGCATACACTCATTAGTGTCTAATGTGCTTCTCAAGGTTATTCTAAGGTGCAGGAATTTAATGAGTACTTAATGAGAATTCTAGTATCACTGATTAAGAATATCTATCATGTTTGTGATATAGATACCACCATCTAACACTGGGAGGCTAGTAAAAAGAATAAGTCCCAAATAGCTTCTTTTATTAATCACATATGCGAAAGGCACTTTGTGATCACAAAGTTATGACCTTTAATTTAGTCCATTAATACTTGAAATCTGCTAATCTCATAAGTAATTCATCACAATTTAAATTTTCATGCAGTTTATGACTCTTTTGTGATAAATAACATCATACAAGACTGGAAAAAGCTAGGGTCACGTTTTAAAATAGAACTTTTGCATCTTAAAATAACTGCCTGCTTAAAACTGAGTTGAATTTTTTATTATTGCTTTGAAAAATAGGCTAAAATGGAGGAATTAATAGTCTGTAAATATAGTGTGAATGAGGTTAATCTAGATAATTCAGACCAACCTTGTCATCTCTCTATGAACATAGATTCTTAGTTGTAAAGACAAGAACAAAATTTCTAATTGTGGAAGATACTCTGGAAAATGATTGATTTGAAACTTTGAGTCTACAGTTGACCCTTGAACAAAGAAGGGGGTTAGGGATTCCCACCCTGTGAGCAGTCGGAAATCTGCATGTGACTCGTAGTAGTCTATTGAACTGGTCACCCCTCTGTAAGCATGGTTCCACATCCAGGTATTCAACCAACCACGGGATTGGGTAGTGCTATAGTATTTACTTTTGGGGAAAAAAAATCCACGTATAAGTGGACCCATGTGATTCAAAGCCATTTGTTCAAGGGTCAACTCTATTTCATTTGCAAGGTTTACAAAAGTCAGATACAATATAAGGAGGAATTATTTAAACAGGCTTCTCAGCAACTTATATATTTTCAGTTAAACAATGTTTTTGACATTTCCACAGACTCTGTACCACAAATAATGCTTCCCATGGTAACTGCTTTTTTTTTTTTGAAGAACTTAGGGAAAAGTTTCTTTCCAATGGAGTTGATAGGTTAATGAGTGTCCTTCTACATTTATGGAATGGTGGTTGTAATGATCACACGAGGTAATATATATAAACGTGCCTTAAAGCCATAAAAGGCTTTATAGGTTTGTAATTTGTTTTTGTTGGATATCAGTGAAAATGGTCTGTAAAGTCAATAGCTTCTGGATGGGAATTCAGTAGGTGTAACAGACGTGTGAAATGATCAGCGTCCAAGAAATGGGGTTCCAGGGCTTGCTCTGGCTGTCTCTGCTTCTCTGCTTAACTCTCTGTCTTCTCTCTCTCTCTCACACACACATACACACATTTCAACTGATTGCATTTTTTGCACACACTTCCTGCAAGTAAATCTAAATCCCATGTAGATTAAATTCCTTAGTTAGAAGAATATAATGCTGTCTCTCAAACTGACACCTGGTAGATTTCTTAACCCATAACGATAAAGAGAGACATACATGGGACCTTATAACAGGTTCCTCGGGAAGTGGAATCTGGGAAATCAAACTAAAAATCAGTGACTATCGTGGTAAAAACTGAATAGCTCTGCTATATCTGTTCCAGAGCCCAAAGAGAAGAACAAATCAAGGAGGGGAGTTCTCTGCTCCAACATTCAGGATAGGAAAAGCAAAATCTAAAGGAACTGATGGGACATCCAAATATGAAACAAATTATTAACAGATCTGTACAGTCATCACAGTTTTATTTATGAAAACTTAAGTATCACACAAATGAGTGAGCCATAGAATGAATCATGGAATCCCACTGATAATCATCTAATTTATCTTTGGTAAATATATTTTACCTCCTTTATAAGAATGAGAGACTTTTGGTACATCCATTATGGTGGTAAAACTTTAGGTTATTTTGGTCCCATCTTTCCTTCTCTTGTCCTCTGTCTGGAAGAGGATATGCTATGCTAAGTCACTACAGTTGTTTCCGACTCTGTGAGACCCCATAGATGGCAGCCCACCAGGCTCCCCCGTCCCTGGGATTCTCCAGGCAGGAACACTGGAGTGGGTTGCCATTTCCTTCTCCAATGCATGAAAGTGAAAAGTGAAAGTGAGGTCGCTCAGTCGTGTCCGACTCTTAGCGACCCCATGGATTGCAGCCTACCAGGCTCCTCCATCCATGGGATTTTCCAGGCAACAGTACTGGAGTGGGGTGCCACTGCCTTCTCCGAGGAAGAGGATATACTAAGTAGCAAATACTTTAAAGATGGAAAACAGAGGAAGAGAAGCAAGGAGCCTAAGTGAACTATACACTAGAGCATTACCACCTGTAATGGATTTGGTATGAATTTCAAAATACATAGGATTCAGTACATCTCTCAGGTTGATATAAACCTAAAACATTCCTATCTCTAGCCTATTTTACCATCTGTTCAAAGTAATGGATGAATACTGCTTTACTTGGTAAATATCAATGTGTTGGAGAAATAAAGTTACTTTTGAGCCTGATATCATCCTTGCTTATTTAAAAAAAGCACTTAATAGTGGTTCTTTTTTGCTATAACTTATATATCAAAAGCATACAGAGCATGAGCAAATGGCTCAGTAAATGTTCCCAAAGCTTACCCACCACCTAAATAGGCAAATAGCAACCCAATAAATACAAGTGGAGATGCCTTAAATAAAGTCACAGGACCTTCTTGCCCACAACAAGGGTAACACCACTCTTCTCTCCAAATAACACCATGATTCCTTTTAAAATCAAAGAATAATCAGATTTATTGAGAAAGTTGATGTAGATAAGTCCATGGCTGAAGAAATGCAAGAGTTAACTGTGAAACTTTCCCAGTCAGTGACTTTCATAGCTGATAGTATTTTCTGTTCCCCTGCTTGGTCATTTACACTATCTTCAATAGTTCTGAGTGTTTGGCATCTTGCCCTCAAAATGTTATGGAAATCATATCCAGATTTTTTGAAAGCAAATCTGTTAGGATCAGCGTTTTTCTGAAAATGTCTCAAAGAAATGACTCAGTCACAATTTTAAAACTTAATGTGTTTGGAGGAGGCTGAGGACTTTAAAAACACTAATTTGTGGGCCAGGTGCAGTGGGGTCTCTTCTGTGAAGAAAGAGGTGTGGGTCAAAATTTTGACCTCTGTGACTTGCAGGGTTATTTCCCTGCGAGCAAGACTGGATGGTCCAAGCTGCTAAGAGAATTCATGAAGTGGAGGGGGTAAGATGAAAATCTCAGTCTTTGCAGGAATTTTGGTTTCCTGTTAAACTCAGTGAAATGAGAAAATCATGATATTCGTGGAAGATGCATGGCACAGAGAAGACTAGTGAAAATCATTTATTATGGCTTTTTCTTAACTCTTTGCAGTTATATATCCCTATTCTACATCAATGCTTTCGTAAGATCCTGTTTGCTTTCTTTTGTAAGCCACTGCCAGAATTACATGATTTCTGCTTAATGACATAATAATCAACTCATAAGTGAAAAAAACTATATAACTGAATCATTTCGGTGTATACCTGAAACTATATATAGATCTGTGGGTTGAGAAGATCCCCTGGAGAAGGAAATGGCAACCCACTCCAGTATTCTTGCCTGGGAAACCCCATGGACAGAGGAGCCTGGTGGACCACAGTACAGAGGGTCTCAAGAGTCAGACATGACTTAGTGACTAAAACCACTACCACCACCACCACCACCCACCCACACACACACACACACACACACACAAGCTATATATATATATATAGCTTGTGTGTGTGTGTGTATATATATATATATATATATATATATAAACTATCAGTTCAGTTCAGTCCCTTAGTCGTGTCTGACTCTTTGCGACCCCATGAATTGCAGCATGCCAGGCCTCCCTGTCCATCACCAACTCCCAGAGTTCACTCAAACTCACGTCCATCGAGTCAGTGATGCCATCCAGCCATCTCATCCTCTGTCATCCCCTCCTCCTCCTGCCCCCAATCCCTCCCAGCATCAGAGTCTTTTCCAATGAGTCAACTCTTCACATGAGGTGGCCAAAGTACTGCAGTTTCAGCTTTAGCATCATTCCTTCCAAAGAACATCCAGGGCCTATCTCCTTTAGAATGGACTGGTTGGATCTCCTTGCAGTCCAAGGGACTCTCAAGAGTCTTCTCCAACACCACAGTTCAAAAGCATCAATTCTTCGGCGCTCAGCTTTCTTCAGAGTCCAACTCTCACATCCATATATGACCACTGGAAAAACCATAGCCTTGACTAGACGGACCTTTGTTGGCAAAGTAATATCTCTGCTTTTCAATATGCTATCTAGGTTGGTCATAGCTTTCCTTCCAAGGAGTAAGCGTCTTTTAACTTCATGACTGCAATCACCATCTGCAGTGATTTTGGAGCCCCCCAAAAATAAAGTCTGACACTATTTCCACTGTTTCCCCATCTATTTCCCATTAAGTGATGGGACCAGATGCCATGATCTTCGTTTTCTGAATGTTGAGCTTTAAGCCAACTTTTTCACTCTCTTCTTTCACTTTCATCAAGAGGCTGTTTAGTTCCTCTTCACTTTCTGCCATCAGGGTGGTGTCATCCACATATCTGAGATTATTGATATTTCTCCCGGCAATCTTGATTCCAGCTTGTGCTTCTTCCAGCCCAACGTTTCTCATGATGAACTCTGCATCTAAGTTAAATAAGCGGGTGCCTTGACGTACTCCTTTTCCTGTTTGGAACCAGTCTGTTGTTTCATGTCCAGTTCTAACTGTTGCTTCCTGACCTGCACATAGATTTCTCAAGACTATATATGTATATATAACCGAGTCACTTTACAGTACACCTGAAACTAAAAGAACACTGAAGCTGTACTTCAATTAAAAAAATAAAATTGAAAACCAAAATCAGTTGACTTCTTGCATTTAACTTTTCTTCTCTTGCTTATTGATTAAAAAACAATATTCGGACTGGGTAATTTTTAAAGAAATTTGTCAGTGTCCAACATTTAGCTAATGTGGTTTGTTCCTGTACTTGGATAACTTCTTAAACATTTTGCAGCTGCATAAACGCACACATGTAATAAAACAAAATATAAATAGAAGCATAGTGAGAGTAGAGCAGAGGTGGATGAGTAGGAGTTGGTCCACAGAAATGCATGCAGAGGAGTTTGTTTAACAAACTAACAAAACTGGGCTAAATGCTCTGTTTGCTTTGAAAAAATTAGACAAGAAAATACTCTCAGTTACAAGACTTTCCTGTCCCTGAGACCATCTAGCTAATGACAGACGTTCTCCGCAGGTGTTCAGTGAGGGTCCTAGTAAATATGAACAGTTTCTTGGCATTCTGTCTTATCCATGTGTGTTTTAAGTGTGTTCGTTGAATATTCACACTAATTTTTGAAGGAGATACTATCATTGGCTTTACACAGATGAGGAAATGGAACTTTCAATAGCTTTTGCAGTTTACACAAAGTCACAGAAGCTATAGGCAGAGCGCCAGAAAATTGAACCCAAGGTTTCCTGAGGTCAAAGTGCATGCTTTGCCCTCTACATCTTTCTGCTTTTCAATCTACAGCTTTCTTTTTCTTTTTTTTTTTAATTTTTTTAAAATTTTATTTATTTTAAACTTTACAATATTGTATTGGTTTTGCCAAATATCAAAATGAATCCGCCACAGGTATACATGTGTTCCCCATTCTGAACCCTCCTCCCTCCTCCCTCCCCATACCATCCCTCTGGGTCGTCTCAGTGCACCAGCCCCAAGCATCCAGTATCGTGCATCGAACCTGGACTGGCGACTCTTTTCATATATGATATTATACGTATTTCAATGCCATTCTCTCAAATCATCCCACCCTCTCCCTCTCCCACAGAGTCCAAAAGACTGTTCTATACATCAGTGTCTCTTTTGCTGTCTCGTATACAGGGTTATTGTTACCATCTTTCTAAATTCCATATATATGCGTTAGTATACTGTATTGGTGTTTTTCTTTCTGGCTTACTTCACTCTGTATAATAGGCTCCAGTTTCATCCACCTCATTAGAACTGATTCAAATGTATTCTTTTTAATGGCTGAGTAATACTCCATTGTGTATATGTACCACAGCTTTCTTATCCATTCATCTGCTGATGGACATCTAGGTTGCTTCCATGTCCTGGCTATTATAAACAGTGCTGTGATGAACATTGGGGTACACGTGTCTTTTTCAATTCTGGTTTCCTCAGTGTGTATGCCCAGCAGTGGGATTGCTGGATTATAAGGCAGTTCTATTTCCAGTTTTTTAAGGAATCTCCACACTGTTTTCCATAGTGGCTGTACTAGTTTGCATTCCCACCAACAGTGTAAGAGGGTTCCCTTTTCTCCACACCCTCTCCAGCATTTATTGCTTGTAAACTTTTGGATTGCAGCCATTCTGACTGGCATGAAATGGTACCTCATAGTGGTTTTGATTTGCATTTCTCTGATAATGAGTGATGTTGAGCATCTTTTCATGTGTTTGTTAGCCATCTGTATGTCTTCTTTGGAGAAATGTCTATTTAGTTCTTTGGCCCATTTTTTGATTGGGTCATTTATTTTTCTTGAATTGAGCTGTAGGAGTTGCTTGTATATTTTTGAGATCAGTTGTTTGTCAGTTGCTTCATTTGCTATTATTTTCTCCCATTCTGAAGGCTGTCTTTTCACCTTCCTTATAGTTTCCTTTGTTGTGCAGAAGCTTTTAAGTTTAATTAGGTCCCATTTGTTTATTTTTGCTTTTATTTCCAGTATTCTGGGAGGTGGGTCATAGAGGATCCTGCTGTGATGTATGTCGGAGAGTGCTTTGCCTATGTTCTCCTCTAGGAGTTTTATAGTTTCTGGTCTTACGTTGAGATCTTTAATCCATTTTGAGTTTATTTTTGTGTATGGTGTTAGAAAGTGTTCTAGTTTCATTCTTTTACAAGTGGTTGACCAGATTTCCCAGCACCACTTGTTAAAGAGATTGTCTTTAATCCATTGTATATTCTTGCCTCCTTTGTCAAAGATAAGGTGTCCATATGTGCGTGGATTTATCTCTGGGCTTTCTATTTTGTTCCATTGATCTATATTTCTGTCTTTGTGCCAGTACCATACTGTCTTGATGACTGTGGCTTTGTAGTAGAGCCTGAAGTCAGGTAGGTTGATTCCTTTTTTTTTTTTTTTAAGAGAAAAATTCTTAACCATTTTTAACTGAACCATTGTGTAGTTTAGTGGTGTTAAATTCATTCGCAATGTTGTGTGACCATCACCAGCATCCATTTACATAGCTTCATTTTGTGGAACTGAAGCTCTATACCCGTTCAACAATAACCCCTAGTCCCTGAGGAACCACTATTTTACTTTCTGTCTCTATAACTTTGACTACTCTAAGCATCTCATATAAATAGAATCGTGCAATATTTGTCCCTTTGTGACTGACTTCTTTCACTTAGCACAGTATCCTCAAGGTTCATCCATGTCATAGCATATGTCAGAATTTCCTCTGGGAGCTGTCTAATATTTACAGTATACATACACTGCATTTTCATCTGTTGATGAATACTTGGGCAGCTCCCACATTTTAACTATTGTGAATAATGCTGTTAAGAACATGAATGTAGAGAGATCTCATTGAGACCCTGCTTTAAATTCTCTTGGGTATATATCCAGAAACAGAATCGCTGGATTACACGGTATTTCTATTTTTAATTTTTTGAAGAACTGCCATACCATTTTTCTTAGCTGTACATTTTATATTCCCCTCAATAGGGCACGAGGGTTCTGATTCTCTATATCCTCACCAAACACTTATTTTCTGTTTTGTTTTTCGTAGTAGCTATCCTAATTGTTATGAGAAGATATCTCATGGTAGCTTTTGATATGCATTTTTCTGATAATTAGGGATCTGAAGCTTCTTTTCATCTGTTTATTGATCATTTGTATATCTTCTTTAGAGAAATGCCTGTTCAAGTCATTTGCCTGATTTTTAATTGGCTTGTTTGTTTTTCTGGTGTGTTGTGTTTAGAAAATCTCATTTTATTCTGGGATTAATCCCTTATTAGACATGCAGCTTGCAATATTTTCTTCTATTCTGTGGGTTGCCTTTTCTACTCTAATAGTGTCTTTTGAAGCATAAAAATTTTTAAATTTGCATGAAGTTCAGTTTGTCTTTGTTTGTTATGTTGCATGTTCCTTTGGTATCAATATCCAAGAAGTCATGGCTAAATCCATTGTTGTGAAACTTTTGTCTCATTTGTTCTTTTAATAGTTTTATAGCTTTAGGTCTTACATTTAATTAATAGATTGGTTTTGAGTTCATTTTTGCGTGTGGTATTAGGTAAGAGTCTAGTTTCATGCTTTTGCATGTTGATATCCAGTTTTCCCAGCATTGTTTATTGAAAAGACTGTCCTTTCCCCATTGAATGATGGTGGCACCCTTGTCAAAACTCATTCTTCCTGGGCTCTCTATTCTAATCCACTGTTCTCTATTTCTGTCTTTATGCCAGTAACTCCTTGTTTTGATGACTGTAGCTTTGCAGTAAGTTTTGAAACCAGAAAATCTGAGCCCTCCAGCATTGTTCTTTTCCAAGATTGTTTTGGCTATTCAGGGTCGCTTGAGATTCCATATGAATTTTAGGGTGGGTGTTGCTGTTTCTGCAAAAAAAGTCTCTGAAGTTTTGATAAGCGTTATACTGAATCTGTAGCTTGCTTAAAGGTAGTATTGACATCTTAATACTGAGTCATCTAATCCATGAGCATGGGATGTGCTTCTTTATTTATGTTTTCATTGATTTTTTCAAAGCAATGTTTCATAGTTTTCATTGCATAAGTCTTTCACCTCCTTGGTTAAGTTCATTCCTAAGTATTTTATTATTTTTTTATCCTCTTAGAATGGAATCATCTCTATGATTTCTTTTTCATATTTTGTGTTGTTAGTGTTCAGACGTGGGTGATTTGTGAATGTTAACTTTGCATGCTAGTACTTTGCCTTGCGAGTTTGATCCCTGGGTCAGGAAGAGCCTCTGGAGGAGGGTAGTGCAACCCATTCTGGTATTCTTGCCTGGGGAATCCCATGAACAGAGGAACCTACAGGACTCCAGTCAATGGGGTTGCAAAGAGTCGGACACGACTGAAGTGGCTTGGTGTGCACGCACTTTGTTGAGCTAGTTCTAACAGTTTTTGTGTGTGTGTATGTGATCTTTAAGGTTTTCCCCTCATAAGATCATATGATCTGCATACAGAGATAATTTTATTTTTTCCTTTCCAAACTGGATGTCTACTATTGCTTCACCATGGAATTTTCAAGCCTTTAATAGACTCCAGAGTTCCAAAATAGTTATTGTGGACAGATTCGGCCAGAACAATCGTCATTTAGGTGGAGAGATAAATTTCAGGTGGTTCCTACTCTGCTGTTTTCTAGAATCCTCCTCAATGTACAGCTTTTATATCTTCAGTTGTGTGAAAGTTGTGGTTATTCTCATAGGTTGACTTATTCAGGCTGTAGTGAATATTTTTGGAAGATGTAGTTGCTTTAATATCATTAGCTATGTCAGCTATGGACTTTTTTCCAACAATGGATCTGTGATCAAAAAATCTAGTCAATGTGTTTTTGGAAGGAATAGCTGCAATATTCCAGATAGTTCTTGGAACACATAGGTGGACAAGGAATTCCATAGACGTTACATTTTAGTCATTTATCTTGTAAAGGTTAAAAATCTGGTCAAACAAGTTGAAAGTATGGAGAAATATAACAATGAAATATTAAAATAATACTTAAATAGAAAGACTAGAAGAACTATCAAAAAAGCAGTATAAAATAAATTGATAAATGAATAATACAGGTGTTAACTGCTAGAAGATTTCAAAGGAGGGAGACATCACTTTTATGTAACTAATTGGGAAAGGCTTCTTGAAGGTGGCAGAATTTTTAGTTTTTAATTTTCCAAATCTTTGCTCAGATTTTTTTGTTTTTTTTTTTTGCTTTTTCCATTTATATAAATTCTGACAGAAAAATCCACGATGAATCCCAGATTTTATGGAATGATATTCAGAACACTGAGCTATGCATTCAGGTGACCTTTTAGGAGAGTTATAAATGAAACTAGGATTCATTGATTTTTGTGTGTGCACGTGTATGAGAGAAAGACTTGGAAGTTTCAAATATTATGAGATTATAGACACAGTAAAAAGTGAAAAGTGTCAGTTGCTCTGCGTGTCTGACTCTTTGCAGCCCCATGCCTGCCATACTCCTCTATCCTTGGGATTCTCCAGGCAAGAATACTGGAGTGGGTTGCTATTTCCTTCTCCAGGGGATCTTTCCCATCCAGGAATCGAACCCAGGTCTCCTGCATTGCAGGTGAGTTCTTTACTATCTGAGCCACCAGGGAAGTCCCAGACACACCGAAAAAAAATCATAATGTTTAGCAGCTTGCAGACACGAATAAATCCAAAAGCTACCCCTTGGGAAGTAGTGGAATAGAATTTTCCTCAACGAATAGCTGAGAAAATTGAAGAATAGAAGCAGAAACCAATTTCTCATGTATGCGCATGAAGGCTGAAAAAAGCAGTCTGAAATTTAGTTCTGGATTTAGTACCTTGAACTTGAAATGGGCTGGACACTCAGTAGGCATGTTGTTCCTATAAAATCCACCTCAGCCTTTGCTTAGTTGCCTTTGGTATGATGTATTTCATTTTTCTGTTATAATGAGAGTAGCACATTTTGATCCACTTTGCTTAATAAAGTGAGCAGCTATTTCATAGGTTAATTCCCATGCTGTTAACACCTCATAAATTAAAGTATATTTAGAATGAGATCACCTTGCTTGATTAGTTCTCACCTTTTTTCCAAACCATGCTTGAACGCCTTCATCAGACAGGCGTCTGAAAATTCACCTTCTTACCTTTTTAAAGTTTCTGCTACTCTAAACTGGTAGCAGACTGAGGCCACCATGGATTAAAAAAAAAGAAATCAATCAGACATTTAAATAGTTTTTTCAGAAGTTTTCCTTTCACATGGAGCCACATGTGACTTGTTTGTGCATTTTTCTTTTGGCGGGGGGCGGGGTGGGGGCGGGGTGTGGATTTCCAGAATAAAGTGAAGAAAATTAGAAACCTGGTGGATCTGCCAGATGAATTCAATGGTCCCCAAGATGTCCTGGTGGGGAAAAAAAATGACCAGCAATGGAAGATTCATTTTTTTAAAAAAGTCTTTATTGAATTTGTTATAATGTTGATTCTGCTTTATGCTTTGGTGTTTCGGCTATGAGGTATATGGGATCTCAGTTCCCTGACCAGGGATGGAACCCGCACCCTCTGTGCTGAAAGTCGAAGTCTTAACTACTGAACCACCAAGCAAATCCCAGAAGACTCGTTTTGAATGAAAGCCTAAACAGAAGCATTGGTGCTTCTTTTAATGTTGTCAGAAATACCAGAAAGAAATAAGACAGAGAATAGATATACGGTTAGACATGTTAGACAAACCTCATTTATCCCTGATGGCTCAGTGTCTCCAATGCTGGAGACTCGAGGTCAATCCCTGGGTACTGGAAGATACCCTGGAGGAGGAAATGGCAACCCACTCCAGTATTCTTGTCTGGAGAATCCCACGGACAGAGGAGCCTGGTGGGCTACAGTCCATGGGGTCACAAAGAGTTGGACACGACTGAGCAATTCAAACTGGGCATTCATGACGATGCCGTTCGCCATTTCTCTTCTTTCTGTGTCACTTCTGAGAGTCACTTCATTGCTGTGTTACTCCCTCCAACACCAGAGGGCTTCAGGGACATCCTGATAACTTAGCATCCATGAGGTCCTCTGGATGGATATCTTTGTCATGAACATCAAGGATCTACCCTGTAATTACAGGTTCAGCCATCATCATTCTTCTTATTTTAATTCAAAATTGAATTGTAAGTTCTGTAAGGGACTGTGTTTTACATACTCTTATGTGCATCGTCTTCCTACAGTGTCTTTAGCAGAGGTTGGGCCCATAATAGAAGTATTTGAGTAAATGAATTATTTTAGAAAAACTGTTTACGTTTTTAATTTTGCAAAATAAGTACATATTTGGAGAGTTGTAAATGCCTTCAGTTTCTAAAAAGCTTTGATGTGAATTTTTCAGAGTCACGTTTTAACACAGTATTTCACACAGAATAATGCAGCGGGAGACATCCTACAAATATAAGAATTTATGATAATATTGGAGGTGAAATTCTGTAACACATTCTTGCTCATTCTGCTGACCTTTTTGTGACAATGCAAAAAGAAGAAAATAGGAGATTATCTCAATTTAAAGCACTTCTGGCTTCCTAATATTCACTTTGACAAACCCAAAGCATGCATTTATGGTAACCATATCATAATTTAGCAAGCTCATAATAGTCAAAAACATTTTTAGTTTCTTCCTGATTTAATAAAAAAAGTCATTTTCATAGAATGTGTTTTAGATTTACTAAGTTACACATTTTGCTGTTCATGCTATTTTTTTTAAGTGGAAACTTATACTTTAACTAAAATCAATGACTTTACCAGATAGGAGCACACTACATTTTTAGACCTCTTCTGCATCTTTGTATGTGCAGCTCAATGCATTAAAAACAGTTCACTCAATTGTTAAGCATTCCTTTACCTCTGTGGAAAGTGGCATCTTGTTATTCACATTCTGTAAAGAGGGAGTGAAGTTGCATTTGGGTCAAGGGTGCCAAAGACCCAGGATATGTTGAATAGTAATCTTGAGGGTGCTGGGTTTTGAGGTGCATCGGGAAAGCTTGCTTACTCCATGGGGCCCTATAATTCCTTCCTTAGGCCTTATACCTGCATTAAAGGAGAGAATTCTCACCATGAAATAAATTGACAGTGTTAGTTGCTCAGTAATGTCCTACTCTTTGTGACCCCATGGACTCTAGCCCACCGTGCTCCTCTGTCCATGGAATGCTCCAGGCAAGAATACTGGAGAGGGTTATCATTCCTTTCTCCAGGGGAACCTCTCAACCCAGGGATTGAACCTGGTCTTCTGCATTGCAGGCAGATTCTTCACCATCTTAGTTACCAGGGAATTTGCAAATACTACTAGAGCGAGTAGCCAATTAGGCCACAACAATTTACTGCAAATTCTTTGAAACAGTTGAGAGTCTGAGAACATTAAACAGCCAAGAGGGGAAATGTCACCTTATACTAGATCCAGGTCCCTTCCTCGAGGCTTGAGTGCCCTTGCCGTACTGTACGGTTTCCATTTTCCAGTAATGTGTTCAATTTATCCACACTGGGAAGATTAGTGTAGTTCATTGGCCCTTCAACGTCTAATTGTAGAAAGATGAGAAGATCCTGTGGTCAAATTAATTTGAAAAATGATGGAGTAAATAAAACCAAATTGAGTGGTTTCCCACTGATTGTTGGGAAACTGTGAGATCATCAGAAATGTGTGACATTGGGAAAATCAAATTGTATTTACTGCAAGTTTAGTTATCAGAAATTGGGTGAGTTACTGTGATATGCCTAGATTTGTACGTGTAAGAGTATCCCATGCAGTTCCCCTTGCAGTGAAATCACTTGATATAAAGGACAAGCACTGTTTTTTTACTTGCTAAGTCATAGAAGACTTTCTTGTGACCCCACGGGCTATAGCCCTCCAGGCTTTTCTGTCCAAAAGATTTTCCAGGCGAGAATACTGGAGTGGTTTGTCATTTTGTTCCCCAGGGGATCTCCTCAACCCAGGGATCAAACCCAGGTCTCTCGCTTTGGCAGGTGGATTCTTTACTACTGAGTCACCAGAAAAGCCCAAGGGACCGAGCACAGGACCATGCATAAAGGACTGGAACATGGTGGGTGCTTCTGAAATATTGGTTTTCTCCTCCTTTACTTTTTCTCCTTTTGCTTTCTGGAAAATCAAGAACTTCAGATCAGTACCAAATAGAAATTAGCATATTGTAATTTTGACTTTTTATCAATTGGCCTGTAGACCTTTCCAAAGAATTTTTGTTAGATTTTTTGTTAGGAAATATATTAATCCTTTTCTATTACACATTTGATTAATATAATACTTCTGTTCATTCCTAAAGGTTTTTATATATGAATTTATTTATGTGAAGATTAATATTTAAAGGATATGGTAATACTTCTATATAAAAGTGCATGGCAGATTTGAAGTGTTTTAAGATAATTATTGTTGGTCTTTTGCTAGTTACTTAGATCATATGCAAATTTGAAATAGACTATTAAATAGATGATATTAAAATTTATTGAGTATATGTTATAGGCTGGGTATAATTTTTCCATTTAAAATCATTTTTTTTAGTTTCAGATTGCAACAAGTGTTAAAATTTTTGTAGGTTTTGTCTGGTCATCTGAAATGAAAACTGAGTTCCCAAGGCATCTTTTTGTTTACTTGCTAAGTTGTGTCCAACTCTTTTGCAACCCATGGACTGTAGCCCTCCAGGCCTCTCTGTCCATAGGATTTCTCAGCAAGAATACTGGAGTGCGTTGCTATTTCCTTCTTCAGAGGATCTTCCTGACCCAGGGATCAAGCCCATACCTCCTGCATGGCAAGCGGATTCTTTACCACTGAGCCATCTGGGAAGCCCATCCCAAGGCATACTTATGTGCATTTCTTAGAATTTGTTTTTAAAAGAAAATTGAGGTTAATGATTTATAAGAAGTGACATTCAAGAGTATTTGATGAAAACTAAGAAATTCTTCAAAAAAATAGCAGCTTTTCAGTTATTGAAAAGACTATGACAGAAACTGAAATTCTATGTATATGCGTTTTTGAAGAAGCCATCTTTTATTTTAGTGTAATTTTTTAGGATATCTCTGGGTCAGTATGGCATTTACTGGTGGTTCAATCCAAATGAACATCCAGGTAAATAGATTTGGAAGGATGATGACAGCCTACAGGTGCTATAGCCTTACTAAATGCCATACTCCTTCATGTTTAATTCACTTATTGAGATGTCATTTCCAAGTTGATTTTTCAATTGTTCCAGCCATTGTAATGGAAGAAAAGAGCCCTTTATAGCTCTTAAGGACAGTATTGCAAGAAGATTGGCTCAGATTTAGGATAACTAGACATCTATGCTCTTCTGATAAAGAGCAGTTTTCAGAAACATTTCTCAGTTCATTGTGCAAAGTTGTTGACATTTTGCCATTGTAATCCTTTTAATGTTGTAGCCCTTTGAAATTTGTGTAAAGGCTTTGCCTCACATCAAAGTAGATGAGAATATAGGGAGCGACCAAAAATAACATCTCTGAGAGCACGCCTGGTATTGTAGGGATTTATGATGCTATCACAACATCTATGGATCAGTGAACATGAATTTGTTAAAAACAAAACAAAAAAGCATAGTTACCCAGAGAGTTTCAGAGAGACTGTTTAAAGCCTGATAAACAAAATCCACCAGTGGGACACACTGCTGCTACTGCTAAGTCGCTTCAATCGTGTCCGACTCTGTGCGACCCCGGAGACGGCAGCGCACCAGGCCCCCCCGTCCCTGGGATTCTCCAGGCAAGAACACTGGAGTGGGTTGCCATTTCCTTCTCCAATGCAGGAAAGTGAAAAGTGAAAGTGAAGTGAACTAAATACTATATCTTCTTTATCCATTCCTCGGTTGAGGGTCATTTAGCTTGCTTCCATGTCTTGGCTATTGTAAATGGTGCTGCTATAGGGTTGGGAAGATCCCTGGAGAAGGGAACAGCTATCCAGTCCAGTATTCTGGCCTGGAGAACTCCATGGACTGTATAGTACATGGAGTCACAAAGAGTCAGACACGACTGTGTGACTTTCACTTGGAAGGAGGTGAGCTCAGAGTCTTCCTACTCTGTCATCTTAGCCAAGCTCCCTCACGTATTATTATTATTAATGAACATTGGGGTGCATGTATCTTTTTGAATTAGAGTTTTCTACAGATACATGCAAAGGAGTGGGAATGCTGGATCATATGGTAACTCTATTTTTAGTTTTCTAAGGAAGCTCCATATTGTTCTTCTTAGTGGCCACACCAATTTACACTCCCCCCGCAGCATAGGAGGATTCCCTTTCCTCCACACCCTCTCCAGTATTTGTTCTGTAGACTTTTTAATGATGTCCATTCTGACTGGTTTGAGGGGATACCTCACGGAGGCGTTTTTAATTCAGTTAGCTGCTGTCTTCTCCCTAGCAGTCTGTCTTATGTGACTTACACAGCGGTTCAGGCCAGTGCCTTCATTCTACACTATTTGCGTATAGTGAAAGTGAAGTCCCTTAGTCATATCCAACTCTTTGCGACCTCATGGACTGTAGCCCACCAGGCTCCTCTGTCCATGGGATTTTCCAGGCAAGAATACTGGAGTGGGTTGCCATTGCCTTCTCCAGGGGATCTTCCTGACCCAGGGATCGAATCCAGGTCTCCTGCACTGCAGGCAGACGTCTTACCTTCTGAGCCACCAGGAAGCCCAGCTTAGTTCATAAGAAATCTCAAATGCCCAGTACAACCCTGTGCAACTCATTAAGAATCGAGTAGAGGACATCGAATGACTCTTCTTATGTGTCCTGTTCCCAGGCCACCATCTTCTTTTCCTCTCAGAACGTAACTGCCTGTCCCGCCCTTCAGAAACTAGGCTGATGATGAACTTTGTGGTTTCTCTGTCATCCTCTGCTGCTTAATAGAAATCCTTCTGCTGCAAGTTGAGCCCTTTTCACTCTTCAGCAGTGTTTTCCTTTCTTGGTCTACACTATGGCTTTTCCGTCTCAGGCTTAGGGACATTTGGGGCCTGATGAATCTGTGGTGGAGGCTGTGTCTCGTGCACTGTCGGATGCCTAGTCACTGAAAGTCGGTGTCACCCTCCTCCTGTGTGACTAAAGTGTCTGCAGATATCACCAGTTGTCCCCTGGGGGATCAGAGCTCCGCTGCTGAGAATCACTGGGCTCCACATGCTCTCCAGAACTCCGTGGACATCTAGGTGCCTGATGTGGCCGAGCCGATGCCTTGTTCAGCATCTGTATCCTTCCTACTGGTCACGCCAGCTCCCTGGGTACCGCCCTGCCCCAAATCAGAAAAACATTCAAGGCGCCAGCCGTGAGGTCATCTTTTGTTCTTTGTAGCTGTTGAAACTGTGGAGAGTTTTCTCTGGGGCTCACTGACTTTCACTTGTAGCATCCTTGAAACTCAGAGGTGGTGATGTGTTGGGCAATGGTCAAACCTCATGTCCACACTTCTATGGGTTTCTCTCTAACATGGACAGGACATGAGCTGAAAAAAGACCAGTGAGAATCTTGATTTCAATTTAATTTCTTGGAAAATAAATCATTTTTATACGTCTATTCATGTTATATACTTTGTAAACAGTTTTACTTTTTTTCATGCACCGGGTGGGATCTTAGTTCCCTGACCAAAAATCAAACCTGTGGCCTCTGTAGTGGAAGCTGGGAGTCTTAGCCACTGGAACACCAGGGAGGTCACACGCTGTATCTTCTTAAGCCTGCTGTTCTTCTGAATGTATAACTTTGCTTCTGAAGGGAATTTAATAGAAACAAAAGAACGAGGCTCAGAATCTGGCAAGTGTTTCCTTCCTCTCCTTGCGTTCCACTCATTGCACACCCCGGATGCCTTTCACTGAATACCTTCAGCATCTGTGGGCTTGTTTCCTTCTTGCCCTTCTGCTTACACGCTGAATTCCCTTACAGATCTCTGTTTGTCCTGTTCTCCTAGCCTGGTTACAGCTGAGAATCTATTTTCCACCTGCATTTGACTGTCTTTGCTTTTGCCACTTAATAATATTTGTTGTGCGAGGATTGTGTTTCAAGAGTCATTCCCCCTCAGGAGACAGGCTTCCTGCCGTCTGCTGTGTTTGAATGACCGTGCCTTTAACTCTTCTGCCGTCCCTTTGGTCTCTCTGACAAATTCAGAGCAGCGGTTTGGAATATTTAGCGCCGGGTTTTTCTCACTGAAGTTAAAAGGGAAGTGCCTCTGTGAACCTTCCTTCTGAGGTTCACGGCGCAGTCTTGTTTTCCAAACAACATCTCTCCTGGGTGGCAGCGGCTGTGGGTGGTGCTCCACTTTCTCTGAGGTAAAAATGTCTTTGAGAGGCGTCTTAATTTTTCTGGGCTAATTTTCCCCAGATACCATTTCTCCAGTGAGTCTGAAAATGTTAGCACAGTTCTTCACACACAAACACACACACACACACACACGCTGACACAGGCCTCCTATATTTCCAAATGCAAAACCAGGCGACCTCAGCTGAGCGTCTGAAGCCAGGGCCCTGTGTCCTGGCCTCTGTGGGATGGTAGGAAGGGGCCTAGTCCAGGTGGCTCTCGCCTCCTTGCCCACACTGTCGTTGTTCCCACTTCCCTTGCTCCTCTCAAGCCCCTATGGGTCCCCCACCCTAATCTCCTTTTCCCTCTAGAACGCCCCATTGCGGGGAGAGATAGTTAGGGAGTGTGGGATGGACAGATACACTCTGCTGCATTTAACACGGAGAACCCACAAGGACCTGCTGTAGAGCACAGGGAACTCTGCTCAACGTTATGCGGCAGCCTGGATGGGAGGGGAGTTTGGGGGAGAATGCTGCTACGTCGCTTCAGTCGTGTCCGACTCTGTGCGACCCCATAGACGGCAGCCCACCAGGCTCCCCTGTCCCTGGGATTCTCCAGGCGAGAACACTGGAGTGGGTTGCCATTTCCTTCTCCACTGGGGGAGGATGGATGCATGTGTATTTAGGGCCGTGTCCCTGTGCTGTCCATCTGAAACTATGACAGTATTGGCTATGATCCAACACAAAGGGAAAGTTTAAGAAAAAAAATAAAGAAAATGCTCCATTGCTGTGTACGAACTGGCGTTAACTCCACACTGATGTCTGTCTCTTCCTTAAAGCAGCACTGTATTATAGCTTAAAATCCATCCTTACCACTTTAACTAGCAGCCAGCATTGTTTATCACTGAGGATGGCTATTTAGACCCTAATATCCTTGGGTCAGTCTGAGGCCTCCGTATTTGGTAACAACAGGTGGGCGATGAAAACAAAGTTAACAGAGCTTCTGAAAATAGCAGATCGAGATACCAGGATCAGATAGGCCCTACCTAGTGTGGCAGATGGGTTATCCTTCAGTTTTCTAGCTCCTTGCTGGCTGAACTCTCTGAAGCTTTACAGGTGATGTCATGGACTGATTCCTGCTTCACCTGCTTCACCTGCTTCACCTGCCACCTTCAAACCCTCTCACAAGAGTTCTAATTTTCCAGCAAGCAAGAGACGGCTCTGGTTTCCATTCTCCAATTAAGTTCTATGCAGGTGACCTAGAAATGATGGAAATGTCCTTGTGAGATGCTTTATGCAATCTAGTTTAAGAGAACATTCTAATTCTGCAGATATCATTCCCAAGAGCTGCAGCTTTTGGTTGAAAGGACTCTGCTGTTTTTCTCCTGCAGCTCTGTTGAGGTATGGTTGACAAATAAAAATTATACATACTTAAGGTGTGTGGCCTGGTGTTTCGATCTATGTACATATTGTGAGATGATTACCACCACCAAGCTAATTAACATATCCATCACTTCACATAGCTACCACGGCGTGTAGGTGTGTGTGACGACAGTATCAGAGATCTACTATCTTAGAGAACTTCAAACACACAGCACAGTATTGTTAATTACAGTCGCCGTGCTGTTCATGTTGATTCCGGAGCTTGTTTGTCTCATAACTCAGTGTGGGTTCCCGCCAACTGACATCCCTTTTTCCCACCCCTCAGTCCCTGGAAACAACCATTCGACTCTGCTACTGTGTTGTTTTTGTTGTTGTTCAGTGCATTTGACTTTTTTAGATTTCCCCCCTGTAAGTAAAGGGGGATTGTTTTTCTGTGTCTCACTTATTTCAGACGCGTAATGTTCTCCAGGTTTATCCATGATGTTGCAAGAGGCAGGATTCAAGTCTGAAAGAGTTCTATCATCTTTCAAGTTTGACTGTCTTAAGGGATCAAAAGCTAAAATTCTGAGACACTTAGCTCCTCAAACTTTACTCCACTGCTTAATTTTTTACCCACCAACCGCTAACTGATTTAGTGATATCTTCAAAATTCACTATATTCTTCACTCTTCTGTGCCATTGGTTCTCAAAACTGAAAGTGCAGAATCACCAAGAGGGATCGTTAAAAACACCAATTCTAAAAGATATATGCACCCCAATATTCACTGTGGCATTATTCACAATAACCAGGACATTGAAGCAACCCAAATGTCCGTTAACAGATGAATGGAAAAAGATGTGGTACATGTATACAATGGAATATTACTCAGCCATGCAAAAGAACGAAATACGGCCATTTGAAAAAACACAGAGGGACCTAGAGATTATTGTACTAAGTGAAGTACGTCAGACAGAGAAAGACAAACATCATATGATATCACTCAGTGTGGGCTCCAAAAAATAACACAAATGAACTTATTTGCAAAACAGAAATAGACTCACAGGTACAAAAAGCAAACATAAGGTTACCAAAGCGGATAGCAGGGGGTGGGAGTGGAGAAATAAATTAGGAGCTTGGGATTAACAGATACACAATACTACATATAAAACAGATAACCAACAAAGTCCTACTGTATAGCACAGGGAACTCTACTCAATATCCTATAATAGCCTATAATGGAAAAGAATCTGGAAAAGAATATAAATATATGTGTATAACTGAATCACTGTTATGTACACCTGAAACTAATATAACATTGAAAATTAACTACACGTTGAAAGAAAATCAAAGCAAGCAAACAAACAGAAAACCCGTTGCTGGGACCCACCATCAGAGTTCCTGATTGGTGGGTCTGGGGTGGGGCTAGGAATATGCATTTCTAATCAGTTTCCAGGTCATCCTGATGCTGCTGGGTCAGGGACCACACTTTGAGAACCACCGCTCTGCACAGATCTTAGTAGTAAGAAGGCTATGTTTTCAAGGTTATATTTTGGGGAAGAGAAGAAACTGAGCTATGGTCTGTGGAGTAAGGGAAGTAATTGAGAAAACTGGATCTCAAGGTGAGAAGCCGGGAGACTTGAACCTGGGTATGGACAGTCAGGGGACTGGAAGGACCGGCTGAGGTTAGAACATTCTGACTTCAAATGAAGTCACCAGCAGGCTGGGGGTGAGGGCCAGGGCAGAGGTAGGGGGTCTCCTCCCCAAGCAATTTCAGCTGATGGCGTGATTGATGGACCCCGGGAGTCGCATGAATCTACTCTGCCTACTTAGAAACTCTACGCTGATGTTCACAGTCTTGCCTGCTCTTTAGTATCACCTGGAGAACTTTAAAAACTACCCATGCCCAGGCCACTGCAAAGCAATTAAATCCACTCCCAAGGCTGCCATGTGGGCAGTGGAAGGTTTCAAAAGCAAATCGATTTGGCAGCAAAGATGTGGCTCAGAAGGTAAAGAATCTGCCTGCAATGCAGGACATGCATGTTCCAGCCCTAGGTTGGGAAGGTCCCTGGAGGGAGAAATGGCCACCAACGCCAGTACTCTTTCCTGGAACCTTCCATGGAGAGAGGAGCCTGGTGGGCTACAGTCCACAGGGTCACAAAGAGTCAGACATGACTGAGCAATTATCACTTTCTTTATGGCTGTGCCTCACCCCAGAGATGCTGGTTTAATTGATCTGGGGGTTGGGGAGGAGCATTTGAGAAATATCCAGTATTTGTGGTTCTGAGAGCCTCATTGGCGACTCTAATGCTCACTTTGGTGAAAGGACAGCAGTGTGCAGTAGACTCCATGAGGCTGAGGGTTGGGCCTCTGCCATCTGTGTGCTCAGCCTCTTGTGCTGTATCTGGCTCAGAGGCCCTCAGTCAACACATGTTGAGTGTGTTCATTAATGATTTCTGTAGTGCTAAGCCCTTAGGAGGCAGGAACACTGATAAAAAAACATCTTAGGACCTGCCTCTCTTTCTCTTTTTGTCAACATGGTTCTTAGGACATTTCCCTTATGAGTGGCTCATGTTTTTATGAGAAGTAAGAAAATGAGATGCTCTGGGCATAGGTGGGATTTGCAATTCTTTTTTCATTTAGCCAGGGGTTTAAATCTACAGCCTGAGGGCCACATCTGGCCCATTGCTTTTTTTTTTTTAATTAAAACAATGTTATTATTTATTTTGGATGTGCTGGGTCTTCTTGCTGTGCAGACTTTTCTCTGTTTGCAATGAGCAGTGTTGGGGGGCATGCTGCTTTTCATTGTGCTATGCCAGCTTCACATTGGAGTGGTTTTTCTTGCTGCAGAGGATGGGCTCTAGGGAAGGCAAGCTTCAGTAGTTGTGGCTCCTGGGCTCTAGAGGGCAGGCTCAACAGTTGTGGCTCACCGGCTTGGTAACCCTGCCACGTGTGGGATCTTCCCAGAGCAGGGATCGAACCTGTGTCTCCTGCATTGGCAGACAGATTCTTTACCACTGAGTCACAAGGGAAGCCCTGGCTCACTGCCTGCTTTTGGACAGCTTGCAAGCTCAGAACAGATTTTACATTTTTAAGTGATTGGAAAAAAAGCAAAAAGAGAGATAATATTGCATATGAAAGTCAAACATCAGTGTCAGTAAATTTCATCGGAACAATCATGTCCATTCATTGTCATGTTGTTGATGGAGATTTTTGTGTGACAACAACAGATTGAGTACTGGCTGCTGAGACCACGGGGCCTTGCGAGACCAACAGTGCTTACTCTAAGGCTCTTCCTGTAAAAGTCTGCTAACCCTTCACTGAAAGCCTTAGCCCTCCCTAGAAACACACTGGTTACAATGGAACATTGCCCAGCTTGCTGTCTCTAGGTCTTCTATGATGCTTCCCAGTAGAGTTCTTTTTCAAGCAGAAAAGGACAAGAGGATTGTTTTATTCATTGAGGTCCCAGTGGACCTCTTTGCCAAGTGTATAGCATCGCTTTTTTTAAATTGAGGAAGATTAAAATCTGTGGACCAAAGACAACATGCGGTCACGAATGCACGGTCCCTGGGGCGTCCTGAGTTTATCTAAAGCGGCTGAAGGTGTCTGTGAGCGCGTGATGCTCTTTAATCTGGAAAGACAGCCACTCTGGTTGTCATTTAGGGACAGGCGGCCATCTTTCCTTTTTTCCTTTTCCCAGCCCTGCTTGCTCGCTCTCTTGCTCTGCACGTGGACAGTGAAAGGGAGAGGTGACTGTGGTTTTCAAGCTGTGGGTGGACACTTCCCAAGGCATCTGTCTCAACCCCTCAAAGAATTGGAAAGTGACGGGCCTTTGTCTCCAGAGCAGTTCAAGGCCACAGGGGACCAGATCAAATCAACCTCATTTTTGAGACCATTTCAGGCACTTTAGAAGTGCTTTGGACTTCATCTCTTGTCTCCTCTAACGTTGCTTTTGAATATTCCAGCTCTTAAAAAAAAAAAAAATAAAGAAGAGCAATTAAATGTTTGGGAAGTCTCTGGAGGTCCAGTGGTTAGGACTCAGGGCTCTCACTGCTAGGACCCGTTTCTTCCCTTTCAGGGAACTAAGATCCCACAAGCTGCTCGGTGGGGCCAAAAAAATAAAAAGCAATGGAATGTTCCAGCGCCTCATAAATATCTGTTTTGCCTTTATTTCCATCCCCTTATAAACTAACCTTCACCCTGTCTTTAGAATTTCTCCCAAATTTCTTGCAGGTTCTAACAGCTACATAAAGACTTGGGTGTCAGCAGACAGTGAAAGGCAAAGAAAGGGCTGCTCAAGGGCTGAGGCTGGTACGGGGAGGGGGTCTCTACTGGACGCACCTGTAAAATTGTACATCGTTGACGCTTTCACCTCTGGGACTAACCAGTGACCAGGATCGCCTTGCTTCCCTGGTGGCTCAGTGCATAAAGAATCCGCCTGCCAACCAGGAGACATAGATTTGATCCCTGGGTTGGGAAGATCCCCTGGAAGAGGAAATGGCAACCCACTGCAGTATTCTTTCCTGGGAAATCCCATGAACAGAGGAGCCTTGTGAGCTACAGTCCATGTGGTCGCAGAGTCAGACACGACTGAGTAACTAAACCACCACCACCAAGAAGATTGCCTTAACATTCTCCTTAGCTTACTTCTTGCTGACTTCAGGCTCCTGACCTCCTTTTTCTCATAGCATTTCCTGGAGAACATTGCAGTTGTTCGTTCTGTCTTGCCCCTTTGGGATGTAAATCTTCTACAACCTAGCAATGTCTTTCACAAGGACCTGGGAGCCATCCCTTGGAATACAATTATTAAGAAAGCTAGTGCCCCATCTACTGGTCTCTGTGGGCGGGTATGAGCCTAAGTGCCATCAGCAACAATCGGCCAGCACAGATGCTTCATCACATGAGCCAAACTCCTTAATAATGTCCTTCAGTATTTTTCCACCAGCTTACTCCTGTGCTTAAAACATCCCTTGTGTTTCAGTGGAGCTAAGCTTGATCTCTCCCACCTATTTCAATAGTCTTGATCTCCTCTCTCTTGCAAAATCTTGTCTAACTTGTCCATGCAATTTTCCTTACACTGGTTACCTTGTGAGTTGTTATTTTTGTTGTTGAGTCGCTTAGCCGTGTCCAACTCTTTGCTAACCCATGGACTGCAGCACATCAGGCTCCTCTGTCCATGGGATTCTCCAGGCAAGAATACTGGAGTGGGTTGCCATTTCCTTCTCCAGAGGATGTTCCCGACCCAGGGGTCGAACCTGAGTCTCCTTCATTGGCAGGCGGATTCTTCAACCACTGACCCACCTGGGAAGCCCTATAGTGAGTTGAATGGTCCTCATCAAAGGTATGGTTCCTATGAATGTGACCTTATTTGGAACTAAGTCAATGTAGACATCATGAAAATATAAGTGAAGATGGAGTCATCTTGGAGGGCAGGGGACCCTTGATCCAGTGTGGCTGTTGTCCTTATGAGAAGAGGCAGAGATAAACACAGATGAAAGAAGGCCCTGTGGAGATGAGACAGAGATAAGAAGGACGTGGCTACCAGCCAAGGAACATCCAGGATTCCTGGCAAACATCGGAAAGCAGGAGAGAAGCATGGAAGAGCTTCTCTGTCAGCGCCTCTGACAGGGACCAACATAATACCCTTTTTTTTTTTTTCCCAAACAAAAGTTTTCACATATTTATTACTGAGCCACAAGAACACTAGTGAGGAAACACCAAGAGTCAAACATTCCATTTCTCCCGTGAGCTGTTCAGACAGCAGTGATGCTCTGTGATTCAGTGAAGATGCAAGGAACCTTGACGCAGCAAAAGTGTGTGCCACTTTGTATACGAGGTTCCTGATAGACCCAGTTTAGTTCTCCAGTGTCTTCTCTTGGAGTTATTCAGTCACCAAGTCGTGTCCGACTCTTTGTGACCCCATGGACTGCATGCAGCACACCAGGCTTCCCTGTCCTTCAGTATCTCCCGGAGTTTGCTCACGCTCATGTCCATTGAGTTGGTGATGCCATCCAAACATCTCATCCTTGGAATTGGGCCTGATTTTATGACCGGTTTTCTTTCGAATACATTGGGAAATAGAACAACTCTGCTTTTGTTTCTTGGCCAGGGATCACTTAACTCTGAAAGTTTTGTGAGAAGACACGGAGAGGAGCAAATTCAGCTGCACACAGGGGAGCAGAGAAGTGAAAAGAGGGGCAGCCAGCACCTTGATTTCAGACTTCTAGCCTCCAGGATTGTGAGAGAATAAACTTCTGTTGCTTTAAGCCACCTCGCTTGCGGTACTGTGCTACAGCCATCCTGGGAGACGAACGCGCCTGGAACACAGAGACTTTCACCAACCACTTTGGACCCCCAACACTTTCCGTCAGCACCTGGTGCTCACGTCCTAACTTCCACACTACGGTCTCTCCCATGTCCATGGTCTTTCCCATTTAGATACATCTGCCTGGAGGACCTCACCCCCTATCCCTGTTCCCCCTCCCCATGGCTGCTAGGCAAAGTCCTATTTGTCCTTGAAGACACAGCATAAAGAGAGCCTCCTCTGGGGGTCCCGTCCATCTATGGGACAGTTTGCTGCCCTGTCGTCTGAGCTGATGTGTGCAAGGTCACACATCTATACACCTCCCCTTGTATCAAAATTGACTGATGGTTCTGACTCTCTTTCCCCAGATTTTTCAGCCTTGTCTCCTTTGTTGTTAGGGAAAAAAAATATATATATATATTTAAGGGAACGCCCCTGCCCTCTCTGATTTCCTGGTAGAATAGCGGTAAAGGATCAACTTGCCAATATGAGAGACATAGGAGATTCAGGTTTGATCCCTATGTGGGGAAGATCCCCTGGAGAAGGAAATGGCAGCCCACTCTAGTATTCTTGCCTGGGAAATCCCATGGACAGAGGTGCCTGGACAGTCCGTGGGGTGGCACATGACTGAGGGACTGAGCACATGCACACACGCCCTTCCCTCTCAGAAAGCATTGGTGGATGAATGCACGTAGGTGAGGAGGGGGCCACAGAGAAGGGTCTTCTTTTTCTCCTCTGTGTGGGATGGAGAGGCCAGGGTGCCTCTTACATCAGGTCTGGAGGGGAGACTCATCAGGTATCACTCCTTAAATACACAGTCAGCACGAAAGAGGACTAATCGTTTAAGAAAAGCAAGCCCCATAAATCAAAAAGGAGCACTATCTATTCCCACAAACACGTCCAGTGGTCTTGCATCTTGTTTGCTAAAGGACCACGCAGTGATACAGACATGCTCAGTGGATTTTGAATTTTTATTGAAAAGGCTAAAGGAACTAGAATAAAATGAGGTTTGTTTGTTCTGGTGGCTGTTTATTTAATTTGTTTTTCATGAGCCGAGGAAACGATCCTTGAAAGGAGTTGGTCCTTTCCCCCAGGTTTCCAGCCTTGGGGAGGCTATCTCACCCTCCACTGCCTCCAGGCCTCAGATCTTTGTTTCCTCTTCTGCGATTGAAGAGGAAGGAATGACATAATAAGTCTTTTTCTTTAATTGCATTTTATCTGGCTTCCCAGGTGGGCTCAGTGGGAAAAGAATCTGCCTGCAACGCAGGAGACGCAGGAGATGTGGGTTCATCCCTGCATTGGGAAGATCCCCTGGAGGAGGGCATGGCAGCCCACTCCAGTACTCTTGCCTGAAGAATCCCATGGGCAGAGGAGCCTGGCGGGCTACACTCCATGAGGTCATGACGGAAGCCACTGAGCCTGCAGCGTGCACATTACTGGAGTATAGCTGACTTACAATATTGTGTTAATTTCAGGTGAATCAGTTTTGCATATACTAGAGTATATGCAGTTGTACATATACTAAAGAAAAATCTAAAAGATTCTTTTCCTATATAGGCCATTACACAGTACTGAATAGAGCTCCCTCTGCTAGACAACAGGTCTCTATTATTATCTACTTTATGTATAGTAGAGTGTATGTGTCAATCCCAATCTACCAGTTTATCCCTCCCTCCTTCCCTCTTGGTAACCATAAGTTTGTTTTCTATGTCTGTGCCTCTCTTCTTGTTTAGTAAATAAGTTCATTTCTACCATTTATTTTTTTTAGACTCCCCATGGAAGTGTAACTCCTTTTGTGGATGATACAAGGCCTCTCTGCTCTCAGAGCATCTCTTCTCAGCTCTCATCCCTCTCTGCCTCCCTGAGCTCCCAGAGAACTTCAATGCCTCTGTCTGGGGAGGAAGTGCTTACAGGCCTTGTGGGGTTAGAAGCCCCAGGGACCTCTCCTGATCTTGACCACCGCCCCCCCGCTCCCGCCCCGTTCTCCTTCCTGCCGGTCTCCTCGGAACAACCCCTTCCTTGAGGCTCACCCACTGTGCCCACTGTAGACAACCACATGTTGGTCACCCAGGACTCCCCTCCTCACGCCTCAGGGATGGACAGGACCATGATAAGTGAGAAAAAAAGACTGATACACACAGAACAAGGCCTCTTGAGGGTGTGCAGGACAACAGATGATGTTATTCATGTGAGTTTTGTTGTTCGCGAGGCCCGAACATCTCCAATCACTTCCTTTTCTGCTTTGTCCAGAACCACGTGGGTTGTGTTCACTGGCATCTGAAGGGTCCAGCCTTCAACGGGGCCACGGGGACCACTGTCCTGTGCTTGGGTCTCTCCTGTTCCAGCAGAACTTGCCTCTGTGGCCTCAAGAGACAAGGCAGCTGCAGAAATCCCCTGACAGATTTTTTCACTGGGATTGCTATTAATACTCAGATCATCCTGGGGTTTCATTTCACGTTTTCTTCCTCTGGGGTGACATGCACCCAATACATCATGTCGATATATCCTTTTATTTATATCTTAATATACCATCAGTTGCGTGATGAGATCATTTGGAATTTAATAGAACTTTCCCGAGAGAATCAGCTGAGATAGATCGCGGTGAAATCTCGGAGCCTGGAGAAGGGAGAGGGAGGGTGCTCACACATTCCTGAGTCAGCACAAAATAGCAATTTTCTGCGTCCTCATCACAGATACTCGAGAATAATTACTGACAGCCTGTGGAGAATTCATCGGCCTCGGCTCACCAATAATAAGTCATACGATCACGGTAACGGTGTGAATGAAGTTAGAAATTCCAAGAATACTGATGATGTCTTATTAGTTTTCTACCTCCAGAAAAGCCAATCTGCATAATTGATGCAGTAGGTAGGAAAACATTTTTTCTTTTTCTTTTTTTTAATATTAGATTCTAAATCAAAGAGTCTTTAATAAATGAGAAGTACAGGATCACCAGAAACGAATAGTGACCACAGGGGACAGCAATTACAGCATTCGTAATTGCCAGGCAGGTGAAAAAGTAAAAAATGCTGGTATTTATTTTCTAAACCTCAGCATGCCGTGTTCCAAAGAGAACCCTCAATTGACTAGGAGAGATGGACTGGGCAAGTTCAATGTTTAGCGAGAGAGCTTATTAATGAGTTTGTGCAGGGAACTTGTAAACGGGCTGCCCAGAGAGTGGCTGGCCCGACAGCATGATGGTCCGGCTGCCAAAACCCTGATTTTTCCATTTGGCTGAAGTGAGGGCTCTGTAACTCATGGTGGTGAAAACACATTAGAGCTTTTATTTATTTATTTTTTTGTGTGACTACTAATTAAGGAGCTGAATTTTTTGCTGGGTGATATTTTGATGCTTTCCTTAACAGGTTCATTAAAGTCTATTCTGGGTGTCAATATTCTTTATAACAGACACCAAAAGCAAATGACATGCATCTGTTTGGAGGAGTAGATGATTGCTAAGTGAAATCAGTTTGCCATGCTTCCATACAGGACTATTTTTAAAATATATCTTTTAAGGATTTTTTTTTTTAAATGGGGACTGTTTTTAAGGTCTTTATTGAGTCTGTTACAATATTGCTTCTGTTTTATGTTTTGGGCCTTTTTGGTCATGAGGCATGTGGGATCTTAGTTCCCTGACCAGGAATCGAACCCACACCCCTTGCAATAGAAGGTGAAGTCTTAACCACTGGACCACCAGGGAAGTCCCCACACAGAGCTTTGAAATGTAGCTAGTCCTTCCGTGTTCTCTTGGCACTCAGATGTCACAGTGGGATGTCACAGCTGGGGGCTCTTTGGTTTCTCTGAACCAAGGTTAGCCTGGATCCGAGGCGTTGATTTTGACCCCTGTGGGGGCATCTTCCACTTGTACCTTTGCGCCCTTCTCTCCTTAGCCTGCGGCTGACTTGTATGAAGCACACCAGCGGCACCTTCAGTGTCTCGCTCTGCTTGGTTGGTCCAACGGGCAGCCCCAGGAAGAGATCAGACAGCAGAGAAGGGGGTGTGGTTGGGGTCTTGAGTCCCCAGAACTCTCCCTGCAGGGTAACCTCAATCAGAGGTCATGGCTCCACCAAGGCAGTCTCTGTAAGTCTTGCCTTCCAGGATCTGGTCTGTATTCTCTGCTCATCTCCCTTCAGACCGTGGCGGTGATGACAGCGCCTTAGCTTGTATCTGGTTTGGGATTCCGCACTCGTGTGATTTCCCAGTGCCCTGCCTCCCTGCTTGTAAGAACTCTTTGAATAAACCCTCCTTGAAGAGTTTAATCAGAGAAGGCAATGGCACCCCACTCCAGTACTCTTGCCTGGAAAATCACATGGATGGAGGAACCTGGTAGGCTGCAGTCCATGTGGTCGCTAAGAGTCGGGCACGACTGAGCGACTTCCCTTTCACTTTTCACTTTCATGCATTGGAGAAGGAAATGGCAACCCACTCCAGTGTTCTTGCCTGGAGAATCCCAGGGACGGGGGAGCCTGGTGGGCTGCCGTCTATGGGGTCGCAGGGTTGGACACGACTGAAGCGACTTAGCAGCAGCAGCAGCAGAAGAGTTTAATAAACCCTTCTCCCAGTGTCAGCCTGCCATTCGTTTCCTTCTGGGATTCCAACTGATTTAGGTTTTAAACGAAAGATGCTTGGTTTGGATTTGTTTCTCCATTTCTTTAGTTGCTTTGTCCTATTACTCTTCATTTTTTTTTTCTTTTTTTTTTTCCTCCTTGCTCACTGATCATTCACATATTCTCTCTGAATTTGACCCTTTCTTATTTTTCTGACTTCACGTTTGCTCCTTTTTTTCCATGTAAGTTACCGCCCACATGTCAATGTTCTCACGTTGACGTTTCCGAAAAACTCTGGGTTGTCCCCACTTGAGCTGACATGGACTCCAATGCTCCCATGTGTTGCTGGCAACAACCCTGCTTCTCTGGTTATGAGTCTCGTGTCCTGGCTGATGTGGGTGTCCACGTTTATAGGATTTTTGCTTCATTCTCAACCTATCTCCATCTTCAAATTCTGCCCTCCACCCCTCCCCTTTTAAGAGTTTAGTATCTTAGGTCTGACATTTCTTATCCATTTCCTGTAATGTAAAACAGCAACAACAGAACTTAGAACACAGGGTGTTTTCTAAGCTCACAAATTATATTGCCTTTGGGGATTGGTATTTCTTGATTTTTTACTCTCACGTGCATCCATTATCACTGATTAAATCCCTCCCATATCAGCAATACTCAGAATAGAAGAAGAAGCCATAATATCAGATGCAAAGTTGGTTGTGGTTCAGTAGGAGGAGTGGACAACACCCCTGGTAGCACATTTAACAACCTTGCTTGCCTAGAAATGTTTGCTAATAGCGTCTGAATATCCATTCTGATATCCTCTGAAGCTCCAATACTTTGGCCACCTGATGCAAAGAACTGACTCATTGGGAAAGGACCCTGATGCTGGGAAAGACTGAAGGTAGGAGGCAAAGGGGACGACAGAGGATGAGACGGTTGGATGGCATCACCGACTCAGTGGACATGAGTTTGAGCAAGCTTGGAGAGATGGTGAAGGACAGGGAAGCCTGGTGTGCTGAAGTCCATGGGGTCGCAAAGAGTTGGACATGACTGAGTGACTCAACATCCATTCTGAACTTTCCTCTATAAGAATCGCTTAAGAGTTCAAACTACAAAGGGTAGGTCACAACATTTCCATTTTTCATCTCCTCTTCTCTTCTCAAAACGTTGGCCTCAAATATGAGTCATAGAGCAGGAATGCATCACCGGGGCCAGTTAGACTCCAGGCCACAATTTGGAGCAGAGGAGGAGTGTAGGAAGGTCAACCTACAACCAGGACACAGGGCTGGGTTTTGAGGTGAGCGTCTGGATTTTAGTTCTGGTGGTTGCTACTTCATAATTCTGTGAACTTGGGCACGGCACATAAATTCTCTGAGCCTTTGTTTCCTTTTCTGAAAAACGAAGCTAATACCCACTCCAGAGAGGTTTCTGGAAGGATTAAACAAGATGGAGCCTGTGGCAGCTCCCGGGAAAGTTCAACGCAGGACTCACGCGTGGCATACTGTGCTTTCTGCATAACTCTTCTCTTTCCCCTCTAGGGCTGTAACATTCTAGGTGCGCCTGAGGAAGGCAGCCACGGAGGCTGGCTGCCGCCTGGCCTTTTGATTTGTTATCACAAACCTTCATTATGTTTTCATATAAACCTGTTCTGGTTGAACACTTTATCGGGGCCTTTGTTTCTGCTTAATTGTTTTATTTTTCGTGACACTTTGGCTTGATTCAGAGAGAGAGGCTCTGCTTTGTTTATCTCATTCTTTAATTAAGTTGCCCTACAGTGTGGTGCGAGCCAATCCCTCGGGTGCTGGAGAACAGAAGCTAATCACCAGCCCAGAGCCCATGGCAGAAGCTGCTTTGGGTCTGAGACGGGTTCTGATGCCCATGAGGATGCTCTCTGTCCAAATCAGCTGGCACTTGGAGCCTGTGCCGTGGACGGGCCAAGCATGGGGTGTGTTTTTCAGGCTGATGAGATAGGAGCTTGGATTTCATTTCTCTTTCTTTTTAAAATTTTTGTTTATTTTTGTTTATTTTTTTTTTATTCAGAGGATAATTGCTTTACAATGTTGTGCTGCCATACAACAACTCTAATCAGCCATAATTATATGTATGTATATATCCCCTCTCTCTCTGCCTCCCTCCCCACTCCCATCCCACCCCTCTCGGTCATCACAGTGCCAGGCTGGGCTTCCTGGGCTATAGGCAGCTCCCCACTTGCGAGCTGTTTTACACATGATAGTGTATATATGTCAATGCCACCTTTTCAATTTGTCCTACCTTCTTTCCTTTTAACCAGGGTCCCGCTTCCATCTTTTGCACTTTCTACCTGAAGGCCATACTTTCCATTAAAATGGGTGCTTTATATATTATTTAGGACTCCAGTCTTTTCAAAGAGCTTTTACATCCATCTTCTTTTACCTCCTGAAAATCCTGGGGATGTAGCTGTCAACATCACTGTGTCTGGATGAAGACGTGGAGTGGGCACCTGGCTGGTCTGAGGCCAACCGGCTGGAAACCAGTAGAGGCAGATGAGAGCTCAGCTGTTCCAGAAACCAGGGCGAAGGCCCTTCTTGCCCCACGGGGCGGGTAAACAGAAGGGGAAGACTGTACTTCTGCTCTCGTTTCTTGGACCTTTGGCCTATGGATCTTACTCTCTTTGCTGAACAACTGCTGTGTTGTCTCAGCTCTAAAAAGGCGCACAGTATCCATCAATTGCTACTTGTCCCTCTCCTTAATGTTTGTACGTGAATCCCCTACGTGTGAGGTGGTTATCAGTGTCCTTGTGGTGTCTGCTGTTTACTTGGGCAGCCATTCTGTCAATCAGCACCAACCAAGTGAACCCTCTATGTCCTGGGTAGGCATGGAGGGAAATTAAAAGCAAAATAATAAAGAAAAGGAGTTGATGAAGTCATAGTACTTGCTGGAAGGAGCGTGGAGTCAAGTAGTGGCCAGGGGATGTGCTCAGTTTAGAACCTCAGTACCTCTTTTTTTTTTTATATTGATTTATTTATTTTAATTGGAGGCTAATTACTTTATAATACTGTTGTGGTTTTTGCCATACATTGACATGAATCAGCCACAGGTGGACATGTGTCTCCATCCTGAGCCCCCCTCCCACCTCCCTCCCCATCCCATCCCTCAGGGTCATCCCAGTGCACCAGCTTTGAGTGCCCTGTTTCATGCATCGAACTTGGACTGGTGATCTATTTCTCATGTGGTAATATGCATGTTTCAATGCTGTTCTCTCATATCATCCCACCCTCGCCTTCTCTTGACTGCATCCTTGAAACAGTCTTCCTCTGCTTCTGCCTGCTGTGTGCAGATCCTTTCACACCCTGTGCTGTGACATTCACAACCCTGCTCCCTGACTTTTCAAACTTTACCTCATCACGTGAATTACACACCAGCCACACTGGGGTCCCCGGCATCTATTAAATATTTCCTTTTCTCAGGCTCTTTCTCCACCTTGAACTGTTTTCTTCACATTTACTTGTAAAAATGCATCTCTTCCTTCACTGCATTTTTTTCTACAATATGCTTCAGGGGCTCCGTATTTCCAGAGCTCAGACCCTTGGTAACATCGTATGTCAGCTATATCTCTGATCAGTTACGTGTGTGTATATTTGTCCTCATTGATTGGACTGGAAGCTCCTGGAAGGGGCTTGGGGAAGGGAACGCATCCATGTGCAGCAGTCTGCAAACGGTAGGCCTGCCAAACGTCCTTTGTGTGTTCTCTGAATCCCACTCTAACTTGTTTTCTTCTTGGGCATCTAGGAAAACGACATTTTTAGCCTCCCTTGCAGTCAAGTTGGGGTGCTATGACTGGCTTCAGCTAGTGGGGTGCAGGTAGAGTGTTGAAATCCACTCCCAGACTGGGCTACTGACCACCAGTTGCTGTTCTCCCTTCCTCTCTTTATTAAAATGTGGCTGATTTACAATGTTGGCTGTGCAGCACAGTGACTCAGTGATTCAGTTCCGTTAGTACTTTTTTCTATATTCTTTTCCATGTGGTTCATCACAGGATAGAGTACAGTTCTCTGTAGCGTACAGCAGTGCCTTGTTGATGCATTCTCTGTATAGTGCTTTGCATCTCCTAACCCCGACCTCCCAATCCACCCTCCGCCTTGGCAACTGCAAGTCCATTCTTTACGCCTGTGAGTCCATTTCTGTTCCGAAGATAGGTTCATTTTTGTCATAGTTTAGATTCCACATACAGTGATGTCATAGCGTATTTGTCTTTCTCTTTCTGATTTACTTCACTTAGTAGGATAATCTCTAGGTCCATCCACGTTGCTGCAAATGGCAACATTCCATGCTTTTTATGGTTGTGCGGTATTCCATTATATATACAGTAAACAACGCTGCCACAAACATAAGGGTTGCATGTATCTTTTTGAATTTACACTTTTGTCCAGATATATGCCCAAGAGTGGGATTGTGGGTCATATGGTAATTGTATTTTTTAGTTTTTTAAGATGCCTGTATACTGTTTTCCATATGGCTGTACCAATTTATATTTCTACCAACAGCGTAGGAGGGTTCCCTTTATCCACACCCTCTTGAGCATTCATTATTTGTAGACTTTTTAATGATGGCCATTCTGACTGGTGTGAGGTGGAACCTTATCATAGTTTTGATTTTCATTTCTCCAATAGTTAGTGATGTTGAGCATCTTTTCGTGTGCCTCTTGGCCATCTGTATGTCTTCTTTGAAGACTGGCCATCTGTATGTCTTCTTTGAATCAAAAACGTCCATTTTTTGATTGGGTTGTTTTCTTTGTCATTGTCAAGTTACATGGACTGTTTCTATATTTTGGAAATTGTCACTTCTCTTCCTTTAAAGACCCTGGAATCTGCGTGCTTAAGACAGAGGCATAAAAAGATGGAAGGAACTTGGATCCATGTGTTAACCACTGGAAAGGGGGCCATCAAGCATGGAAAGCTGCCAGATACTGACTGACTGAGAAATACATCTTGATCTTGTGAACTTTCTGAAACATTAAAGTTTATTTATCATGCAGCCTAGACAAAGTTCATTTAAAATGCAGGCTACCCTGGTTAAACAGCCTGCAACCTCTCCGAGGGCAGCACAACATCTATCTGTTCCAATGCTGTGTCCTGAACTTTTAACTGAATGCTTGGCATACAGTAGGAGCTCAATAAACATTTGCTGAATAAGTTAATAAATTAAAATATATTTGTCAACTTATGATTTCTTTGCATTTCATCTGTAAAGGCCAATCTCAAGATTTCACGTTCTGGAAAAAAAAATCGTTTTTAGTACTAGTTCGTGGGGAAGCTTCTATTTTTTTGGCATCAATATCGAGGCATATTTAGTGAGCATGAGGCAGGTTGTTTGCTGGTATCGAAGCTGACTGCTGAGGGGTCTAGTCAATCTTTTCCCAGCATCCTGTGCTGTTCTCTGTGAACGGAATCAGAGGTTACAGTGATCATGGTTTATGTCAGAATCAGGTATTGAAATAAGGCTAAAAGAAAACTGAAGTCTAATCTTTTTCCAAAAGCATTTACTGACTAAAAACTTGATGAGGCTATTAAGTTGCTAATAAAAAATACGTAGCCAAGAGAGAAGTCCAGAAATGAGCAGCAGGAGGAAGTCAATGTTTGCCGTGTGCTTGCCACCCGTTGTTTCAGACCTTTGGTGACTCTTGATTTTATTTAATCCCCACAAAAGCACTGTGAGGAAGGACTTAATATCCTAATTTTATGGGGGGATAGAAATTGATACTCTCAAGGGTTGGGGACCCTACACAAGGTCACACGTCTAGTAAATTTCAGAACTGGATCTGAACTTGGTTCTGTCTGGCTGAAAACCCATCCGTGTCCTTTCAAATGCATTGTGTTCAGCCCTGCAAATAACGTCAAATGGTAATTAACCAGCAATCTGTCTTGATCCTGGGACTTTAACTCAGGTTGAATCACACGGGTCTCGGGGCGTCGTCCCACCTGGGGTGAGGGTCCCCTGGGCATCCTCTGTAACAATTCCGGTCTCGTTCCTATGCTCTTCTTTCCCTCTCAATGCCTGTGCTGTTCACTCGTGGATGTTTGGATACAGCCTTGAGGTGCAGGTGCTGCCCTGTCCGCTGGGGCCAGATGACAGGTTTTGTCCCAGCTGTTGGACCCTCTCCACTCACCCTCTGACATGGGTTTGTTCTCACCAGTGGCTCTATTTTGGATAATTGCCATTCTTGGCTTGGCTTTGAACACTGAAGCCTGGGTCTACTTGGCTGGCAGTCTTCTGGGGCCAGTTCTAACGGCCATGACAGGATCAGACAACACTTAAATAATTAACCTACTAATTAAATAAGTGATGTGTTATTGAGTGCATTGGAAAGGATGGTGCTTGGTCACTCAGTCGTGCCCATGGAATTCTCTAGGCCAGAATACTGGAGTGGGTAGCCTTTCCCTCCGCCAGGGGATCTTCCCGACCCAGGGATCAAATCCAGGTCTCCTGCGTTGCAGGCTGGATTCTTTACCAGCTGAGCCACCAGGGAAGCCTAAGAACACTGGAGTGGGTAGTCTATCCCTTCTCCAGCGGATCTTCCTGAGGCAGGAATCAAACCAGGGCCTCCTGCATTGCAGGCAGATTGTTTACCAACTGAGCTATGAGGGAAGCCCTAATCAGGGAAGCTATCATTGGAAAGGATGGGAAGACACAATTCCTAATGTTAGGACACTTGGAGTCCAGTGACGTGTATGAAAACTTATTACCCTTAAAGAATTTTTATGGACTTTAACTGATATCCAACCTTCTGAAGGATCCTTGTAACAGGGGGAAATGGAAACCCCTATTGGTTTTACAGACTTGCTCCCCTAACAGAGCACTTAAATGGGAGGATGGATATTTGAACCCAGGCCTTATTGCAATGGCTCAGATGGTAAAGAATCTGCCTGCAATGCACGAGACCTGGATTTGATCCCTGGGTCGGGAAGATCCCCTGGAGAATGAAATGGTGACCCATTCCAGTATTCTTGCCTGGAGAATCCCACGGACAGAGGAGCCTAGGGGGCTACAGTCCACGGGGTCGCAAAAGAGTCAGGCATGACTGAGTGACTAACACTTTCACTTTCTTTCCTCCTCTTATTACAAACATCCTGCTTTCTCAAAAATATCACTGCTGTCTTCATGAGAAAGCAGTTTCTTGCAATATCTGAACAATTCATCTGTTTCTTGTTGCTGCTTGCATGGTTGGAGAGTAGACACATACATTTACAATGATAAGGCTAAAAAATTAATTTGGCAAAATCCAAACGTTGTCTTGATAAAGGCTCCGTGATGTATGAAGTTGCTGGGGAAACCTGCTATGTCCAGCAGTTACACAATGCAGGCTGTTAATGATGGCATGTTTTGTGTCTGTGGATTTTTATTTTCAGAAACCCCCAGAGGAAGAGGGTGGAAATTTGAGGCTGCTGCCATAATTATAATCATTGTTCTAGGAATGTTAATGTGCTTGTAGATATTTTTATTTTCACTCAGCAAGATAAAGGGGGAAGAGACTGACAGTTCTTCAGCCCAATATGGAGCCTGGCTTCTGTCCTTTAATCTACTGCATTCTCATTTTTCACTTCCCTTTCCTCCTTTCTCCATCTCAACATCTGTTGTCCCTTCTTCTACTTGAAATTATTTGTTAGTGTTGGCGAGTGTTTTCTAACTAATTCTGGCTGTCTTTTGATGGAGAGGGAGACTCTTTAATTATGTTACTGATGGACAGTGGCTGCTTGGTGAGAGGCAAGGGAATGTCCATGCTGTCACCAGTGATATTTCTAGACTGCAAAAAAAAAAAAAAAAAAAATACCTGGTCTACAAAAAGATGCCTAGTCCTTGGGCTGTTTGCAGCCTCACATTAATTACAGAATGACCTGGGGACATGGAATGGTAGTTCTATTTCAGCTTTATTCTTTTCAATGAGAAATAATCACTTTTTGTGATGAGTAAAGGCTTTTTAATAGCTGCAGTAAAGTCATACATGGATGCGAGAGTTGGACTGTGAAGAAAGCTGAGCGCTGAAGAATTGATGCTTTTGAACTGTGGTGTTGGAGAAAGACTCTTGAGAGTCCCTTGGACTGCAAGGAGATCCAACCAGTCCATTCTAAAGGAGATCAGTCCTGAGTGTTCTTTGGAAGGAATGATGCTAAAGCTGAAACTCCAGTACTTTGGCCACCTCATGTGAAGAGTTGACTCATTGGAAAAGACTGATGCTGGGAGGGATTGGGGGCAGGAGGAAAAGGGGACAACAGAGGATGATATGGCTGGATGGCATCACTGACTCGATGGACATGAGTTTGAGTGAACTCTGGGAGATGGTTATGGACAGGGAGGCCTGGCGTGCTGCGATTCATGGGGTCGCAGAGAGTCAGACACGACTGAGCGACTGAACTGAACTGAACTGAAGCATGTAGACTTCAGCTCTCATATTAACCAGTAGAGAGGATCTCTCTACTTGTCCCCAAGTTGTTTCTTTTTTTTTTTTTTCTTTTATAAAAATTGAAGTATAGCTAATTTACAGTGTTGTGTTAATTCCAAAGTGATTTAGTTTTACATATATGTGTGTATATATATATGTATATTCTTTTTCAGTCTTTTCCATTATAGGTTATTATAAGATATCGAGTTTAGTTCCCTGTGCTATGCAGCCTGCTGTTTCTGTATTTTGTAATCAGTAGTGTGTATCCGTTAATCCCAACTCCTGACTGGTCTCACCCCTCTCCCTGCCCCCTCCACTTCCGGTAACCCTGAATCTGTTTCCTGTGTCTGGGAGTCTATTTCTGTTTGGTAAATACGTTCATTTGTGTCAGTTTTTTAGATTTCACACATAAGTGATGTGTGATGCTTGTCTCTCTGTCTGACTTATCTCACAATCCTCAAGTTGGAAGGAGAAACTTAGGTATCTGATGTCTTCAAATATGCAATATTTCCAGCAAATCTGATAGCTGGGTTCATATCATCCTTTGCACTTCAGAGTAAGAATCTTCTATTCATTTAAAACTAGCTGAGTGGCTCTCAAACTATAGGGTGCATAGAGAGGTAGGGGGAGCTTATGGAAAATGTAGACTTCTCTATATTGTAATAAAAATCTGGTTTTAACACGATATTATTAATAATTGTTTCATAAATAACATCAAAGTACCTTGAATGTGAGGTGCAGTTCTTGGCTCTACTAGGTCTAAATCAAGGACTGTTTTGAAGTACTGATTTGACTTACTGTGAAGGGAGTTATCAGGTGGGTTGAAAATGGATCTATTTATACTGGCAGAGTCCATAATAGATGAGTCAAGTATTGGCTATTAGCCATGCATAGTGTTGATTATCAATCAATTACTTCCTCCGGTAGGTCTCTGCTAGTCTTATTGCTACACAGATTAGCTGGCCTCACGTCAACCAGAGTTACTTGAGTTAAGTGTACCCTTAACTCAAAGAACTTAAATAACAAATGGCCAAGACAGTTATTTTTTCCTACTCACCAGACTGAGAGAATTGAGTCTTATGAGACGTGCTAATATTTGTGAGGTTCTGTTGTGCTTCATATGACAGGCATTTTCTCCCCCACAGATGCAGGTGAGTAACTTTAAAACAGCAAAATAATTTCTTCAGCTATTTCATTAAGTATGATAATGAAAAGTAAAGCATCTCTCCTCTCCCACTTGTTACTTTCCCAGCACGTTCGTCGTAGAGTAGATGGGGGTTTAGAAGGTTAATCATAGAAAACACAAGTACTCTGGACAATTTATAATGTCAGGAAGAGCAGAGGAAGAGAAGATTACCAAATAGTATATAACAGCCTCCTAAGTTAAGACCCAAAATGCTGAAATGGAAAACACAGGCCCTTTATTGTAAAATGTGCCAAAGTTTGTCCATATTGTTGATGAAGCTGACAAGGTTAGCAGGGGCTTTACCATCCTTATGTATTTCTTCCTGCCCTATTTTGCCTCTCCAGAAGAGAAGGAGGAGAAAGATACATGCAGCTACATTAATCTCGGAAAAATCGTTTCAATGAAATTTTAACCTCTGCCATCTGCCGAGTGCAGATAAATACCTTGCTTTTGTGTTGGGTCTACACATTAAAATCCCCATCTTCTTTTTAATGAGACCTGTATCTAAATTGCAGCCTTTGGATGATCACACTAATACACCAGACAGAAAAGAGGAAAAACACCACCACAAAGAACTGATGATAATTGGAGCTGGGCTGGGTGAGAAAAGGGCAATTAGCATTTCTCACTGCTTCCCTTCTTCGTACGTGAAGGGCATTTGCATGACCTTTATCATTTTGCCCAGTGACATAGGTGCCCCGCGCTTGGTGAAAGCTCTCTAGTTAGTCCCACTGTTAGAAAAGAATTTCAGCTGATCACGGTTTGTAGTTACAATCACAGTGAATGTGCAGGCAGAATTCTGTTTCTTCTTGAGCAAAGAGGAGTCTTTATTTGTCCCATTGTCCCAAGCCTGGGTTTAAAGATTTGATACTGACTTTGCCAAAAAGTCAAAATAATTTACTGATTGGTAGAAACTGCATTTTGGTAATTTCCTTGAAAGTAAGAATCGTTAAAAAAAAGGTCTGTGCTTAAAGTTAGTTTTAAGGGGAGTACACAGATTGTTGGTAAGATTGTTAGCTGCTAATCATGTCTGACTCTTTGTGACCCCATGGACTGTACCCCACCAGGGTCCTCTGTCCATGGGATTCTCCAGGCAAGAATACTGGAGTGGGTTGCCATTCCCTTCTCCAGAGGATCTTCCCAACCCAGGGATTGAACCCGGGTCTCCTGCATTACAGGCGGATTCTTTACCATCTGAGCTACATGAATGCTTTGTTAGTAACAGTAGGTACCTAATATATACAGTGGAATATTACTCATTAAAAAGAATAAAATAATGCCATTTGAAGCAACATTGATGAACCTACCTACAGAGTGTCATACTGAGTGAAGTAAGTCAGACAGAGAAGGAGAAATATTGTATGACATCCCTTATATGTGGAATCTAAAAAGAAATGATAAAAATGAGCTTACTTACAAAACAGAAAGAGACTCATAGACTTACAAAATGAACTTATGTTTTCTGGGGGGAAGGAATACTTAGGGTTTGGGATGGGCATGTACACACCGTTATATTTAAAATGGATCACCAACAAGGACCTACTGTATAGCACAGGGAACTCTGCTCAATATTATGTGGCAGCCTGGATGGGAGAGGGATTTGGGGAGAATGGATACATGTATACGTATGGCTGAGTTCCTTTGCTGTTCACCTCAAACTATCACAACATTTTTAATCAGCTATAACCCAGTAGAAAATACACAGTTGAAAAAAAAAATGAGTAGGTGCCTAAAAGTTTCTCTACTGTGATTCAGGTGCCCCAAACCCGTTGGAGGGGTGGAGTTGAACTTGGAAGTGGGGATGGAGCCTGAAGGATTTCCTTTTAGACAGAAAAGAAAATCATTAATACAAGTTTTTAGATGTTGTCCATCCTTCATTATAGAAAGTGACAGCCTGATTTTGTCAAAAACTAACGATGATGGTTCCTATGATATAAAATATGATCATGGTTGTGTACGGCACATCACCCTCCTCACCTGGTTGTTCTGGCGGAAGTTCTCATTTAGTCCAAATTACCTGCTTTGGGAACAAGGATGGTTTTCTCAGGGGGTAATTACCAGAGCGATCAGAGTACCATCTGTTTACCTTCTGTTCTGTGGATGACTCAAAGGAGATAGTTTCAGGAGAGACCTGGAAACAGAACATTTCAGGAGGGAGGAAATGAAGATAACTAAAAAGAAAGTAGTAATTAAGAGTTTAAAGAGAAAAAGCATATGGTATTGAGTGTATAACGTACAAACCAGCATCCTAGATAGACCCCTGGCCCAAGTGAGTTTTCCCCAGGAACCAGAACTGAGAGAAATCCAAGATTAGAACAGAGGGTGACCGGTTAGCCTGCAGGGAATCTCCAGAGACGCCGGCAGAGAGGACCGGCAGATGGGATTCATTTGTGACGGACGGTGGAGAAGTAGCCGCAGGCTAGGTGCATCCGGTTAGAAGCTTGCTTTCCACGTTCTAAAGCCAAACTTTAAAAGGAAAGCCTGAGTACCCTGGAGGATTTTCTTGCAGTCATCATTCATTTAAAAAATACCTTTAACACCTCCTAAGCAGGATGTCTTTCACTAGGCTCTTGGGCAGATATGCTGATGTGTACATTATAGTTCCTTCCCTCGGGGATCGCAGGATGCAACTGGGAAGTTGGGAAATAAGATGTGTGCATGTCCAGATAACTACCTTCCAGGGCACCTAAGTGCTGCATTAGGAGACTAAGTGCTTGCTGGGGAGGTTCACAGAGGTGACAGTTCCCGTTGGGGAACCGGGAATGGCTTCGCAGAGGACGAGGGCTTTGAGCCCATTTGAGTGGACAGGGAGAGGATTTTGCTCAGCAGAAACTTCAGGAACCTTAAGTAGAGTGGTTCAGGATTTTAATATTTATCTGATGAGACAATAATTATATAAATTTTTTCACGCTTAAAATACATCTGAAATGGGATCTGCATTCTTGGGCGATTAAGCTGCGTTTGAAGAGATGTGCACAATCAACCTTCAGTCGTTTGAGCTTTAACATATGTTAATCCTGCAGCTGTGACCCCAGAAATAGAAATTTAGGGAGAATAAATTTTTTTTACATATTTAATTTCTTTTTAGCTTTGGCAAACAAAAGGGGAACAGCTTCAAAGGCAAAAGCCATGGCTGATGTCAGATTTTCTCCCACTGAAAGCGAGGCTGGGGTCTTGTTTGGGGGAATCAAAGTTTCTTTTGTCAGTCTGCACCCTGTTCTCCACATGAATTGGTCTCTGCCTCTTTTCTCTGGGTGTTGTGGTCAGGTCTGTATAATGGGAATGTTTGCAGTTACCGTTTTTATACTGTCATAAAATAAATAAAATCTTCCAGTAATTTTTGAAGGCTCAGATTGCAAAGAATCCCGCCTGCAATGCAGGAGACCTGGGTTCGATCCCTGGGTGGGGAAATGGACAAATTCCCTGGAGAAGGAAATGGCAATCCACGCCAGTATTCTTGCCTGGGAAATCCCAAGGACAGAGGAGCCTGGTGGGCTGTGGTCCATGGGGTTGCAAAGAGTCGGGCACGACTGAGTGACTAACATTTTCAACTTCAACACTTTTTGAAACTGGGAAAAAGTAACATCGGGACCCAAGATATTGTGTCACAAAGACAAGTTATTCAGCTACCCTTTTTTAAGAGTGAAAACATCAAAATCACCACCCTAAGTATGTCAAGCCATATTTAGTCAAAACGTACTCCTTTTAGAAGTGGGCAGCAGAGGATGAGATGGTTGAATAGCATCACTGATTCAATGGACATGAACTTGGGCAAACTCTGGAAGATAATGAGGGATAGGGAGGCCTGGCATGCTGCAGTCCATGGGGTCCAAAGAGTCGGACATGACTTAGCAACTGAACAGCAACAAACTCCTTTAAGTGTATTTTCTTTCCTCTCTTGATTTTCATTTCACACAGTGCCTTCCCCCCCCCCCCCCCCTCCATCCTGTCTCCATAGATCTCCCTGCACTTCCTCCCTTGTCAGCCTTCAAATCTGTCAGCAGCAGAAACCTGGACTTTCTGCAGAGCTGATGGGCTCAGTTGAGGTGTGAATTATGTTTAATTAAAACCTGTCACTTAGAAGTGCAAGAGCATTTAACCTCGGCTCATTCCACTTCAGCTCCTCGGAACCTCCCAGGGCTCCACTCCAAGGGGTGAGCCTGCTGCTTGTGGCCAGAGCGGGCTGCCAGTGGTCCTTCAGCATCCGTGGGCTGCCAGAGGGCATACTCACATCAGAGGGCACACTCACAGTGCAGAATCAGCATGCCCAAACAGTCCCAGTGCCTGTCCATCCTCTACTCTGCTCACATCCAGGTGTGTGTAAGAGCCCAGGAGCGTGAGCTTCCCTGCCTTCTTTTCATGGACACACCATGGTTCTGCAGGACAGCCTGGCACACTTCATGGTCCCCTCACTGAGGATAATCATCACAAGCTATCCCAACTTTCCAGAATTCTCCACACCCATCCTGCCTTTCCAGTGGGACTGTCGCCATCTGCATTCACCTAGATGCCTGAGAGTCAGTCTGGCTCAGCCATCTATCGGGGGAGAATCCTTGGACATGCAGTGTCCAGTAGGATTTTAGAAAGCCCTGGGGAGAGGTTTCTGGGGCTAAACTGTGAAGGTCCAGCACTCAAAAGCTGTCTGAAGTCAGTGGCAGGCCAGCATGGCGAGTGTGAGCTGCGGATGAATGGAGGTGGCAAGCCAACCCATCAGGTGGAAGGGCTTGTGGCTGGGAAGGCAGAGAGGAAATCAGGTGGAGCTCACATTGAGGATTTTTTAAAATTAATTTATTTTTAATTGAAGGATAATTGCTTTACCATGTTCTGTTAGCTTCTGCCATGCATCAACGTGAATCAGCCATAAGCATACACATGTCCCCTCCCTCTTGAACCTCCCTCCAACCTCCCATCCCACCCCACCCCTCCATGTTCTCACAGAGCACCAGGCTGAGTTCCCTGCACTATCCGGCAACTTCCCACTAGCTAAGGATTTTACACGTGGTAATGTATATGTTTCAATGCTACTCTGTCAATTCGTACGTTGAAGTGTTGCTAGAGCAAATGCTGCTTTAGAATTAACGGGAGTGGGACTTCCCTAGGGATGCAGTTGTTAAGGCTCCCCTTCCAGTGCAGGGGGTATAGGTTCAATCCCTGGTTGGGAGCTAAGATCCTACATGCATCACATCTAACCCAGTCCCCCCACCACCAAACATAAAACAGAAGCAATACTGAAACACATTCAATAAAGACTTTAAAAAAAATGGTCCACATCAAAAAACAAAAATCTTTCAAATAAAGAATCAATGGGAGTAATATTTTTCCAACACAGACATCTTCCATTGATGGTTTGCACACTTGCTGGGCTGGGGGATGCACCTAAAATTTGCAGAAATACCACACACATTTGTACCTGGGGAAATGAACTTACCGTCTTCTGTTTCCTTGTATTGCATTGACTACGAATGGCATCATGGTTCTCCCAGGTACTCAAGGCTCTGTGATTCCTCCTCCCTGGCGTCTCCCTGCTCATTTGATGGCTAAGTCCTCTTTGCTCTTTCTCTGAGGTGTCCCCGGCACTCCGGGACCTTTCCCTTCCCTCTCTTGTGAGGTGGATGGCACTAGCCTCCTACCTGGCCACGTGTCCCGCTGGGCTCCCTTCTATTTTTCACACACAGATGGCAGTCTTCCCGAAGTCACCTTTGACTATTTACTCGCAAGCTCCAAACCCTTCAGAGATTTTCCATTCCCTCTAGAATCAAGAGCAGTTCCTCAGCTGGTGTGCTAGTTTCTCTTTGATCTGGTTTCAACACGTTTTAACAAATCTGTTTCCCATCACTCTGCTTCTTTATGAGCCGTTGCTGCAGGCAAATTAAGGGGAAATACTGCTTTTTATTCCCAGACCTCATGTTTTTCTCACCTTCATTGGTCTTCTTCCCTCTGCTGTGACATGCCCCTTTCACCTCTTTCTCCCACCTCCAAATCATCAAGTCTCATCTAAGCTTCCCCAGTTCCAAAGCCATCTCTTCTGTGAAATCATCCATCATCTTCATAGCTGGGGTGGAGATTATCCTTATCTCCCTGAACACCAGAGCATTCATTTACATGAGTCTTAGTTAACTTTCCTTATTGTGTATCTGTTTTATAATCCCTGTAGGACTGAAACGTATTTTAGGTCAAGACTATCTTCTGTTCAGTATTGTAGCAGCCTAGCTCTTAACACAGTGCTTTGATAATCCATGATGTGCAAGAAATATTTCGGGTTTCCCTGTTGACTCAGTGGTAAAGAATCTGCCTGATAATGCAGGAGAAGCGAGCTGGACCCCTGGATGGGGAAGATCCCCTGAAGAAGGTAATGGCGACCCACTCCAGTATTCTTGCCTGGGAAATCCCATGACAGAGGAGCCTGGCAGACTAATCCATGGGGTTGCAAAAGAGTCAGACATAAACAACAATAATAAGAAATATTGCTTGAATGAATTAATAAATGAATGAAATATAGAAAAAAATATCTGTTCCTGTCAATACATGTACTAGAGATTTCTCTATTCATATTGCTATGGACAGAGGTGTGCTGTGAATGTAACTTGGGCTCAGAGTGTCATAGGACTGTGAAAGATGAAGGAAACAAATGTTAGATTTAGGAGGAGTTGAATGGAGAGCGGAACTTGTACTTCTAAATAGTTTGATTTGAGAGGAAGTTATTTGCTAAAATGCCTTCTGGAAAAGGTACATGAGAGCCTGATGAGTCATGCCGAAGATTAACACAAGCCATAGAGTGTATTATTTTGGGAATGAGGGTTGGGCCAGGGGACAATGCATTCGGCCGGTAATCCCATCAGGCTAATCCTTTGGTCATTAGTATTTCCTTTTGTTTTTGCTTACCTACTTAGCCAGCTCACTGGGAAAGTGATCTTCTCTGATTGCTAAATGAAAACACTGAAATTAACTCAGAAAGGAAAAAAAAATGCCATTCTTTCAGTAGACTTTGTAATTCCTTGCAGTTTCCTTGCATCATCATTAAGGCAAAGAATTTCACCTCCTTTTCGGTTGACCCCATTGGAATGTAGGCTAATGATTTTGGAGAAGAACAAGCAGTGTGATCTGAGCCCTACTGTGTCCTTCCTGGGGTTGGGAATGGGGGAAGCTTAAAAGGGAAAAGAGCAAATTCTAGATGAAAATTAGATTATTTTAACTGATAAATCAGAAACAACATTTCATTTAGCCAGTAGTGCAAATGATTCTTCAAATCTCATCATATTGTAAAATAAGAGGATTTCATGGTTGTTGCCCAAATGGGATGCTTTGGGAAGCTGTATTAATTCAAGTAATACAAATTTAATAGGAATCTGTAGAAGTTCAAGGGAAGGTGTTCTGGAGTGACTGGACAGAAAGAATCTAACTTAGAAAATGGGCCAAGCTCTGAACAGCTAAACAAGGCTAGTTCTGGTAAAAAGAGACACTCTAGGGGCTTCTGTTAATAGAATCACTCCAAGCTGGACACAGCTGAAGACACCCCTGGCCTCCCACTGAAGAGTTGAATCAGCTGAGTTTGTGAGACACACAGAGATGGGGTGGCCCAGGTGGAGGGAAGGAACAGGGATACAGCAAGGTCAGGGCTAATTAAAAGTAAGAAGCCTCTTGTTGTTCAGTTGCTCAGTCGTGTCCGACTCTTTGCCACCCCCACCGACCGCTGCACGGCAGGCTTCTCTGTCCTCCTTTATCTCCCAGTGTTGGATCAAAGTCATGTCTATTGAGTCGGTGATGCTATCTAACCATCTCATCCTGTGCCACCCCCTTCTCCTCCCGCCCTCAAAGTTTCCCAGCATCAGGGTCTTTTCCAATGAGTTGGCAGCATCAGTCCTTCCAGTGAGTTTGTTGTAGTTCAGCCACTCAGTCCTATTCAACTATTTGAGACCCCCATGGACGGCAGCATGCCAGGCTTCCCTGTCCTTCACCATCTCCTGGAGCTTGCTCAAACTCATGTCCATCGAGTCAGTGATGCCATCCAACCATCTTCTCTGTTGTCCCCTTCTGTTCCTGCCTTTAATCTTTCCCAGCATCAGGGTCTTTTCTAATTAATCTACTCTTCGCATCTGGTGGCCAAAATATTGGAGCTTCAATTTCAGCATCAGTCCTTCCAGTGAATATTCAGGGTTGATTTCCTTTAGGATTGACTGGTTTGATCTCCTTGCAGCCCAAGGGACTCTTGAGAGTCTTCTCCAATACCACAGTTCAAAAGCATCAATTCTTTGGTGCTCAGCCTTCTTTATGGTCCAGCTCTCACATCCATACATGACTACTGGAAAAACCATAGCTTTGACTAGACAGACCTTTGTTGGCAGAGTAATGTCTCTGCTTTTTAATGTACTGTCTAGGTTTGTCATAGGTTTTCTTCCAGGGTTGATTTTCTTTAGGATTGATTCATTTGCAGTCCAAGGGACTCTCAAGGAGGCCTCTAGTGGCAAATGAGGAGACATCTGCATTCATTCTCCTGGAAGGTCTACACAGTGAGGTCGTGTCCTTCAGATGGATTCACACATCAGGGACAGATAACTCCTTCTCTGGGTGTTGTTTCCCCGCATTTGATTGAAGCCTTCAACTGAAGCCTTGCTTAAGCCTCTGGCCCCCTTCAGTGTGTGCTGCCAGTTAGTGGAAAAGAAGAAAAGAGGCACTTGGGAAGGGGTAGCCCAGCTCAAGGAAGGAAAAGGGGGCATAGTTGTTCCAGAGAATGGAGTTGTCCTCTGTGAGTGAACTTTGTCCTCTGAGAGGAGAGACTAATAGAATGCCAGCTGGAGCCACTGCTGAGTCAGCTCAGGTCATGGTCCCAGGCAGGCAGCTGCTTCCAGCCTTGGCAAAACTTGGGTCACGAGGCCTTTTGTTGTCTAGCACTTCCTTTACAGGAACGTACAGGGCTCCGAAGAGAGTTTTGTTCTATGAGCTGGGGCCCAGACTGAAGCTCTGTTGCAGGGCAGTCCTAGATTCTCACCCTTAGCTGCCCATCCAGGTGGTGCTCACCTGCATGTCTGGGTGTAGGTGTGCCGTGCATACACGCATGTGCGGCTGCGTGAGCATTTGACAGTGTGAGTCTGTGTGTGTGTGAGTGTGTGTACATGTGAGTTTTCTGTGTGTGCCTCCATGTGTGTGCAGGAGTGGAAGTCCTGAGGAGGAAAAACGTGAAAAAAGTCATTTATTTTATAACTGTTGTCATTTATTGGAGAAGGGGGGAGTGTACATAGATTACCCAGTCTTCATAAAGTTTTCTCATTATCCACAAGTGCATTATTTCAGTTCGGGGTAGATTATTTTTCCTAAAATCTGAGCTTCCACATAAATGACTACCACAATCTTATAAATGGAGTGAGGGACAGTTATAATGATATTAACAGTGTTTACCCTGCAGATGATTCCAGAAATGAAACTGTGTTCGGTATAAATCTAGGCTATTTCAAGCAAAGTTTGAGTTAAGTTGTAAATGTTACAAACTGTTTAGAAAGTTAAAAATAAATTATTTTAAAGGAAAAAGACAGTTGAGTTTTAGAAATGTAATATTGGAGTTTGGCTAGCTCACCTCCGCTAAATACATTCCGTGCGGCACTACACATCATTACCATACATCTTCATTTTATGATCTTCATTTTGAATGATTTGATGGTTCAGAGGTGTGGTAATAGATATGAATTTTATTTTGACATGTGGAAGAAGGCATTTAGATGCGGGTGTGTGTGCACTGTGAAATGATTAGAAATTATTATGGGGTAGAAAATTTGTGATTGAGTTTGAATGATTGAATCTATTTTAAAATGTGCAGAGCTGTTAGCTTTCAAAATAATTTGTGCAGTCAAAAGAAATCAAAATTCATTTCAGTGATTCATATTTTATTTTTGAAATAAGCCACAGTTATTTTATTTTTTTTTAAAGGAATGGCTAAACTACAACCCCAATGCTCCTGAAGAAGAAGGAGCTATGGAGAAATGGAGACAAAATGGTTTCTTTAAGATGAAATTACGAGATAGTAAAGGAAGATGCAGGTTGTTTTTTCATTAATTACTGGTTTCTTCTAATTTTAGCTGATATAAATAAATGGCCTGTTGTGTCGTTCTTTAGTCGCTCAGTCATGTCCTATTCTTTGTGACCCCATGGATGGTAGCTTGCCATGCTCCTCTGTCCATAGGATTTCCCAGGCAAGAATCCTGGAGTAGGTTGCCATCTCCTCCAAGGGATCTTCCCAACCCAGGGGCCAAACTCGCTTCTCCTGCACTACCACTGAACCTCCAGGGAATATGGCTTGTTGTGTTAGTGAATAGCTAAGAGTTTTGGGTTCGTGAAGAGAAAAGAATCAGAAGCTAGAGGGTAAGGTAAAAGATGGATAGCTGAGGTCTAGAGATTTGTGGAAGAGGTCAGGCATTTCAGGTGAAAAATGAAAATTTAAGAAGCTCATTTAAATCCATTCTTTTCCTTTTATTCCTTTAATTGATTCCTTTCCATTTCTTGGGTCCCCTCACTGGGCTTCCCTGGTAGCTCAGTTGGTAGAGAATCCACCTGCAAAGCAGGAGACCCTGGTTTGATTCCTGGGTCGGGAACATCTCCTAGAGAAGGGATAGGTTACCCACTCCAGTATTCTTGGGCTTCCCTCATAGCTCAGCTGGTAAAGAATCTGCCTGCAATGTGGGAGACCTGGGCTCCATCTCTGTGTTGGGAAGATCCCTTGGAAATGGGAACGGCTGCCCACTCCAGTATTCTGGTCTGGAGAATTCCATGGACATGAGTTTGAACAAGCTACGGGAGCTGGTGATGGACAGAGAGCCCTAGTGTGCTGCAGTCGATGGGGAAGCAAAGAGTTGGGCACAACTAAGCAACTGAACTGAACTGAATGGAATAGATACAGTCATGTATAGTTGCCAAGAGTCAGTCACGACTGAGTGACTTTCACTTTTCCTAACATAAAAACCTTTGACTGTGTGGATCACAATAAACTGTGGGAAACTCTGAAAGAGATTGGAATACCAGACCACCTGACCTGCCTCTTGAGAAATCTATATGCATGTCAGGAGCAACAGTTAGTACTGGACATGGAACAACAGACTGGTTCCAAATAGGAAAAGGAGTACATCGAAGCTGTATATTGTCACCCGGCTTATTTAACTTCTATGCAGAGTACATCATGAGAATTGCTGGACTGGAAGAAGCACAAGCTGGAATCAAGATTGCTGGGAGAAATATCAATAACCTCAGATATGCAGATGACACCACCTTTATGGCAGAAAGTGAAGAGGAACTCAAAAGCCTCTTGATGAAAGTGAAAGTGGAGAGTGAAAAAGTTGGCTTAAAGCTCAACATTCAGAAAACGAAGATCATGGCATCTGGTCCCATCACTTCATGGGAAATAGATGGGGAAACAGTGTCAGAATTTATTTTTTGGGGCTCCAAAATCACTGCAGATGGTGACTGTAGCCATGAAATTAAAAGACGCTTACTCCTTAGAAGCAAAGTTATGACCAACCTAGATAGCATATTCAAAAGCAGAGACATTACTTTGCCAACAAAGGTCCGTCTAGTCAAGGCTATGGCTTTTCCAGTGGTCGTGTATGGATGTGAGAGTTGGACTGTGAAGAAAGCTGAGCGCCGAAGTATTGATGCTTTTGAACTGTGGTGTTGGAGAAGACTCTTGAAAGTCCCTTGGACTGCAAGGAGATCCAACCAGTCCATTCTGAAGGAGATCAGTCCTGGGATTTCTTTGGAAGGAATGATGCTAAAGCTGAAACTCCAGTACTTTGGCCACCTCATGCGAAGAGTTGACTCATTGGAAAAGACCCTGATGCTGGGAGGGGTCGGGGGCAGGAGGAGAAGGGGACGACAGAGGATGAGATGGCTGGATGGCATCACCGACTCGATGGACATGAGTTTGGGTGAACTCTGGGAGTTGGTGATGGACAGGGAGGCCTGGCATGCTGCAATTCATGGGGTTGCAAAGAGTCGGACACGACTGAGCAACTGAACTGAACTGAACTGGACTGAACATAAAAACCATAAGAAACTACCATCAGAATCTTACTAAAACCCCAAATGGAGACTTGGATGAATGATCGAAGAAGAAAGAAGCAACTCTTTAGTTATTTGGACTGATCATTAGGGTACACCATGTTTGCTTTTTTTGTTTTTCTAATTGTAGTCTGATTTTCCAGGTACACGCAAACATTCAGTTGCAGATCCAATGAAACAATAGTTAAATTACTGTTTTCAGCACTGTGGAAAACAGCATGAAATGGGCAAAGATATGGGAAGAGAAAATGTCTGAAGTCTCAAAAAATGACACGTACCTCTTTTTTTATCCATTTATGTCTGCATTAAATAACTTACTAAATGAAACAAGTAAAGCAGTAACACTGAAGTCTTGCTCCCCAAAGACTTCTCACTCCCTCTCTATTTTCTGTGTCAGATGTCCCAAAGCAGCGGAGGTGGCATCTAGGGAAATCTTTTCCACTGGTCAATGGACATGAAGGGCACAGATGAGAGTCTTAGGTCATCTTTTTACCTTCCTAGTATCTCCTGGGAGTGTTCTTTGGCAGAGGATCCCTCCCCCCGCCCCCCCCCCCTCTGCTGCCAGAGGTCTTCAATCCATAAAATACACCTATTTGTGATCAGAAAAGTTTTCAATGGCCACTGAAAATTTTGAAATGCCTTTTTTCTATTTTATTCCTAAAGTTCTGAAAATCTGCCTTTATTCTTCACAATCATGGCACATCTTTGGATATGACTTGATTTTTATTGCTTTAGATATGTTTATACATATCATTACTTTATGACCCATGCTATTTATCTATTAGATGGATTAGCAGTGATTTACAAGCAAAATATACAATACCTCCATTAGAAGAAATTTAATTGTATAACAAGAGCAGCAGTAACAGCACCTAACATTTATTTTGCTTTTTTAAAATTTGCAGGCAGTCACATGTACTAGTTCTCTAACTTTTGCACTAATCCTTTGCAGTTTGCACTATTTATATTTTTATTTTATTTATAAGGATAAGGATATTTAGAGAGGTTACTGCCGCCGCTGCTGCTGCTAAGTTGCTTCAGTCATGTCTGACTCTGTGTGACCCCACAGACGGCAGCCCACCAGGCTCCCCCATCCCTGAGATTCTCCAGGCAAGAACACTGGAGTGGGTTGCCATTTCCTTCTCCAATGCATAAGTGAAAAGTGAAAGTGAAGTCGCTCAGTCGTGTCTGACTCAGTGACCCCATGGACTGAAGCCTACCAGGCTGCTCCATCCATGGGATTTTCCAGGCAAGAGTACTGGAGTGGGGTGCCATTGCCTTCCTACCTTTGCTCAAAGTCTGTAATGAAGGAAAGCAGGAATTTGATTTTTATTGAGCAATTACTATGTGTCAAGAGTTACAGGATGGTTCCCTCAGGGAGTGAAGAAGTGAAGAAAGTCTTTACAGCAGAATCCCTGCACTAGGAAAATTACACATTATCAAGGAGAAAGTTTTTGCACTAAATGATCTGGTCACCTTGTGCTCAGTCCTGTCTGACTCTTTGCAACCTCATGGACTGTAGCCCGACAGTCTCCTCAGTCCATGGGATTTACCAGGCAAGAATACTGGAGTAGGTAGCCATTTCCTTCTCCAGTGGATCTTCCCAACCCAGGAATCACACCCAGGTCTCCTCTATTGCAGGCAAATTCTTTACCATCTGAGCCACCAGGGACGGGCATTCTTAGTGAAGTCTTTTTCTCTGTGTACAGAGATTCTTCCTTCCTCTGTTTGCAGGTAAGCTAAAACTCTTCTCCGGAAACTTTTTTGGATGTAAGAAATTCTTGAGTCCTTGTTTGGCTGAAGACTTAAGCATTCTGCTTTCTAGAAAATTCTAGAAAATAAGCGTGGAAGAATCTGAGGACAGATATAGTGAAGTACAAAATGTCCCTCTATTTACAGATAACTAGATCAGTTGACCTACAGAGAGAGATTATAAAATCTAACTCCAGAGGTACCACTAAATCTATTTTCACCATACTCAGGGGTGTGTAAATGATTTGATTTAATGGCATCATACCGTGATAGTTTGCTTTTACTTAAAATCTTACCAGTGAACCTTGAGGAGACACCCATACAGACAAGTCAAGAGTTTTCTAAAAAGAAAAAAAAAAAAGAAGAAAAACTAGGAAAACTCGTAGGACCCTTGCATTTTTACTGACTTCCTGTTCAAAAGGTGTCCTGGCAGTCAACTCCCTCCCTGTTGGGTGGACTGACACAGTGAGACACATTTCTGAGACTACGCTGACCTTTAACACTTCCGGAATTGGTTTATATCTGAGCCTATTTCTTCTGTAGCAGGATATAGGGCAGGATAATGACTGAGCTGAGTTTGTTCAGACTGGGGACATTTACTCAGTGTCTCCAGTTTCCCATCCTTACTATTATGGGTTGGGGGGGGGGTGTTTATTACCCTGAGCTTGGTAATATGCACTCTTATTTGCTAGGATATTTGTAGAAAGATGCTCGTTTTGCAGAGGTCACAGAGAAGTCAGCGTGGAGGTCTGGCAGTTGCTCTTTATCGAGCAGGTAATTTTTTTGAGGAAGCATCCTTGGCGCCCATAATGAGAGTGAATGACTTAGCCCTAAAAGGTTCAAGACCCTTCCCAGACATTCGATGGAATGAAACCTTTGAACGACTGCCCTCTCCCTGCCCCCGCCGGGATGTCATTTACCAGGTAGGGATTGTGGCGGTCCTGGAGCAAATGTTTGCAATTTGGGGATTCAAAGAGTATTATCAAAGATAACGATGCACCTCTGAGTCACCTGGAGAGCTCTGTCTTCGCTTGAAAAGGATAGGACTGCAGAGGAACACCGAGCATGCACGGCTCCTTCCAAGGAGAAGCGAACCCTCCGCACACTGAAATCAGGGGCCAAGAGGCGCGAAAATGAAGGTTGGCCGGCAGCAGTGTCTGCTCCGGGCCTTTGGAGTGCAGAGTTGTCTTGGTATCAAGCTAAGCTCTGGCCTTTGAAGATGTTCAGTGTCAAAGGGGCGCTGCAGAGAGCAAAGGTCCCTTCTCTTCATGGGATGTGTCTGTCTGAGCCTTTTCCTGCTGGTTATGGGTGGAAAGGAGCATTTTACTCGCCATGGAAGTGACCTGTCATTTGAAAGGTTAAGGTCACTGAGTCAAAAGCTCCGTGTTGCTGATGACTGAGAAGCTGTCTGTGAAGGTCCCCGACACCCAGGAGGGGACTGCGGCTCATCTCAAAGCCCCGAAGAGGCAGAAAAAGTCAGAGCAGCAGGTCCTAGCGGCACGCCCACCAACGGGGACCTCTTCTTTGTTCGAGGGTGGGTCACACTTAGCAACCTGGCAATCACTGGGATTTGATGAGAAAAGAATGTTGGCCTAAGGAAACCGTACGGCATTGTATGGGGTGCGATGTGTGATGAGCTGTGTTTGCCTAAAAACGTTCGCAGGACTTGAACCATGACCCAAGAAACCGCGATGGTCATCTTAATAAAAAAAGTGTCAGTCGCTCGGTCGTGTCCGACTCTGCGACCCCATGGATTGTAACCCACCAGCCTCCTCCATCCATGGAATTCACCAGGCCAGAATACTGGAGTGGGTAGCCACTGCTTTCTCCATCTTATTAAAAGAAAACATTGCTAATTTACTGCTGGACCCAAAATGATCCAAAAGTTGATAGAGGCCCAAGCTGCTGTGTGTTAGAAAATATTTCTGATGAAATGGCAAGTACCTTCAAAAACAAAGATACAATTGAAATACTCTTTCTAATGAAACTGGTTTTTTTTTCTTTTTGATACTCAAGAATTCATGAATAATATTCGAAAGCAGAAAACATGGTCCCTTTATAACCTTTGCAAATTCAGTTGAGTGTTAAGCTTCCTTTAAACTCTATTTACAAAGAATTCTACCAGTTTGCTACTTGATACAGTGGATTTAATTTTACTGTGCAATTGGAAAATTGACTTCTGTATACTCCTGAGGATTTTTTTTTCTTTTATATAAATTGGATTTCTAAAATTCGTTATTTTTCAATAAAATGCATAGCTAATGGTATTAAAGCTTTCTAAACCTTTCTACTTCCTTTCCCTTTTGCTTGAGGTAGATACGGGCTTGTAGCTGATGTATAGGAAAAATAAATCAGAAAATACTTTAAAAATGAGAATTCTTAGTATGCCAGGCTCACATTTTCCAGTAGGGGGCAAGAAAGTACTGCATATAAAATCCACAGTTCTTTTTATTTTATTTTTCCCGAGCACCTTTGCAAACCAATTAAGTTCCTGAATAGTGAAATGCTAAGCATGGTAGGGAAAGGAATATTTAAATCCATTAAATATAATCTTGCCTTTATATCAGAGGGCTATTAAACGTGATCTTTAACTGCTCAGTGGATCTCTCTGGGAGACAGAAGAATGAATTGGGGAATTTGGGAAAGGCCAAGAGAATGGGTTGTATAGCACTCTGGCCAAGGTGTCTTGTTAGCGCCAGGAGGCATCAGTGGAGCTCAGCCACAATGCCCAACTCTCTCTGCACAGCGCCAAACAAAAGTAAACCACAAAAAACACACAAAAAACCCGACCTGTTAAAATGCTGAGCATCTTGTAAGACAATTTACTGTACTGACTCACCCTCCTAGTCATTCAAGTGGCCCTGTCTGTCTAAAGCGGCTGCTGTTAGTCTGTAGTAGAGACAGGCAGTCTTTAATTTATGTTACGGATAAGCAGTTCACGCACACACCGGCCAAAGCAACTGAGAGAATCCGTTACTCATAATTGATCCAAGCTATAAACTTTCTAGCTACGGTGCAAGCACTTGAACATCATCTATCTAGTTCTTCCAGAACAGATTTCTAAATCCAACCTGTAGATTTTTACTGGACTTAAAAAAAGAAAAAAAAAATCACTAATTCAGATGCATTTTCCGTGTTTTTTTCCTTCCTCTAAGTTCTTAATTTTGATGGGGTGTTTTTTTCCTTAACTTTGGTTTTTATGGGACAAATAGCTTGTAAAATCAAATCAATTTACTGCATAATGCATTTGGGATAAATACATATATGTTGTCAGAAGCATAGTTTTGGAAAATGCTCAGTTGTGTTGTTTCAAGTATAGTATTGGCAATCATTTTCGTGTATTGTAATACATCTAAAGGAAATATAATGCCATTTGTCATAAATTTACCACTATTCCTTGGTCTGTGTAATATTTATTAGCTATATAAGTCAATCACTTCCACATGATCAGGTTATGTTCCTTTGGTTACTTGAAAAACAGATGGTGATTTGAACATAAACTAAGGTTCTTAGGGGAAGAAGTTTAAAGTACAATGATGTAAAGACTATGGTAAAGTTGTCTCAATCAGGTAAGTGGCTTCCCAAAGGACATTGTCATAGTTTATAATCTCTTCCTTGGAAATAAATTTACTTTGTTTACAATACATTGTATTTTGGGTGATTTATACAGACACTAAAATGGAATACTAAACTTGACTTCCTTTTAGAAGTAAATTTTAACTTTTAGTAGACTCGTTTCATTTGTGATGGAAACTTGGAAGATCAAATGTAGGAAAAACTGCTTGGCATACTGGAGTAATGGTCAGGATTCCTTAACTTATAGGTGGCTTTGACATGACAAGCAGGCAGAACCTTCAGATGAATTAAGAAATGGTTTATGGGCATTTGGGGGTTTACTGGATTTTTCTGGAAACTCATTCCTCTACTTTGGCCATGTTTGTTTTTATTGTATTTCTAAGCATTTGTTTCGCTTGTTTCCTTTTGCAGACAGGAATTTGGTGGGTTCTTAGTAAAACATCTATATCAGTCCTATTAAAATGCTTCTGATGGGGCATCAGTAGATATTTTTTCCTCCCTGATTTGTATTTGATAATTTTTCTTGCCAGTTAGAAAATCAGGATGTGTGGGTGTAAGGAAGAGACTCAAGACACGTTCCACTTATTTTAGTTAAAATCATACTCCTGTAAGAGGAGAATTGAAGTGGTTTTCTCAAAGAGGTCTTCAGTAGAAGGGAAGTTATTTTTACTTATCTCTTCTCTATAAGTTTGAATTAGCTTCCTCACTGGAAAAAAGAAGGAAAATGTTTTAAAGCAGAATATAGATTGAATTTTTAACCAGGTTTCTTCATATCCTTTTTATAGAGGACATTCTACAGCTTTAAAGTTTTATGTTTTTTAAAAATTATTATTACTATTTATATTTGAAATATAGCTGATTTACAATGTTGTGCTATTTTCAGTTCAATTCAGTTCAGTTGCTCAGTTGTGTCTGACTCTTTGTGACCCCATGGACTGCAGCATGCTAGGCTTCCCTGTCCATCACCAACTCCTGGAGTTTACTCAAACTCATGTCCATTGAGTCACTGATACCATCCAACCATCTCATCCTCTGTTGTCCTCTTCTCCTCCTGCCCTCAATCTTTCCCAGCATCAGAGTCTTTTCTAATGAGTCAGTTCTTTGCATCAGGTGGCCAAGGGATTTCAGCTTCAGCATCAGTCCTTCCAATGAATATTCAGGACTGATTTCCTTCAGGATGGACTGGTTTGATCTCCTTGCAATCCAAGGGACTCTCAAGAGTCTTCTCTATCACCACAGTTCAAAAGCATCAATTCTTATGTGCTCAGCTTTCCTTATAGTCCAACTCTCCCATCCATACATAACTACTGGAAAAACCATAGCTTTGACTAGACGGACCTTTGTTGGCAAAGTAATGGCTTTGCTTTTTAATATGCTGTCTAGGTTGGTCATAACTTTTCTTCCAAGAAGCAAGTGTCTTTTACTTTCATGGCTGCAGTCACCATCTGCAGTGATTTTGGAGCCAAAAAAAATAAAGTCTGTCACTGTTTCCATTGTTTCCCCATCTACTTGCCATGAGGTGATGGGACCCAATGCCATGATCTTAGTTTTCTGAATGTTGAGCTTTAAGCCAACTTTTTCACTCTCCTCTTTCACTTTCATCAAGAGGTTCTTTAGTTCTTCTTCACTTTCTGCCATAAGTGCTATTTTCAGGTATACAGCAAAGTGATTCTGTTATATGTATATGCTTATATTTATTTATATATATCTCAATTCTTTTTCAGATTCCTTTCCATTATAGGCTATTACAAGATATTGACTAGAGTTCCCTATGCTATACAGTAGGTTCTTCTTGTTATCTATTTTATATATAGTAGTGAGTATGTTTTAATGAAGACGTTCTACATGTAAATCAAACTGAATCATTAAAATACTCTATCATAGTTGATTATGGTTTTAATTATTCTATTTGAAATTGTATGAATTTACATCTACATTTATACAATGCTAAAACAGTGACTTTCAGATCAACTTTTCCTCCCCATGTTAGAAAAGGGGAAAACTGCTGAATACAGGTAGATGCTATGCATTTGTTTTCTTCAGCATTTTTGGAAACAAGTGGATCAAAAGAACTTAAGAACGGAAAATTAAATGGTCATATTTGGATACTTATGTATTTTGCAGCCGAATGAACTCGACACACTTTATGGTAAAGAGGAGGGATGTTGTATGCAAGTTCGTTCTGGTCTTCTTGCTTTTGCAAAGTGTAAGAGTTCAGAGAAACAGTTAGAGTGTGTGGTCCCTCCAATGGGGAGGTTTATTTTCACACTCTGCTTGGAAATCCTGAATGGCGTAACCTCCTTTGGCGCTCAGGCTTGTGAAATGCCACTTGGGGAGGAGTTCCTTAGGTGCTGGTGGATGCTTTGGGTGGAGTGAACTAGAGATTAATTACCATTGCCTGGAAAAGCTGCAGAAACTGCTTCTTCTATTCAGATTGCTTCTCTTCCAAATTTGACTTTATTTTGAAAGAGGAGCAGTCACATATTCTATAGAGAAATGGGATCTCTAATGACTAGTGGATGATACAAATTTTAAAGGATCATAGGCACCTAGGAATATTTGCATTTTAGCAACTGGTTTCAACTGGTGTCTGAATTAGTAGACAGAGACACCATATGTCATACGGTCCCTAGATATATCATTCTAATCTCCCTTCTTATCTCTGCCGTGGTTCTCTTTCGGCATTTGTTCTAGGAAGGGTCATTCACTATTTACGACATACAGGATTCATTTGCATTTGTCACTCTTCTTAATTTTTAAATCAGCAACAACATGGAGTACGGGGTACAAATCTGCGACTGGTATGCAAATCATTCTGCAGGAGTTTACTGCCTGTGACACTTTTTATAAATAGTGTATGTGTAACAGTTTAGACATCAGAAAATAAACTTTAATTGGATGTGTGCCCTGCCCTTCTGTGCACTTCCCCAAGTGCGAACAGAGCCCATTTTTGAATGGTTTCTGCCAATTTCCTATCTAGCTAATGTTTGTGCTTAGTTTGGTTTGATCGTACATCTGGAAGAAACAGTCCTCTGAAGGGCTCCTGTGCGATATTGTCAATATCTACTCACATGTGGAAACAAAGGGCTTTCTGACCAAAGACTGTAGTGTGTTTTGTCGTGGTCAGCACTTTAAAGCCAAGCTATTTTGGTGTTTCATGCATTTACAACTGTAAATTGAAAATTTCTCATTTTGTTTTGAAACCCAGGAGTTGGCATTTTTCAACAATGCCCCCTTAACTGTAATGTGACTAGATCTATTTTATTCACATATTGCAGATGGTTTGCCCATGTCCCCCAGGAGGAAAGGTATTTAAAAGACACTCAAAAACAGAGTGATACAAACTTTCTGAATAAAAAAATAAGCAAATAGAAATGAGCTCCTCAGCTTCAAAACAATCCCCAAATCCCTGGTTTAGATAAAAGCAAAATGAAAAGCTGTCTTTTAGCTTGGGGTCATTTGGAGACAGGCCGAGAGACATCAGGAATGACAATTTATGAGACTGATTATTTTCTTATTAACTTTGCCTTGACTAGAAAGAGGAAGATCATTGAAAACCTAACACGAAAAACGTTTCCGAGGAACTGAACCCAAGGGATAGAATTGGGTCCAGCGACCACCACGCCATTTGGAGTCTGAGTTTGGAAGAAGAGGCATTTTGACTTAATAAAGAGAATATTTATCTCTCCAGTGAGCTTCCTTAGGGGATATAACGTTTCTGGTCGCTGGGAGAACAGATGATCACTCGGGACACATGTGTTAGAGGGAATATGAACATGAGCTGTGCGTTGAATTTCAGTTCCAAGGTCCTTTAACCATTAGCATCAAGGTCTCTGAAGTTCCTCCTTGTGGGAATAAGCAGGATCCTCTCTGATGCTCAGGCATTTCCTGTGTCTTACTCAGATGGGGATAGAAACCATGCAGACGGCCTAGTAAATGATATTAACAACCGGACTACATGATCTATAACTGTTCCTCTTTTTCCCTCGCTCTCCATTCAAATTTTTCTCCTGTAATGCTAAGAAGTCAGTTATTTCTCACCAGGGACCGAGTGGGTCAATCACTTTTCCAGTGGTTTCTCTGATTCATTAACGACTGTGCTATAGGAGGAAAGTAATTAAGAGAGGGGAAAATACCCAACAAAATCTACACCCCGAAGCTGAGGAACACAGTGATACCGCGAGCCAATTCCTTGAAGGAACCGAGGCTTCCAGACCTGCCAATCTGGCAGGTCTTCAACATTTAAAAATTTTAAAAAGGGGAAAAATACCCAATCTGCCAAGTGTCACTATATTGTCAATAAAATCAAATGAACTGCTTTCTCTGAATACTGGTCCCCAAGGAAAAGAGCATGCTGATTACTTGAAACTGATCACAGATTTTGAAAAACTGCCTTATTCCGGGTATTTTTCCTTCTTAACTATTTTATTAAGAATGATCAAGTATTTTTCTATTATAAAGTTGACCTTTGGGATAAATTAATCATTGACATTTTAGACTATATAGATTGTGGCAACTTTGGAGCAAGGCTTTTTATTTTTTTTATTTTTTCCTCGTGTGCCTCGAGGCCTAATAAAAGTGAATCGGAATATTAGACCTATTAGTACTGTTTGACTGGAGTACAATTTTTCCTACTTTGGGATTTTCAATGTAACATTTATATATTTTCCAAGAAGCATTGACATAAAACTCAACCTGGAATGTTGACAATGAAAACAAAACAAGAAAAATAAAAGTTGAACTTTCATTTGAGAAGGAACCGAAGTATGATTATCAGTGAAAAACTATAAGCACTATAAAAGGCAAAAGGGATCAGAAATACAAGTTATCATCCAAAACATACAGAGGAGAAGGTGTTTCTAATGGGCATTTAATGAGGAATAAGTTGCTGAAACTGTAGTTATTGCAGTGTTGGCTGGAAGGAAATGAAAATGTGGCACTAAAAACAAAATATCTTTTGATTAACTACAATTTCAAAATCAAATTAAAAACTGAAACTGATTATAAACAGAATGGGTAAAATAACAAAGTTCAAAAGATCTCGGAGACTCCACATGTTTTACCACTGGTCACACGTGTTAAGAAGATGTCGCTATTCGGTCCCTTAGTTGTGTCTGACTCTTTGAGACCCCAAAGAGTAAGGGACTTCATGCCTCCTTGGCAAGGATTGTTATGTCTGCAGCCTTCTCCAGGTAATCAAGGCGAATCTCAAACACACGAACCCTGGAGTGCGCAGGTTGCTTTGTGAAACCACATCTGAGGTGGTTGCTGTGATGGTTCTCAAAGCAAGTTGTGTGACTCCCACTGTACAAATCTCTCGTTTTAAGTGCTGTGTGACCTTGGCTATGTCAGTCCATCACTCTGATTCTTAGTCTCCTGTGAAATGCAGCAATAGTATAGGCCATGCATGATGACTGTGGACATTAGAAATTAGATGACAATTTCACACACACGTTTTTTTCCCTTTCATATGTGTATGTAGATGTGTGTGTGTGCTGGTGTGTGTGTGTGTGTGTACACCATATATTTCTACTACTGCTTCCATCCTCTAGCCTGCCCAATAGACTTGACAGAATGCTGTTGCTATGTGACGTCAGTATTAAGCATTAATGATTTGCACAGATGTTGGTCTTTTAAAGACAACAGAATTGGATGGCAGTGGTAAGCTGTGCTCTCGTTCATGTCCTGATAGCATCTATTAATGTTTGTAGGTCGTTTGTGCTAAACTGAGGGTTCTCTTTACTCGTTTAGCTTCTCATGCACCCCGTGGAGGAGGTGCTGTTATCTCATTTTACAGCGGGAGGAATTGGAATCTGGAGAGCTGGGGTGATCTGCACAGGTTAGTAACTAGTGGGGTTGGAATACACACCGCAGGACCCCAGACCCCGCCCCTCCACATTGTACGACAGCATCTTCCCCACCAGACTCCATCACACACAGAGCAAAGTCCGGCATGGAATCGTCTGTTTTACTGGGACAACAGTGTTCCCAAGTGTGGTGACATCTTGCTACAACATCTGAAGGTTGAATCATACTGTTACTAATTTAACCATACTCGCACTGCAGGAGGATTCTTTACCGTCTGAGCCACTGGGGAAGCCCCCTTACTCTTGCTAGTCCTAGTTTTTTCCTTTGGGAAACGTTATTGTTGTTGCTCAGCTTCCCCTTATGTCCAAGCCTCTGGAGCCCCATGGACCATCTCCAGCCAGGCTCCACTACCCGTAGAATTTTCCAGGCAAGAATACAGGGGTGGGTTGCAGTTTCCTACCCCGGGGGATCTTCCTGACCCAGGGATTGAACCCACATCTCTAGCTTCCTGCATTGCAGGTGGATTCTTTACCACTAGCATCACCTGAGAAGCCCCTGGGAAACATTAACAAACTGAATTAAAGAAAATTCGAGTAAAATGTATTCTGTCTCTCCAAAGATATCAGCAAGCCTGTGCCTTATACACTCTAAATTTTCTAGGACAGAACATCCTTTTTTCCCCTCTCTCCAGCGTGTTGATGTGTCCCCGGTATTTAGCATAATATCTGGCAAATAGCTGGTGTTTGGAAAATCATTTTTGACTGAATATAGTACAAGATGTTTTGGAATATAATCCTGGTTTGGTCAAAGAGTAGGATTGCTTGAAGATAATGCAGACTGCTGTCTACCCATCGCCTTGGGAAGTCTTACTTCCTCTCTGTACAGAATCGGGTTTGTATCCAGACTTATGGCTTTATTGTTTGGAGCAGGCATGATTATTCAGGTTCAGTTCTGAGTTTTTTTTCTTTTTAAAAATCCTCCATTGTTTGTTTTCTCGGGTTGGATCTGGATGTGTGATCGACTCAGTTTTATTAAGATTGAGGGGACACTTAGCTCAGGGCCTGGCACAGAGCGATGATAAATATTTATTTCTCCTCTTTCTTTTTAGTACTTAATGACATGTCTGCTGACTCTGCCACTGTTGATATTTGCAAAATTTCTGGACTAACAATGAGAGTGATGTCAGTGAAACGGGCTGAATCCATCTTTTGTTTTAACAATATGCATTATCCCCAAGTGTGTGATGAGTTTTCCGTGAGTAAACAGGGTGTTCAGACTCCAACTCAGAAGACAAGTAGAGATTCCTTTGTTATAAAGTTTCATAAAATGAGTTGTCCTTGCTTTTATTTTGTTTGACTTTATTTGAACGACAGTTTTAACATATCAGAAAGCTGATTTTTTTTTCTTAAATTGCGTGTAACATCAACATCTAAGAAGAGTAAAATCTCTTGATCTAGAGTGTATTCTCATTTCTTGCAACTGTCTATTGCTGTCATTCCATCTACATGGTTGGAAATGACCACTGTGCATATGTAAAATCCATACTGGGAGCTTCCACAGTGTTTATCCCGTGTGTACAAAGTTGCTGCAGTCGTGTCTGACACTTTGAGATCCTATGGACCATATAGCCCACCAGGCTCCTCTGTCCAAGGGATGCTCCAGACAAGAACACTGGAGTGGGTTGCCATGCCCTCCTCCAGGGGATGTTTCCAATCCAGGGATCAAACCTGCATCTCTTATGTCTCTCATATTGGCAGGAGGGCCCTTTACCACCAGTGCCATCTGGGGAGCCCTGTTGTTGTTCAGTTGCTAAGTCATGTCTGACTCTTTGCAACCCCATGGACTGCAGCACGCCAGACCTCCCTGTCCCTTACTGTCTCCCGGAGTTTGCCCAAGTTCATGGCCATTCAATCAGTGATGCCATCCAACCATCTCATCTTCTGTTGCCCCCTTATTCTCCTTCCTTCAGTCTTTCCCAGCATCAAGGTCTTTTCCATTGAATCAGTTCTTTGCATCGGGTGGACAAAGTATTGGAGCTTCAGCTCCAGCATCAGTCCTTCCGGTGACTATTCAGCCTTCTTTATGGTCCAACTACTGTACCATACATCTGTACATGACTACTGGAAAGACCATAGCTTTGACTAGATGGACCTTTGTCAACAGTGTGATGTCTTTGCTTTTTAATACACTGTCTGGGTTTCTCATAGCTTTCCTTCCAAGAAGCAACCGTTGCTTAATTTCATGGGTGCAGTCATGATCTGCAGTGATTTTAGAGCCTAAGAAGAGAAAGTTTGTCACTGCTTCCATTTTTCCCTCTTATATTTGCCATGAACTGATGGGGCAGGATGCCATGATCTTAGCTCTTTTAATATTGAGTTCTAAGCTGTTTTTCCCACAATTACTTTTGACATCTAGAGGCAGAATTTGGCTCTTGACCCAGACTTAACATTTTTTTATCCTCTGCCTTTGAAATAATCTACTGGCAGGTGGTGTTTACTTACCCTGGGGTTCTGGAAGTTCCCTGGAGTTTTAGAAAGCACTTTTCCTCATAAGCTTCCTGTGGAAGTTACTGCTTTGTTTCACCGCTCCCACATGCTTTTTTTGCTTCCTGTTTCAGAAGGAATTATCCACTTACGTGGAGGCAGGTCCCCTGGTTACTCTGGTCTGTATCCAGCGCTGGTCATTGTCTGTTATTCCACCATCAAACGTCTTTGAGCTCTGATTCTATTAGCATCTGTCGCCCAGTAAAATAGGGGAGGCTTGCGCTTGTGTGTGGAAAGGCTACGTGCATTCAATGTTGGGCACTACAGATACACAAGTGGAGGGTTGGGCTTTTCACATTTCATCTTAGTGCCAGGGGATCTTTAGACACAGGCTCTGTGTCTGGGTGGTGTCAGGGCTTGGGGCCAGGTCCAGACCTTTTCAAGATCTGTAGGTGCCTTGAGGGTGGGGGCGGGCAATGAGCTTAGTAACAGGGAACTTCGCACAGACAGACTCTGTGATCGAATATTAATAGACAGATCTTCTTTCCTTCTCCTTTCTTTCCTTCCTTCCATTCCCACCCGGGAGTAGACCCTGCCTCCATGTGTAGAGAGGTTTGCTTGCAGGGGCTCTTCTTGTTTCTTTCTCTCAAGTTTGTTCCTTTTTCCCATAGCTTGATTCCAAAAGTAGCAAGAACAGTTTGCTTGTGCTATTACAACACTTTCCCAATGGGTTTCCTATTGACTTTTTGTCATTTTGGTTTTTAAAATTTGTATTCTGCACTGTAATGATGGATATCTATCTACAACATGACTGTAAACTGTGTCTCTTCTCCAGTTAAAACATTGCACGGAGTCCATCTGGCAACAAGGATAAAAGACACTTCCCACGCTGGCCTCTGCTGAGCTCAGAAACAGACCTTCCTCACTGTGGTTTTCACTTCCCCTGATCACCAAGCCAACTTGTGCTGTATCATATCGTTCCTGGGCTAGAATGCCTTTCCTCTTTTCCTCTGCTCATTTTATCTATTTCCATTTATTCTTTAGGCCTCTTTTTAGAGTTCACTTTCCCCAAGAAGTGTTCTCTGATGCATAAATCCAGCCAAAGTGCCCCTTGTATGATAATAGGACTTCCTACATACTCATCAAAGGTTTACCATGGATGTTAGTCACAAGGTTATTTTTCAATATCTCTCATGTTCATTGTTGCAGCCCCAGCATCTATAAGAAGTGCTAATTGGCACTTTTAAATCATTGTATAACTTCCCCTCATCAAACACTTTACCAAGTGTGAATGCTTCATAGTCATTTTTATTGGACTAGACAACTTGATCTTATTAAATTCATACTACAATCTATAGGGTAGCTATTCTCTTTATTTGGGGGATTCCCTGGTGGCTCAGTGGTAAAGAATCTGCCTGCCAGTGCAGGTTCAATACCTTGGTTGGAAAGATCCCCTGGAGAAGGAAATGGCAATCCACTTCAGGATTCTTCTCTGGAGACTTCCACGGATAGAGGAGCCTCGTGGGCCATGATCCACAGGGTCACAAAATAGTTGGACATGACTTAGTGACTAAACAACAGAGTATCTTTATTTTAATGGATGATGAAGGTGACCCTTAAACAGTTTAAATATCTACTCATATCTTTGTTAAATGTCCAAATTGGAATATAAATCTGGGTTTTTCTACTTCCAGAGCCTATTACCTTAATTATTCTAGTAGGCAGAGCAAATTTTTTAGAAATTGGTTACACAATTGCATTTCTTGGAGTCTAATTCAACCAAATCATAATACAGTTGGTCTTGCACTTGTGCTGTGTTAGTTTTCCTATTGCTGTTGTAACAAATTACCACAAACACAGCAGTTCAAGATGATACAACTTTATTACGTTCCAGTAGGCTAGAAGTTCAACATGGGTCTTACTGAGATAAAACCAAGGTGCTGGCAGGGCTGTGGTCCTTCTTGCTTTTTCTGGTCTCTAGAGGACACTCACATTCCTTGTCTCATGGCCTCTTCCTTTGCCTTCAAAGCTAAGAAGACAGCATATCCCTAACTCTGCTTCACTCATCACATCTTCCTATGTCTTCTTCTGTCTCCCTATTCTACTTTTTTTAAAAAAGATATTTCTCGATGTGGACCATTTTGAAGTCTTTATTGAATTTGTTACAATATTGTTTCTGTTTCATGGTTTGGTTTCTTGGCCCAGAAGCATGTGGGATCCTAGCTCCCAGACCAAGGTTTGAACTTGCACCCTTGTGTTAGAAGGTGAACTCTTAACCACTGGACCACCAAAGAAGTCCCCCTACTCCACTTTTTCAGGATGTTTATGATTACTACATGGCTAATCCATCTCATCTGATTCAGTTCAGTTCAGTTCAGTTGCCCAGTCGTGTCCAACTCTTTGCGACTCAATGAATCACAGCATCACCAGCTCCCGGAGTTCACTCAAACTCGTGTCCATTGAGTCGGTGATGCCATCCAGCCATCTCATCCTCTGTTGTCCCCTTCTCCTCCTGCACCCAATCCCTCCCAGAATCAGGGTCTGAGTCAACTCTTCGCATGAGATGGCCAAAGTATTGGAGTTTCAGCCTCAGCATCAGCCCTTCCAATGAATACCCAGGACTGATCTCCTTTAGGATGGACTGGTTGGATCTCCTTGCAGTCCAAAGGACTCTCAAGAGTCTTCTCCAACACCACAGTTCAAAAGCATCAATTCTTCGGCGCTCAGCTTTCCTCACAGTCCAACTCTCACATCCATACATGACCACTGGAAAACCATAGCCTTGACTAGACAGACCTTTGTTGGCAAGGTAATACCTCTGCTTTTCAATATGCTATCTAGGTTGGTCATAACTTTCCTTCCAAGGAGTAAGCGTATTTTAATTTCATGGCTGCAATCACCATCTGCAGTGATTTTGGAGCCCCCCAAAATAAAGTCAGCCACTGTTTCCACTGTTTCCCCATCTATTTCCCATGAAGTGATGGGATCAGATGCCACTATCTTAGTTTTCTGAATGTTGAGCTTTAAGCCAACTTTTTCACTCTCCTCTTTCACTTTCATCAAGAGTCTTTTTAGTTCCTCTTCACTTTCTGCCATAAGGGTGGTGTCATCTGCATATCTGAGGTTATTGATATTTCTCCCAGCAATCTTGATTCCACCTTGTGCTTCTTCCAGCCCAGTGTTTCTCATGATGTACTCTGCATAGAAGTTAAATAAACAGGTGACAATATACAGCCTTGACGTACTCCTTTTCCTGTTTGGAACCAGTCTGTTGTTCCATGTCCAGTACTAACTGTTGCTCCTGACCTGCATATAGATTTCTCAAGAGGCAGGTCAGGTGGTCTGATATTCCCATCTCTTTCAGAGTTTTCCACAGTTTATTGTGATCCACACAGTCAAAGGCTTGGCATAGTCAATAAAGCAGAAATAGATGTTTTTCTGGAACTCTCTTGCTTTTTCCATGATCCATCGGATGGTGGCAATTTTATCTCTGGTTCCTCTGCCTTTTCTAAAACCAGGTTGAACATCTGGAAGTTCATGGTTCACGTACTGTTGAAGCCTGGCTTGGAGAATTTTGAACATTACTTTGCTAGCATGTGAAATGAGTGCAATTGTGCAGTAGTTTGAGCATTCTTTGGCATTGCCTTTCTTTGGGACTGGAATGAAAACTGCCCTTTTCCAGTCCTGTGGCCACTGCTGAGTTTTCCAAATTTGCTGGCATATTGAGTGCAGCAGTTTCATAGCATCATCTTTCAGGATTTGAAATAGCTCATCTGGAATTCCATCACCTCCACTAGCTTTGTTCGTAGTGATGCTTTCTAAGGCCCACTTGACTTCACATTAGGTCAGTGATCACACCATCATGATTATCTGGGTTGTGAAGATCTTTTTTGTACAGTTCTTCCGTGTATTCTTGCCACCTCTTCTTAATATCTTCTGCTTCTGTTAGGTCCATACCATTTCTGTCCTTTATTGAGCCCATCTTTGCATGACATGCTCCCTTGGTATCTCTGATTTTCTTGAAGAGATCTGTAGTCTTTCCCATTCTGTTGTTGTCCTCTATTTCTTTGCATTGATCGCTGAGGAAGGCTTTCTTCTCTCTCCTTGCTCATCTGATTAGCAACCTTAATTCCATCTACAGTTTTAATTGCCTTTGCCATGTAACTTAGCATATTCACAGATTACAGGGGATTAGCAGGTATATATCTTGGAGGTGATAGGAGCATTATACTAACTACCACACGTGCACAGTATTAGTAGGCTTTGCTGCCTTTACTGACTCTAAAATATAAAATATGCTCACAAAGATGGCAGAGATTGGAGTGGACTGGTGACCCAGAAAAGCTTTAGAGGAACAAAGTACCTTAATGAAACCCTAAGTTTGACTTTTCAGGGCCCCAAATATTAGTCACTCTCTAAGAACTGACAGTGACACCATTTACAAGAAACTAATGAATATCTTGGAATGGAAATTTATTACTTTGCAATAGGAAGCTTTGCAAATTGACACTGTCATCCACAATCCATGTATTCTCTCCCATGGAAGCAAAATTGAATTTAAAAAAGTTAACTGGAGATAAAATTCGAGCTATGGAGGTAGATAATCTTAAGCACACTTTCTCATGGCTAGGACAGTTAAGTGATTCCTGTCCTTAAGAACTATGTTGCCTTAATGGTCAGAAAGACTCAGCCATCTCTCTCCTTTGACCTGTATATGATGAAGTCTGCCAGGATCTCAGGATGTCTCTTTTATCTGTCTCACAATGTAACATTTCTTCTGCCCACATGTTCTTTTTAATATTGAGTTATTACCAATACAGACTTAAGAGATGTGAGTGAGATTCCTAGTTCAGGAAGATCCCCTGGAGGAGGCATGGCAACCCACTCCAGTATTCTTGCCTGAAGAGTCCCGTGGACAGAGGAGCCTGGCGGTCTACAGTCCATGGGGTCGCAAAGAGTGGGACACGACTGAAGTGACTTAGCATGCACAAATACTAAAGCTGAGCTTTCCACAGGTTTGACTCTAGAATCCATCTTTCAATGACCAGAATTCCCTGATTCCTTTTTTCCTTTTTTCCACTTTTTGAGATAACACTTCTCCTATGATGACTTCACCGTATGGATACTGTTATCAAGTAGCTATTTCTAGTTTATCTTTTAGAGAGAAAATTACCTTTCTCTTCCCAGGGGTCATTTCCTGTATTGAGTATTTCCTTTGACATCTAACTGGCTGTAGGGATTATATGCCTTTAATAACCTCTTTCCATCAAGCACTGGTGGCATCCTCCATTCAGAACACCGTCATCTACTTATTCTCCACTTTATCAGGGAGGCCCATTACTTTCCCCTGAATCTGCCTTGAGCATTCACTGGTGGCTGAGCCCTTACATTTTCTCACTGTATTCTTAATATTAGTGTGAATTCCTGTCTCATTCTCCAGGCCTTTCTAATCTGAGATAATGGCTTTTTTTTTTTTTTTTTTTTTACCTAAGGATCTCTTTGGAAAATTTTTTTTTTTTTTTGCTTATTTCCCCGGAAGTAAAACACATCTCTTTGGATCCCTCTGACAGTTTTCAACACCATTTTAATAGTTCATGTGACTTTATATTCTGAGGAATGAGGAATTGTGTCTTTACAATGTAGCAGAAGACCAAACAGGTGGAAAATGTACACAATCTGTTGATGCCATTTCTCTGTCTACCCAGATCTTCTTCATGGCATAATTAGTGCATTTATGCATAGAAACCCTTTCATTGTATCTCAAAGAATTTTCACAGATAAAGGAAATAATTAAAAACTTCCATCTTTCAAAATCCATCTTCTGTCTTTATTCTCAAAGAAAGTGAAGCATGCTGACTGGTATTTTAATACCAGTAACCTATCAAAGTTGCAAATTGTTGATTTCTTTTTACTGTAACTTGCTTAGCAATTAAAATGGTGTCACAAAGATGAAGTTTTTAGTCAGGCTTAGCAGAAGAACCATTCCTCAAGGAAAAGCAGAGAGAGAAAGATTTGGTGTAGGATCTCTTCATACAATCACACTTTCTGATAGTGCCTTGCACATGAAGTATTTTACCACTGCTATAAATAAAGTTTTAAAATATTTTAGTGTCTAGGAAAATGGAGGAATTATACTAAAGGACATTATCATTTTCATTTGGCATATTCCAGCTTCTGAATTATGTATAAATTGTTGAAAGAAAGTTTGGTTCTTGCTATGATATATAATAAACAGCCAGGAAACTAATTCAGAGACACCATTTAAGGAAAAAAAAAACCCTTAAATCAGAGGTGGCTTGATTTGCACTTCCAGTAGTTTAATATTAATTTTCCTGGTCCTAATACAACTGCATTAAAGTGAACTTTAAAGTAATAAAATTAGAGAAAAGAAAACAAATGATGGAAGTTCATAAGGAAATGGGGGTTTTCATGTAACTCGGGAGAGAGTCAAAGTCACTCCCTTTTCCTCTAATTTATAATGTTAATTTTGCAAGTGTTAATCTTTCTCAAAGAACTTGAATTTGTGATGAAAAGAAACGCTCAGTTTCTGAAACATTAAAGGCCTATTTTCCGAAGAAACTTCTACAGTGAATAGTTTTTGTGAAAAAAAAAATTACCATGCCAAAAAAAGCGAGGATAAGGAAACTTTAAGTTCAGATTCCCTATGAAGGAAAAAAAAAAAGAAGTGCTAACTCCTGGTATGTGACCTCATCGCTGGAGGAAGTAGTTGGACATTGGAAAAGAGAAAGAACCAAAATCTTTGGCCTGAGTGTCCTCACTTCCTTAGTCACAAAGGTGTGGTCATGCAGTCCGTTCAGGCAAGTACTATCAGTGAGCGCAATCCTTTTCCCACTTAGCAGCTTATAAACACGCGAGGACTGCACAGGGAGCTGATTAAAGGAATGCTTCTGGAGCTGGGCACCGCCATGCTGATTCCAGTTCCTCTTGATCTAAGGACCTGTGGTTCAAGTCTCGGGGAGGGAATTCCTCCTGCAAAGGAAAGGCATTTATTGGATGACTAGTAACCGAGGCGGTGTGAACTAGTAGCGTTCAGTGCGGGGAGGAAGGTGGGAGGGTCGTAAGCCCATTGTTGAGAACCAGTGGCCTGGGCCTGGGGGTGGGCTCTAGGGGCAATTTGTTCTTGGGGTCCCCCCGGCAGCTGCTGTGACATAATCAGAAACAGGGCTTATTCTGCGCCCCCGAAGTCGCTTTCAGTGGACCAGGTCGTGGGCCGTTTCCCCTGCGGCACCGCTTTACTTTCGATTTTCCCGGACTTACAGAGGTGTCTTCCAAAGGAGCACTGCGTGCCGCCATTTTGTGTCTGGGATTGCAGGTTCATTCTTCCTCCCTCCCTTTCTCCTTCCTTCCTTCTTTTTTCTTCCTACTTTTCCTCTTTGCTCCTCTCTGAGTCTCCTTACTCTTTTTCGCTCTTAATAATGTGCTTCCTCCTCTATTTGTTTTAAACTATCCACTCACTTTTTCCACACTGGAGTGAACCCCAGGTGTTCAGTGTCCCTTCGCCCAACCCTGTACTCGAAGGGATCACCTCTGCTTTATCCTTCTTCATCCATCTCCTCTTCCAATGCTTTCAAAAATGGAAATTTATTACCACAAAAAGTGGTCTACTCTTTTCTGGGTGTGGTAACCTATCTGGGGGCTTCCATGGTGACTCAGAGGTAAAGAATCCACCTGCCCATGCAGGAGATGTGTGTTCCGTTCTATCTCCTGGAGGAGGAAATGGCAACCCACTCCAGTGTTCTTGCCTGGAGAATTCCATGGACAGAAGAGCCTGGGGGGCTACAGTCCAGAGGGTTGCAAAAGAGTTGGACACAACTAAGCGACTAAACAACGACCTCGTATCTGTATTCTTTTTTTTCCCTCAAGTTTTTATTCCACTTTCTGGCTTCTGTTTGTATTTTTCTACCTTTCTGACAAAAGCCTGTGCTGGAACCATGTGTCTGCCTTCATCTGTGAGCTGGTTTCCCACCGCCTGTCATACATGGATATGGATCACTTTGTAGGTGATCAGAGTTGCACCCTTTATTTCCTTCATCTTAACTCTTTTTAAAAAGCTATACATTTCCTTCTTTAGTTCTCCCAACGAATGTTAATGGTTCTTTCTGGGAAATTGATTCCTGAGGGTCCTCTAGATAAACTAAAGAAAACCTTCCTTTTCAAGTTAGTTTGTGTTCTCCTGGCAATTGATCAATCTATTACCTTCCTCTGAGTCTTAAGTGGTACTGTTATTGGGAATAATTCTTTGCAGTAGGAGGAAGATCCTTGCATGCATTCATCAGACAGTAATTTAGTGTAACTATATTCAAGCTACAAAAACCTTTGGGGATATTCTTCCAGCATCTGTTCATTCGTTCACTCATTCATTCTCCAAAAATCATTGGTTTTTTATTATTCAGAAGAACAAGATCTCTCAGTCTCAGAAGACACTTTTGGGTGTTGCTAAACCAGGGAACATTTTTTGAATTCTGATTATACTTGTTATCTTGAAAGCTAAATTATAAGTTCCCTAAAACGAAGCCCATTTTTCATTCATGTTTGTGGCCTCCAGACTCTAATGCTGTCGTTGACACCCATAAGCCATTGTCGAATATGAATGACTGAAATAATCATCCTCAAAATGGGCTTGATTAAATGAACTGAATCACTCTTGCGTAGCTGAAGGCTCAGATGAGAGCTAAATGGAGATACTGATGACAAATGTCAGTTAATTTGGGAAATCTGGTTTTTGGTAATATTCTAAATAGGCAAGAAGTCAACATATCATATTTTCTTAGTCTCAGATTCTCGTCCAACCACTGTGACACCTGCTTTTCAATTTCTTCTTTTGGTGGGAGGCAGGTTGAATGAAAATTTTGTTAATGTTTTGGGGTGGGGGTGAGGATTAACCCCATAAGGGTCTCACTGGAGCTGCCACAGAGAGCCACTCAATCAGAGGGAGGCAGAACCAGACCTGATGTTTATTGTGATGAATGATGTTTGACATCCAAAGCACTCAGGACATAACAGTGACCTTGAGAGCTCATGAGAGGGCAAAGGAGAGAGGAAAGATGGGGCTGGAGGGGTGTTTTGGAGGAAGGAAGACATCTCATAGAATGTTTGGATTTTGGATTATGATATGACATCATCCCATCAATTACAAGTTTTCAATTTCTGGTAAATATTTTATAACATTTTTTTCTTTACATGTTACTGTATAAAATGTAAAGTGCTAGGTACTGTGTGCTCTGCTCAGCTGTATCCAGCTCTTTGCCACCTAGGGGACTGTAGCCTGCCAGGCTCCTCTGTCCATGGACTTTTTCAGGCAAGAATGTTGGAGTGGGTCACCATTTACTCCCCCCAGGGGATCTTCGAATCCCAGGGATTGAACCTGGTCTCCTGCAGCTCCTGCATTGCAGGTGGGTTCTTTACTGCTGACCCACCAGGGAAGCAGTGTAATTATTATTTGTTAGTTGCTCAGTCATGTCTGACATTTTGTGATTCCATGGGCTCCTGCCAGGCTCCTCTGTCCATGGAATTTTCCAAGCAACTGAAGTGAGTTGCCATTTCCTTCTCTAGGGTATCTTCCTGACCCAAGGATCAAACCTGGGTTTCCCACATTTCAGGCAGACTCTTTATTGCCTGAGCCACCAGGGAAGCCTAATTATTATTTATATGACATTAAATCATTTGTTATCCTGGAAGAAATATACTTTAAGCAGAAGTATGTTTTAAAATAATTTCCTTTAAAAATTAGAATAATAATTCTATTTGTATTTTCAATGTTTCATGGAGAATTCTATCACTCTTTTCCCCATTCAGAGAAAAGCTGTATCTAAAATAAAAACAGAATGAAGTACGAAAAGGAAATTTGGGACTTGGAACCAGAGAACACAAAGCAAAATTTCTTCTCTTAGTAGTAATACGATTTTTGATTGTACTTACTTGTCTTGTGTAAAAATATTTAAGCCAAATTCTCAGTTTTTTTCATAGGTTACCAACAGTATGTGATTTATGAATAAGTAAATGTGAGTATTAGACATTTGGTGGATTAGATGTAATTAAACAATGCAGCTATTTCACCCAGAAGCCGAAGCTATCAGTGCTTCCTAGGGTAAGAAAAATAGTGATTATTATTTATAAGGTACTTATAAATGCCAGGTTTTCACTATTTGTTATATATTTTGTCAAAAACATTGGACAACCCTATCTGATTACTAGTATTATTTCCATTGTACAGGTGAGCAAATTGAGGTTTAGAGAGATAAATAACTTATCCAAGGTCACAAAACTAGAGCACAGGAGGTTTTATAGGTTCATATAACTTGGAACCTAGATTTGGTAAGTAAGGAATTAAAAAAAGAAAGCTTGAGCTAAATGGTACAATACATATAATACAAAAGTAGGATTTAAATTTTCATGGTAATAAAAAGAACATTTTCACTCTCCATAGCTAAAAGGGATGTCTCCTGTTTCCTAGAAAGAGTAAACAAACTTTTTAAGGACTTGTAGACATAATTTATGTGTTTCAGTTCTTAGCAAAATCAAATCCCTCTTCCTCTCTGGAAGGTTTCCAAAATTATAATGAACTGTAATTAATAACAATGTTTTTTACTTGAGGAATCAAAGATCTTTATCTTTAAAATTTATAGCATGATCTTACTCTACCAATGTACTATTCATTCTAAATTTGCTGAAATTTATCACAGGCAAAAGCAAGCAATTACATGAAATTACTTTAAAGGATAATTTAGGTTTTCTGTTCCAACATTAGTTCTAATTGTCTAAATGCTTAGAAGTCCATATGTTGATTGAAATATGTTTGACCTATAACATTGTGTAAAGTTAAGATGTACAATGTGTTGATTTGGTGCATTTATATATATTATATGATTGCCATTGTAGTGATAATTAGCACCTCTATCATGTCATATAATTATAATTTGTTTCCAGTGGTTAGAATAACTAAGATCTAGTCTCTTAGCAAGTTTGATGATTATAACACAATACTGTTGTCTATATTCATTATACCATGTATTAGATATGTAAGACTTATTACTTGGAAATTTTCGCCCTTAAACAGCATCTCTCCTGTCTCTCCCATCCCCCAGTCCTTGGTAAATATTATTTTGCTTTCTGTTTTTATGAATTTGACTTTTTTAGATTCCTCATATGATATCATACAGGATTTGGCTTTCTCTGTCTGACATTTCACTTAGCATAATGTCCTCAAAGTCCATTGATGCTGTCACAAAAGGCAGGATGTCCTTCCTGTTCAAGGCTGAATAGTGTTCGGTTGCATATACATATGCCACGTCTGTATCCATTCATCTACTGACGGACACTTAGGTTATTTCCATACTTTGACTATTGTGAATAATGCTGCCATAAACATGGAGGGCATATGTATTTTCATTGTTGTGTTTTGATTTCCTTTGGGTATATACCCAGAAGTGGAATTGCTAGATTATATGGTAGATCTTGGGCTTCCCAGGTGGTGCAGTAGTAAAGAATCTGCCTACCAATGAGGGAGGTGCAGGAGATGCATGTTCGATCCCTAGGTCGGGAAGATCCCCTGGAGAAGGAAATGGCAACCCACTCCAGTAGTCTTGCCTGGAAAACTCCATGGACAGAGGAGCCTGGAGGGCTATAATCCATGGGGTTGCAAAGAGTTGGGCACGACTGAGTGACTGAACACACACAGAACACATGGTGGATCTGCTTTGAATTTCCTGAAGCGCTTCCATCTTGTTTTCCATAGTGGCTGAACCAGTGTACATTCCCACCAATGGTGTGCAAGGGTTCCCTTTTCTCTGGATCCTCACCAACATCTGTTTTCACTTGTCTTCTTGATGATAGTCATTTTAACAAGTGTGAGGCTCTATCTCATTGTGGCTTTTACTTACACTTGCCTGATGATTAATGATGTGAACATCTTTCCATGTGCGTGTTGGCCATTTGAATGTCTTCTTTGGAAAAAAGTTCACTTTGTTCCTCTGCCCATTTTAAAATTTGGATTGTTTGAAGGTTTTTGTTATTGAGTTACTATATGAGTTCTTTATATATTTTACTGACACATAGTTTGGAAAAGTTTTCTCCCATTCTATAAGTTGTCTTTTAATTTTGTGAATTGCTGCTTTTGCTGTGAAGAAGCTTTTACATTTGCTGTAGTCTCATTTGTTGAATTTTGCTTTTGTTTTAATGACAATATTGATGAAGTTTTCATATATCTCTTCGAGCATGGAATGATATGCCATTGCAGGTTCCAAACCCAGGGGAGACAACCTTATTTTTGTCAACTCATTCTTGGAGGAAACTGGTTTTACTGTGGCACAAAATTTCTTAACAAGTTGTTTCACTCTCCATGTTCTAATTTCAGGGTGCAAAAGTCAATATTATTAAATACACTTGGATTGATGACTTAGAAAACTTCCACAATGATTTCATATGCACTTCCTTAAAATGATTATGCATGATAATCAATAAAATTATTTTCTGTTTTTCCATTTTGTGCCTTCAAGTAATGGCCATCAACACAGGTTGGAATGACCATAGTCATTGGCCAGTTTTAGATTCTAGAAAAGAAAGGCTCCCCCTAAAATGAAATCTGATACTCAGAGTTTCTTCTGTTCAGCTTTTCTGAATTTCAAGAATTTTGACTCAATACAGTTCAAATGCGTAGTTGATATTAATATGAATAGCAATATCAAAATTGGTTTATACTGTTGGGGCACCATATTGCCTCATTGATCTAAGGGATTTAGTGTCCCAAATTCAATGCTCACCTCCTCCCCAACCGTATGGATTTGGATGTATGGAACACTTGATATTTTGTTTATCTTATAAAGTGTTCTTTTAATTTTGGTGCTAAAAAAGTTTGTATTAAGGCTGTTACAGAATTACACATGACCTTGATCCTCTTTGCTCATTATTTTGTTGTTGTAAATTAAATTGCTAAAATGAAGAAGAATGTAATTCTCAGCAATAGAGAAGGAATATCCTCATGCTTACTTGGAAGTGAAGCAACTAAGTTATCAAAAACAAATGATCTCATTGTGAGTCAAAAATATAATACATTGAGAGTTTAATATATTCTAGGCAGTGTGCACTGTGACACACACATCTCATGCGATGTGCATTTCTGCTCCCACTTTATGGGGCTCGTGGAAGGTAAGCAGCTGCTCAAGGTCACTGCACTCACTCACGGCAGAGCTAGAATTCCAGCTCAGGATCTGTCTTACCCCAAATCAGAGGTTCTTAACCCGCATCTACACTTCCTCCAGGAGTCTATGGAAAGAGCTTAGGGGTTCCATAAACTTGGATGGGAAAAAATTTGCATGTTTGTTTTTGCTTACCTCTGACCAGAACTGCACATTTTCTTTAATTATGAATGCAACAATCATGGGAGCGCCTGCAGTGTGTATAGACTTTATCATCTACAAAACTCACAGATGTTTTTCTATTGCAATTCAGTTGTTGCAGATAATCTTGATATAACATTTACTTATCATTATTGATAAATTAGGGTACTTTATGTTTAACACATTGATATGTGCATTTCATCATAATTTGTTTCCTTTGTAGTCCTCAGAAGTTTTTTTTATACTTTACAATTATTAATCATATTCATTGCACTTCCATTTATATAAAATATTTATGCATATTTTATACGTAGGTATATTTTTACACATTTAAAAGCATTATTATGAAATAAGTCCTTTGTCAAAAGGATGCATGGCCAACAACTTTGAAAATCTATTATGAACATTTGTGTCATATTCATACAAATCTTCTTTTTGTTCTTATACCATACGTAGTTATAGAGAAAATATCTAATGATTCAACACAGCTGTAATACTACTCAGTTTAATGGGAGAAAAAAGAGATTGCCAACGAAACACCTAAAACATTTAGCACATCTATTATTTCTAAACACGTGTGCATCTGCAGAACATTGAAAGGGATTATGTTTCCTTTCCTACCAGTCAAAATCTCCAGATACTCTCTTGTTTTACATAGGTCAGTATCAGTTGGCTGAAAGTTATTTCTTTCTTTTACTTTTGGCTTTGAGTTGTGTTCAAATTATTAATAGTGCTTAGTTTTCGTGGATTCCTGAACATAAACATCCAGGGAGGCTTCCAGTCCTGCTAACCCTGTACTTCAGTCTGGGTTTTCTCATCTGCGTGAAGTCACCAGGCATAAACCAAATGGCAAATCCTAGCAACCCGCCAGCCTTTGTCTAAAGTCATGTTGGTTTCAGTAAGTTAGTGTGCAGATCTGGCTTTTTGTATTTATGGGTTTATTAATTAATGAATAAACATCAATGAATAGTTCATTAAACTTGCTAAAAGCTAGGCATTCTTTTAGGCACTGGAGATGCCCTAAAGAAGGTTCTTTTTAGAATAAAATTTCTCTTTATTTCAGTGCATTGACTTATTAATGAATTAATTTGTTATTATTAATTTTTTGCCCATTAACTGGATTGCTGGATAACCTATGTGTGCTAAGTCATTCATTCTGACTTCATTCATGTCTGACTCATTGCAACCCCATGGACTATAGCCCACCAGGTTCCTCTGTCCATGGAATTTTTCAGCCAAGAATACTTCTCAGTAGATGAATGAATTCGAGCCATGCATGTGCATTTTTAAAGGTATCATTGCTTCAAGGTCAAATGTCAAACCCTTCAAGAAGGAAGGGCATGTGGTTTGACTGGGACATTTCATATGCAGTCTGCCTCTAGTTACTTCTGTGACCTTGAAAAAGTCAATCAACATCTCTAACTCTCAGATTTCCTCATTTTCAAAATGACGGTATTGGATTATAAATCTCAACTCTTGTCTTCCAGCCCTAAAATTTTATTTATGTGATAGAAACATCACAAAGAGAGTAAGGCCTTATGTTTTATTTTTCATTGATGTTAAGAAAATAAAGCTTCATTTCATAAACATCTGTTCCATGCAGCAACATCTTTGATGTTCACATAACTGAAAGGTGTGATTTACAAATTTCCTGTTAAAGTAAAAGTTAATACCAAATAATAAAAAATGCTATGTAGGGCTTCCCTGTTGGCTCAGCAGTTAAAAATCCTCCTGCCATGCAAGAGGCACGTGTTCGATCCCTGGTCCAAAAAGATGCCACATGCCATAGGCCAACTAAGACCGTGGGCCACAACTATTGAGCCTTTTGCTCTAGAGCCGGGGAGCCAAACTGCTGAAGCCAGTGCACCCAGAGACAAGAGAGGCCACCGCAGTGAGAAGCCAGAGTCTCCTCTCTCCACAACTAAAGAAAAGACCAGGCAGCAATGAAGACCAAAATAAATGAAAACAAACATTTAACACATGCTGCGTAGTATAGAACAGATGAGAGAGAAATGTTTTAGCCAAGCCAAAGAGAATGGTATGAAAAGATATTTGTTAAATTCTCTACATTTATTTAACGTACCTGTTTCTAAATGTAGTTTTTTAAAATAATTACTGGATTAAACAGGCTCCCCAAGTGGCGCTATGGTAAAGACCCACCTGCCAATGCAGATGTAAGAAACATGGGTTTGATCCCTGGGTCAGCAAGATCCTCTAGGGATCAAACCCATGTTTCTGGCATGGCTAGCCATTCCAGTATTCTCTCCTGGAGAATCCCATGGGCAGAGAAGCCTGATGGGCTACAGTCTATAAGGGTCACAGAGTTGGACAGTGTTGAAGCGACTTCAGTTCAGTTCAGTCGTTCAGTTGTGTCCGACTCTTTGTGACCCCATGAATTGCAGCACGCCAGGCCTCCCTCTCCATCACCAACTCCCGGAATTCACTCAAACTCACGTCCATCAAGTCAGTGATGCCATCCAGCCATCTCATCCTCTGTTGTCCCCTTCTCCTCCTGCCCCCAATCCCTCCCAGCATCAGAGTCTTTTCCAATGAGTCAACTCTTCGCATGAGGTGGCCAAAGTATTGGAATTTCAGCTTTAGATCATTCCTTCCAAAGAAATCCCAGGGCTGATCTCCTTCAGAATGGACTGGTTGTATCTCCTTGCAGTCCAAGGGACTCTCAAGAGTCTTCTCCAACACCACAGTTCAAAAGCATCAATTCTTCGGTGCTCAACTTTCTTCACAGTCCAACTCTCACATCCATACATGACCACTGGAAAAACCTTAGCCTTGACTAGATGGACTTTTGTTGGCAAAGTAATGTCTCTGCTTTTCAATATGCTATCTAGGTTGGTCATAACTTTCCTTCCAAGGAGTAAGCGTCTTTTAATTTCATGGCTGCAGTCACCATCTGCAGTGATTTTGGAGCCCCCCAAAAATGAAGTCTGACACTGTTTCCACTGTTTCCCCATCTATTTCCCATGAAGTGATGGGACCGGATGCCATGATCTTTGTCTTCTGAATGTTGAGCTTTAAGCCAACTTTTTCACCCTCCACTTTCACTTTCATCAAGAGGCTTTTTAGTTCCTCTTCACTTTAGCACTGCTGCTGCTAAGTCGCGTCAGTAGTGTCCAACCCTGTGCGACCCCATAGTCGGCAGCCCACCAGGCTCCCCTGTCCCTGGGATTCTCCAGGCAAGAACACTGGAGTGGGTCGCCATTTCCCTCTCCAATGCATGAAAGGGAAAAGTGAAAGTGAAGTTGCTCAGTCGTGTCTGACTCTTAGTGACCCCGTGGACTGCAGCCTACCAGGCTTCTCCATCCATGGGGTTCTCCAGGCAAGAGTACCGGCGCGGGGTGCCACTGCACTTTAGCACACTGCAATATTAATAGCAGGATTGAAGTCCTTTGTGTTGATTCTATAATGTGGCATAATACTGCGTTTAAATGTGCCCAATATTAAGTGTTAGAGTTTCTGCATTTTCCGACAATAGATTATTTCCCACAGTAGGTCGTTGCAATACAGTGTTAATATCTACTACTGAGATTAGTAAATGGTATTAGGTGAAGCCAAGCGAAAATGGATGGTTTTGATACAAATTAAACATTGAAGTTGAAATCTGTTGACAAGGCTGTTTTACTGCAGTGCTTTCTGGAATGTCCCTGAGAAAGTGGTTAGAAAGGCAGAGTGTGAACTTTCTGTCTGTACATTTGCCCGGAGGCCTTGGTGATATGAATTTAAAAATAAATATATAAATAAACGTTGTGTGTGTGAAAGCTGTAGTGTCAGTCTTGGACAAAGCCTGAAAGAGGGTTGTATTGGTAGACAGAAATTCAATATAAGGCGGCATTATCAGCCCAAAATACCTTTGTAGAGCGTGATGACACACATGATTTGAGTTTGTTTTCTAAGCAAATGTCATTTATATTCTTGATTGACAGGAAAGAGAGATTACATCAAAAACCTTAAAAACACTTTTTCCCCCCAAGGTAAAATTTGAATGACTGGTTCAGGCATAATAATTACACACCATTCTTTCTTGGAAGTCCTGTCCATGCCAAAACTTCCATAGATGTATTTCATACAATTTATCTTGACTTTTCTTTTCCCGTCTTCATTAGATTTTATACGGGAATGAAACCTTGGAATATTCCAACCCTTGGTCTGGGGAGAAAATTAAAAGGAGGGGAATAGATTTGTCTTCCACAATTATATTAAGTCAGTTTGTAAATGTACTTTGAATGCTTGCTCGAAGGCAATTTTACAGATGTCAACTTTTGAATAAACTGATAGCCATTAGAATCGTAAATAGCTAAGATAAATTCCAAATGCTGATAGTTGATATTGAATTTTTGGTCTGCATCTTGAAAAGAGATGGATCTCTTTTCAAGGGAGATGTCAATTTGCTCGAGTTTCAGATAGGATGTCAAGACCAACATATTTAGAGAAATCTTTGATTGAAGAAGGGATTCCCTGGTGACTTAGATGGTAAAGAATCTGCCTGCAATGCAAGAGGTCTGGGTCCAATTCCTGGGTTGGAAAGATCCCCTGGAGAAGGAAATGACAACCCATTCTAGTATTCTTGCCTGGGATATCCCATGGACAGAGGAGCCTGGTGGGCTACAGTCCATGGAGTCGCAGAGAGTCAGATATGATTAAGTGACTAACACTTTCACTTTTCACTTGGTTGAAGAAAAATTAATACCAAATCCTATCAGAGGTCCAGGACCCAAAATCAACCCCGCTAAAGTAATTGTCAATGCATTTTCCCACAAAGAGGCAGAATCTGCTTGAATCTTTTCTGGAATTTTCTTCAGCACAGGCATCTGCTTTCCAGTTTGCTGCAATCAGGAAAAACTCAGTCCAGGCTAAGCTGCCATCCTTCCCTTTTCTTATAAGAATTGGTCAGACAGCGTTCTCGTCTTTGTGATGATCAAAGGTCACCAGTGGGGATTTCCACTTTGGAATTCCTTTTCCAACTGTCAGCTGTTGGTGGATTTAATGACAGTGTTCTTTCATCGCAGTAAATATACAGCACGTCTGCCAAATCAGAAGAGACATAAACCTCCTCTAACAATGTTTTTGAAAATCACCATGGAATGTGTGGTGGTGGCCTGTGGCTAAGACAGACAAGGCAGAGAGGAGTAGGGCTGGCTGGTCTGAAGTGTGAGGCTGCCAGCTGAGTTGTTAGCCTGCTTTCATGGCAACTCATCTGCTTATTTCTTCAGTAAGTACTCCCACCCTGGCGCCACAGGGGCCCCCTTCCTTTGTCCTGGGAGCTTGCAGCTTTAGTGCACATGTATCACTATTCCAACACACAGCAGTCGGATGTTTGCGTGGAGGACAGGAGCTAGCCTGAGCAGACATGGAAGAATCCATCTTCCTAACCTAGGACTGTTTGCAACAGACCACCACCCAAGAAGAAACAAAACAAAAATCAGCTTGATTGATCATGGCCAGATCAAAGAAACCACCCTTGTTATTTTTTATGACCTTTGTTCTGATTTTTGTCTGTCTCTGAAAAGACACAGCACACCGTAACACTGTTAAGTCTAAAGGATAATTAAAAAAAAAAAAACAAAAAACTTGAGAGGACAGAGCAGCGAGAGTAAGAATGTAGATTAGAAACGAGTCCTACACATTCAGCATTTCCAGGAAAGATGTATGTTTCAAGTGAAAACAAGTGAATTTCTAACCAAATACATATCCTTCATTAAACACTCACACCCAGGGGCTGAGCTGTAGATGCTGAATTCCATGTCCTGTGGTTTGGGGTCTATTAAGCCTCTGCTCCTTTTCTTAAAAATAATTTTATTCTTGGGATTAGGCTTTAAAATGTAGAAATACTCTATACCTCATTTTGAACTGATTCTTAAAATAATGGTTCGTTAGAAAGATAATGTATTCAGTGGGCTTTCCTGTGTCCTGTATGGAATCACTGATTCCAAAGTTTTGAGAAAGGTTGCTTGTACATGAGGCTGTTGAAGACTAAAAAGTGTTTCGATGTTTGTGCGTGCTCAGTCGCTCAGTCATGTCTGACTCTTTGCGATCCCATGGATTGCAGCCTTCCAGGCTCCTCTGTGCATGGGATTTCCCAGGCAAGAGTACTGGAGTGGGTTGCCTTTTCCTTCTCCAGGGGATCTTCCTGACCTGGGGATCAAGCCCACAGCTTTTGTGTCTCCTGTGTTGTTGTTTAGTCATTAAGTAGTGTCTAACTCTTTTATGACCCCGTGGACTTAGCCCATCAGGCTACTCTGTTCATGGGGTTTCCTCCTGAATTGGCAGGCTAATTCCTTACCACTATGCCCCCTGGAAAGCCCCAAAGTGTTTCTGTACTATTTTTTATTAGCTGTGCTGTGCTTAGTTGCTTAAGTTGTGTCTGACCCTTTGCGACCCCATGGACTGTAGTCCAGGCTCCTCTGTCCATGGGGATGCTCCAGGCAAGAATACTGGAGTGGGTTGCCCTCCTCCAGAGGATCTTCCCTACCCAGGGATAGAACCCAGGTGTCCCCCACTGCAGGCAGATTCTTTGCCAACTGAGCCACCAGGGAAGCCCTTTTATTAGCCAACAAGGTCAATCACAAAATGATGCTTTCCACCTTTCAGTCCACAGGGCAACAGCCTCACTGGCGACTTTTCATGCTGTGAGTCCTTCGCGTGATACTACGGGTAAGCCCTTGACATGTACCTGGTGAGCCCACAAGCACACGGAGTGTCATCTGTGAGCTGTGCTGGGCTTAGTCCCTCAGTCGTGTGCGACTCTTTGTGACCCCATGGACTGTAGTCCAGGCTTCTCTGTCCATGGGGATGCTCCAGGCAAGAATACTGGAGTGGGTTGCTATGCCCTCCTCCAGGGGAATCTTCCCAACCTAGGGATCGACCAGGTTTCCCACATGGTAGGTGGATTCTTTTACCTCCTGAGCCACCAGGGAAGCCCAGAGTGGATCAGGTTGGTATTCAAGGCAGCCTTTGATTTTCACTCATGGGCGAAGGAGCACATTGAACTGGAAAAGCTTTGCCGGTTGCTCTCTCCTGCTGAGCTTTTAGACATCTCGATGTCTGTGACACCACATGAAATGCTGATAAGCTCCAAAAAGAATTCTCATCCAACAGGTCAACCACCAAACACCACCAGGTGTGGGCTGCCTTGTAAAGCAGGTGACAGGAACCTCAAGAAATGGCTGCTGAGGACAGGTGACCCCACAAATGTGACCTGGATGAGCCACACTGCTGGTCATTTTCTGGGTCTCTATTAGGGCAGCGCTTCTCAAACTTTCATAGACGTCAGAGTCACCTGGGCATGTTGCCAATAAGCAGATTTTGAATCAGTGTATCTGGGAGGAGCCTGAGAGTCTGAATTTCTAACAATTCCAAGTGACGTTGACCTTTGGCTCATGGAGCATGCTTGGAGAAGGAAGTTATTGAAACCAAAAGTGGGGTCTGTCTGCCTGCCGCTCAAAAGTCAGTGAAGAGGCAAGGTTGGTGGAAAGGAAAGTTTGCTTTATTTTGGATGCCAGCACCTGGGGTGGAGGAAGGATGGACTTACTGATAACTCATGGGCAGAGCTTTTATAGACAGAGGGAGGGGGCTACGTGCAGAAACAGCACAGTCAGCTCTGACAGTCATCTGGAAACTGGTCATTGGTGGTCTGACCTGTGTCATCTTGATGGTTTCAGTATCCTTCAGTTCCAGGGTCTGTTTGTATCCATTTCCTTGAGGCCAATTCTCAGAATTGTGGCTGCCTGTGTCATGACTGTGAAGAAGGCAATGGCATCCCACTCCAGTACTCTTGCCTGGAAAATCCCATGGATGGAAGAGCCTGGTAGGCTGCAGTCCACGGGGTCACTGAGTCGGACGCGACTGAGTGACTTCACTTTCACTTTTCACTTTCATGCATTGGAGAAGGAAATGGCAACCCACTCCAGTATTCTTGCCTGGAGAATCCCAGGGACGGGGGAGCCTGGTGGGCTGCCATCTACGGGGTCCCACAGAGTCGGACACGACTGAAGCGACTTAGCAGCAGCAGCAGTGTCATGGCTACAGTCTGGTCCTCACGTAGTTAACTTTTTCCACCTGGTGGGGGTTTCAGTATCTGTAAGATGGTCACAGGATGAGGCTCAGATTATTATCTATAGCCACTGGAGGGACTAAAGGTCCTTGACTTGGCTCGTGTGTTAGTTGCTCAGTTGTGTCCGACTCTTTGTGACCCCGTGGACTGTAGCCCACCAGGCTCCTCTGTCCATGGGATTCCCCAGACAAGAATGCTGGAGCGGGTTGTCCTTTGACTACATTGTTATTGTTTGCCCTGTTGGACTGCTTTTCTTTGCTTCCGCCTTTTCTCACTTTCCTGATTAAACATTCTTTGGCTGAAGCTTTACCACACACAAAAGGCAGGCTGAGGACATGGAGGGGAAGGACCATAGCGCCCTGCTCAGTTTCATTATGAGGCTGCTATTTAAGGATTTTGGTGTGGAGAACTCTCTGGTAGGTGACTGTGATCATGAATCATTTCATTATCAGAAAGAAAAGATAAGGAAGTGACATACAAGGTATAGTGCATGAACCTTCTCCTTCTTCTTTCTAATTCAACTTTCCAGTCTTGGCTATTTCTATGAAGATGAGAAAACAGATAAGTAAAAAAAAAAATTCATAGAAAAGTTGCTCATCTTGGCGGTGGCACACAAATTGGGCATTTCATTTTTATTCGATTTTCTATTTTCACAGAAGTATCTTATTTTTCTTTTTTACAAAATGATTTCCATTTGAATGCAGATTTGTAGGAAGAATTCAGAAAAACACTACATGAAGAACGATTCGTTAATGGAGTTCTGGGCATGATTTGTTGTTTATATGCTGAGTCCTGTGCAACTCTTTCCCAACCCGATGGACGGTAGCCCACCAGGCTCCTCCATGGGATTCCCATGGATTTTCCAGGCAAGGGTATTGGGGTGGGTTGCCATTTCCTTTTTCAGGGCATCTCCCTGGACCAGGGGTGGAACTCACGTGTCCTGCACCTGCACTCGGATTCTTTGCCATCGAGCCACCAGCATTCCTAATCCATCTAAAGGGATTATAATCTTCCATGTCCTATTTATGTTTAGCTTAATCTGCAACTTTCCATTGGGTTCCCTTGAGCCCAAGGAGTTTTACTGATGCTGACACTGCAGTCATGCAACAAAAGAGAATCAGGAATCAGCTGGGAGACCTTGGTCCCTTTAACGTAATGCTCTCTTCAGCTGAGCTAACAACTCCTGCATTTGTAGCTGCCTCAGCTAGGGGAGATGGATGTCTCTTCCCTCTTTCTACAGTTGCTGATGATGTTTCAAAGGTCCCACTGGACTATTGAGAAGCATTTGCTTAGAGTATCTGCCAGGTTAGCCCAGACTTTGCAATTTATTGGTACATTCTGTCAAACCACAGGCTTACCCTGGTAAATCAAAGAGGCTTTTTGGACAGTATCCCCAGCAAGCTGGGTAATTGGGGATTGAAATCTTGGGAGAGTTACAGCACAGCCCAGAAATACCCTTGTGAAATGTAAACAGTTGTGTCTCATCCTCTGTATGCTGACAGCCCTGGTTAAATCATTAAAAAAAATGTATCGACAAAGCATGACTTTCTCGATACCAAATCATCCACCAGCAGCAGGACCTGAAAAGATGTTTGACAAAAGAAGTCACATCTGTCTGCTTTTTGCCAGTTAACTTAGAGGAGCTGCCTGGAGAATCAGTCCTAAAATCTTACTCTGCAAGGTTGTTGCAATGGCATGGATATCTACTTGAATTCAAATAGTTATTTTCTTGATCAACGGCTTTGGATCCAGTGATTCCCAGGTTCACCAACTGCATGGAAATCACTTGCCAGAGTGTATTTTGACATTCTATGGCAGGAATGTCACTAAAAACCAGTGTTTTATTCTTTTAGTCATTCTCCCCTCATGCGGGGCCCTGCTAATCCAATGTATCAGATAGAACAGAGTATTTACTAATCTTTTATTTTTTGTGAATCCCATTTTTTAAAAAAGCATTAAATTGAACATTGAAAATGGTATTATATACATGTGGTATTATTTTATGCAGAACAGACGTCTAAAATGCAGTAAATAGTCTTGATTAAAATGGAAACCTTTTAAATAATCATAGGGTATAAAATCAAATGGAAGAAGGCTGGAGTAACGCAAGTCAAGCAAAGCAGCTTTAATGCTGTTTTTCTCATTTCCCGTGCTTCGTGCCCTGAAGAGCCCAGCTTTCTTGGGAGTGCATCAGTGCAGCCCTGAATGGACTCCTGAGAACACCTGAGTGATCTGCTCCAGCAGACCTGGTGTAGACGGGGTCGGTGATCCACACTGGACATCTTCTCCTCCACGGCTTTCCTCCAGCCATTCTCCTTTGGAGACGTGCAGCCGCCCTTTCTCTCAGTAAGGGCTTCTCAAGCACAGTTCTCTGGACTGGATGGTTCTCTGTTAGGGGTGGATGTCCTGTTGGTTGTTTAGCAGCATCCCTGGCTTCTCTACTCACTAGATGCCGGTACCATCCTCCCCTTGTAGTAACCACAAATGTCTCCAAACATCCCTTAGTGGACAACGATGCCCCCAGTCGATCCAGAACGAAATGCCCTAAGTCCTTTTTTATCCCTCAAGCCCAAACATCTCCTGTGAAGCCTCTTTTGATGGTGTATATTAGCCCATAATGATTTTTCCATTACATTTCTATAAAAAACCCAGTTGCCTAAACAATGCCTACTTACAGTGAACTGTTCGTTACACACACAAAGAATAAGGGAGTTGTGGGCCGCGTTTGTGGTTGTCTCTTTCCTGACTCTTTCCTCCTCTTGAGGCATAACCGTTAATCAAGGAGGTGCTTTTCCGACTGCCTTAAGCCATCTGAAAGGTGAAAAATGCTCTCTCCTTGTTCTCATTTGCATCCCTTTCATTGCTAATTAGTTTGAACATGTTTTCCTGTGTTCTATGGCCATTTTTCTTTTTTCTTTTTGTGATGCTTGTTAGTTTCTTTAGCCTACTTGTCCAGTGTATTATTTTTTCCATTTTGATTTGGATTAAAATCCACATTTGCATTATAGTTTTAAATCACTTGCTTATTATATGTATTGCAAAAAATGTCTCCTAGGCTATATAATTATATGCGATTGTATATTAAATTTTTATACAGCCAGAAATGTCAAGCTTTTCTTTATGGCTACTTGATTTTATATGGTTCCTTACATTCCCTTCCTCTATAGTTATGACATATCATGTTGTTATTTAGTCGCTCATTCATGTGCAACTGTTTTGTGACCCCATGGACTGTAGCCCACCAAGCTCCTCTGTCCATGGGATTTCCCTTGCAAGAATATTGGAGTGGGTTGCCATTTCTTCTCCAGGGGGTCTTCCTGACCCAGGGATTGAAACTGAGATATATCATAGTGATATACTATTATTGAAATACAGCAAAAACATTGAAAAAATTCTAATAGATGCATTAACAGTTCAAAAGAAACATCAAATTCCTAATACATAAAAAATACTAAAGTCTATATAACAATTTGAAAATAGAATGATGGATGGGAGTGTAAGGAGGTGTTTAGCCTGATGACTTTGGAGAAAAAGCAAAAGGTGAAAAGATGAAGAGAAACACATGTAGAGGCTTCCACGTTGGTAGATGGTCAAGTTGAGACCAGAGAAAGTGAGTACAAGGGCCCCGTGAATGCTGTGATCCTCTGTGCTGGCTTCATTCAGCTGGATTTGTGTGTCTGTGTTCAGTGTCTCTTACACGGTGGTTGTAAGGTCAGGAAGCTGGGAGAAGAGCTTAGGAAGTCCTGTAGCTTCTTTGCTATCCTGACCTCATTCCTCACTTTATTGTTTGTAACTGAGCTCATTTCCATTATGGCGACAGACTGGGCATTCATCAACATGGATGGATTTTAAAAACATCATATTGTGATGAAAAGGTAGGAGGAATTTAGTGCACAAGACTCCTTATGTAAATCAGCAATGCAACCAGAGCACTGTGGATTTTTCCAGGATCCATGCCTGTTTTTGGATCTATTTCAAACATGCTAGAGAAGGTATGGAGAAGGCAATGGCACCCCACTCCAGTACTCTTGCCTGGAGAATCCCACGGACGGAGGAGCCTGGTGGGCTGCAGTCCATGGGGTTGCAGAGAGTCAGACACGACTTAGTCTGAAACAACTTAGCAGCAGCCATGTATCTCTTGGGAGGGAGTGGAAGTGACCTAAGAACTCGGACAAGAGAGCAAAAAAAAAAAAGAAAGAAACAGGAAGGGAACCTTGCAGCCACGGATGCACACCACACTGCGTACTAGGGGGCATAATTCCTCCACCGCTGTACCTAGAAAGGCCCCTGGATATGGCTGTTATTAAAGTCGGTTGTTAAAGTGCTAAGGAAAGGACTTCCCTGGTGGTTCAGAGGCCAAGACTCTGTGGTCCCAATGCGGGGGGCCATCTCTGGCCCAGAGATTCTGCATGCCAGAACTAAAGATCACACGTGCCCCAAGGAAGATAGATGATCCCACATGCTGCAACTAAGACCTGGTGCAGCCAAATAAGCAAATAAATATTTTTTAAAAAATAATAAAGTGCTGAGGAAGGTAGTCGACATAGAATCTAGTGAAAGCACTTTTTCTTGGGTAGCAGTGATCACTACTAGGAGTTTTCTAGTCCATTCAAATCACTTCAAGCTGCCATTGCCTCCTGCGTGCTAAGCTCTGTGCTAGGAATGCCACTTAGAGCTTTTTAAATTAAAGTGTAGATGCTTTCTGGGAGGTGGCTTCCTTCCATGGGAGATGCTGAGCCCAGAGATGGGGTGTGTTGTTGCAGACCAAGGTCAACACGAGGGGAATTTTGTGAGTTCTCCTTGGGTGCCAGGTCTTCTATCTTACAAGGCTGTCGTGTGACAACTGATCACACAGATGGCAATGTCCTCTCAACAGTCTGGTCCCACACGTGGTAATGTCAGGGTCATCAAAGAGCTATGAGCTCAGCCCCCGTGTAGTCAACCTTGGGAATTTGCAGTGACCTCGGGTGGACAATTCAGGGGCCGGGTGAACCTCACTGCAGCTTGGGAGGCATACTGCTCCCCTAGCCCTTGGGGTCCTGTTTATTCTGTGATTCCTTATCTATCTCCTCTCCTCTATCTTCTTTGGCCTCAAATGGGCTCACATTTCCTTCAACCTTAAAATTTCCCCTTCACGGACATAAGGGCTTCCCTTGTGGCTCAGCTGGTAAAGAATCTGTCTGCAATGTGGGAGACCTGGGTTCGATCCCTGGTTGGGAAGATTCCCTGGAGAAGGGAAAAGCAATCCACTCCAATATTCCGGCCTGGAGAATTCCATGGACTGTGTAGTCCATGGAGTCGCAAAGAGTCAGACACGTCTGAGTGACACTTTCACTTTTCACTTTCACAGATGTAAAGAACAGACTTTTGGACTCAGTGGAAGAAGGAGAAGGTTGCAATGATTTAAGAGAATAGCACTGAAACTTATACACTACCATATGTAAAACAGAGAGCCAGTGGAACTTGATGTATGACATAGGGATCCCAAAGCCTGTGCCCTGGGACAACCTAGATGGATAGGGTGAGGAGGGAGGTGGGAGCAGGGATTCAGGGGGTGGGTACACGTGGATGCCTATGGCTGATTCATGCTGATGTCTGGCAAAAACCATCCCAATATTATAAAGTAATCATCTTCCAATGAAAAATAAATAATTAGTTAATAAACAAAATCTTCCCCTCCACTCTGTCTTCCTATTCAGGTGTGAGCTTGTCTTTATTCTCAGTCCTCATGACGAATCTTCTGGAAGGTCTATAGATCAGAATGTAAGGAAAAGGGGGCTTAACTATGTCCGCTGCCATATCCCCAGCCCCTTGAACAGTGCTTGGCATGTAGTAGGTGATCAATTAATATCGATAGAGTGACTGAAGGAAGAAATGAATTCATGGAATTCATTCTCTTAAATTCTACATTCATTCACCGTGGAGCATGTTACGGAAGGTTACAGTCAAACCTGCCCCAAACATACTGAAACTGCTGTGTTAAATGGCACTTAACGTTCTATCTGCAAAACGTGTGCTGCTTTTGGACTAGAATGTTCTTATTTCTTCCCCACACCCTGTGACCCAGTTGCTCATCTCCTATTTCTTTAAAACCCACTTTTCCTTTGCCTTCTAGACACCAGCCTATACTGATTCTTCTGATAGGACTTCGACAATACTTCTGGCTCCCTTTTCCAGATCTTTTTAACTTTCATGTGAGTGATCCCGTTCTCTCTTCACCCGTTCTTCAGGCTGGTGACTTTGTTGATACCTCAGAAATGCACAAGGGCTCCCCTGGTGGCTCAGATGGTAAAGAATCTGCCTACAATGCAGAAGACCCAGGTTCGATCCCTGAGTCAGGAAGATCCCCTGCAAAAGGGATAGGCTACCCACTCCAGTATTCTTGCCTAGAGAATTCCATGGACAGAGGAGCCTGGTGGGTCACAGTGCATAGGGTCGCAAAGAGTCAAATCCAACTGAGCGACTAACACACACACACACACACAAATACTCAAAAGCAGCCTCGGAAATGACAAAAGTGTATTTCCAGAAATGGGAAGACATTTCTTGCCTTAAATGTTTCACCTTTACTTCAATATGAGCATTTAAACAATTATCCTAAATCCTACTCCAACTATATTACTGACCCTTTCTCCTGGACTCTCTATGATCTCACCACACAAGGACTGGAGACACTAGTTTTTGCAGACTCCTTTCCCTCCTCTGACTCCCTGAACACGAGGCTGAGCAAGCGCTGGGAGTTGGTGATGGGCAGGGCAGCCTGGCGTGCTGCAGTCCATGGGGTCGCAAAGAGTTGAACTCGACTGAGCGACTGAACTGAACCGCACTTCCCTCCTCCGTTCTTTTTCTTTAGTTGGCCTTTGTGACCTATCCCTGGGATTAAGGAACGTCCGTAGGTCTGGCCTCTCCTCTGCAGTCCTCCTGAGTCATCTTTGCACAGTGTTTCAGCACTTCCTATTTGGATTAGTTCTTCTCTGATTATCTCCCTAACATGCAAAGAAAATCTTCCATCAAAAACCCTTACTTTTCCTGATTGCCTGTATTATGAAGTTTAATTTAGCTCTACAAAGGACTTAAAATCCTACCCATCCTCATCTCCAAACTAATTTCCTGTCTTTCCTCGGTTCATTTTTAGTACCATCCTTCACCCCAGTCCTTTTGAATGCAGTTCTTCATTCGAAAAAGTTCTTCATCAAGAAGGTTCTCTTCTACCAAGACCAAAATATGTAAGACTCTCTCTCAATAAAAGGGGTTTCTGCCTTCATTTCCCACTCCAGCACTCTTGCCTGGAAAATCCCATGGATGAAGGAGCCTGGTGGGCCGCAGTCCATGGGGTCGCTAAGAGTCAGACACGACTGAGCGACTTCACTTTCACTTTTCACTTTCATGCATTGGAGAAGGAAATGGCAACCCACTCCAGTGTTCTTGCCTGGAGAATCCCAGGGACAGGGGAGCCTCATGGGCTGCCGTCTATGGGTCACACAGAGTCAGACACGACTGAATCGACTCAGCAGTAGCAGCCTTCATTTCTGTTCTGTTATTTCAATGGTCACCTCTGACAAGGGCATGGGATTTTCTACTCAGTACAGTTTTCTTATAGCCTGTCTTGCACATATGGTGTACCCATCCATCCATCCATCTCTCCATTCATCCACCTATCCATCCATCCTTCTATGCATCCATCCACCGGTTCATCCATTCATCTATCTGTCCATCCATCCATCCATCTATCCGTCCATATTTATCATAAAATCTGTACAGTTTAATGCCTTCTGGGGAAACTTAAGTTCACAAAGGATAAAATTTCTAGTACATCAAAAGCTACAAAATTATATCCAAAAGATTTTAAATGTCATGTTTACTAAACTGTTAATTTTTGAAAACATTGTTTCAACCCAAGTCAATTTCTTTAGTGCCTGGGGCCTGTGTACCTATAATAATGTTCATAGTTGATAGGCCCAGTCCTTGTGTGTTTAGAGTTTAACAGTTTGGAACTGGGGTGTTTATGAACTCTGGTAATGCTGTGGACATGGAAGTCTCACAGAGCCCTCAAAGTACAATGGGCATTTCAGAAGTAAATGTGTGTGTGTGCCAACTGGTATGTCACAGCAGAGTCTTGTTGACAGTGTTTAATGCATTTAAAGACATGCTCTGCACTTTTTAGAAAACTCCATAAAATCAGAAGCTTACTCACACTGTAACTTTATGTGCTGACACATATCAGACATCCGATCCTGTTTTACTCCCCCCCTCCTTTTCTTCCCTGAAAATTCTGCTTCCATTTATCCAAAGTATGAGAAAGGAAACTGGTTTAAAAACCTCTAGTGAGCATTTTCTATCTTTATAACTTTCCTTAAGGCTGCATTATCCAGGTGGCCCAGTAAAGGACCTGCCTGAAATGCAGGAGACACAAGTTTGATTTCTGGGTTGGGAAGATCCCCTGGAGGAGGGCCTGGCAACCCACTCCAGTATTCTTGCCTGGAGAATCCCATGGACAGAGGAGCCTGGTGCGTTAAAGTCCATGGGGTCACAAAGAGTCGGATAGGACTGAAGTGACTTAGCACGTCGAATTGAAAAAACTAGAACACTCATTTTAAAGGTGGGTTTTTAAAGTGATTTTAACTATGAGTTCTCACATATGTATTTCACAAAAGAGGCAGACTTAAGCTTAGAAACCTTAGAAAGGCTGATAGTAAGTGGATTTGTTAGAAAAAATAACAATACCAATGCTTCATAGGTAGCTTAAGCAAAAGAGTATGGCAGGGATTTTTCTGAGTGATGGATGCTCAAAGCACAGGCATTTTCTTCTAACTTTTTACACTAGTTAAATGGGCTTGAAGACATATTCTCCTTTTTGTAAAGTTGCAGGTACAATATACCTAATGTCTTACAAAGAAGAAATGTGAAATAGAGTGGCTTGCTTCCTTTGAGTAAGAATATTGGAAAAGGTTACATGGCTCTTGCAAAGGCTTGACCTTGATCTCAGAGAAGGATGGTGCCATTCAGAAGTTCTTCCTGTACAATTTGGGTTTACAGCTTTCGCTCTGAGCATCTCTGCCAGGCCAGAGCCTCAGTTTCTAGTTCTACTCTGAAGGAGCGGGAGACATCTTCCCAGGAGGCGTAAGTCTTCCTCAGAGTCATCTCCTGGTGTCGTCTGTATCCATAGCTGCCACGTGGTGAGGGAAGAAGGATTTGTAGAGGCTTTGCTCAATGCCACCCATTCACCCGAACCCAGAAACACACAGTCCAAGCTGCGTGCAAGCCAGCATGGCGCTGCTGTTAATTCATCTTATTACCTTAATAACTGGAGAACCCTGGAATAATATGTTTTTAGCCATGCATTAGAAATGCAATATATTGGCTTTGATGTTGTCAAAATGAAATCTGCATTACCAAAACCCCGTGAGCAAGAAGATTAATTATATTTGTACAACCTTTTTTCCTAACCGATCGCTAACAAATTATGAAAGTACATGGAGTCTTATTTGGGAAATAATTTTCAGCTATTATCTCAAATGGAGTGCTGCTAATTTGGCTGGTCCAGTCGATGTACTGATTGCTATACTTCTTAATTCCACTTTATCTCTCAGAGATGGAATCGTATTAAAATCTTTTGAAAATAAAACCAAACACTGTTTAACTGTTAGATTAACCTTCACTGAGTCAATGAGATTCCTAATGAATAAATCCATTGCATTATATTTGATATGACTTTATAAAAACAGTATCAGAGTAATTGACAATTTAATGAAGAGTTTGCAAAAGCTACCTTATGTTTTTCCCCCGTCTTTCTCTTTGTTTCAGAGTTAGACTGTGGCCCAGTTTCTGCATAATCTTTAGTTTTAGCCCCTTTTCAAGGTGCCAGGCCAGAAGTGGACAGCCCCTGGCTATTAAGAAGTTGGTTCTTATTCGGGCAATTGGCCAAACTTGACTGCAGTGGTATCAATTGTAGGTATATTATTGTATTCATTTTTACTAAAGGGCACGTCACTTTTCTTTCCTCCAGGAATTTTTAGCAAGTGGTTAAAAATAACCTTTAAGAAAGGTTATATTACTCTGAGGCCTAGCCAAACCTTTTGGATGGAAATCTGCATCCATCATACTCAAATCTGTCAAAGTAAGTCTAGTGAGTAGTTCAGTAGACATAAGGTTGAATTCAAATGTCACTGTGCCATGTTTTGTGAAAAAATGGCTGGCTGAGATGACCTTTTCTTGCCAATGTTCCATTTTGTAATTTGAAAGGTAGGGAAAAGCTAGTCCATGAAATTACATAGTATTAGAACCCAACTCAAGAGCAAAGACAGATTCAAATTTTAACTCTGAAATTGTCAGCTTTGGGTGAGGAGGAACATAAATCTGATCACCTCTTACATTTTCATTCAATCTTCACCTGAAGCATTCTTTTAAGAATGAAAAATGTTCACTGTTGGTCAAGAAGGTATGAGTTTAGCAATTACAGGTAAAGCTGTTTTTTAAACAATTCTCCATTAAACTCATGTTTCTTTAAAATATACTACACACTATAATTTTGGTTTGTTGTGTTTATTTTCTTCTCATTTTATTGAGATTTAATCGTTACACAGCACTGGATAAGTTTAAGATGTACAGCGTAATGACTACTGCTCATCCTATAACTTTGAATTGCGGCCACTAAGTTCCTCAAGGAATTTCTCTGATTCTAGAAAACAACACAAGACAAAGGTAACTGTTAGTCATCAACAGTAAATGGTAATAAAAAGCATTCACTACAAAGAACCTAAATGGAAATTACTTGAAGACCACCTTTGCATTTTTATATACTTGGAAAAAATGCAAGAAAGAGCTGAATCAATTTCCATAGGACTATGGAAAAATGGTAGTATTATCCCTCAATGAGAATTTATTATATATCTTGTGTACATAGCTATTTAAAGATAGATTCTAAGCATGCAAACCAGAAAATGAAATAACTCCTTTAATCAGTGACAGTCCATCTAAATAAGCCAAAACTTTTTTGAAAGCGGTGCCTGCAAAGAGCAGTAGTTGTCACGTCATTCAGCTTTCTTCAACACCTAGGGGATTTAGATAAACAAGTTAGGATTGTCTTGTTCTACCTTTAGCCATTTCTCTCCCACCACAGCTTTTAGAACATATTCTAGGGACACGTGGACCAGATGAGCATTTCTGAACTTCAGAGAAGAGACCATTTCGTCCATGGTTTGCGGTTATCTTACTGCGTTCTACATGAGCCCTCACAGGTGCTGCCAAGTTTTTCTTATAGCTGTTGATTCTTCTCCTCTTACACCTTCATTATGGGCATTATTATCCGCACTTTTGGTTTAAAATATTGCCTATATGCTTATAATTTCATTGGAAGGACTGATACTGAAGCTGAAACCTTAATACTCTGGCCACCTGATGCTAAGAGCCAACTCATTGGGAAGACCCTGATGCTGGGAAAGATTGAAGGCGGGAAGAGAAGGGGATAACAGAGGATGAGATGGTTGGATGGCATCACTGACCACCGACTCAATGGACATGAGTTTGAGCAAACTCTGGGGGATAGTAAAGGACAGGGAAGCCTGGCATGCTGCAGTCTGCGGGGTCACCTTTGGTTGGACAAAACTTAGCGACTGAACAACAGAAATGACATGCTTATAGTTTGCAAGATTCTCTTCTGTCTAAAGACTGTAACATGCATCAGTCTCCTGCATATTTCCACCACAAAGTGTTATAAGGGCCTCTCTCCTCCAAAAAACTTGATCTTCCCTTATTTTCAAATTCAGCACAATGTAAGCCTCCAAGCGATGTTTGGAAAGATACGGATGTCATATTAAGTTAAAATCTGTGTCTACCACTTCAGATATGTTTTTCATCGTTTTCAACAAATCGATTATGTTGAAAACCTACAGTAATTTTAGATGATGTGTTCTCCCTCTTAGCATGATAGCTGGTCAATAAGTCTTGTTGATTTTACCTTTGAAAGATTGAGAAAGTAGAAAACATATGCACCACTTGGTTTATTTAAGACTCACCCAATAACGTACTTGATAAATCAGGATATAACAAAATAATTAGTAGGGTATAAACAACTGTTGTAAAACAAGGATTGGCAAACCATGCCTTGTGAGAAAAATCCAGTTTAGTCTTTAATGGTCTTTAAAAAAAATTGTTGTAAAAATTTTTATAGCATTTAAGCTAAGAGTGGCTTATACATTTTTAAAAGATTGTCAAGGGTATGTATGTGTACATACACACAAAGAAGAATATGCAGTAGGGACAGCATGGCATGAAAAGCCTGAAATATTTGCTATCTGGCCTTTTCACAGAGAAGTTTACCAACCCCATGCCCGTTGTAGCGGGATACACCACTAAACTTTACAATCCAAGCTGCTAGCTGATACATTATTACCAAACCTTATAATAAACAATTTAGAAATGTGAATTCAGACTTTCTCATGCAGATGGGGTATAGCATACATAAAATTATGTCTCCTCAAATATTTTGCAGCTTGTTTCCAAATAATGATTATAGAGTAACTATTTTTTCATCCAATCTTCTAATATTGTGGGATGAATTAAATTTGCAGTGAATATACGAATCATATTGAAACTATATTCCAGATGCAGCTGTAAAAACTTGAAAGAGAAGATGCAAAAATATTCAAGGTACTGAGGCAGTTTTAAAGTGGATTAAACACTACAGTTATGAGTTTTAAAGCAGACAAAATTCCACCGGGTGTCAATATAAAGTCATCATGGATATGCTTTAAAATAGGACCACTAATTAGTCATTATTCCTTCAACATCGAACAGTGAATGAGGATGCACTTTGTGCCAGGGATCATGCTAAGTGCTTTCTATTAAGGATGGAAGATACATATAAAAATATTTGTGATACAATCAGATACATGCTCCAAGAGAGACATGCATTAAGTACATTATTGTTTTTGTTCAGTCGCTAAGTTGTGTCTGACTCTTTGCGACCCCATGGACTGCAGCACTCCAGGCTTCCTTGTGCTTCACTATCTCCCAGAGTTTGCTCAGACTCATGTCCATTGAGTCGGTGATGCCATCCAACCATCTTGTCTTCCGTCATTCCCTTCTCCTCCTGCCTTCAATCTTTCTCAGAATCAGGGTCTTTTCCAATGAGTCAGCTCTTTGTATCAGGTGACCCAAGTATTGATGCTGCAGCTTCAGCATCAGTCCTTCCGATGAACATTCAGTGTTGATTTCTTTTAGGATGGACTGGATAACAGAGAGTCCTTGTTATCCAAGGGACTCTTAAGAGTCTTTTTCAGCACCACAGTTTGAAAGTACCAATTCTTTGTTGCTCAGCCTTCTTTAGGGTCCAGCTCTCACATCTGTACATGACTACTGGAAAAACCATAGCTTTGCAGGACTAGGACTCTTCCTTGGCTGTCTGGATGGCACTCTCTGGAGGGTTCCCAGAGTGTAGCCTTTTGGGCAAGAAGGCCCTGTTGGGTATGACTTTACAGGTCTGCAGAGCAGGCGATTATTTTTATTGGAAGGCAATAAGCTCCAAACCCTGCCAAGAGCCTTCTCCTGGCCTCTTCCTGGCTTCCTTTATTACTGCACAACAGCCTCAGCTGCTGTATTTGTCAACATGGTAGGGAGAACCATGCATCTTGTTGGCTGTAGCAAACCTGGGGCTTGTCCTGTAAATGCTATGTTTTCCTAAGCTCACTCCTGTCATTCCAAATGACATTTTATTCTGCTTATTGTCATTAGTTTTTTGCAGAAGAATTTTAAAACTGTGATTGCTTTTGTAGTCTGAGGAAGGAAAGGGCACTGAGCCACACTGGGAGATGTAGATAATTGTTCAGCAGGTTTGGGAGGTTAAGAAGAGTGAGATTTTGAAAAGATATAATACTTTTAAATATATAAACTTGTTTCTTTCAAACCTTTACCATAAAAGGTTTGCAATAATGTGCAGATAATGAAACTTGAAATCAATTTCCACAGATAATGGAGAGTTCAAAGAAACAAAGATGTTGATCATGGATTGCAGGGGAAGTTGGAGACAGTACATTCAACTATTTGCACATAAAATGAATCATTCATGGGAATAAGTAGAGTAACGCAATTCAGGATTGATGGTGCATTTATTTTAAATTGTAGTCACAACATGTACTTCCTAGGTGGTGCTAGTGGTAAAGAACCTGCCTATCAATGTGGCAGACATAAGAGATGCAGGTGGATTGCTGGGTCAAGAAGGTCCCCTGGAGGAGGGCATGACAACCCACTCCAGTATTCTTGCCTGGAGAATCCCACGGGCAGAGGAGTCTGGTGGGCTACAAACAGTTGGACATTACTGAAGCAGCTAAGCATGTATGCAAACATGGGACATATAGCTGCTGTAGCTGTTGTTATGATGTCTAGAAAACACTAATATACATTAAAATAAAACTATCACACCCCTGGTCCAAGAAGTGTTTTTGCTGTCAGTCAGCCCATTGAACCAGAGAATTGGTTTTCTTTCGAGCAAAGAAAAGGGTTGCCCAGGTGGTGCAGAAGTAAAGAATCCGCCTGCCAATGCAGGAGACCCGAGACGCAGGTTTGATTCCTAGGCTGGGAAGATCTCCTGGAGGAGGAATTGGCAACCCACTCCAGTATTCTTGCCTGGAAAAATCCCTTGAACAGAGGAGCCTGGAGGGTTACAGTCCATGGGGTCGCAACGAGCTGGACACGACTGAGCATGCTCGCGTGCGTGCCAAAGACTTGAACAGAGTGGCAGGGCCTGTCCGTAGGCCTTCTCTCTACCTGTGAGGGCTTCACCGTCACTGTCTTGATGTGGGAAAAAGACACTGCAGACACTTCCTGCCTTCTGATCCTTTGTTTCCTGCCCGTTCACGTGTGTTGTCCAATTCCAGAGAATGAGAGAAGGAAGTGACATTCTTTCTCAGATACGGATTTTTCAGAAAAGCCGTTTCCAAAAGCTCTAGAGTGCCAGTCCACGTTGCCACAACTTATCTTCAGCTGACTCACAAGATTGTTTGAAATGTGAAACATTTCTTTAGCTTCAAAGCTTCAAACTTCTAACTCAATATATCGTGCAATGCATTTCTGTAGGAGTTTGGGGAGGAATTACAGGGGCCAAGAGCCACCCGTTCTTAAAAAGTAACTGGAAAAATCTGACGAGTAATATTATATTTTGTTGAGAAAGCAAAAGTTTCCAGGACTCTATGAAGTAAGTTAGACAGAAATATCCTCTGAATATTTTCTAAAAAGAAATAATACAAATGCACTTACTTGCAAAATAGAAACAGAGACCTAGAGAATGAATTTATGGTTACCATGGAGGAAGGCAGGGCAGGGGTAGTCAGGGAGTTTGGGATGGACATGTACAAACACTTCTATATTTAAAATGGATAACCAGCAAGGACCCACTGTATAGCACAGGGAACTCTCCTCAGTGTTGTATAGCAGCCTAGATGGAGGGGAGTTTGGGGAAGAATGGATACAGCTACGTGTGTGGCTGAGACTGAAACTATCAGCTATATCCCAATACAAAATGAAAAATTTTTTAAAGTTTCAGGAGTCTATGTCTATACATGGTCAGTGCATACCGTGGGGTGTTTGATAGACCCCTAGACAATGACGCCATCCTCTTCTCTCTGGGAAATGGAAATCCATTTTGCCCTTGATTTCACCTACTTCAGTGGGAAAACAATTCATTTAAAGCAGATTGACAAAATTCTTCCCTTAGAGAATATTTCACAAGACAATTCTGGGAAGATAAATCTTTTATTGTTTTAAGGGGAGTTTATAAAGTTTTATGAATTCCATCGTTTCTTTTTGAAGATAATCATTTACTGGCAAATTCATAATCACTGGGATATATTTTAGGCTATCTATATTTAATGATTCCTTTCATTGTGGCTCAAATTCATTTTATTGACTTAATTTGGCATCTCTGTATTATGACCTAATATATTAATACTTTGTTGTGACAGTAGATAATGGTAACCTATAAAGCTTTATATTATTTGAAATCCTGGTCCAACATTTTTGGAAAATGGAAACAGTAATATGCAGACACAGTCAATGATTTAGTTATATAAAATGGCTATTCAAATAATTGATATTTTTTAATATTACAAAACCTGAAAATCTCAGACCTGAACAGTATCTTTAAGATTATTTGATGGCTCTGACATATAGAGATCTAAGACTCTTCTTCAGGTGAGGTTACAAAGGTTCAGAGCCAAAGTGACTCATTCACAGTCATGCTGGCAGTTTTACTCTCTGCAGTAGCATGAACAAGAGTCATTTCATTTATCAGCTGCTGGACAATCACGTGTGATGAATCAGATTCTGATATTATTGCCCAGTGGTTAGGAATCAACAATCTGGGTTTCAATTCTTCTCTCTGACTTTGGGCAATTTATTTTTAACTATCCAATGCTTCAGTTTCCTTCTCTATAAAACGTGGTGGACAGTACTACCTATCACAACACTACCTATCACTCCAGTACTGGAGTGGGTTGCCACTGCCTTCTCTGCCTATCACATTGGGTTTATGTCAAAATTATCTGGAAACTAGTGTAAATCTGTTTTTTTTTTTCTATCTTGTCTTTTGAATCTTGTAGCATGTTTGGCTCAGATGGTAAAGAATCCACCTGCAGTGAGGGAGACCTGGGTTTGATCCCTGGGTTGGGAAGATCCCCTGGAGGAGGGTATGGCAACTCACTTCAGGATTCTTGCCTGGAGAATCCCATGGACAGAGAAGCCTGGCAAGCTACTGTTCATGGAGTCGCAAAGAGTCGGACACGACTGAGTGACTAAGCACAGCACAGCATTTCTGTGGGGGCTTCCCAGGTGGCACTAGTGATAAAGAATTCGCCTATCAATGCAGGAGACACAAGAGATGTGAGTTAAATCCCTGGGTCGGGAAGATCCCCTGGAGAAGGACATGGCAACCCACTCCAGTATTCTTGCCTGGAGAATCCCATGGGCAGAGGAGCCTGGTGGACCACAGTCCACGGAATCACAAAGAGTCAGACACGACTGAGCAACTGGGCACACAGCATTGTAATGACTCTTTGCTTTGCTTCTATTATATTCATAGATACTATGACCAGGATACATTTATTACATCTAATTTATTAATCAAATTATAGAATGTCCCTCTAGAAATAAAGTTTCACACATTTAAAAACACCTTGAGATATATAGTCAGTTATGAATGATATCTAACTGAAAGAGAAACAGAGATAGCTCTTTTTCCAGCCTCCACCCCCTCCCTTTTTTAACAACGGAAATAATTGTTCCCAGAAGTCTCTGCCCTGTGAAGTCTGGACTGTCATCCTTTGATGTACCTCTCACGTGGTAAGATCAAATAGTTCCCATAATCACATTTGGTAATTTTGGAGTCATTATTTTTGTTGTTAAGATTTTCTGTGCTCAAAAAAAAAAAATTCTAGGTCAACAAGTCATTATGTAGTGAAAAAAAGTAGCTGTGTGATTAAAGTGCGGAAGGAATGAAAAGGTATTAAATTACCTTTGGTTCTGGATATTGTGAGCCTAGATGCACAGTCTCAGGAACATAAGTTGAAAATGATCACTTCACGTGTGCATTAAAGAATCTAATTTACAAACTGCGTGTAATTGAAGTGGATAATCTTAGTGGTCATACTGATATTTAGAAAACAAAGGTGTTAAGGAACTGCTCTAATATTCACTTGAAAGAGTTCATAAAAATATAAGAAATGCACTTGATCTCGGGATGGCTTGTGACACAGATTTTCGGTGCTGTCTGAAAACTCAGTGCTGATGGGGTTTCCAGGTGTTTAAGGTTTTATCTTTGAATTATGTAAAGTGCCACACAAAAGGAAAAGCTTGCAATTAAACATGATAGTGTTTGCAAATGTGGCTCGATAATTTTAGGCTATTTAAGTGTTAGTTGATTTGCATATTGTCTTTGAATTCCTTGGGGAGGTCCCCAGCAGTGCCTTGCAGTAATGCATGTTACCGCAGGATGTATTCTGTTCAGCAAATTTTCAATGCAGCCCTACCTGAAGGCAGGTGACTGAAGTAGGTGACATTTCTCTGGTTCTCAACAGCCTGTGGATCACAGGATGGCACTGACATTGCAGTCAGAGTCCATCTTCTGCGGCAGTTACTGAAACAAACTACTGGACGGACGGCCAAGTGGACTGAAGCAAAACATTCATTAGCATCCAATTTACTCATTCCTGTGGCTGGACAGTACCGCACACCCTACAGGCATTCCTTTTGGACTCCGGTGAATGAAAGTAAAGGATTCCCCCCCCCCCCCCCCGCCCATTTTATTTCACATCTAATAGATAGATGTCCTGGTAACAAATATGCCCTAATTGCTTAGATCTGGGTTCTTCTTGTGGAGCAAGAGGAGAGAAAAATAGATTTTTTTTTTCTTAGTTGTAAGGTGACACTTAGGGTAACAAACTGTTGGCAGCTCTGAGTGATGCAAACTGTTTCTGCGAGGGGGACCTTAGCCATCTCTAGAAAATTTTATGGTGATGGGATTAAAATCCAGCAAATTTGTACTCTTCAACCAGCATTTTAACTTTTAGGAATTCATCCAAAGAATGAATTATGTATCTACATACAAATTTAACCACAAACATGTTCATGGCAGTGTTACTTTTAATAGAGAAAAATGGAGGAAAAATCAAATGTCTACTAAGTTCATTTCTACTATTTTGCCAGCAAAAGTCCATATAGTCAAAATTATGGTGTTTCCAGTACTCATGTATGGATGTGAGAATTGGACTATAAAGAAAGCTGAGTGCTGACGAATTGATGCTTTTGAACTGTGGTGCAGGAGAAGACTCTTAGGAGTCCCTTGGACTGTAAGATCTTCAAACTAGTCAAACCTAAAGGAAATCAACCCTGAATATTCATTGGAAGGACTGATGTTGAAGCTCCAATAATTTGGCCACCTGATGCGAAGAGCGTACTCACTAGAAAAGACTCTGATGCTGGGAAAGTTTGAAGACAGGAGGAGGGAACAACAGAGGATGAAATGGTTGGATGGCATCACTGACTCAATAAACACGAGTTTGAGCAAACTCTGGGAGATAGTGAATGCCAGGGAAGCCTGGCATGCTGTATTCCATGGGTCACAAAAAGCAGTAATTGAACAAATAAAAAAAAAGTCATGTAGTCCATGGGGCTCACATGACTAAGCCATTGAACAAATAAAAATTTAACTACAAACATGTTTGTGGCAGTGTTATTTTTAATAGAGAAAAATGGAGGGAAAACTGAATGTCTACTAAGTACACTTATTCTTTTTAAAAATAGATATTAAGCTATTGCTCTGAGCCATTCACGATTCTAGTTGCTGAACAATGATAATTGAATCAAATAGTAATGATATTTCATGGACTACTATATAGCTGGCAACAATACTGTAGAATAACAATCATATGACAAGATGAAGACAATGCATTCACGAAAAAGTGAATCATACCCAGGGATGTGCCTTTGGATGTTTATATTTTCCAAAAGTACTATAATTCATGCATGTGTACATGTATGCCAAGTTGCTTCGGTTGTGTTCAACTCTTTGTGGCTCTCTGGGCCATATCCTCCCAGGCTTCTCTGTCCATGGGCTTCTCCAGGCAAGAATACTGGACCGGGTTGCCATCCCCTACTCCAGAAGGTCTTCCTGACCCAGGGATTGAACCCGCGTCTCTTAAGTCTCCTGCGTTGGCAGGCAAGTTCTTTACCACTAACGCCACCAGTGAAGTCTTAGTGAGTGCATTTAAGTTTACTACTAAGAGAAAAAAAATAATAGACTTTATTTCCATACAACTCACAAGCAAATCTGTCAGTCTAAACAATCAGGTGTATGTCGGTTGATGATGATGGGTCTTCTAAAGGGAAGGACTGATTCAAGAAATATTTGTTGAGCTCCTACTGTGATCTGCTTTGTGAAGGATATGGGGAAGCAATGGTGTTACCTTCCAGGAGCTTCAGGCATGGCCAGTCGCTCAGAGATGAGAGTGCTTGCTGACTGCTCTAGACTCTAAGATTCATCCAGAGACACCATCACGTGCTCGGTCTCTAAGGCTAAGGGTGGCATACTGACCCACCCCCTTTCACCAAAGACGTCTGACTGTCCTGGGTATCATGCGATCACCTGGAGACATCTTTTCTGCTTTCCTTCCCTCTGCTTGGACTTGATTGCATGGTTGTAAACATTTTCACACTGTGGAGTTGTCCCAAACTATGCTTTTCCCAAGGTTCCAGACGTGGATAACTTTGGTTGCCATGAAGGTTGCTCTGATAGAGCCCTGGGGGATGTTGATAGCACCATTTGGTGGCAGTAAAAGGGAGCTAGCAAAGGGTTAAGGAAAAGAAAAGGGCTCAGGCTTGGTCTTTGAGGGGCTGGCAATCACAGGTTAAGAATCAAGCTCTACGTCATTCAGTCTGTGTTCAGATAGGCACCATGAGATACAAAACTGGAAAGGGTCCAAGCTGGGGGAAGCTGGCCAGGGCCTGACTTTGGATGCTTTGGGTAATGAGAGTCAAGGTCATTCTGCAGCATGTGAGTTTATCTAAAATTTGCCTTTCTTATGGCTAATATTCCATTGTATGTATGTACCACATCCTCTTTATCCATTCCTCTGTTGATGGACATTTATGTTGCTTCCACGTTCTGGCGCTAGTAAATGAACAGTGGGATGCATGTATCTTTCTGAATTGTGGTTTTCTCTGGGTATATGCCCAGGAGTGGGAGGGGATATGTACACCTATAGCTGATTCACTTTGTTGTATAGCAGAAACGAACACAACTATACTCCAATACAATTTTGTAAAGCAACTATCTTCCAATAAATGTTGTGCCTTTCTAAAAAGGCAAGGGAGATTGGAAGCAAGAAGATAGCCATGGAAGAGCCCAGTTCTACCCATTGCTACATATGAGGATGGAGAGTCACCAGTTAAGTTATATTTAATTATAATTGAATTTTTCTGGATTCTCTGATATCTTCTGGGATGTAAATCATCATACAGGGCTTCCCAGGTAGCTCAGGTGGTAAAGAATCTGCCTGCAAGGCAGGAGACCTGGTTTAGATCCCTGGATCTGGAAGATCCTCTGAAAAAGGGAATGGCCACCCACTCCAGTATTCTTGCCTGAAAATCATCCTACAATCAACCTGGCAAAGGAAAAAAAAATCCTTTACTGGGAACTCCAATTGAAGGAGGGTTGATTCTCTGGATTTCATGTTGTCCCTTGCAGAACACATCATATTAGGTTTTCCTTGAATCTTTATATGCTGTGTACATGCTAAGTCTCTTCAGTCTTGTCTGACTCTTTGTGACCCCCATGGACTGTAGCCCACCAGGCTCCTCTGTCCATGGAATTCTCCAGGCGAGAATACTGGAGTGGGTTGCCATTTCCTCCTCCAGGAGATCTTCCCAAGTAAGGTCGAACCTCCACCTCTTGTGTCTCCTGCATTGGCAGGCTGGTTCTTTAGCACTAGCATCACCTGGGAAGCCCTGAGTCTTTCCATAGGTTCCTGGGAAAAATATTGACCTCCAGAGTGCCAAGGGAGAGCCAATGAATCTCTTCTCATGGAAGAGAGGGCACTTTCTCTAATTTTGTTACTCTCATCTACTTTAGGAGGCTTCTGCTTGGCTTTTTTTACACCCTAACCTACTGAGTGATTGCCTCTTGCTCTCCCTGCCTACAGCCAATAAAACTGACAAATGGGTCTGAGACTTTGGAGTAAAACAAACAGAAGCAAATAAAAGCCAATATTCCACTGTAGGTAGGCAATGTAATTAGATTAATCTACAGCCCAGTTCATGAAGAAAGCTAATTATGAATCAGATGTATACTTTTTAGAAAATTTTTATGTGACTTACACTTTATGTACCCGATACTTGTATTAAAGCATGTATGCACACGCGCGTGCACACACACACACACACGTCTAGCAATTGGGCCCTACTAGGATCTATGCTTTTACTTTAGATTTAAATTTGTCACCAATTTTGGAAGGCTTGGGAGTATTAAATTATTAAGATCTGACTTCCATGACTCTAGAGTTGGAAGCTTATTGCATGCAATTAGAGTAACCATTAAGACTTTGTTTGTATATAGACAAAATGAGGTATAAAGTTGAGCAATGGTTGATGAATTTGATCAATTGAGACAGTCCCCTGGAATAATTTAGGCTGAAGCATAAGTATTTTCATTAATTAAAGATTTTCAAGAGTTTAAATTTTCTGAATAATTGTTTTACCTGTCTTCTGTGTCTGCATAAATACCCCTTCAAGTTACATACAACTTGGAAAGTTCCTCTATAGATTGCATTTTCACTTACAGATCTGGTAGAGCTGTAAAGACCAACATTTTTTTTTTTTTTAATGTGAAAAGTTATCCAAATCACATGGCACACTGATTTACATTTTCAAGTGCAGGGCAAGAAACTGTAAATTTCATTTTACAAGAAATTTTGTAAATTACAAAATAATTCTGTAATTATTTTCCAGCTCAAACCTACAAAAACCAAAGAAAGAAAAGTCTTTTCAATACTCATTATAGTGTACAGCATCAAATCCATGCTCTCCGCCATTTCTTTTGGCGAGGCTTGGACTTTCCACTGGTTCTAATTATCCACTTTCTACTTTGTTGCCAGGAAGATGCCAGTCCAGGTCATTCCCTTTTTTGCTGCTTTAAAACTGAGACCCTGATTGTGCTCCCTCTAGGGCTGGGGGGTTCTGTCCTGCCAATAATCCTGCAAACCTAGCTCCATTACTTGATTTTATTCTCTGTAATAACATTGACCTTTCCAAATCTGTGGATGTAGTTGGCAGCTTGAGTCATGTGGCCATGCAGAGCCTGCTGCCCTCAACACACTTCTCCCTCCAGGCTGGCCCTCCTGATACCAGCATTTGTCTGATATGTGCCCCCAACATATTGCCTGGGCACCCTTCTTGCCTTTCCCTTTGGTGGGGGGGCAATCTTCCTACCCATAAATCTCAGCTCTGCAATTTCATCTTTTATCATCTCATAGTCTGTCCTGTATGAATTTGTCACAAGTGGGAAATGTGTAAATTTTCTTCTCTTGATACCTTTGAAGTTCCTGATAAAACGACCCAAGATGGCATAATTTTATCCATTCTTAAGTCACACTAAAAAAAGTCATATAAAGTAGCCAGCAACAACAGGACTTGGAAGGAAGACGACAAGACTGGTTGGTTTTGGTGTGAAGTAAGGAATGGAAGAAAGGCCGAGTGTGATGTGTTACTTAGATGTATCAGCTTTCTAAGGCTGTGATGACGCTGTGTAACAAACAACAGCTCAACTACAGTTGATTCAGTGAGAATCAGAAATGAACACTGGGTCTTGCTTTATTGGTGGCTAGTTGTCTTTAGTGCCTTCATCTGGACCCTTTCACAGTCGGGGCCTCAGCTGAGGTAGCTGAGACATGTGTCTGCTTTATATGTCTTCCTCTTAGGCGGGGCAGCTAAGGCATACTATCAAGGTGGAGGCAAAGAGCCCAAGAGGAAGCCAAAATGTGCGTGTCTCTGCTCGTATCACATTTGCTGCAGTCCTGGTGGCCAAAGCGAGCCACAAGACCAAGTCTGTGGCCAGTGAAGAGAAGTGCCACCAGAGTGTGTGTGTAATGCTGGGGCCGTGAGCACGGTCTACGCTGGACGAGGCAGGTGGGCAGGGTGCTTCAGCGGAGGGCTTCAGCTACCAGAAAGGGGGCTGGGAAGAGGCAGTGGTCAGATGCTGAAAGGAATCATGCAGTCTTTCAACAGGGTTCCCCAAACCAAATCATTTGATTATTTTTCATAGTCTCTCAGAATTACATTTTTCATCATCTACAACAGACACACACAGGTTTTGACAGAAGTTTCCATTAAAAAGGAAAGTCCCTAGATAGTTTTATCTTTATAAAAAAAAATATGGTATTCTTAAAATTCAGGCAAATGTTTTCCATTATTGACATAGCACTCTAAAGTTTTGCAAAAATAGCAACAAACGTTTACTCTTAAGGGTTCTGTTAAAAGTAATATTTGTCTTTTACACCCATTGGTCTTGGGCATTGTTCTGTTTAGAAATTCAACCCAACGGAGTGAGTTTGACTAAAACCAGCATCTGGTGCCTCTGCTCTCTGGCAATCTGTCACCAAGGGCACATTCCATTTGCTACCAATGCGTGACTGGTTCAGAGCCAGTCTATGCGTGTGGTTTCAAAGCCTCATCTTCTTTCTAGGAGCTACTCATCTTTCTTCTCCTGTTCTCCCAGCAGCCTCCTAGTGTTTCCTTAAAGTCCCTCAACCTCCCTTTCCTGAACATTCCACCACCATTCCCTTTCTTAGGAAAGTTCCACTTTCTTCAAGGCAAGGTGTTTTGTTCAGAATGTTACTTCACCATTTTCTCAGTCCAGTATTTTCTAGTCTGTCACCTACTCTCACATTCCTGAAAGCTTGTGCGTTTGTTAAGGTGCTAATGAATAAAAGAGCTATCACATGCAGTAGCGTTTAAGAGAAGGCTTCTAATGATTTACAATGGCTTAAAGTGAAGAGGAACTAAAAAGCCTCTTGATGAAAGTGAAAGTGGAGAGTGAAAAAGTTGGCTTAAAGCTCAACATTCAGAAAACGAAGATCATGGCATCCGGTCCCATCACTTCATGGGAAGTAGATGGGGAAACAGTGGAAACAGTGTCAGACTTTATTTTTTTGGGCTCCAAAATCACTGCAGATGGTGACTGCAGCCATGAAATTAAAAGATGCTTGCTCCTTGGAAGGAAAGTTATGACTAACCTAGATAGCATATTGAAAAGCAGAGACATTACTTTGCCAACAAAGGTTCGTCTAGTCAAGGCTATGGTTTTTCCTGTGGTCATGTATGAATGTGAGAGTTGGACTGTGAAGAAGGCTGAGCACCGAAGAATTGATGCTTTTGAACTGTGGTGTTGGAGAAGACTCTTGAGAGTCCCTTGGACTGCAAGGAGATCCAACCAGTCTATTCTGAAGGAGATCAGCCCTGGGATTTCTTTGGAGGGAATGATGCTAAAGCTGAAACTCCAATACTTTGGCCACCTCATGCGAAGAGCTGGCTCATTGGAAAGGACTCTGATGCTGGGAGGGATTGGGGGCGGGAGGAGAAGGGGACGACAGAGGATGAGATGGCTGGATGTCATCACTGACTCGATGGACGTGAGTTTGAGTGAACTGCGGGGGTTGGTGATGGACAGGGAGGCCTGGCGTGCTGCGATTCATGGGGTCGCAAAGAGTCAGACACGACTGAGTGACTGAACTGAACTGAACTGAATTTATTTTGGGTTTTATGGTACTACTGAAGAGAAGACTACTATTTGGGTTGACTAACATTTATATATATGTTTCTAATTTTTAAGTATTGTATATTAATTTTAGACAAAAGATGAAAAAACTATAGATAATAAAACCACTCATACCCTATCTTGAGGGATCAATTACTCAATTTTTTTCTCATTTAAGTCCTCATATGTGTATGTATGTGCATTTGTGATCTTTCAATATATTAGTAAGTGTTCTCCAGAGAAACAGAACCAATAGGATGGTCTATCTATCATCTATTTATCTCTTATCTACTTTTTATGGAGAAAGAGAGAGAGAAAGAGAGATTTTATTTAAAGGAATTTACTCATGTGATTGTAGGGGCTGGCAAGTCTGAAATCTCTGTAGCAGGCCAGCAGTCTGCAAAGTGAGGGAAAGTTGATGTTGCTCTCTGGAGTCTGGAATCTGCAGAATTGCTTTGTTGTAAGTTTTAAACAGAATTGCTTCTTTGGGGAACCTCACAGTCTTTGCTCTTAAGGTCTTCAACCAACTGGAGTAGGCGCACCCACAGTATGGAGGGTATTCTGCTAATAGTCAAAGTCTACTGAATTAAGTGGTAATTACATCTAAGAACACATTCCCAGCAACATCTGGACTGGTGTTTGATCAACTGGACACCAGAGCCTAGCCAAGTTGACACATGAAATTAACATGACATTCCTCATAATCTGGTTTTACTATTCTAAATAAATGTCAATAGCCACCCTCGTAAATAGGTCTCTGTTTACATCTTTAATGTGTTCACTAAAATTTACAAAAAAAGGAATTACTAATTCACTTATCAAAAACACATCTTCTCCTAACTGTGATGTTACTGGGGCATCTGGCATATTCTCTCCCATAGGCATGGGTTCCAGCTCATGGGGTTTTCACTCTGTCTCTCTCTCTCTCTTTAGCCATTCTCTGCAGTCATTGGTGGAAAAGCACTGAATCACAGAACACAGGGCATTCAAGGATGGACAGCCAGAGGCCAACTCTCTGAAAATGAGTTGGTACAGCATCAATACTCTTTGATGATAGAGGCTATTTTCAGATTCTGGGGCTTATTTTATAGCCTCGGAGAACAAAACATTTGTACCAGCTACTATGATATATAGGCATGACTTTTCTTGTCCCTCATAACAGTTATTAGGTAGACACTATTATTATATTGGGATTCCCTGGTAGCTCAGACAGTAAAGAATCTGCTTGCAATTCGGGAGACCTGGGTTTGATCCCTGGGTTGGGAAGATTCCCTGGAGGAGGGCATGGAAATCCCCTTCAGTATTCTTGCCTGGAGAATCTCCATGGACAGAGGAGCCTGGCAGGCTACAGTTCATGGGGTCGCAAAGAGTTGAGCATGACTAAGCGACTGCTGCTACTGCTAAGTTGCTTCAGTCGTGTCCGACTCTGTGCAACCCCATAGACGGCAGCCCACCGGGCTCCCCCTTCCTGGGATTCTCCAGGCAAGAACACTGGAGTGGGTTGCCATTTCCTTCTCCAATGCATGAAAGTGAAAAGTGAAAGTAAATTTGCTCAGTCATGTCCGACTCTTAGCGACCCCATGGACTGCAGCCTACCAGGCTCCTCTGTCCATGGGATTTTCCAGGCAAGAGTACTGGAGTGGGGTGCCATTGCCTAAGCACACACTATTACAGGTAGAGAAACTGGAGCTTGAAAAAGAGCAACCTGGCTGTTGGGTATGAGTTTACTAGTCCCAGCTATATTCTTTCTATTGCCAGAAAGTAGAGAGAAGGTGGTGAACCCACCTTTGGCTAAACTTCTGGGAGCTGGGGATACCTGAGGTTGAATATTTTCACTTCATTATGGAGTTGCAGATGGACAAGTAAGATGTAGAGTTGTTGTGGCTAAAGAGCCCAGGGGTCTTAGGAAGTGTACATTCTGGTTGTTTATTAAATATTTAGACATCATCTTATTATCTCATTGGGCAAAGACCTAGAGATGTTTCTAACTGAAAGACCAAAAGAATACAGTTGCCATAATAGAAATTAATAATGGCAAATGCCAAGCTTATGAGTGGGTGTGTGAGTGACTGTGTGTGAGTGCATGCAAGCTATGCCTTTGAAGGAAGATCATAATAGCATAAGAACAGATTATAGAATTTATTAGCTTATTATCTCAGGAAGAGACTTTAAGGTTATCTAATACCTCCCCTTCAATTTCCAGTTGCAGAAAGTGTGCCTGCAGAGACGGAGTGCTCAAGGTCTTCCCGTCAGTTCCACCCACTATTACACCGATATAAAACAGTAAATTTACTCTGAGAGTATGAGTTCAGTGAACATATATCTTTGATTTTTTTTCTGGATGGTGTCATTTTAAAATTTACTTTATTGTTGATTCCAAATCTAGTGATGTGTTCTAGACACTCCTATATCAGGACTCAAGCTGCATCTCTCATACCATATTTCACTCTCAGAAGTGGTATGAAAGTTTCTAGTGAGACTATTTATTGCAACAGCTTTTGGTATGGAAAACATGTTCACCTTAATCATGATTGAATGAGTTTGTTTCCCCGCCAATGTAGGATGAAGAATCATAATTTTCTTTCTCAAGGTATTTTTGCTATTATCATGACACCTTTAATCTTGCTCCCCATGGTTTTTTCTCCTCTCTCTGTCTTTGCACTTTTTCTACTAGAGAGATTTTGCTGATCTCTATTGAATTGATGGCCAGAAATTGGGTAGATACATCAATGAGTCAGGTAGAGTAATAAAAGCTTTTGAGTTACTACTGAGAGGACCAAGCTACAATGTGAGCATACTTAATTCACATGTGTGGAAGGTATTAAATCTAGAAAGAGTCACCCAGTTGATACCTACATAGCTATGAGCTCCTTCCTGACTGTGGCATGCAGGATTCAAATTTACTTTAGAAATCAGCAGTGTGTCAAATCTCCTCTTTCAGCAAAAAGAATCAAATGTAAGAAGGCATTTTCCTTGGGGAGAACCACAGTTCTAGTGTCATATCCTTCTAGGAACGTACAGATGTTTATAGTCACTGCACACTTGATTTTGTACTAAGAACTTCTGGGTGACTTATGCTAACTACATTTCAGTTCAGTTCAGTCGCTCCATTGTGTCCAACTCTTTCTGACCCCATGGACTGCAGCATGCCAGGCTTCCCTGTCTATCACCAATTCCTGGAGCTTACTCAAACTCATGTCCATTGAGTTGGTGATGCCATCCAACCATCTCATCCTCTGTTGTCCCCTTTCTCTCCCACCTTCAATCTTTCCCAGCATCAGGGTCTTTTCAAATGAGTCAGTTCTTTGCATCAGGCATTCAAAGTATTGGAGTTTCAGCTTCAGCATCAATCCTTCCAAGGGATATTCAGGACTGATTTCCTTTAGGATGGACTGGTTGGATTTCCTTGCTGTCCAAGGGACTCTCAAGAGTCTTCTCCAACACCACAGTCCAAAACCATCAATTCTTTGGTGCAACACCACAGTTCAAAACCATCAATTCTTTGGTGCTCAGCTTTCTTTATAGTCCAACTCTCACATCCATACATGACTACTGGAAAAACCAAAGCTTTGACCAGACACAACTTTGTTGGCAAAGTAATGGCTCTGCTTTTTAATATGTTGTCTAGGTTGGTCATAACTTTTCTTCCAAGGAGCAAGCATCTTTTAATTTCATGGCTTCAGTCACCATCTGAAGTGATTTTAGAGCCCCCAAAATAAAGTCTGTCACTGTTTCCATTGTCTCCTCATCTATTTGCCAGAAAGTGATGGGACCAGATGCCATGATCTTAGCTTTCTGAATGTTGAGTTTTAAGCCAACTTTTTCACTCTCCCCTTTCACTTTCATCAAGAGTCTCTTTAGTTCTTTGCTTTCTGCCATGAGGGTGGTGTCATCTGCTTATCTGAAGTCTTTGATATTTCTCCTGGCAATCTTGATTCCAGCTTGTGCTTCATCCAGCCCAGCATTTCTCATGATGTACTCTGCATATAAGTTAAATAAGCAGGCTGACAATATACAGCTTTGATGTATTCCTTCCCCAATTTGGGACCAGTCTGTTGTTCCATGTCCGGTTCTAACTGTTGCTTCTTGACCTGCATACATATTTTTCAGGAGGCAGGTGAGCTGGTCTGGTATTCCCATGTCTTGAAGAATTTTCCATAGTTTGTTGTGATCTACACTGTCAAAGGCTTTGGCATAGTCAATAAAACAGAAGTAGATGTTTTTCTGGAACTCTCTCACTTTTTCAATGATCCAGCAGATGCGGGCAGTTTGACTGCTGGTTCCTTTGCCTTTTCTAAAACCAGCTTGAACATCTGGAAGTTCACGGTTCACGTATTGCAGAAGCCTGGCTTAGAGAATTTTGAGCATTACTTTGCTAGTGTGTGAGATGAGTGCAATTGTGCGGTAGTTTGAACATTCTTTGGCATTGCCTTTCTTTGGAATTGGAATGAAAACTGCCTTTTTCCAGTCCTGTGGCCACTGCTGAGTTTTCCAAACTTGCTGGCATATTGAGTGCAGCACTCTTACAGCATCATCTTTTAGGATTTGAAATAGCTCAACTGAAATTTCATTACCTCCACTAGCTTTGTTTGTAGTGATGCTTCCTAAGGCCCACTTGACTCTGCATTCACTGTGCGGTGCTGGAGCAACTTTGAGGTGATACCCGTTGTCCAAGGGCAAAGGAGAAGGCCCAGCAAGATGGTAGGAGGAGTGAAATTGCATTTAGAATCAAACCCCATACCCGCCAGAGACACTCAGAAGGCTCAGACAAACCTTGTGTACACCAAGACCCAGAGACCCCACAGAGACTGAGCCAGAACTGTGTTTGAGTGTCTCCTGTGGAGGTTCGGGTCAGCAGGGGACTGCCACAGGGGCGGGGGCTCTGGGTGCAATAGACCTGGATATGGCATAAGCCCTCTTGGAGGGGGTCACCATTAACCCCACCATAGAGCCACCAGAACTTACACAGGACTGGGCAGACAGACTCTTGGAGGGCACAAACAAAACTTTGTGCACACCAGGACCCAGGAGAAAAGAGCAGTGACCCCCCAAGAGACTGACCCAGACTTGCCTGTGAGTGTCCAGGAGTCTCCAGCAGAGGCGTGGGTTGGTGGTGGCCTGCTGCAGGGTTGGGGGCACTGAGTGTAGCAGTGTGTCCATGGGACCTTTTGAAGGAGGTCACCATTATCTTTATTACTTCCACCATAGTTTGGCCTGTGGTCAAATAACAGGGAGGGAACACAGCCCTGCCCATCAACAAAAAATTGGATTAAAGATTTACTGAGCACAGCCCCACCCATCAGAATAAGACTCAGTTTCTCTCTCAGTCAGTCTGTCCCATCAGGAAGCTTCCTCTTATCCTTCTCCATCAAAGGGCAGACAGACTGAAAACCACAATCACAGAAAACTAACCAATCTGATTTCAAGGACCACAGCCTTGTCTAACTCAATGAAACCATGAGCCATGCCATGTAGGGCCACCCAAGATGGATGGTTCATGGTGGAGAGTCCTGACAAAATGTGGTCCACTGTAGAAGGGAATGGCAAACCAGTTCAGTATTTTTGCCTTGAGAACCCCATGAACTCCACTTATGGATAGATAAACTGAGTCCCAGGATGATTGTCAGGGATGCCATGAGCTCCAAGGTAGACTGGGGGGCCAACAGCAGGACTATAGCACAGCATCTTCAGATTCCCTCTATTGTCCTGTCTCCTAGGAAAAAAGATCAGCTTCCACATAGAACAGCAGGGGCAGAGGAGAGGTTTGCTGCTGCAGGAAGTGGTCAGAATAGCTTGGCTGGGATGAATGCGACCACTGAGAGAATCCATCACTACTATATTGAACTCTTTCTTCTTTAGAGCTAAGCCAGTGGCAGGTGGTGCTCTTCCAATAACATGGTCTCAGAGTTGGAGAATAGGATTTTCTACAAGAGGGAGAGATTTGTAATCAAGGAAATCATTTATCTTTCTTCTGCCCTAGAAACGCTGTACCATTTAGTTACAGGACTGGTAGTTTATCTTGGGTAGTTCTCATTCCTTCTTCACAGAACAGCTTAATCCGGGATCATTTTCACAACTTCCAGACTGTGGCAGGCTCTTGAGATTTTGCACAACGGGCTTAAGCTTACTATGTGAATGAAACTTCTTGGCGGATGCCCTATTAATGAGACCCAGTGGCGTAAGGCTCCTAAACCACTAAAGGTAATCATCACATTTCTCTTGTTCCTACAAGACCAGAGAGCTAATCCTGCCAGCTGTAAGTTAAGCAGACAGGGAAGATCATATATCTTATCACATGGAAGGGAAACTATAACATGGACTGCAGTGGTGGAAGTGAAAGCAAGGGGTCGAGTTAACCATTCCACGGGGGAGGTGGGATGCTTGGAGGATGAGGCAAACCATTGCCCCAGTGCCGTTCCTCTTATCAGAATCATCTTTCTATCGATGAGCAATGGGATGATGAATGAGCTCAAAGTCAATAAGCAGAACCTTAGGTGGGTCGGTTTGCAGCTCTGATGTCCCCCAGCTTGTCATAAATGGTGTCATCTGACACAATGGAGAGCCCAGACAGTGGACATGAATGGACCTATGAAAAACCAGCTTCGGCATTAAAAAAGCAATCGAGAACAACTGTGTTTAGCCAAAACTGCTCTGATAGAGCAAATGTTTATGCCAAACAAAAACCCCAAGAAACACACCTACATTCTGTTTTGATATTTAGTGGAACCTGTAATGATAGAGAAATGATGTCCTCAACAGTCAACAGCCCTGGTTTTTATTGACTAATCTGCCCTCTTGGTGTCCTGATGTTGAATAAGCCTTTTGACTTCTCAGAGCCTCCATCTTTTCAGCTAAAATGTGGGAACAATTAAACCAGATAAGTGCAGGGAAATCACTTAGTGCACTTTTTTGTCCATAGAAGCTCTTAAATACCTAGCTTACAGGGTTCTTAGGGGGATTGAATGAACTGCTGTATATTAAAGTGTTTTACAAATGTGAATCCGCACACATATGTAAACCATTAATGTTGCCTCCTCTTTGTATATGTGTGCCCCATGTGCAGGTGTGTGCATGCATATGCATGAGGGGGGCAGTTCGCACGGCTCTGTGTATTTGTCTACTTCACTTCTGCTTCTATGCGGGAGCGCTTAATGCAATGTGAAAAAGCAAGCAATGCCATATCTAATATTTTTAAATAATCAATTCCATTTAAACCACAGAGTCGCAGGAGAATTACATCAGCCTCCCGGAGGCTGCAGTGTGGCTCCGGGTGAGATTGGATCTGCCACTCTCAACCTCCAAGCTGAGTGAATGTTCGCGTGTGTTTTAATGGGTTTCCATGGTGGGGTTGACCTTTCCAGTACATAGGTGAGCTGACTTGAGTTCCTGGATCTGAAACCTTCTGAGGCACGCATGGCCCGGAGGGTAGAAGGTATTTTCTAATCAATAACACTTCAAGTCAATGAAAACCTACATAAGCTCAATTTTGCAAAATCTTATAACACTTTGTGACAAAGTCATTTATGAATGTTCTTTAGCATTTAAAAGGCTCTTTGTATACTCTGTCAGAATTCCAAGCAATGAATTTTGCTTGATTTTTAAAGGGGAGAAAAGTCTTCCATTTAATTTTTAAAGGAGTGCATGAATACATTTCACTCGGCTTTACTTGGCAACATCTGTTGTTTATTTCAGAGTTGGAATCATGAAATGTTAGATCCACCCAGGGCCTCAGAGGCTTTTTGAGCCCAGTGGTTTTTGAACCGGGCTTTGCAGAGCCCTCAGCATCTCTGGAGGTGCCTCTGGGGTCCACAGAGTGGGGGACAGAGCAGTTTACTGATTGGCAGGGCTCCAAGAACCCCAGCCCCTTCAACCAAGGCAGCATCATTTTTAAATGATTCACAAATTATGGCTCATTATATAATTTTATTTTAAAATCTTTGTTTCATTTAGAAAGTTGGAAAACCACCAATTTACTCTAAATCCATCATTTCACAATTAAGGACTCAAGACTTCAAGAGAGGTACTTTTTTTAAGATCACACATTTACTAGATAGATGGGTAGAGTCCAAGTCTAGTGAATTTAATTCAGGACTGTCTCAGCTAGGTGAGAGAAAGAATTGGGGGAAGATGAAACACTGCTTATCTTTCAAGGGTAGAGAAAGTCCTGATGAATGGATGCTTCCACATGCTGTATTGATTCACTCATGTATTCATTCATCTGGCAAACTTCTGTGGTCCCAGGGGGTCTTAGGAAATAAGAAAACCCTGATTCTGACTTTGAGGAACCGGTAGTGTCAGGATACAATTATAAAACAATTTCTTATTATGTACATGTCAAGGAACTGATCAATACTGCTGATCAACACTTGCAACATGCTTCAAGATCAACACTAAGCTTAAGGGTGTTTAAATGTTGAGACATTTTGCTACCATGAGGCAGAGTCATTCACCTTCGGCATCTTGCTGTTCCCAAGGAGAGAATAGACCTTGGGAAGTTTAGAGACCTGAAAGGGAGACTGATGGGACTTAAGTCCAATGGGGAAGGAAGGGAGTGGCCACCAGGGAGGTGAAGGGCTGAGGTAGGACAGATCTCATGTCACTTTTTAGGACACAGTGAGGTGTCTTGATCTAATTTTATAAACCACAGAGAACAATCGAAAGGTCATGAACAAGGGGGTGATATGGTTTCTCTTTTAAAATGAGATCTGTTTAGCTGCTTGTATGGAGGATGCGTAATGGCCGCAATGGAAACTGTGGTTGGTGCTGTTTAGTCTCTAAGTTGTGTCCAACTCTTTTGCAACCCCATGGACTGTAGCCCACCAGGCTCCACTGTCCATGGATTTTCCAGGCAAGAATACTGGAGTGGGTTGCCATTTCCTTCTCCAGGGGACTTCTGGACCCAGGGACTGAACCTGTGTCTCCTGCATTGCAGGTGGATTCTTTACTGCTGAGCTACCAGGGAAGCCCACAGTGGAAACTAGGACCTGGTAAAGTGGATCTTACAATAGAGCAGGTAAGGAGCTGGCCTGGTGTATGCAGTGGTTGAGTGTAAGTTAGGGAAGGTATATACACACAGGATAAAATTTGAAATAAAAGCAGTAAAACGTGATAATTATTACATATGCAAAGGGAGGAATCAAAGGTAGATTGGAGTTGCTTGGTTTGAGCAACTGGGTGATTGGTTGCATCAAAAGTAGATTGGAGTTGCTTGGTTTGAGCAACTGGGTGATTGGTTGCATCTTGAGATTTGGCAAATACTTGGGGAAATACTTCAGGGTTAATTTCCTTTAAAGTTGACTGGTTTGATCTCCATGTAGTCCAAGGGACTCTCAAGAGCCTTCTCCAGCACCACAATTTGAAAGCATGATAATGCGTACAATAATTCAAAGAAGCAATAAGAAAGAACTACCATTTTTGAAGAAGCACTGAATGAATCCATAGTTTGCTAGCATATGGTGTATAGATTTCACCAAGTGTTAGAAAATTCAATAGAACTTATATATACAGATTTCACTCTATATTCTTTCCCTTCAGTCATAAGTAGTTTTAGCTTTAGTGTACATGAATTTTGAGATGGGATTTGCTGATGAAAGTAATTTGAAAACAAAGCAATCAGGTGCTATATGTCTCAGTAGAATACTAGTACCGCTGAAAATATGTACAAGTGGAGGATGTTGCAACACACCCTGGAATAACCAAAAGGAAGCTGGAGGCGGAGGATGGGAGGAGGACCCTGAAGTTGTTGGGAGGAGGAAGAAAGTGGTAGATGTGGATGAACTATTGACGTGATTTGGGTTGAGACCTCTGTTCTCTGATGACGTTCAACGTCATGGAGTCATAAGTACCAGTTCTGGATAGCTTCAGTAAAAGTAACGTTCCATCCCCACCCTCTCAATTTTTCTCTCTCAGGGATCCAAATGACTTTGTACTCGAGACTATATTAGAAAACAGGAAATAGAAGACATAGCTCTGGACATCCAAATTCAGTCAGGCATTGGAAACTTGGGTGGAGTGTTAGGGAAAAATATCCACACCAGCACAAGTTATCCAGAGTAAAAGCCAAATGGACAGAAAATATATTATTAGAGCTATCCAAGACTGAAACATTTCTAGGAAATAAAGAGTGGCACACCTACAAAGAAATTCTGGGCAACTGTCGTTCAGTTGCGAAGTCGTGTCCAACTCTTTGCAACCCCATCGGCAGCATGCCAGGCTCCTCTATCTTTCATTGTCTCTCGGAGTTTGCTCAGATTCATGTCCACTGAGTATGGTGATGCTATGTTATCATCTCATCCTCTGACGCCCCTGTATTTGATCATTAACACTGTTTAAGAACATTCAATTAATAGAATGTGTGCCCAGTGCTATACTTTGCACAGAGTGTATTGTGGTGATCAAACCCAGCAAGCTGTCTGTCCCCATGGATGCTGGGGATGTTGATTAAATCAACCCACACACACATGTTATGTGCACATTGTAACTTGTGGTGATGTTATGAAGGATCAAAATAGAGGACTAAGAAGAAATAATTTGGGGATCAGTTTAAGATTGGAGGATTCAGGGGAGACGGGACATTTGAGATAAGAACGGACACACTTAGGCTTTTGTGTGGGTTGTGCTCATGCCTTCTTACAGGTGTGCACATGGAGTGTGTGAGGATATAAAGAAGGGGAGCAAATAGCTCCTTCCTTTGGCTTCTCATGGCATGAACCTACCACTGCATCAGCTCTGAAATCATCTCCAAGGAAATCCCTCTGTTGGAGGCAAACAAACAGAGCTTGTTTGGGGCTGCACCCCACAGATCTACAGGGCTGGGCTTACTCAGCTTCTAGACCATAGGGCTGGGAGTCAGCAACAGAGACATCAGTGGTCTCCTGGATGGAGCAAGGTCCTGGAGTGGCACCCCACCATGTGTGGTGGATAGCGGGGGGCAGGACATGGAGGAGGTCTTCACTCCAGGGAGGAAGGGCAGGTTACCAGTTATAGGGGCACTGATTTCAGGTGGGAAACCAGCAGAGGGTCCCCCTCACTGCCCCTTTGATAAGATATCATGGAGATGTTGTGATCTAAAGATTAGGGCAGTCATTAACTGGGGCAAAGGGAAAGTGTGAAGGAAGGTCAGTCATGGGAGTGGGGTGTAGTGGTGCAGGCCCTGGTCAGGCAGGGGATATGCAGAGAGCAAGAGAACAGCCATCTTGAGTGGCCAGACCCTATAAGCTCCTGGCACAAAGCAGTGCTCAGTGGGATGACTGAGGATGTATTGGGTTGGCCGTAAGATGTTATGGAAAAACCCAAACATTTTGGCCAACCCAGTAAACAAGCCAATGAGTGAATGAATGGCCACTCTTCAAGGAACTGATGTTTGAACATGCTCAGCGGCCTGGAAGGGGAGCAGGACCTGGGGTTGGGGTAACTCTCTTCCAAGCACACGTTAGCACCTAATAACACACTATCAACACAACTCTTCTTACTAACTTACCAAATCGTCTCATTTATGTGCAGAAAGGAGACAAAAGAGACCTGCTGGGGTTCCCTCATGGCCCCTAGCCCACCAGTACCACAACCAGCTACCAGATACATTACCTGGTTGTGACAATCAGCAGCGTCTCTGCAGTTTGTTACTGTCTACTGGCTGGTAACTTTAAAAGCTTTCAGAATTCCTTCATGCCAATTTTTGCATATCTGTGAAGTTAACATGCGTTTTGCTTTGTTTTTCCTAAATCATAAAGGAGAAAAGTCATGTAGATTCAGCTGTTACTTGGGAGTAATATGATTTCCTTGTTTAACATACTGGCCCTTTCCAGCACTTCCAATAGAGGCAATTTTTCAATGAAAACATAATTTTCCAATATGTTTGTTCCGAATAGGCTCAGACAAGTATTCCTGTGAGGTGCACAAACTTCGATATTTTTGTATTCTTAGAAACTCTCTGGCCTCCTTCTCCCCTCAGCAGGAATTACTTTTCCTCTGAGTTTTCAAACATTGCTAGCATGTTTTATTTACCTTTTTTTTCCATAAAGACTTTAGTGTGTGAGTCATGCATCAAACTTAATCAGGGGGGCCCCAGAAAATGCCCAAACTGAAATACACATAGGAACGGAATGATCTGACCTCACTAATGATGAGGAGGAGTTCAGGGCAGGTGTCTTCCTGTCGTTAACGGTAACCCTCCCGAGAACCTGAGTGCGCTGCAAGTTGCAATGTGTTTCTACTCAAAAGATAGTTCCTGTAAAGTGGAAACACCCCGTGCACAGCTCAGTACTTTTGCTAGCATTCTGTTGGCTGTTTATAATCACCTCCATGTCGAGATAGTGTATGTTGTGTTTGATGCTGGGGTAGGCAGTTTAATTGGCCTCTGTAGAGTTTCAGCTAGCAGGGGAGGGGAAAAGCAAACACAGGGCTTAGCAGCAATACTCATCTGGATGGAATTCTGAGTATTCTCTCTCCCTGGGATCAAAGCAGCTCTGGCTTGGAAATTAAAACACACACATGTACATACACACGTAAACACAAAAACAAACATCTCATAAAAGAAAAAGGTCTGATAATGGAAGCCAGCTGAATTCCTTTAATAGAGGATGAAAAAACCTGCAATGAGAAAGATTGACCTTTCCCCCAGTGGTACTAATAATCAGGAGAAAAGCCCAGGTTCCCATGTGCGGGGACGTTTCACCTAAATGACCTTTCAATATCGTGACGGTGGTTGCCCCACCGAGTCTGGACTGTGGGTCTCCGGTGACTGCCCAGGGGAAACCCAGATCAGCTCTCAGGGCACATCTCATCTGTCTTATCATCAGCATCTGATACACTGGTCACGTCCTCCTCTTTGGCATCGCTTCTTCACTCCGCTTCCAGGAACACACACTCCCCTGTTTTCCCTGCTGCATGACAGCCTCTCTTCCTCTGTCTCCTCTGTTGATGCTTCTATATCTTCCTTATCTCGAAGCTTGGGAGTGGCTCAGTTTTTAGTCCTTGGGTCTCTTCCCACTGTGTGGGCTCATTCTTTGAGTGAGCATACTTCGTGACATGGATTTAAGGAACCCATATGGCAGAACTCCCCTGATTTTTCTGTCCAGTCGGGGAATTTATGACTCATGGGACTAACTGCCCATTCACCAGCTCCATTTATCTAGTAGGGGTTCAAACTTCAGCTCTAATCTAAACTAAACTTTTGACCTTCCTTCTCTTCTCTCTACCCAGCCCCATCCACTCAGTTGCTCAGATCAGAAACCCAGTGTTATCCTTAAGTACTCCTTTTTTTTTTTTTTAAATACCCTATGTCTAATTTGTCAGCAAATCCTATTCACTCTACATTAGAAATACATTCACAATCTAACTATTTTTTAAAATGTTACTCCTGGTACCTAGTCTATGCCACCATTACCCATAGACTGGATTATTACAACAGCTTTCTTATTGACCTCTCTTCCACCACATTTACTTCCAATAGACTGTCTTGAACATATTCTCAGAATGATGTTTTTATAAAACACAGTCTGACTGTGACTATCATCTGCTCAAAAGCCTCCTATGGCTTCCCTATTTCTCCCAGTAAAAACCAAAGTCCCTTCAAAGTCCTATACAGCCAGAGAGAAGCCCACGGTGAATCTCTGATTTCCTTGCTGATTACTATGCCCTCTCTCTCTCTCTCTCCCGGCAAAGCCACAGTGACCTCTTTGCCCTCCTTTGATAAACCAAGCCTGCCCCACCTCGTGGACTTTGTCCTTTGAGCAATCAGGAACAGCCCCAAACTTCAGGTCTTCCCTCAAGGTTATCTTCCTGTGGTTCCCCTTCCTGATCACTCTCTGTAAAATGAAAATGCATTAAATTCTCATGAAGGAAACAGCTTTCAGACTTCCCTGGTGGTCCAGTGGCTAAGACTCCAAGCTCCCAGTGCAGGGGGTCCAAGTTCGATCCTTGGTCTGGGAACTAGACCCCATATGTTGCAATAAAGATCAAATATCCTGTGTGCGGCAACTAAGATCTGTCACAGAAATAAACAAATATTTTTTTTGTTTAACAAACAAAAAAAAAGTATTCTTTCCTGCTTTTTCCTGCCATGGCAAGTATCACCAGTGTGCAGTCTCTATTTCTGTCTCCCCACCACTGTAGTTAAGTTCTACTCTATTCTTTAGGAGCTAGAAGTGCACCCGGGACATATTTTAGATGCTCAATAAATATATTTTAAATAATCCTGTTGGATGTGTTTAATATTAATACAATTGTTCATCTGTTTGTCCTGTTATCTTGGAAAGAAACCTCCTTAAGACTCAGTTTCCCCACTTAAAAAAATAACAATAATACTATTGGTACTTACGTAACTTGGAATTAACTTGAAGATTAAATTTTAGAGTTAATTAAAACACTTAGCAGCGCTTCCCTGGTGACTCAGATAGTAAAGAATCTGACTACAATGCAGGAGACCTGGGTCTGAGCCTTTGGTTGGGAAGATTCCCTGGAGAAGGAATGGCTACCTGCTCCAGTTTTCTTGCCTGGGAAATCCCATGGACGGAGAAGCTTGGGGTCACAAAGAGTTGGCCACCTCTGAGCGACGGACACTTTCACAGTTTTTTCACTTTTCAAAACACTTAGCAGGATCCCAGGTACAGAATAAGATCTCAGTGTTCATGATGATTGCAATGGTGAAGATTGTTGCTATTTAGATGTTGCTATATCAACCCCCATCTGCAAGGAAATAACAGGCATGTATTCTACTCACAAAGAGCTTACAGAGGAAACGTATGTATACTGTATAAGGATTTCCAATATAAAGTAGAGAGTAAGTGCTTTAGAGAGGTTGATGTAGTATTCATGAAATCTAGGCAGAGTTTTCCTGGGACTTCTGAGTCAAAGGCTATATAGTTAAAATCACTGTTCTGACTTGCATTAGCTCTTTGAACCTGAATTGAACCTTCTAATTAATAGACTAGGAATCATGATGATGATGAAGATAATTCTTTCATAACATTGTCCAGAAGATTAAATGAGATAGGAAATGCAAGATGTTTACTAGAGGACTGACTCATTCCACAGCCCCAAACAGAATCTTAAAGCAGCCAAAGAAATTTATGTGTATAGAGGAAATCCTCTGGGGACTATTTTTCTTAATTTTTTTTTTTTTTTAATGTGATGTAAAGGGCTTGGTATAGTTTTAAAAAGAGAGGAAGATGAGGAATATGTAAGTGATTGTGGCTTAAAAAATTGAGTGAATTTTTTGAACTTTGGTGGCTCAGACGGTAAAGCGTCTGCCTGAAATGCGGGAGACCAGGGTTCGATCCCCAGGTCGGGAAGATCCCCTGGAGAAGGAAATGGCACCCCACTCCAGTACTCTTGCCTAGAAAACCATGGATGGAGGAGCCTGGTGGGCTACAGTCCATGGGGTGGCAAAGAGTTGGACACAACTGAGTGATTTCACTTTCACTTTCTTTGGCTGAGCTTAACTTTTTTCAGTAAGCACACTGTTGTCTGGACTTCTCTTGTGGCTCAGCAGGGAAAGAATCACCAGCAACGCGGGAGACCTGGGTTCAATCCCTGGGTTGGGAAGATCTCCTGGAGAAGGGAAAGGCTACCCTCTCCAGTATTCTGGCCTGGAGAATTCCATGACTGTATAGTACATAGGGTCGCAAAGAGTCGGACATGACTGAGCGACTTTCACTACACTGCTGTCTATCTTCTCTACAGGCTACCAAGGCTGCTTTTTGTATATATTTTTGGCTAATGGGTTAATACACTGGTTCGAAAAAAAAATAAAGCCGAGCTTGTCATTTATAAAATGGTTTGACTGTTAATATCTTTGAGCCACTAAGAGGAAAATTCCTAAGGACATGGACTGCAAAAAATAGGTCAGAATTGCGTAGATTTGAGGAAGAAATAAAATTGAGCTCCTTAATCTGCTATAAATCTGTCACTGTTCCATCAGCCCCTGAAACAACTCAAGTGCTCTGTTTGCTGACTATTAACACTAAGCCCATCAGAGACCATCCTCCTCCCTGTTCAAAAAAGAAATAATCACAGTTTTCATAATCTGGATAATTTTAAGTAAGTGGTTTTTAAGATTTTTTTTTTAATGTGGACCATTTTAAAAGTCTTTATTGAATTTGTTACAATGTTGTTTCTGTCTTTTGGCCAGGAGACATGTCGGATCTTAGCTCCCTGACCAGGAATCGAACCCCCACCCCCTGCTTTGCAAGGCGGAGTCTTAGCCATTGGACTGCCAGGGATGCTTGTGAACTTACTGTGAGTCTCACTGGGGTCCATCGAGGACCCAGGGGCATTTTCTTCACCTCTGCATCTCTATTTTGGACTAAAATGTGGCTTGTTCTTGATTTCTAGATATTAATCTTCCATCAAGGATGGTAAAATAGACACCTACTATTTCTTCTTCGCATGAGAAGTATTATGCCAGAAAGTTGTTTTAAATGTTAACGTTTCTTTTATCCCATATTTTTTGGGTGGATACATAAGTATTTTACAAAATGTATGGCATTATATTTGGATGCAACTTCTGAACAAAATGCATCAAATATATAGAATTGTTCATAATAACTGATAAATGATCTTTATCAAAGGATGTATAATACTATTTATTTGGATAACAAGTTTTCTGTATTTTTAAGTCACAATCTGGAGTCATAATCACTCTTGATTGGACCATCCTGTTCTTTTTCTTAGCAGCTGGCAGCACTTGCACAGTTTGAATTGTTTACCTGTTTACTATTTAATGTCTCTGGAGCTTCTTTGGAATGTAAGTCTCATGAGCAGAAAACCCTCTTTGTCTTGTTCTCAACTCTGATCTCAGCATCAAGAAGAGTTTCTGATACAAAAAAAGAAGCTTAATAAATATTTGGTGGTTTAAGATGATTAAGGGCTTCCCTGATGGCTTAATGGTAAAGACTACACCTGCCAATGCAGGAGACACTGGTTCCATCCCTGGACTGGGAAGAGCCACTGGGGAAGGGAATGGCATCCCACTTCAGTATTCCTGCCTGGGAAATCCCATAGACAGAGGAGCCTGGCGGACTATACTCCATGGGATCAAAAAAGAGTCATATACAATTTAATGGTTAGAAAACAGCAACAAAGATGGCTGAACTCAGCTTTAAAGATTAGAACTCTGTCAATGCATCACTGGGTAACTTGTAACCTTGGGGGAGCATTTTGACTGCTGTCTTAGCACATGGATATTTTCAAGTTCAGTCACAGGAGAAGATGGAATGAGATCAGTTCAAGGGGCTGCCTGACCAGGGTCAGCAGTGCTCTAGCTGATTTCTGAGACAATATCTAGGAAAGAGGCTGAACCTGGACGAGGTAACTGGCTGCTTCTGTTTCCTTGCCAAAGTTACAGCAGGAGAATTAATTTATGCTGACAGTTTGTTTGAGCTGTGTGTGCTTTTGTGTCCATTATTATTTGCTTCACAGTAAGAATAGTGGGTGGAGAAAGAGTGTTGCTCATTCTTAAGCACCCAAATATCCCTCCAACCTACCCTAACAACATTTGGTCTTAAATCATTGAAAGGCTTTTCATAAATTTTAAATTTGTAGCCTAAAAATAGTCAACTGAAAGGAAGTGACAAGGCATTTCTGAAGTGAGAACTGCTTCTAAAGAAGATGGAGAGAGAACAATGGATTTATATTAGAAAATGGATTTATATTAGACTCAGCTTTCCAGGAGCTCACAAAGAAGAGGTGGATTATTATGGGAGGATGTAGGGCATGTGGACTTCCCCAGTGGCTCAGTGGTAAAGAATCTGCCTGCAGTGCAGGAGCCACAGGAGACGTGGGTTCTATCCGTGGGTTGGGAAGATCCCTGGGAGGAGGAAAGAGCAACCCACTCCATTATCCTTGCCTGGAAAATCCCACAGACAGAGGAGCCTGGTGGGCTACAGTCATTACAGTTGGAAAGAGCTGGGCATGACTGAGTGACCCAGGACCTTCATGGAGCAAGTAGCCTGCCCTGTAAGAGTGCCTAAGAATCCCAGGCTGAAGTCCAGGGCAGGGGAGATCTCTGTTTGGAAGTGGCTGATCATTTCACCTCAGACCCGCTCACTTTACAGCTGTTTCTCACTCTTCTCTTTAACTTGTGGCCCCGTGCACTGACTCAGGCAAAGAAACACAAACTGTGGAGCAGGGACCATGGTCAGAGCAAAGGGTTCTGAACGAAAACCAGCTTTTTCATTCTCTGCTCTACAGACCAACCATGGTGTGTTCACTTTGTTTATTGGCTTGTTTTCCGAGCTTGATTTTCTCATCTGCTAAGTGGTGATACAACTTGCTATGCATTTCCCAGACATTTTGTGTGTATCATCTCTTTAAGCTTCACAATAACCCCACAGAATGCATCTGTGCTGAGTCATCCTGACTAGAATCAATCAGGTGAGGGTGGGCTAGGAGTGAGCTCTAGGCCAAGGGAGTCAGAGACCCTTCTATGGTTATTTTCCTAGTTATTCAAAGACCAACGTAGGTGCTGTTGTGAAGGGACTTTGCTGGTATAATTAAAGTCCCTGATCAGTTAACTTCATGCTGGTCAAAGGGGAGATTACCCTGGGCAGGCCTGACTTTAGCAGTTGCAAGGCCTTTAAGGAAAGAGGGGTTAGTCTTTCTCCTGGGAGCTTAGAGATTGACAACAGCTGCTGTGTCTGCAATCTCTCCTTTCCCTTGGGTCCTTCTTTCTGGCAACCACCAGGGGTGGGTGCCCAGCTTCAGCTCTAGGGGTTCCAGCCTGCCCACTCCCTTCCTGACCACTTCCCTGGGGACTTCACACTTACTTAGCCAGCTCCCACAACAGGGTCAGTCACTTCCTGTAATAAATCCCTTTATGTTGAATCCTGACTCTAATGCCCCACCCCCACCCCCAACCCACCCCAAAGATGGATGCTACCATTGAAGGAAGTCTGTTAACCAAGTCTCTTGTCTAACACTTGGGAATGGATTGTCTGAGGAGACACACTGGCTGACAAAGCAAGAGACTTGATTGGGAGAAAGGTGTCCGGGCAGAGAGCAACAGGGTAAGGGAACTCAGGGGAACTGCTCTACTCCGGGGCTTGCAGTCTCGGGTTTTACGGTGATGCGGCTAGTTTCTCGGTTGTTTCTGGCCAAGCACTTTGACTCAGGGTCCTTCCTAGTTCTGCATGCGTTGCTCAGCCAACATGGATGCCAGTGAGGAGGATTCTGGGAGGTGGTAGAACACGTAGCACCTCCTTCTGACCTTTCCCAGATTCTTCCGGTTGGTGGTGGCTTGTTAGTTCTGTGTCCCTTACCAGGGCTTTCTGTTGTAAAATAATTCACACAAATGGTTACTATGGTACCTGGCCAGGATGGGCGGTTTCAGTCAGTATGGTTCCTCTAACCCTACTTTGAACACTATTATGAATATAATGAAACTTGAAGAGTTAACTAGGAGTTAACTTTGTGTTTTGCATTTCGACTCTGAAGTCTATAAAGTTTAACACGTTAGGCTGTACTGCCTAAGGATGATACTGCCTGCCAAACTGCCCTGAAATGATCTTAGAAGGTTGATAAAGGTGCTTAAAGCTCAACTTCTCTGTACACAAGTGCCAAATTGAATCTTGGAGACAGAGGTTTGGGTGAAGGAGAAAAGAATAGCTTTATTAAGGGAACATAGTAGATTCCGACCTTCAAAGTCTATGTATTCCAACCTGGGAGAATTTGATGAGGAGTTTTACAACAATAGGACTTCCCTGGTGGCTCAGACAGTAAAGCATCTGTCTACAATGCGGGAGACCCAGGTTTGATCCCTGGGTCGGGAAGATCCCCTGGAGAAGGAAATGGCAATTCACTCCAGTACTATTGCCTGGAAAATCCCATGGACAGAGTAGCCTCGTAGGCTATAGTCCATGGGGTCACAAAGAGTCAGACACAACTGAGCGACTTCACTTTTCACTTTCACTTTATAACAATACTTCATGGATGAGGCTGTTGACAAGATTAGGGTGTGTACAGAGTCTCAGGAGCTTCTCTGATCTCTTTAATCATGCCTCAGGTGGTTCTTGACTGCCCCTCCCTTGATTAGGGGGCTTCGCTGGGAGCTCAGCAGTGGCCACAGGACTGGAAAAGGTCAGTTTTCATTCCAATCCCAAAGAAAGGCAATGCCAAAGAATGTTCAAACTACTGCACAATTGCACTCATCTCACATGCTAGTAAAGTAATGCTCAAAATTCTCCAAGCCAGGCTTCTGCAATACGTGAACCGTGAACTTCCAGATGTTCAAGCTGGTTTTAGAAAAGGCAAAGGAACCAGAGATCAAATTGCCAACATCCGCTGGATCATGGAAAAAGCAAGAGAGTTCCAGAAAAACATCTATTTCTGCTTTATTGACTATGCCAAAGCCTTTGACTGTGTGGATCACAATAAACTGTGGAAAATTCTGAAAGAGATCGGAATACCAGGCCATCTGACCTGCCTATTGAGAAATCTGTATGCAGGTCAGGAAGCAACAGTTAGAACTGGACATGGAACAACAGACTGGTTCCAAATAGGAAAAGGAGTATGTCAAGGCTGTATATTGTCACCCTGCTTATTTAACTTATATGCAGAGTACATCATAAGAAATGCTGGACTGGAAGAAACACAAGCTGGAATCAAGATTGCCAGGAGAAATATCAATAACCTCAGATATGCAGATGACACCACCCTTATGGCAGAAAGTGAAGAGGAACTCAAGAGCCTCTTGATGAAAGTGAAAGTGGAGAGTGAAAAAGTTGGCTTAAAGCTCAACATTCAGAAAACAAAGATCGTGGCATCTGGTCCCATCACTTCATGGCAAATAGATGGGGAAACAGTGGAAACAGTGGCTGACTTTATTTTTTGGGGCTCCAAAATCACTGCAGATGGTGACTGCAGCCATGAAATTAAAATACGCTTACTCCTTGGAAGGAAAGTTATGACCAACCTAGATAGCATATTCAAAAGCAGAGATATTACTTTGCCAACAAAGGTTTGTCTAGTCAAGGCTATGGTTTTTCCTGTGGTCATGTATGGATGTGAGAGTTGGACTGTGAAGAAGGCTGAGCGCTGAAGAATTAATGCTTTTGAACTGTGGTGTTGAAAGAGACTCTTGAGAGGCCCTTGGACTGCAAGGAGATCCAACCAGTCCATTCTGAAGGAGATCAGCCCTGGGATTTCTTTGGAAGGAAGGATGCTAAAGCTGAAACTCCAGTACTTTGGCCACTTCATGTGAAGAGTTGACTCATTGGAAAAGACTCTGATGCTGGATGGATTGGGGGCAGGAGGAGAAGGGGACAACAGAGGATGAGATGGCTGGATGGCATCACTGACTCGATGGACGTGAGTCTGAGTGAACTCCAGGAGTTGGTGGTGGACAGGGAGGCCTGGTGTGCTGCGATTCATGGGGTCACAAAGAGTTGGACATGACTGAGCTACTGAACTGAACTGAACTGGTGGCTCAGTGGTAAAGAATACACCAAGGCAGGAGATGCAGATTTGACCCTTGGTCCTGAAAGATCCCCTAGAGAAGGAAATGGAAACTCATTCTAGTATTCTTGCCTGGAAAATTCCATGGACAGAGGAGCCTGGCGGTCTATAGTCCATGGGGTCACAACTGTCAAACGTAGCTACTGAACAACCACAAGAACACCCTTGATTAGCCAGGGTTTGATAGTTTGCCCTTTGGAGATCAGGAAAGGTCATGTTGTGTACAAGAAATGGGGGCAAAAAGAGGCCTCCATGCCCAGGCCCCACTTGGTTTCAATAAGAAAACAGACCAGATCCCTGAAGGCAGGTACCGAACGGATCTTGCCCTGTTCTTGTGGTTCTGTCACTTGATGATACTTGTTTTTGAATCAATGACTCAATGAAAGGTATAAAGTCCTAATCGTGTGTAGGTGCTGTTCTTACCAACAGCAGCATTTCCATTTGCTTGAGGTCTTCTAACATCATACTTCGTCACGACCCTTTTGCACGCTTGAGAGAAACTCCCTCCCCTTTCCCCTCTTTTTTCTTTAGGTTAGATATTTGGATGGAAAACCAAAGCTTCACAGTCTGGTCTCATCCTGACCTCTTGGTTTGTCTCCTTGGTCAAACTATTCAAGCACAGTTGACTCACGTTGCAAGAATATAAGTAATAAGCCTAATAGCTTTCTCTGTGTGTCACAAGAGTGTAATTTAGGATGACTAGAAAATATCTGAATGTCTGCCATGCCTATTATGTGTTTTGAGTAGTCACGGTGGGCACAGCTCCGTATTTGGAGAGAGATCAACAGAGGTAGTGGTCCTGCCCTTGGGGAATTTACTATCAGCCTGAGACAGAACAGCAAGTCTAAGATAAGCAGAGAAGAGAGTGAGATCAGAGTCAAGTGTATATTCCTTATGTACAAATATCCAGATGGCTGTGTGCACCTTCAGTGGGGCAGTTGTGTTTTGAGGGGTTAATATGATGTTTCATCTACAAAAACAGGAATTTTGCTTTTTAAAGTAACCTCTGAGCTTCCCTGGTGGCTCAGACAGTAAGAATCTGCCAGCAGTGCAGGAGACCTGGGTTCAGTCCCTGGGTTGGGAAGATCCTCTGGAGAAGGAAACGGCAACCCACTCCAGTATTCTTGCCTGGAGAATTCCATGGACAGAGGAGCCTGGTGGGCTGCAGTCCATGGAGTCACAAAGAGTCGGACACAACTGAGCAACTAACAGCTCATTGGTTTTCCAGCTCCTAGGACAATGCCTGGCAGATGGTTAAAGTGCCCTGTAAATATTTGTTTAATATGATTAAGTTTTAGACTAGTTTTCCTATGTAGACAGGAACATCAGTTGATCATAGAGAAGGGCAGCGAGCAGTTCAGACAGAGAAAAGGTACTAAAAGAGGAAAAGTATTAAATCTTCAGTTGTCCTTGAACCCTGGTGCTAACACATCTCTGTTGTACAATATTGGATTTCCAGGCTGTGTTCAAAGTCATATCCTGATTCTGAAATATATCTCTTTCTAAAGAAAGAGAATTCTAGCCTTGGGCGATGGCGTTCAAACTATTTCACCAAAGAGGCCTCCTAAAGTGTAACACGAATTTCTCATCTAAAATCTAAAAACAGATACAATGGCCGGGCCTGACTTTAAGGATTCTTTCAGAGTCCTTTTCCCCAGTTTGATTGTTTCTTGCTAGGGCCATAATTACTGGGGGAAGCTTTCAAGCTCTTTTCAGGGAATTTAAGATCATCGGGGATTTGAAAGCAGCATTAATGGCAGAGATGGGAGTGATCAGGAGGGTGCCCTGGGTAGAGAATTTCTGTGGCAAGTTGCTTCATTGATTCCTTCCAAATGAAGCATCGGTCTATGGTCCCTGGGTCATGGCCCAGGCCCAGGAGAGGGTAGGTGCCCAGCAGCACGGGGTGGGGCTGCTTGTTGGTGCAAAGCTTTTGGGGATTTTTATTTCATTTTGTGTTGACAGCCAGATCCATCTCCCAACCTTCCTGTTCTTTGTTTTCATTCCCAGGCTTAGGACATTAATTAAAGCCTCCTTCTCACCTTTATTCACAGAGATTCCATCTGAAAGTTCAGGGCTGTCAGCAGAAATGTGTCATTGCGGCAGCGGCAGCTCCATCCAAGAAAATACCAATAAGCACATTAAACAAAAGAGGAGTTAAGAGAAAATAAGACAGATTTCCCAGATCTGGGCCATTTCATTGCAAATCCACTTTAATATCTTTCAGGTTACACTTGACTTGTGCATATAAAGCATGTGGAAACAAGAACTGAAATCTAATAACTCCAAGAGCAAGAATGAAATGTGACGATGTTTTCAGGATTGAAAATGGGGAAGGAAATCAATTGCTTGTTCTGCGGAGTTAAGAGAATAAATTGGGTAACCAAGACTTTCATTTAGTCAGGAAGACCCATTCTTTTGTTAAGCAAAGAAATGGCTTTGTTTATCAATTACCTATGAAGGATCAAAGAGTGAGATCAGGAAGAGATGAACGCATTTAGGGGCCTGGCTCCCAGGCTGCACAAGAAAGTGTGGGGTAGTTCCAAGCAAGCTGTTTAACCTTTCAACGACTCAAATTAGCCATCCTTTGAAATGGCAAGCTTATTATCGTCATCAAATGCATTTACTGAGTGTCCAACTTTGCACGGTGCTGGGGCATGAAAAAGAAAGAAAAAAGGTAAGGAATTTTCCAGAATGTGCACTGAAAGAGATACAAATGTGACTGAAGGCAGTATATTTTAAAAGGCAGTATATTTTAAAAAAGGCATTAGTAAGAAAACAATTTTGTTTTCTTCTAGCATTATATATAGAGAAAATGTATATAAATGTTATATTTGTATATGTTTATTGGGATATTATGGGGCTTCCCAGGTGGCTCAGTTCAGTTCAGTTCAGTCGCTCAGTCATGTCCGAGTCTTCACGACCCCATGAATCGCAGCACGCCAGGCCTCCCTGTCCATCACCAACTCCCTGAGTTCACCCAGACTCACGTCCATCAAGTCAGTAATGCCATCCAGCCATCTCATCCTCTGTCGTCCCCTTCTCCTCCTGCCCCCAATCCCTCCCAGCATCAGAGTCTTTTCCAGTGAGTCAACTTTTTGCATGAGGTGTCCCAAGTACTGGAGTTTCAGCTTTAGCATCATTCCTTCCAAAGAAATCCCAGGGCTGATCTCCTTCAGAATGGACTGGTTGGATCTCCTTGCAGTCCAAGGGACTCTCAAGAGTCTTCTCCAGCACCACAGTTCAAAAGCATCAATTCTTTGGCGCTCAGCCTTCTTCACAGTCCAACTCTCACATCCATACATGACCACTGGAAGAACCATAGCCTTGACTAGATGAACCTTTGTTGGAAAAGTAATGTCTCTGCTTTTGAATATGCTCTCTAGGTTGGTCATAACTTTCCTTCCAAGGAGTAAGCGTATTTTAATTTCATGGCTGCAGTCACCATCTGCAGTGATTTTGGAGCCCAAAAAAATAAAGTCTAACACTGTTTCCACTGTTTCCCCATCTATTTCCCATGAAGTGATGGGACAAGATGCCATGATCTTTGTTTTCTGAATGTTGAGCTTTAAGCCAACTTTTTCACTCTCCACTTTCACTTTCATCAAGAGGCTTTTGAGTTCCTCTTCACTTTCTGCCATAAGGGTGGTGTCATCTGCATATCTGAGGTTATTGATATTTCTCCCGGCAATCTTGATTCCAGCTTGCGTTTCTTCCAGTCCAGTGTTTCTCATGATGTACTCTGCATATATGTTAAATAAGCAGGGTGACAATATACAGCCTTGATGAACTCCTTTTCCTATTTGGAACCAGTCTGTTGTTCCATGTCCAGTTCTAACTGTTGCTTTCTGACCCGCATACAAATTTCTCAAGAGGCAGATCAGATGGCCTGGTATTCCGATCTCTTTCAGAATTTTCCACAGTTTATTGTGATCCACACAGTCAAAGGCTTTGGTATAGTCAATAAAGCAGAAATAGATGTTTTTCTGGAACTCTCTTGTGGTAATGAATTCGCCTGCCAGTGCAGGAGATGCAGGAGATGTGGATTTGATCCTTGGGTCAGAAAGATCCTCTGGGGGAGGAAATGGCAACCCACTCCAGTGTTTTTTGCCTGGAAAATCCCATAGACAGAAGAGCCTGGTGCCTACAGTCTATGAGGTCACAAAAGAATCGGACATGACTTAGCAACTGAGCACAGCATGACAACACAACCTGTGTATTATATACATACAATTAAAATTTTTCACTTCACTCTTAATTAATTGCTAAAGACATCAAGTGGCTAAAGAGGAAAAAAGAAAACAAGGACCAAGACTCACCGAGCGTCTTCTTTGTGGCAACTGCTATAGGCCCTTCAGGTTTGTTGCTTTATTTAATCCCCCAAAAAACCTCTATGGGGGAAGCTCCTTGTCCACAGGTTACCTAACACTCCCCCTGCCTACCAGACTCTGGCTTGCCCAGGAACTGGATGTGAATTCAAAGGCAACCCTTTTAGCTTCCCAGGGCATTCACAAATCCCAATTCTGCAGAACCCTCCCAGGCTTGTGGTGGTGGAACCATTTCTATTCGGACTTTCCTTCCTTTCTTGACTGCTATGTCCTTAAAATACAGAAAAGATGTGTTGCTTTCTATTTAGCTCTAGAAATCCATGTGCATGGAAATAAAATCCCTTTATGCTCTCTGGTTAAGTTGTTGGGAAAGAAATTCAGGGATAAAGCAGACAGGGCTGCCCTGAAATGCTGCTTCCTCTATTCATCTTTTGGGCTTCCCTGGTGGCTCAGATAGTATAAAGTTTCTGCCTGCAGTGTGGGAGACCTGGGTTTGATCCCTGGGTCTGGGATATCCCCTGCAGAAGGGAATGGCAACCCACTCCATTATTCTTTCCTGGAGAATCCCATGGACAGAGGAGCCTGGCAGGCTACAGTCTGTGGGATCACAGAGTCGGACATGAATGAGCGACTAACATTTTCAGTTTTCCATTCATTCTTGGTTTCCTGGGACCTCCCCCCCAGCGGGTCACAGGTAGACTTTACTGTTCCAGCTTGGCAGACACGTGAGGAGGGAAGGAGTGGCTGGAATAAGACGACTCAGGACTATCATTAACCTCATCTTAAAGCTCTGGAGAAAAATCAGAAAATTTGGCCCAAATGGAGATTCAGGGCTGCCCTAGATTCTAGTTATTTAGTCTCATCATCTCTGCAAAATTACCAACTTCTGAGCAGCAATCTGTGTTTGATTCATTTTTCTCTCCATGAGGTGTCCTTTCTATCAGGCTCTCAACTTGTATTTCTTTAGCGGATAGGTGGATACAGCAAAGATAATATGACATGAATAAGTATGTGTCCATCTTGCACACATGGAACATGGAAATGAAAACACCTCCCAATTAATTTGATACTTGTAGATATTCAAGCTGAAAATCTGACTTGAAAATGCATTTTTCCCCCCATGTTATTATTCAGGCTCTCTAAGTTGAAAAAGAATTACATCCGTAAATTCTTGACCATTTTGTATTAAAAGGTATTATGACATACTATTAATTTTCTCATGACAAACTATACTTCAAAAAGATGTGCCTTCGTTAGGGTTGTTGTTGTTCTTTAGGTGCTAAGTTGTGTCTGACTTCTTTTGCAACCCCATGGACTGTAGCCCACCAGGCTCCTCTGTCTGAGGGATTTCCCAGGCAAAGGATACTGGAGTGGGTTGCTGTTTCCTTCTCCAGGGGGTCTTCCTGACCCAGGGATCGAACTCATGTCTCCTGCAGATTCTGTACCCCCGAGTCATCTGGGAAGCCCTCTGTACACACACACCCCCTCGTTTTGGGAGTTCCTTCCCATTTTGGTCACCACAGAGCATTGAGTAGGATTCCCTGTGCTACATAGTAGGTTCTCGTTAGTTATCTATTTTATACATGGTAGTGTATCTATGTCATGTCTCCAAATTCCCAAGGGAGTCACTGACTGACCTCAGTGTTAGCTCTATTTTAGTGTGCAGTTTATTTCTAGTTTTGTTTTGTACTCTGTACCTACTACTTGGGCATAAAACCAAGTGCATTAAATTCCCGAGGTGCTGAATCGCATAAGCCTGTCCCCCGATCCCATATCATCTCTGGATCAATACAAATCTTTGACTTTCTCCATTACTTTCCACTTCTGAGACTGTATCCAGTTCATCACAAAGGACCCCGAAGTAGATAAAAAAACAACAATGTAGGGCCAGCTAGAAGTAGTTCTTCCTTATCAGCATTCTGTTTCAAAGGTTTACAGCTAGCAGTTCAGGGAAGAGTTCCTGCAGTCTGATCGGTTGGTCCCTTCCCCCACCTCAAGGTTGGCCCATGAACTGGAATGTTAAACAGAACAAAGTCCTTGTCAGATTCTGTCTCCTCTCTTTGCCTGTGCTTGTGTGCTGTCTCTCAGAGGTAATTTAAGATCCTCCACATTTCTAAGCTTCACTGTACAGAATAAACATTGCCGCGCCTGCTCGCTGCCTCCAGGAAGCACTGTAGGCTTTCAGAGTTCCCACCTATTCATCAAGTCTGCAGTGGCCAAGCCGTCTGTCAATTCATACAGTCAAGATTAATCCATTGAGCTGCTCCAGATGGAAAACAAAGGACCTGTGAGAACAGATTCCCTTCCCAAAACATATGCAGGGACATTTTTATGCAAAGTTAAAGGAGAGCCCTTCCCCATGCTCCATCAGTTATGTCTTGCCTTTCTATGATTAGTTTTTTTTTTTTTTTGCTATGGACCATTTTTAAACTATTGAATTCATTACAATATAGCTTTTGATTTGTGTTTTGACTTTTGGGCCATGAGACATCAGGGATCTTAGCTTCCTGACCAGGGATCAAACTCTCAACCCCTGCATTGAAAGCTACAGTCTTAATTCCTGGATCACCAGGGAGGTCCCTCAATGATTAGTTTTTTTTTTTTAATTAATTTATTTTTAATTGAAGGATAATTGCTTTACAGAATTTTGTTGTTTTCTGTCAAACCTCAATAAGAATCAGCCATAGGTGTACATATGTCCCCTCCCTCTTGAACCTCCCTCCCATTTCCCTCCCCATCCACCCCCTCTAGGTTGATACAGAGCCCCTGTTTGAGTTTCCTGAGCCATACAGCAAATTCCTGTTGGCTATCTACTTTACATATGGTAATGTAAGTTTCCATGTTACTCTTTCCATACATCTCACCCTCTCCTCCACTCTCCCCATGTCCATAAGTCTGTTCTCTATGTCTGTTTCTCAATCGCTGCCCTGTAAATAAATTCTGCAGTATCATTTTTCTAGATTCCATATATATGCGTTAGAATATGATGTTTATCTTTTGTTTTCTGACTTATTTCACTCTGTATAATAGGTTCTAGGTTCATCCACCTCATTAGAACTGACTCAAATGCATTCTTTTTATGTCTGAGTAATATTCCATTGTGTATATGTACCACATTTCTTTATCCATTCATCTGTCATGGACAGCTAGGTTGCTTCCATGTTCTAGGTATTGTAAATAGTGCTGAAATGAACAGTGGGATACATATGTCTTTTTCAATTTTGGTTTCCTCAGGGAATATGCCTAGGAGTGGAATTGCAGGGTCATATGGTGGTTTTATTGCTAGTTTCTTAAAAAATCTCCATACCATCTTTCATAGGGGCAGTATCAATTTACATTCCCATCAACAGTGCAAGAGTGCTCCCTTTTCTCCACACTTTTGCCAGCATTTATTGTTTGTAGACTTTTTGATGAAGGGCCTCTTGATGAAAGTGAACGAGGAGAGTGAAAAAGTTGGCTTAAAACTCAACATTCAGAAAACTAAGATCATGGCATCTGGTTCTACCACCAGGGGGCATCACCAACTCAATGGCCATAAAAGTGAAAGTGAAAGTGAAGTCGTTGTCGTGTCCAACTCTTTGTGACCCTGTGGACTGTAGCCTACCATGCTCCTCCATCCATGGGCTTTTCCAGGCAAGGGTACTAGAGTGGGTTGCCATTTCTTTCTCAAGGGTATCTTCCCAACCCAGGGATTGAACCCAGGTCTCCTGCATTGTAGGCAGATACTTTACTGTCTGAGCCACCAGGGAAGTCCCAATGGACATGAGTTTGAGTAAACTCTGGGAGTTTGTGATGGACAGGGAGGCCTGGTGTGCTGCAGCCATGGGGTCGCAAAGAGTCAGACATGACTGAGTGATTGAACTGACTGATTCTGACCAGTGTGAGGTGATATCTCATTGTAGCTCTGATTTGCATTTCTCTAATAATAAGCAATATTGAGCATCTTTTCATGTGTTTATTAGCCATCTTTACGTCTTCTTTGGAGAAATGTCTGTTTAGGTCTTTTTCCCACTTTTTGATTGGGTTGTTTATTGTATTGAGTTGTATTCAGTTGCTCAGTCATGTTCTGATTCTTTGCGACCCCATGAACCATAGCACGTTAGGCCTCCCTGTCCATCACCAACTCCTGGAGTCCACCCAAACACATGTCCATCGAGTCGATGATGCCATCCAACCATCTCATCCTGTCATCCCCTTCTCCTCCTGCCCTCAATCTTTCCCAGCATCAGGGTCTTTTCAAATGAGTCAGCTCTTTGCATCAGGTTGCCAAAGTATTGGAGTTTCAGCTTCAACATCAGTCCTTCCAATGAACACCCAAGACTGATCTCCCTTAGGATGGACTGGTTGGACCTCCTTGAAGTCCAAGGGACTCTCAAGAGTCTTCTCCAACACCACAGTTCAAAAGCATCAATTCTTCGACACACAGCTTTCTTTATAGTCCAACTCTCACATCCATACATGACCACTGGGAAAACCATAGCCTTGACGAGATGGAACTTTGTTGGCAAAGTAATATCTCTGCTTTTGAATATGCTGTCTAGGTTGGTCATAACTTTCCTTCCAAGGAGTAAGTGTCTTTTAATTTCATGGCTGCAACCACCATCTGCAGTGATTTTAGAACCCCCCAAAATAAAGTCAGCTACTGTTTCCACTGTTTCCCCATTTATCTGCCATGAAGTGATGGGACTGGATGCCATGATCTTAGTTTTCTGAATGTTGAGTTTTAAGCCAACTGTTGTTGTATTAGCTGCTTCTATATTTTGGAAATTAACTCTTTGTTAGAGTTGTTTCATATGCCATTATTTTCTTCCATTCTGAGTGTTGTCTTTTCACCTTGCTTATAGTTTCCTTTGCCCCTCCCAAATCACTGCAGATGGTGACTGTGAACTGTGGTGTTGGAGAAGACTCTTGAGAGTCCCTTGGACTGCAAGGAGATCCAACCAGTCCATTCTGAAGGAGATCAGCCCTGGGATTTCTTTGGAAGGAATGATGCTAAAGCTGAAACTCCAGTACTTTGGCCACCTCATGCGAAGAGTTGACTCATTGGAAAAGACTCTGATGCTGGAAGGGATTGGGGGCAGGAGGAGAAGGGGACAACAGAGGATGAGATGGCTGGATGGCATCACTGACTCGATGGACGTGAGTCTGGGTGAACTCTGGGAGTTGGTGATGGACAGGGAGGCCTGGCGTGCTGTGATTCATGGGGTTGCGAAGAGTCGGACACGACTGAGTGACTGATCTGATCTGATCTGATAGTTTCCTTTGCTGTGCAAAAGCTTTTAAGTTTAATCAGGTCCCACTTGTTTACTTTTGTTTTTATTTCTGTTACTCTAGGAGGTGGGTCATAGATTATCTTGTTTTGATTTATGTCATTGAGTATTCTGCCTATGTTTTCCTCCAAGAGTTTTATAGTTTCTGGTCTTACATTTAGGTCTTTCATCCACTTTGAGTTTATCTTTGTGTATCGTGTTAGGAAGTGTTCTAATTTCTTTCTTTAGCATGTAGTTCTCCAGTTTTCCCAGCACCATTTATTGAAGAGGCTCTCTTTGCCCCATTGTATATTTTTGCTTCCTTTGTCAAAAATAAGATACCCATAGGTGCATGGGTTTATTTATGGGCTTTCTATCTTGTTCCATCGGTCTGTATTTCTGTTTTTGTGCCAGTACCATACTGTCTTGAGGACTGTAGCTTTGTAGTATAATCTTAAGTCAAGAAGGTTAATTCCTCCAGCTCCATTCTTCTTTCTCAAGACTGCTTTGGCTAGTCAGGGTCTTTTGTGTTTCTATATGAATTGTGAAATTTTTTGTTCTAGTTCTGTGAAAAATGCCATTGGTAATTTGATAGTGATTGTACTGAATCTGTAGATTGCATTTGGTTGTATAGTCATTTTCACAATATTGATTCTTCTTACCCAGGAACATGGAATATCTCTCCATCTGTTTATCTTGTCTTTGATTTCTTTCATCAGTGTCTTATAAATTTCTTTGCACAGTTCTTTTGTCTCCTTAGGTAAATTTATTCCTAGATGCTTAATTCTTTTTGTTGTAATAGTGAACAGGATTGGTTCCTTAATTTCTCTTTCTGATTTTTCATAGTATATAGAAATTCAAGTGATTTTTGTATATTGATTTGTATCCTGCAACTATGCTAAATTCATTGATTAGTTCTTTATCTATGAGTTCTGAGTTTACATTAGCGACATGCTGTTCAATAGAACATCTATGCTTGTGTCCTCACACCATGTAGGGAATGTTCTTTATCTTTGCCACCTAGTACAGTAGGCCTTGGGGTTCGCAGGTGGCTCAGCAGTAAAAAATCCACCTGGCAAGCAGGAGACATGAGTTCAGTCCCTGAATCTAGAAGATCCCCTGGAGTAGCAATTGTCCACCCCCTCCAGTATTCTTGCCTAGAAAAATCCCATGGACATACAAGTCTAGTGGGATACAGTCCATGGGGTTGCAAAATGTTGGACATGGCTTAGCATGCACGCACAGTAGACTTTAGACACATGGTGTAGTGTACTTGAAATGTGACTGGTGGGGCTGAGGAAGTGAATTTTAGATTAGATTTAATTTTATTGAATTTAAGTTTAAGTCGTCATATATTTGGACAGTGTGATTCCAGAGTTTAGATGTCATTTAATTTCATGCTTGTTTTCCACAGATAGAAGCAGCATAGACTGTTTAGAACGTTGACACAATGTCACTCTGGGATTCTTGTTCAAGCACTAATGCCTTTTATTGACATGTCAAAGGGTATCCCATTTAAGACGTTGGACCAAAGACTGGGTTGGCCTTCCCCCATATAGTTTTCCCCTTTTTCTCCCAAACCCACTACACATATAATATAGAATTAGCAATGCAAATAGACTTACAAGAGCAAAGACAGTGGAAAGGAGAGCACTGGTCAACAGGTGGTGAATTTCAAACTTCCGTGAATTTAGAAAACATACTGATGGATGAAAGAGGCTTGAAGAAGCTCTGAACTACAGTGGATAGTGGAAGTTAAAGATCATTTGTCTATAAAACTGAGAAGAGAAACTCTTGACTTGGGGTCTACCAGCTTTCCAGGATGGGGGTGAGATGGATGCAAAACATAGAGTTAATTCAAACTGTATCCAAGAAACTTTTCCTGGGTAGATCCCTAATTAATTTTCTTGTCTCTGAACAAAGAAATTGGAGATTCAGCATTCATCTTTGGACAAAACCAGTGCTTAGTCACTCAGTTGTGTCCAACTCTTTGTGACCCCCATGGACTGTAGCCTGCCAGGCTCCTCTGTCCATGGGGATTCTCCAGGCAAGAATACTGGAGTGGGTTGCCATGCCTCCTCCAGGGGGTCTTCCCAACCTAAGGATTGAACCCAGGTCTCCCACACTGCAGGATGATTCTTTACTGTCTGAGTCATAAGGAAAGCCCTAGGTAAAACTTAGAGAGTTTATATGCTCCCCCACCCCAAAACTGGATAAACTTCCTGGGAAGAACTAGAGTTGCTGGTGTGAGGTGGGCTGCCCAGAATAGATCCTTCATTGAACTAGCTTTAGAGAGCTTCCTGATATTATTTGCTGTCCACCTATCCATTAAGTCTGCAAGCCCACCCATATCAACAGAGCCCCCAGACTGGCTTCCATTCAAGAAGCAGTTCACCAAAGAAATATACTGAGATTCAGAATAGGGAAAATGAAAATCAGCAATTACCAGTCAGCTGAAGACTGCCCACATGCAAAAGAAAAAGATAAGTAATCATGACAACAAATTCAAGAGGAAGCCAGGAAAATTTAAGGATGAGTCAAGTATTTTTAATGTTATTATTACTATCATGATTTTATAAAACCTTTAATTATTATCCTCAGAGAAATAAAGAAAATGCAAATCTAAGGATAAGTTCAGGATGCTATGAAATATGAGTAATCAAAAATACAAAGATCTCCTAAAAATTAAAAATAATTGTTAACATAAGCATGTTAATAAATAGAAAGGTTAGTGGCAATAATTGAGTAAAAGCCCCAGAAAATTCAACAAACAGCTTAACATATAATATCAGAGAAAGATTAAAGAATAAGACAATAGTAGAGAAGGGCCAATGTCTGATAAATAAGCATTCCAGAAAGAATGAACAGAAATAAACTTTGAAATGAAATTAAAGATACAACAAAAAATGTTTCATGGAGCTAAAGGATGACCCGGATCTCTTAATTAATATTACACACCAATGTTAGAAGGATGGAGGAAAAAATACTGTAAGAATGATATGGATCAAATAGGTCAAAAAGAAAAACATGGCGTGGATTTAATACCTGGTAAATTATCAGCAGAAAAAGCTGTTGATTCATATGCTGGGAACAGGCATTTCTACATGGCTTGTGTGTCATGACATCTGACCCAGGGGGAAGGAAATGTGTTGACCTCTGTCTAGCATGGGTCCCCAGGGAGTAATATTTACTAGAAATGTAAATACTCTACTGATTTTGAACTGCAGTGCTTAAATTATAGTCAAACCTCCAAATTAACCATAATTTCAAGCCAGAATATAAATATCATTAATCTCGATAATGTAAAAGTTTATAGTTAACTGAAGATGGGGGAGAAAGGTTCATCAATAATGCACCATTTACAGGCTAAGTACTCAAGGGATAGTATTTACTGTTGGCAGAACAGTAAATAGTGGGTTTAAACATATTATTTGATCTTATAGATGGAGCTACCAGAAAAAGAGCTTTCAAAAATTGGAGAGAGAAAAATAATTGTGGGAAGGGTTATCAGTTTGGTAAGTTCACAACCTCCATGATCTGGAGTTAGTAGATAATGCCTATATAAAAGTAGTGGTGTAAAAATTATTAATATTTATGAAGATAATAAAGAACAACATAAAGAAAAAGCAAGGACAGTGGTTAGCTCTTGGGAATGAAGCTAAACAAGAAGTAGAATAAAGTGGCTTAAGAGCATTGTTGTTTATTTTATGTTCTATTAGTTTTCCTTTTAACCATGAAGATGTTCAGTTCATTCACTCAGTCATGTCCAACTCTTTGCGACCCCATGGGCTGCATGCAGCATGCCAGGCTTCCCTGTCCATCACCAACTCCTGGAGCTTGCTCAAACTCATGTCCATCGAGTCACTGATGCTATCTAACCATCTCATCCTCTGTCATCCCCTTCTCCTCCTGCCTTCAACCTTTCCCAGCATTAGGACTTTTCCAGTGAGTCAGTTCTTCTCATCAGGTGGCCAAAGTATTGGAGTTTCAGCTGCAGCATCAGTCCTTCCAATGGATATTCAGGACTGATTTCCTTTAGGATGGACTGGTTGGACCTCCTTGTTATCCAAGGGATTTTCAATACCACAGTTGAAAAGCATCAATTCTTCAGCACTCAGCCTTCTTTATTGTTGAACTCACATCCATACATGACTATTAGAAAAACCATAGCCTTGACTAGACAAACCTTTGTTGGCAAAGTAATGTCTCTGCTTTTTAATATGTTGTCTAGGTTGGTCATAGACTTTCTTCCAAGGAGCAAGAGTCCTTTAATTTCATGGCTGAAGTCACCATCTACATTGATTTTGGAGCCCCCCAAAATAAAGTTTCTCACTGTTTCCATTGTTTCCTTGTCTGTTTTCCGTGAAGTGATGGAACTGGATGCCATGATCTTAGCTTTTTGAATGTTGAGTTTTAAGCCAGCTTTTTCACTCTCCTCTTTAACTTTCATTAAGAGGCTCTTTAGTTCCTCTTCACTTTCTGCCTTAAGGGTGGTATAATCTGCATATCTGAGGTTATTGATATTTTTCCCAGCAATTTTGATTCCAGCTTGTGCTTCATCCAGCCAAGCATTTCACATGATATACTCTGCATCTAAATTAAATAAGCAGGGTAACAAGATACAGTCTTGACATATTCCTTTCCCAATTTGGGACCAGTATGTTGTTCCATGTCTGGTTCTAATTGGTGCTTCTTGACCTGCATATAGATTTCTCAGGAGGCAGGTCAGGTGGTCTGGTATTCCCATCTCTTGAAGAATTTTCCATAGTTTATTGTGTTCTACACAGTCAAAGGCTTTGGTGTAATCCATAAAGCAGAAGTAGATGTTTTTCTGGAACTCTCTTGCTTTTTCAATGATCCATTGGATGTTGGCAATTTGATCTCTGGTTCTTCTGCCTTTTCTAGATACAGCTTGAACATCTGGAAGTTCATGATTTACATACTGTTGAAGCCTGGCTTGGAGAATTTTGAGCATTACTTTGCTAGTGTGTGAGATGAGTACAATTGTGTGGTAGCTTGAACATTATTTGGCACTGCCTTTCTTTGGAACTGGAATGAAAACTGCCCTTTTCCAGTCCTGTGGCCACTGCTGAATTTTCCAAATTTTCTGGCATATTGAGTGCAGCACTTTCACAGCATCATCTTTTAGGATTTGAAATAGCTCAACTGGAATTCCATCACCTCCACTAGCTTTGTTCATAGTGATGCTTCCTAAGGCCCACTTGACTTTGCATTCCAGGATGTCTGGCTCTAGGTGAGGGATCACACCATCATGGTTATCTGGGTCATGAAGCTCTTTTTTTGTATAGTTCTTCTGAGTATTCTTGCCACCTGTTAGTATCTTCTGCTTCTGTGAGGTCCATACCATTTCTGTCCTTTATTGTGCCAATCTTTGCATGAAATGTTGCCTTGGTATCTCTTATTTTTTTGAAGAGATCTCTAGTCTTTCCCATTTTAATGTTTTTCATCTATTTCTTTGCTCTGATAACTGAGGAAGTCTTTCCTATCTCTCCTTCCTACTCTTTGGAACTCAGCATTCAAATGGATATATCTTTCCTTTTCTCTTTTGCCTTTTGCTTCTCTTCTTTTCTCAGCTATTTGTAGGTCTTCCTTATGCAACCATATTGCCATTCTGCATTTCTTTTTCTTGGGGATGGTGTTGAGCCCTGCCTCCTGTACAATGTCACGAACCTCTGTCCATAGTTCTTCAAGCACTCTGTCTATCATATTTAATCATTTGAATCTATTTCTCACTTCCACTGTAACCTGAATGACCTAGTGTCAGGCTTTTCTGATAGCTCAATTGGTAAGGAATCTGCCTGCAATGCAGGAGACCCCGGTTCAATTCCTGGGTCAGGAGGATCCCCTGGAGAAGGCATAAGCTACCCACTCCAGTGTTCTTGGGCTACCCTTGTGGCTCAGCTGGTAAAGAATCTGCTTGCAATGCGGGAGACCTGGGTTCTATCCCTGGGTTGGGAAGATCCCTTGGAGAAGGGAAAGGCTACCCATGCCAGTATTCTGACCTGGAGAATTCCATGGACAGTCCATGGGGTTGCAAAGAGTCAGACACAACTGAGCAACTTTCACTTTCACTTGAATGGTCTAGTGGTTTTCCCTCTTTCTTCAATTTAATTCTGAAATTGGCAATAAGGAGTTCATGATCTGAGCCACAGTCTTCTCCCAGTCTTGTTTTTGCTGACTGTATAGAGCTTCTCCATCTTTGGCTGCAAAGAATATAATCAGTCTGATTTTGATGTTGGCCATCTGGTGATGTCCATGTATAGAGTCTTCTCTTGTGTTGTTGGAAAAGGGTGTTTGCTATGACCAGCGTGTTCTCTTGGAATAACTGTTAGCCTTTGCCCTGCTTCATTTTGTACTCCATCAAACATGTCAACTTGACTAATATTAAAAAGTATATGGATCAGTTAGGTTCAGTTCAGTCTCTCAGTCATATCTGACTCTTTGCAACTGCATGGATTGCAGCACACCAGGTCTCCCTGTCCATTACCAACTCCTGGAGTTTACCCAAACTCATGTCCTTTGAGTGGGTGATGCCATCCAACCATCTCATCCTTTGTTGTCCCCTTCTCCTCCTGCCTTCAATCTTTCCCAGCATCAGGGTCTTTTCAAATGAGTCTGTTCTTTGTATCAGGTGGCCAAAGTATTGGAGTTTCAGCTTCAACATCAGTCCTTCCAATAAACACCCAGGACTGATCTCCTTTAGGATGGACTGGTTGGATCTCCTTGCAGTCCAAGGGACTCTCAAGAGTCTTCTCCAATGCCACAGTTCAAAGGCATCAATTCTTCACACTCAGCTTTCTTTATAGTCTAACTGTCACATCCATACATGACTACTGGAAAAACCATAGCCTTGACTAAATGGACCTTTGTTGGCAAAGTAATGTCTCTGCTTTTTAATATGCTATCTAGGTTGGTCATAACTTTCCTTTCAAGGAGTAAGCATCTTGTAATTTCTTGGCTGTAGTCACCATCTGCAGTGGTTTTGGAGCCCTCCAAAAAAGTCAGCCACTGTTTCCACTGTTTCCACATCCATTTGCTATGAAGTGATGGGACCAGGTGCCATGATCTTAGTTTTCATTCAACTTTTAGAGATCATCTAAAGCTACTGAATATGTTTAACAGTCTGAGCAAACAGTGTGCCTAGAGTGACAAAATTTGTAATTAATTAAGTAATAACTGATGAATGGTAATTAAATGATAATTTAGTCAATTACAATGATGTGGACCATAGCGCTTGAGTATCATAGAAGATGTGTCAATAAAGTGGGTTGGTAAATGAACAAAACAAGAAGTTTATATAAAGGGAGGCAGTAAAGCTTAACCTTTAATTCATGTGCTACAGGCCAGGCAAATGATTTAATTTTTGTTTATATCATTAAAGTCAAAGAATTTTACTAAAAAATATTCCAAGCTCTAATAACCTCAAAGCTATCACTGGGTACCCAGGCCAGGTTCTTTTTTTAAAATAATTTTATTTGTTTATTTTTTGGCTGTGCTAGATCTTCATTGCTGTGTGGACTTTCTCTGGTTGGGAGAAGGGGCTACTCTGTAGTTGTGGGGCATGGACTTTGCATTGTGTTAGCTCCTCCTGTGGATCACGGGCTCTAGGGCTCATGGGCTTCAGTAGTTGCAGTCTATGGGCTCAGTAGTTTTGGTTCCTTGGCTCTAAGGCACAGGCTTAGTAACTGTGCCACATGGGCTTAGTTGCTCAAGGCATACGGGATCTTCTGGGACCAGGGATCCAACCTGTGTCTCCTGCATTGGCAGGCAGAGCCTTTACCACTGAGCCACCAAGGAAGTCCCGGGCCAGTTTTCTTAAAATGTTTTCATTTAAAGATGACTTCCCACCCTACTGCAGAAAAGCTTTGGTAAGAGATAAAAGATGTACATAAATTAACAGCTACCAAATCAGACCCTAAGACATCTTCATTGAATTGTCTTACACAACACGTCTTCCGGATGTTGACCTGGGGAGCTAAAGATGAACTTCTGACTTGAACACTCCTCCAGGTCTTTGCTTCAACCTTCTTGAGCCATGCTGTCCAGCGCTGCCTGTTCCCATCAACTGTTCTGGGTCCTCAGGGCTCACTTTTATCTCCATGTTCCACAAGGACCCAGATCGCTGAGCCCGCAGTGTACACCTTCACAGCCTGACTGCAGGAGGGCCTCCTCTTCATACACAGCAGTGGCTCTCGGGGTGACGCCTACAGACATATCGAACACCTCGTAGGTGCCCACTGCTCTATTTGCATGCAATAACTCTTCCATATTTTAAGCCCGTCAATCTGGTGAAGAGGCAGAGTCTCTGAATGCTTAAGTGTCTTATTCAAAGTCACATAATAACTTGGTCAGAGTGGGACTATAATTTGGATACAGGAATTCTGCCTCTGGGTCAAGTGTTTTCTCTAGGACCTCATAGCTTCCTTTCTGGGTGTTTCCAGGGTTCTAGGCATGTGGACCATTGGCTTCTTTTAATGTGTTGGCCATTCTGTGCAGGAGGGAGAAAGGGATATCTGCAAATATTTTTGTCTCTTAGTCACAAGGTCAGAATCGTTTTGGGAGGTAGAGTCAGTTCAGGTCACAAGGATCAAATATTAATAATTCGTACTTGTGCCCTCCAGGAGGCTGCAGTGTGATGCAGTGGGGATCCATGATCTGATACACTCAGGGCTCTCCCTGTGGCTATGAGGAAGCCACTTCTCTGAACCACAGTGTCCTGAGCTCTCAAGAAGGAGGAAAAGGCTTGAATGCCAGTTGCTCTGCATCACGGCTGTCGAACAGCTGTCATCAGCGGACATTCCGAAGGCATACATCTATTTCTCCCGCCCTTACTTTGAGTTCCACTTTGCACTATTCTGCTGTTAATTATTCCCCTCTATTCTCTTGTCTAATTTTGTGTGTCATTAAAATAGTTCCAGCTACATTTTCCTCTTGCTGTTTCTTCGGCTGTAACACCTGTAATGTGGGGAGACCTGAGTTGAGCCCGTTCGGTCCAAGGAGAACTCAGGTCTCTCACCTCCTGCTCCACTTCACCTGCTCTGTCTAGGGCAGGTGGCGTGTCCCCTCATACCAGCAGCCCTGCGGTGACACTCTCCCCATCTGTCTGCTTATCACCTGACAGCCTGGCCGCCTCATCGCTCTCCTGTCTGTACAGTTCTATCGATCAGACACTCGGTAACCTTGACAGTGTCACTTGATGTCTTTGCCATCGAGAGAGCATCCTCTGGCTCCTGCAAGCTGGCTCTGCCAGAAATTAAAATAAGAACAAATCCAAATGAACATAGTGAAGTTAAATTCATTTTTCATAGATTTCAAATTTTATGAATAACTCCAGATTGGGGGAAAGGCAACGCTAGCTTTAGAGGCTTTCTGGCTTGTTTTCAGGGTTTCTTAGCTCAGACACCCCTCTCATCATCTCTCTGTAACCTCTACCTGAAACCAGCAGTGAGATTCCAGGGCCTGAGAAGCATCACTTCCTTCAAGGTACATGGAGACCTTTGCCAAGGTCAGGCAGGGATCACTTGGTCTTCTGGGAGTGCGGGGAATTGACCAGCTGGCCAGTCCACACACCCTGTCTCTCTGCTTCTTGTTGCTCAGAGGAGGTAACTTGAATGAAGACAGAAGACTCTGCCGGGACATCCTGTCACTCACTATAACACCCAGGACTCCCATGAGCTTAGAAAGAAGAGCCGAGATATGCAATTTCCACCAACTGTTTGGGATGCTAAGAGGAGTTACTTTGATTCTTGTAGTTTTAAAATGTATCCTATAGTCCTAAATAAAAGCACCCTGGATGTTAGATTAAATGGAAGTAAATAGCTGAAATAAATTTATTTGTATTTTTAATAGATTCTATGGAGTAATAAGTGAACCCCCCCCACCTTAACACACACAGGCATATTTTTTCTTTTGACTTGGAACTTGAGTTAATACTTATCATCCAGGCCATTGGAAGTAGTAGAGTTAAGTAATTTCTTTTTATATTTGCCCTTAGCTTTCCTCTCCTCTAAGAACACAGGGGAGAAGATAATAATCATTAGATCAATATAAACCTTCTCTTCTTAAGCTTTCATGCATACTAAGATGCTTCAGTTGTATCTGACTCCGTGGGACCCTATGGACTGTACCTACCAGACTCCTCTGTCCTTGGGATTCCCCAGGCAAGAATAGTGGAGTGGGTCGCCATTTCCTTCTCCAGGGGATCTTCCCGATCTAGGGATGGAAAGCAAATCTCTTATGTCTCCTGCATTGGCGGGTGGGCTCTTTATAGTAGCGCCCACTTTAAGCCTTCAGCAAAAGCAATAAAACAGTTTTTCCTTTAGTGTATTATAAAATATAACCAAGCAAAGGAAGTTCAAAGGTGACTTAATGATGCTCTCATTAATGAGTGCTGTGACCTTTGAGACACTACTTTGCCAACAAAGGTCCATCTAGTCAAAGCTATGGTTTTTCCAGTAGTCATGTATGGATGTGAGAGTTGGACTATAAAGAAAGCTGAGCACCGAAGAACTGATGCTTTTGAGCTGTGGTGCTGGAGAAGACTCTTGAGAGTCCCTTGGACAGCAAGGAGATCCACCCAGTCCATCTTAAAGGAAATCAGTCCTGAATATCCATTGGAAGGACTGATGCTCAAGCTGAAACTCCAATACTTTGGCCATCTGATATGAAGAACTGACTCATTTCACAAAAGACCCTGATGTTGGGAAAGATTGAAAGTGGCAGGAGAAGGGGATGGCAGGGGATGAGATGGTTGGATGGTATCAGTGACTCAATGGACATGAGTTTGAGTAAACTCCAGGCATTGGTGATGGACAGGGGGGCCTGGTGTGCTGCAGTCCATGGGGTCACAAAGAGTCAGACACGACTGACCGACTGAACTGAACTGAACTGTGGCCTTTGAGAACTTTTTGTGAAAATGTACTTTGCTTGCTTCTGTTTAGCCAGCAGAACTGCATCTAGTCTTGGTCTGGTAACTTTCAATCAAGCCCCTCACCTGTGGCCCCTTCTCATGACAACACAGTTGAGCAGACACTCTGGTCTCTGCTTCTCATGCCACTGGGAGGAAGGGCTTTTGGCACATCAGCTCAACCATAGGTCATGGGTGAATCGTCCTGAAACATTTCTGGAGCCTCATGGGTAAAACAGCCTTTGCAAATATCATATCATTTTATAGTGGTCTTGTACAAAAGAAAAATAATCGGAGAGGTAACCTGATTTGGACACTTTCCTCCAAGTCAAACCTCAGCATTCTATCACTTAGTATCATTTTTTCTTACATGAGAGTATGACAGGACCATTTCAAAGCTGAAGGACAGAGTAGGTAATTGTTTATTTGCTTTTTCCCATGAAAAAGAGAATCACACTCATTTCCTTCCTGAAACAAAATTGGGGACCTCCATCACAACCCTGTGTGAACACACAGCCAAGGCAAATTGCAGCTCTGGGTAATTAGGAGACAACCTCCCTGCCTCTCCTCAGCCCCACCCGCCACCCCAGCCACACAATTTGGAAGTCATGCAGATCTCAGCTGGTGCAGGGAGCATTCTCATCCATTAAGCAGTAGGGGAGAGGACTTGAAATTTTGCATATTATGCTGTGTAGAATTTAACAAGTCAAAGCATTAACTGGAAGGAAAAATACAGTCGTTGTCCAAAAGTGACCAATGCAGTTTTATTGTTGGGTTCCTCTCGCGGGAAGAGCAGTAACCCTTAAAATAGAAAAGTGAAGTTGCTCAGTCGTGTCCGACTCTTTGCAACCCCATGGACTGTAGCCTACCAGGCTCTTCTGTCCATGGAATTTCTCAGGCAAGAGTACTGGAGAGGGTTGTCATTTCCTTCTCCAGGGGGTCGTCCTGACCCAGGGATTGAACCCAGCCTCCCACATGACAGGCAGATGCTTTACCATCTGAGCCACCAAGCAAGTCAAAAAATAGAAAGAAGAGCACCAAACAGCACAACTTTTATACAGGTGATGTTATTTTTCCATTAACAGTCAAAGCACGTTTTGTCCGAAGAAAGTTATCAAAGGACTTCCCTGATGCCGGTGGTTAAGAATCCACCTTGCAATGCAGGGGACATGGGTTCGATCCCTGGTGGGGGAATTAAGTTCGCACACACTGCAGAGCAACTAAGGCGTCGCCCACGACTTCTGAGCTCCACCCGACTAGACAGTCTGTGTGCCACAGCGAACAGTTCCAATGGTGCGATGAAGATTCTGTGTGCAGCAGTTAAGAACCTATGCAGCCAAATAAATAAATATTAAATAAAAAAGGTATATTTAAAAATTAGAAGCCATAGGTGGGTAAACAGCATTTAGCAGCTTCCTTTGCAAGGACTGACAAGGGTCTTTGAGAACACTGAAATCACTACAGATTGCTGGAAAGTCTGCTGAAAATGCTAAATCTGAAAGACCTGTACCTTTCCATCCATTCGGGCAACATTTGAAAAGAGACTGGCAATCTCAGCAGTAGTACGGAGTTACCTGTGATGACACGGCTTTTCTTATGAGGGCAGTTTAATTTGAACTGTGCTGTTTGGAGACCAAAAAAAATGACTTCCATGAATATTTAATAGACCTTTTCTTGGTTGATGTACTCTCACACACATATATGACAGTTGACCATTAAAATCTATTTTCAATTCTGTTTGGAATTCAACTGAACTCTTGGGTTGGCTTTGATAGGATGGGTGCAGGAACACAGAGATGGGAAATTTGCAGCAATGACAGGAGACACGGGCTTTTGAGCTGGAAACTTTTTAGGCAGCAGTGATTTACTGGCATACCCTTTGGGGAAAAAGAGAGAAAAGTGAAAGTGTTAGCCGCTCAGTCATATCCGACTCATAGACTCTGGCCTACCAAGCCCTTTTGGCCTTAAAATTCAGACAAGAATACTAGAGTGTACTTCATCCCTTTGCCAGGGTATTTTCCTGACCCAGGGATAGAACCCAGGTCTCCTGCATTGCAGGCAGATTCTTTACCACCTGAGTAAAGAATCCCTGAGTCACCAGGGAAGCCTGGCATATTCTTTATAAACACCAATGGAAAGAAAATGAATATGTGTTCTATGGTGTGTAATTGCCAAAAACGTGGCACACATTTGAAAAATCACTGCTTACATGCTCAGGGGCCATTATCTTGAAAAGTTTAATAGCCGGTAGTTTGGGCTTTTGTTTTTGAACTGTACTTGCATGGTTTTTGCAGCAGCAAGACCCTAATTCAATGGCCTGCTGTTCTTACTTGATAATGCATCCAGGATGAGTAACTTATGTCAAGACAGTTTTAGGTTCCCCTGGAAACATGTCTCTTGTCCGACTTTCTGTTTCCCTGGGCATGGTTCAAAATCAAAAATCAGACACGTTGCCTGGCAGAGAAAGTTGCTTAGGAAGATGGCCAAATAGAGTCGTCTCTTCTCCCCCCTTTCTCCAAGACTAGATTAATAGATAATACAGCAGCGAAGTATCAACTAAGGCTTGCCAAGTCTGTCAAGGCTGTAAGAATTCATTTTGAATCATTGGACATTTGAAAACATGACTACAGGACTTTAAAGGAAAGCTCTCTGGGGAAATATACCTAGGTAGGGAAAAGATTTCACCTTGCTGTGATCAATCACCTTTCAATTTCTTAATAACAAAACACAATTTCTCTTTTCCATAACTTTGACTTCAGGAAAAAATGTTTGCTTTTCAGAGGGTGATATTTTACAATAAAAGCATGATAAATGAGCATCACACTAACACTGAGTTACTGGAGGGGCCACTGGCATTGGAGTTAAAGTTTCTGGAAGACTTTGAGGTCACAGCTTGTAAACTTAATCTTCCAGTAGAAAATAAAAGGACTGGAAAAGATGAAGACTTATAAATATTTGCTTCAAAATGTGTTGTGTTGTTCGGTCACTAAGTCGTGTCTAATTCGTTGTGACCCCATGGACTAGCAAACCAGGCCTCCTTGCCCTTCACTATCTCCTGGAGTTTCCTCAAATTCATGTTTATTGTGTCAGTGATGCCATCCAACCGTCTCATCCTCTGTCGTCCCCTTCTCCTGCCCTCAATCTTTCCCAGCATCGGAGTCTTTTCCAATGAGTCGGCATTTTGCATTAGGTGGCCAAAGTATTGGAGCTTCAGCATCAGTCCTTCCAATGAATATTCAGGGTTGATTTCCTTTAGGATGGACTGGTTTGGGCTCCTTGCAGTCCAAGGGACTTGAACTGTGTTATTTAAGTGAATATTTGCTGTGAGACTCTGACAAGAAGAAAGATCAGGAGAAACCACTGGCAGCTCAACAAGAGGGAAAGTTAAGTGAAAAAGCCCAAAAAGCAAGCAGACAAAAAAAATCTGCAGTATGTCTACGCTTTTTTAAAAATTGTTGGTTCTTAGTTGAAATTAAGAACTCTTATTCAAGAGAAGAAGTAGTTTTCTGCTGTTTTTAGGGCTGGGAGCTTAAATACCTTTGCAAGCAAATTAAAGCATAAATGTCATACAAATATGAGGTTTTAGGTAGATGCTCAATGGTAGGAGATTAGCAGCTGTCTAATAGACATGATGGGCTTCCCTGGTGGCTTAGTGGTAGAGAACCCACCTGCCAACGCAGGAGATGCAAGTTCAATTCCTGGGTCAGGAAGGTCCCCTAGAGAAGGAAATGGCTACCCACTCCGATGTTCTTGCCTGGGAAATCCCACGGATAGAGGAGCCTGGTGGACTACAATCCATGTGCTGGACATGACAGCATTTGAACCCAACGAATGCAGTAGATATCACTGTCTAATATGTATCACTGTGGTCATTACACAGTGACTCACTGCTTGAATTTTGTGTGTCGGTCTGACTGGGCCATGGGGTGCCCAGACATTAGAGAAATGTTAGGTGTGTATGTGAAGGCATTTCTGAATGAGATGAATATTTGAATCAGTGCCCTGAGTAAAGCAGACTGCCCTCCCCAGTGTGGTTGGCCCGCATCCAAATCATTGGAGGCCTGAAGAAAACGGAAGGCAGGACGCAGGGGAATTTGTTCTCTGCCTGACCGCCTGAGCTGGGACATCAGTCTTCTCTTGGCCTTGGACTGGGACTTGGATCATCAGCTTTTCTGGCCCTAGAGCTTCATACCTTGGACTGGAGCTACACCACAGGACTTCCTGGGTCTCCAGCTTGCAGATGGCAGATCAGCCTGCATAATCATGTGAGCCTCCATAACTATGTGAACCGATTCACCTATGTTGTTATTTTCCAGTGGAGAAGTCGTGTCCAACTCTTCTGTGACCCCATGGACTGCGGCCCACCAGGTTCCTTTTTCCATGGAATTTTCCAGGCAAGAATACTGAAGTAGGTTGCCATTTCTCCAGAGGATCTTTCTGACCCAGGGATTGAACCCCCGCCTCTTGCATTGGCAGGTGGATTCTTTACCACTGAGTGACCTGGGCAGCCCTTATCTATCTCTGTCTCTGCCTCTCTCCATCCCCTGGTGCTCTGTCCTTCCCTAGAAATGTCTACTCTCATAAAGCCTAAATAAGAGATGTAACCTTTTTCTAAATCCAGGAGAACTCCCCAGAACCAAGGGACATCTTTGCAATAGGTTAAATGCTTCCCTTTCATTCTTTGACCTTCAAATATAACCCCCAAGATAACCAAATTGTATTAAATACATGAATAAATTCAACAATGAAAACAGAACCTTTTATTTAGTAATAATTCAATTTTTCATTTTAGATCTCAATGGCCTGTCCCAGAGCCCTGATTGCAGCCATCACTCAATGAGTATTATGGTGCCCCCTTTATGTCTAGGGCAGCTTTAATAAATGACACTTCATGTCATTTCCTTATTTTATGTTTCAGAGCCTCCACCCTTTTCTTTGATACTCCATGACTCACTTTAATCCAGAAGCTTAGGATCGGTTTAAAGATTTATGTCCCAGAGTGATTATAGTCTATTGTTATGCCAGGGATTTCTGTACAACTGGTACCTATTGTTTGTTTAGACACAAAGACTGGAAGGTTTGAATGGGACTTTCCCCCTTATCTGTGGGCAAAGCCTGCATCCGGCGTAATTTCTGGCCAATATTTTACTGTTGCCCTTCTTATCAATCTGCCACATTCTATGTCAACTCAACCTTTGTGACAAAGGCAAGATTTCAGACAGAACAGGTATGGCCTCAATACCAAGAACACACATGAATTTTCTTCCTGACTTCGGGGTTCAGCTTTGCTGGCCAAAAATGGAAGAACTCTGGACTGGTTACCAGTTTTCTGCTTTTGGAGATTTTACACGTTTTACTATTAATAAGTTGAACTATAAGGTAATAAATATGTTTAATTTTGAACATGTGTGGGTACAACTGAAATACTCGCAGTGGGGGAAAAACAAATTGAAAATAACCATCTAATTGACTTTTTGTTTTTCTACCAATGCAAAGACAGACCAATTATGTAGTCAGTTTTGGTTAGGAAATTATTACCTGTACAACTTCCAGGAAAAAAAAAATCAATGACTTCTCATGAAATGGAAGGTGTTTTAAATGGTTGGTTGTTCAGGACAACTAGCCAAATCCAAAATGAGGGAGATAAATCTGATTTTCATTACTTTCAAATTTATAAACATAAAGTTACACTCGGTCACGAGGTAGAAGGCTGCGACGTGTTGTCCTGGAGAAACCAGTGTTTAATTTGCGTCAATAGAGATGGGGCAGCTTGTTCCACAAGGTTCGCCTGAGTTCTTCATCCCTTCTGTGTTTTCTCTGAGTCAGGCACTTTTTAAGTGAAGAGAATAAGGATGGATGAGGAATATCCATGCTAATCATTCTGCCAGGTGTGGAACTGGCTGCTGCCACGGCTCCTATGAACAACGTGGGGTGTGCATGCCAAGCTGTCTGTGAGACAGGATGGGGCGCCCTTCTGGAGGAGCATCCACAGACCGCTGGAGCGCCCCCTGGAAGAGGCAACCTGAACTGCACCCTGCCGCGGAGGACTAGATCAAGGTTGAGAGGAATAGAGCGTGGTGACAAAAAGCAGTCAGTGCCAGTGGAAGGGTAGGCAGGGCTCTTAGAGTCTGTACCACCAGAGGGGCAGGGTGTGTCCATAGGTGAGTCAGACCGGGGAGGTCCTTGCGCGCCATCCGTGAGCAAGTGATGAAGCCTGTCAAGGAGCATGGCAGGCTCAGATTTGCATGTTGGGAAAACGAATGTTGCTGGTGGTCTTATGAAAGCTGAGTTTCAAAGCGGGGATTAAAAAACAACTGGAGTTGAGGTACAAGTGAAGAAGGCTTGGATTTCAGTAGCAGAGTAAGGAAAGAGGTCACACGTCTTATCCTAAAAATTAGGTAGTAAGAGCAGTGGATCCTAGTGATTGACTAGATTCAGAGAAAGGAATGATCGTGCTAACAGGGATGGTCTGTACTCATTGTAGTTTTCTGTAAGCCCAAGCACAGTGGGATGAATGAGAATACATTTGTCCCCTCATTCATTCATTTTCTTATTTATCTGTTCATATGTCTTGTCCTTTAGAGCTTATGATCTGAAGCAGACAGCCAAGCGAATCAATAATTACTGTATATTTAAAATTACAATACATCTATTCTAGGACCATGCAAGATCGGAGGGAAGTCACCTTTACATAAGAGATGATTTCAAATATTCTACATACTATCTCATTTGATAAGTAAATATTACCCTGTCATTATAGCAATTGGCATTTTCTTAAGCAAATAATGTAGACAATGTTCATTATTTAAACAGAAAGAAACTAAATGTTGATAATGGTTAAAATCAATGTTCCTCTAAAGGTGACTTCCAGACTAAAGTTTTAAACCATACTCACTGTTTTCCCAACTCACACGAGCGCCTGCTCTCACACAGGCCGATGGCATTTATCTTTGTCACCAGCGTCCCATCAGACATTTGAGGAGTTTCATCAATGTCAGCCGAGAACCATTTGTAATGTTGAATGAGAACAACTCTGAAGTTCTACCTCATGTAATTCGCTTTTTGTTGAGCTGGAAATGGGCACAGGATAGATGGCAGAGTTCTATCATGGGATGAACAGGCCGACTGCAAACAGGGCAGAGAGGAATTCTCTGAGCACTTCTAGAAGCCAGTTACCTGCAGTGCGACTTGGGCCTTGGTTGCCACGCAGAACAAAGCAAATGCATCAGGTTTAGCCGCAGCTCTCAGAGATGGGCAATAGGGAGCTTGCTATGAGATGAAGAAAACAGAATGCAAAGCATCGTGCTGACTAGGGGAAGACCTCAGGATGAAATACAGTTCTTCTTGACTATGGCTATGTTAACATCACCGTATAGCTGTGTGTGTGCTCAGTCGCTTAGTCATATCTGACTCTTTGGGACCCCATGGACTGTAACCCTCCAGGCTCCTCTGTCCGTGGGATTCTCCAGGCAAGAATACTGGAGAAGATTGCCATTTCCTACTCCAGGGGATCTTCCTGACTCAGGAATCGAACCCGTGTCTCTTGCGTCTTCTGCATCGACAGGTGAATTCTTTATCTGTTTAAGTCACTGTTTTGAATGTTGCTCACATGATCTGAAAGATTTTCTGTGTGTAGAATGTGAAGAATTTCTGTAACTAGGTTTGCAATAAAAGGATAAATCAAACCACTGCAGTTTCTTAGAGGCCTTCTAGGTCCTAAGCTAAGTGTAGTTTTCCAGTACTACTCATGATGAAAAGAAGTCCTAAACAGAGATGAGGAAGGTAGGGAAGCATTTCCTTTTTCCTCGGAAGTTTTTGGGATTTCTCTGTTTGGTTAGAATGGATCTGAAAAGTAAAGAAATAAAATGAGGGACTTCCCTGGTGGTCCAGCATTTAACAATCTGCCTGCCGATGCAGGGGACACAGATTCTATCTGTGATCCTGGAAGATCCACCATGCCTCCCAATTACTGAGCCATTGTGCCTACAGCCCGCAAGCTGCAACGAGAGAAAGCCCGTGCACAGCAATAAATACCAGGCATAGCCATAAATAAATAAATAAAAATTTAAAAAAAAATGAGGCCAAAAAATACTGGCTCAAGTGATTTGCTTGCAGTGGCTCTGTGGATTCTCACAATACTCTTGCCATGACCTCTACAAGGGGTTGGAGACCTGGGTCCTTTCTCACTTTGTCAGTTCCAAGCTCGGTGACCATGGCAATGCATTACAGCCGCTCTGCACTTTTCCATCTGTAAAATGGGGACAGCAAACGCACCATCTTATTGGTTTGTGGTTAGTTTAAATGTGTTAACCTTCGTGCCCAATGCAGCGCTTGTTATTATTACTATATGTAAAATGAGAGGGTCAAGAATCTTCACTGTCCATCCTGCTCTAAAGGTGAGCCATGTTCTATAGAGCAGGGTTTTAAAAGTTTTTTTAAACTGTTTGTTTATTATTTTTTATCTTGGACTATAATTGCTTTACAAGTGTACATAAGTGCCCTCCCTCTCGGACCTTCCTCCCACCCCTCACCCCATCCCACCCCTCTAGGTCGCACAGACACTGAGCTGAGCGCCCCCGTAGAGCAGGGTTTTAATTTGTGCACATTCCAAACAGCAGAAACTTCCATACTGAAGCCAGAATGACTGCATATGTTTGGATAAGTGATCCACATATGATTAAAACCTTATAAATTAATAAATAAAGCAGGCACTAAAAGGTGTACTACTAAAACTTTGGGGTTTCCAGAAGTCTGAGAAAGGGCCCAATTTGCTTGCTTTGTTTGATACAGACCTTCCCTGCATGTTAATGGTTGAAGAAAATGAATTACATTCATGATACACATTTCAAGTGCAAGATGAATGCATTTTAGTTTTAAAAAACACATCATAAAGTGATTGGTTTTTAAGACAAAACTTTTTACCTTTTTCAGTGACTAAAAATTCCCTGGCAGAGACACAGATGTGCCATTTTATTTTGAGTTTTATCGCTTGGTATAAAACGATGAGCGCTGCCCATACAATCACAGAATATTTTAATCAAAGAAAAGAAAAACAAGGAGTGGATTAAGCAAGCCATTAATATTGTGTCCGTGTCCACTAATTTTTTTTTCCTCCTAAAAACAAATAGTCCGTTTTAGAGCCTGCAGCTACCTGGCCGAAGGGATTCATTATCCCATGATTATTATGGGAATTCAGACAGCTCCATAAATTCAGATAGTGAAATGTGTTGAAGCAGGAAAGTGATTTCAGATGCAAGGCTTTTTTTTTTTTTTTCTGTACACAGTGTCTGGCTTTTATTTCTAGGGCAAGCATTTCAAATGGTCATTTAGGAATGTGTATCTTCATTGGCAATGTCCACAAGAAAAATGAAAAGGAATTCTGTTATCGCCCACTGATGAACAGAGGAATTGTTTTCAATAAGTGAAGTTATTAGACTGAGGGTTGTGTTTTTGTTTTGTCTGCTCTTTTATGATTTTTACTGAAGAGGATCCAACCTGGACAAGCAAGCAAAACACTCAATTTAAGACTTGCTTCCAGTTTTCACTAAAAAAAAAAAATCTTTGGACCTAATTGTGACCTTTCACGAGGACTTAAGAAAATTCATTTTAGATTGCACCGTTAGTCCAATAGACTTCAGTTTCAGCTATTATAACAGTCAGGGTCTGAATTTTCAGGATTAGGGCAGGAGAGTAACTAAGTAGAGAAAGAAAATTCATGTGTGTGTTTCTAAAAAGAGATTTTACAAACCAAAGGAAACTGCTTTTGTTTATTATAAGGAAATGTTTTATATAATTTTTGACTTCAGGTACTAAATGAGGCTGTGATTTTTCTCTCATCACCCTTGACATCTATCCTGGATTGACTCACTCACTGGTGAGTAGAATAGCCTCTCCTCCTTCCAGGTCTAGACAAGAATCCCTCTTATTCTCACCTGCTAGACTTTATCACGAAAACACACACGTCTCATTTGTAGCAATTACCACTTGTTTTTGTTACTATGCTCTTAATACCCATCTTATTCATTAGGGTGTAAAAATCTATGCCCCATTTCGATAACCATTACAATCCAGACCCTAACATACACACACACGTGCAGAAAGAGTTCTGACATAGTGACTGTTTGACTAAATAAAATGCATTTGCCATAAAAGTTGATGTGAGCTTTCCTACAAACCAAAAATCAAATGTTGGCGATCACATAAAGCAGGGCTTCTTACAAAAAGATTCCTAAGTTAGCTAATAGAGTGACCTAAAAGAACAGATCCCACTTCCTAAAAGCATCACACGCATTTAAAAAGTCTGTCTCAAATTATGAAAAGTAGTAGGAGTGTGTTTTTAAGGAGAAAGGGCTAAAATTCAGCGAGCAATTTCTTTCTAATGGACTCCTGCAATTCTTTAAAGCCTTAATGTCTTGTGTGAGCATAACTTCTCTGCCCGACATTACGCTACCTTAAAAGCCATCATCTTTTTGAATGTCTTTTAAGTCCCCACCTCACTAGTCATCCTTGCTTCTCAGTTCCTGTAAAAATAGGGACATGGAAATTAGTGTCTCGTACTTCCAAGTGTGCAGAGATACTGAACACACCACAATGGCGAAGATCACGAGGTTAAGGAAGCTGTTAGAAAACAGTTGCGATTGAAATAGCATTTCTGTATCCTGGCTCATGGCATTGTGCTGGCTTCCTCATTTTGCTTCCATTTCAGGGTTTCTGGAAAGTCTTTGAGAGGGCTGTAGGCTCAGGGATCAAAGATGAATTTCTTGAAAATAATATAGTCTATGAAAAACTCACTAGACTTATTTGTTTTGTACTGTATTTGGCAAAAAAAAAGTATAATTTTGTGATCTGAAACTCTTTGTCTAAGGTTTGCTTTTACTGTTCCATAATTGTACCTAGAAGAGTGTTACCTATGAGCTTTTAGTGTTTACATTTTATTCTTTTAAAGTTTCCACTTAAAAACAGAAAACCTTAGTCCAGTTTAGGGTTTATAAAAGTGGGAGAATATTTTAAGAACCACTGATAGAGATGCAGGAAGGCAGTATAAACACATAGATGGTGGTGGATTCTCAGATCCTCAGGGGATGAGGCTGGCAATTCTGAATCTCTTCAGAATGGCCCTCCTGCTGGGGTTAATCCTCTTAGCAAAGATGTCTCACAGGTGAGGGTACTGCAGGAAGGAGGGGCAAAACCACTCAGCCCTGATATTTGTCTGAACTTTCCGGCAAGCATTGTGGACTTGGGCAGTTTCCCCACAGCTGATGCTCCAGGTGGTGAAGGGCAGGCTTGCCATCTCTTCTTCCTCCCCATTTCCTTCTGTCACCACAGTGGCTCTCTGGTTCCACGTGGCTTCAGTGGGAGAGCCTCATGAACCATTCAGTTATCTCACACAGCTCCATGACAAGCCGTGGACTTGCCGATCCATATCTCAAGAAGTGAGGAGTACGAGTGAGCGAACTCATTGGTGCATTCAGTATCTAGTATAAATCTGCTCTTCAATTCTCCACCAGACTTCATGACACTCAGAAGCATCAAGCGGTACTCTTGTCCTGGGGTAACTTACAGACAGCAATATTCATATTTGTGCAGATAATACCAGACATTCAAGGACCTACAATGTGATAGATCTCTATTTCCAGCCTCCACTTACCTTTCTAACTAAAAGAACATTATGCTACAGCAGCAAGAACAATGGGATGAAAACAGTAACAGTGAAAATGAGTAACATGTAGCAACTACTTACTAAGAGTTTAATGACTCTGGAAAGGTAGTTCCATATAATCCCACTTTACATATGAAACCGCTGGACCCCAGACAAGTGAAATAACTCACCTAAGGGCACACAGGAAATACACAGCAGATATGAAGGGTATGCCTGGTTGGGTGAACTCTGGGGCCATCATGTTTGGTCTGGTTGTGTGACTTTGGGATAAAGAGTTAACATCTCTGAACTTCAATTTCCTCATATGTCAAATGGGAATACTGATAATACCTAAAGCATAGGGTTGTGAGGATTTAATTAGCCAATGCATATAAACTTTAACTGCTTAGTAAATATTATTCTTATTAATAATCACAATAATAACTATGACTATTGTGATTATTATTTTTATGCTATACTGCTTCTCAAAGTTCTCAAAATCTATGGATTTTCTGCAAAGCATGCTTATATTTACATTTTTACTTATCCTATCTTCAGAAATTCTATATCATTTTTTTAAAGCTACCATACCAAAATCACTCTACTTTTCAGGGTCCAGATTTTCTCCTTGAAATGTCAACTCAGACATCCCCTCCCATAAGAAAAACAGCCTTTGTTTCTTATCTCTTTTGCATTTTTGTGTCACCCACACAGCAGTGGATATGAATCTATTATACTATTGGCTGGACACACAGAAAAACACTGTGGCTTGGACTCATTAATAATCCCCAAAGTCTAGAGTTGTGCTGCCTACAGAGTGAGTGTTCCTTAACAAATTATGAATAGATTAATTTTTAAAGTCCAGGAGATCTCCTGGGTATGCTATTCCTGACTATGAAGTAGAGATAAAAGAAGAAACAATATGGGAAAAGAAAGTTACCAAATAGCTTAATGATGGCCCAAGATAAATCAATAACAGGATCAAAGTGATAAGACTAGGCTCCAATTTTCTGCCTTAAATCTAGAAAGAAATTGATTTTGAAAACTGTGTGTACATCACAATGGTCCAGTGATCAGACGGCATAGGTAACAGCTAACTTGTAATTTGAGTGTCACTTGGCTATTTTTCTACCTACTCACTAATACCTTCCTCATGCCTTCCCTTGGGGTAAAACTGTGTTATCGTAGACTTATTTCTTTGGTTAAAAACACTCTCCTCAAAAAGGCTAGTGACTCGATTTGAGACAGTTGCTAGAAGAATTAGTCATATATTTATATTATATGTTATGTACTGTGTATTATGTATTTCATACATATGCGATGTGTATATATATATTTAATATGTATATCTGTATGTACATATTTTTATTTTCAAAAATATTCATAGTCATTTATATGTGACAGACAGAAACTTAAGTTGAAAATGAGACAAAAGACAGAGAAAAATCAAAATTTGAAAAAATCGCTGAAGTTCTTTAAAACAATAGAAATTATCTCCGATTTTTTAAACTGAAGAACATTGTGATGTGATTCATACGTTCTTGAGAACACGTTCTTGCTGACGTGTCGCTTTGTTTCGCTGAGCTCCTCTTCGAGTGGACCTCTATACATATGATGAGGTTAGAGCAGCTAAGCAGTTCTGCTCTTACGGGTCTCTGCTGATCCATCGTTGACCCATCGCCATTTTCATTGTGAAATACCTAGAAGAATGGATGGGCCAGATATCTTTTGAGAAAATTGTCTTGAATGATTACTTTTCTCGACTAAATTCTGAAGGCTGATAGGGACATGTGTATATTTCCATGCTGCCTTGGGAGGAAATGAGGCGAGAGGGTATTCTGTGTCTTACGGAAGCTGAAGAACCCACCAGAGACACAGCCTAGTTAGAAAGTCATCCCATGTGTATTTGAGATGATCTGATAACTAATCTAACGAAGCCAGGATCTTGCTTAAGTGATCTTTTCAAACTTGCTTTATTGAATAGATAAATAGATGGCAGAAGTTCAAAGATTATAGTCTATGCGGTTTGGATACAATAATTTTAGCCTGAAACTACTTGAAGGTCAGGGCACAGGATAGCTGATGCCTCTCGATGCCCTATTATTAATGAATTCATCTGAATGCTACTTTGTACATGGTGGAGAAATTAACACTAAAGCAACAAAATGTTATCTTATTAAGTAGGATCATTATTTACCATCTGCCTGAAGTCAGGAATACCAATTAGTAATTTTATTATAAGATTATTTGATGTTTAATGATTTTATTTGTAATTAAGTAGCATGTGCATGTGCTAAGTCACTTCAGTTGTGTCTGACTCTGTGCGACCCCTTGGACTGTAGCCCACCAGGCTCCTCTGTCCATGGGATTCTCCAGGACAGAACACTGGAGCGGGTTGCCATGCCCTCCTCCAGGGGATCTTCCTGACCCAGGGATGGAACCCGTGTCTCTTAGGTCTCACCTGCTTTGGCAGGCGGGTTCTTCACCACGTGTGCCACCTGCGAAGCCATTAGGTAGAAGGATTATGAATAATAAAAGCATAATAAATATGTATGAGATAAGTATGCAATCTGATATGACTATTGTATTTTCCTGTACTAGGGGCAGTTTATATATAGTCAAAAGTAGTATCAGATTAAGGAAAAAAAAGAGTCAATTTTTTTTTTAGTCGGAAATTTTAACTTCTCTGCAGGTCTTACCATTTCAGACCCTCAGCAGGGAGTTAAAAAGAACATGAAGTTCATGGGTCAGTAACCAGGGTCTGGTCTTAGGTACACACAGCATCATCTATAAATGATTCCAATGGCCTAAGGCTAATAAAAGGCCAATAAAAACTGCAAAGAATCTGATATTTGTTTCTGATGCATATTACCACAGTCATTCATCGATTCAACAAATATTTGTTGGGTACATACTGTAGACAAGGTCCATTCTACTTGCTGAACATACACTCTGTGAGCAAAGTAGTAAGAGCCACAGACAAGCGTATTTAAAATCTACCTTTGGCTCAAGTACATATTTGCCTGAGCTCCACAGCTGGCATTCGTCATTCATTCACTGAATAAACATTTATTAAGGCCCTGAGCTAAATATCAGGGATATCCCAGAGAACAAAAAGACAGACGTCTTGTCAGCCGGGGGAAGAAAAATAACAGATAAGCACATGTAAATGCAACCCACTGCAAATTGATTAAAGAGTCAGGAACCGTGCTCTGTGATGGAAATAAAGCAGTGGGGTGTGCCTGTGTCACTGCTAACAGAAGATTACTGGGAAAATCCTGCCTGAGAGAATAGTCTTTAAGCTGGTATTTGAGGATGAGAAGGATACAGCCATGTGAGCAGCCATAGGCAAGCATGCCAGGAAGATGGTAGAGCAAGGGAAGCCAGGCTGCATGGAGAGCTGTGCTGAGAAAAAAAATGATCCAAGACTCACCGGGAGACGGGGATGAAAGCTACCAACATGGCCGACCTCCAATACATCATCTTACCTGGAATATGGAAAATGGTTGGAAAAGGGCAAAGTAGAAGTGTGGGGGAACCTAGGGAAGAATGGATAATCAAGAGGGCTTCTTCCTTTTTATTTTATGGAATGGTACCCTGGTGGCTCAGTGGTAAGGAATTCGTCTGCCAATGCAGGAAATGTGGGTTTGATCCCTGGGTCGGGAAGATCCCCTGGAGAAGGAAATGGCAACCCATGCCAGTGTTCTTGCCTGGAAAATCCCATGGAGCCTGGTGGGCGGGCTATGGAGTCCATGCGGCTGAAAACGTACGACTTAATGACTAAAAACAACAATCTGGCTCTTGCTTGTGTAAAGAAAAAGATATATCATGAGGATGAGAATTCAGGGGAGAGATTGGGGTCACTCCAAGAAAGTCCTTGGAAGACTGAGATGGGTAGATTCTTTATTGCCGGGGAGTCGATGGAGGGGGTACTTTATTTGCACAAGAGGAGAGAAACAAGGTATGAATGAAAGAAACAGAAAGAAAGATACTGCCTGAGTATTGTCTCAGTGAAGTACTAGGTAATGTGTGCAGCGGAAACAGGGAGGCATAAAATTTGAGGAGTAAGGAAAGGACATGGTTTGATTTTTCCAAGAAGTGGAATAAGTTTCATCACAGGTAAATAAGTATTGAAACACAGTTCTAAGTGAAACCCTTAGAACAAAACATGCATACTTTTCTAAATGCCAAGGATGCATGAAAGAGATAAGAGAGATGGAAAGAAAGGGAGGGAGAGAGAGGGAGAGAGAGAAGAAGCAATTTCATGGAGGCTACTGAGAAATGATTTTGGACTTTTGGCTACTGTTGAGTCACCTTTTGTGTGGTTTTATTGGACAATTCTCAGTTGTATAATTCTGGACATGGTGAAATCAAATGGCCATTGGATCAATGTTTGTTTTTTTTCCTCCCCCAAGTGACTGATAGACAACTCTTGAGAAAGAATGTGCCTGTGAAAGGTTGACTGTAATGGAAACCTGTGAATTCCAACCTGAGGAAGAAAAAGGAGAAGCTAATGGAAGTGGAGGGGTCAATGGATTAGAGGTTTTCATGACCATGAGTTGGGTTCATGGAAGACTGGTACAGATAAGAACTGAAGCTACTGAGATATTAAATTTTTGATTTTGAGGGTGGATCAGTTTTAGTGTGGGACAAATACCAAGTAACGCTCAAAAGTAAATTTTGATTGATTTAGCAAATGAACTGACACTCTATGATCTTGGGGTAGAAGATGGCTGACCTTTCCAAAGATAAAATGGAGTAAACCCTGGGTCTCTATGTGTGTGGAGTTAATAAAGTTACCTGAAGAAATGAATAATATTTTTAAATTATTTCTTTTCTGCTTAAAATATTCAAATCAACATGAAAGCAGACTCTAATTAGACCCCCACCCACAAAGCAGTTGCTACATATAAAGATGATTATGATCTTTATTTGAAGAACTGGTTTTTAGACCTCCACTACCAAATTCATTTTATCTGTCAAATAACAATTTCCTCCAAAATGTACTCATTATAGAATCTACCAGCCTGGCTTAGGTTCTCCTTTGGGGTTGGAAAAACTTATAATACATTTAAATTTCAACAGCTCTTGTATGGACACTTTCAAATTTTGTTTTACATGGCACCTTCCTAATCTTGTTAAAGATTTGTTGGCTAAATGCTCAACAAGTCAAATGAGGTGTTGGGAAATTTCCCTATCTGTTTGCAATTTAAAACTGATTATAAACTAGTCTCAATCTGCTACTGGGAAAGAAGAGAAGAAAATTCATGCTTGAGGCATCGGAGGAAGTTCAAAAGTTTCTCAGCCCAAATGAGGTCCCCAGAGAAGTTCAAAAATTCCTCATTTTCTTTGCTCTTTGTTGTACTTGTTCTTACAAATCAGTCTTTGATTATCTTAGAAGTTACCCCCGACTCATGTTAGGTCACTTGGATCAGAGAGCTTGTAGACACAACTATTACATCAGAAATGTTCTGCTTTGGTCTAGAAAACACTGTCTGATAGATGCTGGGTGTACCATACGAAGGTCAATGCCACCCTCCTAGAGGACATACTTAAGAGCAAAGCCAACGGATATCCATCTTTAGAGCGGGTATGTTTCTTAGTGTATACTCTTAAAAGTCTCCACTTCTGGCTTTAGGAGCTCTGAAAATAAGGAGTATATTTCTCAATGATCCTGTGAAAAGTTTTCAAATGTTTATCTTTGAAAAACCAGGATTTTTAGTACAAAGTTCTGTCTGTATTCAGAATTCTTTCCCCTTCTTTCTCTTCCTCTCTTACTTTAGTAGAAGTGGATCACCTACCCTTATCTTTGCCAGCCTTTGGGAGCTTCTCCTGAGCTGTCTGGTTCAAGTGGGGGGCGTCCCTTGATGGATTTGCTTCCATGTCCTGGCAGGTGGGTTGTGGTTTGTCCAATGCTTTTACTCCTCTTGCTAAGGTGCATGGTACATTTCAGTACATGGGCTCAGTTCTACAACCTTTTACACTTCTTAGGTCCATCTACCTCACAGCAGAGCTAATTTTTGTGGAGAACTGAAATACAGAATTTGCTGCTGTATGATGAAACTCTAACAGAAGCTACTGACAAATGAATGGAATGGAATTTCCTCTCAGAATATATCATTAGAAAGGCACATATGAATTAAAAAACCCATCAATGAACCCAATCATAGACTTTATGGTAGTATTACATTGTATTGGGTGTAATAAGTCTGAAACATTGTGTGGGGGGTAATAAGTCTAAAATATATTTTAGCTTCCTCTCTCTTCCTGGAGGCAGCATGATAGCTAACATTATAAGGAGAGCCCAACGTGTCATTCTTCTTACGATTTAGGATTTTTGAAAATGAACCATTTTGTCCTGCTTTTACCCTGGAAAAAAGCTGCTCAGTGCTAGTCAACACACATCGTAAGATTATGGAGATGAGAACTCAGTCAGTCAGTAGAAGGAAGGTGCAGGTGTGAAGGGAGGTGTCACACAGACCAAACTTTTCAATATGGTTAAAGGGAATCTCATCTCTGGATACTAGTTAAGCCACTGAATAAGATAAAATGCTGGTGGTGGAGCAAGTTCATTTAGGTGTAGAAAGAGTGGTACTTAAAACAACAACAAGAAAACCAGTAAGAACAAAAAAGAGGTGAAAGAGAGAAATTGAATTAAGAGTTCATAAAAGTTGCTGCAGTCTGTCTCAATGTTTACTCCTCTTGCTAAGGAGGAGGAGGGGATGACAGAGGATATGACGGTTGGATGGCATCACCGACTCGATGGACATGAGTTTGAGTAAGCTCCGGGAGTTGGTGATGGACAGCGAAGCCTGGCGTGCTGCAGTCCATGGGGTTGCAGAGTTGGACACAACTGAATGACTGAACTGAACTGAACTGATTGAAAAGTTGCTCTAAATCCTGCATTTTGACCAATTCACAGCTTGGAGACTCTAGTTGCCTTAGGATGATATCTTCCCAAAGGCAAGGAATTATTAATTCATCCAGTTTCTATTTTCTTCCTATTTCTTAGAAGTTTTACTAAAGACTAGAGACCAGGGCTTCTCTGAAAACAGCCTTTAATTTTAGCTCCAAAAATCTTCCCATCTAGATCTTGAGACCTCTCTGATGGTCCAGAGATTAAGACTTCACCTTCCAATACAGGGGGACATGGGTTAGATTCCTGGCTGGGGAACCACATACCTCATGGCCAAAACACCAAAACATAAAGCAGAAGTAATATTGTAACAAATTCAATAAAGACTTTAAAAATGGTCCACATCAAAAGAAATCTTAAAACAAAAAGATCTAGAAGGGTAAAAGAAGTTACTAGAAAGTAGAGAACTGACCCTATGACAAATATTATATTTCAGAGTTCTGTTTATAACAATATGGCCTGACTATGTCCCGAATACACTTTCCATACCAAATGTCTAGAAATATTGGATAAAATACAGAAACATAATTTTAGGTACATAGTGAAGTTCCCTAAGTATGTGAGCAGGCAAGTGTGTAAATACACTAGTGCAATGTAAGATATTCCCAGAGGTCCAAACTTATGACAGAGCTGAAAACAGACTTAACCGAGCCCTGATGCTTTAGCTCTTCGGGGTTGGCTGTACAGACAGAAGACAAGGCCTTGACCTGTAGAAGATGAAGATAAGAACTTGAGTTTCCCTCCTTAAAGACATACTACATGCTTAGGGAGAGGGAGGTCAGGAAAAGAAGAACTGACCTTTGGAAAAGGAAGATTATAGGGAAATATGTCTGCCTTCATCCTGGCACCAAGTGGAAAATTAATACTTTAATGAAAATTTCTTTCTTCTTTGGCTAATTATCATAATTGCATGACTTATAAAAAATCTAAACCAGGAATTAATTTAAATGACTTATAACATGGCAATGCCCTGGGGCATTCAATGAAGGCAAGAGGGACTCTCTAGAAGAAAACATCCTCAATCCAGGGATGTGAAGATTGTTACTGATCAAAGTCAGCCAATGATATACTTGCAATCCTAAATTATATATGCAATACACGATCAGAGGAGCAGTCATGATTGAAACCAATAGAAACTATAAACAACAGGATATGATCAGCAAGGAATTAAGATATTGTAAAAGACAGTCACAAATAATTTAGTTTAAAAATAAATAAAATACAGAGTATAAAAAGTGATCTAGGGATAAGAGAGAAAATTTTAGTAGATTTACAAAAGAAACAAATAAAATTTCAATAAATAAAAAAGAAAACATTTGAAATGAAAAGCTCAATACTTCATTAGGTTGGTTACGAAGAGCTAAAGAGAGAATTGAAGAAATTGTTGAGAATATGGAAAAAGGGAAAGCAACATATGGGAGAGACATTGAGTTATGAAGTTTCAAAACCTAATACATTTTCATAACATTTCCAGAGAGAGAATAGAGAAAGTTACAGGCAATGCTTATAACGTTAATGGATAAAGTTTATCCATGACTACAGTGATTAAGCCTCAGATTCACTAAATTCTAGGTAGAAATTAGAGAGACATTCATGCCAGGTACATCACAGTAAAACTGCAAAACAACAAAGACAGTGAAAGATTTGAAAAAAGTAACAAAGAAAAGACAAATTGCTCACAAAGAAATGATTCGAATGAGCATGACCTTCCTGACAGAACAGTTGAAGCAATGATATAGTATAGTTATACCTTCAAAGTAGTGAGAGAAAATAACAAACTAGGATTAAAAACCCAGATGAGCCAAAGTCAAGAGAGAGCGCTGAAATAAATTCACCTGCAGGAAAGCACAGAAGAGTCACTAAAGGAAATCTATAGAAGATAGGTCAGAAAGAACAATATTAATCAAAAAATTGTTAAATATGAGGGACTGCAAGAAAATAAGACTGCATAAAACAATAACATAACCATGTACAAAGAAAGAAAGTAGAGAACACTCCATGGTAATGGCAGAGATACAGGAGGATAAAGATAATATCTTTGCATTTTAGATAAGTATTCGTGTTAACACAGATTGCGCATTATCATAAATGGTGGAGAAAAGTGGAATTAAAATAATAACTCAAAGGAAGGCAGAAAAGGAAAAATAAACTAAAAAATGCACAATCAGAAAAATGCAAAATGTTATCACAAACATAATGTAAAATATGTCCATAATCACAATGCATGGCTAAATTCCCAAGCTGTAAGACAGAGCTTTCTAGATTATAGAAAAATATTCAACTGTATATTCTTTACAAGATATACATTAAACCTAACAAAACAGAAACCTGTGCAGAAAATAATATACTGCAAAAAATGAAACATGCTGTAGCTATAGAAATATCAGACAACATAGACTTAAAGGCAAAAAACACTATTAAGGTTGAAGAAAGTCAATATAACCATTTGATTCACTGTGGGAAAAGTTATTCTAAATTTATAAGCACTTAATGTTATATCCAAAAATACTTCAGGCTAAAAAAATGACATAAGATAAAATTGATACATCCGTTACCTTCAGTTCAGTTCAGTTCAGTCACTCAGTCATGTCTGACTCTTTGCGACCCCATGGACTGCAGCATGCCAGGCCTCCTTGTCCATCACCAACTCCCGGAGTCCACCCAAACTCATGTCCATTGAGTGTGTGATGCCATCCAACCATTTCATCCTGTCATCCCCTTCTCCTCCTGCCTTCAATCTTTCCCAGCATCAGGGTCTTTTCAAATGAGTCAGTTCTTCGCATCAGGTGGCCAAAGTATTGGAGTTTCAGCTTCAACATCAGTCCTTCCAATGAATATTCAGGACTGATTTCTTTTAGGATTGACTGGTTGGATTTCCTTGCAGTCCAAAGGACTCTCAAGAGTCTTCTCCAACACCACAGTTCAAAAGCATCATTCTTCAGTGTTCGGCTTTCTTTATAGTCCAACTCTCACATCCATACATGACTACTGGAAGAAACAATAGCTTTGACTAGATGGACCTTTGTTGGCAAAGTAATGTCTCTGCTTTTTAATATGCTGTCTAGGTTGGTCATAACTTTCCTTCCAAGGAGAAAGCATCTTTTAAGTTCATGGCTGCAGTCACCATCTGCAGTGATTTTGGAGCCCCCCAAATAAAGTCTGTCACTGTTTCCATTGTTTCCCCATCTATTTTCCATGAAGTGATGGGACCAGATGCCATGATCTTAGTTTTATGAATGTTGAGTTTTAAGCCAACTTTTTCACTCTCCTCTTTCACTTTCATCAAGAGCCTCTTTAGCTCTTCTTCGCTTTCTGCCATAAGTGTGGTGTCATCTGCATATCTGAGGTTATTGATATTTCTCCCGGCAATCTTGATTCCAGCTTGTGCTTCATTCAGTCCAGCATTTCTCATGATGTGCCCTGCAAGTTAAATAAGCAGGGTGGCAATATGCAGCCTTGACATATTCCTTTCCCGATTTGGAACCAGTCTGCTGTTCCATGTCCAGTTCTAACTGTTGTTTCTTGGCCTGCATACAGATTTCTCAAGAGGCAGGTCAGGTGGTCTGGTATTCCCATTTCTTTCAGAATTTTCCACAGTTTGTTGTGATCCACACATTCATAGTCTTTGGCATAGTCAGTAAAGCAGATTATTCAGTTCAGTTCAGTTCAGTCACTCAGTCATGTCCGACTCTTTGTGACCCCATGAATCGCAGCACGCCAGGCCTCCCTGTCCATCACCAACTCCCAGAGTTCACTCAGACTCATGTCCATTGAGTCAGTGATGCCATCCAGCCATCTCATCCTCTGTCATCCCCTTCTCCTCCTGCCCCCAATCCCTCCCAGCATCAGAGTCTTTTCCAATGAGTCAACCCTTCTCATGAGGTCGCCAAAGTACTGGAGTTTCAGCTTTAGCATCATTCCTTCCAAAGAACACCCAGGACTGATCTCCTTTAGATTGGACTGGTTGGATCTCCTTGCAGTCCAAGGGACTCTCAAGAGTCTTCCCCAACACCACAGTTCAAAAGCATCAATTCTTCGGTGCTCAGCCTTCTTCACAGTACAACTCTCACATCCATACATGACCACAGGAAAAGCCATAGCCTTGACTAGACGAAACTTTGTTGGCAAAGTAATATCTCTGCTTTTGAATATGCTATCTTACCTTAAAGCAAATCCATTACCTTAGTAAAATGTCTTAACACAACTCTTATTAATTGTGTGACTAACTTCAGTACAGTCAAAAATTGCACAAACCTGGACTATTTTTTCCCTCAAAACCAGAGAAGGGCCATTTTTTTGAAGGACTTGTTGGACAATCACAGCAGTTAAGTGCGTAAGAGAACAATACAGCAAGAACCTCAAAAATAATGGAAACATTATATATCTAAATATATGCCTGTTTATAGCATCACCTTCTTAAATGATCGAGAACAAAAGAAGAACACAGAGCCAATTGTCTAACTTTTGATTTTAGAGGAGGACAACAGACTCAGCCTAAAGAGAAAAAAAGGAGGAAAGAAGAACAGTTTTCACAAAGCCCTTCGAGCGGGAAAGCAGTATGGCTCCAGGACAATCATGGGTTTGTGTGGGGCAGTCACAGTGTATGCTTGTTGTCTTCATGAAATCATTAAAAATGCACTTGCATTCTCGAAAGGTGTTCCCGTTTGAAGGATGAATAAAAAGGAAAACAGAGAATTGAAGCAGAGTCTAGGAGAATGTGGTAAAGTGGAGTCTAAATGGTATGGGTTATTTCACAGACCAGAGTGTTTCATAATTCTGAAAGCCAGGAGTCAGAATCCTGAGAGAGGAATCCCAGTATCGTGGAGGATCCCAGCTGCTGAGCCAGATTCAGATTCCATCCTCAGATACCTTGGAGAAGATAATCCAACAGAGTTGGAGCTGAGTTACCCCAGATGCCCTGCAGCTACGATACCTTGCATGGAGCGGGTAGGCGTGAGCGAAAGAGGGTATGAGTACCATGGTAACATAGCTAGGGCTGTGAGACAGCTGAACCTTAGCAAGGATGCTGGTAATAACCAGTTCACTAATAAGCTGGCCAATGTAGAGGCCATTTGGGTTACAAATCCCTATATCAGAATTGAGGAGAGTCTAAAATGAAAGGAAAAGGACATTTCCTCACATATCCCTGGAAACATAGCAATACTTAGTCGTGCTTTTATTTTTGTTTGTTTTACTTTTCTCTCTATTTTCTTCTCTTTTCTCCAAATCAATAGCTTAATCAGACTGTAAAGAAAGAATTGTCTTTTCCTCTTGGACTTGACATGGCAAATTTAGAATCAGAGGAAAAGAATACATTGTCTTTATTAAAGGTGCATCTTGCATGATCAAAAATTTTTAGGACTTAAATCCTAAGTTCACTATATTAAGTTCACTTAAAGCCATTGTTCACTATATTAGGGAATGAAATTGTTGTTCAGTTGCTAAATCATGTCTGACTCTTTGTGGCCTCTTGGACTGTAGCAAGCCAGGCTCCTCTGTCCTCCACTACCTTGAAAATATATACTAATAAGTATAGGAAGATGGTGCTTTCTTGAGCATTAATCAAGTTAAAGGTGAAAAACTTCAGGAGATGATCTTTTATGTTACTGAGATACATAGACTTTTATTAAAGAGAGGGAAAAGGGGTGGATAGGAAAAAAAATTGAACCTTTCAAAAATAGAACAATGAAAAAAACCATGTTAAAATAACTTACACAAAGCTTCTCCCAACATATGAGTAATAGAGTCTTGCCTGATAAAAAGGAACAAATGAAAGACACCTAATCCTGTTAATCTTGTTCCATCAGTGGAGAAGGAGCTGGATAAGAGGAAGCAGTTTGGGGGAAGCACTCAGCGTAATGGAGCAGCTCTGGGCGACAAGCTGAATGCTGATCCGATCAAATTACTTAAACTAAAAACCATGAAGAGAATTTCACACTTTGTCTGGCTAAGAAAACAGTTTTATCAAGTGCACAATCTTAAATGCAATGAGATTTCTTTTTACCATTCTCTTTTCTCTGTCTTGCTTCAGTGGATATGCTACATGGAAAAAGGAAAGGCATTGTTGATGACATTTCACTAAGTGGGGGAAGAACAATTCATGGCATTTAGGTGTTGAGTGCTGAGTCTGGGAAGGTATTGAAAAATCTGAACTTTTCAGTAGGTTGGTATATGAAAAAAAACATGTATTTCCACTCACTTTCTTATGATGGCTTTAATCTTCTCCTCTCATTCACTTCTCCCTTCTCTACTCCCCTCTCCCCTCCTTTTCCTTTTTTTTTTTTGAGTGTTAAAGTCGGAAATCTTGAAATTGATATTCATAAGTGAACTCAGGCATTCTAGAAATTCCTTGAAGCTGTATGCAAAATCTATATTTGCCTGTGTGCAATGTTTTCCCCAGGGATAGGGAAAATAATATTTTTCAGATATTTAAAGTTTTATTTTTTTTTCTGATTAATAAATAAGAACAGAATTGGGCTGGTTGCCTTTTGCTTCACTTTGCTGGGAAGGCCTTTCCTTTTCATGCCCTTCTGCTTCCCTGGGGCAAATTTTTTCATCCACCTGTGAATGAAATGACCAGAATATACAAATATTCACAGAAAACCAAGTGGGAAGTTGAAGATAAGGGGGAAAATATATATCCAAGTTAGCAGATCTGGTTTGTGAATCCAGCATAGTGCCTGAACTTGATCTTCAAAGGCAACTCCCTCTTCATCCTTTGTGGAGACACACAGCTATGATGTGGAGACACACAGCTATGATGTTGAGACCAGGATGAGGTCTTATACCACCTCTGAGAAGGAAACATTCAAGAGGAATAAGTTAGAACCTGGCTTAACTCATGGTCAGTGGGTAAAGACCCTGCCTGCAATGCAGGAGACACAGTTTTGATCCCTGGGTGAGGCAGATCCCCTGGAGGAAGAAATGGCAACCCACTCCAGTATTCTTGCCTGGGAAATCCCATGGACAGAGGAGCCTGGGGGGCTACAGTCCAAAGGGTCACATAGAGTTGGACACGACTAAGCAACTCAGCACACACACAAGGTTAGGACCATGAGGATGGCAAAATGCATCTGGTTCACTGGATATTCCTTCCTGAGAATGTGCAGCTGAAATCTTCATGGCCGGATACTTCAATGAGCTGGACTCGAGCAGTGTTGTCAGACCCACCATCTTGACAAATCCAGATGTTAATAAAGAATTTATTGTTGCTGTTCAGTTGCTAAGTCTTGTCCAACTCTTTGTGACCCTATGGACTGCAGCAAGCCAGGCTTTCCTATCCTTCACTATCTCCCCGAGTTTGCTCAAATTCATGTCCATTGAGTCAGTGATGCCATCCAACCATCTCATCCTCTGCCACCTCCTTCTCCTCCTGCCCTCAGTCTTTCCCAGCATCAGGGTCTTTATCAGTGAGTCAGTTCTTTGCATCATGTGGCCAAAATATCGGAGCTTTAGCTTCAATAGTCCTTCCAAAGAATATTCAGGGTTGATTTCCTTTAGGATTGACTTTCAGTAAAGAATGCTAACTCTCAAAAGATGAGCACCACCAAGCAAAAACCTCACAAACAAAAACAAACAAAAAAAAAACCCTGCTTTTGGTTAAGTCTTCCCAGTTGTCTTGAAAAAAATGAGAACATTCATTGAGAAAGCATAAAATAACAAAAGTTCTCTCCAGATTAAAAAGCTGAAACATATTTCCTAGTAATGATATATTCTTCTCCAGCTCCCCACCCAACCACCAACCTCAACCAGGGAAAGACTTAAAAGACCAAGGTTTTCTTCTTTTTATAAAATTAGTCATCGTGTGCAAATAATCCTGAAAATGGAAAGCTTTTTTTCTAACATAAAAAAGTTATACATGAGTTTTATCTATTTTCCACTTATTATTACCTGTGTTCTTTTCATTATCATTTAGTTTAATATTTTTGTAATTGTTATTGACATTTCCTATTTGATTCATAGATTATTTAGAAAAGCATTGCTTGATTTCTAATGTATTTTTTTGTTGTTATTGATTCCTGGCTTAATTTAACTACTGTCCAAATATATTGTGTGTGAGATTTCAATTTTTTAAACTTTGCTGAGATTAGCTTTATGGCCTTGCGTATGTTTAATTTTAGTGTATCTTTCACTTGCACCTGAAAATTATGTGCAGAATGATCTGGCTGTGTGCGGTGTTCCATGGAGGTCAACTGGATTAATCGTGTTGTTTAAATATTCTATATCCTTATGGATTTTTTTTTTGCTTGGCTTGCTAGCAGTTACTTAGAGAAGTATGTTAAAATATTCCACTAGGATAATGGGTTTCTATATTTTTCCTTTTATTTCCTTCAACCACTACTTTAAATATTTTAAACTTATGTAATTAATAACCCAGGCATTTAGAAACTTTATACTTTCTTGCTTGATCGGCACACTATTGTTTTTTCCTCTTTATTTGTAGTAATGTTCTTTGCCTTAAAATTTAATTTGATGTTGCTTCTGCTGCTGCTAAGTTGCTTCAGTCGTGTCCGATTCTGTGCGACCCCATAGACGGCAGCCCACCAGGCTCCCCCGTCCCTGGGATTCTCCAGGCAAGAACACTGGAGTGGGTTGCCATTTCCTTCTCCAATGCATGGAAGTGAAAGTAAGTCGCTCAGTTGTGTCCAACTCTTCGCAACCCCATGGACTGCAGCCCACCAGGCTCCCCCGTCCCTGGGATTCTCCAGGCAAGAACACTGGAGTGGGTTGCCATTTCCTTCTCCAATGCATGAAAGTGAAAAGTGAAAGTGAAGTCACTCAGTTGTGTCCAACTCTTCACGACCCCAATGAACTGCATCCCACCAGGCTCCTCTGTCCATGGGATTTTCCAGGCAGGAGTACTGGAGTGGGGTGCCATCGCCTTCTCCTAATTTGATGTTAGCACAGCTCTATTAGCTTTCTTTTACTTAATGTTTGCATGGCATGTATTTTTTTTATCTTTTTACTTTAAAATTTCTGTGTCTTTAAATTTAAGGCCTGATTTTTTTGTGTGGAGTGTATTTCAAAAGTTTGTTTTGTATGTAGTATGATGACCTTTTAATACTTTTAGAATTTAATGTGGTTCCTGATATGTTTGGATTGAAATTTACCATTTTAGTATTTACTCTTTGTTTTTCTCACTTTTTTATTTTTATTCCTGTTTTTGCATTGTTTTAGTTAAAATTTCTTTTTTTTATTTTCATTTTTTTTTCCCTATTAGATAGCTGCATACTCTGTGAGTACTTTTTAGTATTTACCCTGGAGTTGACAATAATAATCTTGATTGTAATCTTTATCATAAATGTCTGATATAGATTAATAGATCTGCCACTTCCAAAATAATGAAACTTAGGACAGTTTAAATCTATTTAACCTCTCTATTTGTTGTTATTTGTCATATATTTTATTTATAAAAATTTAAACCCTGTATTATTTTTGCTAGTTTATATAATCAACATTCCAATTTTCTCACATATTTAACCTTTGATTTACTGTTGATATTTATTTTTTCCTTCATTTTTATGCTTCACTCTGAGGTCATATTACTGTGCATGGAAATTTATTTAAGTATATCTTTCAAGGTGATTTGCTGTGGATGAATTTCCTCAGTTTTGTCTACAAATATCTTTATTGAGACTTTATTTTTGATATTTTCAAAGTCATATGAGTCAAAGTAGGCATTTTTCTGAACTTCATGAATAATATATTTTATAATAAATTATTCTATTTTCTCTCGAATTACACTCCCATCTTCTTTCTAGTGAAGAGCACAGGTTTCAGCATTATTTGTCTTCCTTGAAGATAATGTCTTTTTTTTCTGCTCTTCATATTTCTGTTGTTACCATACGATTCTGCTTCTCCTTCAGTGTTTAATTATCAGTTCTATCTGAGTTGCTATTCTGTCGACCTATTAAGTCTGTATTTTGCCTTTTATATTTTATAAAGCCAAACAGTGCTGAAACTTTTCTTTCCATAGCAACCTCTTTTCAGTACTTTATAAAAGTTTTCTTTGAAAGTTATGTACTGAGTTTCTCAATATTTTGTTTTCTTATTTTGATCACATTTTGAATGAGAGTCTGGTTTAAAAAAAATTAATAACTGGGAGTGTACTTCCTCAGACTAAATGATAATTAGATTTGCCTGGCAGTCCAAGCCACCCTGGATTACAGAAGTTTGGGTCTTGTGATTACTCAGGAAATGTATGGGGTTTGTAATCACTGAAGTTTCTTTCTAGCTTGTTTCCTGAAGAAGGTGGTTTCCACCTCTGGGAACTGAAGCAGGTTCCTTCCTGTGCTGGCTCTGGTGTCCCACTTAAAGAAAAAGTAGGGTCATTAGTGCAAAGAGTGATAATGTTGGTGCAGGAGTAACGCCTTAACTTAACCATCACTTCATTGGACGTGACCCACTTCATGTAGCTCCATCATGTTGGTTTTGGGGATTTTTTTCAAGGTTTTGCTCAGAAAATCTTTTTTCCTATTCTTTGTTTTTTCTTTTCCTCTTTTTCTGACATCATTTCTGTGGACTGCATGGAGTTTGCAGATTCTTCAGTTGACTTGAATTTCACTTTCATCCTATCTCCATTCACTTTACGCCTTTCAAAAACTATTTACATTGAGGTCTGCTGTTAGAAGTGTTCTGTTTCAACATTCTCATCAGTTTACTTTTGTACTCATTTTTTATACAATTTTTGTTTTTGTCTCTGAATTTTTCTTTTTTCTTTTTTGGTTGGGAAAACAGGAGGCAGTCTTTTCCAGCAGCTCTCTTGAATGAACTAGTAGGGTCATTTCTTTTAAATAAACCTTTGCTCTGTATTCCACGAAGGCACAGCTGTATGAAAACACTAACTTGGCAAGTTTGTAATTAAGTTTTAATTTAAAACTCATTTGTTATGGAACAAAATACAGTTTAATTGCAAATGATGTGGAAATATTCTCATCAGAGAGTCCTAAGTCATGATATCACAGTCTGTCCAGCTCCACACACTTGAAGAAACAAGTGTCTCATCAAAATCTCTAAATTTGAGAGAAAGAGAGAGAGGGAGAGAGGAGAACATGTGAGCTCAATGGTGACGTTTTTCTAGGCAGATCGTCTCTCATTGCTTATCTATTCAGAAAAATTCTTTAAATGCATATAATTACAATTGTGTTTTCTGTTATAATTAATTGCAATTTAAAATGCTATTTATTTGAGAGAACAAAATTTTATGTTGTACTGAGACCAGCTGAATAATAACCAAAGGCAGAAGTCCCATTGGAAGGGGGAATATTACAGCTCAAAGGTCCCAACTAACATTCCATCTTTATGAAACTCCTAAGAGGAGAAGTCATACGATTTCCTGTCTGACAGTCGTGGCCTCATCTTTTCCTACAGCATCTAAATGGGATGGTTTGAGGAACCACACTCACGACCACAGTCGGTGGGAGGTCCTGTTTTCCTCCCTTTTTCGGGTCACCATCCTATAGTCTGCTGAGGGTCAGGAACCTTGCCTCCCCTGCTCTTGGTGTGCTTTTCCCCTCTCCACTGTTGTTGTTCAGTCACTAAGTCACGTCCAGCTCTTTGTGACCCCGTGGACTGCAGCACGCCAGGCTCCTCTGTCCTGCACTCTTCCAAGAGTTTGAGCAAATTCATGTCCATTGGATCAGTGGTGCTATCTAACCATCTCATCATCTGCCCATCTTTGCCTGAAATGCTCCTTCACCATTTCCAATTTTCTGGAAGAGATCTCCAGTCTTTCCCATTCTATTGTTTCCCTCTATTTCTTTGAATTTTTCATTTAGGAAGGCTTTCTTATCTTTCCTTGCTGTTCTCTGATCTCTGCATTCAGTTGGATATATCTTTCCCTTTCTTCCTTGCCTTTCGCTTCTCTTCTTTCCTCAGTTATTTGTAAAGGTTCCTCAGACAACCATTTTTGCCTTCTTGCGTTTCTTTTTCTTTGGGATGATTTTGGTCACTGCCTCCTGAACAGTGTTACGAAGTTCCATCCATAATTCTTCAGACACTCTATCTACCAGATCTAAGCAAGATACATGATTGTTAATTTTTCAGTCATTGTTTTAAGTGATCTGTTACGGGGGCAACAAATAACTGCTTTTACTATGCAACGAAGACTGTATGATAAAAGACATGTATCCATAGTTGGTTTTGTTTAAAGCTCTCCATTCGAGACTACACCCAGCAGGAAGGACCTTCACTTCTCCCTGGAAGAGGCTGATCAATACATCACCTTCAATGATCAAGTTGCCTTGATTATTGCCTTGATCATTGCCTTTGGAATGTGTCTCCTCTCCTAGAAGCCTGGTAATCATTCATTTCCTCCCATCCCTCCCCTCTCCTCTGCTCTTCATTGCATCCTCTTCCCTTCCACCTCTCCCCTCTCCTCCCCTCCCCTCCTCTCTCTTCTCTTTTCTTTCCTTTTACTTTCTTTTAAAAAAATTCTTTCATTCTTCTCAATAGTATGTTTTCCTTCCTATTACAGACATCCCTGATTTTGAACAAAAAATAAAAATTTTCTCCTTTTAATTATTTTCAGATACATAAAAGAGAGGGATAGCTGTTGATATCATCTCCAAGAAAGCATGATTTATGGGTTCAAACTATCCCAGTGACTACTGGAATCCATAATGCTTCAGATGTGAGCATTCATCTATCGATTGCCTGTAGATCACACAAGCGTCTTTTTCCGTTATCATGTCATAAAGGAGGTGGTGAAAGAATTCCTCTAAAAACCCTGAGTCGACCTGGGAGCTGAGTTAGGAGCCCTTATTGCTTGTAGCTTTGATTGTAGTTATTATTGGTATCACATATGATGAGTCACATTTGAGATAATTCCAGTTACACTTTTAAACTCGAGTAAATAACACTTTCCTTTCTTAATTTACAATGATCAGAATGCTATAGGTTCTTAGGTGAAACAAGTAAAATCATGACTTTAGGTGGCATACTTAAAATTTTATCTTAGGGTAGCTCATTGAACTACTCAGCTTTGGTAATGAATTGGGTGGCTATAGTCTTGGTGGAGTGAAACTAACCAGTCATTGCCAACCTCACCCCAAACTATGGGAACCCCTTCAACTCATGAGCTCATTACATACTCTGGGTCCTTGAATGTTGTGCTGTGCTGTGCTAAGCTGCTTCAGTCTTGTCCAACTCTTGTGACCCTATAGACTGTACCCCGTCAGGCTCCTCTGTCCATGGGATTCTCCAGGCAAGAGTACTGGAGTGGGTTGCCATACCCTCTTTCAGGGGATCTTCCCAGCCCAGGGATCGAACCTGTGTCTTTTACATCTCCTGCATTTGCAGACAGGTTCTTTACCACCAGTGCCACCTAGGAAGCCCTTCTTGAAAGTTACCCATCCTGAGATACCAGTGTAATGAACCAAAGGAGAAAATTGATACCTCTTCACCCCAGGAATCAACAGCAGTGATTCTCCTTATACTTTTCCAACTGTTAATCTGGCCCCTTTTTCTTTTACAGAAAAACAAAGTCTTAGGAATGAAAATGGGATATCTCAGCTGAGCTGTCTCTTATTGCCCCCTAATCATTTGTCCATTCTAATTCTTCTGTGCTTTGCTTAATATCCAGTGATGTCTTGGTTCTTCTGCTAAATGCTTTTTTTTTTTTTCTTTTCAATTTTGCTTTTTTACTGCTGTTGTGTCCATAGCTTTGAGAAACAAAGCTTGCGCAGGATTGCCTAATAAAAATAAACTCTCCTTTATTCCTGAAGGTGCTGTAGATTCCTAATGATTATTGAGCCCACTCTGTAGAGTAGCAATATCAGGGAATTCAAGGGTAGGATTTTTGTCTTGGCCCAAGGCCCTTATCACTGGTGAAAATAATAACGTAAATTCTCTGAAGATTGTCCCTTTGAAATCATTACATTGGATCATCTCCTTTGCACATAAATTATTTACACAGTCTTAAATGTTATGTAGAAATCCAGGGAATAACACTTTTGTTCTCGCCCTTATGTAAGTCTTTGTGCAAGTCAGCCATAGGATGTGCATAAATATCCCAGATACATCCCATGTGCCATTCTCGTTTTGTCTTCTGCTCCCACTGTGTAGGTCGGCAGTCACATGTGCCATCTTATGAGAAGAAATGTGTGTCACAAGACTTACACATGCAGGCTTTGTGGTGACTGGTTTCATCCATGCTGCAAGCAATTTAGCTCAGTCACTGCTGATATTCTTTGCTCCTTGGAAAAAAGGCTATGGCAAACATAGACGAGTATTAAAAAGCACAGACATCACTTTGCCAACCAAGGTCCGTTTAGTCAGAGCTATGGTTTTCCCACTAGTCATGTACAGATATCAGAGTTGGACCATAAAGAAGGCTGAGCGCCAAAGAATAGATGCTTTTGAACTGTGGTGATGGAGAAGAGTCTTGAGAGTCCCTTGGACAGCAAGGAGATCCAACCAGTCCTTCCTAAAGGAGATCAGTCCTGGGCGTTCATTGGAAGGACTGATGCTGAGGCTGAAACTCCACTACTTCAGCCACCTGATGCAAAGAGCTGACTCATTGGAAAAGACCCTGCTGCTGGGAAAGACAGAGGGCAGGAGGAGAAGTGGGCAACAGAGGATGAGATGGTTGGATGGCATCGCTGACTCAGTGGGCATGAATCTGAGCAAACTCCAGGAGATAGTGAAGGACAGGAAAGCCTGGCATGCAGTCCATGGGGTTGCAAAGAGTTGGACACAACTTAGTGACTGAACAACTGGAAAGTCAAAGCCTAAATATCTTTTTGGCTGGAAGTTTTACATTTTTGGCCTGACTATTACGTTGTTTCATCGAGAATGAATAAGAGGCAACTCCCAATGCTGGCTGTATCAGTCATCATTCTTAAGTGAAAGAGATAAAGGCTGGGAGAGGCACAGAGAGAGAACTTTAAGGGGTTGGCTCACATGGTTGTGGGTTCTGGCCTGTGTTAAATCTGTGGGGCAGAGCCTGCAGGCTGGAAATTCAAAGAAGAGCTGACACTACAAATCAACCCAGAATTCCTCAGAGCAGCAGACTGGAAACTCAGGCACGGTTCTGTGTTGCAGTCTTGAGAAGCTTTCCTTCTGTATCCCCAAACCACAGTCTTTTTCTGAAGGTTTTAACCAACTGGGCGAGGCCACCCACATTGTAGAGGGTAATCCATTTTATGCAAATGATTTAAATGCTAATCAAATCCAAAAAATGTCATCATCTAAATGGGGCTTTGACCAAACAACTGGGCACCATAGCCTAAGCCAAGTTGACTCATAAGATTTCTCATCACCCTGGCCTTTAGAGAGGGCTTTGTTCAAACCACCGTGAGATCTGATCAATCTTTAAAATTTTTGTTGAGAAACTGTGTCACAGGCTTTCTAGAATTCCAATTTGATTTTTAAAACTCCCTCTGTTTGTTAATTCTCCTTCCTAACGTTTAATTTTAATTTTTATTTTTTAAGCATTTCCCACCATTTACTCTTGTTATCAAAAATAGTTCAACTCTTCTTGCAAAACAACAAGAAGAATTTAATTTTTAAATCCACTAGTCCTTGCACATGACTGAGCGACTGAACTGAACTGAACTGAGTCCTCTCACTCCCTTTAGCAGAAGTGGGACAATAATTAAGTATCTTATCCAATTCCTATTAACGTAATATGCTTGTTCAAGCAACTTGTAAAATAATGGCCTAACAAAAGGTTCCTGTTAATACATGTCGTGAGGTATGAGTGACACTATGTGACTCTCAATTTGGTTTTAAACTCAGATTTAGGGTTTTTTTTTTTTTTTTTAATGGTTTTATTGAGTTGTATTCTTATGCCCTACAAATTGTCCATTTAAAATGAAAAATTCATGGCTTTTAGTGAAACCATGAAGTTGGACAGTTATCACCACAATCAATTTTATACATTTCATCCCCCAAAGAATCCCTGTACCCATGAACAGTCACTGAGTTTTTCTCTCAATGGCCACTCCCACCCCCACCAGCCTTAGGCACCACTAATCTACTTTCTATCTCTGTGGATTTGCCTACTTTGGACATTTCATTACCCATGGGATCATATCATATGTGGCTGTCTGTGACTTGTCAGATTTAAAATTTCAGCTTCATATCCCAGGTGATGCTAGTGATAAAAAATCTTCCTGCCAACACAGGAGACTTAAGAAGGTTCGATCCCTGGGTTGGGAAGATCCCTTGGAGGAGGGCATGGCAACCCACTCCAGTATTCTTGCCTGGAGAATCCCATGGGCAGAGGAGCCTGGCGGGCTACGGTCCATGGGGTTGCAGAAGGTCAGACGAACTTAAACGACTTAGCACAACTTAACACGCATAAGATATACATCATTCTAGTATCCTAGAGTCTTTGTTCATTGATTCATTCAGCCACTCATTTTTGAGCTTCTGAATTGTTCTAGGATCTATGCCTGGTGTCTGAAACCCATGCTGAAGTGACAAAGCTACCCTTACGAAACTTACAATTTCCTGGGGAGGGTAGACATTAGCCACATATTCAGACAAGGAAATGCAACCCTATGTCATTGCTTTGGTGCTCAAAGTGGAAGGCATGCTACTTTCCAAATTTCTAGACACAGGGAAGAACATAACATATTCTGGCTGTCAGTGAGTCAGTGCTGTCTCTTTTACTTTGTATTTACAATGTTACTAGCTGGTACAGGAAAACAACAATTTTTCCTCTTTAGCATTCTACTGTCGGAGAAAGCAATGGCACCCTACTCCAGTACTCTTGCCTAGAAAATCCCATGGGCGGAGGAGCCTGGTAGGCTGCAGTCCGTGGGGTCGCTAAGAGTCAGAAACGACTGAGCGACTTCACTTTCACTTTTCGCTTTCATGCATTGGAGAAAGAAATGGCAACCCACTCCAGTGTTCTTGCCTGGAGAATCCCAGGGATGGGGGAGCCTGGTGGGCTGCCGACTATGGGGTCGCACAGAGTCAGACACGACTGAAGTGACGTAGCAGTAGCAGTCAAAGGTTCAGTCAAATATGTTGGCATACCTCCCCCAACCGACTGATTATAAAGATCTCATTTTCATGCCTGGAGAACAGAGCAGAAGATGGAAGGTTGGAGGGCAGGAGATGCATTTTATCACCTATCCAGAAGGGAGGATCCAAACTCAGTTATGGAGAAGAAAGTCAGAGTCGCCTCGTGGTGTGCCATCCCCTTGTGTGAGCACAGATTCTGTGGTCAGCAGCAGAGCACCGCTGTGGACAGCTTTGGGACCATCTGATCTTTCTTGGTTCAGAGGAAGGAGGACCAGCAAGGTCTTGCTCAGGACCTTAGTTGTATGGAAGGCATCTGAGCTGCCCCACTGCTCTGGGCTTGGACCGATTCCTTTTTAAATTTTTAATGTAGTATATGAAACAACAAGGTGGTATATGAACATATATATTATTTACAAACATTAATAATAGATTATATACCTTTCAGCTCTCGACCAACTTAAGCCCTAAAACAGTGAAAAATGACATTGTATCTGCCTATGTTTTCATCCCTGATCACATCTTTCCGCCTTTCCCCAGAGGTAACCACACCGCTGAATTTTGTCTTATCCATCTTTTGCTGCATGTATCACTACATATGGTTTCCCCAAAAGCCTCGCTGAGCATGCGGCTTCTGTGTGAGTTTCCTGCGCTCGCTTTATTCCCTCAGGACTTGTCACTTGCCCACTCTCAGAGGACTCTAAGAGAACAGAAGCTGAGTCTTAAAGAGGAGTCTGTGCGGTTTAGGAAAGGGGAATTTCAAGAGCCTGATCAGCATTCTATGTGGACACAGAACATAGAATGTTGCAAAAGTTGAAAAAGCACAGATGAGGGCCAAGAGACCCTGAACGTCAATATTTCAGAGAGTGAGTTGGTAAGACAATGATCAGCACGATGGAGTGTTGGAAAATGGTGAAGCTCTGCAATCAGGCAAGACTGAGTTTGAATCTCAGCTTGCTTTTTCCATTAGGAGCTGGGTATCCCCTAGGAGTGAACTGACCTCTCTCAACCTCGATTTCTTCAGTGGGAAAGAGGGTATGCTTCTCTCCTGAAAGTTGTGAAGACCTGGCATTTAGTAAGCCTTCAATAAAATATTAGCCTATTTTCCTCTGTGTAATGCCTTCTTAAGCCCCAAATTCCGACCATCGCTTCTCTCTGTTTCCCATTTGTTTTTGGAGTATATCATAATCTTTGTCTTGAATTTGTCATCTTTGTTTGCACTGCCAGACCAAAGTATGACGATTTTATCCAACTCATTATTTTTTTAGCCCCATTTCCTGCCAAATCTTACGTTGTTAAGTTACTCTGTCATTTTGCCTGTTAGCTCCGTTAGTCTTTTCGGCATTTTTGCTGTTTCTCAAAAATAAAGTTTAGTTTTCTCTTACGCCATAAGCAAGTGACAACATTAACATTTAACACCTGTGATATACAGCATCAGGAAGAAGGAAAGTGTCAATATCAGATTGATTCTGCTGGAACCGAGGGCTTATGAGGGACGTGATCACATGTCTCCCATCTCAGGGCGGCTGTGAACTTGACCTTTGGAAACATTTGGCTACATTTCACTGTGGTGTGTCACAGAGAACTTGGGTTTAGCTCTGTGGTTTTTGTGCCTCTCGTGCGGACCTGCAAGAAGTCAGCTAATATACAGACCTGGTAGGTGACGGAACCATGTGAGTATTTCAGATTCAGAGGAGGATGTGGAACTGACACAAAGCATGATTATTATTTCCTGCAACAAGAGCTGCATTAGCAAGAGAGAGGTGATAATGCGGTGACAAGTCAGAAAAATGTTGGCAAGATCTTGGAGAATAAAGTTCTCCTTAATATATTTTCTTTTATGTAGCTGTGCTTGTATCAGCAAATTCTTTAAAAAAAAACAACCAAAAACCCAAAAACTGAAGATGACAAATTTTGTAGGTCAAATGTCAATATTGATCAAAATGTTAGAACGTGCAATACTCTTCCAGGACATATGTTATTGATTTACTTTATTGAGTTTCTACAGGTCTATTAGGGTTATTCCTTGGTGGGTGTTTTACATCTGAAAGCACAATTAAAATCCATTTATAATATCTGCTCAAATATAACATCTGCAGATAACAGCCACAGAAGTTCCCCTCCCAAGCCAGCTTTTGATAAAAGACACATAACTTTGTGTGTACACATGTGCAACTTGTCTTACTGAGGCACCTGGGAGAAGTTTGTAAATCAGTTGCCAAATGTAGGGGGTGGGAGGCAGGAGGGTGGGCTTTCCAATAAAGGTCAGAGGACATGGTTGTGGAAGCCTTAGGGATTTTTTAAAGCAGGTCTGTAAGATAGGAGGTTTCTTACTGTTGGTGGCCCCAGGGCTTCTTGGAGATTATAAGACACAGAGGGAAGGGACACTTACATAAACTCCTTTGTTTTTTGTTCAACTGATAAATTATTTTTAACATTTAACACATATGACTACAATGTATAAAGTAGATAACTAATGAGAATCTATTGTGCAACACAGGAAGCTCTACTTGATGCTCTGTGGTGACCTAAATGGGAAGGAAATCCAAAAAAAGAGAGGATATATGTACGTGTTTAGCTGATTCACTTTGCTGTACAGCAGAAACTAACACAACATTGGAAAGCAACTATACTCTAATAAAAATAATTTTCAAAAAGAAAAATTGATAAATCACTTTTTTCTAAAGAAAATCTGTTGCTTGGAGAATAAATGCACCCTAGATTGCAAAAACCTGAACACACAGGGAGCATATAAAATTAAATATTCAAGTTAGCCATTAATGTATGGCCACATTCAAGATGCTTGAGGCTGATGTATGTTTATTTATCATACATGTCTCATAGATGTGCCTCCTGTGATGTGAAGTATTAATTCTTTGTCTGGGCCCCAAGCTGTGTGCTTCCTTTATGATGACTCTACTGTATTAATGAATGCCCTTTGAGTATGGAATTGTTCAACAAGTTCATAGGAAGTTAAGAAGTTTGGGGAAACGAGAATTAAATCAATAAAAGAGAAAGACGAAACAAGTATCTACAAAAGACTCGGCAAGGATGGAACATTTACTCCTCTGACAAATGACAAAGTAGGTGATCGATGCTCAAGCACTGATGCAATTTTTCTTCTTTATTCTCTGTCAATATTAGTGTAAGAGACACAGCTGAAGACCAGAAGTTAGACGAACTAAGTTTTAGAACAAGCCCAGCTCCCAATGTCTTAGTTTCCTTATGCTCCTTTTCTGTCATATGAAAGTTGAAATACACAGTTTACCATCTTTTATTATGAAAACAGTATCTTAAACATACACGAAAGTTTACATATTCCCAGACTGGTAAATGAACTTAACGTGAAATTAATTATTCTGTGTCCATTGTTCTGTTGATCGATTAGTCGGTGAACCACATCCAAAGCATGAACAAAGCCACAGCTCCTATAGGCGCAGGTAGTGAGTGAGGAAATCGTGGCTCAGGTCACAGCCCGTGACTTAATGATCATAAACCTGTCCAGCGTGTTCACTGTTGATTTCTGGCTATAGAGTTCAAATGCGAGAATCTATGATCAAAAACAAGAGTCCTAGAATCTCTCAAGGTAGTCAGAAGAAGGGGAACAACAACCAAAAACAGCCAAATGATCATCAGTTTCCAATTTATTTGATGTGAAAATTCTAAAGATTATGTGCATGGTGAATTATAATAGGAAATTAAAAATATAACTAACATACTGATGAAATTATTTAACAGTTGATTCAGATCATCTTCTTTCTGAGGTTTTGGAGTTTTTGTTGTATTTTTGAATACTTAGAATCCACAACTTACAGTCTTGGAGTTTCTTCTGACCCTCACCCAGGCTCCTCTGCCTTTTCTATCACATTGCATTTCAAATCCAATCATTTTTCACTTCCCAGGGCCCTTTTCTTCTTCCCCTTCCTCTTCAGTTAATTCTCTCCTGCTCATGACCTGTCTTATTTCAGGCTCAAACAACCTTAGTTCTCCAACCAGGAATCGTTCCACACCCCTTTCATTGCAAGCCTGGAGTCTTGACCACTGGATCTCCAAGGAAGTCCCATGCTGTGTTATTTCATCAGGACCACTGTGGTCTTAGGTGACACATGATTTTACCATCCAAACAAAGGAGTTACCTCCTGAAAGCTGCTTTTTAAAAATAAACTTCAAGGAAATGTATCATGTGGCTTGATTTGGTCATTGACTAAATAGGATTTTGACTTTATTCTCCCTTAGTTATTATGCATATGAATCGGCACACTTGAATGGGAATTTCCTTTCTATGAATGGACTCAGTTTTGAATGATGAGCCACTGATCAGGAAACACTGAACTTCAGGCAGATGCAATGTTGCTACCCTTTGCACATTTATATTTAAAGCATGATATTGTGCTCATATTAGTTATTTTGCCATATGCTCTTGACTTTCTAAAGATATACTTGCTCAGAGAATTGATACAAGTGAAATAAAATCTTTCTTAAATTCACCCAAGTATCAAGATCATTTCTAATCAAGTTTCTTGTACCACTGTGTACCATAATGACATTCATTTAACCCATAGGTTATAGAGAAAAAATTAGGATAATGACTATACCAAAAGTAAGAATCACAGAAAATTCGTAATTGATCAGGGATTTTACACTCTTCCCCTCTTCTAAAGCTCACACCTCCATGAAGTGGGCATTTATTAGTATCCTAATTTTGAGGTGGGGGTTACAGGCTTGGCAATTCAATAAATTTGCATAAAATCACATAAGTAACAATAGCGAAAGGAAACTAAATACCCAGACCACATGTTCTGAAAAGAGTATGCTCCCCTGGTTCTGCAAACTCGGACTTGAGGACCGACACAGCAGCCATACCTGGTGCTTGACTGAGGCACAGCCTCCTGTAGGTGAGCGGTCAGTTCAGAGTGCTGTGCTCAGGACTTTGGACTTCCCAGGTAACTCAGCGGTAAAGAATCTGCCTGACAATGTAGGAGATGAAGGTTCAATCCCTGGGTTGGGAAGATCCCCTGGAGAAGGAGATGGCAACCCACTCCAGTGTTCTTGCCTGGAAAATCCTATGGACACAAGAACCTGGTGGGCTATATAGTCCATTGGGTTGCAAAGAGTCGGACATGACTTAGCAACTAAATGATAACAAAAATAGGACTTTGTCAGTTTCCGCACTGAAAGTCCGTTATCCCAGAAACTCTTTAGTCATGAGGAAACCCAGGAGGTTTATCATCCTGATTTCAGTCTCTGCCCCTGAATTGATGGTTCAGGATCTGCACTCTAAACATCCTCAAGTGACTAAGATGCACTTGATGAATGGGAAGCATTGCTCTTTAAAATTTCATTCATTTAATGAATATTTTCTGAAAAGATTTCTGGAGGAGCTAAATCTTGGGAACCAGCTACCATTCTTTACCTTGACAACAGTTCAGCTGGCCTAGTCATACACAAGACTCATATGGACTAAAATTCGGGTTATGGATATTTGGAAATTCACCTGTCATAAAGAAAGAAGCTGTCCCATTCTCAAGAAGAGACATTAAACTATTCAGAGTCATGATCTGAAATCATGATACTACGAAACCTGTTACAACAAAAGAGAGAAGCCTGTAGGAGTATTCCTTCTGACTATAACAAGAAGGATGAAGGCTGTCAAAAAACTGTAATTTTAACAGAAAGGTGACATATAAATATGTTGATATGGTACAGAACATACCTGACGTCTGCACTGCGAGTCTCGGTTTGTATTCTCACTGGATTAGGAAGCTGTATCACTTTATTAGCGGAAGCCGCACTGTCATACCCCAGTTGAAAGGATAGGGCTTGTTTAATAAGCCTTTCATATTTCACTTGTACACTTTTATGCCTAGGATTTTTACAGATACATTTTTCCCAGCAGGAGAAATCTCAGGGGACATACCAAGAATATTGAGAAAGTTGGCAATGACCATTTCTATCTTATAGCAGAGATTAAGAACAGTCAGACCTGGAAGAGACCTTGGGGAAAATCGAGCCCATTTATTTTATGAATTAGGAAATTGAGACCTATCAGAGTGCAATGACTTCCGGCGGCCATCCAGCAAGTCGACAGTGCAAACAGGCTCAGAATTGAGTGCGGTGGACAGCGGATCTGACAATATTGGGTTTACCTCGAGTGTTCCTCATGTTACTTGGAACATAAATTAATAGCTGTTACACTGAAAGAAAATTCGAGACTCTTCCTGAAAACTTGCATGATTGCAGATGTCTATTTAGGGGAATGTGGACTGTGATATGGCAGACAGGGGAGGGGTGATTTTCTTCCTTTTCCACTACTAATCAACAGTGCAGAGTCAGTCAGTAACAAGGAGTTGGGACCTCAGAGAATGATGCTCCAATTTGATTTAATTTTTAATCTTAGGAAAATTAATTAACTCTTCTGTATCTTACTTCTATTATTTGGAAAGCAGTTTCAAAAGCAGTTCCCACCCCCGACTGAGAGGATTATTGGAAGGAAGACAGACATGGCTACTGTGTGTCTGATGCCTGCCGCTACAAAGCAGGTAGCCAGGGATCTTCTGATAATTACGTAAATGTTCCTGCTAGGAAGAGAAAGGGGGTTCTCGAAGGAGCGTCTATGGCAGGAGAGGGAACCGGCCTCAGGGAGAAAAAGGGAAGGAAAAATAAACTGTGATCCACATTGAAGAGTCCTCACTCAAAGTCAGAAAGAGAGTGGAGGAAGTAAAGTGTTGAAAAGTTGCACAAGTAGTGAGGTTGAACATTTTTAAGAAAGAAAACTGCAGACTGGATAAGGAAAGTAGGGCATGTTTAGTTCTCTGCAGAAAGAATGAACGGCTCATTCGGATTCTTAAATGAAAGAACTTTAAAAAGAAAAAAAAAAAAAAACCACAAATGATTGGTCTTTAGGAAGATTTAAACAGAGGTGTGCAAGGATCCATAAAGTATTTTTATTTTTTCTTTAGGAAAACCTTGATTAGAAAGCCACTGGAAATAATATAGAAAACCTTAGCAGTCAGAGATACCAAGCATAAAAAGCATACGATGACTGTGATTTATTTGTAAATGAAATTTCTGGAGAAGTAAAGGAACGTTGCTGGCTTAAACAGCACCAAAATGCCACGAAGCAATAGCAAGACGAGACTGTTTACATACCATGTACTAATGAAATGCTTGCTAGAGCCGGCATATGCTTGTAATTAAAGGACATCAGGAGGTTAGGACAAGTGAGTAAGAAACTGGATGACTTTAGGTGTAGACAGCGGGATATAGTAGGAGGGAGACAATTCTGGCCTTGAGGAATGAGAATAAAAGATTTATTCTGCAACCACTCCCCTGTGAGTGCCAGGGGACATACTGACCATCTAGACACTGGCTATGAATGAGGAGCCACATATGATTCAAGGGTGGGAATCGCTCTGCTCTCAGAGCACGAGGTGGGAGGCAAGGCGTGGAAACACTTCACACTATGTAAGCTTTGTGCTAGCAAGGGGAGAGGTCCTATGGCCTATAGTCAGAACAGAATTCAGGGGACATTCAGGAAGAGAAGTCCATATGGAGGCAATAATGCCAAACTGGGTTTGTCTAGGACTTGCTGTACTAACAACAGGCATTCATCGAAACACTATACTTTAAAATTTTTTAATTGGAGGGTAATAGCTAGGAGTCGGACACGACTGAGCGACTTCACTTTTACTTTCCACTTTCATGCATTGGAGAAGGAAATGGCAACCCACTCCAGTGTTCTTGCCTGGAGAATCCCAGGGATGGGAGAGCCCGGTGGGCTGCTGTCTATGGGGTTGCACAGAGTCGGACACGACTGGAGCAACTTAGCAGCAGCAGCAGCAGCAGCAACTTTATCTTTCCTGTAGTTCAGACGGTAAAGAATCTGCTTGCGATGCAGGAGACCCGGGTTCTATTCCTGGGTCGGAAAGATCCTCTGGAGAAGGGAATGGCAGTCCACTCCAGTATTCTTGCCTGGAGAATTCCATGGGCAGAGAAGCCTGGCAGGCTGCAGTCCATGGGATCGCAAAGAGTCAGCCACAACTGAGTAACACTACACTAAGTGCTTTACTGCGCTAACACTACACTAACACACAACTAAGTGTTGTGTTGGTTTTCGCCATACAACAACGTGAATCAGCCATAGGTAGACATATGCCCCCTCCCTCTTCAATCTCCCTCCAACCCCCACTCTATGCCATCCCTTAAGTCATTATTATTATTGATTGTGACTCATTGAACTATTGATGAATAATTATTGATTCACTGAATCACTCTTATGCTGTTACTGGTACAGAAAGTTTACTGAGACTGCAAAGTACTTAAGATGGATTCTTTAATCTTTACAGTAACCCCAAGGGAGGGTCTATTATCTTCCTGTTTTACAGCTAGGACTGAGGCTCAGTGAAGTCGGCCAACTTCACCATCACACTGGAATGACATCGGATCGGACCTGGATGTGAACCTAGCGTGTCTGCAACCAGAACGTGTTCCGTAACCAGGCGAGGAGAGGCGGTGCGGTGCAGTGGTTAACAACACAGATTTTGCAGCCAGACTGCCTGAAGCAGGCTGGGTGTGTAGCTCAGGTAAGTTCCTTGACCTCTCTGGGCCTCAGGTTCCCCTCTCGCAAATGGTTTGTCATGAGGAATATGCTAGTTAACCTGCATTAAGTCCTTAGCACAGTTCCTGACCTGTAGTGATTGTTTGACAAACATTGGCTGTGGCTACGCTGCTTTCCAAGGTTGAAGACACATTAAAGACAGAAAAGAGACCTTGTCTGTGCAATTATACTCTGCCTTCCACTCACTGATTGTTCAAAAGGGAGTCTTTGACCATTCAGCGGATCCCACATCGGTTTCCTCACATAGCCACTCCTCTGTCTCTGGTAACTTCAAGTTCATACTGACTCCTACAAGATGCCTGCCCCCTGCCGCATCCTGCTGTAGTCACTGCTCAATTGGAGCTTTGATTTGCTTTGCAAATACAGCTCTGATTTTGCCATTTCCCCTCCAAATATTCTCAAAGTGTCTCCAAAGCTGCTGAAATAAAGTCCCACCTACACAAATTGGCTATCACCATCAGGACTTGATTTTCTTCCCCACTCTGATTTTTGAGGAGTCCTCCATGCTCACCTCCCTCTTACCCCCACAGTTCCTGCTGACTTGGCCCTGTCAGCATGTTCATGGATTCCTCAACACAGCTTGAGTTTCCTTTTAGACACACCTCTCTCCATCTCCATGGCATTTTCCTGACCCCTTCCGCACCATCCTGCAATGAAGCTTCTCTCTTCCTAACCTTGTAGAGCATATCATCTTGGCCATTCGATATTTGCAAAACAGAACCTTCCATGTAAATTCTGTATGCTAACATCTTATTTCAGATATAATAATAAACCCTTGGAGCATTAAGAGGACACTTCTTTGCCTGTAGGCGTTAAGTGTGGGTAAGTAACTTACATGAAACAGACCAGGAAAAGGGGCACAGAGGTGAATCTCTAAAACTAATGAAAAACGTATGAGATAAGCAGATGAAAAATCAGGAATTCATGAAGATTTATGTAACTGGTTGAAGCACGTGGTCAGCTGAAGAAAGCCCAAGTTAAAGGACTTTAGTCATCAAAAGGAGATTCCCTATCACCTGTGAGAGGACCCAGAGCTTAAGAAGACCCAGGAGAAACTGAAATGAGGATACCAAGGGCTCTATGTTCTAGGAAACATGAGCTGAAAAGAGTCTGTGTAACTTGTACGGGAACCATGTGCATACATGCTAAGTCACTTCAGTCATGTCCGACTCTCTGCGGCCCCATGGACTGTTGCCCGCCAGGGTCCTCTGTCCATGGGATTCTCCAGGCAAGAATACTGGAGTGGGTTGCCATGACCTCCTGCAAGGAATCTTCTTGACCCAGGGATCGAACCCAGGTCTCCTACATTGCAGGCAGATTTTTTTACCCCTGAACCACCTATGAAGCCCATGGAAACCACAGAGAAGGGCAAATTAGAGAAAATGTACCATTAAAGATGGATTCAATAGGCAAGACCTGGACTTGTTCCATGAAGGGTGGAGTTTATCAGGCAGATGAGTGCTTCAGCCCAGGAATGATGTCAGTGGAGGTTATCAAGCGAAGTGATGCTCTGCTGTTCAGGTGTGAAGTGTCCAGCTCTGTGACCCGTGGACTGCAGCACACCAGGCTTCCCTGCCTTTCATTATCTCCAAGAGTTTGCTCAAACAAATCCATGGAGTTGGTGATGCTTTCTAACCATCTCATCCTCGGCAGCCCTATTCTCCCTCTGAGTTGGCCTCATTTGGGGGGCTTTGAGGGTAGGGGAGTCATATCAATGTGTATTTTTTTCCCTTTCTCCTTTCCCATTCCACTGTAACAGGAGAGTCCATAGGCATCTCTGGGCACAACCAGGAACAGAGCCTGCAAGCTTTCCTCCCACCCCCATGAGGCTGGCAGGCGACTCAAGTTTCGCCTGAAAAATTATCATGAAAAGACACAGGAAGATAGTGAGGTTTGTGAATTCTCTGCCAAACCACACATGCAGGTTCACAGGAGGAAATATATTTGAACATTATCTCCATTTCTGGCCACCACAAGATTAATGTTCTGAGGGAACTTCTGCTGCCTCACAGGAAAAAAAAAACAAAACTGACCCCAGCAGGGATCGCCAAAATACAAATTACATATGACATAAAGGATTGAAGTCTTTCTGTAGGAAGGGAGAGATGAGATCCATACCACATGCCCTGAGAATTCACTTCCAGGAGAAAATATACAGCAAACTGAATTGGGGGAAAATGATTCCCCACTGAGAAAAAAAAATTGCTGATATGGTGGGGTGTGAAGAAAGAAGTTTCTCTGAGGTGGCGGTTTGCTTTGGAAAGGAGGGGATTTAGAGCAGGATAAAGAAACCCAAGAGTGGAGCGGATGATTAAAATGGTGAGGAGAGCTCTTTGGTGGGAGAAATATTTAAAAAGATAGAGGAAAGACGGTAAGGGGTGAAAAGAAAGCCAGGCAATTTAGAAAAGAAATCGGTTCTTGGAATGGAGAGAATGTCTTCAGAGATACACGAGGGAAAGAGAAATTACCTGAATAACAGATAAAAAACAAATGAGAAAAGCCTGCTTTCGTGTGCTAGGGTAATCGAGAAGGTGGCTGATGATAAATCTGAGGAACTGCTGGTTATGTCACAGAAAGTATTGTCTGAAGAAGGTCACTAGGAGGGTTTGTGTTGTAATTTGTAAATGGACATCTGTTAATTAATTTTACTGGATATTTGTTTAATGAAAGTGAGTGAGTTTTTAGTGAAAAGTATTTGCTAATTCAATTCTTGCTAGATTTTGTTTTTTAATATGTGCCTTAGACAAATGTTTTCAGTTGCACAGAAACAAATAATTTCCAAGGAAGCCTAGGTTAGGTCTGGGTAGGATGAAGACAGGTACCGCTTGTTCTAGGGACCTTGATTTAGTCATCTGTGCACAATTAGGTCCTGTGTGGCACATGGTAGCTGCTCAGAAAGCTCTCCTTCAGGTATATAAGCAAAACAAAAAAAAAATAGGACACCAGTTCAAAAAGATACAAGCACCCCAGTGTTGGTAAGTTCACAGCAGTGATATTTACAATTGCCAAGAGGTGAAGTACTGGAGTTTCAGCTTCAGCATCATTCCCTCCAAAGAAATCCCAGGGCTGATCTCCTTCAGAATGGACTGGTTGGATCTCCTTGCAGTCCAAGGGACTCTCAAGAGTCTTCTCTAACACCACAGTTCAAAAGCATCAATTCTTTGGCACTCAGCCTTCTTCACAGTCCAACTCTCACATCCATACATGACTACAGGAAAAACCATAGCCTTGACTAGATGGACCTTTGTTGGCAAAGTAATGTCTCTGCTTTTGAATATGCTCTCTAGGTTGGTCATAAATTTCCTTCCAAGGAGGAAGCATCTTTTAATTTCATGGCTGCAGTCACCATCTGCAGTGATTTTGGAGCCCCCCAAAATAAAGTCTGACACTGTTTCCACTGTTTCCCCATCTATTTCCCATGAAGTGATGGGACCGGATGCCATGATCTTCGTTTTCTGAATGTTGAGCTTTAAGCCAACTTTTTCATTCTCCACTTTCACTTTCATCAAGAGGCTTTTGAGTTCCTCTTCACTTTCTGCCATAAGGGTGGTGTCATCTGCATATCTGAGGTTATTGATATTTCTCCTGGCAATCTTGATTCCAGCTTGTGTTTCTTCCAGTCCAGCATTTCTCATGGTGTTGAAGCTGAAACTCCAGTACTTTGGCCACCTCATGCGAAGAGTTGACTCATTGGAAAAGACTCTGATGCTGGGAGGGATTGGGGGCAGGAGGAGAAGGGGACGACAGAGGATGAGATGGCTGGATGGCATCACTGACTCGATGGACGTGGGTCTGGGTGAACTCCAGGAGTTGGTGATGGACAGGGAGGCCTGGCTTGCTGCGATTCATGGGGTCGCAAAGAGTTGGACATGACTGAGTGACTGAACTGAACTGAACTGAAAGCAACCTAACTGTCCCTTGACAGATGAATGGATAAAGAAGATGTTGTACACATATACAATGGAATATTACTCAGCCATAAAAAAGGATGAAATAATGCCATTTACAACATTTGGATTTGGAAGGCATCATGCTAAATGAAATAAGTCAGACAGAGAAAGACAAATACTATACCATATCATTTATATACAGAATCTAAAAAATACAGCAAACTCATGAATATAGCAAAAAAACAAGCAGACTCACAGACATAGAGAGCAAACTAGTGGTTATCAGTCTGGAGGGGGCAGTAACGGGGCAGGAAAGTGAGAGGCACAGAATACTAAGTATAAGACAGTCTCAAGGACGTATTGTACAACATGTGGAATATAGTCCATGTTTTGCAACATTTAAAATTGTATAAAATTAAAAAAAAACCATAAAGTTAGACAAATCTGGATTTGAATCTAACTTAAAAAACGTAAAAAAAAGAAAGTTCTCTTTCCACTAATAAGCCAGTAGGAATGTGATGATTCTATCTTCAATATCATCATGTAAAGTAATTAAAAGAGAGAAAGGGAAGATGTGTAAGTTATGTACTATGCATCGACAGGAGAGAAAGCATTTTTCTTCTTATCTTCATTTGATTGTTTGAAGAGAAGAGGCACGCAGGCAGTGTTACATCTACTTTTACTTCTGGGCTCGTCTGAAATTCAGATTTCTTTCTCTAATCCCTCTGGTCCACAATGACTGAGTCCTCACGTTATTCAAGGCACATTTTACGCACAATTTTGAGCATCCTGAGCACGTTTCTCCGAGTCTGACCCCACTAGGCTGCCCAGGTGGCACCAGTGGCAAAGAATCCGCCTTCCAATTCAAGAGATGTAAGAGACACAGGTTCAATCCCTGGGTTGGGAAGATCCCCTGGAGAAGGAGATGGCAACCTACTCCAGTATTCTTGCCTGGAAAATTCCATGGACAGAGGAGCCTGGCCACAGTCCATGGGGTTGCAAAGTGTCGGACACGACTAAAGTGGGTCGGGCATGCATGCACGACCCACTGCTGCAAGTGAACTGAGGATTTAAGGTGTCTTACCTCGTGGCCAAACAGTCAACCTGTGAGCATCGCTTGCTGAAGGCAGTGGGCAGAGGTGGGAGCAGGTACAGGGAGAGAGGCTGGGCTGGGTGGGAAATCCCCGAGAGGAGAATCGGGGTTCTGTGTCCCACCTCTCTTTCCTGTGGCTTCCTTTTCTGAGAAGCTCTGCCTGACTCTCCCAGGCCCTCTGGTCACACCTGCTGTGTGCGATCTCATCACATTCCAGGGACATCACCTCCTCCAAGGCTTCATCTTCCTGACTGCCTACCTCTGGCTCACCTGGCCGGACTTTTGTAACCACTGTCTCTGCTCCCCCTTCTCCAAGGGAATAAACAGGAGAGTGAAGGACCATCCAAACTGATAGTCAGAGTGTATTCTAGATATTTAGTCTGCAAATCACTGTTACACGTACATTCGTTGGTGTTCACAAGAATCTGGGTAATCACAGGTGGTTATCACAGTTCTCATTTTAAGGACGTGTAGAGCATTGAAGGGAGCTGTCCAGCATCTATCCCAGGCCTACAAGATGTGGGGCGGGCTTGGGGTGGATTCCACGGTATTTGATTGCAAATCCCAGTAGCTTAAACCTCCCAGTTGACATTTTCACCTTACTACTCTTGAGACATAATGCTTGCTGCTGCTGCTAAGTCACTTCACCTGTGTCCGACTCTGTGACCCTGTAGATGGCAGGTTGGAGTGGGTTGCCATTTCCTTCTCCAATGCATGCATGCATGCTAAGTCGCTTCAGTCGTGTCTGACTCTATGTGAGCCTATGGACAGCAGCCCACCAGGCTCCTCTGTCCACAGGATTCTCTAGGCAAGAATACTGGAGTGAGTTGCCATTTCCTTTTCCAGACATAATGCTTACCCACTCAGATATTCACCCGGAATGGAGGGATTCAAACTGTCTAGCTGGGGTGGTCATCCTCTGTAGAGGGATCAGAATCAATAATTAAGACTGAGTTTATAAGACTCTACATTGTAGAAGGGAAAAAAGCATGGAAGACAGAAGGGTGGATAGGTTTCTTAATACATCTGGATCAGGAAATCTTTGAACTGGGCAGAATATCCAGTTTTTAATATATCCCCATTCACTGGGATAATACGCTTATTGGCCTGATGAATCTGTGCAGGTGGGAAAGTGGGATTATTGTTTATCTGAAAATAGTAAAGTAAAATGATAGTATGGTTCAGATGAGTGAGACAGCAAATTATTAACAAATATGAAAGTAACAAATCCAGGGGGTTCCTGATAGGAAATAAATGTATTGACAAAGCCATGTATTGTTATTAAAGTATCTGATAATTGGACTATTGATGACAGAGAAGGAGGCTACTTTCTGTTTTCAAGGTCATGATGATTTTACAGTGCTTTCAGAGTTCAATATCAATAAATATGGAGGGAGAATCATTTGTTTTGGGGAAAAAAATATCAGAAATGGGGAAAAGGCTCATTAAAGTACCGGCTGTCTTTAGAACCAATCACAAAGGAAAAATAATGTGTGCATGGGGACAGAAAACATTTTCAAAGGAAATAAATCTACAGGGAAATCTGGAGGAGGGTTAATGGCCTCTCTTTGAAGCAATAACATGATTACATTCAATTAGGAATTCGGTTACTATACAAGAATGGCTTTAGGGAGAAAGGGAAAGGCGTGACTGAGAACCCACACGGTCGACTTTCTGCTTCTCTGGAGGGGGTACTGGAGGAAGACAAGACACGGTTTGAGTAAGAGCCCCTCACCCTCTGAAGGCAGGCAGCCTCTGAATGCCCCGAGGCTTATTTCCTGAGCAAGGACACCAGCCATCCCCAAGCCCAGAAAACCCGAGTGCCTGGGGGCAAGTGCCCTCCCTCCCACCTCCCCGTCCCTGCCCCATGAAAACGTCCGGGTTTCCACACAGCTTGTCTCTCTCTGAGCTCATCTGCCCTCCCGCCTTCCACCCAGAGGACTGTGCTCACTTGTAAACTTGAAAACTCAGTTCATTTCTAACAAGTTCAAGTTTTACGATTAAAACAACAACAACAAAACCCCTTTATCAGTAAATAAAGGTCAGCCATCTGGCAGCAATGTGTCTATTTGGCTCCGCTTTGGTTTTCTACACTATATTATAAAAATATTACAGTCTAGTATGGTATTAGCAAAGTGTGACATCTGGGCTTATACAAAATATAAGAGCTGGCAGGGGGGACTCATTCCCTTCTGAAAGATTGCTGTGACACGGAGGAACCGGGGACAACAGTGGAGCTGATAACACAGCCCCAGACATTGGCATCATCCAGCCAGCAGCATCCTTCAGTGTCTGCCTGGAAAGGGGGCGGGGCCTAATGACCCCCAGGAACTTGTTGATGGATTGCCATGGGCCTTTGAGAATAGAGCCTATTTTAGCAAAGGAGAAAAGTTCTCTCTACCTGCACTGCTAGGTGCTCACGCATTCAAGAATTAAACGAGACTGCTTCAAAAAAGCAAAAGAAAAACAAAAACACTGTCGGTATGGCAGTAATAAAGCCAGGCCGATTTTCAGCGGGTTTAGATGTTAGAGCATTTACTTTGGGGGTTGAAAATGTATAATTAAATTTTGGCATGGCTCTTAGGTGGTAATAATTTTTATTAAATTCCTTTTATGTATGACCCCTTTTATGAGTTTAAGACAAATGCCATATTTATTTTTTTTTTCCCCTTAGGCTCTCTGGGTGCATTTTAATGTTCTGTAATCGAAAAGATATCAAGTCACTGACAACAAGGATCTAGACAGGACCTTGTACAGTCTGAGTTAGAAGCGGATTTTTTTTTCTTTTTAAGAAAAGAAAGAGGATCAGATTGAAACAAAAATTTTTCTCCTCATCTCTGGGCACTCAAGTTTTGTGAAGATTCAGGCACTGTTTATGGCTGGTGGTACTGCTAAGCAGGAAATTACATTAGCAATTTTTCACAGGGGTTAAAAACAAACCCTAAGCCTTAAGAAGTTTGGATATCTAAAGCTATAATGCCTATTTAGGGAAAAGTACGTGCATGCCAAATCGCTTCAGTCATGTTTGATTCTTTGCAACCCCATGGACTGTAGCCCACCAGGCTCCTCTGTCCATGGAATTCTCCAAGCAAGGATACTGGAGTGGGTTGCCATCCAGGAGATCTTCCCGACCCAGAAATCAAACCCCTGTCTCTTGAGTCTCCTGCATTGGCAAGTGGGTTCTTTACCACTAGCCCCAGCTGGGAAGCCCAGGGAAAAGTAGGATGAAAGATGTTTAATCAGGAATCCAAATTACTGAAACAAAGAAAATATGAAGTTTTTGCAAAATGCTGCAGGATGGTACCAGGGAATGCATTTGTGACTTGTGGAGGGGGTATGGTACTCATACCTTTTTGTTTGATTTTTTCTGGAAGTGGTGGCCAAGATTAAATACTACAAGCTTCTTTCTGAATGCTCCCTGCACATCACTGCCTGGTTTCCTTATTTTAGGCTGAAATAACAAACTGTTGTTAATTTGGAACTCTGAGTTCCTGTGAGCACAGTCTTCAAGGGAGCACAAGGCTGAGAGATTACCACTCAGGATTAGAGAACAGAGATCGTCCTCCCCTGCCCAGTGGAAACATGTGGAGACTCCATCCAGAGTTAAGGGGAGTCAAGTTTTCACCAGTTTCCAGTTTCCACCTGGGGAGCACACAGCACAGCGTGGTCCTATGGTTGCTGGGGCAATGGGGAATCAAGCCTGGAGGGAAGGTCTCTGGCTGTTTCCCCCCACCTCCCACTTTAGCTGTTTCCAGTTAATTGCTGGGCTTCCCTCATGGCTCATCTGCCTGCAGTGTGGAAGACTTGGGTTCGACCCCTGGGTCAGGAAGATCCCCTGGAGAAGAGAATGGCTCTCCTCTCCAGTATTCTTGCCTGGAGAATCCCATGGGCAGAGGAGTCTGACGGGCAACAGTCTGTGGGGTCCCAAAGATTTGGACGCAACTCAGTGACTAATACGCATATACCACACACACACACACACACACACACACACACAGAGCTAATTGCCACCTTCCAGGCCAGGACCCTATCATCATTGCTGTCCTCAGATGTTGAATCATTTCCTTGGCAATAGTCAGAGAGCATGCCTGTGCTCCTGGAACTTGGAGGTGTGATGGCAAGGATTGGGAGGGAATCTGGGCAGCAGGGCAGTCTTGACTGTGTCCTGGTGTTTCTGGGGAACTTTCTCAGTCATTGTGTTGATCCGAAGATGCAGTACATTTGGTGAGAGCCCAGGGAACCTGTGGCATCTAATAGATGCCTGTGCAGGGAGGTCTACCTGCCTTCCCATGGACCAGGCTCTTCCTTGCTCTTCTGCACTTCGTATTTTCTCCTTTCCTCGGGGGATTCTCAAGATAGGTGAAGACCCTGAGGTAATTCCAATGAGTTGAAAGTTGATGGGCATTCCCCCTGCACCTAGGGCACCGGAGTCCTCTCTGGAGATGACCTGCACAGCCTGGGGGAGTCCATACACGGTGCATCTTCATATTTGGGCCTCTTGGTCTCTGGCCGGGGGCCGCTGCTTCTGTTGCTGCCCTGCCAGCCACGGGCTCTGGGCTCTGCTCCCTGTCTCACTCACCCAGGATCAAGGGGCTGCTGAGATGCGAGCCTCCCTTCCAAACCCCCACTAAGACTGGGGGGTTTAGACTCCAGATAAGCAATCCAGTTGGGAATTTTCTCTTACATTTTTATTGGAGTATATTTGCTTTACTACATTGTGCTATTTTGTGTAGTCCACGAAGTGAATCGCCATACTTATGTAAGAGAATGAAATTAGAACACTCCCTAAACACCATATATAAAAATAAACTTCAAATGGATTAAGGACCTAAATGTAAGGCTGGGCATTATAAAACTCTTAGAGGAAAACATAGGCAAGACACTCTTTGACGTAAATCGCAGCAAGATCTCTCTTGACCTACCTCTTAGAGTCATGAAAATAAAAACAAGAATAAACAAATGGCATCTAATGAAGCTTAAAAGCATTTGCACAGCAAAGAAAACCATAAACAAGACGAAAAGACAACCCTCAGAATAGAAGAAATTATTTGCAAACAAAGCAACCAATGAGGAATTAATTCCAAAACATACAAACAGCTCATGCAGCTCCATATCAACAAACAAACAACTCATTCAAAAAATGGGCAGAAGACCTGAACAGACATTTCTCCAAAGGAGACATACAGATGGCCAACACGCACATGGAAAGGTCTCAACATCATTCACTGTTAGAGAAATGCAAACCAAAGCTACCACGAGGTATCATCTTGCACCAGTCAGAATGGCTATCTTCAAAAAATCTTTAGATGATAAATTCTGGAGCAAGTGTGGACAAAAGGGAACCCCCCTGCCCTGTTGGTGGGAATGTAAGTCAGTACAGCCACTATGGAGAACAGTATGGGGGCTCCTTAAAAAACCAAAAATAGAACTGTCCAATTGGAATTGAGTCAGCGGCTTACAAGCCTTCATGCCACGTGCTACTAAGAAGACGCTCCCAAATTATACCTTTCTTCTTCTCTTTTCTTTTCATTGAGATGATATTAAATTCATAGTTTTGAAATGCACAGTCTCATAGTTTTTAGTACATTCACAAGGTTGAACCATTATTGCCAGTTTCAGAATATTTTAATCACCCCACAAATAAACCCCACACCCATCAGGCATCACCCCATTCCCTTTTATCTCTTTCTTCTGCAAGTAGTCATCTAGATTACTTAAGCCTCTATGGACTGACCTACCTTGGGCATTACACATAAATGAACTGATACCGTATGTGGCCTTTATGTCTGACTTCTTTCATTTCCTGAGCACAATGTTTTCAAAGTTCATCCATGGGCTTCCTTCCATGAGGCTCAATAATAGTCCATTGTATGCAAGGACCACAGCTCGTTTACGCATTCACCCACTGATGGATTCCGGGGTTATTTCCCCCTTTTTGGCTATTAGGATTCCCTGAAGGTCCAGTGTTTAAGACTTCTACCGATGCAGGGGGTGCAGGTTTGATCCCTAGTCATGGGGCTAAGATCCCACATGCCTCTGGGCAAAAAGCCAAAACATAAAACAGAAGCCATATTGTAACATGTTCAATAAAGACTTTAAACATGGTCTACATCCCCCCAAAAAAAATCTTAAAAAAAGAATAATGCTCTAGGGTCATATTTTTGGTACAAGTTTTTGGGTGATCGTATGTTGTCAAGATTTCCCCTCCCCTTTTCAGTTGTTTTGTAGGCTAAGGTCATACTTTTAGACCTCTGACTTCCTAACTTTTATTTTCTTTTAGAGAAGCAGTGTGCATAATGGAAAGAATATGGACTCTGGGGGCGTATAAAGTTGGGTGCTATTTCCAGCTCTGTTATCTAGTCTCTCAGCGTCAAGTTCTTCACCTGTAAAATGGGTATGACTATACCTATTTCAAAAGGATAATGCAGTTTAGGTGAGATGTGAATTCTCTATTAAGTAAATATGAACTTCTGAGTCTTTAGCCTTAAGCTTGTTTTCTATCACATTAATCACTAAGAGTTCTAGCCTTCCTTTTGCCCAAACTTAGTCCAACACTAAAGGTCCTACCATCTGCTCTGTTATCCCTGTGAAACCCCCTTGGTTACCTCCATTATTGAAGAAGACCTGAGTGATTTTATGAATGCACCCCCGGGGCCACCGTTTGTGTGAACGAGGCTGTACTGACAGTGGTGTGACCTCCATTTCTTGGACACCCTGCTGTCCTCTTGGGGTCAGTCCAAGAGCAGGGACAGGCCCCGGCCCTGGACTCTGTGGATTCTATGCTTATATCCTCCCCTTTCTCATGACTTGGGGATAGTATGAGCAACCTAGCAGTGCCTTGAATGCTAAATCTGAGCTAACAGATAATGAAAGAGAGAAGGTATATATATATATTTATCAGTTCAGTTCAGTCGCTCAGTTGAGTCCGACTCTTTGCAACCCCATGGACTTAGCACCCCAGGCCTCCCTGTCCGTCACCAACTCCTGGAGTTTACTCAAACTCATATCCATTGAGTCGGTGATGCCACCCAACCATCTCATCCTCTGTCACCCCCTTCTCCTCCGGCCCTCAGTCTTTCCCAGCATCAGGGTCTTTTCCAATGAGTCAGTTCTTTGCGTCAGGTGGCCAAAGTATTGGAGTTTCAGCTTCAATATCAGTCTTTCCAATGAATATTCATATATATAATTAACATATATAATCGTATATAATATATAAAATATATAATATTCATATATAATGTTTATATTTATTACATTTCTATATAATATTCATATATAATATTTATATAAAATTTATATCTATATATACCTTGAGGATGTTTTGTGGAGAGAGAGGTGGGAATGTACCATATGCTTTGCCAATATGGTCACATTTAATCCCACAACAGTCCTGTAAGACAGATGGGAAATTGAGTCTCAGAGACATTGGTTCATTGGTGGATGTTCAGAACTTAGTATGTGGCAGACTTAGGCTCAGACCTTAGATAAGTTTGATGTAAAGGTTGCTGTTCCTCCCACAAGCCCGTGGGCTCCAGAGCCATTAAGAGCATCTCACTTTACAACTTCCCTACATAGGATGTGATGGTTTTCTCAGCTTTCTCTAGTTTATGCTGTGGTTAATGGTTAGTCCCGAGTCTCCATAGCTCCCAGAAACAAGGTTTATTTTTCCCCGACACGAAATATTGGGTAGAGACCTGCTCTTCACATCTTCTTCCGCTGGGTTTGTGCTGAAGCAGTGAGTCCCAGCTGGGATCTTGACCCTGAAGGCAAAGTGCAATGCAGAGCATGCAATGGATTTGAAAGTTTCTGTTTGGTGAATAACTCGCCACTTCTGCTCACAGTTCATTGGCCACAGCTAGTCACATAGCCAAGCCTTAAGTCAGTGCTGAATGATCATTCGTCCCATAGGGAGAGTCCCACCAGAGTAGCAACTGGTAGAAAAAGCAGTGTTTTGAACAATGAATGGAACCTTCCACGTGTGACTTCCACATCACCATACGCACAGCAGGAACAGTTATGATTCCCGATCCCCGGCCTTCCTGGACTTTTTCCTTCCTCCAGAGCTCCTGTCACCCAGTTTCTCTTGCTGGATCTTCCTCTTTGTCTCCAGCCTCCAAGCCCGAGTGTATCCTGGGACGCATAACAGTCTCTCCTCTCGCTTTCCCCTCAAACTCCAGATGACCTCATCCGGCGTGGCTTTAATTACCCTTCACTTGCTGATAACTGTCTAATTTATCTTTCATGTTCTGACCTCTCTCCAGGCTCCAACTGCCTTATGTTATCTCCACTGGGAATTCTAACATGCAGCATGCCTACAAGGCATCCGCAGTGGAACTCGCCACTCCAGTCCAGCCCACCCAGCTGGCAGCCTTCCCTTTCCTGTGAATGGTGCCATTCTCCACCCAGTTACTCAAAGCAGAAATCTCAAGTCCCTCCCTTTCCCTCACTCCCACATCAGCCCCATCAGCAACACGTGCTACTTACATCCTTCAGATCCTTCCCCCAAGGTCCACACCCCTCGGCTGTAAATGCCAACACGCTCGCTTCAAGCCTCTATCATCTCTCTCCTTAATGACTGCAGGAGTCAGTGCACTGGCTTTTCGTATGTCTTTTCTCTTCTACTGAGAACTCTTTCTTTATATACTGGTCAGAATGATCCTGAAAGTGAAAGTGTTATTCGCTTAGTTGGGTCTGACTCTTTGAGAACCCCTGGGCTATAGCCCACCAGGCTTCTCTTTTCATGGCATTCTCCAGGCAAGAATACCAGAATGGGTTGCAATTCCTACCCCAGGGGATCTTCCCAATCCAGGGTTTGAACCCGGGTCTCCTGCATTGGCAGGCAGATTCTTTACCATCTAAGCCACCAGGCAAGTCCCAGAATGGTCTTACCAATGTATATATTAGATTACTTCTCTCCTCTGCTAAAAATCTTCTGGAGATTTAAGGTTGCATTTAGAAAAACAGAACAACACAAAAACCCAAGTTCCATGCAAAGAGTCACCAGCCCCTGTATGATCTGACAGTCGGTGGCCCTCTGTGCTCGGTTGAATGATGTCCCTTGGAGCCTAAGAAGGTGAGCTAGTTTGGAAACAGGGTCTCTGCAGATGTAATCAGTTATATAAGGATGAGGTCATACTGGATAAGCATGACTCTGAATCTGATATGACTGATGTCCTCCCAAGAAGAAAAGAGACTCCAAGGCAGAGAGGAGACATAGGGATGAAGGTGGAGACTGAGATTAGAAGGTCGCGGGTCTAAGTCCAGGAACATCGAGGCCCACCAGCCACCACCAGTAGCTGAGAGAAACACATGGGACAGATTTTTCCTTAGAACCTCTTGAAGAGAACAACTCTGCAGACACCTTAATTTCAACTTCTGGCCTCCTGGTTTATGAGACAATGAATTTCTCTTGTTTTGAGCCACCATAGCAGCCATAGGAAACTAATACAACCACCTCTTCTTGTCTCTTTCCACCTCTCTCCTTGTGTGGTGATGCTGGCGTGGCCTTCATCTTATCATCAAGCTTAGTCTCCTCTGGGGGCCTTTAAATTTGCTCTCCTCACCAAGTCCCAGAACTCTTCCCAGGTTTGGCTTATCTACATCAAATACACCTCACCTGCACCACTCTAACCTCTGATGTTGGTTCCATATGTTTACAGCTTTATTTTGACATCTTTGATATCATCCAGTTCTATAACTCCCAAGTGAAGTGAAGTCTCTCAGTCGTGTCCGACTCTTTGCAACCCTGTGGACTGTAGCCCACCAGGCTCCTCCATCCATGGGATTCTCCAGGCAAGAATACTGGAGTGGGTTGCCATTTCCTTCTCCAGGGGATCTTCCCAACCCAGGGATCGAGCCCAGGTCTCCCACACTGCAAGCAGATACTTTAACCTCTGAGCCACCAGGGAAGCCCAGTACCTCCCAAGTATAGGGCAAAGTATGCACGTGTGTTTGAAGCAGCTTTAGACAATAAGTTGTTTCCAAATGTGAATAGATGCAGGTGGGGGGATGTGGAAATGGAAGAGTATTGCTTACTCCATGAAATTGATGAAATTTCAGGATGAATTAATCCCCTGGAACCTATTTTCATGCCATTAAAAACCACCAATGAGACTTCCCTGCCATCCAGTGGTTGAGACCCCACACTTCCACTGCAGGGGACATGGGTTTGATCCCTGGTTGGGGAAATAACATCTTATATGCTGCATAGTGGCATGGCCAACAACAAAACCCAAAAAACCCAGCAGCAACAATTCCCTCCCTCCAGGGTTAAGTCACTGAAATAGAGGGTATCCATGTCGTGTAGGGGCTTCCCTTGTGGCTCAGCTGGTAAAGAATCCACCTGCAATGAGGGAGACCTGGGTTCGATCCCTGGGTTGGGAAGATCCGCTGGAGAAGGGAAAGGCTACCCACTCCAGTATTCTGGCCTGGAGAATCCCATGGACTATACGGTTCATGGGGTCTCAAGGAGTCGGACACGACTGAGTGACTTTCACTTTCATGCCGTGTAGACAAAGGAGATTTGTCTACAAAGGCGGTTAGGACTTTCTGAGCCTACATATTGGAAGGAAGCAAATTCGGGGACTAACAACATAGGGTTCACGTTGTTTCTAAACCCTAACAATTTCTGGTGGAGAATCTGATAACCCTCTGTGTGCTTAGTTGCTCAGCCATGTCCAGCTCTTTGAGACCCCACGTACTGTAGGCTGTCAGGTTCCTCTGTCCATGGGATTCTCCAGGCAAGAATTCTCCAGGCAAGATTCCTTCTCCAGGGGATCTTCCTGACCCAGGGATCAAACCCGCATCCCTTACATCTTCTGCATTGGCAGTCACATTCTTTACCACTAGTGCCGCGTGGGAAGCCCAAGGTAACCGTGTAGATTTAGGTAAAATCTGATGCCTATTTTTGAGATAAGACATCTGAGACATGAAAGCATTAAGAAACTTGTCTGAGGTGCACAGACTTAGCACGTGCTAGAGTAAAGCCAAATGGAAGAATTCTATCCAATACATCAGCATTCAGGCTCACTCTCTTAGTCATTCCAAACCACGAGCCAGCATCAGCAGGTACTGAGCAAGTCTAAATCCACATGCTCTAAAGTCTCTGAGACAAACCAAGGTCGAAGCGAGCCTCTTTTCCGTGACATCTTGGAGAGCAGGTTGCTAATGGCGCAGAGGACACAGAAAAGAAAAATAAAAATGAAACATAGCAAAAGCTGTGATTTCAAAGACAAAACATGCTCTGAAACAACTGCGTGCAGTAACAAATGCTTTGTGAAAAAAAAAAAAATCTGCTCCACCAGATCTTAAGACCGGAGCATGTGAAAAGGCAGAATTATTTTTATTATAAATCTGCTACCTCTGGGGCCCCTTGGAGGGACCGGTGTAGCGCGGACCCCCTTGGGGGTGTGATAGATTGGCTACACTGTGAAAGTGTATTACGCTTTCTGAAACAGAAGACAGCCCTTCAGGCACCAAGCCTCAGGAGGGCAAATTGTCTTCGCCTTCCATCTCTACGTTCTGTTTCTTTTACCAACTCACTTGCTAATTTATTTCTAAGTTCTACTTAAGGAATGAACTAAAGCAAACTTAAATCATGCAGCTCAATTTAGGCATAATAGTCTCAAAACTCAAAAAGAAATTTTTTTTTTTCTGTCTTTGAGAAATACTAAACTAAGTCAAAGGCTTCCCTTTGATTATTATAATTTTAGCTGTTTGGTCTCTTGTTTTCCTTTTCTAGTTGCTGAAATGTATTTTAAACACATCTTTGTTGAACTAATACTTTCATATTTTAGGTAAGCATGGCATGTCATATTTGAAACTGTGAGTCAAAGAGTCCTTAAGCCACACATATATCACAAGATTCCTTTATGCTTAAGCAACTCTAAATGCTCAGAGTAGATCAAAACAAAAATTGACATAAAAATATAAGTGAATTTGTAGACTTTTGTGTAAATATATCTTAGTGCTCTATGTATTTCTTCTCTTCAGGATAATTTGAGTATTATTTTTTATTATTGTTTTAGGAAATTAAAACAGAATCAGAATGTGCAATTAGAATTTATTTTAACCTTATTCATAGTATACAAAAAAATCAACTCAAAATGGAGTAAGGGCAAGCATAAGATGTGAAACTTTAAGATTCTTAAAAGAAATATTGGATATTATACATGTTTCAATGCCATTCTCCCAATTCATCCCACCCTCTCCCTCTCCCACAGAGTCAAAAGACTGTTCTATACATCAGTGTCTCTTTTGCTGTCTTGTATACAGGGTTATTGTTACCATCTTTCTAAATTCCATATATATGTGTTAGTATACTGTATTGGTGTTTTTCTTTCTGGCTTACTTCACTCTGTATAATAGGCTCCAGTTTCATCCACCTCATTAGAACTGATTCAAATGTATTCTTTTTAATGGCTGAGTAATACTCCATTGTATATATGTACCACAGCTTTCTTATCCATTCATCTGCTGATGGACATCTAGGTTGCTTCCATGTCCTGGCTATTATAGACAGTGCTGCGATGAACATTGGGGTACACGTGTCTCTTTCCCTTCTGGTTTCCTCAGTGTGTATGCCCAGCAGTGGGATTGCTGGATCATAAGGCAGTTCTATTTCCAGTTTTTTAAGGAATCTCCACACTGTTCTCCATAGTGGCTGTACTAGTTTGTATTCCCACCAACAGTGTAAGAGGGTTCCCTTTCCTCCACACCTTCTCCAGCATTTACTGCTTATAGACTTTTGGATCGCAGCCATTCTGACTGGCGTGAAATGGTACCTCATAGTGGTTTTGATTTGCATTTCTCTGATAATGAGTGATGTTGAGCATCTTTTCATGTGTTTGTTAGCCATCTGTATGTCTTCTTTGGAGAAATGTCTATAATATCATATATGAAATGAGTCGCCAGTCCAGGTTCGATGCACGATACTGGATGCTTGGGGCTGGTGCACTGGGATGGCCCAGAGGGATGGTACAGGGAGGGAGGAGGGTTCAGGATGGGGAACATGTGTATACCTGTGGCGGATTCATGTTGATATACGGCAAAACCAATACAATATTGTAAAGTTAAAAAGAAAAAAAGAAATATTGGAGTGAGGAGCTTGAAGCCATTGGTCTTGGCAATGATTTCTTGGACATGACACCAAAAATTCAGGCAACAACAACAAAAATAGACAAGTGGGACTTTGTTAAACTATAATGCTTTTGCATAATAAAGGAAACTATCAACAGAATGATAAGACAACTTATGAAATGGGAGAAAATATTTGCAAACAATATATATCTGTTAGAGCGTTGATATTCAAAATAAAAAAAGAATTTTTACAACTCAACATTAAAAAAAGTTACCTGATTTAAAAAAGACAAGGGATTTGAAAGGACATTTCTCTAAGAAAACAGACAAATGGTTAACATCCATATGAAAAGATGCTCAACGTCACTAATCACTAGGGAAATGAAAATCTGACCTACAGTGAAGTATCACCCCACACCCATTAGGATGGCTATTATTAAGAAACAAACAAACAGATAATATATGCTGCTTAGGTTGTGGAGAGATTGGAATCATTGTACGCTGCTGATCAGGAGTGCAAATTTGTTTATCTGCTATAGAAAACAGTAAGAAAGGGTCTCAAAAAGCTAAAAAAAGAACTACTCGTATCTGGGTATATATTCCACGTCTAGTAATACCTTGAAAAAAGTTGAAGTCAGGATATTGAAGAGGTATGCATGTTCCCATGTTCATTGCAGCGTTATTCATAATAGTCGAGATGTGGAAATAGCCTAAATGTTCAGGGATGGATGAGTGGGTAAAGAACATGTCACACACACACACAACTATAACTCAACTTTCAAAAGAAGGAAATCTGTTGTATATGACAACGTGGATGATCCTGAAAGACACGATGCCTAGTGAAATAAGCCAGTCACAGAAGGACAAACATTACAAGATCCCACTTTTATGAAGCATCTAAAACAGTCAAACTCACAGAAGCAGAAAGTAGAAAGATGGCAGCCAGGGATTGATGGGAGGGAAACACTGGGAGTTTTTGTTCAATGAGGGTAAAGTTTTAGTCATGCAAGATGAAGTCCTAGAAATCAGCTGGATGGCGTCGTGCCTTATGGCTAACATTACTGTACTGTGCATTTACAAGTTATGTTGGAGGTAAGTCTTGTGTTTGCAGATGGTGATTGCAGCCATGAAATTAAAAGATGCTTGCTCATTGGAAGGAAAGTTATGACCAACCTAGACAGCACATTAAAAAGCAGAGACATTACTTTGCCAAGAAAGGTCCATCTAGTCAAGGCTCTGGTTTTTCCAGTGGTCCTGTGTGGATGTGAGAGTTGGACTGTGAAGAAAGCTGAGCACCGAAGAATTGATGCTTTTGAACTGTAGTGTTGGAGAAGATTCTTGAGAGTCCCTTGGACTGCAAGGAGATCCAACCAGTCCATTCTGAAGATCAGTCCTGGGTGTTCATTGTAAGGACTGAAGTTGAAGCTGAAACTCCAATACTTTGGCCATTTGATGTGAAGAGCTTACTCATTTGAAAAGACCCTGATGCTGGGAAAGATTGACGGCAGGAGGAGGAGGGGATGACAGAGGATGAGATGGTTGGATGGCATCACCAACTCAATGGACATGAGTTTGGGTGAACTCCGGGAGTTGATGATGGACAGGGAGGCCTGGTGTGCTGACTCCACAGGGTCACAAAGAGTCGGACATGACTGAGCTACTGAACTGAAATCTTGTGTTTAATGCCTTTAAAACAAATAAGCAAACAAAAACACCAAAAAAACAAAGGGGCAGGGCAGGGGCCAACTTTTAGAAGAGATGTGTGCTCAGTCACTCAGTCATGTCCAACTCTTTGCAGTCCCATGGACTGTAGATTGCTAGGCTTCTCTGTCCATAGAGTTTTCCCTGGCAGAAAGGCTGGAGTGGGTTGCCATTTCCTTCTCCAGGGGATCTTCCCTCCCCAGGAATCAAACACACATTTCTTGAGTCTCCTGCATTGGCAGGTGGATTATTTACTACCAGTGCCACCTGAAATGATAGATATTTGATTACCTTGATTGTAATGATGATTTCAGGGGTATATGTGGATATCCATACTCATTAAATCAGAAGTTGTACAAGTTAAATATTTGTAGTTTTTTTTCTATCTCAGTTATATCTCAATAACACTGTTTTGAAAAAAGGAATCATTGTCAACCAAGAACTTTACAACCAAAAGTAAGGAAGGTGACAGAGAGACAATCATACCAACGTTCTGAATATATTGACAGTGTAGGCTTTCTTTTACACACACATCTAGTCTTGAAATTATGGCATTTCCTACACTCGAGTTCAGAATAATGTCCTTCTGAGAACTGCCTTTATTCAGCAGGATGGGAGGGACTTCCAAATACTTAGGTAGAAAGAGGAGATCTTCGAATATTCAGCAGAGGAAGTGGTGGAACTTTATTTCCTGTAGCTGGCAACTAGTATTAAGGGCTAATAACATACTCTTTAAAGGGATCACAGTATCTGACCGACAACAATTAAGGACCATCATTTCGTGAGAGCTTTTTCTTTGCTCTTCTTAACTATTGACATTTAGTGGTTAACCTCCATTTTGTCACTATGACGAATGCTCTTAATTTAATATGAAAATGCATATTAACATAGTATCATAGCTAGTAGATGAAGGCGGGGTAGGGAATGATCAGGATGAATGAGTTTGATGGCAATGGATATAAAGGTACTTTAACTTCACTGTGGACCCCAGGTAACTGGTTTGGGTCTTGGGGCTGCTCATAAGATGCGGGAAAGGAAACCTACTCAAGTTATGTGAGTAGGTGCATCTGTGCACCCTCCCTGGCAGTATTGGTGGGATGAACCAGGATCAATGGTGACTCTCGCCAAGCATGTTGTTCTTTTAAAACATACAAGGTCATGTAAGTGTGACTATCTAGTCCCTCATGTTTTCTTCATATCCTTGCTTTTCTTTCTTCTGTCCTTTGTTTCCCTAAATTTGTACTGTGATTTTCAACTAACTATAGCACATATTATTGTTGTTAGTCGCTCAGTTGTGTCCGACTCTTTGCGACCCCGTGGACTGTAGCCCACCAGGCTCCTCTGTCTATGGAATTCTCCAGGCAAGAATACTGGAGTGGGTTGCCATTTCCTTCTCCATTAGCATATATAATCCCTTATGATTTTACAGTTCTACCTCAAATTGTGATTCAAACCCACAGTTCTTTCCATTTTACCATAGCAGACTCCTCAGCTTAGAATTGAGTAAATTGCACAGTTTTTAAAAATCTGGATTAGGTGCTACCTTAAAATCTTTAGTATCTAATTTGTTGTTCTTTCTCCTGCACAATGATATTAGTTGAGTTTTGCATATATGCTCATGAACACTTATTGAATCAAGATGTAGTGTTTTTGATTGTACCAATCTCTTCACTTTCATATACATATTTCAAAGGTGCATCTGTTTGTAAATTAAATGAAACATTTATAAGAAGGAAGACAAATCAAAATCATTTCCACTGAAGAAATTAAAATATTACCAACTGAACGTTTTGACCTGCTCCTCAAATAACCTTAGCTCTGTGAAGTCTACTTTTCATTTTATGGGCACTCTGGAGACTGTGTCTTTCCCAAACCAGTCCTAAATGAAGAAATCTCAGGAGTTCCTTTGGACACCATCTCATGCTTTGGACGTGTGATTCATGTTGCTAAATTTCAAATTGTTATTTCATCATGTGTCTTACAAAATATTACATTATCCTGATGACTCACTATTGTCAGTTGGAGGTTACCTCAGATTTAAATGATTTCATGCTGGCATTATGTGCATAAGGCTTTTGCTTTTATAATTTTTCTCAATTTACTCAAACAGTTTAGAAAGGTCCAGATGGAAATGAACATGCTGAGCACTTAAAAAGAAACGTTTGTATTGTTTATGCAGGAAGCAAGCCTCATCTCTTAATACACAGAGAAGGTTGTTTCCCTTTCTCTCAGAAGTTACAAATGAAATAAAATCTTGCATTTCCCTACAGTAGTTAAGCTGATATAGCAGATCCTCTGGTCTTAACTATTTATGGATGAGCCATGGAGAATGCCTGCCAAAGGTAGCCAAGGGAAAATAATGGCTGGTATTACACAACTGACCTTGAATCCAGCTCTGATTGAAATTAATTACCCGAAGTTTTAAAAATCTCAGCTTCATCTGTTGGCGGTAACGTCCTTCTCTGGTGATAATGAATAGCCCCATTCTCTTACCATGAGCTTTGCTTATCACAAATATTTATTTCACAGAATTTGGTCTGTGTGATCCTTGCAGGGAAAACATTATTAATTGACCTGATTTTTTTTTTTTTTTCTAATTCTTGTATATTGTGTTAGCGTAACATCCAGCCTTTGAGATTCCATTTAAGGCCAGCTCTTCTTTTACAGAACAGTTGTAAATATTAGTTCAGTTTTGGCTTGACCTCTAGGCTCTTTTGCCACTCAGAAGGCACACACAGATTGTTTCCTATCTTTTTCTTACATTTCTGGGTTCTCAATCTAGTGTGCATTACGTGTGAGCCACTGGATAGAGGAAGTTATTATTCCTATTAATTTTCATTAGCTGTCAGTCTTCCACAGAGGAGAAATTTGACCAGGATGGAACTGATGCTAACTTGTGAATAGGCAATCCAGTCTTTAGAGGACAGTTGCTTTGAAGGCACAGTGCTTTCTCCTATCATTTTTACGGGCCTGTTTAGTTTTTATATTTTTTGAGTATCCACAAGGATGTTGCCTCCAGCATCCCAGGTGCCATTCCCCAAGGTCTCCGGATCCGTGCATGTCTGGGATCAGATCATTGGTAGCTGGGGGCGATAGTTCCCCCAGAGGAAACGTCACTGACAGAAAAATGAAAAGTGCCACACTGGAATGCTGAGAGCATTCATTTATAATAAACAGTAATTAAAGGGGGATTATTAGGGTGGCACATTTACGACGTGAAAGTCGACGTTGTGTCAACACCTTATAAAGTCCCGAAACGTAATTCAGCTCAGCTATTTGCTCTGGGCTGAAGAACAAAGTTCTGTTCTAGGGAAGGGGCAGGCTTGCTGCTAGGTGTATTGAAAAACTCTTCATAGAGGTCTTCTGGCTTTTACTATTTATTTACTTTTTTCTGTGCTCGGTCTTGGCTGCTGCTCAGGTGTTTCTCTAACTGCAGCCAGGGGGGCTACTCTCTCGTTGCGGTGCTCGGTCACATTGTGGGGGCTTCTCTGTTGCAGAGTGAGGGCCCTCGGGCTCTTGAATGTCAGGAATTTCAGCTTCTGGGCTCCAGAGCACAGGCTCAATAGTGGTGGCTCTTGCGCTTAGCGGCTGCATGCCGTATGGGATCTTCCCGGATCAGGGAACCACCCTGTGTCTCCTGTTTGGGTAGGTGACTTCTTCACCACTGAGCCACCAGGGAAGGCCAGACTTCTAGTTTTAAGGATTGAACAAATCTCTACCAAGGTTTAATACATACACTGTGAAATTTGAGAGACTGTGAACTTGTCCCTGGACTTTTTTCCTAACTGATCCTGTTCCCTTTCAGAAGACATCACTAAAAACTAGACATAGTAACTTAACTTTTGGTTTCTGAATATACATCTCAGGCAGGGTGGCTGCACTTACAAACCCTTGTCAGCAGGGCCGGAGTCTCCCTTGTCTCTGCTCTCTGTCGTCTGTCTCTGCCTTTTTCTGTCATCCTTCTAACCTTCTGGTTTTACCCATTACCTGAGCTGATAACTGTAGCCTCAGACAAGAGCAGTTAGGCTTACCTTGATGCTTGTTTATTCAGTCCCTCCCATTGTCTTCCTCAAGAACCTTGTGGAAACTAACACTCATCTACTTTTTAGCTTCCCAGCTTTGGGTTGGTGGGTGAGCACTCTCTGATGTGTTAACCATCAGAGGAAGTCAGAACACTGCCTCCTTTTTTAGAGCCCAACATTTCTTTCACCTCCTGGAAGCATTTCTGATTAATAAAAAAAACTCTATTGGGTCCCATCACTTCGTGGCAAATAGATGGGGAGACAATGGAAACAGTGACAGACTTTATTTTCTTGGGCTCCAAAGTCACTGCAGATGGCGACTGCAGCCATGAAATTAAAAGACTTTTGCTCCTTGGAAGAAAAGCTATAACCAACCTAGACAGCATATTTAAAAGCAGAGATATTACTTTGCCAACAAAGGTCTGTATAGTCAAAGCTGTGTTTTTTCTAGTAGTCATTTGTAGATGAATGAGTTATACCATAAAGAAGACTGAGTACTGAAAAACTGATGCTTTGAACTGTGGTGTTGGAGAAGACTCTTGAGAGTTCCTTGGACTGCAAGGAGATCCAACCGGTCAATCTTAAAGGAAATCAGTCCTGAGTATTCATTGGAAGGACTGATGCTGAAGCTCCAATGCTTTGGCCATTTGATGCGAAGGGCCAACTCATTAGAAAAGGCCCTGATGCTGGGAAAGATTGAGGGAGGGAGGAGGAGGGGATGACAGAAGATGACATGGTTGGATGGCATCACCAACTCAATGGACATGAGTTTGAGCAAGCTCTGGGAGACAGTTTAGGACAGGGAAGTCTGGTGTGCTATGGTACATGGGGTCGCAGAGTTGGACATGACTGAGCGACTGAACAACAGCAAGGAATGGAGCCTAACACAAAAATGGTTCAGTAGGGAGTAGTTGGAACCTGGCATCAAATAGGTCTTGTTCTCCTTTTTCAAATTATAGACACTTTTCTTCATTTACACCAGTGGTCCCTAAGATTTTTGGCACCAGGGTCCAGTTTAATGGAAGACAATTTTTCAACAGACTGGGAGGTGGGGGTGGTTTAAGGATGATTCAAGTGCATTAAATTTATTGTACAATTTATTTCTATTATTATTACATCAGTTGCACCTGAGATCATCAGGCATTAGATCCCCAAGGCTAGGGGCCCCTGATTTACGCATTAGATTACTCTGTGTCAGTGGTAGAAATTTCAGTTTAAATGACTTAAGAAAGAAGAAGGGACAGTGAAAGATAAAGTGGCATAAGAAAAAAAGGGCTCTATCTGCCCACCAAAGCATCAACACCGATTTTCTACCTTTTCATTTGAAACCTGTAGAAATCTTTTCCTCCTTCACAGTTAAAATATCATTTAGATGAGCTCCAATACTTTGGCCACCTGATGTGAAGAGCCAACACATTGGAAAAGACCCTGATGCTGGGAAAGTTTGAAGGCAAGAGAAGGTGACCACAGAGTAAGAGATGGTTGGATGGCATCACTGACTCAATGGACATGAGTTTGAGCAAGCTCCAGGAGATGGTGAAGGACAGGGAAGCCTGGCATGCTGCAGCCCATGGCATCACAGAATTGGACACCACTTAGTGACTGAACAACAAAAGATGTATTAACCATGTATGAGCCAAAGTTTCATTTAATTCATATTTTATTTTTGTACCTACCTCCTCTATCCCAGGAACTTTTTAATTATTTTAATTATTTTTAATTATTTTAATTATGAATAAGACAGCAAATCCATGTTCAAACAGGTTTTTTTTTACTAAGGAAGCAAACTACTACTGGATTTATTATTTCAAAACTCATTATTGTAACTAATTAAATTAAGTTTAAGTTGCCTTTAGGATACACATACAGAACGTCCACCCTAAAGAAAAATCCTGTGCACAAATAATCCCTGAAGACCGTTAGGACCTCTGTTTCCACATGGCCTTTCCTTGATTTGAAAAATACCCAGTTTTTTTTTTTTTTTTGACAGGAAAGTCATATCCATGTGAAAAGATGTGGCAAGCTTTTCTCTACCTTCGTTTCCCAAATAAGGCATTTGTGTTTATAAAGTCTCATGTTCGCACTCAATCCCTGTCATGTCCAACTCTTTGCAACCCCATGGACTGCAGCTTGCCAGTTTCCCTGGTCCATGAGCTTTCCCAGGCAGGAATACTGGAGTGGGTTGCCATTTCCTTCTCCAGGGCATCTTCCCGAACCAGGGATCAAACCCATGTCCCCTGAATTAGCAGGTAGATTTTCACCACTGAGCCACCAGGAAAGCCCTTATAAACTCTGCTTAACAGCAACTTAATCCAGGGCTGTTGATTGTACCTAAATCAGAAAAGAAGCTCAACCAACAAATCTAAGAAGGGTGGTGACTCAGTTTTTCCTCCAGTTTTATGGAAAGGGAAAACAGTTTCTAACGGTTGGAATATATCTGGGAGGAAATGGATAAGCTTGAAAGACCAGAGGTTTCTCAAGGGAAAAGATGTAGAGAAGCTAAGAACAGAACAGCTGGTAAATGATGAAGGAGGGACAGCTCTGGAAACAGTATAAAAAGATAGTGAGTCTGAGGACATTGTCAAGAAGAGCTTGGCCATGGTGGATTTAGAGGCAAAGTCAGCTTAGGAATTGGTGGATTCCCTGCCTCTTGTTTTTTTCCTAATCACTGGTGTATGATCTGTAGGACACATGATATCATGATGCTCTGCCTTCAAATGTTATATTGGACATCACAGACTTTCTGATCATTTTCCAATCATTAAACTTTTTATTAAAATATTCATATTTTTTTTTTCCTAAGAGAATAGCTAAGGGATGACCCAGGAAAATAAACTGGCTCAAGAATTCTTAGTTGGGATCCAGGCAAAGAGAAACAAGATTCTGACATGGTTCCTTGTCAGCCCTCCCACAAATTAAAGTACCCAGAATTCTTCATGACGAGCAATTTTAGACAAGAGTTATACACATGTGTTGCGGGTTAATGAGAGTGGAATTCACAGTACAATACAGTGGAAATTGCTTGAATAAGAGAATCAGGCATATCTTGGTTCAAATCTAAGTTCAGTAAGTTACTAATTGTGTGACCTTCACAAATTGCCGTAATAGACATATTTGTGCCACTTCCATTCTATTTTCACTTGGCAAACAAAGAGTAGCAGCACGATTTCCTTCCGTATGACACTAGATTGCCCTCTCCTTCAACTTATTTCAGCCAGTGTTTATATAGACTTCTTGCCCTGAAAAATTCCTGTCAGTGAATTAATTCAGTTACTGTTCAGAATAAATGTACAGGTAAGGTCTACGAGGTCAGTTTCACCATTTATCAGAAGACCCAAAGGAATTAACTAGGATTATTCCTGAATCCATTGTATTGCTCCTAAAACTCAGTCATTGTTTATTTCCTCAAGGAAGCAGTGTCTACCACTGGGTAAAAGGGAGAAAGAAGGAAACTTTGTATTTATATATAATTTCCCCTTTAGAACAATCTCATATTGTTTACAATATCACAAGTTAGTAACATTCATATTCCTCATTACATCATTTTTGTGCTTAGAGAAATTTTACTGTTTAGCTGCAATACTGATTCTTTCCCATTTTTATTTGTTTTCTATACTTAAAAAAACTATTATTATTATTATTTTTTTTGATGTGGAATATTTTTAAAGTCTTCATTGAATTTGTTACAACATTGCTTCTGCTTTTATAACTTGATCCTTTGCCTCAGAGGCATTAAAAATCCCAGCTCCCTGACCAGGGATTAAACCCACACCCCTGGAATTACAAGGTGAAGTCCTAGCCACTGGATCACCAGGGACCCTGCTTTCTATACTTACGGTTCTCTGAATAACATGTCAAGGGAGGAGCTTATATTAAATAAAGGGTAATACCAAACTAATATAAAATATATATATTTAAACTGACACTATCTTATATATCATGTGTCATGTATATGTATCCTTGCTGTTATGGGTAGAATGCGAAAGGAGAAGAACTGTTACAAATTTATGGCTGGAAACACACTCAAGTGTAAACTTATTGCCTACAGGCTCAAATTCCTCAGAAAACAAACACAAATAAGATGCTCAAACCATTTAAAAAGTTGCAAAACCCATGAGCAGTTTTAAAGCACAAATTAAACAAAGAACAATTCACATTCATTTGGCCTCCACCGGTACTTACCTGCTCATCTTTGTGTGTTTATGAGCCTGAGGAGGGAACGCCAGTTGAAGCCAGGATCCCTTGTTCCAGCTGAACTACACTGCCCCTTCGGAGTGTCATTTTTTACACATTAGCTTTCGTAAATTCTATTTGAAGTGGGACAGCAAGCATATCGCCAGTTCTTCCTCTAATAGTTTCATCAGAAGGAAAAATAACAGACAATGCAACATAAAGGGTTAATAGTATTTTGACCTGAAGGCACTATGAAACTTAACAACACACACTTGAAGATTTAAATTGACCACCAAAAGTTTCCTGTGTCCACTGAGCAATCCACTCGGGTTAAAATATCATAACTTTCTAGTTGTGTAGACGTATGTACATATATAAAGACCACCATGGCCCCATAGGGTGAATCTTATGAAGCTTAACATTCCTGGCAAGCCTCTGATACTTTTTGCCAGTCTTTACTGTGGCATGTAAGAGCCAAACTGTGGCTAATTTTTATATGGAGGCAATCTATCCCAATTAAGACAGCAATGATCTTGGATACAAGCACAAGTGGAAAATATAATGACAGAAAACTAAAGAAAGGTATTACAGAGGCTGACCTGGAAAGCTGCTTGTCCCTTTCCGTGCCCACCCTTATTCATACCCCCTTTCCCACCCACTGGTTGTTTTTCTCACAAGTATATCATGACTTGTGACATATTTTTTTAATTTAAATAACCCCACCTAAATGCCTGAAACACTAAAGGATATAAAAAGATTCACCATCTACAATCAATGCGAGTACATTCAAGGAAGATTTCACCTCATCTTCTACATAAGGAACCATTTGTGGCAACAAGAATACTGTACAACATGATCTGAAGTCTGAAGAAAATATGACTATTATTAGGAAGGACAGTGATTTCTCCCTTTAAAATAAACTGTACTCTGAAGTGACAGCATCCTTCCATCTATCAACTTCATCATCCACCCGTTCACTAAACTACCTACCCACCCAGCCACTCATCCATCCATCCACCCATTCATATTTTCATTCTTCCATCCGTCTATGTAACAATGATCAATTAAGTGGCTACCATACATTGGGAAATGAACCAGGGGCTGGTAGGGCAAAGGTGGGGCTTCCCAGGAGGCACTCAGCAGCCAAGAATCTTCCTGCCAGTGCAGGAAGTGCAGGAGATGCCGGTCGATCCCTGGGTCATGAAGATCTCCTGGAGGAGGAAACGACAACCCACTCAGGTATTCTTGCTTGGAGAATCCCATGGACAGAGGAGCCTAGCAGGCTACAGTCCATGGCATCCCAAAGAGGGACTGAGCATGCACACACTCAAGGCAAAGATGAATAAACTAACACTCTTAATTTCAGGTTGCTTAGAACCTCAGAAAAACAGCAGACATCCAAATCAAGAATTACAGCACATGTGGTAAGTGTCATAATAGGCATATTCTGTACTTAAGAAAGACATTGGAAACAATACTTACATTTACCTGGCTGACTGGGGTTGAAGATGGAACAAATGAAAAAGAACAAAAATATCACTGATATACTGGATAGAATTTGGATTGGGCAGAGGAATCTAAACTGAAAACACCAAGCATACAAAAGCAAGGATAAGGTAGGAAAAACAGATTGTTTGCAATGGCTGAACGATAGGGTGTGTTGAGCAGCGGGGAGGTGACCGGTGGCTGGATCCTGGAGGAACTTGTCAACACGCGGCATTTGAACTTGAGCTCATCGCACTAGGATTTCTTAAACCTGAGTAACATATGGCTGCTTTTTAAAGGAAAATAGCTCTTGTGACTTCCACTGTTCACTTCAATTATTTTTAACCATAGTCTTACTTACATATGCATACGTGTAAAACCAAGAACAAGCTCCTTATGTACAAAGCTCTTATATAACCAAAACAAAATTGTAAGTTAAAAATACACAGAGTTGTAAAACGATTGTGATTTAAAGTTGGAGGGACGCTGCTTTCTTTCTTGGTTAAAACACTGCTCTGAGGTGGATGTAGTCTTGACGGCTTGGGTGTGAGAGTTTTGACTTTGTCATGATTCCATCAACACTGTCCTGTGCCACACCAGGACCGATGTGCTCACCACGTCTCCCTCTTTAAGCCACAGGGAGGTCTTTGTGCATTTATATGCTATGAGGAATGCCGTTTGGATTTAAGACATTAAGCTCTTCTATGTCTTTTTTTTTTCTTTCTTAGAGCAATGAACGTGGTGTTGCCCGTTCCTAATAAGATTGTTGGCACTGACTGCAAAGAAGGTGCTGATATCTTGTGACATCGTGTCACAAGAATATATACTTGTATTTATGCTTCTTTGGAATATATACGTTTCTTATCTGGACTATATACCTATATGTATGCTGGTATTTAGGTTTTGGCTTATTATTAAAAAGTATACAACAGGTAAACTCATAAATTCTAGGACCCCCAAGTTCAAGGCCGTGGAAATATCTTCGAAAAGTACTGGCTGAGACAATGAAGAGGCCACTGAAGAGTTTCAAGCAAGGGAGAAATGTGGATGAATTTCCCTCTGAAATGCTCACTCTGTGAAGAGTTAGAAAACTTTAAACAGCCTAGGTGAAAGATGATGAAGAATTTTGCAGCCTCATGGGGAACAGGGAGGAAAGGATAGATTTGAGAGTGGCGGGAGTATAATTGACAGGGCCTGGGCTCAGATTGGATGTGGGAGGGAGGGGAAATTGAAAATTTGAAGATAGCTCTCAGATTTCTAGCACCGTTTCCCGGGTAGAAAGGGATAGCATTGGCTAATGGAGGGAATGTTAGAGGTGGGGTAGGCTGTGGGTGGAAAACAATGAGACTGGCTTTGGAAATATTCCATCCGAAATGCCACAGCGCTGATGGAGGAGACAAAGTGAAATGTGAGCTTGGAGCCTGGGGCAAGAACCGGGCTGTGGTCGAGGTTTGGTCACCATCGGCATACCTGCGGTCCTCATGGCTTTGGACGTGTTTAAGATCCCTAAGGGGGAGCACAGGAGTTAGAAGAAAGCCAAAGATGGCCTCACAGGGGACAATGACACTTCAGGGTGGCCAGATGGAAGCACAGCTCCAGAGCCTAATAAGGTCCAATCGGAGAGACAAGAAGACCTAGGAGGCAGGGGTCACTGGCGACCATTGAAGGCTCTGCCATGTTTTACTTGAATTAACATTTCTGAGGGTCTCCCCTGGTCGCTCCTGAAATGCAGGAAACAGGGGTTAGATCCCTGGGTTGGGAAGATCCCCTGGAGAAGGAAATGTCAATCCACTCCAGTATTCTTGCCTGGAGAATCCCATGGACACAGGCTTCTCTGTCCATTTCTGAATCTTTGTTTTCACCCCCAAAGAGGGAAATGATTATTTCGTAGTTGTATTGAGAAGTATGTGAGCACAAATGTCAACAACATTTAACATGGCTCATATTCTAGCACATATTAATAATCATTGCTATAAAATGGAATTCCTTTTCCATCACCCTCATGCTTATTTCTTTATTTCATTTTCCTGGGAGAACTGTTGAGTATAACTTGTTAGTGTCATGGAGATTGTGGCAATATCGTGGATTTGTTCAAGTCTCCAAATTCTTATCATCTAAAAATTAATTGGTAAGTCAACCATGCAGGTCACTGAGGAAGGTTTGGGAAAAGATTCAGTGAAACTTGCCTAGGGTGGGAGTCCTACTGATAACCCTTGCCACACCCTGACAGGAGACTCTAGCAGCCATGAGTCTAGAGTTTTAGAGAAAATATCAGAGAAACCTTTGGGAGCTACTCTTCAGGTTCCAAGGGACTCTGTTGCATTAGCCCTCTGACTTCAGTCCTCCCCTGACCTTGAAGCTTTCTATCCTAAACCACCTATGAACTGGCTCCTGCATTTAGACTGAACTGGGTCTAACTGACCATCATTTGTGCCTGCTGAACTAGAGGTCCTCCAATCACAGCCCACAGGCCAAATTTGGCTCTCACCTGGTTTATGTAAATAAAGCTTTATTGCCACACCCATTTATTTGCATATTGTACAAGAGGACTTCCCTATTGGCTCAGTGGAAAATAATCTACCTATCAGTGCAGGAGATGCAATAGACTCAGGTTTGATCCCTGAGTCTGGAAGATGTGCTGGAGGAAATGTCAACCTGCTTCAGTATTCTTGCCTGGGAAATCCCAGGGACAGAAGAGCCTGGCAGGCTACAGTCCACAGGGTCGCAAAGAGTCAGATGCAACTTGGCCACTAAACAGGAACGAGAGAGACCACCTGAGCCACGAAGTCTAAAATATTTACTCCTTGGCCCTTTACAGTAAAGGTACTCAGACCTGAGTGTTACACTCTCTAGATGTGTGTACTGCCATCTTTTAGAGACAAAACGTGTGTTGGGTACTTCCTGGATGCCTGTCTCTGGACTCAATACTGAGAGTAGAGTGAGGAGCTGAAGAGGCTTCTATCCTCAAGGACCACACAGTCCAGACCAGTAACTCCCAACCGCCTGGGGCATAAGATTCTCTTAAACCCTTCCTCTCTTTGGTCTCTACTAGGAGGATAACATTAAGGGAAGTAAGAGTAAACAAAAAGATACTCTGTAAAAAAGACACTTCTTATTTATGTCTAAAGTTTGTCCCTATCCAAATCTCCCTGGCATGAAGGTTTCCATGGTGGGAATGATTCTTTCAAGAAAGAAAAATACCCTTTTCCCTTGCCTTCCTCAAAATTCTTGGCTGAGCACCACCACGCTCCCTGAGCTGGGATAGACTTGAGAGTTCAAAGCTACTTCTTGTTTAAGACAAGTTGTGTATCAAAATTAAGGGGGGAAAAAAAGCATTTATTCTTTTCATAAGACCTTTCGTGTTTTATTATAAAGTCTCTAGGTTGTAGTGTGCATCTGAGGCTGCTTATAAACTCTTGGAAATGCCTAAAGTGTTCTCTTTTGTTTGACCATAATAGTAGCATATTGGAAATTACAAGTAGAAAATTGTAATTGGGATGTGGGCACAAAGGCAGCTGAGTTCAGATAAAGCCTTTTCCCGAGATAATGAGATGTGTGTGAATGTGAAATTCCATGCAAATGGGGCTCAGGTTTGTGGGCATCTAGGTTCTTTTATTTACACTAAAAAGTCACAGCAGAAGAGGCTGTGTTGATAGATCAGCTCAAGTCTCCAGAAAATGAATAATGTATATACTTTCAGATAATTCAATTAGTGCAAAAAGATACTAAATATACAGTGACACAACAACTTGCCATTTTCAAACTACTTCCCGTGGCTCTCTGCATCTTTGAATTTATAGCAACAAATAGAAAATTAGGGATTTTTTAAAACTTGATTTAAACTGTTATTATGCAGTGTTTAAACTTTGTGAATAAAAATTTTAATGCACATAGAAAAAATAAGAAAAACATGAGAGTCTAAAGAAATTATATTCAAAACAGTGCATTTATTATATTTGCACATTCACTTAGCAGAGTATGGGAGAGGTCTTATAAATTAAACATAAGGAAATTATCTAATTCTATCCTCTCTTCATTTTTTTCCCTTCCCTTTGCCCCCAAATTAGATTTCTTAGTTATCTTCAATTTCACCTTGAAATACAAATATTTATTATTACACTATTATTATTTGTACTTTGACAATTCAAGTTTCTAATCCATAAAAAATTGAGTTCACATTAAGACTGCTGTCTGTACTAATGTTCTACGTCAGGTAGAAAACCCCCCACTTAGCGCAAGTTTTATAAAAGGGTGGGCAAATGAAGCCAGAGTGAAAACCACATTTCCCACCTTCTCTGCATCTTGAGCGTCCACCGCGTCATACTCTTGCCTCTGATGCTCAGAACTCACAGATCGCCATTAGCACTTGCCCTCCTTGGCTCTGTACCTTGAATTAGTCTTACCGAGTTGCTCATCACCCAGCGTTTCTGACTTCGTTCAGTCGAGGGCCCTGTGATGCCTGCACTTGTACCTTCTCGATCCTCTGAGTCACAGTGGAAAAGTGAAGGTGATAGTGGTAGTCGCTCAGTCGTGTCTGAGTTTGCGACCCCGTGGACTGTAGCCCACCAGGCTCCTCTGTCCATGGGATTCTCCAGGCAAGAATACTGAAGTGGGTTGCCATTTCCATCACAGGACATGGGAGAAGGCTTGGTGAGCAGCCATCTGTCCTCTCTTCTGCTCCCAAATCTTCCTATCTGTCCTCTCTTCTGCTCCCAAATCTTCCTCCATACTTACTCTCTTCTCTGCAGCAATGACTTTATTATTGTTGTTCAGTCACCGAGTCACGTCCCACTCTTTGTGACCGCATGGACTGCAGCGCCAGGCCTCCCTGCCCTTTACCATCTCCTGGAGTTTGCCCAAGTCCATGTCCATTGAATCAGCACTGCCATCCAACCATCTCATCCTCTGTCACCTCCTTTTCCTCCTGCCTTCAATCTTTCCCAGCATCAGGGTCTCTTCCAATGAGTCATCTCTTTGCATTAGGTGGCCAAGTGTTGCAACCTCATAGAACCTGGGTCTTCCACATTACTGGCAGATTCTTTACCACCTGAGCCACCAGGGAAGCTCAACGACTCTATACTCTTCTCCTAAGGCACAGAGTTGTCTCTATGGCTCCCTTTCCAATCACACATCCATTTTTCTATTTCTTTCCTGCATCCTTGACTGAGGATGAATGATTGTGGTGATGCTAACAGTAATTATGACAGTGATGGTTATCTATAGAGCTCATACTGTGTTCCAGTTGCTGGGAGGAGTTATTGACATTCAGAGAAGTCTTTTAACTTCACCATCTCCCACTAGGGTTGATATGATTAGACTTGATTTCAAGTTAAGGGAACTGAGACTTAGAAGAATGTTCTTCCAAACTTGCCCAGGCAGCTGAAGTCAGAGCCGATGGCTGTGTCTACTCCAGGCTCACACACTCAGCTCAGTGCTGTACTGTTAATACTTCATTTCCCAGCTGCAAACTCTTCCTTAAACTCTATGCATACACTCTGGATTTCCAACCTGTACTTGAATTCTCCATCCCATTTTCTTTGTCTGGAGAAACCTCAGTGATCTGTGTTCATGGTCTCCTTTCTGTTCTGTATAGGCACTTCACCTAAGGCTGCATCATTTCATGTGTGTTTCCAAGTCCTCTTCAACTACTGGTTTTGTTGCGTAATTATTATAGACCTTTTTTTGTGATAATACAGTCTTGAGTGTGGATGGAAATATAAATAAATGCTAAATACTATTCTTGATCCCTGGTTGGGGAGACAAAACTTTCACATTAAATATAAACTAAATACATAAAAGGAGTATTTGCTGTAAGATGTTTGGGAAATTTACATCTCATCTCTAATAAAGGTATTTTCTTGATTTTCACTTCTCCAGAAATTCTCGATGTTTCTTCATTATGGCTTTCCTTCAACCTTCCCCTTCTTTACTTCTCTGCCTCCAATCCTCCCCTGATACTCCCCTGATTATTCTTCTTGGCTGCTTTTTCTTCTTTGTTCTATTTGATTCTCCCAAATCTTTGTTCTGAGAAATTTTCTCTTCTTTCTCATTAATTTCTTTATTATGTCACTAGTCTTAAGAGGTTCACATATCTTATCCTTAGTCTTCACCAATAAGGCCTCTCTTTTTAGGTGAGGAGAAACTTTAAAAAAATAATTGAGAAACTTCTTTAAGTTCCCATAGCTTCAGTTAAAATTCTTGGAGCCGAGATTCAATCTAGATGGTGATGTTTCCACATCACCACCTAGTTTTTTTTTAAGTTTTTCTATACTAAATAATTTAGATTTCTGACACTTTGTGAGTATTTCAAGCCAGTTTTATTGGAGGCAATTTGGTTTGGCTTAGTTCAATGATTTCATAAGAAGAGATGAAGGATGAGAGTAGGTCCCTGAAGCCAGTAATGAGGAGATTACAAAACTTCTGGAGTGCTATTCGAAACAAATAAGCCCCTGTCTTAATTTTTACTGTATCTTGGGAGCTCTTGTTATGACTTCCAGCAGAGATTTCCAACCGTTATTAACAATTACTTCCCTAACTTTGTTTAAAAGTAATGGATAATGGATCTTGTCATTTCAACTTTGCTGGGTACAGCCCCAATAAGATTTTTAAAAAGTTTAATGATGTGGAGCAACTAAACCGGTGTGTGCCCCAACTAAGCCTGCGCTCTAGAGTCTGTGAGATGTAACTGCTGAAGCGCTAGAGCCCTCGGGCCCGTGCTCTGCAGCAAGAGAACCCACTGCCATGAGAAGACCATGCCCTGCAGCTAGTGAGGAGCCCCCACTCACCGCAACTAGAGAAGGCCCGTGCGCAGCAACAAAGACCCAGCCCCGTCAAAAAGAAATAGATCAAAATTTTAAAAAGTCTAAATGAAGAAGAAATGATGCGGAAGATGTGCAGTCCTTTTTTTTCCCCACATCAGGATAAGATGATGGTCGTCCACGAATAATGCCTTCATCTTCTTCACCCTCTTCTCCTGTTCACCTGGCAGTTAGCAACCTCCTGGATAGGCCAGGGGAGGGAAGAGCCAGAGGAAAAATGCCTAGCCCCTTTTTCTATAAATCTAAGCCCATTTCCTCTTGTCCTTTCTCAGGGGTAAGCTTATATTTCCATTTTAAATGTGAGCTCCCAAAGGGCATTAGCTGTGCCGTTTTGACTTAACTGCATTTTATTTTCTCCAGTGTGATGCTGTGCTCACAGAACTGCTCAACAATCATAGAGAGAGAATGATGAAAGCTGCATTCCAGTGACTATAAGCTAATATTTTATGGGCCACTGTAATGAAGGTTTTGACCACTGATATAAATCATACCTAGAACATACACAACTCATGGTCTATATTGACAATACTGGGAATTGTATGATATCATACAATCCTAGGTGATGGATTTGAACTCTCCTAATTGGGGTTTCGTGATAATTAGGCAGAGCAGAATAACATTTACCTCCGTGCTCTGTGGGAAATGAGGACATTTATAGCCAAGAAATTGATAATATAAACAAAGTCATTGAGTCATGTTTTACTTCTTTGTGCAGTTTTATAGAAGTGGATTAGACTGCTGTAAACTCATGCTAATAACTAGATATATATTTTAAAACACAGAAAATTTCACTTTGAATTAAAATTGTAGAGTCACAGTACTTACAATATATGAAAGTACTTAAAATCTATTAAGTACTTGTTATGAAAGCATTAATTTAAAATCATTTTGCTATGATTTAGTGAGAACATATTATTTCCTTCTTTGCTTTATATCATTTTGTTTTTTTCCTTTCTTTATTTCTTATAAAAGTCATTACCAACTATATGTAACTTAGTATATTATATATTAAGATAAATAAGATGCATACCTTAATATCTCAGATAATAAGATACTTAAGATAATGTCTTAACTGTTAGATGGTCTCATTTTGCAAAGCTTTGAAATTATATGGTAGGACAATTGGATGAATATCTTCATGAACAGATTTCTGTTTGATTCAGGGAAAATACCTTTACTTATTTCTTTAAATATTAGCTTTCAAATGGAAGGGCAGCTCATTTTGATTTCTTGGCATAGCTCAGTCGAAGACATCTTTTGCTTTGGTTTAAAGCTCTCTGTTTTCCAAACCCTGGGAGGTTAAAAAGTTACCTTCACTGATTAACAGAAAAATGAGTGAATGTAGGCCCAGAGAGCTCTGTGTCTGGAGAGATGGGGTGGTGGAAGGATATACATTTTAAATGAATTCTGACTTTATTAATTCATTTGCATAATTTGAAGAATACTTGTGGGCTGTGTAAAAGTGCTGAATACATTTTAAGATTGCTCATCTTCATGATTTCTGCAGTTTTGTGTCTCTGATTGTGCAATAGATTTTCCCTGGGACCCTCTCACTCCACCCCTTTTTAATTGATGGTTCTGATTCATTTGTGTGAAGTAAAGCCTCAGGTGATTAAAAAAAAAAAAAAGAAAGAAAAATGGCAGGGAATGCTCAGATGCCCTTCTCTGAGAATATTCTTAAGAGAAAATGATCTGCTGTTGAGGAAAAGTCCTGTTTTTCTCTTTTTGTGCCACCAGTAATGTCCCTATTGTGCATATCTGAAGGGAGGTCAGCCCAGCTGGCAAGCTTATTTCATTGACTAATGGGAATTGGATTTCCTGGAGCCCTATCAACCACAGAGCACTTTTATGAGGCTGGAGAGTGTTGGAAACAGGGTCGATAACTAACTCCTTTATCTTTTGCTTCTTTCTGACCAAATCATGCATTTTCTAGGTGTAATGTTATTGTATTTTTGTCTACCAGGAAATTCTAGCTGCTGCACAGAGGATTACCCTATACAATGGAAAACTCGAAGATGAAATAGGTCACGTTTGGGCAGCAGAAGTAAATAAGGAACTGCAAAATAACTGGTGATTGATGTGTACCCATGAAGCTCAGATTCATGCTTGTTCTTTATGTCAAACCACAAAGGCAGTATTCTGTGTTTCCACACCTTCTGTCTCCTGTAAAACACCCCAAGTGGCCACATTTTTTGACTGCTGAACTCTCTACAATGGACTGAACATTTGTGTCTTTGCAGAGTTCATATATTGAAACCCTAACCTCGATGTGACAGTTTTTGGAGGTGGGATGTTGGTGATGTAGTTAGGTCACAAGGGTGGGGTCCTCATGAATGGGATTAGCGCCCCAATAAGAAGAGGTCAAGGAAGTAGCTGGCTCTCTCAGCCACACGAGAGATTAGCAAGAGGACAGCCATCTGCAAACCAGGAAGCAGGTCCTCACCAGGCATGGTGCCTTCAGCTTGGACTTCCCAGCCTCTAAAACTGTGCTGAATAAATATCACTTAAAGGGGACTTCCCTGGTGGTCCAGTGGTTAAGACTTCCTCTTCCAGTGCAGGGAGTAGGGGTTTTATCCCTGCTCGGGGCGTTAAGATCCCACATGCCTCATGGCCAAAAAAAACAAAAAAATAAAACAGAAGCAATATTGTAATAAATTCAATGAGACTTCAAAACATGTCACTTAAGCCACTCAGTCTATGGTGTTCTATTATAGCATCCATCTCCTTGTAATATACATATTACTCCTGCTATATGTCATGGACTCTGAATACTGACTAAAGTTCATAGATGTTTAAAAAGTATTTTACCACTTTCAGTGTATGTGGGGTTATGGGCAGAGTATTAGAGGTGTGGGAATTGAGAACAGTCACCTGATTTAATGCTCTAACACCTACTGGTGATGAGTCAAGGGGGATCAGTCAGCGTCCTAGTTTTGTGATTCCTACAGTGAAGTTATTTTTGACAGTAATAATGTAGTCACAAAAACAAAAGCAGTGACCATTACAAAAGCTGTTGACTGCTATGATAGGCATTTTATTGTATCTTCTCATATCTCAGAATCACATGTGGGATAATATTGCTATTTACACATGATAGACAGAGACAGTAATTTTGGGGGCAAGACTTCAGGACTGCTGTACAGCTTATCTACCTTCACTGATGTGTATAACTGATGACATAATTGCACATTAATTAGCACCATGCACAGACTTTGGCTTAAGGTGTTAGAGCAAAGGGAGTACAAAATTGTCTGGAGAGAGGAAAGGTCATGGCCAGGTTTTTGGATTCTTCCTTGGTGATTTGCTTCTCCCCTGCTATGACCCTTATCCAGTACTATTGAGGAAATAATTCCATTTTGCATTTTATGCCTTTCTTCTCCATAAGGAAAGGATGTGGGGATGATTCTCACAGTCCAGGTTTTCATCTGGTCCTGTGGCACAGCTCAGAGAATCAGCAGTATTCTAAGATTTATATCCAAGAGAACTGTGTCATCTTGGAACTTATTTGGGGGCAGACCAAAGGAAATGCAACAGAGAAGGAATCCATTTCCTAAATCTGAGAACATAGTTAAGGTAGCTCCAGGTTTTCTGAGTCTCTGCAATTTTATTGGTGCTTCCTGAAGACATCTAGGGACTGCTTGTGCTAGAATCACCGAAGATAAATTTCAGAATGCAGATTCCAGGGCCGTTTCTTAGACCTACTCTAGCAGAAATTCCAGGAGCCCCAGGGCTGCCTTTTAATGAGATTCCTAGTGGGTTCCTCTCTCTCACTTGAGACCCACAACTTACTTAAGGTTCTGAATGGCCAGTGGAGGGAGCTCACCTGTTCATAGACAGCAGTTGGTAGACAGATGACTTGCATGGAAATTCACTTGTTTCATTTTAGTCTGAACTGGACTTTGTGTGTGGGTTCTAACGGTTCTGCAGTCAGATTCCCTTTCCAGAGGAGACCAAAAGATGGCATTTTCTCTTTGTAAATGTTTCCTATCCTAATCCCTTCAAGCAGTCACATCTGCCTGCGAGAGTTGATGTCCCATTGTTCCTTTCTGCTGTTGTTCAAGTTCTACATCGACAGCTTATTTCTTTGCTATTTGAAGGTAGGAATGGCTGCAAAAGCCATTCAAAAAAAAAAAAAAACTAGTTTGAGTTTTGAGGCAGATATTTCTTGTTCATATGAAACCCCTCAACAATGATTGCTAAGAGAATAAGAACATGCCAAAGAGTGTTAACTTATGAAATCTCTTTGAAATGAAATCACTAAAAGAAAATCTTGGGAGGTTGAACTGATTATCAGTCAAACAAAAGCACCAAACTTTTCTCATTGTTGTTCCTGCTTTTGATATTTGTAGTTGGCTGCTTGTTGACTCTGCTAGGAACACAGCTGATAAGACTAGGTCAGGCTTTCGATTTGCTTTGGCACTGATAAATGAGAGATTCTGTTCTTTGTACTTGTACTCTGTCTTATAAAGCCGTTCTGCTTTCATTTAGTACCTATTTGAATGTATTTAACCTATCACCCTAGAAAATCACTCCTTAGGAGCAGACTTTTCTGTGCTGGTGGTTCCTTGGGGTTCTTTATTTAAGTTCTTATTCTATTTTGTAATGGCACATACTCTTTATCTCTAATTCAATAATTATTCTTTTTTCATGGTAAACAGTGTCAGTGAACTCTTGCATGGTAAACAGTGTCTGTGTGTGTGTGTGTGTGTGTGTGTGTGTGTAAGAATGTTCAATACTAGAGAGAGATCTTTTATCTAATATTAAAATCTTTATTGTTTTCATCCTGGCTTAAATATCACTATTGATTGATTTCTGTGGAATTTTAAAATAATTTGCATCATTTGGCAACTAATTCTGTCTCACTTTCTTTGTGTTTAATTTATCGTACAGTCATTTAAATTGGGGCAGGTTTCCTACATGGAACATTCTCTTCTCCCAAATTTCTCTCAAGTTTTATCAAAATCTAGGGATCGGAGGAAGTAGTGATAAGGAGGAGATACAGTCTGAAGGGAGAGGGAACAGAGACAGATGAAGTGAAAATTCTCATCATGTAAGATGTGTGATATCGGGGAGGAGTCATGCTGAAATGGATATTTCAAAAGCCCTTGTGGGGAAATACATGCTATACATTCATAATCCATCTTTTCATGAATCCATCTATTCATGCTGCAGCAACCATTACAAGAATAGAAAAGTATAGTTCTAGTTTCAGATTATTAGGGGGGAAAAGTGGAATGATATTAGTTTCATCCAACTCGCAGACGTAAAATGGAAAATCACACTAGAAGGTAATGAATGGCTCAAATACATAGAATTGCAGCCATATAGGCACATATGTATCAGTGGCCACTCCAAGTCACAGTGAAGGGACTAACTTCTCTCTCTCTCTCTTTTTTTTTTTTTTAAAGGTAGAAACTCCCCAAGTAGATTACAACAAAAGCGAATATTAGTATTTGTGGCAGAAATGGTTAGATAATTGGCCATATCTGTTGCGTTTCTTCCCGGCCGTACAGCTGGACTGTGTCTGGATCGTCCCTGAAGCTAAGTGTGCTCCTGAGATGAGGTTCTGCCTGATGGAATATTGAGCAAAGTGTGTCCGGCTGTTTCCTGGCTGTGACGATAAGACTCTCCCAGGTAAGATTCGCTCTCTTCCCACAAGCGCTGACCACAGACCGCGGATCCAGCCAAGGCAGTGAGGGCCCTCTGGGGTGATGGAATTACAAGAAGGATGAAGATGGACAAAGCTCAGGTCCCTGAACAGCTGTGTGGCTAGCTGCCCATCCAAACACTGCACTGAACTGGCGTGTTGGCAAGAGATGAACTTTTTGTTATGTGAAGTCACTGAGATTTTGGTACTTTTGTCTCAACTGTTAACCCATTTAACTCAGACTATTGGATTGTCTTTCTGAAATCATGTGGTTCAGGACCACATGGCTATGGCAGGCTAGCCTACTGGCAATGATCTAGAGTCTATCATATAGAGTGAAGTAAGTTCAAAAGAGAAAAACCAATACTGCATACTAATGTGTATACATGGAACCTAGAAAAATGATACAGTGGAACCAATTTGCAGGGTAGGAATAGGAACATAGATGCAGAGAACAGACCTGTGAGCACGCGGTGGGGGAGAGGAGGGTGGGACAGACTGGGAGCTTAGGATTGACATATACACGCTATGCTGCTGCTGCTGCTAAGTTACTTCAGTCATGTCCGTCTCTGTGCAACCCCATGGACAGCAGCCTGCCAGGCTCCTCTGTCCATGGGATTCTCTAGGCAAGAATACTGGACTGGGTTGCCATTTCCTTCTCCAATATGCTATGCTGCTGCTGCTAAGTCACTTCAGTCGTGTTCGACTCTGTGTGACCCCATAGATGGCAGCCCATTGGGCTACCCCATCCCTGGGATTCTCCAGGCAAGAACACTGGAGTGGGTTGCCATTTCCTTCTCCAATGCATGACAGTGAAAAGTGAAAGTGAAGTTGCTCAGTCGTGTCCAACCCTCAGCGACCCCATGGACTGCAGCCCTCCAGGCTCCTCCGTCCATGGGATTTTCCAGGCAAGAGTAGTGGAGTGGGGTGCCACTGCCTTCTCCTACCATGTGTAAAATAGGTATCTAGTGGGAAGCTGTTGTATAACACAGGGAGCTCAGCTCTGTGCTCTGTGATGACCCAGAGGGGTGGGGTGTGGGTTGGATGGGAGGGAGGCCCAAGAAGGAGGGGATATATGTGTGTGTATATCACATGTATATATGTATATATACACACACATATATATAACTGATTCATTTCTTCCTACAGCAGAAACTAATGTAACATTGTATAACAATCATACTCCAAAAAAAAAAAGTTACCCCCAGAAAGGATTAAATATTTAAAAACTGAGTGTGAAGCAGGAAAAAATGAGTTAGGATGTCCATGGCTTGTGGGGAATGGTGGAAAAAAGATACTGTAATTAAACTGCTGTGGTGAGTAAATTGTACAATCTTTTTGGAAGGTATTGGCATACATCAACAGATAAAGTGATGTCTGTTTCCTGTGACCCAGAAATATGACTTCTAGGAATTTGTCCTAAAGAAATACCAAGAGTTGTTTTTCTTTAATAAAATGATGGAAATGTTAACAGGAGTACAAGAGGAGACTGGTTAAATAAATTGCTGTGTCCTTCAGTTCAGCTCTGTTCAGTTGCTCAGTCATGTCTGACTCTTTGTGACCCCATGAATCACAGTACTCCAGGCCTCCCTGTCCATCAGCAACTCCCAGAGTCCACCCAAACCCATGTCCATCGAGTCGGTGATACCATCCAACCGTCTCATCCTCTGTTGTCCCCTTTTCCTCCTGCCCTCAATCTTTCCCAGCATCAGGGTCTTTTCAAATGAGTCAGCTCTTCTCATCAGGTGGCCAAAGTACTGGAGTTTCAGCTTCAACTTCAATCCTTCCAATGAATACCCAGGACTGATCTCCTTTAGGATGGACTGGTTGGATCTCCTTGCAGTCCAAGGGACTCTCAAGAGTCTTCTCCAACACCACAGTTCAAAAGCATCAATTCTTCGGTGCTCAGCATTCTTTATAGTCCAACTCTCACATCCATACATGACCACTGGAAAAACCATAACCTTGACTAGACGGACCTTTGTTGGCAAAGTAATGTCTCTGCTTTTGAATATGCTGTCTAGGTTGTAGTAACTTTCCTTAAAAGGAGTAAGCATCTTTTAATTTCATGGCTGCAATCACCATTTGCAGTGATTTTGAAGCCCAGAAAAATAAAGTCAGCCACGGTTTCCCCTGATTACCTATCTATTTGCCATGAAGTGATGGGGCCAGATGCCATGGTCTTAGTTTTCTGAATGTTGAGCTCTAAGCCAACTTTTCACTCTTCTCGTTCACCTTCATCAAGAGGTTCTTTAGTTCTTCACTTTCTGCCATAAGGGTGGTGTTATCTGCATATCTGAGGTTATTGATATTTCTCCCGGCAATCTTGATTCCAGCTTGTGCTTCTTCCAGCCCAGTGTTTCTCACGATGTGCTCTGCATATAAGTTAAACAATCAGGGTGACAATATGCAGCCTTGATGTACTCCTTGTCCTATTTGGAACCAGTCTGTTGTTCCATGTCCAGTTCTAACTGTTGCTTCCTGACCTGTGTACAGGTTTCTCAAGAGGCAGGTCAAGTGGTCTGGTATTCCCATCTCTTTCAGAATTTTCTACAGTTTATTGTGATCCACACAGTCAAAGGCTTTGGCATAGTCAGTAAAGCAGAAATAGATGTTTTTATGGAACTCTCTTGCTTTTTCGATGATCCAGCACATGTTGGCACTTTGATCTCTGGTTCCTCTGCCTTTTCTAAAACCAGCTTGAACATTTGGAAGTTCACGGTTCCTGTATTGCTGAAGCCTGGCTTGGAGAAATTTAAGCATTAGTTTACTAGCATGTGAGATGAGTGCAATTGTGCGGTAGTTTGAGCATCTTTGGCATTGCCTTTCTTTGTATTGGAATGAAAACTGACCTTTTCCAGTCCTTTTACAGCCACTGTTGAGTTTTCCAAATTTGCTGGCATATTGAGCGCAGCACTTTCACAGCATCATCTTTCAGGATTTGAAATAGCTCAACTGGAATTCCATCACCTCCACTAGCTTTATTCATACTGATGCTTCCTAAGGCCCATTCGACTTCACATTCCAGGATGTCTGGCTCTAGGTGAGTGATCATACCATCGTGATTATCTTGGTCGTGAACATCTTTTTTGTACAGTTCTTCCGTGTATTCTCACCACCTCTTCTTAATATCTTCTGCTTCTGTTAGGTCCATACCATTTCTGTCCTTTATTGAGCCCATCTTTGCATGAAATGTTCCCTTGGTATCTCTAATTTTCTTGAAGAGATCTCTAATCTTTCCCATTCCGTTGTTTTCCTCTATTTTTTTGGATTGCTTGCTGAGGAAGGCTTTCTTATCTCTCCTTGCTCTTCTTTAGAACTCTTCATTCATGTGTGTCCTTAAGACGTACTAATTGAGAATTGTTAAAATCACATTGAATGTAAATATTCCCAATGGAGAAATTTCAAGTTAGATTGTTGTTTGAAAAATGTCAACATATTAAATAATATGTGTATTGGAAACATAGGTACAAAAACACTCATTGTTTTGATTCTGTGTCTGTAACTTTTTTTGTGATTTCTGTTTTCAAAGATGAGCAGCTGTTACTTATGTGATTTAAAATTTTAATGAAAGTACAAAAGCCATATCACCAGTCCATTTAGATCATTCAGAAAATATGTGGGAACTTTAAGGAACTGAACAGTCAATGTTTTTTCTTCTTGTGCTAGGAATTCTATTTCAGCCCAAATCATAGTAAACCAGGTACACTGCGGGACTGGGTTTTTACCCAGTGGTCTCATTGTCCATGAGGACTACGCTTTAAAATCAATACTTCAAGGAAAAACTGCATACAGACGAGATTACCACTAAAGATGTCTCAGAAAGGTGCCGCTTAAGCAAAGGTCTTACCAGTTTTTCCTCTGTGCTCACGTGCTAAGTTGCTTTAGTTGTGTCTGACTCTTGCGACCCTATGGGCTAAAGCCCATCAGGCTCCTCTGTCCATGGGATTCTCCAGACAAGAATACTGGAGTGGGGTGGCCATTTCCTCCTCCAGGGCATCTTCCTGACCCAGGGATTGAACCTGCCTCTCTTCTGTCTTCTGCCTTGGCAGATGAGTTCTTTACCATAGCGCCACCTGTAAAGCATCAAATCCTTGTTCTTCACTTGAGTGATTGACTTGTGTTTAGGGACTTTATGGTGGCAAGTCGATCATAACTGAAGAGGCAGAGGAAGGATCAACAGGTTTGATCTCCCTTCTCGCCTTCACTCCAGACAGGCACTCACTCACCAGAGGGGTGGCAGGATTTCCATTCATTCTTGCTCTCTGATCAAGCACGAGGTCAGAACACATTTGCTCTAACTCTGTTGTGCTGTTTTCACAGTCTTAGCTCCATTAAGAAGAAACACACATCAGTTTGACAATATATTTGGCTCATCTCTATTTTGTTAAAAATGTGTTGAGCTGGCCTCTCTACAAGTTGAGAACATGCATTTTTAAAGAAAAATGATGACTTTTTTCAGAACAAGAAGTCACTTTTGAAATTCAAGATTGCAAACAAGTGGCATCATTCTAAGACATTTGGTATTAGGGATGTTTATTGCACTCTAAAATCTTTCATCCTAACCCCAAAATTCATTTTTTCTTTTGTCTAATGCAGTGGTAAAGAATCTGCCTGCAGTGTGGGAGACCCGGGTTTGATTCCTGGGTTGGGAAGATCCCCTGGAAAAGGAACTGGCTACCCACTCCAGTATTTTTGCCTGAAGAGTCCTATGGCCAGAGGAGCCTTGCAAGCTAGAGTCCATGGGGTCACAAAGAGTCGGACACGACTTCATGACTAACACACACAGTGTGGTCTCTGACTGAAATGACTGATATTAGGAGGAACAGAATAGGAATTCTGCCCATCAGAATATTTCAGGATCATGTGTGCATGCATCCAAGTTCATGTATGTGGTCTGTTCCTTTTTTTTAATAGGTGCCAGAATTGGAGACTTCATACAACGTTGTGTGATTTCACACCCATGTTGCATGTGTTTTGGGTGGAGAAAATGACAATTTCCAGCTGCTGTTGCATAAGATGCACACATCCCCAGTATACTTATGAATGCTATTTCCCTCCACATGGAAGAGATTAGGACCACAGCTGCTGTAGTTCAGATGACAGGCGGACGGTGGCGAGAACTGCACAGCACTGGAGTCCAGTAAGAGAACAGGAGGCCGCCACCCACAGAGGGACAAGGGTCACAGGTTCTTCTGGGACATCATTTAGTTAAGCTGTTTGAGTTCCTTAGATAAGATGAAGTATTACACACTACTCCCCGCAAACTCATTCATGACGTCTGCCTACACATGACCATAGCTTTACTCTGGAATATTTTAATGCTAAAATTGATTGAAGTCATCAGTCATGGTGGGTCTCCACGGTAATGAAACGTGATCAAAGATACAGAAGCATTGCCATTGGTCACTATAGGCCTGAAGATAGATCAGCTCAGGAGAAAGTGACAGTTGGAGCATATGTAGGTGGATCCTCGAGAGACCCCATCAGAGGGGCTGGGAGCGAAAGTATTAGTAGCTCAGTCATATCTGACTCTTTGTGACCCCATGGACTGTAGCTTGCAGGCCCGTCTGTCCATGGAATTCTCCAGGCAAGAACACTGGAGTGGATTGCCATTCCCTTTTCCAGGGAATCTTCCTGACTTGGGGATCAAACCCAGGTTTCCTGCATTGCAGGTGGATTCTTTACCATCTGAGCCACGGGGGAAGTGATATTCCTAAATCCAAATTTAATGCTTGAGTGAAACTTGTCATATTCCTTGCAGAAAGAGGACACCGTTTAAAAATCGTACACATATGATAGCAGTGCAGCTATTTTCCACAAGGCATATTCACCTACATGCAACAGCAAAGGCATGAACATAATTACCACAAGTCATTTTGATGTTCTAAGTGCTGTTTTGCATTGCTTTGATAGAATAACCCTTGGCAACCTTTCTCAAACAGCAGCGCTTCTAATTGTTATTAGCTTCATTGTTTTTAGCTCTTGACAGGGTGATGTTCTTCTACAATCTGAGATTTTCTTTTTTAAAAGCCTTGGACCCCCTTGAAATGTGTTTGGAGTAGAGAATTTTTTTATGCAGTGTAAACTTGAATTGATGGAGGTTTTTAATAATGAGAAGTCTGCTGTCATCTTGGGTTTCATATTTTTATCAAGATCTTTTCTGTGTTTTTGCTGCTATTTCTCTGAATGTAACTCTGAAGATGGCAGCTCTCTTCCAGGCAACTAGGTAGCCATCTGGTGATTCAAAGCTTTTGTGGCCCATTGTCCTAGGATGGACTTTCCAGCTGGCTCAGTGATAAAGAGTCCACTTCCCAATGTGGGAGATGCAAAAGATGTCGGTTCAATTCTTGGGTCAGGAAGATCCCCTCAAGTAGGAAATGGCAACCCACACCTGGAAAATCCCATGGACAGAGGAGCCTGGCGGGGTACAGTCCATGGGATAGCAAAGAGCTGGGCAGAACTGAGTGGCTGAACACACATTCTAGTATAGCAAATGGATAGCCTTAGCGTAGCCTGGACCCTCAGAGTCCCCATCTTCTGAGTAATGATGCTTATCAGCAGTGATCAATTTACTCTGGGGATGTTAACTTGCTCTCTGTTTTATACCCCTGGACTACTTTTAACTATAAGTGTATAAGCAAAGATTGTGATGAGTTTTTCTGACTTTTACTTTACAAACCTCTTGGGTAGCATTCGGCTCAAAACTCCTCTACCTTAATTAGTTTGCTGAAACATTAATCCATATATGCAGTGTTAGAGGACTCAACATGTGTAATTGTTTATTGGCCTCCAAGCCATCTATAGAGCTGAGAGTTAATATAGGGTCCAGCCACTAGATTAACTTAAGGAATATAACGTGTAATGAGAAAGCACCCAGTAAAATTGTACCTTATGACTCAGCAAGCAGCACCGTGAGTTACCTGAACATGGGGTGTACATTGTGTTGATTGCGCTGAAGCATTTGCTGAGACCAGCGTTCTTATTCTTATTGTCCTGAAAACCTACCCACCACGTCTCCTTTCAGTTAACACTGCTTTATCCTGGTCCAGATTTTAAGTCTGAATGATCGGCCCCTATTTGATTTTTCAGCTTCTTTCCCTTCTGTGAAAAGTTGTGCATGAGGGAATGAAAGATGTATTCCTAGGACTTTTCTTTTTCACATTTATTTACTTGGTGGCTGCGCCACACAGCATGTGGGATCCTGGCTCCCCAGCCACGGGTTGAACCCATGTCCCCGGCAATCAAAGCACTGATTCTTAACCACTGGGCTGCCAGGGAAGTCCCATACTAGGACTTTTCCTCACTTTCACAGGACGGATGAGAACACATGATCTAGCCATTTTATGGCCCATTTACAAGTAATCTTTACTCTCCAGTCTAGTGGTCAGATTGCACATAGGTTGGCCCCATCCTGCACCAACACTCTTTCCTTCCAGCCCCAGCTTCCTCCTGCTGGGCGTGAAGGACTTCTTACATAGATAAGTAGATATAATACCCCACCAGGTCAATATCATACCCCACAATATTCATTGGAAGGACTGATGCTGAAGCTGAAGCTCCAGTACTTTGGCCACCTGATGGGAAGAGCTGACTCCTTGGAAAAGAGCTTGATGCTGGGAAAGATTGAAGGTGGGAGAAGAAGGGGATGACAGAGGATGAGATGGTTGGATGGCATCACTGACTTGATGGACATGAGTTTGAGTAAGCTCTAGGAGTTGGTGATAGACAGGGAAGCCTGGCATGCTGCAGTCCATGGGGTCGCAAAGAGTCGGACATGACTGAGCGACTGAACTAAACTGAACAAGTTCAACATCATTCCATTACTTTCTCCTGTATGCTGCACACGGCAGACTCTTGAATTGCCCTTTTTCCTATAGGTGTACATGCCGGAGACATGAATCCAGCCTCTAGAATGGAGGATGGCCTGGCGGCGGTCCCGGCGGTCCTGGCCACCATTCACTTGCCCTCTCCTCATCTGCAGAAAGCTCTCCCTGATCTTCAACTTTCTAACAGGATTTCTACAGTCTTTGATTCACACTTCCTTTTAACACAACTTTACAAAGGTCCTAACACACAGGGAAAGGGTAACACAAGTTTCCTGTTGAGTAAATGTTCATTTTGACTCTCCCTCCTTTGAAATCATGACATTTCTGAATGTGGGACTGGGTTGTGACATCATCAGGGTTCCCAGGTGGCTCTAGCAGTACAGAATCCACCTGCCAATGCAGGAGATGCAAGAGACCTGGGTTCCACTCCTGGGTCGGGAATATCCCTGGAGAAGGAAATGGCAACCCACTCCAGTACTCTTGCCTGGAGAATCCCACAGACAGAGGAGCCTCCATGGGGTTGCAAAGAGTCAGACAAACCAAGTGACTGAACACACTCATTGTGATGCAATCAGTGATGGATGACAGTTCCATTATTGAAAACTGAGTTAAGAATCATGGAACGCAGACTTGGGGAAACGGAGTCATCATGGCTGGGCTGTGTTCTGGGCATGTTGGCTTTACTACAACTTGATTTCGTGACCTTCAGACTGTTATCATGTGTTCCTGATGACCAAGGCTCATTCAGATTCCTAGGATGCACTTCTTCAGTTTCTCTGCTGAAGAAAGTAAATACCGGAAAGTATGATGTTCATTGTCGCGGATACAAGTCTCTTAAGGAATAGGTTTTACTCTACATATGAAACTTTGGTTTGGACTGAAACCCAGTTTTAAAGCGTCTCCTGCATGCCCCCTTGTATGCTTGACATCCAGATTTACTGTCCAATCTTGGATGTATTTCAATAAAATAAGACTGTTAACACTAGAGGAAAAGATATCTGTGAAACAGCGTAACGGTGACCGCAATTATTAGGAACGTAAGAAGTACTCCATACGTGCCTTATACAGTAATCATTGTGAGACTTAATTTGGAGCAGCTTTCCTTATTTGCCCAATAAATTCTATTTTGTTATTTACTATGACAGTACGCTTCCAAGGGAAGCTGTGCGTGGTCTCCACCTGTTTTAAATAGCGTGCGTCTCGATTACAAACTTGCCTTCGTGAAACGTTAGAGTCTCACGGTTCATGTTAAAGCTAATGTTGAACTGGAAAACACATCAGTTAAATTTATCTTTTAGATTTGATGCAAAACCCGTGCATGCCGGTGCTTTGCCTGCCATTAACGGAGACGAGAATCTGATTCTTTTTTCAAAAGTTCATTTTCTTTTTCAGGACCATGAAATACCACACTGAACTTGACCCCGAACAGGCTCTCCGTTTCAAACTGGATGAGAAAAGCATTTAAAGAATCATGTGTGAGTCAATTTCAGGGAAAGAGAAGGAACCTTTAAAATTGCTAAGTCCTCTCTGAGCTGTTTGGATACACATTCAAGTCAGTGGTCCAACCCTGGACACACAAAGCCTTGAGTGATCAATACAGCTTTAGAGTGAAGGTCGCTGCTGCGTACCAGCGCTACCCTTGACTGACACACTGCCCCGCAGAGCCACATTTACATTTACTGCCAAATATATTGTTAAGCAGACAAATGGGTGGCTGGCTGTCCACAGATGTGTGCATATTCCTGAAGCAGTCACACGTCACAAAGGAAAATGTTTAGCTAGGATTCTGCAATGAGAACACTAGACTGTGAAAACATAATTAGGTTTGCAATTTAAAATACATCTTAGTTACACAATAAGTAGGAGGTTGGGGGCATGGGTACTGGAAAGTAAGCTTTGGACCACAAAAAACAGGGAGATGTACTGAAGGAGACTGTCATCGATCTGTTTGAAGCATGGAGCAGGGGAAGGTGATTGGTATTAGCTGGTGTCTGCAGGACAAAAAGCAGGGGTCTGTGACCCTGAACCAAGGAGGGAGGTTTGCTTTGGGAAAAAACCATCAGCCAGTGAAAAGGTGATGTGTTATGGAATTTTTCTAAATACTCATTTATCTCAGGTTTTTGTGCTAGAAAGCAGAAATACATGAATATGATCATCAAGGAATTTATTTCTTCAGGTCTCTATACAAAGTGTAGGATATTGCCTTGTTTTAGTGATACAATTTTTAATTCCAAGTCAAAAATGTATAGAAATTCTGATCACACATTTTTACACTTATTTTGTTAATTGCATGGACGTATATTGAATATTGGGCTTCCCTGGTGGCCCAGTGGTAAAGAACCCTCCTGCCAATGCAGGAAAGGTGTATTTGATTTCTGGGTCAGGAAATCCCCTGGAGAAGGAAATGGCAACCCACTCCAGTATTCTTGCCTGGAGAATCCCGTGGATAGGGGAGTCTTGTGGGCTACAGTCCATGGGGTCACAAAAGAGTCGGACACAATTTAGCAACTAAACAGCAACAATAACAAATATTGGATATTATTTGCCAGGTCTCATGAGGCTCAACAAAAATATGAGGTTGCAGAAAACAATGTTTTCCTTTGGACACTTAGCTGGATGTGAAGGACTGACACTAGAAGAAATACTTCAAAAATTAATGAGCTAAACACCATGATAAAGATCACTTGTTCTCTTTCTGGTCTGTCTTTATCTATGTCTTTCTTCACCCCAGCCTCATTTAAGATTCCCAGTTATTTTAGGGGGCATCACAGCTGGATCATGGCACAGAGAAAGGACTTTGGAGTCAACAGACATGGGCTCTCACCCTTGAATAATGTTAATTTCTTTTTTTTTTTTTTTTAAGATTTTCTTTTGATGTGGACCATCTTTAAAGTCTTTATCGAATTTGTTATAATATTGTTTCTGTTCTTTGTTTTGGTCTTTGGCCTGGAGACACATGGGATCTAGCTCCCTGACCAGGGATTGAACATGTACCCCTGTATTGGAAGGTGACGTCTTGACCCCTGCACCACCGGGGAAGTTGTTGTTCATTCACTATGTTGTGTCCAACTCTTTGTGGCCCCATGGACTGCAGCACGCCAGACTTCCCTGTGATTAAAATATTAAAAGCTATCGTATCAAGGAACTCCAGTGAAAATATAGGCACATCTATGCCAAAGCAGGGAAAGAAATGGATTGTATATTCTCATCCCTTCCTTCTTTCAACTTTTTAATTCCTATCATGAGCTTGATCTGGGGAAAGCAAGGAAGACTGTGGCAGGTGTCCTGATCTCAAATAGCCACCACCCACAGGCACTGATGTGACACTGACAAGCGCAAGGCAACGGGGCACACACCGGAGCAACCTGGATTTTTATGGAAGGACGGGGAGCTTTTCTGGGAGGATGTAGCAGCTATACTTTATCTTGCAGGACAACGGGTTTATAGAGGTGACGATAAGGGCACCGTTGGCAGAGCAAACAGTATAAAAAGATACGGAGCGTCGGACAAAGTTGCAAGCTGGAGACTGGAAACTGAGAAGGTTGTGCAGATGGACGGGGTGACATCAGTCTTTGACTTTGATGGAGGAAAAGCATCTAGATTTGTTCTCCTTCATGAAAGAGCTAAACAATAAGAAACAGCTTATGAAGGAGCCATATCTAGATGATGCCCATGAGGCAGCAAGTGACGGTGAATCCGGGAAGGGGGACACAAGGCGGGTGAGCCCTATGATGGTTCTGATTCTAGAAGTATCTCCAGGCCATAGCACAGAAGGGGGGTCAGGGGAACCCTTAGGCATTCTCAAGCTGAGAAGACGGGTCTGGGAGTCCAGCAAGGCCAACGTGGTCAACTTAGCACATATAACAAAATACAAGAAAAAATATTTGAAAAAAAATCCAACATCTGTTGCAAACCAAAGTTCTCAGGATGTCAGGAAGAGAATGATAGAGGTCATCTGTGGAAAATGTACAGCTACCATCATGTTTCATGGTGAAAGACGGCCTTCTGTTCCTCAGTTCAAGAATTAGATAGGGACAGCCATCCCCACCAGCTCTATCAATAGTGTGGCGGTGGTTATAATTGGTGAAGGAAGGCAAGGAGAAGGAGTAACATGTATTGAGAGCGTAAAGAAAAATCCAGCTGTCATTATTCACAGAGGATGTTATTGTCTACATTGAATATTTTACAGAATCTTGTTCATGGATCACAGGCCACAATATGATGAAGAAATCTCTGCTCCCGAGATGGTCTATAGATTTGGTGCAAACTCAGTCAAAATTGTAGTAGACATTTTTGTAGAAACTTGTAAGCTCATTCTGCAATTCAGATAGAAATACAAAGGACCTAGAATAGCCAAAATATATTTGAACAAAACAGTTAGAGTTGGAAGTCTTACATCCTCTATGTCAAGGTGTAACTAAGATGTGAGTATGCTGGATTAGATGTTAACAAATAAATCAGTGGAAGAGAACAGAGTCCAGGTAGACCCACAGATACATACATGGTCAACTGGTTTTTGACACATGCCAAGGTAATTCAATCTGGAAATAATAGTCTTTTTAGTCAATAGTGGTGTAATGATAGCCATAAGCAAAAAATAAACAGTAAGTTTGACCTTAAACTGAAATACATTCAAAACTTTAGTGGAAATGGATCATGCATGTGTGTGTTCTCAGTTGCTAAGTTGTATCCGACATTGCGACCCCATGGACTGTAGCCTACCAGGCTCCTCTGTCTATGGGATTTCTCAGGCAAGAATGCTGAAGTGGGTTGCCATTTGCTTCTCCAGGGGATCTTCACAACACAGAACTGAACCTGCGTCTCTTATGTCTCCTGTATTGGTAGGCAGATTCTTTACTGCTGAGCCACATGGGAAGGCCCAAAATGGATCATACTACTACTACTACTACTACTACTAAAGTCACTTCAGTGGTGTCCGACTCTGTGCGATCCCATAGACGGCAGCCCACCAGGCTCCCCCATCCCTGGGATTCTCCAGGCAAGAACACTGGAGTGGGTTGCCATTTCCTTCTCCAATGCAAGAAAGTGAAAAGTGGAAGTGAAGTCGCTCAGTCGTGTCCGACTCTTAGCGACCCCAAGGACCGCAGCCCACCAGGCTCCTCTGCCCATGGGATTTTCCAGGCAAGAGTACTGGAGTGGGGTGCCATTGAAAAGCTAAAACTATAGAAATTCATGAGAAAAATCTTAGTGACTTTCAGTTTGGGAAAAGTCTCTCAGAAGCAAAACCCACAAAGTATAAGAAAGAAAATGCAATAGTTGAAATTTTCACCATTAAAGTCTTTTACTCTTCAAGAGAGAGTTACAAGAAATGAAAAGATACAGATGAGAAAATATTTGCAAAAAATACGTTAAATGAAAGATGTGTACAATGTAAAGTTACAACTGAGCTACAGAGGCAAACAACTTAATTGTAAAAATGGGCAACAGTTTTGAGGCAGCCCTTTGCTGAGGAAGATATGCAGGTGGCATGTAATCCATGAAGTGATGCCCGATGTCATTGGTCATTAAAGAAAAGCCAGTGAAAACCACTGGGATACACTCAGTACACTACATACCCTCTAGAATGGCTGAAAAAAAAGAGGCCAATTTTACCATATGTGGTTGAGGATGTGCAACAACTGAAACTCTAATACGCTGCCGGGAGAAGTGAAAAATGGTACAAACGATTTTTGAAACTGTTTGATTCTCTCTTAAAAATGAAATATACGTCTGCCATAAGTACTAGTCATTCTACTCCTAGATATTTACTCAAGAGAAATGAAAGCATAGTGTGTTAGTCGTTCAGTCGTGTCTGCCTCTGTGACCCGCATGGACTGTAGCCCAGCCAGGCTCCTCTGACTATGAAATTTCCCAGGTAAGAATCCTGGACTGGCTTGCCATTCCCTTCTCCAGGGCATCTTCCCAACGCAAGGACTGAACCTGGGTCTCCAGCACTGCAGGCAGAGTTTTTACTGTCTGAGCCACCAGGGAAGTCCAGTGAAATAAAAGCATACCTTCATACAAAGGCTTTTACATGATTTTCATAGCACTTTTAAAATAATAGCCACAAACTAAAACCAAAATGTGTATCAACAATTGAATGGATAAACAGATTGGAGCTTATCTATTCAGTGAGACCCCATTCAGCAACAAAAAGAAACAGCTCTTGATAGATCCAACCGTATGAAGTGAAATGAAGTCAATTAGTTGTGTCGGACTCTTTGCGACGCCATAGACTTTAATGTATCAGGCTCCTCCGACAGTGAGATTTTCCAGGCAAATATCCTGGAGTGGGTTGCCATTTCCTTCTCCTGATGAATATGAATGAAACTCCAAATTATTATGTTTGGTGGAAGAATCCAGAAAAACTATATATACTTTATGATTTTTATTTATATAAAATTCTAGGAAATACAAACCAACCATAGTGTAACTTTATTAATAACTTCCTGGAAATGGGGGTCAGAACTTTTGGGGGTGATGGACATGTTTAGCATCTGGGTTCTACGGATAGTTTTAAAGGTGTGTACACATGCATGCTTTGTATTTGTGTTGCTTATTGTATGTCAGTTGTATCTCATTAAGAATGGAAAAATAATGGGAAGAAATCCTACTTTGGTGTTTAAGGTCACAGGAGCTGCTTGTAGGATTATAGACAGAAAGTTGCTTGGTCAGATTTGCATCTGATGTAGCTCTGCTTGGACACAAAGAGGAGAAGAATTGAAATATACTAGCCACTGGGGAATTTGAGTGTTGACTCATAACAAGAAATGATGAGGTGTGAACTGTGCAGAAAGCAGTGAGATGGAAAGACAGTGACCAGCACAGTATCTAGAGCTGGGAGCAAATCCTGGCTATAAGTCACCAACTTTGTGGCTAGCGAAATACGATTTACTTCTTTGGTAATATTTTATAAAAACTAGGGTAATGATACCCAAGTATTGGTATTTGTTAATGTTACTAATGGATAGTAGTATCAGTCATTTCTGAGCACTAAATGCAATTTACACATGTGTGTGGTTGGCATTCAGTGTTAATGTGGAATGGGCTACATGTACTTTGAATTTTCTTTGTCACTTAGTGTAAGTCAAATCAGGTTTGTTTTATACCATTATATACTCAGAAATAATTAAAAGGCTGTCAGTATTGTTCGTTAATGGGTATAGGGTTTCAAAGTTGCAAGATATAAAGAGTTCTGAAGGTTGACTGCACAGTAATAATTAATGTACTTAGCACTAATTGTACTAAACTGTACACTTAAAAAAGGGCTTCCCCAGTGTCTCTGTGATAAAGAATCTGCCTGCAATGCAGGAGATGCAGGAGACCTGGGTTCAATCCTTGGGCCAGGAAGATCCCCTGGAGAAGGAACTGGCAACCCGCTCCAGGATTCTTGCCTGGGAATTCCCATGGACAGAGGAGCCTGGTGGGCTACAGTCCATGGGGTCACAAAAAGAACACAATCGAACACCTGAAAAATAACAGCAACCCCTCTCTCAAGAGGTAGGGTTCATATTTACGTTTTACAAATAAGGAAAGTGAAATTAAAAATTTTGTCCAAGAGCATACATCTGAGAATCTGCGGAATACATATTCAAATCATAATACTTTTATTACAAATCTCATAACCTTAAACTGTATCTTCTGTGTTTGTGGGTGCTTGCACGTGTATAAATTTTGATACATGCATGTATGCAAGGAAAAATACACAATATGTAAGACACAGTGGCCAAAGAATAAAATTTTGTTGTTTATTTCATTTGTCTATAAAATTAACATAATAAAATTCCAGGAATAATAGCTAATTGGGCCCCATTTCTGTCATCAGATGTTGTTAAAATATTGGCATGTATTTTATTACAACCTTATTCAAGTCTTTGATAAAAATTGTTGAAATATTTTACTCAATCACTTATAGTTTCCATGTCCTAAGAACTTGTACATGCCACTTAGTGGAAATAACAAATACATTGAATTTTCCCTATTTAAAATGTAGTAATTCCCCATACATTCCATATTTATTTCTTTTTATTCTCCATGTAAAGATTGCTATAAATTACATTCATTAAAGCTGTATTATGTGGCATGAGATTTAAAATATGTTTATTACAAAAGCCCTGGCTATAGCTTCTGTATATTATATTTTAGGCTTCTTTATGTACAATGTTACTCATAAGCAAATTCAAACTAAATTATTATATGCCTTTACCCTCAGTGACGCATTTAAATCAGGTATCTTTATAAACTCAAACAGTAGAATCTGCTAAGAATCTGATTTAATGTGTTTAATTCTACTTAAAATTTAATGATTACCATAATAAAGACATCATTACAGAATGATAATCCAAATGGTAATTAACATTTCTATTTTGTTGCTTCAAGGTCAACACAGTGCGGAAGAAGCCTGTTGCTTCCTTTTCCGTGTGACATTCCTTTTCACTGCTAAACAGTCAGAGCACAGATTGATATGGCTTTTGCCCTCACTCTCCAAGCTGCATCTGAATCTTGCTGGTTAGAGACAGGGAAATTAATGAGTCTACCACTCTGCTGCATCCTCTGCTCCCCTCTTTAAAGGGTAATTATAGTGACACCATTCATGCTGCTATGGTTAAGCATTTCCATTAGAAAACCAGTCTTTCTTCTGAGATTAATACTTTGCCTGTGCAAACAGCCTACTCATTTAAATTAGGCAAAAATTATCTATTAAACCAATAACTCTGAAATTGTAATCTTGAGGGCAAAATGGAGAAAAAGTAAAAGCAGGCTGCCGTGTAATGAGGTACAAGTTGTGCACTGAACAATTCCAGGGAGTGCCATTCACATAGAGGTGTGCATCAACCCTTCTGAGTTCCAAATTATGAGCAACTTAAGTAGTGGAGGGAAAAAAACGACAGTTGTATTAAGCTAAAAGTTCATCTCTAATAAGTCCTTGAGAAATATTGCATTAAAATTATAGTTAGTTGGCAAAGTCTTAAAGAAATTGTATCTAAGATGCTACTTCCTAAGTGTGAGAGATACAGTCAGAATAGTAGCTTCTGAAGGTGATTAAGGCAAGTTCACACTTCATCCTATGGGGATTAGAGTTTACAAGAGAAGTTGCTCCCCCTGTGCTTTGGTTCCAATACTTGTAACCAGGGAGCTGAAAACCCTTGTTTAGCGGGGGCTAGGCAGCTGGTAAGGTGCGTCCATTGCTCTGAGCTGTTGGAATGAGCTCAATATGTTTCTTTAGAGATCAATTCTTTTATCGTGACAGATGGTCCATCAAATATGGTGTAGCTTGTTTTTTCAGAGCATCCTTTCTGGGCTTCTAGTTTTTATTTAGGCCATGATATCAGGTACTCTGCAATTTACAGTGTAGTAGTAGCATATAGGATACATTGCAAGCGTTTTTTTGTTTGTTTGGTTCGGTTCGGTTTGTTTGTTTTTGTAGTTGGAGGCAGTTTCCCTGAACTATGGTAAAAAGGTCATTTGAAAGAATGGTAACGCATCACATAGCCCCCTGCTTCTGTACTGCATTGTTTCAAATTCTTAGCCATCCTTTCCAGTTTATTAGGGCTTCCATGGTGACTCAGACAGTAAAAATCTGCCTGCAGGAGCCCCTGGTTTGATTACTGGGTTGGGAAGATCCCCTGGAAGAGGACATGGCAACCCACTCCAGTGTTCTTGACTGGAAAATTCCTGGACACAGGAGCTGGTGGGCTACAGTCCGTGGGGTCACAAAGAGTTGGACATGACTGAGCAAGTAACACACACTCTAGGTTTATTTATTGGGTTCGCCACTGAAAATGTACATATATTTCTATTTGTTTCACAGCTGGAAATAGTTCAGCCAAGAACAAAACCTCCATCAACCCCAAGGGAAGGATGAGCCCTTGGGGCATGGCAAGGTCTGCTGGGGTCAGAGGTGGGTTTTCCTGGACAAGATACCTGGACATTCTGGCCCAACAGCCGTCCCAAGAGTGAACACCTGAGTTCTCTTAGAATGTGATTGCCTTCTGCAATGACTGGGGCCAAAGCAGCAACAGTAATGACCAAGGAGAGAGGATGAAAATCATGATGTTTTTATGCTTCAAACCGTGAGGTCCCCGAAGTGAGGCGATACTCCTGCCTTCTCTCTATTACACCCCTGGGGATTTTCCTAGCAGCTGGTGGCTGCTCAAAATACGGGTCTTGAAGGCATGAATAAATAAAGGGTTGTCTCTCCACATGCACTGTCTCATTGGATCTGGCAACAGACTCCTTTGAATTTTCATTTCAATGAATATTGAGCACCAAGAAGACTGACAAATGCAAGTTAATGTCTCTAACATCTAAGAGCTGGCGCTGGGCTAGAGCACGTAAAGGTACGAAGGACCAAGGATGTGAATGCATCTTGCTCTGTGGGGCCCTGAGGGTGGCCAGAGAAGGATGGGTTAACACCTGCGCACTCCTGAAGGTGAGCAAACATTTTGTAGCCACCCAAATGGAGGGAGCTTGTTCCAAGAAAACTCTTCACATCAGTGTATATATCCGGTCAACCTGGTGATTTTATCAAAATCCAGATTCTGATTCAGCAAGTTTGGGGTGGGAACCAAAAATTTTCATTTCTAACCTATGCTGGGTGAAGCTGATGCTAATGGTCCATGGACTGTATTTTGAGTATTTAGACCATGGAGGGGAGAAGGCCACATTTAGGTTAATCTATATCCAGAGCATTGCCTCCAAAGTGGTGGTCATGTGTCCTAGGGACACACAAGATGAGAATGAGAAGGGACTATTATAGCTTCTTAGATTTTCCTATCAGCTTCTGAAAATGTCTATTTTTATTTACCATGTATGACATATTAAAAGTTACATATGTATAAGACACACTCATGTATATAGACATATTTGTTTGAGAAGATGCTTAATTTTTTTCAAATAGAGGGGTATGTTAAAAGGGCAAAAAGATAGGATTAGACAGGACTACAGTGCACAGGAAAAGGCAAGGCGTAGACTGTTATCTCATTTTTCAGACAGAGACATTGAGGCTCTGAGATGTCTCGTGATTTTTCCCAGGCTCGCAAAGCTGAGGCCCAAATGAAGACCTTGTGACTCCAAGTCTAATTCTCTCTCCTAGCACTTAGCCAGAGAACAGAGCCATAAAATGAGTCAGAGCACCAGGGGGAAGGTTCACCTATGAATGCACGTTTCTTCTGACCTCTAATAAAACACAGCAGAAAAGGAAAATTGCAAAAGCCAGATTGTCTTACATAAGCATCTCATCTGAGATACAACCTTTCTTGCTGGTGTCGTTAATCACCTCACCCCTTCCCTTCCCCTAGGAATCCCTGGTGACAGAGCAGATACAAGCTGTTCCGTATTTCTGTTGTGGCTAGCTCAAGATCAATTAGTATTGTTCACAGAGCTGTCGTGTAGAAATACAATAGAGGACGTGGACAAAGTCAGCTATCGTGAGGCCAGAGGACCCAGCTGAGTGGCCTGTGAGCCTGTAGGGACAATGACATGGCTGTCTCATCTGATGATGTCAGTCTGAACTTTGAAAGTGGCCATTTCTGGTTTTTTCTTAGAAGAATGTAGCCATAAACTGGGGAGGAGTGGAGTGAGAAGTGGAACTTTACCTGTGGAAGTGCTTGCTTTGTTAGGGATCTGGAAATGAATCAATTCCCTTTTGACACTGTGGAAAGTCTTTGTCAAATCACTTTCCTCCAAGGGCTGGGAGGCAGGCCCTAAGGAGGGAATAGGCTTTCCTGCCCAACGCTCGGAAAGTCAGAAGTGCATGCACCATTAGAAAACAATTAAAGAGAGTCTTTAGAATGTGCTAGAATGTGTGTGTGCTCTGTCCTTTGCTCCAGCCTCCAGCACTCCCTCCTCTGTTATTTTTGTGAGCACCTTAAGCCCTGCAGGCATAGGAGGTTTGGACTACTGAGGACTCGACTCTTCCAAGTGCTGACCTGGCTTTCAGACTAGAGACTCACAGGCTCCCGGCCAAACTGCACGTTGACTTGGTCTTGAACCTCTGACCACCATGATTATGAACCAAATCTATGGAATGCATGGCTGTGGATTGGTTGACTCGTTTATTCCTTTGCTCACTCAGTTATTCAGTTATTGACTTTAGCCAGCAAGCCTTAAATAGCACCTACCAAGTGCTGGCCACTGTAGGAGTCATGGGAGAATATGTACCATCCTCACCTACCAAGAGCTCTTCACCCAGAGGAGGGTGGATCAACAGATGAACACAATCTGATGGGATGCATGCTGACAGGGAACAGACCCAGTGATGGAGAAGGGGAGTCTGGCTCCAGACCCTGCATTTGTTAGCAGTCCTTTGAAGGCCTTGGCAATCTCTGGAGACATCAGCAAATTCCGTAACAGGGGAGAAAAGTGACGAATAATGGGTAAGCATATCTGTCTATCATACTTTTGAAAATATATACACACACATAAAGGCTTCCTTGATGGCTTAGCAGTAAAGAATCTGCCTTCAATGCATGAGATGTGACAGGAGCCACAGGTTTGGTCCCTGGGTCGGGAAGATCCCCTGGAGAGGGCAATGACAACCCACTTCAGGATTCTTGCCTGGGAAATCCCTATGGACAGAGGAGCCTGGTGGACTGCAGTCCATGGGATCGCAAAGAGTCAGACACAATTTAGTGATTAAACAATGACAACAATGCACGTGTACACATTGATATGCACACACGAATATACATATATACACATATATATATACATATACGGGCTTCCCTTTTGGCTCAGCTGGTAAAGAATCCAGCTGCAATGTGGGAGACCTGGGTTCGATTCCTGGGTTGGAAAGAGCCCCTGGAGAAGGGAAAGGCCACCCACTTCAGTATTCTGGCCTGGAGAAGTCCATAGACTGTATAGACCATGGGGTCGCAAAGAGTAGGACACGACTGAGCGACCTTCACTTATATACATGTACATACTAATATACACAGATATACACACATTTGTGTATATATAATTCACATATACTGTATATACACATATAATAAATATATGCATATATAAATGCATTTTCTCATTTTCCCTCACTAGTATCCTAAAGATATTAACATTGCCAGTGTACAGCAAATTAGATTAAAATTTAGAAATTCTAAAAGCTATCCAAAGTTACTCTGAATCCACACAGTTTTGACTCCAAAGTGAACATCATTTCTGTAAACATGGCCTTGGAAAGGAGACAGAGTGGCTAGTTCTTGGCAATATACCGTATATGTCTGTGTGTGTGTATGTGTGCACGTGTGCACACTCAGCCACTAAGTCATGTCCGACTCTTTGCAACCTTATGGACTGTAGACTGCCAGGCTCCTCTGTCCTTAGGCTTTCCCAGGCAAGAATACTGGAGTGGGTTGCCATTGCCTTCTCTAGAGAATCTTCCCGACCCAGAGATCAAACTCGTATCTCCTGCCAGCTTCTCTTGTGTGGGCAGGCAGATTCTTTACCACTTGAGCCACCTGAGAAGCCCTGCTTTAATTGAGTGTGTGGAAAAGAAGCACGGCTGTTGTTCTTTCAGACTTTCTTTAGTTAAGGGAGCTCCTTGCTTTTTGCTTTCTGCGCTCAGATTCTTTCATGTATCCTAGGTCACTACAGTAACACAGTGAAGTCTTAATTCCTTTCCAAGAGCTAATCTCTCTTGGCACAGTGAAGAACTCCTCTGTGCCACAGAGCAACTGCCTAGGTAACAAATGTTTCCATGTTAATAATTCCCTTTCAGAGCATTTGGGTCTTAGACCATCAACTTTCAACAATTCTGAAATCACATTTTAGAGTTTCAAGGTGGCAGATCTTGTATTCTGCCATGAATTTCTCAGTAGCTGTGAATCTGACACCTTGAAAAAATATTTTCATGGATAAGAATAGAAACCAAGGGGAGCTTCAGCCTAACTCTGCAAGAGTTTTCTGGGTTTTACATATTAAAGGTATGTACTCTCGGGTATGAGATTTGAGAAACCGCTCACTTGAGGGAGAAGGAAGGGAGGGTAGGGTAGTGCATCAGAAATCTTTCCATTTTCCCAACTTCCAGAGAACACAGGTTCTTCTGTATCTGTAGACCACCAGCTCCTCTCAGGGTGCCTCACTCTGGGTCAACCCAGCTTCTGATTCTCACTGCTTTGGTCAAAGTGCAAATGTGGGTGAGGAGTCACTGAGCTACCAGTCACCCACTTACTTAGTGTCTCAGTCAACTCAGGGCTACCATAGCTAAATATCACAGACTCGGTGGTTTATACAACAGGGATTTTTTTTTTCTCATATTCTACAGGCTGAGAAGTCCAAGGTCAAGGTGCTGACTCAGTTTCCCTGGTGAGGGCTCCCTTGTTGGCTTGCAGGTGGATGGCTTCTCACTGTGTCCTCATAAGGAGAAAGTGATCTCTTTCTCTTCTTATTAAGCCAGCTCACACCATCATGAGGGCCCCACCCTCATAATTTCATCTAATGCCACCTCCCAAAGGCATCATTCTCTAATGCCATCATATTAGGGGTTATGGTGTCAACATAACAAACTTGGGAGGGACACAGTTTAGTTCACCATCCTCAGCCAATCCTAAAGGAAATCAACCCTGATTCACTGGAAGGACTAACGTGGAAGCTAAGTTGCAATACTTTGGCCACCTGATGTGAAGAGCTGACTCATTGGAAAAGACCCTGATGATGGGAAAGATTGAGGGCAGGAGGAAAAGGGAGCAACAGAGAATGAGATGTTGGATCGCATCACCGACTCAATGGACATGAATCTGAGCAAACTCTGGGAGATAATGAAGGACAGAGGAGTCTGACAAGCTATAGTCTGGATCGCAAAGAGTTGGGCATGACTTAGCAATTGAACAACAGCAACACCCTCAGAAATATAGTGTCCTGGGAATGTGTAAAGTGTGATGCTCAAGCTGAAGAATGAGAAACACCCACACCAGTAATTCATACTGTCTTGGAGCAAAGTCATAGGGTGTGGACTAGCATCCCTCCCAGTGGATAATTACAAGCAAGATGCTAGAAACTGACAAAGGAAAAGCTTCCCTAATTACAAGAGAAGGATAATAACAGTCCCCTGGGCCCTCAGAGCTACAGCAGGGAGGCTCATAGGATGAAGAAGGGAACCAGTTCCCATGGGGCCTCTGGGCATTCAGTGGTCTTCCTGGGTCTCACATGACTATTTTGCATTTAAAGTAAAGTCCTCCAATTCATTTCCCAGTTCCTGCTCCACATTCCCTCAAATCCTTACAGTCCCTCATCTCCCCCACCCCCTCCCCAGAGGCACTTCCTTCCTTCATCTCCTTCTTCTCTGTATATTCTTTCATAACAGGCCTTTGTGATCCACAACTTCAACAAAGTCAGTAAGCGTTAGTTTTTCCTGAATAATAGGGAAGCTTTTTTCTACAAGTGCTACCAGGAATTTGGAGAATGGCAAGTGGGAGGAAGCATTTATATTTGTATTTCTTTAATTCTTATTTGATTTGCATGATAAATATAAATAATAAAAGTACCACATTGCCCTATTAAAATATTATTCACATCATTTTTTAGAGATAACCTAGCATGAAAATATGTAATATTCCTAGAGATAGTATGGTAAATCAGAAAAAAACAAAAACAATAAAACAAAACACATTTCTTAGAAAGGTCATTCTAACGCAGGACATCACTGATGTGAGAACATCTCTGACCCCATAGATGAGATTGAACATCCTTTCTTGTCTGTGGCCACTGTACCCATCACATCTATTGTGTTTTAACATCTTATCACATTATCTTTCAATCACATGCATAGTTGGGAGATGCTGTGGGTTCAGATCCAGACCATGCCAGCAAAGCAAATACGGCAAGAGATCGAGTAACATAAAAGTTTTTGTTTTCCAGTGCATGTAAAAGGTATGTTAACACTATACTGTAGTCTATTAAGTGTGCAACAGTATGTGTCTAAAAAAGTGATGTATGTGCTTTAAATAAAAAATACTTAATGGCTGAAAAATGTGAACCACCATCAGCATCTTCAGCACGTTTCAGTAGGAACATCAATGATCACCGGCCACAGATCACCAAAACAACTGCAATAATAATGGAAAAGTTTGAAATGTGAGAATCATCAAAATATGACACAGAGATAGGAAATGAACAAATGCTGTTGAGTAAATGGCGCCAACAGACTTGCTCTGTGCAGGGTTGCCACAAACCTCAATTTGTTAAAAAAAACAACAACGACAACAAAAAACCAGAGCACAATTTCTGGGAAGGACCATAAAGCAAAGGACGATAAAACGAGGTTTGTCTACAAATATTTTCTTATGTTTCCCACTCCAGTCTTCAAATTCCTTGAGGGTAGGGGCTCTCCTTTATTCCCCACGGTATACTCAGTGTTGAGTCAGACACCAGATATGGCAGTACTTAATAAAAGCTCATCCATTGAAAAAAGCTCTTTGAAGATCATGCAACCACTTAAGTTCATTCGGAGATTACTGAATATTTAATACACATGGAGTTGGTATATGCGAAGTTATATCATTTCCCAAACTGACCAGATTAGGAAATTCTTGACATCCAATCAACTCTTCAGTTTTGCCATTGAATAAGACAAACTATCCTGGGGCCTAAGGAATATAATAAAGTCCCAGATTCAAGTTGGGATTGTCACTAATTGGCTAGGTGAGCTTTAATAATCTGGGTAAGGTATGGGCCTCATATTCTTTTCTGAAAATGAGTGAAGTACACAGGATAATGTCTTAATTCACTTGAATTACCAAAATTACACTCTTTCATGTGCAACAATACTATGAGACAATATAAGAAGTGTGAATATTTTAATATAAAATCACAGCAACCAAGTTTGCGCAAACAGCGAACGTAAAGAACTGCAGAGCTTGCCATAACTCTGAAAGATGTTCCCCCTTCTCTTTCTCTTAATGTTTTTTTTTAAAGAAATTGCTGTAAAGAGCACATATCAACTGTGACAAGGCAGAATATTATTGAAAGCAATATCTAAATTGAACAGATGCTCAGACCCAACTCCATTTGGGAGATCAAGGGAAGTTTTTTGCTGTTATTCTGGGGAAAAGAAATTGAGAAATAGCTGTGATCTGACAAAGGAGGAATACCAGTGTGTCTTAGACATTAACGTACTTCTTGCTGCTTAGTCACTGCTGCTGCTGCTGCTAAGTCACTTCAGTCATGTCCGACTCTGTGCAACCCCATAGATGGCAGCCCACCAGGGTCCTCTGTCCATGGGATTTTCCAGGCAAGAGTGGGGTGCCATTGCCTTCTCCGCTTAGTCACTACATCATGTCTTATTCTTTTGAGACCCCTTGGACTGTATCCTGCCAGTCTCCTCTGTCCGTGGGATTTTCGAGGCAAGAATCCTGGAGTGGGTCCATCTCCTTCTCCAGTGGATCTTCCCTACCCAGGGATCAAGCTCATGAGTCCTGCAATGGCAGGCGGGTTCTTTAACCACTGAGCCACCAGGGAAGCCACATTAACTTACTACCAAATGGTAATATTCATTCCACAGGGCTCAGGGTTGCTAGTTCTAAATGCTGGGCTTGGTTTTGAAAAGAGAATCTGCAAAGACAGTTAATATGTGTGCTCACAGTTCGCACCTCAATGATACATTTGCAGACACATTCCCGTCCTGGTAATGAGGCTTTTGCCACCACGTGGCCCGGTGACAGTTGGATCCACAAACAGCAGTTCATCAATTGATTGCAGGTGTTTCCCCTTGGAAAATGAAAACTGCAGGCACAGACCACAAAGTGAGGGAAAATCGATTCTCAACAGCCACATGATCTGGTGGCTGAATGCAGCTTTGGGAAACAAATTCTCTTGCTGTAGCATTTATAAATAAATATATTTCACTTATATAATATCGGGCCAGAAACATCCATAGTAGTAGGATACATAAACTGAAAACTAATTCCAATATATCTAGAAAGGGGCAAAACCCTTTTTCTTAATGAATAGACAATAATATCTCAAAAGTCTTATGGAAATCGTTTATGTTTTTATCATGTTTGTTTAAGTTTTGTAGAAAATACTTCTAAACATACATAGAAGAACAATTTGGTCAGAAAACCGTCCAATAATATTCATAATCTTAAGCTTCCAAGTTTGGGATTTTTATATATTTTTCAAATTCTCAAATAGATACTTGATACAGTCAAGGGCCCTTGACTTTTTCAAGTGAGATTTTCTTCTTTATAAACATCTTTAGACTTTTAGTGAAGACCTGTGTTTTTCTCCTTATTGACCTGTCTGCCTTTATCTTTTCTTGCTTCTGTTGCTGTAGATCATTCTACCAATGCCATTTTCCATCAACATTTTTTACACTGTGGCTCAGCTGTCTTGGAGTCTAAATAGGCAGGGGTCTAACTGCAAAGTTCAAAGTTTGAAAAATAAGTATAAGTGATGGATTATTTATTCAGTGATAAGTTTACAAATGTATTAATGTTCAAATACCTCTTGGTAACCTAGGACCCTGGGAACCAGTTTCTAGTAGTGCTCTTAGTTTCAATATGTTCCATATAAGGACTATAATTCACAGAAATTATTAAGACATCTTCATGTTAGCAAATATTATAACCATGACTTCTAGATCTAGGTCTAAATCCAGAGCAGGATTTCTTAACCTCAGCACTATGGAGATTTGGGTGTTGCTATGGTGTTGTCCTGTGCTTTGCAGGGGTTTCCCAGATGGCTCGGTGGTAAAGAATCCACCTGACAATCCAGGAAACGGAGGTTTGATCCCTGGGTTGGGGAGATCGCCTGGAGAAGGAAATGGCAACCCACCCCAGCACCCTTGCTTGAAAAATTCAGTGGACAGAGGAGCCTGGCAGGCTACCGTCCATGGTGTCACAGAGTCGGACCGGACTGAACAACTGAGCATGTGTGCGCATTGTAGGGTCTTTATCATTCTAGGATTTTATCCCTTTCTTCTGCAAACCAGATACTAGGAGCAATCCTGCTCTCTGCCAGCCCCAGGACTCTTGTCTCTAAATGTTCCCCTGGGGTTCAAGATCATCCCAGTTAAGAACCACTGATCTAGAGCCTTTATTGAGGAAATGATCTTACTTTCCTCTCTCTGTACATATATTCCAACAGTGGGAGCAGAAAATCATGAAGCAAGAATTCTGATCCTCCTTCTCAAAGTCTGAGTTCGGTTCAGTCACTCAGTCATGTCTGACTCTTTGTGACCCCACGGACTGCAGCGCACCAGACTTCCTGTCCATCACCAACTCCTGGAGCTTGCTCAAACTCATGCCCATGGAGTCGATGATGCCATCCAACCATCTCATCCTCTGTTGTCCCCTTCTCCTCCCGCCTTCAATCTTTCCCAGCATCAGGGTCTTTACTAGTGAGTCAATTCTTCCCATCAGGTGGCCAGAGTTTGAGAACTATGACAATTTGGGAGACAGTGCTCTGAGTTGGTTTTAGTGCTTTTTTTTCCTTTTTCTTTCTTACCATTCTTTAATTTTGGACAAATTTCTTACATACTGAAGACTCTCGTTTCCTCATTTATGAAAAGAGTAGTGAGGGAATAAAGAATCCTGTTTCTTAACAATGCAACTACCTACCTACTTTACCCATTTATTTCAAGGATGAATGGAAGTGCATGCAAATAATATCAACATTTTAAAGCTAAAATATCTGTTGAAATATGAAGTACATTGCTTTTCCATCCCCTCTGTAGCTCAGTTTCAAACTCTCTCCAGAAGCCCTTCCTGATTAAGCTGACCTTAATTCCAAGTTGTGTAACTCCTCCTCTGGCATTTTCTTCAGAGCCAGTTTATGAGTCATTCAAGGAAATAAGTCTCATTACTTTGTAATCACACCTCGTTTGAGACCCCAAATAGAATTACATAGCATGATCCCTCACTTCATTCACTAGATTTGGCTCCAAAAGACTTTTGCTGTTTCCGAAACAAAATCAGTTTTAAAAAGTGGAAGATTTGTCAACTTTGCATACACAAAAGATTGTGTTGCAGACTCTAAAAACAACTGCACAGGAGAGGCTTCATAAGATTCACAGACTTAGAAACATGTGGAGTTGAATATTGTTAAGCTAAGAGTCACTCTGAACGTGGGAGTGTGTGCTCAATAGCTCAGTCGTGTCTGACTCTGTGACCCCACGGACTGTAGCTCACAGGCTCCCCTATCCATGGGATTCTCGAGGCAAGAGTCCTGGAGTGAGTTGCCATTCCCTACTCCAGGGGATCTTCCCAACCCAGGGATAGAACCTGTGTCTCCTGCATTGGCAGGTGGATTCTTTACCACTGAGCCACCTAGGAAGCCCCTTGTTTGCCCCACCCCCCCCGTTTAAAACTACACTTCACACCCCAGCTGCCCATGCCCAGCTCCTGTTGCCACCCATTTTTGTAGCGCTGCTGCTGCTAAGTCGCTTCAGTCGTGTCTGACTCTGTGTGGCCCCATAGATGGCAGCCCATCAGGCTCCCCCATCCCTGGGATTCTCCAGGCAAGAACACTGGAGTGGGTTGCCATTTCCTTCTCCAATGCATGAAAGTGAAAAGTGAAAGTGAAGCCGCTCAGTCGTGTCCAACTCCTAGCGACCCCATGGACTGCAGCCTACCAGGCTCCTCCGTCCATTGGATTTTCCAGGCAAGAGTACTGGAGTGGGGTGCCATTGCCTTCTCCGTTTTGTAGCACTAACAATCTCCTAATACATTATATAATCTAAGTGGTATTATACTTTTTTATTTCTCCTTGTCTGATTCCCCCAGGACAATATGAACTCCAGGAAGAATGAGTCTTTAATTTTTTTTCTGTTTTATTCCCTGATGTATTCCAAGAGCCTAGACTCGTTCCCAGCTCATAATAAGAGTGCAGTAAATACTTTTAAAAATAACAACAGTTAAATTTCAATAAAGAGTTACCTCTGAGGTATCAGTAATCTTATGTTTTTCTGTGAATTCAAACTTACCTGAGGTCAGGGATTATACTTTGCTCATAATCCTTGTGGAACAATTAGAGCATATTTATACATACAGAGGGGGCTGAAGAAATGCTTCCCAGATGATGTGTGTTTACAAATATAATCTTTTCAAAGCTCATTTCAGTGTGGAGTTAGTCTATAAATACACCCTTTGAGAACATTGAATACTAATGAAATAGACTTACACATGGCACAGTGATCTTGGATAATGTGATGTCTCTGTTTCTTTCACTAGCAATTAGAACAATGGAAATGTCACCGTGACCATATGTACGACTGGTAGACAGAAACAATGGTGCAAAAAGCTTGACATTGTAAACATTTTCCAGAGAATTATTTGACGACTTTCTCAGGGTAGGCAGCAGTAACCAAATTACTTTCATAAGCAAGTGGTGAAAATGAAGACACTGAAGACACAAAAAGCAATACTTCTTAGAAAATCATAGAGAAAGGGTCACGGTTCTGTCAAATTTGCAAAATCCTAGCAATGAAAGTACTCTTGCCTGCCCATGGACGGAGGAGCCTGGTGGGCTGCAGTTCATTGGGTCGCTAAGAGTCAGACACGACTGAGCGGCTTCACTTTCACTTTTCACTTTCATGCATTGGAGAAGGAAATGGCAACCCACTCCAGTGTTCTTGCCTGGAGAATCCCAGGGACGGCGGACCTGGTGGGCTGCCATCTATGGGGTCGCACAGAGTTGGACACGACTGAAGCGACTTAGCAGCAGCAGCAGCAGCAATGAAAGAGGTAACTGGGGCATGGAGACTGTACACAAGCCTTGCTAACTAACTGATGGCACCTCTCGTGAGGTGGGCTGAGGGAGACATTGTTAGATGTGGAAGCTGAACAGGGCAGGCACACAATTTGTTAACCCCAGGGAAAATGAATAGAAACAGATGCTGTTGGAGTTCAGTTTTGAAGGCTTTATTTCTTTCATTGAAAAAAAAAATATTTAAACTAGTACTCAGGCAGTACATGAATAATCTTTCCTTACCTTCCATTCCGATCCTTCTCCATATCCAGAGATAGCCAGTTTTGTTATATAAATTAACTTCCAATTGATTTTCTGTATAGTTACATGTAAAGTATACATAAATATATACAAACACACAATACACTGGTCTTACATGTAGGCAAGTACACCATAATATACGTATAAACTTGTATTTTATTATTTTATCTAATTCTGTGTTTTGGAGATCTTTATTTGTCGTTACTTATAAATCCATCTCATTCTTTATAGTGGTTATATAATACTCCTAAGAAGTATAGAATAGCAGTTTATGTGATTATTCCTATCTTGGTATATGGGGCTTCCCAGGTGGCGCAGTGATAAAGAATCAACCTGTTAATGCAGGAGACATGACATGCAGTTTCGATGCCTGGGTCGTGAGGATCCCCTGAAGAAGGAAATGGCAACCCACTCCAGTATTCTTGCCTGGAGAACCCCATGGACAGAAGAGCCTGGAGGGTTATAGTCCGTGGGGTTGCAAAGAGCTGGACGTGACTGAGCACGCACACACTACTCTCTTGATATATACCTGAGTAACTCTCAGCTCAGTTACTCTTATTATATTAAGTTTTAATATAAAACTTAAACACTTCATGCATGGGTGCCAGCATTTCTGTAGAACAGACTCTTCAGAAGCAGGGTGGCTGACTTCTATTTCTACAAAACTTTTACCAATTTATGTTCCCACCGATAGTGTTTGAGTTTTTTCCACCCATTCTCTCACCAATACTAATATAATTGGTTCTTTTAAAATGTCCCAGTCTGATATGTAGAAAGACACAACTTCTGGTTACTTTTGGCTTATTCCTCAAATCTGTGATGAGTTTATGGGGCTTCTTTTCTGTATGCTTATTAGTAGGCACAGTGTTTTTTCTTTACTATTTAACATCTTTTTTTCCACTTTACATTTTTCCTTGTTTTTTCTTCCATTTGTCTTTCTGTTTTCTCTAAGACAAAGGGTCCTTCAGCCTTAGGGAGAAGTGTGGGAGAGAGAAGAGACTCGGTGCATCCTCCAGCTAATTCTACTTGCCTTCACCTCAAGGCATGTTGAGGAAATGGAAGAAAGAACTTGTGAGTAGAGACACTGGATCACTAGCTTTGGCTGTGTGTGCCTGTGTGCTAAGTCACCTCAGTTGTGTCCAGCTCTTTGAGACCCCATGGACTGTAGCCTGCCAGGCTCCCCTGTCCGTGGGCTTCCCCAGGCATAAATACTGGAGTGGGTAGCCACTCTTTTCTGCAGGGGATCTTCCCGACCCAGGGCTCAAACCCTGGTCTCCTGCATTGCAGGCTGATTCTTTACTACTAGTGCTACCTGGGATGTTATTGATAGAATTGCTAGGCTTTTGGGGTTTCTTTAGCCATGTTTTGGTACTGATATCTGACCACACTCACATATGCTAACTAATTTAATTGTTCTGGGTTTAAAGCCATACTTTTTTTCCCCTTTATTTCTCCTGTGCAGCTGGTATTGAGGATTCTATTTTGTGAAGTCCATTTTTCCTTCCCGTTTCTGCTTAAGGACTCAGACAGTCAGTTTCTCAGGTCATGGCGCCGGGGGGTGGGTTGGTGGTGACATACCACATTCTCTTCCAGGTAGGTGACTTGCTGCTGTTTTCCCAGTGTGATTCAGGTCCCCCCACCTGGCTAGATTACCTAATCTATGTCACAGATTGCCTGCATTTACTGTTTTTAAGCAGAAAAGGAAGTGTAGCAATTTTTCTGAAGCTTACTATCTGTCCCTCCCGAGTCATCCTTGTGCATGTTCATTAGCGTATACATCCCAAAGGCATCATCAAGAGATGTGTTTCAGGGTCAAGGGTTTTTAGTTCCCCCCCAGGACTGTGGATACTTATGGAGGAAGAATATGTGAGACAAAAGTAAGAAATTCCCTCAGCTTTGGCCATGACATTCTGAGTTTATTGCCCCTCTCTCTCAAAAATAATTGCTCAGAGCACCTGTTGGTCTCCTGTTGGTCTTTATGAGTGTTCTGCTGATCTATTGCTGGGTAACAAATTATCTCAAAACTCCTCTTTAAAGCAGCATCATTAATTTAGTTTGCTCCTGAATCTGCCTCTTGGCGAGGCCATGATGGGGATTGCTCACTCGTGTTCCACACCCGTTATGGGCTCCTTCACATGGTTTGTGGGTTAAGGCTGCTCTCAGGTCCCCTCCAGGAGAGGTTTCCCCCGAAGCTGCTTCTCACACACAGTGGTTGTGTGTTCAAGTCAATGTCTTGAGACCTGGCCACAGAAGTCAGCACAGCACCCCTTCTGCAGTCTCCTGTGGCTCAAGCTGTCCCCAAACCCAGGTGCAAGAGGAGGGAACAAACACCCGCTTCTAGGTGGGAAAACTTCAAAGAAATTTGGGACCATATTTTAAAATGCCATATCAAACAGAATCCTTGTTTGTAAAATTTCCCAATGCGTTCACATGAAACAAATCTGAGTGTGTTTTAGAAAACATTTCATCTCATACATGAATTTTTAGCATGCACAAATAAAGCCAGATTCAGGACAAGATGCCTGTATGCATGATCCGTCACTCAGTTGTGTCCGACTCTTTGCAACGCTATGGACTGTAGGGTCTTCTGTCCATGGACTTCTCCAGGCAAATCTACTGGAGTGGTTTGCCATTTTTCTACTCCAAGTTCAGTTCAGTTGCTCAGTCGTGTCTGACTCTCTGCAACCCCATGAACCGTAGCACACCAGGCCTCCCCGTCCATCACCAACTCCCAGAGTCTACCCAAACCCATGTCCATTGAGTCGGTGATACCATCCAACCATCTCATCTTCTGTCGTGTCCTTCTCCTCCTGCCCTCAATCTTTCTCACCATCAGGGCCTTTTCAAACAAGTCAGCTCTTTGCATCAGGTGGCCAAAGGATTGGAGTTTCAGCTTCAACATCAGTCCTTCCAATGAACACCCAGGACTGATCTCCTTTAGGATAGACTGTTTGGATCTCCTTGCAGTCCAAGGGACTCTCAAGAGTCTTCTCCAACACCACAGTTCAAAAGCATCAATTCTTTGGCTCTCAGCTTTCTTTATAGTCCAACTCTCACATCTATACATGACTACTGGAAAAACCAGAGCCTTGACTAGACGGACCTTTGTTGACAAAGTAATGTCTCTGCTTTTTAATATGCTGTCTAGGTTTGTCATAACTTTCCTTCCAAGGAGTAAGTGTCTTTTAATTTCATGGCTGCAGTTACCATCTGCAGTCATTTTGGAGCCCCAGAAAATAAAGTCAGCCACTGTTTCCATTGTTTCCCCATCTATTTGCCATAAAGTGATGGGACCAGATGCCATGATCTTAGTTTTCTGAATGTTGAGCTTTAAGTCAACTTTTTCACTCTCCTCTTTTACCTTCATCAAGAGGCTCTTTAGTTCTTCTTCACTACTCCAAGGGATTTTTCCAACTCAGGGATCAAGCCCAAGTCTCCTATATTGGCAGCTGGATTCTTTACCACTGAACCACCTGGGAAGCAGGCATATTACAGATACTGTTATTGAAATTTATTTACACCTCAAAAAACAATCTTTACTCCTATTGAGTGCTAAAGCACATTTGAAGAAATAAAAATAAAACTCATTGGATGGGTTTTTAAAAAGTCATACCCCCTCTGGGTGGACTTGGTTATGATATATAGTACTAATCTGTTAAAGATTTCAGAGCTGTGAAGTGATATATTCCTGGTCAGTTAGGGACATCCTCTTAAACTGATGAACAGGATATTTTGTCAGTAACTTGTACCTCGAATCACTTTTATTTATTTAACGTACTTTCGGGAGATTCACTGAGAGATTCTGCTGGCAAATTTTTCAAACAAATGTGAGCGTTAAAGGGCATCAACCTGAAAGCAGTTCATTCTACCAACCACGTCTAATGACATGCTTTTAGTCAAATTACAAAGCCTCTGTTGGTTCTAAATTTTTCAACTTTTTTTGTTAGTTAAGTCTAGGTAATAAATATCATTAAGTGCATATATATCTGTGCACAAATACTAAAACTCACTCTATTCTTTCCCAAGAAACTTGTCTCAGGAGCTGCTGTGTGTTTCTGGAATTGTTTTACTATAACAAAGCAAATGTCATTTTTGGGGAAAGCGTGGCTCATTTCAAAAAGTATGCTGAGCACCTGTGAAATACAATGCTCAGAGGACAGAAACAGAGATTATAAATGGCATTTTCAACTATTTTCCAACTACATTAGCACATTTCACCTGGATTGTGAATTCAGGTAACTTTTTGATTAATGGAGTATCTTACAGAACGGGTACATCTCTTGTATACTCCGTGGTGTCATACGTTTGTTCAGAGTGCAATAAAACCTATTAAGAAGTCAGCCCCCCCACCGCCCACACACAGATAACAAATTCATCACTTTGTTACTTTCACACCATGACTCTGTAGAAATAACTCTTCCTCTGATTTTTGTATTAGAAATTTTTATTCTTTTCAAGAAATTCTTGACTGTAATGCTCATCCTTCTTAATCTTTCTTGTGTGGCCTCAGTCATGTCCAACTCTTTTGCAGCCTGTGGACTGTAGTCCGGCAGGCTCCTCTGTCCATGGGGTTCTCCAGGCAAGAACACTGGAGTGGATTGCCATGCCCTTTTCCAGGGGGTCTTCCAGACCCAGGGATTGAATCTGAGTCTCTTACGTCTCCTGCATTGGCAGGTGGATTCTTTACCACTAGCCCCACTTGGGAAGCCCAAGCACCCTTATGGACACATCCAGAAATAATATTGAATCTGGGCACTCAACAGCTAGTCAAGGTGGCATGCAATTAACTACCACAACCTCTTATTTTCCTTTCCTACTATTTCCAAAGTCCCAGGAAACCTCATTAATAGTTTCCTAAGCACCAGTTTCTTTTTATCTGGTCATGGAGCTGCCTCTAAATCCCATTAGTAGAAAGTAAATTCAAAAGTGAGATTACAATTTCCAATTTGCTTCATTTAGTTCATACCTGAGGCATAGGAAATCACACAGGATGAAAAGTTTATTTTTGGGGATTTGTCTGATTCTAAAGTTCCTGGTCTCAACTACTAGTTTGTACCACCTCTTAAAACCTGAGGCTAAGAAGATCACTGTGCTAATTCTAAATACCTGAAATTATAAGGGCTGTTTTGCACCCTGGACATAGGAGATTTCCACTATGTTTAATGGCATTTGATTCATGATAGATAGATTTTGCATGTAAACCACATAGCAAAATAAATCATTTTGAACTATTTTTGGAAAAATGCTTTGCTTGATGAATAACACAAACTACCATTTATTGAATGTTCACTAAGTGCTAGTTTCTTCCCTGGCCTTTTTCATGTTTCAGCTCCTTTGATCTGCATATCAACCTTAGGAGAGAATTATTATTATTCATACTTTATGGAAGGAAATGAGGGATAAAAAAGTTAAAGATCTAGCCAGAGAGCTTACAGGCAGCGGAACTTCTAGGATTAACCTAGGTTTAGTTTGGGCTCATTTTCTTGATTGATTAAAAATCCACCTCTAGAAATATAATATTTTTGTTGGACGATCATGCAAAACATTATGAAAATTCCTTTCCCTTTCTTTTCCTAAAGTCTGTAGTATGGAGTGCCTTGAAATGTTACTAATTGGCTTATTTACTACTTAGGAATGTTAGTCTCTCAGTCGTGTCCAACTCTTTGTGACCCCATGGACTGTAGCCTGCCAGGCTCCTCTGTACGTGGAATTCTCCAGGCAAGAATACTGGAGTCGGTAGCCATGCCCTTCTCCAGGGTGTCTTCCCCACGCAGGGATGGAACCTGGGTCTCCTGCATTGCAGCCAGGTTCTTTACCATCTGAGCCACAAAGGGATCAAAAGAAATCTGTTTCTCATGGTTCTGGGTTCTGGGAGCCCTCAGCGTGTGTAGTCTTCTCAGACCAGGGATTGAACCCATGTCCCCCGAATTGGCAGACAGATTCTTAACCACTGGACCACCAGAGATGTCCAAATGTCAACTCTTCCTTCAAGCAGGAACAAACGCCTTCAGCAGGGAGCATTTGGTGATGACTAGAAACAATTTTGACTCTCATAACTGGGAAAGAAGGGGGTTCTCCTGGCCTCTCATGGGTGGAGGGTAGGGATGCTGCTAAACATCTTACACTGCACAGGGCAGCCTCCACCCCAAAGAATTATCTGGCCCCAAATGTCAATAGTGGTGGAATAGAGAAATCTTGAGTCCCTTGGACAGCAAAATCAAACTAGTCAATCCTAAAGGCAATCAACCCTGAATATTCATTGGAAAGACTTGTGCTGAAGCTGAAGCTCCAATACTTCGGCCACCTGATGGGAAGAACTGACTTACTGGAAAAGACTGGCATGTTGAGAAAGATTGAGAGCAGGTGGAGCAGGGGGTGACAGAGGATGAGATGGTTGGATGGCATCATCAATTCAATAGACGCGAGTTTGAGCAAAATCTGGGAGACAGTGTAGGACAGGGAAGCCTGGCGTGCTGCTGTCTGTGGGGTCCCAACGAGTCAGACACGGCTTAGCGACCGAACAATGGCAGAGGAATCTGACTCTAGAAAACTGCATTTTTTCAATCTCTTAATACAACATTTTCAGTATAATAAACAAGACAGATCAGATTCCCCAAACAATAGACTAAGAAATTAATTTTGGTTGCTAGGAGAATTTTTTTTTTTTTGGCTGGGAAAATAAAATAAATCTGATCTTGGTCCCACTAGACTTTCACAGCCAATGGCTATTTGAACAAAAAAGAAAAAAGCTTTTCATCAATTGAATTATAGAAAAATAACTATGATATCATGAGTTATAACTAACAATGATCTAATTTACCTATAAACATACATGTTTGTGTATTTTTAAAAATATATTTAACTAAGTGAGAAATGCATGGAAGTTCTTTTTTTTTTAAGACATGGAAACCAGTGGTTTCTAAGACCCAAATAGGATGATTTCTAAATTTCTAATGTGAAGTCACTCAGTCGTGTCTGACTCTTGTGATCCCATGGACTGCAGCCCACCAGGCTCACCGTCCATGGGATTTTCCAGGTAAGAGTACTGGAGTGGGTTGCCATTTTCTTCTCCAAATTTCTCATATCTAATCATTAATTCATTTTTCATCTCAAGAACTTAGAAATGAGAAGCAAGCACTCCAAGGACTACTACAATTTAGTCCTTTCCTATAATAATATTTTTTTCCCTGTAACAGTTGCATTTCTGTTTATGGTTGAAAAATGACTGAATGCACCTAACATCTAAATAATGGTAAATAACATTTCTGGATAGAATTCTTGTTGCCACCTCAACTTCATTCAGTTAGACAGTAGGGTTTTCCTTACCAAATATTCACTACAAAAGGTGAAGGCACTAAAGCTATCCAGTCATGGTAAAGGATATCTCCAGGGGCCCTGAAGCAATAGCAGACCCAGGTTTGAATAGCTGATCTATGACATTAACCCCTAGGTCATCTTCCTCCACCATCTCTTCATTCATTCTCAGTGCTCCATGAAGCAAGCACTAACTTTCAAGGGTCCTGGTGTTGTGTTATGGATGCAGGATGCAGTGATAAACAATGATTAAGAAGACAATGCCTGCTCTTCAGGAGCTATTCAGATAGAGGAAGATGGGATTTAAAAGTAAGCTCTGATCGCAACAAGTGCTTTCTAAGAGGAAATGAGGCTGGAGAAGTTCACCAGGGACAAATCATGAAAGTCTTGGTTACCATCTCACGTCATTTGAATTTTATTGTTGGATGATGCAGTGTCAGCATAGGGTTTTAACCAAAGAAGCAAAATAAAGAGATTTGCACTTTGGAAATGTAACTGACTGCATCCTGGGATTAATATGTATGAGAGGTCCTGAGGACGAGGTTTGGCAGCTGGTGCAATACTGCAGGTGGGAGATGACTGGGTCTGCTTTGAGAGGTGGCGAGGAGGAGAAAATAGATTCGAGAGATGTCATGGTGGAAGAATTCAGGAGACTTGGTGGCTGATTAAGTGTTGCAGGTGAAAAAAAATAAGGAAGAAATAGTGCCCAGGGACATGAGCTGAACAAATGGATAGATAATACGTTTTTTTTTTTTTAAGAAAAAAAAAGGCATATTTTGAGGAAAGACCTTTGTTTTCTTATTCCCAGAGATGTGAATATGTATCTATGTTTTACCAGATGGACTGTCCAGTAGAAACTTGAATATCAGAGTCTGATCTCTAGGAGGAGATGGGCTGGAGAGATAGACCTGGGGTCCAAACATAAGTAGTTATGTGGTGAGACCAAAGGACTTGACTTGCACTGCCTGGTATGTAATAGCAGAGATGAGAGAAGTTTAGAAGTTCGGGAATCTTTCTAAATCCTTTTGTTTTAGTGTTTCTCCAAGAAGAGATGGGCTTTCTGAAAGTACTTAAGTAGAATGAAATGAGAATGTAGGCATGCATTCAGTCTGAAGTTAATTTAACTGACAATTGTATGTGCCGTTGTGCTAATGATGAAAATCAGACAAAACAAAAACAAGTTATCTGAGTTTAAAGAAAGGCACAATCGTTGCCTATTGGGTAGTGTGGCATATAAAAAGGATTCTCAAATTGTCATGCACTTCTTTCAACTTCTGCCTACTGTCATTCTAACTTATCCCCCATCTATCAGAAATTTCCAGAAGGCATCCTCACTGACTTAAATATTGCTAATTGCAGAAACTCACTGTATTTCCTTCTTCTTTTTAAGACATTACATCCTTCCCTTTCTTCGAATTAAAGATAAAATCTTGGTTCAAGTCAACATTTCTGAGAGAAGTTTAAATGCTCACGGAGCCATAAAATGCAGGTTAAAAAAATAAAGAAAAAGAAAAAAACAACGGTAAGGTGCTTCGTCTCTATAAAGAATTAAAAGTGCGCATAGTATGTGGTTGCTCAATGTGGGGAAACATACTTAGGCATTTGAATAATTTTTTTCCCTAAATATTTATTGACTGAAGCATATGCCAATCAATTTCAGAGTAAAGCTTGGGAAATTAGAGCCATTTAATGATTTGTGAGAATAAGTAGCCAGCTGCTAGCATCCGATGATGGTGACGATTTTTGGATGTTTAACCAGGCACTCGGGTACACAAATTCCCTGCATGGAGCCTCTAGGATTCTATTTCTGCTCTCTCTTGAGCCTAGAGTGACAATCGTGATAAATTGTATCATACTGTGAGGTGGCTTGTGATGACAACAAATTTCCACTAGGGACTGTAACTCAACCTCCGAACCCGTGCTCTGATAAAACACTTAGAAATGTGCAATTGTCTCCTCTTTGTTCTCTCTTCTTTCCCTTTTGTCTTTGTTAGGAGCAAAAAGAAAGGAACAAATAAGGAACTAAAGCGTGTGTTGGTAACAATAATGTTTTCTAGACAGACATTAGGGTTTCGATGATATTATCTGTATCTATATCTAATTTTATTTATCAATCATTATTTCATCAATTTTTTTTTAATTACTCAGTTTTAAAGTGGAAGAAGTGGGCTTCCCAGGTGGTGCTAGTGGTAAAGAACCTGCCAATAAGGGGACATAAGAGATGTGGGTTCGATCCTTGGATCGGGAAGATCCCCTGGAGGAGGGCATGGCAACCCATTCCAATATTCTTGCCTGGAGAATCGCATAAACAGAGGAGCCTTGTGGGCTATGGCCTACAGGGTCATAAAGAGTCGAACATGACTGAAACGACTTAACATACATGAAAACTGGAAGAAAGGGGAAAATGAATAAACAGGGATTTGAAAATTACAAGTGGCATAAATTGTGGAGTTAGGAAAGCTACAGGTTAAAAAAAATAGATGGCAGCTTTCTCTTTGAAATGGGCAATTACACATTTAGACTGAATTCTCTGTAGATGTAGCCCAGTGGTTAGTATGTTGGTAATTACCTTTATCGGAGAAGCTAATTTATTTCATTAATTGAAGATGCAACTGTTTTGGGGTTAAATGGATCACTTGACTGTGGACTAAGCCTGTTATTTGGTCAAAGTGAACAAAATTGGTCTTCGTAAAGGAGAAATATAATGACTTGCCAAATTTTATTATTGAATTTCTTGCTTTCAATCATGACGGCTATGTGGTATTCTTGTCTTTTTTCTCCTCTGAGTCTGCTCAAGACCTTGGCAAATTACTTTTCTGAAATAATCTTCCCACCCTGGAGGAAAGTTCAGAGAATTTTGGAAACATTGGAAAACCTCAAGATGTAGTTCAGGCTACTCTGCAGATGAAAAGAGGTCCCCAGGCCGTTTCTCATACTGACAGTTTCCCAGGTAGGAAGCCCTAAAGAGTCTTCATTAAGACAACATGGTTCCTTTGTGTGCCTTGAGAAGAAGCAGGATTATATTAGCTATTGCTACCCGATTCCTACTTATTCACTCATTGATTCATTCATTCTTCCGACAGGTGTTTACTCTCAGTTACTTGTACTGCATGAGCACTGTGGGATTTACAGAGAAATATCAATACAATACCTAGACCACACTCTCCAGGAGTCTACAAACTTATTTTTTCTATCATGTATTTTTATACAAAATCCCAACCCCTTCTATCCAAAGAGACTGATGGACTTCTAATTAAGTGCATGCTAAATCGCTTCAGTTGTGTACGACTCTTTGTGACTCTATGGACTGTAATCCACCAAGCTCTTCTGTTCATGGGATTTCCCAGACAAGGATCCTAGAATGGAATGAGTTACCATCTTCTTCTCCAAAAAACTGATTAAGCATTACTTAAGTAACTGGACTAAATTCTTTCTATGTCAGATTATGTTTTAAAAGTATCTGAATAATTAAATACTGATTGTTGTTTTGTTGCTAAGCCATGCCTGACTCTTTTGCAACCCCATGGACTGTAGCCTACCAGGGTCCTCTGTCCATGGGATTTCCCAGGCAAGAATACTAAAGTCCTTTCTCAATACTAAAGTGGGTTGCCACTTCCTTCTCCAAAATACTGATTAAAAATGATAAATAATGGAAAATGTAATTGATGAGGTGAGAAAATTATGTAAAATAAATGTTTATGAAGAAAAGGCCATTATGGGCTAGACTGTGTCCTTTGTAAAACTCGTATGTGTGTGCAAGCTAAGTTGCTTCAGTCGTGTTGAACTCTTTGCAATGCTATGGACTGTCGCACACCTGACTCCTCTGTCCTTGGGATTCTCCAGGTAAGAATATTGGAGTGGGTTGCCATGCATTCCTCCAAGGGATCTTCCCAACCTAGGGATCAAACCCACTTCTCTTAAGTTTCCTCCACTGGCAGGTGGGTTCTTTATCACTAGCACCACCTGGGAAGCCCATAAAATTCATATATCGAGGTCTTAATACCCAGTACATTTATAGGATATGGCTGTGTATGGCAACCAGATCTTTTACAGAAGTAATTAAATTAAAATGAGGTCATTAGGGTAAGTCCCAAAGGAAGAAAGGACATTGACACACAAGAAGATGTTGGTGAGACCCAGGAGAAGACAGCTATGTGCAAGCCACAGAGAGAAGCCTCAGGAGATACCAAGCTTGCCAACCGTTTGAACTTCCAGCCTCCAGAACTGTAAGAAAGGAAATCTGGTGATTTAAGCCACATGGTCTGTGATATTATGTCACAGCAGCCCTAAGAAACTAATACCACCCAAGACTTGAAAAGTGAGTTCAAAGTAATTAGTGATCAAATATTGTGTATACTTCATCTTAGTAAATGTTGTGCAGTGGACAATAATTTATCCAGGACTTTGCTATGTGAAATTAATAGCTGGAAAGAATAATTACAGGGTCTTAAACCCAGGGCCTTAAGTATAATTACAAGTATAATTGCTAAGTCATGTCCAACTCTTTGTGACCCCATGGAGTGCAATATGCCCGGCTTCCCTGTCCTTCATTATCCCCTGGAATTTGCTCAAACTCATGTCCATTGAGTCAGTGATGTCATTCAACCATCTCATACATGGTAGGTACCTGAAGAACACACACACACACACACACACACAGAAACCTACAGTCAAGTGGGGAATGGCTTTTAAGACTGTCATGAGTGAAAGTCACTCAGTTGTGTCTGACTCTTTGCGACCCCATGGACTATATGGTCCATGGAATTCTCCAGGCCAGAATACTGGAGTGGGTTGCTATGCCCTCCTCGAGGGGATCTTCCCAACCCAGGGATCGAACCCAGGTCTCCTGCACTGCAGGCGAATTCTTAACCAGCTGAGCCACAAGGGAAGCTTCAGACTGGTAATTGAGAATAAAAAGTGGGAAAATCACAATAATGATAATAACAGTGACAATAATGACTGTGTATTTCGTGACTTCTCTGTGCTAGATGCAGAAAGAAGTATCGCCACACCCTTTTTATTAAAGATTTTTATTTTCTGTCATACTGGAGGATGTGAGGCTCAGAGAAATTAAATCTTTTACTCACCTAAGATCTTCGGGAGTTGGTGATGGACAGGGAGGCCTGGAGGGCTGCAATTCACGGGGTTGCAAAGAGTCAGACACGACTGAGCGACTGAACTGACCTGAAGATCTCACAGCTAAAAATCAGACATAATTCTGAGTCCTAACTTAAAGCTCTTGCCTCTGAAGGGACGGAAGTGACAATTGCCATTCTTCTAAGGTGCTAGGAAGCAGGGACTTCCACAAATTCCCCAGTCCCAAGGGAGGCCAGGTATGTGCCCCAGGACTCACTAATGCTGCTGGGGACACCCTGAGTTTTCATGGCTACCGAGAGCGCTGAGATCCATATAAGCCACTCAGACCTGGGAGCTGTCCTTGGAGAGTCTCTTCCTCTGCCCTCCGCCATGAATTTCAGACTATTAGGAAGTTATCTTTCTTCCTCCTGAAACCTCACCCAGCCACTTGGAGATGAGCTTGCAATAGACCTTTCCCGCACCTAATTGCTCTAAAACATTCCATAGGAATTGCTGCTAAGGTCTTTGCAAGGTCACAGCCAAATGTGTGAAATAAGCAGGAGGACCACACTTGAATTTGCATTTAAATGCATTTTAATTTGCATAAAAATCTATTATTATGCCTTTTGAATGTACATTTTTATAATTGTTCTTTTTTAAAGCTGTCATTTATTTTTTTATACTTCCTCCCTTTCCTTTTCAGTCCTTCCCAAGATTTCTGCATTCTTTCTAATGACTCCTTTTGTGACCCGGTCACGAAGCTTTCACAGAAAGAGCTCATGAGGAGGCATGTTGGCACCGTCCTTGATTCTTTTTCTTCATCAGAAAGATCCACTTGCACACTCTTCTTCCCTCTTCCTGTTCAGTGTCTGCCCTCCTCGGTGATTGTTAAGCCCACTGCTGTTTGATGAAAATTGCATTATTATTATACAAAGTGAAGTAAGCCAGAATGAAAAACACCAATACAGTATACTAACGCATATATATGGAATTTAGAAAGATGGTAACAATAACCCTGTGTACGAGACAGCAAAAGAGACACTGATGTATAGAACAGTCTTATGGACTCTGTGGGAGAGGGAGAGGGTGGGAGGATTTGGGAGAATGGCATTGAAACATGTAAAATATCATGTATGAAACGAGTTGTCAGTCCAGGTTCAATGCACGATACTGGATGCTTGGGGCTAGTGCACTTGGACGGCCCAGAGGGATGGTATGGGGAGGGAGGTGGGAGGAGGGTTCAGGATGGGGAACACGTGTATACCTGTGGTGGATTCATTTTGATATTTGGCAAAACTAATACAATTTTGTAAAGTTTAAAAATTAAAAAAAAAAAAAGAAAATTGCATCAGGAAAGGAAGAATTTATTCAAAACCACTGTGATGGGCTTAAGACTATTGTGGTAGGAGAGAGAGATTGAACTCAATTCTATGGAACTACAAAATGGGAGAGTTTTTAAGTGGTGGCAAGAGCTAGTGTGAATGTGCTGAGGGCAGAAGGGAGGGATTTGGTCAATGTGATTAGGCATCTGGGTTTGCTAGTTGGTGCAGCCTACCAGGCTTCCCTGTTCTTCACTATCCCCTGGAGTTTGCTCAAACTCATGTCCATTGAGTTGATGATGCCATCCAACCATCTCATCCTCTGTCACCCCCTTGTCCTCCTGCCTTCAGTCTTTCCCAGCATCAGGATCTTTTCCAATGAGTCGGCTCTTCGCATCAGGTGGCCAAATATTGGAGCTTCAGCATCAGTCCTTCCAGTGAATATTCAGGGTTGATTTCCTTTAGGATTTACTATTTTGATTTCCTTGCAGTCCAAGGGGCTCTCAAGAGTCTTCTCTAGCACCGCAGTTCAAAAGCATCAATTCTTTGGCTCTCAGCTTTCTTTATAGTCCTTCAAAATCTTCCAAGTCCTTGAGAAACACGTAGTTGGGCTATAAAATTGACAAGAGGCCGGGAGAAAAAGGGGGCCCATAGTCAGGTAGAAACCTTTCTGCAGTTTAGCAAGGAAAATTAAGACCCTCAGGTCTATGCAGATAGCAATATTAAAGCAGCCACCCAACCTCTTCCCTATCTCTGACTTTTACTTTCTTTATCAGCACCTCTGATGTGTGGAACTCCTCAGATTATTTTACTAATGTGGAGAAAAAAGAAGTCAGAGCTTGAGTTTTACATCCAGAAGTTTAAAACAAGTATCTACTCTTCAAAACTATGGTAAACAGTAGTACCTCACCTACCAATTAAGAGCTTTCAAGGGAGTTTCCACATTTTGGGTATTTGGGAAGGGTATTGGTCCCTTCTCCTTTCTTAAGTCCTCTGCGGGAAATCTCTACTGGTGGTCATAATGATTTCAACCACCCTTGAGCTGCTACACTGCAGAAAAAGTGAAAGTAGCTCAGTTGTGTCCAACTTTGCGACCCTATCTATAGCCTGTGGCCTTCCAGGTTCCTCTGTCCATGGAATTCTCCAGGCCAGAATACTGGAGTGGGTAGCCATTCCCTTTTCCAGGGGATCTTCCAGACCCAGGAATTGAATCTGGGTCTTCTGCATTGCAGGAAGATTCTTTACCATCTGAGTTACCAGGGAAGCCCCTGTGGTTTGGATGCTAGCATGTACTGACACTTATAAGTAGGTATTAGTCATATTGTATAAAAAGCAAAGTGAAATGATGAGAAGTATATTGATTTTCTTAGAGTCACCCAAATAGTGATACCTTGGGGAAATTAAATCTTTTATAACTTAGTTCTACCATTTACTGTCTCCATGACCCTTGCCAAATTATTCAACTTCTTTGTGGCTGATTTTCCTCATCTATAAAATGTGAACAAATAATAATACAAAAGAAGCTGAAACTTCAATACTTTGGCCACCTGATGCGAAGAACTGACTAATTTGAAAAGACCCTGATGCTGGGAAAGATTGAGGGCAGGAAGAGAAGGAGACAACAGAGGATGAGATGGTTGGATGGCATCACTGACTCAATGAACTTGAGTTTAAATGAACTCTGGGAGTTGGTGATGGACAGGGAGGCCTGGCGTGTTGCAGTCCATGGGGTTGCAAAGAGTCAGACGTGACTGAGCGACTAAACTGAACTGAACTGAACTGAATAGGGTAGTTAGGAGAAGTTGATGAGAAAATAATCCACATATAGCATGCTGAAGATTACTGAGCACCAGAAAGCACTTGATAAACTTTAGGGATTATGATTTACTTGCTAACTTTGGGTTCTGCCTGATTCTAAAACTCACACTTGCTTTTTCATTGTCATGATGTCATCTATATTGTTGTAATCTCTTCAGTCATCTTGAGATTTGGTTGAAAGTGTTTTTGTTAAACATCAAATTCTAAAGGCATAAAGGGTACATAGCGATTACAAATGGCATTTGTTTTTCTCCTGACTCTGTTTTCCAGATAGACTTTATTTCTCTCAATATCAGATTCTTGCAGAACTTAGAGTGTGTTATACCAGTTGTCCAGGCATTAAAATAAATTCTGTAGCTACCTGATGTCTGGGTTGATTATTTTTTGTTCTGAGAAGTTCATAAGAGCAAGAAAAAAGTAAACTTTTATTCACTGAAGTTTGACAGCCTAGATCATGATGGCAATATATATTCAATTACTGTAATTGAATTTATGACTCTTTTCTTCTTGACTCTGTTTGAGTTACATCTTTCCTTTATCCAATTTATTGTTTTCTTTTCTGTGTTCCTTAAGATTTCCCTTCTAACTCACTTTATGAATATCTAATCCTAATTTATGTCCACAGAGCATAAGATACTTGAAAAGATGTTTCTCCATCCTTAGTCATCTGGACATTGGAGGTACCTATTTTTCACAATAGAAGTGAAAAACTCTTCACAACTGGGCTATATTTCATGGATAACTTGAACAGAATATCAATTCGACTGCTTCTCACCTAGAAAGTGTATCTGTTTTTGGTTTTATTTTTTTCAGGAGAACAGAGTGACTAATGTTTATTTTGATCTTGACTATGAGCAGCTCAAAATATCTGAAAGAAAGCAAGTTTACACCCCAATTATTAAAATAATTCTGAGATATTTTGTTTGTTTTTGAATATGTGATAATGTTAATTTCTTTTGGCAAAATGAAACACAAACTTCAAAGGGGTGGTCAGAGGCTAAATGCTGTCATTCAGTGTCAGCGCTGATATTTTGGGCATTGTTCCAATAGATCATAATCTGAGAGATAATGACTTCAGTGCTGTTTTTCCCAGCTGTTCTTACCAGTGGGAACAGCTGCCATTGTTACACTTGTAAACTCTATGCTTGGCAGAACTTGTGATGGAGTCTGAAAATGCAGTTTTTGTTTGTAGGTTTCTTTCCCTGCTTGGCAAAATTATGTTCAGATTTAAAACAGGAGCAGTATGAAGGGTCTGGTTGACAATAACAGCCTAGGAGACATGGGAAGAATTCAAACTGTGCTTACGGACATCACCTTGGATTTTCTCTTTATCCTAGTTGAGTGAATCATTTGTGATAGACTTATTTGAATAATCTTATCTTACATGTTAAAAAAAAAAAACAAACTCAAGGACAAATGGAGGTGAGTGAAGCCCACAGTCTGTCATGTTCAGAGATATAAGATTAGGTTAGAAACTTTTACTAATTTTCGTGGATGAGGATTCCTCATCAGAGATTCACCGTCTGTCACCTGGGCCCCTTTGTACCCAATGCCAAACTGGGAAGACAGCTGGACTTGATTAGAGGTGTATACAAAAAAGCTTTCCCTGGGTGAGGCCTGTTTGCAGAAAAGGGACGGGACCACTGCCTTTGGTCTCATTAGCCTCATGTTCTACCAGCTGGCTCTAGGAAGAATTAATATGCAACCTGAAATGATTTCTCCGAATGATCAAAAATAAAAGAAAATGGATTTGAATCAAAGTATCCTTTGTTTTTTTACCTGAGTACTATTGTATCCAAAGAACCTTCAAATTTCCTGCCTCATAAATCATACCATGGCCCTAGACATCTCATCAGATGTCAGACATGTCAGATAGATAACTTCAGGAATATCGGGTTGTGGGCTGTACTGGTCTGACTAAGGAGCTTTCTTCTTCATTATTCTTATCATAAAAACCTACAAGTTTTGCCAGAGACTGTCACAGTGTTTTAAGCCCTTTTGAAGCTATCAGTACATTTGCAAAGGACTTCTATCTTACCTTTATTGAGACTACTTTTAAAAAAACAGAATTTTAAATGGAAACCTCTGATAAAAGGAGATGTCTGAAACTCAGTAAATGTGGACCTTGTCCAGGACTTCTTCTGGGCTCCCTTCTCTTTTGTACTTCCTCTCTTGGACTTTCCACCTCAAAAGAATACTCAGAATCTGGTTTTAGAATCTATTCGAATCGCCGATCTTTCATCTACTCCCCGATGGAACTTTCAATTTGCATAAATCCTTCGCTTCAGCAAATTGCAGAGCATCTCCCATCAACTACATTATTTTGGAAAGTGGTTTTCCCTTTTGACTTTTGTTTTCTACTAGTGCAGTTTCCTTTCCTCAATCACTCAAGTTTAAATCTAGGTCATGATTGCTTGTCAGCCTCTTTCACTTGACTGTATGCTCCCTAAGTACCAGAATCGTCACCCTTTTTTCTCCAGTGCCTGCTGTAGTTCTTGCCACACTGCAGTTGTTGAAAAAATATTTTTGGAATAAATGAATATATATATATTTTAACCTTTGCTTGCTCTGATATTCTTCTTATGAGTAAAGAAATTGAATAGATAATCAAAGAATTTGAATGCAAAATCAAAAATTATAAAATGTATAGAAGGAAAAATCTCTTTCACTACCATCCTCCACTGCACAGCTGTCCCTTCACCACATATCCATAATCGGAGCTTCAGCTCAGTTCAGATGCTCAGTCATATCTGACTCTTTGTGACCCCATGGACTGCAGCACATCAGGCTTCCTTGTCCATCACCAACTCCTGGAGCTTGCTTAGGATTGACTAGTTGGGTCTCCTTGCAGTCCAAGGGACGCTCAAGAGTCTTCTCCAACACCACAGTTCAAAAGCATCAATTCTTTACTGTTCAGTTTTCTTTATGGTCCAACTCTCACATTCATACATGATATCTGGAAAAACCATTGCTTTGACTAGACAGACATTTGATGACAAAGTAATGCCTCTGCTTTTTAATATGCTGTCTAAGTTGGTCATAGCTTTTCTTCCAAGGAGCAAGCATCTTTTAATTTCATGGCTGCAGCCACCATCTGCAGTGATTTTGGAGCCCAAGAAAATAAAGTCTGTCACTGTTTCCATTGTTTCCCCATCTATTTATCATGAAGTGATGGGACTCGATGCCATAATCTTCGTTTTTTGAATGTTGAATTTTAAGCCAGCTTTTTCACTCTTCTCTTCCACTTTCATAATCCAAGGAAAGCATTAGTTTCTTACGGCTCCTTCCAGAGTTTCACTTTGTGCATACCAACATGTACACCTGCATATTCTTTTTTTTGGTGTACATTTTCTGTGTGTGCTACACACACCATACACACTATTCTCTTGCTCTTTACTTGAAATATCTTGGAAATATTTCCTCTTTTCAAATTTAATATGTATCAGATTCTATTATTCGGAGTTAATCGTTTGGGTTGTTTCGTGCTGATGAGCCTTTGAATAATTTCCAATCCTATGCTCATATAAAGGATGCTTCAGCAAAAAACTTTGCATTTCACATACGTGTAGGTAAGTTCCCAGAACGTAATCATTGGATTCTAGGTCCAACTTGATAGTAATGACACTGTGAAATTGTTCTCTGGAGGGATGCTAATTATTCCAGCAATGTAGGAGAGTATCTATAGCTTCATCACTTATGAGTAAGTTAGAAGAATATAAATATTTCCTTAAGCTTGGAGAAAAGCCTTATTTCAGTAAAACTTCAGCAAGTAATTCACATATTGTATGTGAAGCTAAACATCTTTTCACATATCTTTTTTCTGTGTGAACTCTATTCGTATTCTTTCCTGGGTTGGTTTCTTATTAAATGAAATAGCTAGGCTTGATCCTTGCTGTAAGTTTGACCCTGCTTCTTCCTGCCACCTCGTGAGTTTGTTTTGGATGAACCTTGTACATTAAGATAGTTTTGATTTTTAGGTAGTTAAATTGATCAGACTCTTCATTTAGGATTTTTGGGTTTCAAGTCTTAAAAAAACATTTCATATTTCAATATTATGGGTGCTTCCTCAGTGGTTCATGGGTAAAGAATCCACCTGTAATGCAGGAGACGCAGGTTCAGTCTCTGGTTTGGGAAAATCACTGCAAGGAGGGTATGGCAACACACTCCAGTATTCTTACCTAGGAAATTTCATGGATAGAGGAGACTCGTGGGCTAGAGGCCATGAGGTGGCAAAGAGTTGAAGCAACTGAACAACTGAACACACGTACACAGCCATGTTTTTCCTCTATTAGTTCATGGCTTACTTATTTCACATAAATATCTGATCACTGGTTATTTATTGTGGTGTATAGTGAAGTGTGTGGATCCAACTTGGTTTTTTTCCCAAATGTCTACCTAGTTATTCTGACCATTTATTGAACATTTTTTTTCCCTCAATAATTCATAGTAGATGCTCAATAAGTATTATTTCCTGTCCTCTATGGCATGACCATAAGGTACTTGAAAATATATAGTTTTAAAATAATAGAAGTAAAATTTAAATAATCTAAACTAGGCTATGTGTGTGTTAGTTGCTCAGTCATGTCCAACTCTTTGCAACCCCATGGACTGTAGCCCTCCAGGCTCCTCTGTCCATGGAATTCTCCAGGCAAGAATACTAGAGTGGGTAGCCATTCCCTTATTCAAGGGATCTTCCCAATCCAGGGGTCGAATCCATATCTCCTGCATTGCAGGAAGATTCTTTACCATCTGAGTCATCAGGGAAGCCTAGATTTTAAGGTATATACATATCCTAATCAAATTCTTATTAATCTTTTATTTCTAAAACATGGTTGCTTATATAATAACAGCAGCACAGAAACCCTAGAGCCAGAATGTTTTCTGGATGTGGGTGATCACTACCCACTCATCTATGTATGATTTATAAGAAACTCTCATCCAACACGTATGTTCCTCCTACAACAATAGTCCACAAGCAGTATTTTGTAGCTGACCTTTTAGTGATCGAGTCTTGGGGAAAAGCCATGACACTATAGTTTTTGGCACTAGGCAATATCTGCACAGTAGCAAAGTTGGCAATATTTAAAATGATGTTCTCTGAACAACTTCATGTGTCACTGAGGCATGTAAGTTTTATATGTCACTCCTAAAGGACATATGTTATTTGCACATCCTAATTATGAAGAGAAAATAAAAAATTCCTAACCCTTGACTGTAATGCTAAATCTGTTACTAATACTAACTCTAAATTAAATCTTAGCCCTGTCTGTCTGGAAGGGCAGATTTGCTTATAATCACACAAAGCAGCAGAATGGCAATCGTGGAAGAGCCAGCAGCAAGCATTTTACACACATAATCTCATTTGAGCCTCACACTAGCCCTTTGAAATAGGCATTTTCCCACTATTTATGGATGGCAAAACTGGAATTTAGTGATGGTAAATAAATACAGGCAATGAGACCCAAGAATAAAATGTTAAGCCTGGATTTGATTACAAGCCTGCTTGTGCCCAAACTCTTGTTCCCTCCATCAGACAGCACTAATTTACTGTGGATTATCTGTGTATGCTTCAGTGTATTCCCCAAACAACTGAAGCTTGCTGTTTGAAAACCTAAACTTTTAATGATTAATTTGTAAGAAAATCCTTCTCATATCCAACTTATCTTAAAGGGGGTTATTGCTATACACACCTTTTAAGCTATTACATTTGCCTTCCCATCAATAAAGTTTTCTCCTAACTGTGGGATTTTTTTTGTTAAAGTGTATTTTCTGTGATATTTATTTTCCACATATTGCAAACATGGATGTTAATACCTATCTCACAGAATTATTGTGTCAATTTAATGAGAGGCATAAAAAGTGCTTTAAAATACAAAAATAAATATTAGCTAATAATCTTTTGCCACCAAAATATAAAGATTTCATCATTAAAAATTTCTGCAGATAGATTGAGCAACAGACCACATTGTTGGGTTTTTACCTACCTGTTTGCATGTGGCTCAGTGGATATGATAGTATATTTCCACTATGTGTTTTGATTGGACAGGAAGGGGTACATCGGCCCTTTGGTGTGATTGTGTGTGTGTCCATGTGTGTGTGGTGTGTGGCAAAGACCTGTCTATGTTCTATTTTTATTTATACGTTTGTTACTGCAAGGGACTCTTTTTTTCCTTCTTTTTCAACTGAAATGATTCTTCCTTAAAAACATTATCCATCTTTCGTCTATTTCTCCTCTGTGCCATTAGAGGATTGCATTGTAGCCAAACATCTTTTCCAGCCCTAAAACTCTGATTCTATCACTATCTGTTGAACTGTTTCCAACATTTTCCCATGTCTTTGGAGTTTTATGGTCATAGTTCACTGAATCAAGCCACAAAAGTGATGGAGGGTGACCTAGGATTGCATGCTATTTTCAAAGATTTGATCATAGCTGTTTTATATGGAAAGTTAAAACCCTAAATTTCATATTGAAGTTAAAAGATACTCCTTATTTAAGATTTAAAAATTCCTTCAAAAATTTATGCTCACCTGGAAACTTTAGTCATGGGTGTTTTGGGCGTGAAGAAGATAATTATAGAATCTCTTTAAAAATGAGGTATTAAGAAAAAAGGGCTTGGGGGACAATGTTTAAACACAAATACAATGTGTGTGATAGTACATTCAAATGCTCAAGTTTATGGAAGTTATTCTGATGGCCAAATGGATAAACTATTTGCCATAAATAGATTACAAATATGGGCTAGCATATTGAAAAAACAAAATACGGGATATTAGGTGTTTAGGGTTTTTATTACTAAAATACAAAATATTAGATAACAGGTGGTTAGGGTTTGTTTGGAATGTGTGTGTGTGTTTATAAGCATGTATAAAATCATATATGCATGTACCAAGTATATACACATGTACATTTGCACACATATACACATACACAAATATATACACACATATTAGAAAGAGACGAAAGCTATGACAAATCTAGACAGCATATTAAAAAGCAGAGACATCACTTTGCCAAACAAAGGACTATAAACATCCATATAGTCAAAGCTATGGGTTTTCCAATAGTCACGTATGGATGTGAGGGTTGGACCATAAAGAAGGCTGAGCTCCTAAGAATTTATGCTTTTGGACTGTGATGTTGGAGAAGACTCCTGGGAGTCCCTCGGACTGCAAGGAGATCCAACCAGTCCATCCTAAAGGCAATCAATCCTGACTATTCATTGGAAAGACTGATGCTGAAGCTGAAACTCCAATACAGTGGCCATTTGATATGAACACCTGACTCATTGGAAAAGACCTTGATGCTGGGAAAGATTGAGGGCAGGAGGAAAAGGGAGTGGCAGAGGATGAGATGGTTGGATGGCATCACCGACTCTGTGGACATGAGTTAGAGCAAGCTCTGGGAGATGGTGATGGCAGAGAAGCCTGGTGTGGTGCAGTCCATGGGTTTGCAAAGAGTCGGACATGACTTAGTGACTGAACAACAACATTCATCTTCTAAGAAACATGAAAAATACCAATACAAATATTGATCTAGGCAGTGTTTTGTGCACAAATGATGCTTTTGTTCCATTCTAACTTTTGAAGACTTCCTATGGGAACAGCCTCATCTTACAGAAGGTCCATCTCTGACAGAAAAGGGATGGCGAGCTGGCTCCACAGCATAAAGAGCAGTTTATTAAGCCCTTTGTACTGGTACTCCCGCTGGTATAGCTTCTGTCTCTCTAAGACCTTCTGAGAGCTACTTATGTTGGTTCCAAAGCATACTCTCGAGTTGTGGGTCAGAGAGCATATTCTGCTTATTCACATGCCAATATGAGAAAACCTCAATGTTAATGTCCCAAAGACTATGCCAAAGCCAGTGGTCACCTGGCAATCTAACCACTGAGATGGAGGGGAATAAAAAGCTATGTGTGGGTGAGCTTTTTCAGGATTAGTTGTTTCTAATTATTACCCTTGATGAGGAAGATAAGGAACTATAATATATTGACAAGAAAGCTGGAAAATTATCTATGATGAATTACAAATGAATTATTTGCCAGTAACTCTGGAAGTCATTTTATTCAGGCAGCAAGCTGGATGGTGGTCTCTGAGGACAATAGCCTGAACTGAATATAAACTGTGTTTCTCCCATCTTTGGCATTGCAACCAGCAAAATATAGGTATATGTAATAAAATGTAGATTTTTAAATGTCATGGTTCTATTGATGTTTTAAATAGAAATAACTCTAATGGCATTAAAAACATAACTCTAATGGCAAAAAAACATTCTATTTTGTGCAGTTAATTAAAACACAAGGGGGAAAACTATCTCTTAAGAAATAACTAAATTATATGTCCACATTCAAGGTGTGCATATGGAAGATATCACAAATTATGGGAACTTGAACTTTTAATGTGAACAGGTACTTTTCTCATTAAAAGTGTTTAAGTGGACAGTAGTGAATGTTGTCAACAGACCTTGCGTGCATGTTTGCGTTAGGACTCAGTCATGTCCTACTCTCTGCAACCCCACCGACTGTAGCCTGCCAGGCTCCTCTGTACATGGGATTTCCTAGACAAGAAGACAGGAGTGGGTTTCCATTTCCTCCTCCAGGGGATCTTCCCAACCCAGGATATGGACTCTGTTTAGGTTCTAAATTATGAATTTGGGGATATCACACCATTATCACAAGGTAATTGCCTGAAGGAGCCCTCTAGTGTCTGCTCATTGTTGCTACTAATAGTCATTCTTCTAAGTCATTTTTACTTTCTGTAAGGTTGTGGACTGCTTTGTTCAGGATTTTTACTTGTTCCAAGCATGTATTTACTTATTTCTCTTTATTTTTGTCTGGAGGAAGAACTCAGAAGAGTTCAAGAACTCTCTCCCTAACTTCCTCTAATGGTGATGTCTTCCAAACCCAAACACAAACAGGTCTGAAGACTTTCTGTTTTAATCACTGCTTTTGACAGCAGCTGATTATAACAGGTGTGCTACTGTAAAGGCTCACCAAGTTTTATGCAAGTCCCTTGAGCTGTTTTGAGATCCTTTGAACCTGTAGCATGTTTGTGAATTCATACTTGTAAACTGTTAATATGCTGAGTATTCACAATGCAATTATCCACAAGAAGGCTAAATTATGAATAACACATATCACAGAACCTGTGGTGGTATATATTATAAATCCATCTGATTGCCTTTTTCATTTTGATTACTGGAAAATCAGTCATTTCCTGGCAGTTAATCAAATGCCACAGAGATGCTCATCTTGGTTCCGGTTATCCTGCTTATTCCATCTATTTTTTGATTTACAAAAAATTATTACCATAACAATCTTTCAGATTTGATTACCGGTGAAGTTAACAAACTCATTTTCAGTCACACACCTTTTCATCCTAAACAGGCTGTTAGCTACCAGTTGGTTAAAATGTTATTTCATTAATTAAAAATATTATAGATGCGTATAGCCTTCAATTTATTACCATTCAAGAATTTTGCATCTAAATCTCATTAAATGAATATGTGCTCATTATGAGAGCAAAGAATATAGAAGCCTACTTTTTAACAACAGAAACATCAACGTTTGCCTCAGAAGAGTAATGCTGAATCTTTGATTTTCAATATGACTCAGGTCATACAGGCATTTACTAAAATAATTTCTTTTCTTCATTTTAAGGCATTTTGTTTTTTCTTCTACTCTTTCATCTCTGACTAGCTTCTCAATTCTTTTAACTGACTTTACAATAGACTACTTTCTAGATGTGTCTTTGTGTATGGGTGATTTCACCCTCAATATTTTTGTTTCTTGATTCTGCATGTCTCTCTTGGCCCCACACAAGAGTGTCAATTGCCTCTATGTAGACTAGTCATAGACACACATATAAAACTATCTTAAAATATACATCTGCATGCATAAATCTGTCCAGCTATCTACACAATAACCTACAAAAGAACTTAGGTACATGTGTTTTATGCTTCTCAAACTAAACCTCCATAATGGACTGGGTTACTTTCAGAACAATGATCTTCTATTTAATCTCAAGCTGCTCAAGAAAGAAAATTTCAGCTACAAACAGCTTCTCACCACCTCCAGACAGTACAAAGACAACAGACAAACCATTTTGGTGCTTCTCTTGTATCATAACAGTACTATCAGAAGGTGGAAGATTGGAGAAAAATTTGCCCTCTTTCATTTGATAACACTTAGGACAGGCAACTGAATCACAGGTGAGTTATGACACATAACTTTGAATGGCTAACTACTGTTTCTAACCTTCTAGGTTAGTTGATTTAATTTTGGGTCAACCTTGTTTATTTAACTTATATGCAGAGTACATCATGAGAAATGCTGGACTGGAAGAAACACAAGCTGGAATCAAGATTGCCAGGAGAAATATCAATAACCTCAGATATGCAGATGATACCACCTTTATGGCAGAAAGTGAAGAGGAACTAAAAAGCCTCTTGATGAAAGTGAAAGTGGAGAGTGAAAAAGTTGGCTTAAAGCTCAATATTCAGAAAACGAAGATCATGGCATCTGGTCCCATCACTTCATGGGAAATAGATGGGGAAACAGTGGCAACAGTGTCAGACTTTATTTTTCTGGGCTCCAAAATCACTACAGATGGTGACTGCAGCCATGAAATTAAAAGATGCTTACTCCTTGGAAGGAAAGTTATGGCCAACCTAGATAGCATATTCAAAAGCAGAGACATTACTTTGCCAACAAAGGTCCGTCTAGTCAAGGCTATGGTTTTTCCTGTGGTCATGTATAGATGTGAGAGTTGGACTGTGAAGAAGGCTGAGCGCCGAAGAATTGATGCTTTTGAACTGTGGTGTTGGAGAAGACTCTTGAGAGTCCCTTGGACTGCAAGGAGATCCAACCAGTCCATTCTGAAGGAGATCAGCCCTGGGATTTCTTTGGAAGGAATGATGCTAAAGCTGAAACTCCAGTACTCTGGCCACCTCATGCGAAGAGTTGACTCATTGGAAAAGACTCTGATGCTGGGAGGGATTGGAGGCAAGAGGAGAAGGGGACGACAGAGGGTGAGATGGCTGGATGGCATCACTGACTCAATGGACGTGAGTCTGAGTGAACTCTGGGAGTTGGTGATGGACAGGGAGGCCTGGCGTGCCGTGATTCATGGTGTCGCAAAGAGTTGGACATGACTGAGCAACTGATCTGATCTGATCTGATCTGATTGGGTCAATATCTGATTCAGTGCTCTTTGTGGAGAAAAAAAAAAACTTTCACTAAAACATAAATTCAGATGTTTACAGTTTGGCATGACATGAAAAGGTATCTAATATGAATGGATATTGAAGATCTTAAATCAGCAAGAGCAGACTCCAATAATTATCTGTGTCATTCATTTTTAGTTTCTTTCCTTCCATCCAATTATCTTGCTCTCATAGTCAGACTGATTTTCCCAGAACAAAAACCTGGAAATTTCTCTTCTTGACATCAAATCTGTTCAGTTTTACCACATTGCCTATATAATCCAGCGTGAACTCTTTAGTGTTACATCTGACATAAAACTGCATGATTTCCCTTCACACTGTTTGACCAACTATCTTCTTGCAAGCCAGACAATTCATATCTCTTGCTCTTCATATACCAGGCCAAGGTCTTTGTACTTCTGCCTGCTTACACTTGTTTTTTCTCTACTAGGACTTTCTCTAGAATCTTCTTTACAAGTCAAACTCCAGTTCAGTCTTAAAAAATCTAAATCAAAGGATACTGTTGCATTAAAGCCATCTACAAGTTCACTGCAATGAGTCAAATCTCTCTCTCTCTCTCTTTTTGTCTATTCCATTATATTTATATATTTATTTCTGAATTCATTAGCAGATTGGGTGAAATTCTCAAGGTCAAGTTCTTAGAGCTATTGTCACTTATACAAGAATATAGCATCGTGTAAAGCACATACCAGATGGTCAAGGAACATTACATATACACACAAGTCAATGAAGTGCAGGGTTTAAAAATCAGATATATTTACAAAGAAAAAAGTATATATGCACATGGAATTCTTCTAGTAAAAGCTAATTTTGTACATTACTTAAGTCCTGACATATTCAGTGTCACTGATAATTTAAAATGTCCTTATTTGAACTGTTTAGAGCTGATATGAGTGTTGAAAGAAATTCAAACACTTTGAAATGTACAATAAAATTCCTTTGGAGAAAAGTATTTGTAAGAGTTAAAACAGTCTGAGATGCTAATAATTAAGGGTTTATCACCAACAAAGCTCATTAATTTTTCACAGGAAATAAAAATAGAATCCGGGTAAGGAAGTCTAACCTTTTTCACTTCCTTTGTGCTTAGTCTAGCTTCATAGCTCACGGGCAGTCTTGCGCAGAGGTCTTGCACTGGGCACCTCAGAACAGAGTTCCCCGCGCAAAATGACTTCACAAGCACCCTAGCTTGGCGGGCTGTGTGCAGAAGCTGCACCCAACACTCAATCCAGGATGGCGGCAGTGGGCCATGGGCAGACACAGACCCCGAGCTGTGAGCAACGTGCCTGCTGGAGAACTCTACCTGCCTCCTGCTGCCTTGATCTCTGTAAAGCAACCCCGATCATGGCTGCTAGACAGCATGTGCTCTAGAGCGAGAGCTGACACTGCTCCATTCTCTGACCGGAGAAGGAAATTTCCCTTTGCTTCTGAGCTGAACTGGGGCCCTTTTGGTTGGCTCAAACGACACTGGGCACTCTTGCTGGAGCCTGACTTTAAAAGGTAACAGATTCAAAGAGAAAATGATGACTTTAGGCTTACTGTTGAAAAGAAATTTTAGGAAAGGAACTTAGAGGCATAAACAGCCGTAGAACTGACCTAGGTTATGTTCAAGTTTATAGAAAGCTGCCCTATTTTTACAAAACTCAGTTCTCTAAAATAATGTATGGAAATGAGGTTTTAGTGAAGCAACAGCATTTCGATTTGATCATGAATTTCCAGAGGTGAACCTTTAAATATATGGGAATACACTCAAGTTGTAACAATCATGCTTTTTTTTTTTTTTTAAGATTTGAAAAAAAGCTTGAGTTTATTTTTTAATTAAATTAATTAATTAATTTTAATTGGAGGCTAATTACTTTATAACAATCATGCTTTTGAAAGGAATAAACTGAACTTTGATAGACAAGGATAGATTTTTCCATAGATGAAGAAGAATATTGAATTCAGGACTATCAGCATGAATTATTATATGATGTGATAAAGTTGATGTAATTTATTTGTGTGTGTGTGTGTGTATGTGTGTGAGTGAGTGTGCTTAGTCGCTCAGTTGTGTCCGACTCTTTGTGACCCCATGGACTGTAACCAAGCCAAGCTCCTTTGTCCATGGGATTTCCCATGCAAGAATACTGGAGTGGGTTGCCAGTTCCTCCTCCAGGATATCTTAACAGGTACAGTTCATGAAAATTAGGCTCTCTTAAATAAAGGTGCTTTCATTATATAAACTCTTCAATAGGAGGACATATTGATAACCTCCTTTTCCCCACTGCTTCTATTCAACCCAGTGGGTAAGGTGAAGAAACAGGTCTTGGGATGGACCTTTCCTTTTAAGTGCCTTCAGCCTTTCACTTTCTTGTTCCCAGCCCTGGAGAGCAGAAGGGGGCATACTGATTTGTCACCTGCTGTTTACAAAGCAGAACAAAAAGCTCCTTTTCTCAAAAAATTATAGCCAATTTATGGAAAGATGAAAGTAGAATGGAAGTTATTTTCGGTTAACTCATGCATAGTAATTGAAATACAACAAAATAGATTTTTTTCCTGACCTATAATTTTCTCAAAATTAAAATCCATAATGTATATACGTAAAAATTTTATCTTAAAAATTGTTCAAAATAATGTATGCAGCCAGTATAAATTTAGGTCAATGAATTATGATATCTATAATTATAGAGCTGTAAGTGGTGCTCATACTGGTGTCTTTGTAAGACTTCAGAATCCCAAAATGACTTTTGAATCATGTGAGGTTTGGTGTTAAATGTATTGTAATTCTATAATTTAACATTTTTCTAATTCTCTGATATTGTGTGCTTGGCTTATCTGTTAATTTTCATTAATCAATATATTCAATTCCCAAAATAAATGAAAATAATGAAGTGGGCAAAATAGGTGTAGGCAGTCAAAACATGCAAACTTAACTTATAAATAAATCCATGGAGTGTAACGTACACATGGGAAGTAAAAAATAGAAATCTAAACATTGGAATCTATATACCTGTAATTTAGGGTTTCTTTCATAAGAATAATAAGAGAGAGATGATTAAAAAAAAATTACTGCTCATAGTGAAATGGAGTCAAGCATTTCAGAAAGATAGTAAGAACAGTGAATTGCAGTCTAACAATAAAGAATGTACATGTTAAAAGCAAATTTTCAAAGCAATTAAATCATTTCTAGGAGTCTAGCTGAGGTTCATTCTCTAACTTCATAACTGTGCTAGTGTTTATATTTTAGCAGTGATAGCAAACCAGAAGCTTATTTCCCGGAGTATATCTGATAAACAATAACTCTTTTCTCTGAAAGTAGTATCTATGCTTGTTTTGGCTTAAAACATTTTTTGGTTAATTTTTCCAAGCATATGCATGCATGATGGTATGTGACTGGAGGTATGTGACTAATTTTAATAACAAGAAACTAAAAATTCTTCACAAGCTAAAAATAAGGGTGGCTTGCATCAATTTTAGAATAAAAATTTATAGAACAAAAAGGCTCATTATGCATTCTTTAAGGCATAGAATAATTGCAGTCCTTGATAGCATAAAATGGTGGTTTTCTTAATGTTTGCTTACTACATTTAAATAAATACAACAATAGTACTATATCAAAATATATCAGTAAGATTTTTCTAGATTTTTAAAATTCCAATACAAATAGATTTGTTAATAAAGGGAAATTGGGAAAAAAATTCTAGCACATATGTTTTATGAAAAAAAAAATAGTCTTTTCCAGCATAGCTTTGTTTTTCAAGAAGACATTTCATTGTAGGACTTATAGAGTGGTTTACTGAACATATTTTCTGTTGGAGCAAAAAAGAATCACCAGAGTTATAGGATCTTAACTAGCCAGAAAAGGTTTTATGTTTTAAGCTAAGAATTTTATAAAGTGACATGGGAGAGATTAGTTGAAGTGGTATATTTTCTTGGGTTTTCACTAGACAAAGAATTAATTTATAGAGGCTGACAGGTAAATATTCATTCTTCCCAAACTAAAATTGTATTTATGAAGATAATTTCAAATAGTTTGTACATAAATAATTATTTATAAAATGGTTATAGCTATTTGGGGAATAGCTATAGAAATAATTATCATAAATGATAAACTTCAAGCCAAGATGCTTATTTCTCCCTTACATAAAAGCTAGGAAAGTATATTTGGATTAAAGGTGTATGTGTTGCTGTAATCAGCATAGTAGAGTGCAAACTGCAAAATGTCAGAGTTCTAGAATTCTTGAAGGATGGGATGACCATGAAAAATGTATTGAGCTGTTCGGTGACTGAGTTGAAGCTATGTAAAATGAAAGATCGGAAGGGACATGTACATTTTTCAAAAAAATGTTTTCAGAAATTCCTTAGTAGAACTATATATCCTTTTGAAGTTGAAAAACCACTGGGAAAGCTTTAAAAGTGGCAAGAATAATGAGGAAGTTTTGTTAGGATGGATAACTTTTCAGAAATGGTTAGTGAAGAAGGAGATAGAAAAACCTTCATTTACAGTTAAAATAAATTTATATCTCTAAATGCCAATTAGCAGGCCCCCATTGACTCTTGCTGATTCAGTCTTTAATGAAATCGTAAATGTTTCTGTAGAGTGATCTTGTACGTCTCCCCAGAGGGCAGCAAAAGTGTCCTGAGATAGATCTTGGATGTCTGCCACATCCCACCTGCAGCCGTAGGGGTCTGACTTCCTCGAGCAGCAGTGTCCAGGTGGAGACCCGAGCACACGGGGCGTCTGGCTTACACATCATGTACTATGTACATCTGGAACAATGTCAAAGCCGTAATTAACACAGACGCATATTCTTCCACCGCATTGTGGAGTACCAGAGTCCCCAGGGTAGAACACATCACTATTCTCTTCTGAAGCTTAGCTCTTGGATCCCCCAAATAATGCTGAGTTAAAGGAGAACTGTTGTAATTTTTGTCTTCCCTCTGGATATGTAGAAATTCTAAAAATTTACGTTTAGACATGATTTTTGCATTATTTTTGTTGTTATTGTTCACTCGCTAAGCCATGTCCAACTCTTTGCAACCCCATGGACAGCAGCATGCCAAGCTTCTCTGTCCTTCAATATCTCCTGGGGTTATTTTATTTACAAATTAAAATTCTGAGGATATTTTACAGTTTTAAGAAAATTTTGTTGAACATAAGTTCCAGTTTCTATGAAGAACTTCAGTCAGACAGGAAAAATAGGGCAGATTTTTATGGAGAAATCTGACATGTCCACTGCAACAAACATCTTTAACAAATATAAAGAATTTATCAAAGTTGATTTTTTTTAGAAAAATAGCACTATTTTCATTATAAAATGTATCTGATTGTTACTTAATCGTTATGGTAAATATATTTTTAATAACGCTATAACATAACATTGTAGCTAAGGAATGCAATAGTGCAAAAAGCTTATCTTTGCTGGCATATTGTTTTGATGATAAATGTAAAGTATATAATTCAAAAAGTACTCCAATATCATTAGTACAGTCTTTCCATATGAGTTAGTTCATTCACACTATTTTATTTTCATTGTTGAATTTAAATAGTTATGTATCACATATTATTTTTATGCAATAAAGGTCTTTGTATATTAGTAATCAGTTCTTTTTTGGTTTGTAGTACTTACAATAAAATATCAAAAGGATTTGTAGATTAAAAATTTTAGATAAATTTTAGTAGATAGCTTACTACAGGAAACAAAATAAAGGTTGGAGGGAATTGGACTATAAAATCATTTTCAGGACTATAATAAAAATGAATTTCTTTTCCCTGTCAAATTTCTCAAACCTTTTGGAAAATTTATGAAATATTTCATGTTCCTGAAGAGTTGACAACCTAAAACTTACTTTTCATGTAAAAATGATTGCAATTCAATAAAATACAAAATGTAGTACAATGAGAAAATAAAATCCAGATAATACTCAACCAAAGAAAAGAAAACACTAAAATATTTCTATTTTAAAATAGTAAAGTGAGGTATATTTAATTTATGGTCCCTCACAATCACACTAAAAACAACTAAAAGAGTGAAAGAAGCAATATAGACCTGTGTATAAATAGTGGGGAAAATGCCAAAGGAGAAGAGAACTTTAGCAGACATAATCTAAAGAATCTATACAAGAAAATACATTTTCAAAGAAACATAAGATTTCCAAAAATTATTCTCCGTTCTGAGAACTTTCTAACAACTACTCTGTAATTGAGAAGGGAAAGAGAAAAAAATCAAATTGTAATAAATACAAGGGCTTAACTGTGGAATTATAAAACAACAGAATGACATGACAGGTACGCTGGCAGATCTCAGGAAAGAAATGAAAAAAAAAAAAAAGACACATAAAACTCACCGAAGTAACTGAAAACAGTAAGCAGTTTAGCTAAAGCAGTTATCCACATGATGGACAGCCTGGAGGGAAGGAGACTGGAAAGTCACAGGCATATTATTCAGAATAGCAAATGCAGACTTGAGAAAGTCAGCAGGTCAACAGCGTATATGTCTTATAAATGTGAAAGAAAAAAATGAAGAAGAAACATTTAAAGAAAAAACAGGGAAAAAAGGCAAAAACAAAAACCCTGAAGTGTGGGAAGACTTGAAATTGCAGTTTGAAATACCCCTCCAAATCCCAGGAAAAACTGACAAAGTCAACTTCAAAATTTCTTCAGAGAAAGAAAGTAAACTCAATGGCTGAAAAAAAAAAAATCTACCAGTATTTAGGGAAGAAAATGCATCGAGTAGAAGAAAATATGAAATCACCCTTAGAATTCTCTACAGCACGGTTGTAGGACAGTTTGCCTAAAAAGTTCTAGAGAAAACGACAAACCCCCAATTTTGTACTCAATCTTTAAATACAAAGTCAAAACACAGAGAGTCTCACAAATCCAAAAATCCTCAGGTATATGCAACCTAGAAGATGAAAACAAATCTAATTTATGCCTAATTTCAACCAACTCCAAAATAAGTCCATACCCTGACACACAGGCAGGCTGGTGTGCCCGTATCAAGTATAAAGGCATTTCAAACATAGGATTATTTATCTACCAATTATCATGAATAAGCCACCTCATCATGAAATATAGCCTATCCATAAAGGAATCAAAAGAAAGACATTTGCAAAGAAGAGATGTGGTAAAATGACTGATGCTGAGAATTAAACCCATCTAACTAAAAAAATGATACATCTGAACAGGATATAAAGGCAATAAAACATGACCAGGAAAAAGTAATCCAACCAATAAAAATTGGCCAGTGGGAATAGGGAGGTAGAAGGAAATGCATATATGACTACTAAAAGTCTCATTTATAGAGCATGGAATCAACCTTATGGTATTTAAAATATAATCATGTGGTTTAAATAAAACCACAATGACTTCAAACTCAATATAGATATCAAAATCTCTTCTTTCATTGGCAAAGAGATTTTTAAAGAAATAATACCGCCTGTAGTAAAGACACATTTATGTAAAATACCAGAATCCCTTCAGTATCACTTGAGTTTGTATTCCTTGAGTTCAGTTCAGTTCAGTTGATCAGTCCTGTCTGACTCTTTGCAACCCCATGAACCGCAGCACGCCAGGCCTCCCTGTCCATCACCAACTCCCGGAATTCACTCAAACTCATGTCCATTGAGTCGGTGATGTGATTCAACCATTTCATCCTCTGACATTCCTTGAGTTAAATTCAACTAAAATGGATGTAAAGCATTCTAAAGTGTGTTTAATGTAACCTTATAATTATGCAATTATTTCATTCCCTGACTCTCAGCATCCTTGCTCATTGTTACATGTATCCCTGCCCACATGTGTGCTTGTTTATGGAGGCGCGGATGCCAGATCCATAGCAGGCAATTTCTAGCTGGCAGGGTCTTACTGCTTTCTTCTTTGTCTCCCTTTTTATAGCCTGATATTTTAACAGAGCATATTATTTTTATAAATCAACATGCTCTTAAAATTGTATTAAAAACATACTCTAGTGGAAGGATGAAGAAAAGAAGTAAAGAGACCACAGAGAAATGTGGAATCACAAATCTTAATAATCCACCCGATTTTTTCAATCCACCTGAGTTGAAAAATAAGCGGGGGTGTATTAGGTTTAACCTCAATGACAACTAATTAATAACCAACTAAATAAAATTTTTCAAGTTAGAGAGAGACTATGTTTTCTCATTTCAGAATATTTTCAAAGGAAAAACTATAGTAATAAATGCCCGTGAAAACAATATCAAATGCATATCAGGAATGTAAATGATCCAAATTTCCAACGACAGCCTGGAGATTTGAACTCCAAAATGTCCGGTGAGTTTACATCTTTTATCTATGTAATTCACTTTAGGAAATAATCTACAGAAATAATATGAAATGCAAATAAGAAACTGGTGCTTGTAGAGACTCATCCTCACATTGCTGATAATACAAACAGTAGATGTAACCTATTATCTGCCAAAGGAAACTTTTAATATTAATGGATAAATATTATGCATGTATGATATATTACCATAGAGAGTTAGAAAAGATGTGTTCAAGAATTTTTTTAAGGAGTTGAAAAATACTTGCAATGTTCAGTTAAATGTGTTTTCAAAATTAAATGTTCAGTATGATGGCAAAATATCTACTATATATGTGCTAAAATGTGTGTCTGAGTGTGGACATGGAATTTCATATGCAAATATTTTACAGTGGTTTATTCTACATTAGTGGAAAACGTTGTTGTTATTGTTCAGTCCCTAAGTCCCGTACAACTCTGCGAACCATGGAGTGCGGCACGCCAGGCTCCCCTGGCCTTCACAGTGAAGGGTTAGGGAATTTGCTCAAGTTCATGTCTATGGAGTCAGTGATGCTGTCTAACTTCTGACCACTTTTAGACAGTGGTGCTGTCTAACTTCATCCTCTGCCACCCTCTTCTCTTCTTGCTTTCAGTCTAGCATCAGGGTCTTTTCCACTGAGTCGGCTCTTCACATCAGGTGGCCAAAGTATTGGAGTTTCAGCTTCAGCATCAGTCCTTACGATGAATATTCAAGGTTGATTTCCTTTAGGAGGAATTGGTTTTATCTCCTTGCAGTCCAAGGGACTTTTAAGAGTGAATAATAAACAGTGACTTTTGTGCTTTACCTAATTATAAATTTTTTAATGTCACATTTTTATAAGCTTTTCATTGTGAGTTTTGTTATTTTAATAATTGACACTAAAAAGCATATCCAAAAATATCTGATATGTTTTACTATCTTGTCATATCTTGTAAAGCTTATCTAATTTACTTTGAGATGAAAGATTATGTATGCAGTGATTATACCTGGTTTCTCATGAGTTAGTGTCCTGATTTTTGGATTATCCTTTTACTTATATTAATTGCTGATAATCTATTGTGTATATGGTGTAAAATTGTACCCTTTTAGGTCTTATTAATTTTCATAATTTTGCCTGGAGTGAAATCTTAAAATGATAATTCAAGTATTTTTGTTAAATATAATGACAATTGAAGACTATAAACTTTGTGACAGGTAGTTGAAACTTTTTTGTCTTTAATGAGTTAAAAAATTTGAAATGCAACTAAATTTTCAAAGTTAATAAAGTATCAATCCAACATATATAACTACTATGCTCAAGTTAAAAGGGACCACTTTTCTTTTTCATTTATATGAAACTGCGAAATTTACTATTTTCCTTTATAAAGTAGTTATTACAGTTTTCACCTACCTACCTTGCAGGGATGCTGAGAGGATTAATGAGATCATTCCCATAAAGAATTTGAGTTCCTTGGAGATAGGAGATATCAAAATGTTATTATTATCCTGTCATTCATATATTAGCTTGCTCAGTCTTTCAAGACCTCAAGGTAGAATAAGAAAGAAACAAATTCAGATCCACAGTGAGAAATATTTAATGAGATTTTAAAAAACTTTTTTTTCATGCTTAATACCCATGGTTCCCAGAGCTTGATATATTACATTCATCTCAAAGACCTTTTTGCATACCAATTTGATGTCTTTTACCTATAAACCTGGGTTGCTTTAGGTTAAGTTTAAAGTGAAATCAGATGTGCATTATTTTCAATGAAGTCCACTAACTTTGGATGAATTAATATATCTTAGATTTATAAGATCAAAGTATAACATTATACAATTAAATAAAAAAGGGCCACATAGATGATCATGTGAAAGTCGCTCAGTCGTGTCCGACTATTTGAGACCCCATGGACTGTACAGTCCATGGCATTCTCCAGGCCAGAATACTGCAGTGGGTAGCCTTTCCCTTCTCCCGGGGATCTTTCCAACCCAGGGATTGAACCCAGGTCTCCCACATTGCAGGCAGATTCTTTTCTAGCTGAGCCACAAGAGAAGCCCAAGAACACTGGAGTGGGTAGCCTATCCCTTCTCCAGCGGATCTTCCTGACCCAGGAATCAAACTGAGGTCTCCCGCGTTGCAGGTGGATTCTTTACCAACTGAGCTATCAGGGAAACCCTAGATGGCCAGAGCTCAATTAAATTATGAATTCACTTCTTTGTTTTCTAGCACAGTCATTACTTATTTTGTAGTTTGCTATTAATTTTATATGTTCAACACTCTTAGCAGTTGAATTATCTATCAACTTTAAGAGTGGAAATAGGTCTTTCTTGTAAAGCCCAAATGGTAAAACCCCTATTAGAAATAATTGTGGGGCTTCCCTTGGGGCTCAGTTGGTAAAGAATCCGCCTGCAATGACGGAGACCTGGGTTCGATCCCTGGATTGGGAAGATCCCCTGGAGAAGGGAAAGGCTACCCACTGCAGTATTCTAGCCTGGAGAATTCCATGGACTGTACAGTCCATGGGGTTGCAAAGAGTCAGACATGACTGAGCGACTTTCACTTTCACTTTTTCACTTTCAGGTATCATTATCGAAGCTGAACTATAATTTTTCTAAGCGTTCATTGTTGTTCAGTCAATAAGCCCTGTGTGACTCTTTGCAACCCCATGGACAGCAGCACACCAGGTTCCTCCGTCCATGGGATTCTCCAGGCAAGAATACTGGAGTGGGTTGCCATTTCCTTCTCCAGGGATCTTCCTGACCCAGGGATCAAACCTCCATCTCCTGCACTGGCAGGCAGATTCTTTACCACTGAGACAGCAGGGAAGTCTCCACGTGTTTACTACCATTCCGCAGTTGCTAGGAGTATACAGGCGTGCCTTGTTTCATGGCACTTTGTTTTATTGTGCTTTATAAATGTCTTTCTCACGAATTGAAAGTTTGTGGTAACCCTGTAATGAATCAACCCTGTTGGCATGATTTTCTAATAGCATTTGCTCACTTCCTGCCTCTGTGTCACATTTTGGTAATTGTCACAATATTTCAGTCGTTTTCATTATTATTATATTTGCCGTGGTGATCTGTGACTGTGATCTTTGATGTTACAAAAGATTATGCTGGCTGAAGTCTCAGATGATGGTTAGCAGTTTTTAGTAATTTTAAATTTAGCTTTTAGTATTTTAAAATAAGGTACTTACATTTTTTTAAGACATAATGCTGTTGTACACTTAATAGACTACAGTATAGTGTAAGCATAACTTCTGTATTCACTGGGAAACCAAAATTTTGAGTGACTTTGCTTTATTGGGGTGACCTGGAATCATACCCACAATGTCTCTGAGGGCTGCTGGTATATCTACCTAGACTGTGGTTCTACAGGCTACACATCAGAGTGCAAAAATTCCCCAAAATTGTATTACATCAGTTACCAGCTTGTCAGAGATTTTAATTCTCTGTAATTGATTATTTGATATATAATATTAATAGAAAATATAGGGTTATCAAGAAAATTTTGGAAGATATTTTTATCAGCTTTTTTTTAATCACCTTCATAGGAGAGATCTGCATATAGCAATTAAGATATTTCCAAGTAAAATGAGATTTAAAATTTTTTAAATTAAATTTGAGACTTTCTCTTTAATAATAATATATCTTTACAAAAATCCAACAAACAATAATATCAGTGTTTCTCATTAAGGTAATTTTCCTCAAATACTACTAATAAATTGTCATATGTCTTTTCCGATATATTTTTCTAGTTACCTTAGATTAACAAACAGCAAAAATATCTTAAAATATCCTGAAAACTCTTCCATCTTGTGTTTAAAAATCTTATGTAAATAGGCTAAATCCTCATAAGTACTGAAGGAAATTTTCAAGAGATATTTTGCAACCAGTACAAGCATACATTAATAAAGTATACTGACTAGTTCAACTATAAATTAACATGGTAAAAATGGAACTATGTTAATATTATTTCAAGTTCCTTAAAATATTTCATGTCTTGATTGATATTGGTAAATATAGTGTTAACATTCTGATAACATTTTATAGTCTTTATTTTACCTATATAGTTTATTTATTTAAGTGTTTTATTTGGAAAAAAATTTAAGCTGACAGGACTATAGAATGAGTAGTAAAACAAACATTTAATTCTTAAGCATCACATCATGTTAAACTTTTGCTACTTTTTTCCCTCTCTGTCTCTTACACACACAGACATCCCACACAGAGGCACATTTTCAACTGATAGATCTCCAAGAATCAGGACATATTCTCATATGGCTAGAATTATTATACAGTAGACTATCAACATTAATTTGAAAAGTCAGTAATAGGTGCATATTAAATCTTTTTTTTTAATTTAATTTTATTTTTTAACTTTACAATATTGTATTGGTTTTGCCATATATCAAAATGAATCCACCACAGGTATACATGTATTCCCCATCCTGAACCCTCCTCCCTCCTCCCTCCCCATACCATCCCTCTGGGTCATCCCAGTGCACCAGTCCCAAGCGTCCAGTATCATGCATCGAACCTGGACTGGCGACTCGTTTCATATATGATATTTTACATGTTTAAATGCCATTCTCCCAAATCAGTAATAGGTTCATATTAAATCTTTATCTTCCTCAAGGTCACAGTGATTTTCTTCTGTTTTTTTCAAAATAATCAGCAATAGCAATTACGTTTAAGTTTCCGATCTATTTCAAGTTATTTTCTATATGCTATGAGAGAAAGGCTTAGATTTATTTGATTTGATTTCTTCTTAGGGATGGGGTGGGTAGCCCCTCTCCTCTTGTGATGTGGAGCCCCAGCCCTGCAAAGGAGCAGAGAGGCGTGGGCTCAGGCTGCAGTGTTCTTGGCCTGCCTCCCTTGGGTCAGGGTGGGTGGAGGGAGGTAATTCCTAAGTTGCTTGCCACACTCCTCTGGGAATATAATTTTACCACATGGCATTTAGGGGGATGAGAATGCTGAGACTCAGCCTCTCCTGGGGAGACACTGCAACTTTCAGCTGGAAGCTGGAATAAGGGGAAGCCATATATTTTTGGACCAAACTGATTAGAATGGAAATCATTCATCATGCTCAGCTTGGGGTCATGATGAGAAGCTGATCCTGGCTTGAGTGCCCCAGACCCTCATGGTTCTTATCAAGTTTTAATAGATTTTTCTGGATGAATTATTTTAAAGTTTGCTTTATGGCCTTAAGACAATTTTCAGAAATGTTAATTAATTTTTTAAAATAATTGTAACCGGTTATGATTGTTTCATTAGGGAAACCTTTTCAAAGAGCTCTAAATTTTGAAATTTCAGAAGTTGTCCCCCCAGCGGATTTATTTTTAAATTATTGTTACTTGTTTGTTGGAGGTTTTTTGTTTGTTTGCTTTTGTAGTTGTTGCTTGAGTTGGAAATTTTCCTAAATATCTTTTAGATCATTTTATGATCCCTTTTATTAAAAGTTACTTTTAATGTGCTCTGCAGATAGCATGAAAAAAGCCATTCCCTATCCCAACTTCATAAGAATGCCTTTCATATTTATATATTGAATGCACTTGGGTTTCAAATTTTTATTATTTGTTGTTGTTGTTCAGTGGGTAAGTCATGTCCAACTCTTTGTGAACCCATGGAGTACAGCAAGCCAGGCTGCCCTGTCCTTCACTATCTGTCAGAGTTTGTTCAAATTCATGTGCATTGAGTCAGTGATGCTATCTAAACATCTCATCCTCTGCCACCCTCTTTTCGTTTGCCTTCAGTCTTTCCCAGCATCAGTCTTTCCCAATGAGTGGTCTCTTTGCACCAGGCGATCACAGTACTGGAGTTTCAGCTTCAACATCAGTCCTTCCAATGAATATTCAGGGTTGATTTCCTTTAGGAGTGACTGGTTTGACCTTGCAGTTCAAGGGACTCTCACAAGTATTCTCCAGCACCGCAATTCTAAAGCATCGACTCTTCGGTGCTCAGCCTTTTTTATGGTTCAACTCTCACATCTGTACATGACTACTGGGAAAACCATAGTTTTGATGGTGTACTGACCTCTGTCAGCAAAGTGATGCTTCTGCTTTTTAATACACTGTCTAGGTTTGTCACAGCTTTCCTTCCAAAGAGCAAGTGTCTCTTAACTTCATGGCTGCGGTCACTGTCCACAGTGATTTTGGAGCCCAAGAAAATAAAATCTGAAACTACTTTCACTTTTTCCTCTTCTATTTGCCATGAAATGCTGGGACCAGATGTCATGGTCTTAGTTCTTTGAATGTTGAGTTTCAAGCCAGCATTTTCACTCTCCTCTTTCACCCTCATCAGGAAGCTTTTTATTCCTCTTCATTTTCTGCCATTAGAGTTGTTTTTCTCTATATTTTCCTTCCTCCTCCATATCCTTTTATTCTCCTTCTCTTCCTCATCTTTTGCTTCCTTTTCTGTTTCAAATCTTTCTTTTCCCCTTCCTCCTACTCCAGTAACATCCCTAACTTAATCTCTCTTACTCTTTGAAGTATGTATTTTAATAACTTACCAAAGGCCTGTGTGTTAAAGATCCAACATTTGGCTTTGTTGAACCTTATTCTGTTTTCTATTTTATTCTCCATTTAGCTTATAACATTAATTTTGAGGCTTTCTTCTTTTCAAAACCATGCCATTAATCTCTTTTTAAGAACTATTTTAACTGCACTCTAAACTGTCAACGTGTGACATTTCCATTTCCTGCCCATTCTAAATATTTTGAAATGTCCATCATAATTTCCTCTTTGACTCATGAATGTCTTAGCAATATTTTCCTTTGGTTTCCAAGTCTGTAACTATATTTTCAGAACTGTTCCAAGTGAGAGTCATTTCATTGGGTGTAGTTTTGTACATGCGGTCACTAAGTTCAGGTTTGTTGATGGTTGTGCCAGTTGTAAACTATTGTCTGTTCGTTCTCGATCCATGCCTGCTTGAGGTCCTATGACATCCTTATCTTAGCATATGGCATGGTGGTGGCACTGGTGGCGGCTGGGAGGCACCCTGAAGAAGAAGAGCTGCTCTTCTTGGTTCTGGGGAGTCCCTCCCAGCAGATGCCTGCAGTATGTGGTAGCCAGACACCCCTTCTCAAGAGGCAGTTTCCCCACCACACACCTCCTTGCTTTTTCTCTGATTACAAACTCTTTTCAAGCATATTTGGTTTATACTGTGCTTTATGTTGGGCTTCCCTGGAGGCTCAGATGGTAAAGAATCCTCCTGCAACCCAGGAAACCTGGGTTCGATCCCTCGATCAGGAAGATCCCCTGGAGAAGAGAATGCCAACCCACTCCAGTATTCGTGCCTGGAGAATCCCAAGGACAAAGGAGCCTGGCGGGCTACAGTCCATGGGGTCAAAGAGAGTCAGACACGACTGAGCTTCCATCATTCTCACACTTTATGTTACATGCACAAATCAGATAAGTTATTACTGTCATACACAATCAGGCTTTATTTACAATATTTACCTGTTTACCAGTGTCATCCACATAATGTCTTCTGGTTATTTGTCATAAATTTGTCTGTATATCTTGTGGCCATTGGGGACCCACCACAGGGATTTTAAAAAGAGCTGACATAATTAGATCTTATTTTTATTGTTATAAAGCACTGAGGCAGCTAAGGGTATAATAAAGGAAACCAAACTTCCAATTATAAGATAAATACGTCCTGGGGTATAATACACAGTATGGTGGCTGTGGTTGATAATGTGCTCAGTCGTCCTCAGCTGCTCAGTCGTGTCTGACTCTTTGTGACGCCATGGACTGTAGCCCACTAGGCTCCTCTGTCCATGAGATTCTCCAGGCAAGAATACTGGAGTGCGTAGCCTTTCCCTTCTCCAGGGGATCTTCCCAACCCAGGGATCCCATATCACCTGTGATGGCAAGAAGATTCTTTACCATTGAGCTACCTGGGAAGCCTACAATGTATATTTGGAAGTTGCTAAGAGAGTAGCTCTGAAAAGTTTTCATCACAAGACAAAAAAATGTAATTGTATGCGGTAATGGAGGAGTACAAGGACCTCAGAGAAGCCTGTTTTTAGGTGGACACTTCAGTTCTGGCTTTAAACATGTTGTTGCCTTAGCTATTCTGCTTTAAAGTTTTGAAGTTTAAACAAAGTAGCTTTTAGGACATCCATTTCACTTAAAGACAGCTTTTTCTTATGCTTATTTTTTCTTTCTCTTTTTTTATGTTTGACCTTCAATATGCTACAGGTTATAAAATACAAGCTTTTCTGTATATTTTATGGCATGTTTATAAAGAAATAATCGTCTACATCAGTGAGCAAACTGTTTCTGAAGATTTTTTTTGAAAATAAATATAAAATGATAGTGATTTTAGACTCATTTGAGTTTCCAAGCGCTGTAAAGAAAACTGTAAAATTCAAAATGAAGAAATCAGATATTCAGATCTTCTGACTGTAGTAATTTCTCACCTTTCACTTACTCAGAAAGCTTCCTGTAATTTTAAGTTTTTGCCAAGTACATGTCTTTCAACTACAAACTTTCACACCTACAATATAATCCAGATGGAGAATTTATGCTTCTTGAATACTGAAGTAGATCTATACCATGTTACACAGTGAAGGCATTCAAGACAGCAGTTCATTTGATATGAGACTGAAAAGTTTAACAAAATTATTTCACTTCTACATACTTTCTGGGAATTTAGAACATCCCATTTTTTCTCAGTACTGTTAGTAAGGGATACTTTCTTCAAAGATGAACCATTTTGTTAGTGAAAATCCCTAAAGTTTACCAACTACAAGAGTAAAAAGATTTATCAATTAGGCAGATCCCAGAGTGTCCAACCCTAGCCCTTGGCTTCTCTGATAGCTCAGTCAGTAAAAAGTAGCCTGAAATGTAGGAGACCTGGGTTTGATCCTTGTGTTAGGAAGATCCCCCTGGAGAAGGATCAAAAGTTTTTCCAGTAGTCATGTATGGATTTGAGAGATGGACCATGAAGAAGTCTGAGTGTTGAAAAATTGATGTTTTTGAACTGTGGTATTGCAGAAGACTCTTGCTAGTCTTTTGGACTGCAGGAAAACCAAAGCAGTCAATTCTAAAGGAAATCAGTCCTGAATATTCATTGGAAGGACTGATGCTGAAGCTGAAGCTCCAATATTTTGGCCAACTGATATGAAGAGCTGATTCATTTGAAAAGGCCCTGATGCTGGGAAAGATTGAAGGCGGGAGGAGAAGGGGACAACAGAGGATGAGATGGTTGGATGGCATTATAAACTCAATGGACTTGAGCTTAAGCAAGCCCTGGGAGATGGTGAGGGACAGGGAAGCCTGGTGTGTTTCAGCCCATGGGGTCGCAAAAAGTTAGACAGGACTGCGACTGAAAAACATCAACAAGATTATTTTTAGGTTGAAAGGTTGCAAGTTACGTTATTTTCTACAAAATAGATTCTGATGAGAAAGGATACATTTTTTATTTGGTTTGTATTCACATTTTTTGTTTGTAGAGCCTTTCTCATTGATACAATATTGTTTAGTTTTGCTTCCTTGGTCGCTCAGTTGGTAAAGAATCTGCCTGCAGTGCAGGAGACTGCCTGAAATGCAAGAGACTGTCTGCAATGCAGGAGACCCGGGTTTGATCCCTGAGTCAGGAACATCTCCTGGAGAAGGAAACAGCAACCTACTCTGGTATTCTTGCCTGGAGAATCCCATGGACAGAGGAGCCTGATGGGTTATAGTCCATAGGGTCGCAAGAGTCAGACACAACTTAGCGACTCAGCTGCCACCAAATATATTTGGAAATGGATTTGAAAGACAAAATGAAGTTTAATCAGGTGGTGTTTTTAAAAGTATCACAGTTAGAAACATGTATAAGAGTTAATTTGTTTGTTTTCACCATAAGTTGCAACCTACCTTCTGGACAGGGTATTGGTGGAATTAATGGCGGTTTATGAAGACAGTTCTAGCAGTTGAGTATAGGATAGATGGTATGGTGTGCAATCAGAATTTCCAATTCTTTCTTCCCAAGGAGTATTCCCTGATTTGGCAAGGAATTCAGCCTTCATACAGAAGGTCTGGCCCTAGAAAGAAACTGAAAGTCTGGTTCTGGGGAAGGCTGTTCTTAAGTTCCCAAAGTCAAAGATGCTTTTTGAAATAAACCTAATAACAACTAGTCTATGTTAAAAATAATTTAAAATATTTTGAGAAGTATACCCAATGACTTACTTTTGAGATATTGAAAAGATCAACAGATGGAAATGATGAGAGAACAAAATTAAGAGATAGTATGTATGGCTTTAGAAAATTTAATGCCTGAATAATAGAAATTCTAGAATTACAAAGAAGAATATATAACCAAAAACACATCTTTTGATTAAAAAAAAGTTTTACTGAATTTAATAAAGACTGGTATGAAAGGGTTCAAAAGAATATGTCAGGATTATAGATTTATAGAGATACAAATAAATAGGTATTCAGTATCACTGTTTTCTTTTTCTCTGACAATGTAAATACTCCTTGGTACCCCTGTGAGTTTATTGTAGTGTGCCAGGGCCACCGGGAACACTGTTCAAGAACCATGACCTTACAAGCTTGCAGGCCAAGTCATCTGAATTTAATATACAGATTGAGTGTGTGAGTGTGTGTGTGTGTGTGTGAATGTGAGTGTGTGTGTGTGTCCGCGTGTGTTAAAGACAAAAAAACACTGCCACTGCCATTTTACCAGTTGTGAAAAGTTATATAATAAGTATTGGATGACACCCAGTGCAGACACATTGAAACTATGCAATGACGCCCAGTCTTCACATAAGCAATGTTAGGATATCTTCAAGGTAATAAACATCCCAGGATGTCAAGAGCCTTCAACAACAATACATTTCCTCTTGCAGATGTATTTGAGGCAAATCTCAAATAAATAAGTAAACAAATAGCCTAAGAATAAAGACTGAAACGATCAATCCCCCAAAGACTAACCACTTAGACATAAAAATCTCCCTTTTGAATAAGTCACTTAGTGGAGATAGCTTTGAAAATTATTTTGAACATTATTTTGCTCAATGATAAAGTCAAACTCAAATTTCAAACCTAGAAAGGAAGCTGGAATATTTGGAAGTTTACAGATATATGGGGTTCCCAATTTGCTTCTCTATCCAGGTGGATAAAGATATGACAGTAAAGTTCATACTGAAACAAAGGTTGGCCAACTGTAGCTCTTGAGCTGAATCTGATCCTCTGTTCACTTTGTTAATAAAGTTTTATTGGAACTGAGTCTTGCTCATTCACTTACATATCATCTCTGGCCCTTTTGGGGCTACAACAGCGGAACTGAGTAGTTGCAAGAGAACCACATAGATTGCAAAGCTCCAAATTTATACTATCTGAAACTTTATAAAAACAGTTTCCCAACCAAGCATTGAAGTGTCAAATCTTCAAGGCATCTGCATTAATGACAGTATCAGTGAGTGATAGCCTACATGATTTTGTGTTTAGAATGTACTCTGGACTAATATATAGATACAGAAATGTCCAAGTCTCTGCAAATTCACTTCAAAAAAGATATTAAAGCCTCATGGTGAAGATATAATAGGAAAGATGAAAAGACCTAAAATTCTGCAGTAAATCCCTACTTCCACCCCACATCTCTGAGCTAAATCGCTCCCCTTGAAGCTGGAAATAGACTGGATTACATTTCAACATCAGTATCAGTATAAACAGAGAAAGTTTCTGGTTCCCTTCTGTTGGGGGCCGGAGTGAGGTACTCCGCCCATGGCAAAGGTCATGAGGAAGGAGGCTCGACATACGCAAAGGCGGGATCGAGCCTCAGGAGTCCCCCTGGAAATCCTCGAGCGTCTACCCCCATAACCAGAGCCTGCCTACTTTACTACTTTGTGCTCTCACCTACACCTCTGACTTTACGGGGGGCTGTCCCCCACCACCTCTTTTGGAGAAGGAGTTAACCTAGAGCTCCAGTCAATAAAAACTCTTGGGTGTGACAAGAGTGTTTTAACCTACAAACTCCTCTGAAGGTTCTCTAGCCTGCCTGACAGGCTCATCCGGCCACATGTGATTGCTCACAGCCTCCCAACTGTGAGAGGCACGAGATGCTTTAAACCCTCTAAAAACAGGTTCTTTAGAGAAGTTAGAAAACTATAAGTATAGTGGGCTAATTAGAAATTGTGTTGGTGAAGGGTTTTTCATTTGTTGAGCCAATGTTTGTTGCTAAGTCTCCATATCCCCTGCCCTTACACACATAAATGAATATATAGAATTAACCTTTGATATTAATCACATTAGACCTTAGGCTAAGTGAATTCTTTCCTTAACTAAAACCCACTACACCCTCACCCTGTAGGAATGTAACTTTATTTGGGTGGCGTCTGTTTTGAGAATAATCAGCCCTGGAGAAATAAGTGTCCTGATTGACTGACCGCTGGCACAAGGAGAGGGTCGTAAATTGTCAGCAGGCCGCCCTGGCCAGAAGATGATATAACACCCCTAAGACCTCTGTATACATTTGTATGAAGCACCTGACTTTGATAAAAGTCAGGACTACTGACCCCGCGTGACTTTTGCATAACATCTCAGTGTATAAAAGTAGACCATGGAAAATAAAGAATTGGGATCAGTTTCTCGAAATACTGGTCTCCCCATGTCGCTCTCTCTCTCACTCTGGTTGAGTCTCCATCTGGAGCGCGGAACCCACCATGTTTACTAATTATGCCTGGGCTTCTAAGATCCGACCGGGGAGGCCTCAGTGTCTCTTCTCCTTCGGGAGAACGGAAGGACGCCTGCGGCCTACGTAAGTGGTGCAAACTTCTTGTCTTGAAGTTTTATTGGTCTCCCGCGTAAACCAAGCTACTCAGCCTCTTTTCTCCACTGAATTTTCCTACTGAGCTATCCTCATCCTATTACTCTTTATATCTTTGATAAAATATTTAAATAAATAGGTCGCCGACGCCGTCCCCGCTTCGAATACCCTGGATCAGCCAGGGCAGGACCCCGGCACCCTTCCCTAATTGCCATCTTAAGAACTGTCTGGAATTTCAAGTCGAGTAGATTTGTAGAGTCAAGATTGTACCCCAGAAAAGATTAAGCTAGTCTGAGAAGACATCAGTAGGTGGATAAGAATAATACTTTTGGAGACTTGGTGTGATTGATGTGAGTACTTATAATATTAAAGTTCCCAGCACTAAGGGGTTGTGTTTTGGGCACCAAAGTCACTAGGCTGTGAACTGGCTTTAGAAAAATATTGCCATCATGGAGTGATGCAGGATAAACACACACTTTCCTGGCCCAAGATTCCTGCTATGGTTTCTTGTAACAATTTCCATATAGGGAGAGAGTTCTGCACCAGACGCTGGGAGAAATCTTATCAGAAGAAATCCACATTTAGAATTTATATGACGTGGGTATGACTCTTAACAACCTACATTAAGTAGACATGAAATAATTACTTTATTTTCTTTAACTTAAATTTCCAATTCATACATGCTATTCCACTAATGACTCATGTTAGATATCTTATCGGAGGCTGTCTGGGGAGCTGTTGCTTTTGAGGAAACCCTCTCTCTTTTCCCCAAGATTTGACAATGACTTCTGTATATTAGGTAGGGAAAATGGTTACTTGTGGAGGAAACCTTCTGGATTCTGGTGACCTTCTTGACACTGTGAAACAAAATGATTAGAAATAATATGTCCTCTACTCTTTTCCCCCTTGGTTTTTGCATGTCCAGCAGGTTTATCTTGCTTAAAACCAATATAAAGTATTTTTAGGTGACACAGTGGTAAAGAATGTGCCCGCCAATATAGGAGATGCAAGAGATGTGGGTTCGATTCCTGGGGTGGGAAGATCTTCTGGAGAAGGAAATGGCAACCCAGTCCAGTATTCTTGTCTGGGAAATCCTATGGACAGAGGAGCCTGGTGGGCTACAGTCCATGGGGTTGCAAAGAATTGGATACGGCTGAGAAACTGAGCACACAGACAGATATTTTTAAAATATAACCTATGATTAGTGTTCCATGGGTACAGAGTCTCAGACTGAGAAGATGAAAAGCTTTCAGAAGTGGATGCTGTGATGGTTGCACAACAATGCATGCTGAATGCCCTGGAACTGTATATTGTAAAATGGTAAATTTTATGTTATATTTATTGTACTGAAATTTTAAAAATTGTCACCTTCAAAATGAAAGATTAATTACTTTCACAGTAAATTATTAGATATATTTTCAATACATATTGTTCTTATGAAATATGCTTTTTCTACTTGTTAATAAAATTTTATTGAAAATATACATAAAATACATGCTTGTCAATAGCAAAATATTATACATTATAAGCATATACTATAAGAAATATATAGTGGAAGCTTCTTTACTCAACTATTTAAACTGTTGTTTTAAAATTAGCTTTATTTTAAAAGTAAATTAGACTTAAGATTTCTCTGGTGATCTATTAGCTAAGACTTTGATAAATTAGTAAAAGGAGGGAAACTATTCCAAATGTATTTCATGAACCAAATCAGATGAGGTCTTTTAAAAAATAATTACAAGACACTCTTATTCACTGATAAAAATTAAAAAGTGGAAATAAATTTTAACAATTAAAATCTGGCAGTATATGAAACACATAATCTTTCATGAATAACTTATTTGTACCACAGATTCAAGAATGGGTTAACATCAGGAAGTCATTAATGTATTCTACCACATTTTTAAATTAAAGGAAGAAAAACATCAAGTCAACAGATTCTATAAAAATCTGTCATATATTTGTGGTTTCAAAAAATCAAAACAAGTCTAAATTAACTAGAAATTAAGGAAATAGTTCTTAAACTGCTAGCCAGTGCCTACCCAGAAATTCTAGCTAGATGATATTTAAAGTTAAAACAGAGTTAAAAGTAGAAAAATATTCTGATTAAAACTGGGATCAAAACATGGATGACTGACACCATCATTTAAAACTGGGATCAAAACATGGATGACTGACACCATCATTTATCTTCAGTATGGTCCTGTGTATCTTAACTGGAACAAAAGAAAATACAGTAAAACATAGAACACTTGGCAAGAAAGAGAAAACAATATCTCTCCTTGCAGATGACATAATTTGACTTACAAAACCTAATTGACTAATCAAGTGCTAGTTTCTCAGTTGTGTCTGACTCTTTGTGGCCCTATGGACTGTAGCCCACCAGGTTCCTCTGTCCATGGGATTCTTCAGGCAAGAGTCCTGGAGTGGGAAGCCATCCCCTTCTCCAGGGAGCTTTCCGACTCAGGGATCAAACTCAGGTCTCCTGCATTACAGGCAAATTATTTACTGTCTGAGCCACCAGGGAAGCCATGAACAATAAAGTTAATATAAGCAATAAGTTGACCAGCTTTACTAGATATATGATTGATATAAAACATGTTTAGCTCATAAATAAAATTTTATAAAATATAGTTGTATACAAAGATGTTAATTTTAAAAACAAAAATCTGGTACTTGGGACCCACTTGATTAAAGCAAAGTATACAGTTAGCATGAAGAATAATATGGCATTTTATTGGAACATATTATTAAAGACAATATTATAAAGATGACAATCTTCCTAAAGGTAGTAAGTAACCAATACAATTCAAACAAAAATCCTGGCAAAAAAATTTTGTATGGTGGAAAACACTTGTAAGAATATGCACCTCCGAATTGATGGTTTTGAACTGTGGTGTTGGAGAAGACTCTTGAGAGTCCCTTGGACAGCAAGGAGATCCAACCAGTCCATTCTGAAGGAGATCAGCCCTGGGATTTCTTTGGAAGGAATGATGCTAAAGCTGAAACTCCAGTACTGTGGTCACCTCATGCGAAGAGTTGACTCATTGGAAAAGACTCTGATGCTGGGAGGGATTAGGGGCAGGAGGAGAAGGGGATGACAGAGGATGAGATGGCTGGATGGCACCACTGACTCGATGGACGTGAGTCTGAGTGAACTCCGGGAGTTGGTGATGGACAGGGAGGCCTGGCGTGCTGCGATTCATGGGGTCGCAAAGAGTCGGACACGACTGAGCAACTGAACTGAACTGAACTGAACTGAAAATACCATTTATATGTACATATTGTAGCCTAGACAAACTCTATAGATGTACTCAAAGAGATACATATAAGAGTCTTCTAAGCAGAATCATTGTACAAACAATAATAATAAAGAAAACTGCAAATTGGTTCATCAAAATGAGACTAAAGTATGACATATTAATCCATTAAAATTGCCTATGACAATGACAGAAAACTAACTTGAGCTCCACACGTGGCTATGAGTGAATCTTAGTAACAACAAGGATTCCCTGGTGGCTCAATACTCAGCAAGGAAGGGTTGGCAGAAGACCTGTTATTTGATAATGTTTATATATAATTACAAGCACAAACACAAGTTGTAAAAGCTTAAAGAAATGCCTGGGAGTAATAGTCACCAGAGTTGGGCTAGAAACTCATGCTAGGGGAGGGAGTGGGGTCAGGCCAAGGAAGGGATTTCATGCAGTCTGGGGTTGTTGTATTTCCCATGTGGAGTGCTGACTCTTGGTATCTTCAGGGTGCCTTAACCCCTTTTGTAATGAAGTATAAAGGAGCATGGGCTTCCCTTGTGGCTCAAACGGTAAAGTGTCTGCCTACAATGCAGGAGACCCAGGTTCGATCCCTGGGTCAGGAAGTTCCCCTGGAGACGCTAATGGCTACCCACTCCAGTATTCTTGCCTGGAGAATCCCATGGACAGAGGAGCCTGGACGGCTATAGTCCATAGGGTCGCAAGGAGTCAGACAGGACTGAGGGGACTTGGCACACAGCATGCACAGAAAGAAAATCACCCTCACAAACAAAAGGGAGGCACAGAGGAGCAAAGCAGGAAGAGGACGGAGATTGTTTCTGAACCTTCTTCTCTCAGGCAGGAGGATCAGTTCCTGGCTCAGAATAGCTGGAAAGGGCTCTGGGGGCAGGGCAGTGATGGGAGGTGGGGTAGAGAGCTCCAGCAGATTTCAATATGGAAAAGAAAACTCCCCCTGCAACCCCGGGGTCTGTTTATATATCTACTACTTGTGTGTGTGTGTGTGTGTGTGTGTGTGTGTGTGTGTGTGTCTTAAGTCACTTCAATCATGTCTGACTCTGTGTGACCTTATGGACTGTAGCCCGTCAGACTCCTCTGTCCATGAGATTCTCCAGGCAAGAATACCAAAGTGGGTTGCCATGCCCTCCTCTGTGGGATCTTTCTGACCCAGGGATTGAACCTGCATTTCTTAGGTCTCCTGCCTTGGCAGGTGGGTTCTTTACCACCACTGACACCTGGGAAACCCATCTAGTACTTAAATTCAGCTAACAATGAATAACCAATATAGACAGCATATTAAAAAGCAGAGACATTACTTTGTCAACAAATGTCCATCTAGTCAAGGCTATGTTTTTTTCCAGTGGTCATGTATAGATGTGAGAGGTGGACTATAAAGAAAGCTGAGCACTGAAGAATTGAGGCTTTTGAACTGTGGTGTTGGAGAAGACTCTTGAGGGTCCCTTGGATTGCAAGGAGATCCAACTGGTCCACCCTAAAGGAGATCAATCCTTGGAAGGACTGATGTTGAAGCTGAAACTCCAATACTTTGGCCACCTGTTGTGAAGAGCTGACTCATTGGAAAAGACCCTGATGCTGGGAAAGATTGAGGGCAGGAGGAGAAGGGGACGACAGAGGATGAAATGGTTGGATGGCATCACCGACTCAATGGACATGGGTTTGGGTGGACTCTGGGAGTTGGTGATGGACAGGGAGGCCTGGTGTGCTGTGGTTCATGGGGTTGCAAAGAGTCAGATATGACTGAGCAACTGAACTGAACTCAACATAATATTAATGTCATCACCATCATTGTTATCATCGCTTTGAACATGAAATAATTTAAATGAACTTTGCTGGTGGACTTTATTATCGAGATGGATGAGGAGAAAGAGGAAAAGGAGACATCTTGCTAGAAATACTGGAAGAGAAAACTGAACAGAGATAAAACATATTTTGTAAAGACAGAGACAGACATGCAAAATGTTGTTTCAAGATAGATGGGAATCCTTTTCTTGGGGCAATAGGAGAGTTGTCTCAAATGAAACTCAAATCTATGTCCTGTGCTAGATATTAAGGTGGATATCTTAATATTAATGTGGAAAGACACACCCTTGCTCTTATGAAGCATATAACCTAATGAGGCAACTGTCATGTAAAATGCTTAAACGTATGTATGCATTTAAGTATTGATGTCCTGTGGAACTGCACAATGATGTAACAAATAACTTTATGCAGTCATCAAGCACTTTAGGAATATACCCCACTCAGGGTGTGTTTCAAGCCTGAGCAAAGACGCCTAGATGTTTATAGACAGAGCTGAGGAGTAGTGTCACTTGACTAGAGTTTACGTTGTGTGGGGTAGGCACTGGGTGTGCAATGGGGGGATTGGCAGTGGAAGAGACTGCAGCGTGAAGTCTGATAACAAAGGACCTTCTCACTTGTTTTAGATTTTTGGCAATGAGAAAGTTGAGGCATAAACAGGTCACAGTTAGGGGTGGGGTAGGGGAAAATGATTCAAATGGTAATCTGCGGGATGAATTAGAAGAGTGAACACAGGTGATGAGATTGGTTGGGAGGACATTAAACTGAGAAGCTCATGGAGTTATGCAGACCTGACTAATGAGAGTGAGGATAGAGCTGGCTTGGGTGTAAGGAGACAAGAGACATTTCAGAGGTACAGGGCACGGTAGGGTTTGAAGGTCTATGCAGAACGAAGGGTGGCTTTCAGATGTGTCTTGAACATCTGGGAGGATGGCTGGTAGGGCACAGATGACAAGAAAATGGGTTTTACAAATAAGAAAACTGAGGTTCATAGTTGTTGTTGCTCAGTCATGTTCAACTCTTTGTGCGACCTATGGACTGTAGCCCTCCAAGTCCCTCTGTCCATTGGATTGCCCAGGTAAGAATACAGACGTGGGTTGCCATTTCCTTTCTCCAGGGGATCTTCCCAACCCAGGGATCAAACCCACATCTCCTGAAAGTTTCCTACAGGATAATATACAAAGAATATAGATTATTTATAACTTAACATTGCTGAATAAGCTTTTAATCTCTTGGTTATGTTACCATCATTTGTCATTGTGACAAAACATCCACATTTTATAAACTTTTTTTTTCAACTTAGAGGGATTAATATCTTAGATCTTTAATCTTTTATTTGGAAGTCTGTCATTTTTGAAAAGATAAGAGCCTTACACCTTGGTGAAGAGATGCTTTCTCTTTGGTGGCCTGGCTATGATGGATACATGACATTTTATTATCAGTTGGTGAAAGAAAAGGTCTGAGAAACAGCAGACAAAGATCAGTGATAAATCTAAATATCTTTTCATGAAGTTTTTGGACAGTTTTTCTTTAGTTTTTTTTTGGTTTGCCCTGCAGCCAGCAAAGCAAAAATTATTTCTTAACACCATTAAAACGTTCTTCACACTTCAAGTGTAAATGCTTATTTGTTCTTGATGTTTCTCTGAACAGAACAATTGTCTGAAAATAATGTCTGGCATGTCTTTTCAGAGAAAGGTTAAAAGGGAATAGACTCAAAGTACAGACACACAAAATTCTACTCATTACATTCCTCACTTTGGAAAACAGTTTTAAGTGCTTGAATTGCTTATAAAAATTGTGTGGCAATGACGGATTCCTTTTAACGCATCTTGCTTCTTAAAGTTTGTTTAATCAGTATAGTACTACTGAATGATGGTTTCTTTCCCTGAAAACACCAATGAGAAATGCCATCTTGCAGAACAAACTTCTTTAGCTTTTGGGTTTTAACCAAAACTTCTTAAGCTTTTGGGATTTCAGTGACTATCATGCTTTTTGGTGCAAGTCACAAATGATTTTTTTTTTTTTCTATTACACGTGAAAAGTTGCATCCACATTAAGCTACACTTCTCTCCATTTTTCAGGAAGTTTATCCTAGTTATGGTAATGAATTACTAAATTCCAAAGAGCTTTCTCCATTCTCTTTAATGCCTAAAGGTACATTTAGAGGCATTCAGTATTTTTAATTTCATTACAAAGATAGAGAAGATGTAGCTTATAAACATTAATTTAAATTCATTTAAAATGAAAGAGGATGGCATATACCAGCCTGAGTATGGTAATTAATTGCTAAAATAAAACATTAGCAAATAGAAGAGTGTATGCTAAAATGTCTTACTTTTTAATGATTTTTGACCTTTAAAAATTTTTAAATAGCATTTGTTAAATGTACTTTTGAAAAAAATCTAGAGACATTTTGCCATATTCTTCTTATTGAAAAGTCCTCTTGTAGTTATAAAAGATATATTTCATTAGACATTCTGTTCCCTTCGGACCAAAATTCTTTATGTAGCTAGGAGATGTCATTAATACTAGTGGTTCTTCTTCTTAAAATATATGAAATATCTCTAATCGGAAAAAATATGTTAATACACTTGTATATTTTTATTTTGCAACAAAACTAGACAGATGTAGTCTTGTCTCAAATGCGTGATAATCTCAAACTCATCTCAATAAATTGGATCATAAGCCTTCAAAACCAATGGCTCTTCATGTCATTAGTAGCTTTTGAATTTTGTGTTATTATAGTGGACCAAAACCTTCATTGGGTAATTGTATATTTTATTTATTTGGTGATAAGGATGGTTAATACAGAAATTAAAAAATAAGATACTCATGGGCCTGTATAACACATAGGTCCAAAAGCATGTTTATGCTTTACAGTTATCCTTCATGCTACACCCTGCTTTTATTCAGTGATAATTTTAAATTGATCAGGAATCAGTTTAGGTCCAAGTAACGAAAACAGCAATAACCCCAACAGCAAAAACAAACAGCAAACGGCACCTAACTATTGTGGTTCAAAGAACTGAGATTCATTTCCCCATGTAAGCAGGTCTTCAGGCTTTTGCTGGTATTGATGCAGTGTCCAGACACTCTGAGAACCAGCGGTCCTGTATTGAGGTGACATTCACCTCATGGGCTGCTACCACTCCAAGTACCACATCATAAGTAATGCGTGTATGGTTCTTATTCTTACATTTGTCTATGTCTATCTTTTGTTTGTTTGTTTTCTTGTGCATGGTTCTTATATTTATTTGTCTATTCTTTTCTGTTTGTTTTCTCAGAAGCACCCCTAGAAAATTTTCTTCTACATTTTCTGGGTTGGAATCAGTCTCATGTGTACTTAGGCAAAAAGGAGGCTAAGACAGCAAGCATCTGCTGTTAAGCCCCTAATTGAGTGAGAAGTACAACATAAGAAGAATTTAGAAGTGGATTTGGTTACTGGTTTTATGTCTACCACTTCTATTCTTTTGAAATTGTCTTCAGGATTAGTTTAACAACCTTATGAAGAATTAAGTTTCATTCTCTCAAAATATATGTAGAAAAATTATTCCCAAAGACCACAGATTTTCATTTTATCCTTTCTGTTCTTTATTCTTTTAATCCATGTCTATAGCTGCTAAATGGGAATAGAAAACAGATGAATAATTAAATTGTGTGATGTGATAACAGAAAGAATGTTATAGTTTTGGCAGTCACAGTTGAGATGCTCTTATACAAGAGTAAAATAGGTAATACAGATGAATTTTTGTGCCCTTTGACTGCTAAACTTAGATCACATAGATTTCTCTAACTTGTGGAACCCCTAGTGAAGAGAATTAAATTTTCTAAGGTTTAACTACTTTTAATAGTGTATAAAATACTTACCCACATATCGCTCCTTGGAAGGAAAGCTATGACAAACCTTGGCAGTGTATTAAAAAGCAGAGACATCACTTTGCTGACAACAGTCCGTATAGACAAAGCTATGGTTTTTTCAGTAGTCATGTACAGATATGAGAGCTGGACCATAAAGAAGGCTGAGCACTGACAAATTGATGCTTTCAAAGTGTGGTCCTGGAGAAGACTCTTAAGAGTCCCTTGGACTGCAAGGACATCAAGCCAATCAATCCTAAAGGAAATCAACCCTGAATATTCATTGGAAGGACTGATGCTGAAGGTGAAACTCCAATACTTTGGCCACCTGATGTGAAAAGCTGACTCACTGGAAAAGACCCAGATGCTGGGGTAGAGGGAGGCAGAAGAAGGGGGTGACAGAAGATGAGATAGTTAGATAGCATCACTGACTCAATAGACATGAATTTGAACAAGCTCCAACTCCTGGGAGACAGTGAAGGACAGGAAAGCCTGGTGTACCACAGTCCATAGGGTCACAGAGAGTCAGACACAACTTAGCAACAGAACAACAAAAATATGTTAACTAACAGAATCAGAAAATTTCAGCCTAGCATTCAAAAGTACCATGATCTTTACCTGTACATATTTATAGCTTTATTTTCAACTTCCTTCCCCATCCCGTGAACCATGCTAGACTGAGAGGGTGAAATACATTCATGCTAAGATTTGGCCCTTGGATTAGCTTTTATCACCCTGTTTCCTTCTTGCTTAATGTTTTAAACATTCTGTTATACATAATTATAAAGTGGTGCAGTGGTAAAGAATCCACCTGCCACTGCAGGAGACACAAGAGATGTGGGTTTGATCCCTAGATCGGGAAAATCCAGAATTGTCTTACACGAATAAATTTGTCACGACATGGTAAAAGAACGACTGATACTGAAGCTGAAGATCCAATCCTTTGGCCACCTGATGTGAAGAGCCAACTCAATGGAAAAGACCCTGATGCTGGGAAAGGTTGAGGGCAGGAGGAGAAGGGGACGACAGAGGATGAGGTGGTTGGATGGCATCACCGACTCGATGGATGTGAGTTTGAGCAAGCCCTGGGAGATGGTGAAGGACAGGGAAGCCTGGCGTGCTGCAGTCCATGGGGTCACAAAAAGTTAGACACGACCGAGTGACTGAACAAGACAAAGGTAAAAGATAAATAATGGATTTTTATGTGAGATTAAAGTAAATAGCATAGCAGAGCCTGGTGTGACCCCCCCCCCAAAAAAAAACAACTTAACATACAAGAAAGTGTGTGCTGTATAATGATTAAATTTGAGGTGTAGGAGTGATTATGTAGCTGGGACAACCATGTAAAATGAGGCTTTTGTGTGGTGAAAAGCAAAAGTGTGTCATAACCATCAGCAGAGCTCTCGTCCTTCTATTATAGTTTAAAAGAGGCTCTGATTTTCAACAAAAATAAAATAAATAGAACTATAACAAGAAAATGCTTTAAACCCTTTCGCCATACACACTGGCAGTTTAATATACGGCATATATCCTCCTGTGAGTTATCCTGTGAATACGAGGCGAAGAGTAAGGCATTGAGGAGTGTGAAAGAAATTTCTGCACCTCACATTTAAAAACAAATTTCACAAAAACCGACATGGAATCTTTCCAAGGTGACAAATTGTGAGATCCTTTTTTTAGCAAGTAAGAACCATTTTCTTTTACTCCTGAGGTTTTCCTGAAGTGCTTACACATCATGTTGTGGTTTGGGACAAATAATGTGCCAAATGTTTGAGAAATTTCGCTGTCACACATCCTTTAGAGCTATTAATTCCTCTCTTCAAAGTTGGAGGTCTTGGGAACAGTGATATCTTCACAAATTGCTCTCTTGGCTCCTCTGGGTTACTCTGAGCTCCGACCACCTCTGTTTGCTTTAGTATTTCTACTGGGCTTTAAGACATCATTAAATACGTGTTTGTGGGTGTCATATGCACGCATGCCACAATCATTCACAGAGTATATCGTTTTATCGGAGAAGGCAATGGCACCCCACTCCAGTACTCTTGCCTAGAAAATCCCATGGAGGGAGGAGCCTGGTAGGCTTCAGTCCGTGGGGTCGCTAAGAGTCGGACACAACTGAGTGATCGTTTTATCACATACGTAGAATTCACAATCCATCTTCAATGCACACTAGTTTGATTTCTGTACAGTATAGTTAGGCTTTCTACTGGTTTTTGTGCTTTACAATTTATAGCCTCACAGCCTTCATGCAAAATAGATACATAGGGATGTTTTTTAATCCTGTAAGGGGGAAAAACAGTATTTTATTATGTCAGATATTTATGATCTTTCTTCTAATGTGGGTATTTTCTTATTCACAGGATATTTTAGAATTACTGTTTAACACTGTTATGATTTAGAATAGTCTGTTTATAGGACAGTGATATATGTCCACGTAAATACTTAGGTCTCCACATTAGAATTATGGAGAAATGTTTGTCTTTGAAACTATTTTAAGGCATTTGCATTATCATAGTTTATTTTCTTAAAAAAAAAAAAAAACAGTGAACAATAGGGCTTTTATTTGCTCTTGACATTAACAAATAAAATTAAAAGTTTTTGAAAACTAGCAAGTCATAAATATCTCTCATTTCCTAAATCTAAATGTTTAAAAACTTATTTCCATTTCTTTTCAAAATGTGTAGGTTCTCAAACTAATAGCACATATACCATTTTATGCTTACAGCTCCATGCCACAAAGTACTTACACTCTGGATGGGTTAAACATCTTACTAAATCTTAAAATTTCAAATATGATCTGATCATAAAGGCTGAAAGTAATGATAATGAATAATGACCATAACAAGTTTCTGATCCCTGGACCCTGAATAAATCTATTCCATGTTATTTCACGTATTTCTGACTATGATTCTATATGAATCAAAATTTAAATTTTATTTACACTTAACATTTCTATCCTGTTTTATGCTTCAAATTTAATTGAAGATAATTTTAACATCTTATTTTTTAATTGTCAAGAAAAATTTTAATCCTAGAAATGGCACTTCTCTTTATTAAACTTTCCCAAATCAAAGCATCAAAGCCTCCTATTCATATTGAAATTAATGCCACAATACCATGGAGATACAAAGTGAAGGTGTGGATATCATGATGCAAATTACTAAGATCAAATCATAATTCCCATCTGTTCTTTGAAAGAGGGAGGGCTTCCCAGGAGGCGCTAGTGGTAAAAACCCGCCTGCCAATGCAGGAGAAGAGACCCAGATTTGACCCCTGGGTCGGAAATATCCCCTGGAGGAGGGCATGGCAACCCATTCCAGTTCTTGCCTGGAGAATCTTCTGGACAGAAGAGCCAGGTGGGCTACAGTCCATAGCATTGCAAAGAGTTGGACACGACTGAAGCAACTTAGCACTTGAAAGAAGGAAGAACCCTTAGTAGGTGACAGGAGAAGAGCATGTATGCGTTATGTACCAAGTCGGAAATTCACTAACTACATGGAGCCGTTCATCACACCAGCTTCCCTCTGCCAGCAGTGGAAGGTTGACGTGCGATCTTGTTTCCAGCTTGTCCCATTGCCACCTTCCTAGGAGGTACCAATGGGCAAAGAATCCACACAGTGATAGTGGGAAAAGCTTATGAATGGCAAGTGGCACTGTCAACTTGTTAGATTACTGTCCATATCTATTTGACGGTGTGGAGGCTCCTGTTAATCAGCCCTGGGGCTACATGTAAATAATTCCTGTATGTTTTCAAGCACAAGCTCCTTCAGAAAGCACTGTGTGACATGTTGTCAGGAGGACTCTAGGGGCCTTTGGTCAAAATAATTCTCGTTAAAGGCAACTCACAAAGCTTCAGGGATGTCCCATCATTCCGTGTTCTTGAGAAAGTTTTGCTGGGGAGCTTTTGAAGGATACAGGTGCTGTGAGCGACCTTAACCGTGAACTTACTCTAATCAGGCAGTTCTGAGGAAAAATGATGTTTGGCTGTTTACAAGCGTACACAAAACAGTAGAAACAAAATGATATAAACAACGACGCACAAACAAAAAACAGCCTAGGGAACCATGAGTGTCTCTCCAGTTTATGTTTCAGGGAAGCCGGTGCAAAAACTGAATACACAACATAAACAAGTATTAGTGTGTAGGATGCCATAAATAAACAAGATGGTTAACAGAAAAAGAGGAAAACAGAGTCCTCCCTGCTGTAGAAGACGGGAAATTTCAGTTACTATCAAGATAGTACCTACTTTGAGCTATTTTTATCTTTACATATTGAAAAAAAACCCCAAAACAACAAAAAACTTGTTTAAAAGGATTCACATTTGAAGTAGTGATTTCTAAAGTTCACTACCAAAATGATATAATTTTACTTATTAAATTTTTAGAAGAGCTCTGAAGTGCCCAGAGTGAACTCACAGTGAAGTGAAGTAAAATCGCTCAGTCGTGCCTGACTCTTAGCGACCCCATGGACTGCAGCCTACCAGGCTCCTCTGTCCATGGGATTTTCCAGGCAAGAGTACTGGAGTGGGGTGCCGTTGCCTTCTCCAGAACTCACAGTAGGTATATCATAAATATATTTAGGACACAGAGAGGAAAAAAGAAGGGTAGTTTTTTCTAGCTCGATCTCTGAAAATAAGATCCATGATGGGTTGTCACGGTCTCAACAATTTCTGAAGCGAGAAAGTGAGAGTATGTTATTTTGGGGTGTGCTTAGCAAAATCTGAATAAAATTAAAAGTTTTTAGATGAAATTGATAGTCTTATTATTAACAAATATTTATTGGCTGCTTCTTCCATGTAAGATTTTGTAAGATGATAACAATATAAAATGAAGGTGACATAGCCCCTAAAAGAAAGCACAATTTAGTAAAGACCTAAAGAAAAAGTTATAGTCAATACTGATTTGAGGGCTATGCCATTGATGCTAATTATGCCAACCTGTGGTTTTAGGCTACACCGTTCTCTAGGTGTTTTCTAAACTCTCCATTTCAACTTACTGCCATGGAGCCAGGAAACACCTGAGTTAGGGTCAAAGACAAGACATATCCACATTGTCCTTTTTAAAAAATACAGCCCAAAAAATAAAAATAAAAATAAAATTAAAAAAAAATAAATAAAAAATACAGCCCAGAATCCCTGCTACAAAAGATTAAATCTCAGACCAGAATTGAAATGGAGAAGATAATGGAAGCTACTGTTTTTCTGGGCTCCAAAAGGGAGTCAACTGAAGGGAGAAACTATAGGGTTTGTGAGGTACAAAGAAGGTCACTGCTTGTGCATAGGTTTGCATTGTTGGCTAGATCCCAACCAAGTCCGAATATATTAAATGGGAAGACGCGTTGCATCTGGCAGGGGCCTAGCCGGCGCTCCCCTCAGCATGCACGCACCTGCACGTACTCAGGCATTCAACGTGCCTCCAAGCCCTGGAAAGGGGAAAAGGTGTGGAAAGAGAGAGGTGCGTGGTCAGGGAGCAGCCCCATGTGCGGGTGAAACATCTCTGAAAAACTCCGTCAAAAGGACCAAATGAGCATCTCACGTGGAGATGGAAGAGGGATGTGGTCCAGACGCTGTGGGCAGCATCCCTAGTCACGGTGTCCATAGGCTGCGACCCAGAAGCACAATTTTATGGGCTCTTCACTGATGTATCCCCAGGCCCCAGAATGCTGCCTAGGTTACAGTAAGTAGATGCTTAAAACATGTTTGTGGAATTAGTGAATGGATGCATGGAGTTGTTACTTTGTGTGCCTGCTGAAACATGGCCTTGATAAAGAATATCCTCCCCTCCTAAGAATTGGCTTTAATTTCTTGAAGACTTCGACTATAGTTGCATCTCAGTATTGAATATGCTTTACTCTTTATTAAAAGTGATCTTTGTTGCACATCTACTAGCCCGAAGATTTTTTTAATGGATTTATTAAATTCTGAAAATATCAATGTGCTATTTCCATCAAAATTCCGCACCGGGGGAGTCCATTTCTTTCTATCAAAATTCCGAGTAGAGAAAATCTGTAAATAGAATGTATACATGTATTTCCTTTTAAAAAACTGATTTCTACTGTCATCTTTTTTTTCTTCTTCTTTTGCTTGCGTGCATGTGTGCCCAGTTGCTCAGTCTTGTCTGACTCTTTGCAATTGTATGGACTGCAGTCCTCCAGGATCCTCTGTCCATGGGATTTTCCAGGAAGAGTACTGGAGTGGGTTGCCATTTCCTTCTCCATTTCTTTTGCTTACTTTGGGTTTAACTTAATTCTCTTCTTATTTCTGAAGCGGGAAGCTGAGGTCATTTATCTGAGATATTTCTTCATTCCTAATGTTCTTTAGTCTTGATAGAACTAATATTTCTATTGAGATGAGTTTAAAATACGGTGATTATCCTGGTTTATCTCGGAGGCTTGTGTTAATCACATGAGCTCTTAAAAGTGGAAGAAGGAGGCAGACGAACAGATCACAGACATGAAACACAAGATAAACTCAATGAATCACCTCTGGATTTGAGGATAGAGGAAGGGACTTGAATCAAGAAATGAGGGCAGTTTCTAGCAGCTGGAAAAGGCAAAGAAACAGATTTTTCTCAAAAACCTCTAAAAGGAAAGCAGTCCTTCCAACACCTTGATATTAACCCTGTGTTGGACCTCAGGCCTACAGTACTGAAGATAGCAAATGTGTTTAGCAAGCCACTGAGGTTGCAATAATTTGTTACAAAAGCAATGGAAAGCTAATGAGAATTATCACTCATCAGTTCACTAATCTTTTCTTCCACCATGTTTAATCTGGTATCAATCTCATCTGTGTTTTTCCTCCCTGACATTATAATTCTTAGCTCGGAAATTCAATTTGGATATTTTTATATCTCCTTGACTCTTAAATCTTTGTTCTTTCCTCTATCTACTTGAACATATGGGATACAGTAGTAGAAACTGTTTTCATATTCTTGTCTACTAATTCTATTATCTCTGTTGTTTCTGGATCTGTTTCAATGGATGGAGTTTTATCCTCATTATGGGTAATACTTTCCTATGTTTTTATTTGCCTTGTAATTTTTGGCTGGCTGATGGACACAGTGGATGTACTGTGGTCCTGTATGTATCTTTATATCTCCAGGACTTTAAAGCTTGCTACCAGGCAAGGGTTAAGTCACTTGGAGATCTTTTTTCGAGGCTTTGCTAGAAGGAACAGGTCTTCCTGAGCCAAGACCCCTTTTTAGCACTTGCACTGAAACTCCAGTACTTTGGCCACCTCATGCAAAGAGTTGACTCCTTGGAAAAGACTCTGATGCTGGGAGGGATTGGGGGCAGGAGGAGAAGGGGACGACAGAGGATGAGATGGCTGGATGGCATCACTGACTTGATGGATGTGAGTTTGAGTGAACTCCGGGAGTTGGTGATGGACAGGGAGGCCTGGTATGCTGCGATTCATGGGGTTGCAAAGAGTCGGACACGACTGAGCAACTGAACTGAACTGAACAGAATTAATGCCCTCTGACTTATGCTTATTACTGTGTCTGTTTGGTACAGGCACGGTTTCTTGCCCTCTGGGAACTCCAGAAGCAGTTCCCTTTAATCCTTCAGGTATTTCCCCCCCAGATCTCTGGTAGATTTCTCACAGGCACGCACTGATTCATAGCAGTCAGCAAAGTTCTTGAGAGCGCCCCCTGCAGGTCTCTGGAGTTCCGTCCCTGGGCATCTCTCCCCGTCTCTGAGATGCTGAGAACGACATCCCACCTGACTGTTGTTGGACTTCCAGTTCTGACCCCTCAGTTCCTGGCTCTGACTGCACCTCTCTTCCCTGTACTGTGACCCGGAAACTTTCTCCAAGCGGCAAGTGGGAATAGCACTTACCAGTGCTTCTCGCTGCTCATCTTGTTCACTCCCAACTTCCCATTTCTTAAAAGTCACTGCCTTGCTCAGCACCCAGTGTTTTGAGGGATTTTTTTTTTTTCATATGTTTTGTTGTAATATTTAGTTGTTTCAAGTGGGAGGATAAATCTGTTCTGTTACCCCATTTTGGTTGGGAGCAGAAGTCTCACATGAAATTCTGGCCTGCGTTTTCTTAGTCTTTTTCCTACGTGTTTATGTGCTCTGTGTGTGTGCTTAGTCGCTCAGTCGTATCTGACTGTGTGACCCCATGGACTGTAGCCGCCAGGCTCCTCTGTCCATGAAACTCTCCAGGCAAGAATACTGGAGTTGGTTGCCATGCCTCCAGGGGATATTCCCGACCCAGAGATCAAACTCGTGTCTTTTGCATCTTCTGCATTGGCAGGCAGATTCTTTACCACTGTGCTGCTTATTAAGCCCCCTACATTTTTATAGTTTTATATATATATTTTTTCAGCTTGTTCTTTACATATATATAGTGAGCAAATTTTCTTCTCTTTCAAAAACATGTCAGATTATTCTATGTTTTGATGATGAATGTCTTTGTATATAATCCTTTTTATACATCTCTGAATTTTCTCAAGATGAATTATGACTATTAAGTTAATATTTTAATGTAACTGGTACATGTGGTCAAATTAGCTACACTGACAAATATATATTTTTTCTTTTTCAGGCCGACTTAAAATTAGGGTTTAAAAAATATTTTCTGAGAAAAAAATTAACTTCAGTTTAAGTCTGAATCTTTATGAAACAGTCCTGAGACAGAAATGAGCAACAATATGTTTCTGTAGTTCATTGTGAATTGTCTATTTTTTCCTTGCTAGTTTTTCTCTTAGCTGAATCCTCCTTTTCTGGATGGTTTGTCAAATCTTTTTTTTATTTTAAACATAATATATGTAATATTTTTTAAAATGATATGCCCTATTTGATATTATTTTTACTTTTAAGCAAATATTTATTTTTTATGTTGTTAACTCTATCAACTGTCTCTATGTGAAAGCCTTTGCTCAGAATGCCACTTTGATATTTTCCATCAGATAAGTAGATATGCATTATTTTTATATATCTTTAATTTTATTTTTATACTTACTGCTATCATTCACTGAAATTTGTTTCTTGATGTATAGTGTAGGATGAAGATCTAATTTTATTTTTTTCTGTATGGTTAATCAACTCTCCCCATAGATTTTAATGCATTGAGTTACATTCACGTGTGTCTAATTTGAGCAACTAGGCAAGCCTATTTATAGTTTATCCAAAGTGCATGATACCAATATAAAAAATAAATTCTAAATAGGCAAAATAGTATTTAGTACATGTAGAGGAGAGCAAGCAGACTCATCCTCAATTTGTGTAAGCTGCATTGCTATATTTATGTGTTACACTAACACATCATATAAAATATAAGCCAGGAACTTTGTATGGCTGTTTATAACTGGAAATAGAGTGCCATTGTTTTCTTTATAATCTCTTAGGATGAGTGCCTTTGCTATTCCTTGGACCTGTGTCATCTCTGTAACTATAAACAGGTGCCCGTGGCATCGAGAGATAAGTTTAGTTAGCAGGGTGAGGCTTGGATTCAGCTGAATAAAGGCAGGCCTGCAGATCAGTGGGGCGTGGAGATGTGCCAGCAAGACGTTTCAGACAGTCACTGTCATTACTTATTATTATCTGAGCGCTCTCCAGACTGACTCAGTGGTGCACACAAACAAAATACCACATGTGTACAGGGGGGTGTAACCAGGAAGGGAGCTGTGATTCCAGGGGGAGAAGATGGAGGATTAAACCTAGTTGGTGGAGTAGCAGTGGAGAGGGAGAGAGACGAGGATATTGGAAGCTTTAGAGAAGGATGGAAGGCTTCCATGGAGGCTCAATGGCAAAGAATCTGCCTGCAGTTCAGGAGACGTGGGTCCCGTCCCTGGGTTGCGAAGATCCCCTGGAGAAAGAAATGGCAACCCACTCCTATATTCTTGCTTGGGAAATTCCATGGACAGAGGAGCCTGGCGGGCTACAGTCAATGGGGTCACAAAAGAGTTGGACACGGCTTAGCAACTAAACAATAACAACAAAAGAGGGCTGGGAACCCGTCATGTGGCTGGAACCCCGTCATATGCTCTAGAAATCTCTGCAGAGACTAAAAAGCAGGTCATTAGCAGCTACTTCTCCCCACTGGGCTCACTAAGTGGATAACGTTGCCATTGACTGAGACAGGCGGCATAGGAAATAGGGAGATTTAGGAATAAGGTGAGGGTGGTATGAGTTTAGATTCTTGAATTCACAGCAGAAAAAAGGTTTATTTTCTCCTTGTAAGACATGTGCCCACTTGATACCCATCATCTCCCTATTCATATAAAATGTGAATGGAGTTCCCAGTTTGGTTTTCCTTATGATCTGAGATCTTTCAAAAGGTTTTTTTCCACAAGAATCAACTGTTTTCATCAACAAGTGTTAAGGAGGAAAAATGTAATAATCCACATCAGTGCGTCTTCCCTTTTGGTTTAAAAGAAAATGAATGAAATAAGGCCTTTTCCCTGAAGAATAGCAAGGCACTTACTCTTGGAGACACTGGAAATGCTTACAGTCATGAACCTTGAGGCCGGAATGGGCTGTAGAGATCATCTAGTTCAAATATTTATTTTAGAGATGATGACATCTGTGAGAAAATCCAGGAACTAGGACATCAAAGGCTGGATTTTATTCATCTGTTCTCAATTCATTTTAAATAACATGATGCATATATGTTGTAATTGTTCTGTTTATTTGGTCCAAGTATCACCACTTCCTGCAATCAGGCTTTTCTCAGACATCAAATCCCACTTCTTGCTCTGGGCTTTGGTTGAGAGTTTCTATTCCCTGTAATATCTCTCTTCTTCCATTCTTCTTAACACAGAGTTTAGGAAGCTTTTCTGTAAAAGGAAGATAGATAGATTTGCTCCGCATCCTATGTCATTTTGGTCCCCAGCTCTGCCATGTGGTGCCAAGTGGCTGTTAGTCATTGTCATGTCCAACTCTTTGTGATGCCGTAGACTGTAGCCCGCCAGGCTCCTCTGTCCATGGGGATTCTCCAGGCCTTAATACTGGAGTGGGTAGTCATTTCCTTATCCAGGGGATCTTCCCGACCCAGGGACTGAACCCAGTTCCCTTGTCTTACAGGCAAATTCTTTACCATCTGAGCCACCAGGGAAGCCTGTGTGTCTATAACCATGCATAAATGAATCAGTTGGAGTCTAGTAAAACTATTTACAAAGGCAGAAACAGGGTGAATTTGGTCTGTTTGGTCTGTGCGATAACTCACCAGAGATAATACAGTGTTACAGCGTTTTCATTGTCATTGCTTCCTCTTTAATCCCCCTCTGCTCTGATTGCGTGGACATCAACTTGACCTTATTTGCTCTTTCGTGCCAGCTGCTTCTGAGACCCTGTACACAAATGTCACACCCGTCTGGTGTGTTCTCAAGCAGAGGGACAACGCCCATGGCCCTGACCTCCACTCACTTTTCTCCACTATGCAACTTTTCTGTTAAAAAGCTAAATAGCTTTTTCTTCTTTTTTTTTTTAAGGTTCTCTGTATGTTGAGTAAGGAAGGGAGAGTAGTTAGAAATACGGAGGATCTCAGAGTGTGAAAATAATTCCTTGCTATGTTATCTGTCTAGGAACTGCTGATTGACTCTGTGTGTGTGTGTGTGTGTGTGTGTGTGTGTGTGTGCATGTGCCCACACGTGCACTCAGTTATGTCTCACGCTTTGTGACCCTATGGACTGTAGCCTGCCAGGTTCCTCTGTCCCTGGGATTTCCCAGGCAAAAGTACTGGAGCAGATTGCCGTGTCCTCCTCCAGAGGGTCTTCCTCACCCAGGAGACCCCGTGCCTCCTGCTTCTCCAGCATTGGCACGTGGATTCTCGACCGCTGCGCCACCTTGTGGACCTCTATTCGTATAGCCTGGTACAACCTCTGGAGTTAGAGCTCACCCTACAGCTTGGACCAGTGTTGTGGTCCCCAACTCACACCCTTCTGCTGTTTGCCAAACCCCTGTATGTAATGGTGCTGTTTTTTAGCAGTCAGGAGCTAACTTTCTTGGAGCTATTATTTTAGAGAACCTGTTTCATTTTCCTTGTCATCTCTGTCTTCGATTCCACCACTCCAACTGCTTGTATCAAAGCTACCAAATATCCAAACACCAATTATAGGACTTTCTTGAATCGTACTCATCCTATGAAACTTGGTCATCGTGATAACATTGGCTTGACAGTATCTTTAATTTATATATCCTTGTACAGTTACCAAAGGTTTTTACCTATTTCCCTTATTCCAGCTCTCTAGCAACCTGAAAACTCAGGGGTAATTATTTCCCTCATTTTGTAGTTGAAGAAAATGAGAAGAAAATGAAGAAAAAGTTTTTAATGAAAGGTATTAATTTAAATGAATGTAGGATTAGAATTCTATTTTTGTCTTAGTTTTTATAAATTTTGTTTGTGAATAAATTTTATTTTGTCTAAATTAGCAAATGTATTGACATAAATTTCATTTATTCTTTTTTATATATTGAATATTTTATGTATTAATGTCTATACTGACTTTTTCATTTGTATTCCTTGTATTTATTTTTCCTTAAATCTTATTATGATTTTATAAACTTTATTATTGTTTTAGCAAACCATAATTTGCATTTTTAACATTTTTCTATTTAAATGTTTCCTATTTCATTGATTTCTGTTCTTACTTTTATTGAGTATTTTATACATCCAGTAATACTGTACTTTAGTATAGGGAAATTTAAAGGGGCCAGTGGATCAATATGATCTTGATAGGCAAAAACCAACCCAGTCAATCCTTTAGGCAGTCAACCCTTAATAATCCTTGGGAGGACTGATGCTGAAGGTGAAACTCCAATACTTTGGCCACTTGAGAAGAAGAGGCAACTCATTTGAAAAGACCTTGATGCTGGGAAAGATTGAAGGCAAAAGGGGCAGCAGAGGATGAGATGGTTAGACAGCATTCGGACTCAATGGACATGAGCCTGAGCAAACTCCAGGAGACAGTGAAGGACAAGGGAGCCTGGCGTGCTGCCGTCCGTGAGGTCGCAAAGAGTCAGACATGACTTAGTGACTGAGCAACAACCGCAAGGCAAATAATTACATGTTCAAATGAATAAGTAATAAAATGGGAAGGTTAGAGTGTTGGAGTTAGAATTTTATTATAAATATGGGGAAGTTGTGGAGATGACAAGGTATCTGGTGTGGCCATATGAGTATGTGTGATGCATCAAATCAAATCAAATTGAAGTGAGTGGAATTGGATTTAACATAATAGAGGGTCAGGCAAGATGATGCTGCAGCAGTGATCATGATGGACTGTAATGGTCAGCTCTCTCTGATTCCCTTATTAAATTAAGCTTCTTCTGGGCAGGGACTGATTACACTTGTCATATTTTCCACATATTTTGCAGAGCTTCTGACATAGAAGATGCTTAAATACATGCTCCCAAAATAATATAAAAGCCCTTACTACAACTCTGTTCATCCCACTAAATCCTAAGGAATTGAAGTCTCTACCCCAGTGGCTTAGAGTTGGTCGTTCAGCAGCCCTGGGACTAGAGCCACACTCTCATGAGACCCAACAAGTGCAGACATGGGGCACTGAAGAAGGAGGTTTGGGGTGTGAATTTGACAATGGCAGCAACAAAGTAAAGTCATTATTTGGAAAATCACATTGGCAAATCAAGTATATTTTCTAACATCCTTTTGTTCTTTATTGGAATAAGAGGCAGAGTAAATTAGAAGTAAGGCATGGAATGTAGAAATACAGTCCGACCCTGTTGGGCATTGTGTGTGTGTGTTTCTTGTTTATTGCACTTGTTGTTCCTAAATCTTGAGTTTAACAGTACTTGTCTACAGGGACCTTAATTGCTTTAAAAGCATTCACACTGAGTGTCAAGGACTGAAGTCTTCTTTTTGAAGACATAAGTGGATTTTTAAACTTCTTTAGATAATGAGATGAAGTGGCCTGTATAGAAGAACTCGGGCACCTGGAGCCCAGGGAAGGAAGGAGGATAAAGCTCTTTGTTCTAAACTGAACTGAAGTGCCTGGTGCCCTTGGCTTCTGACCCCTTGGTGCAGGTCTCAGGTGGGCAAAGGCTGCAGGTGCGCCGTCAGTCACAGGCGGCCCACCTCTCCTGCCTTTGTCTGCCTTTACACGCAGACCTTATCTTTTAATGAGATCTTGGCCATTAGACATCCTTTCGGGTTGTGCGAAGGTTTAAGTTCTTTGGGCTTTCACCTTTTTTGATTACTTTGACCTCTATCAGCATACTGAATTTAGGTGCTCATAGAATAACTCACAGTGAATAGTAAATTATGATGTCCATTCTGCCACCTCCATCAGTGAATTATGTAGGCTTCTGGAAGGAGAGCATTACCATCCTTTAAAAAAAAATGTATATATATATATATATGTTGATTTAGGTTGTGCTGGGTCTTAGTTGTGGCATGCAGAATCTTTAGTTGCATCGTGTGGACTTTTAGTTGTGACATATGAAATCTCGCTCCCCAGCCAGGGATAGAACCCGGGTCCCCTGCATTGGGAGCACAGTCTTAGCCACTGGACCTCCGGGGAAGTCCCCACATACTCCTTAGCAGACCACGTCATTTGGGTTGGCGAGATGGGGAAAACTAAAGGCATTGAAATATGCCAGGTGAGTGAAGACTGGAATGGAGGTGATGCTGTGTGTTCCATCCTTCAGCAAAGAGAGCAAAATCGACAAAATATGGTGGTACTTATATTGTTCTGCACAACCATTGAATTTTTCTACCTGGATAGTGTGGAGACCTTAAGGCATGGAAATCAAACTAATTTTATATCACAGATGTGCACTCATGTATTTTTTGTACTATTAATGTGAATATTATCAAGTGCTTAATATCTAGTGAGTCCTGTATGCATGCATGCTAAGTCATTTCAGTCGTGTCTGACTCTGTGTGACCCCATGGACTATGGGCTCCTCTGTCCGTGGGATTCTCCAGGCAAGAATACGGAGTGAATTGCCATGCCCCCCTCCAACGGATCTTCCTGGCCTAGGGACTGAACCCATGTCTCTTACATCTCCTGCATGGGCAGGCAGGTTTCTTGACCACTAGTGCCCCCTGGGAAGCCCAAGTCTTGCTTTGGTCACACCATGCAAGCTTGCAGGATCTTAGTTCCCCGAGTAAGGGTCAAACCCAGGCCCCAGAAGCGAAAGCCCAAATCTTAACCATTAGGCTATGAATCCTCTATAACTATTGTTAAAAGAGAAAATGAGGCTTATAAAAAATTGTAAGAGTGTATTTGAGCAAAATTGACCGGAACCAGTCAGTGTCATGGGGGAAGTGGTTAGGAGCACCTTGCCAGTGGAGAGAATGGCAGACAGGGTATAGCATCGGGCAGGAGGAAGTAAGGACATTATTAATTACCTGAAAGCCGAGAGTGGACATGTGGACACCGTAGGGGGAAGGGGGTGGAGAAGGTGGAACAGATTGGAAGAGTAGCATTGACATATTCCCGGGTAGCCCAGCTGGTGAAGAATCTGCCTGCAATGCAGAAGACCCTGGTTCAATTCCTGGGTCTGGAAGATCCCCTGAGGAAGGTATAGGCTACCCACTCCAGTATTCTAGGGCTCCCCCGGTGGCTCAGATGGTAAGGAGTCCACCTGCGATGCAGGAGACCCAGGTTTGATCTCTGGGTTGGGAAGATCCCCTGGAGGAGGGCATGGCAACCCACTCCAGTGTTCTTGCCTGGAGAATCCCAATGGACAGAGGAGCCTGGCGGGCTACAGTCCGTAGGGTTGCAGAGTCAGACACAACTGAATGACTTAGTATAGCACACAGCACTGTGTTTCGATTTTGTTACCTGAGGCATTTAGGAACTTAGATTTTGGTTTGTTTGGAGGCTCCTAGATCACTGGAACCTCATTAGTCCAATGGCCTCTTTTGTTTCATCAATTTAACTGGTAAGACGCCAGCCAGAAGGAAGCCAGTCCCTTGTGGCGGAATACCTGGTGAGGAAAGGGGACAGATACAGCGTGTGACAGGTGGTTACTGGGCTGGGAAGCCACTCAGTTACTTGGGCTTGGCCAGTCTGTGGACAGTAGGATGCAGGGGCCAGAGGGAGGGCTCAAAACCCAGGGCCAAATGGAGGGAACGATTTTATGACTTTAAGCAGAAAGAGGAGGGGACAGTTTAAGAGATTTAAGCACTTGGAGCTTGTTGGCGGAGTGTTTAGCAAGTCCCTGGTGCGTTGTCTGAAAAGAAGAGGGAGACGCTTGGAGTTTTTACATCTTTCTATTGCAGAGTATAGTCAGGGGAGAGAAATCCTGTTTACTAGAGATGGTCAATGAGCTGCTTGCTGGGTGGGGGTGGGGAGGGAGGACATAGAAAGACAGACAGACAGACAGACAGATAGCAAGCACTCCAGCACTCCTGCTGTTACGCTGTTACATACCTGTTAACAGTAACAGTTAAGGGCTTTCTCTGTTTAGAGAAAGCAGGGATGGGGGAGCCTGGTGGGCTGCCGTCTGTTGGATCACACAGAGTCGGACACGACTGAAGCGACTTAGCAGCAGCAGCAGCAGCAGACCTTAAAGAAATCTGAGTGCCAAAGAATTGATGCTTTTGAACTGTCGTGTTTGAGAAGACTCTTGAGAGTCCTTTAGACTGTATAGAGATCCAACCAGTCCATCCGAAAGGAAATTAGTCCTGAATATTCATTGGAAGGACTGATGCTGAAGCTGAAACTCCAATACTTTGGCCACCTGATGAGAAGAACTGACTCATTGGAAAAGACCCTGATTCTGGGAAAGATTGAAGGCAGGAGGAGAAGGGGACGACAGAGGATGGATGGTTGGATGGCATCACCGACTTGATGGACATGAGTTTGAGCAAGCTCTGGGAGCTGGCGAAGAACAGGAAAGCCTGGCGTGCTGTGGTTCATGGGGTCGTAAAGAGTTGGACACAACTGAGCCACTGAACTGAAGTGAGCTGAGAGACCTTATGCACTGCATACAAGCCATGCTGTGTGTTCTGGGTCTGTCTCTAAACTCTGGGAAAGAGAGCCAAGTAGATCATTTAGTAGTCAACAAACCACCTTAGTGTTAAAATAACCCTTTCTTTTAATTTTGTTGTAATATATATGTGTTGCTATACATATCTTTTAGAAGGTATTTATTATTAATAAAATGTGTATTTTTTACAAAATTACTTTTGTATTGATACAGACTGAAATGAGATCTATCTCAAGTCTTGCCTATTCACTTGGAGGAAAACCTCGGTACCTGCTTTCGTAATTGAATCTTTATTCCCTGCCTGCTTACGGCCATTCAGCTTATACGGCATAGATGCGAAGCCACAATCCTGAAACTCAGGGGGAGTGTCAGGGTCATTTGGAAAGTTTGTTCATATTATTAATGCTCAGAACCCAGTTGATTAATGACCTGTTTCCATGGTGGGGCAGGACACTGGTGGTTTGCACACGTACATCAGGTAATTCCAAACCTCCAACATTTGAGCACCACTTTGTTAAAGAAGCAGGTTACAAGCAGTAGGTGGACCAGTCCAAAAAAGACGTACCTTGAGCTTCTGACTCAGCAGGTCTGGGATCAGAGATTGGCATTTTTGGTAACCTCTTGCCCACCACTGCCATGCCCCCACCCAAGACAGATAAATCTTGCCTTAGTGACAAAACTTTGAGATGTGATGATCTAGAAATGAGATGTAGGATGTCGGTCCCAGATAGTTGAGAAATGTGAAGCTTCTTTATCAAAAGTTTTGTGAAGATTCTTTGGTTTTCACTATATTAGTAATTTTAACCGACTTAGTTTTAGCCATGGAGCTATGTGGAGTTAAGGGGAGTTGTTCTGTATTTTGTCTGTAAGTAATTTGTTCTAGGGTCTGTCTCTTGTTTTTTTCTTTCTTTCTTGAGAGTCTGGATTTGTGACTATGTGAGGGAGAGAGAAAAAGATTAGAATGGTAATATAAGTTTGTAGCCAGGAAGAACTGGATAAGGAAGAAAGAAAAATACACCTTAGATCCTTTCCAGAGACTTTTTAAGACTTTCTATATAAAATTAAGTATATTAGACCTGTTTATTCAGCCTGGAGGAAAAAAAAAAACTACTTTAATATATATAATCTACTTCACAGCTGAGAAGCTCTACAATCCTCTCTTCTGTGAGTAAGACAGGAAGTAACAAAATTTGCCAGTGTAGAACTACTATCTCTTTTTTTGCTAATGGCAATCAGACACAGTCTTAACCATGATACATATATATATATATATATTTTTTTTTTTTTTTAACTACAGTTTCTTGTTGCTGAAAAGTGGTATGGAAAGCAGGCAATTTTTTATGCTGAGGAGAAATGAACAGCTGAAAATTGTGGGCAGAAAAATTGTGGTTTGCTGATCTTGAAATCACCACAACTCTAGAGGTTATGTATTATAAATATAGAAAAATATCAAATCTGATTTTCAACCAAAATAGTTGACCCCATTCTCCCACTTCACACACACACAGTTGTACAAGTGTGGGTTCTGATTTCTCTGGGTCTCCATTAATGAGAAACTGCTCCTGACATCAATAATGGCTTTTAACTGGATGGCGATAAGGTGATTAGGTGTTTCAGGGTCCAATTTACTGTGAGGTTAGATCATTTTTCATACTGGTGGTTTTATTCTATTGTACAAACTTTGGAATGACTTTGATTTTCATTAAAATGTCAAATTGGCAAACCTGCCTTACATGAGAATAAACAGCTGCAACAATTCCTTCTAGAGGTCATCTGTTACATCGGTCTTCTGTGAAAGATCTGGTCGGTCTTGTCCACAGAACACCGCATATGAGATCTATTCTCCCAGTGAAGGTCTTCCTCTGTCACCTTCCCTGGTGCGTGAGATTTTTGAACTCAGACTTTTCAGTTTTATTGAGATTGTATGCCTCATTGGGCATCTTGGCCAAACAGTCCATGATTTATGACAACCCCGGGCTGATCTTGCTGAGCTCAGTCATTGGCTCCAAAAAGCTGTGGACGCTATTCTGAACATTAGCAGTTTCTGGATGGTCAGATTTGGAGTTTAATACTAGCCTCCAGACTTTTTTATGATTTAAGCATTTTCCAATAAATTTACATACAAGACCTATTTATTCAACCTGACTCCATGACTTGGGTGAACAGAAAAACACTAGTAAGTTGCTGCTGTCTGTGCCATGACCACTGTGGGTTCCAAAGTCCCAGGGAGCTACGTTTGATTCCTGATTGCCCGAGGTCAAATGGTCCTGACAGTGCAACATAGCATGTATCCAATTATGTGTCACAGCACCTGGGCTATTGAGGGCAGCAGGATTCTTAGTCCAATGAGTTTGTGAAATGCCATCTCACCTATGCCCAATAGCTTGAGCCTCCACTGCTCAGAGATGGCCTTGACCATGGAGACTTCCTGGTGGCTCAGTGCTAAAGAACCTGCCTGAAATGCAGGAAATTCGGGTTCGATCCTTGGGTAGGGAAGATCCCTTGTTGAAGGAAATGGCTACACATTCCAGTATTTTTGCCTGGAAAATTCCATGGACAGAGGAGCCTGGCAGGCCATAGTCCATGGAGTCGAAAGAATCAGACATGACTTAGCAACTCAACCACTACCACTACCGTGAGGGCATCTAGCACATTTAAAACCTGTTAACTTTTATTTAACACTCTTGTTCAAACTTACTGTTACAGAATTCCTTTTTTTTTTAAACATATAACTTGTACATATGTGGCCGAACCTTTACCATGAGGACAGAATTTTGGAAATGTTGGTATTAAAGCCACTTTAAAATTGGATATATCTGATGTGCAGTTGCCAATATTGTTTTCTACAATTGTTTTATTATTGTAAAGATCATCTTTGTGGATGAAGTTGCCATCTTGTAGTCGGTGATCCCACAAAGCTCTCTTCAATAGTAATCAAGATGGAAAACTGAATGAAGATAGCTAGATAGGTTATGGAAGCCTGTAAGACTTCCATATAATGATAGCATGCCATCCAGCTCAAGATATAACAAAGTCTGTAGAGCCCTGTTTGGTTTTAACACTCTTTCAACCAGGAGCCTTTACAAAATGCCTGGGCTACATTTTGTTTCATGAACAATTTAATTAATGTAACTCATGAGCCATGCTTAAACATAATGGCAAGACAATGTCCACAAAAATGAGATGTGAGACTCTGTAGCCCAAGTGAGAGAGCTGAATCAGTGTTTGCCTCCACACAGTTCTGTAATGAATGGGTAGAAATGTTCATTTTAGAATCCCCTAGAAGGGGCTATAAGTGACTACCTGCGGGGAGCGAGCTCCGTCCCTGGCAAAGGTCATGAGGAAGGAGGCTTGGCATACGCAAAGGCGGGATCAAGCCTCAGGAGTCTCCCTGGAAATTCTCAAGCAATCTACCCCCAAAACCAGAGTCTGCCTACTTTCTGCTTTGTGCTTTCACCTACACCTCTGACTTTACGGGGGGCTGTCCCCCACTACCTCTCTCTGAAAAAAGAGTTAGCTTACAGCTCCGGTTAATAATTCCTGGGTGTGACAGTGTTTAACCTACAAACTCCTTTGGAAATCCTCTAGCCTGCCTGAATAGGTTTTTCCGGCCACATGTGATTGTTCAGAGCCTCCCAACTGTGAGAGGCAGGAGATGTTCTAAACTGTGTAAACACAGATTCTTTTGAGTAGTTAAAAGATTGATTAGAAATTGTATTGGTGAAGGGATTTTCACTTGTTGGGCCAATGTTTGCTGCTAAGTTTCCATATCCCTTACCTGCTATGTCCCTGGCAGTGTATTGATTAATATAATTGGTGTAAGTAGTAGCTTTAATGTTTGTAACCTGGGACCCTTGAGTTAATTCTTTTTCTTGTTATAGCCCACCACACCTTCGCTCTGTAGGAATGCAACTTTATCTAATGCTTTCGGAGGGTGGCTCCTGACCAATCACCTTTAGAGAAAAATAAGTTTTCTGAAGAAAAGGTCTTAAAATGTTAACAGGCCTCCGGGCCAGAAGATGATGCAAATCACCTAAGCTTTTGCATTTGATAAGTTTGCAGGAAGAAAGCCTGGCTTGCTGCCTGACTCTACCCCTTCCCCCATTATCCTCTATGCATAACTTAAGGTATAAAAACTACTTTGGAAAATAAAGTGCGGGGCCTTGTTCACCGAAACTTGGTCTCCCCATGTCGTTCTTTCTCTTACCTTCTGGCTGAATTATTCAGCCTCTTTTCTCCACTGAATTTCCTCACTGAGCTATCCTTATTTCAGCCTCTTTTCTTCACTGAATTTTACTGAGCTATCGTCATTCTATTACTCTTTATATCCTTAATTAACGTTTAATTAAGCAGTTGTTTCCTGATCTTCGCCTACGCCGTCTCTCCTTCGAATACCCTGGATCAGCCGGGGCTGGTCCCCGGCAACTACCCACAGGATGGACAAGAGAAAGATGGTTTGAAGCACCGTTCAGTAAAACCGTGGGCAGCACTTTAAGAAATGAAGCAGGGTGCGGGTTGGTGAGGAGTGATACACGGATAAAAGGCAAGTATTGCATTGTTAGAGACGTTGTAGTAAAATTGTTCCTCAGTAGGGTTTGGAATTATGTTATTTGGACAAGTATAAATGTCTGGATCAGGAAGGTCAGTGCTATTAAAAAGTGTTGTCCAGTGAAGTCTCAGGGATCCAGGCTCATTTCAGATCACCACCTTACCACACTTTGCTGCCCCCTGACTCGTGGACAGAGGCAGCCACTCTCAGAATGCGTTTCCAGTAGTGAAATGGAGGCATAGATACTGAAGGTAAATGTAGAAGGTGCTTGCCACTTATCTTTTTTTCCTCTATTTTTATTTTTTAAATTAGGAAAGTATGATAGCACACTTATGGAAGACCTGGAAAATACAGAACAAGGTTACATATTGTTCCACTATATAATCCAATTAGTTTTTAAGTAGATAAATTAAGATTTTTAGTTGGCATTTCAATATCAAACTCTCAAAAATTAATAGAATGGATATACAAAGAAATAGAAAGATATAGTTGACCTGAAAAGCACTATGAACCAATTTAACATAATGAAGATTTATGCAGTTTTCACACAAGAATAGGATACAAATTCTATTCAGGTTCCCATAGACTACAAACTAGGAGACACTGGAACATATCCACATGGCCCTTATCTTCAGAGGAAGTCTTTTAGGAGCTGACACGCAATGCTTTTGCTTCCATCCTCCTGGGCAGGGCTTAGTTGTATGCCCACAATGAGTTGCAAATTAGACAGAGAAATAACCTTTACTTCGGGAAGACATGATCCAGGTAAAATGTTATCTCTTGGAAGATGGGAAGCTGTCTCAGCTACTTGACTGTCCAGTTGGCCACTCACCTCCCCTGTCCAATTATCACATCCAACTCAGATTCTAGAATACCTGGATAAGGCGTATTTCTTGGTGGATGGTATATGGAAACTTGTCTTATTCGGAAACCTCATTTATATGAAATGCAAAGACAAGGCATCTGCTATCACCACTTCTAAATACACTTAGTGGCTCATCAGTAAAGAATCTGCCTGCATTGCAGGAGACTCAGGAGACATGGACTCAATCCCTGGGCTGAGAAGATCCTCTGGAGGAGGAAATGGCAACCCCCTTCAATATTCTTGCCTGGGAAAGCCCATGGACAGAGGAACCAGGTGGACTATAGTCCACAGGGTTGCAAAGAGTTGGACGTGACTGAGCACACAAGCACATCATCCATAGAAGCAGGATCAGTTCAGTTCAGTCAGTCATGTCCGACTCTTTGTGAGCCCATGGACTGCAGCACACCAGACTTCCCTGTCCATCACCAACTCTCCTCATTCTCTGTCATCCCCTTCTCCTCCCACCTTCAATCTTTCCCAGCATCAGGGTCTTTTCTAATGAGTCAGTTCTTTGCATCAGGTGGCCAGAATATTGGAGTTTCAGCTTCAGCATCAGTCCTTCCAATGAATATTCACGACAGATTTCCTTTAGGATGGACTAGTTTGATCTCCTTGCAGTCCAAGGAACTTTCAAGAGTCTTCTCCAACACCACAGTTCAAAAGCATCAATTCTTTGGTGCTTAGCTTTCTTTATAGTCCAACTCTCACATCCATACATGACCACTGAAAAAACCATAGCCTTGATTAGATGGACCTTTGTTGACAAAGTAATGTCTCTGCTTTTTAATATGCAAAAACAGGATAACTGCAATGAGAAACTCTCACTTGGAAAAGGAGTCACTACTCCTTAGCAGTTATCAGATCCACGAGGGATGGGTTAATGACTCTTTCATTGTGGGCAGTGAGGTCAGCCACTGTGACCTTAGTGACTCCTTCATTGTGGGCAGTGGAGTCAGCTACTGTTGACCTTCTGCCTGCTTCTGTTTCTGACCTGTGGGCAGATCTCCCCCACATCTGTCCTCTGTGAGCAGCTGGCTCTGCCTCTGGGAGAACTCTCATCTCCGTTATTCTCCACGCCCAGCCACACCTACTGCCAACCGGGGAACCTGCTCATGGGAGCTAGCCAGCTTTCTGAGGATGTGTTTGGAGACCCCAGGGCGTTTCAGATGTGAACAAACTGCGGTTCTTGTCAGGCTCGCCGGTTCCTTGAAAATATAATTGTTTCACACATTTAATAGACTTCTCGGCTGTTTGCGCCTGGCCCTTTCCTGGGCAGGTACTCAGAGCTCGTAGCTTTCAAGTCACGGATCTTACTGACTGCTTTCTTTCCCCTCCTCCCACTTCCCTGACAAAATGTCAGGAGAACCATAGGGTTCTCTGCCTTCTGGGACCTGCACGGTCCCTTCTGACCTGTGGGCCCACCGCACTGCTGCTGACCTGCTGATTCACCTCCGTGGTGTGAAGCAGCAGCCACACCTGTCACTGTGCCTTTGCCTGTGCTGTGGACTTCACGTTTTACCCCAAGCTTGCGGCTTCCAGCCTAATGGTGATCTTGCCTTCCTGAATACTTATCCAGGAGACTTGGAGCTAGTTCAGCCAGACCTGTGGTCGTATACTTTCTTGTGATAAGTAAATAGTCTATACCTACATATCTATAGTGATACATTCCTGTATATCTGCAAATAAGATATATACACCTACATATGTGTGTACATATTACACACACACACAAATATGCTGCTTCTCTGCTTAACACTCTTTTGAGGATTTCTTAAACAAGGGGCTTGAATGGAAAGCCAACATTTTTAATCTGAGTTTGCTATTGGTTTGATCCCCATTGTTTGGCGTAGAATTTTGTTTTTTATTGAAGTATAGTTGCTTTACAATGTTGTGTTGATTTCTGCTGTACAATGAATTGAGTCAGCTATAAGTGTGCACATATCCCCTCCCTCTTGGACCTCCCCCCCACCCCCCACCCTACATCCCACCCGTCTAGGTCATCACAGAGCTCTGAGCTTAGAGCTTAGCTCCCAGTGTTATAGCAGCTTTTCACTAGCTATCTACTTTACACGTGGCAGTGTATACATGTCAATCCTAATCTCCCAATTCGTTCCACTTCCCCAATGTCCACGTATCCATTCTCTGTGTCTGCATTTCTGTACCTGCCCTGAAAATATGTGGAGTCTAGAAAAATGGTAGAGGGCATAGAACGTTTAATGGAAGGTACTTGAAATTAAAGCTCTGGGTCTTAATCTCCTACCCAGGTTGCTATTTAAGAGCCATGGATGGTAGCTACTCTAGTTGGAGAAGGGAAGCATGCTACATTTTCAGTCTGCAAAACTGTGATTTGCTAGATTTGTAGGGCTTTCCAGGTGGCGCTAGTGGTAAAGAATCCTCCTGCCAGTGAAAGAGACGTTAGAGACCCGGGTTACATCCCTGGGTCAGGAAGATCACCTGGAAGAGAGCATGGCGACCCACTCCAGTGTTCTTACTTGGAGAATCCCACGAACAGAGGAGCCTGGTGGGCTATGGTTTGTGAGGTCACAAAGAGTTGGACATGACTGAAGCGACTGAGCATGCGTGTACTAGATTCTTGTTTTGTTTACAGGGCAACCTGGACAGACAGAGACGCTTCACTTACACTCCCCCATAGTGGCGTGCAGACAGGCCAGGAGAGGCAACCTTCTTCTCTTCTCAAGGCTTTGCCAGAAGTGACAAGGAACAGCCAGCAAAAATTAATTATCTGAGTTTTCGTAATATCTCTTAGTGTTTTCCCTAATGTTAGAATACTGACATGTGATTTGCCTAAGAAACAACTGGAGATAGGTTTATCAGTGTTCAGTCTGGGTATAATAAGTCATCAAGAGACAATAACTCAATTAATGAGACGTCCCACCCGACCAGTTCCACTAAGCAAAGGCTTCAAGTTTAGGTCCTATTACATGTAGCCTCTTATTTCCTTATTTTTGGTCCCTAATTTCCAGGTACCAAAATCTGTATTAGTTAGGGTTAGTTCTACCTGTGAGTACTGTAACAGCTGCTTCTCAGGTGGCTCAGTGGTAAAGAATCCACCTGTCAGTGCAGGAGACACAGGAAACGTAGGGTTGATCCCTGGGTCAGGAAGATCCCCTGGAGAAGGATATGAAGGAAGTGGCAACCCATGCCAGTATTCTTGCCTGGACAGATTTTATAACTGCATCCATTTCAGCATGGACATGTGAAAATGACAGACAAAAGATGTGTTATGACATTGTATTCAACTCTTGGTAGTTTCTTTTATGTTTGCATTCCAAATTTGGTGGTGTTTACAAAAACAACATGATTGGCTTTAACTATGTGTATTGACTCAATCATTCTTTTTGTTGTTTAAGCTCATTTGGAAATTAAAACAAATAAATACAAAGGAAATTTATTTTCAACATCACTCTGATGTTCAGCTGAGAGAGGGAAAAGAAAGTAATTTATACAAAGCACTGTTTACATTTGGCTTCCTATGGGAAAGTTCTGAGTCAGCCATGGTAATGATTAGACAAAATTGGAACTTAATGCTTCTTGTTAAAATGGAAAGGATCATTTTAGGATGTCTGGAGGCCACTGAGAAGCCCTACCATGTATGTCTAAACAGACTTTTCTGAAAGGACAAGTTAACTAGATTGATTTGACGCTTTCAAACTTCCCTGGCATTAGTAAGTGGACACAAGTAAAGTTTCATTTTAGAAATGGAGATCAGCTAAGTGGTGCTTCAGAGTAGATGTGGAAACAGAGAACCGACTCAGTAGTGAGAGGGGGAATCGATTCAAGCTGTGTTGCTTACTGAAGTAGCACGGTCTCAGTTCAGTTCAGTTCAGTCGCTCAGTCGTGTCTGACTCTGTGACCCCATGGACTGCAGCATGCCAGGCTTCCCTGTCCATCACCAACTCCTGGACATTAGATATAAGACAAAACTTAACAAAAATTATTAAAAAAGATTAAAGTAAATATATAGAATATGTCATTATTTACTTGTATATATTTACGCTAAGATGTATGCATGTTTTTTATTGCAATTCACATTATGTGGATTATCATCTAATGTTCAAATCAATACATTTTGTATCTGTCTCATTACTTTTCTTTTGCAGATGAATTGATAGACTCCTCACTGTTAAGTCATTCACTCAAGTTAATACAATGGTTGTTGATGTTCAGTCACTCAGTCATGTCCGACTCTTTGAGACTCCATGGACTGAAGCATGCCAGGGCTCCCTGTCCTTCACCAACTCTGGAGCTTGCTCAAACTAATATCCATTGAGTCGGTGATGCCATCCAACCCTCTCATCCTCTGTTGTCCCCTTCTCCTCCTGCCTTCAATCTTTATTAGCATCAGGGTCTTTTCTAATGAGTAGCTCTTTGCATCAGGTGGCCAAAGTATTGGAGCTTCAGCTTCAGCATCAATCCTTCCAATGGACTGATGAATATTGGGACTCTCAAGAATCTTCTCCAACACCACAGTTCAAAACATCAATTCTTCAGTACAATGGCCAATATTGGTAAACCTCTTGGTTTTGCTTATTTTGTTTTCTACTTGAAACATCTCTTTTCTTTTTAATTCTATCCTCATAGACTCAAAATCTCATCCCGTATTATTCTTTATTAATCTCAATTAGCCTTTGCTTTTGCAAATCTAACCATTAAATTAGTCTGGTTGAAATATATGGTCACATCTCGGTTTACATACCAACAGCTTGGCTTAGCAGGGAGAGTGTGGGTCTGGAGACAGAAGAAAAAGTTCCAGCTCAGGGTCTGGTAGCTCTCTGATCATGGTGAGTTTATTTGCATATAGTTTTCCAGTTAGACAAGATATATACCAACACTAACTTTGCAAGATTATTGGAGATTAAAATTCTGTATGGAATGCACCAGATTCAAAATACAACGCTTTTAATATGTTGTAGTGAGAAAAGTTTAAAATTGCAAAAGGACCATATTTTAAATCTTGATGCCATTCCTGATTGGATATGTCACATATTTGACAGTTATCTGAATTCCTAAATCTAAATGTTCTTTATTTCTAAAATATTCCTACTGTTATGAGAAAGATAAGTGAGATACTGTGCAGTATTTAGCTCATATTGTTAGTGATTTGTTTTGTGTTATTTTTATTAGTTAATGAATAACGGACTGGTTCCAAATAGGAAAAGGAGTACGTCAAGGCTGTATATTGTCACCCTGCTTATTTAACTTATATGCAGAGTACATCATGAGAAACGCTGGGCTGGAAAAAGCACAAGCTGGAATCAAGATTGCAGGGAGAAGTATCAATAACCTCAGATATGCAGATGACACCACCCTTATGGCAGAAAGTCAAGAGGAACTCAAAAGCCTCTTGATGAAGGTGAAAGAGGAGAGTGAAAAAGTTGGCTTAAAGCTCAACATTCAGAAAACGAAGATCATGGCATCCGGTCCCATCACTTCATGGGCAATAGATGGGGAAACAGTGGAAACAGTGTCAGACTTTATTTTTCTGGGCTCCAAAATCACTGAAGATGGTGACTGCAGCCATGAAATTAAAAGACGTTTACTCCTTGGAAGAAAAGTTCTGACCAACCTAGATAGCATATTCAAAAGCAGAGACATTACTTTGCCAACAAAGGTCCATCTAGTCAAGGCTATGGTTTTTCCAGTGGTCATGTATGGATGTGAGAGTTGGACTGTGAGGAAAGCTGAGTGCTGAAGAATTGATGCTTTTGAACTGTGGTGTTGGAGAAGACTCTTGAGAGTCCCTTGGACTGCAAGGAGATCCAACCAGTCCATTCTAAAGGAGATCAGCCCTGGGATTTCTTGGGAAGGAATGATGCTAAAGCTGAAACTCCAGTACTTTGGCCACCTCATGCAAAGAGTTGACTCATTGGAAAAGACTCTGATGCTGGGAGGGATTGGGGGCAGGAAGAGAAGGGGACGACAGAGGATGAGATGGCTGGATGGTATCACTGGCTTGATGGACATGAGTTTGAGTGAACTCCGGGAGTTGGTGATGGACAGGGAGGCCTGGCATGCTGTGATTCATGGGGTCACAAAGAGTCGGACATAACTGAGTGACTGAACTGAATTGAATGAATGAAAGACTTGACAACCAAACTGATGAAAGCTTGTAATGACAGAATATTTGGATTTGAAATGATCTACAAAGAAAATATATTTATTTCTATTTAGGAAGACAGTGTTTGTAAAATCAGCTTATTTTGTGTGGATTCATCCAATTACTTTAAAGGGAGAAAAGCATCTGCGTTTTTCAGTGAACTTGAACGTGTAACTTGGAGTGTTGTTCATCACTCTTTCTCTGTACCTTCATTCAGGATGGACTGATAATTTGCAAACATGAAATATTATACCAGTAACACTTTTTAATTGTATCACTGTCGGTGCTTTTAAACTGCCTAAATCAATTGCTTTGAACATAGGAATTCAACTCGTTTGATAGAATAGAACGCCTTATAGCAAAATTCAGACTTAAGTAGAATACAGTAGGGAAAACTACTAGACCATTCAGGTATGACCTAAATCAAATCGCTTATGATTACACATTGGAAGTGACAAATAGATGAAAGGAATTAGGTCTGATAGACAGAATGCCTGAAGAACTATGGACAGAAGTTCGTGATGTTGAATAGGAAGCAGTGATCAAGACCATCCCTAAGGAAAAGAAATGCAAAAAGGCAAAATGGTTGTCTGAGGAGGGCTTATGAATAGCTAAGAAAAGAAGAGAAGCTAAAGGCAAAGGAGAAAAGGAAACATATATCCATTTGAATGCAGAGTTCCAAAGAATAGCAAGGAGAGGCAAGAAAAACTTCCTCAGTGATTAATGCAAAGAAGTAGAGGAAAACAATAGAATGGGAAAGACTAGAGATCTCTTCAAGAAAATTAGATTACCAAGGGAATATTTCATGCAAAGCTGGGCACAATAAAGGACAGAAATGGTATGGACATAACAGATGCAAAAGCTATTAAGAAGAGGTGGAAAGAATACACAGAACTATACAAAGAAATGTTCATGACCCAGATAACCATGATGGTGTGATCACTCACCTAGAGCCAAACATCCTGGAATGTGAAGTCAAGAGGGCCTTAGGAAGCGTCACTAGGAACAAAGCTAGTGAAGGTGACGGAATTTGAGTTGAGCTATTTCAAATCCTAAAAGATGATGCTCTGAAAGTGCTGCACTCAATATGCCAGCAAATTTGGAAAACTCAGCAGTGGCCACAGGACTGGAAAAGGTTAGTTTTCATTCCAATCCCAAAGAAAGGCAATGCCAAATAATGTTCAAACTATCATACAATTGCATTCATCTCACACACTAGCAAAGTAATGCTCAAAATTATCCAAGCCAGGCTTCAATGGTATATGAACCATGAACTTCCAGATGTTCAAGCTGAATTTAGAAAAGGCAGAGGAACCAAAGATCAAATTGCCAACATCTGTTGGATCATCGACAAAACAAGAGAGTTCCAGAAAAACATCTAATTCTGATTTATTCACTATGCCAAAGCCTTTGATTGTGTGGATCACCACAGACTGTGGAAAACTCTTCAAGAGATGGGAATAGCAGACCATTTTACTTGCCTCCTAAGAAATCTGTATGCAGGTCAAGAAGCAACAGTTAGAACCAGACATGAAACAACAGACTTAGTTCTATATCTGGAAAGGAATACATCAAGGCTGTATATTGTCACCCTGCTTATTTAATTTATATGCAGAGTACATCATGTGGAATGCCAGCCTGGATGAAGCACAGACTGGAATCAAGATTGCCAGGAGAAACATCAATAGACTCAGATAGCAGATGACATGACCCTTATGGCAGAAAGGGAAGAAGAACTAAGGAGCCTCTTGATGAAAGTGAAAGAGGAGAGTGAAAATTTTGGCTTAAAGCTCAACATTCAGAAAACGAAGATCATGACATCTGGCCCCATCACTTCATGGAAAGTAGATGGGGAAACAGTGGAAACAGTGACCAACTTTATTTTCTTGGGCTCCAAAATTACTGCAGATGGTGTCTGGAGCCATAAAATGAAAAGACCCTTGCTCTTTGGAAGAAAAGCTATGACCACCCTAGACAGCATATTAAAAAGCAGAGACATTACTTTGCCAACAAAGGTCTGTCTAGTTAAAGCTTTGGTTTTTCCAGTAGTCATGTATGGATGTGAGAGTTGGACTATATAGAAAGCTGGATGCAGAAGAATTGATGCTTTTGAACTGTGGTGTTGTGACTTGAGAGTCCCTTGGACTGCAAGGAGATCTAACCAGTCCCTCCTAAAGGAAATAAGTCCTGAATATTCATTGGAAGGATTGATGCTGAAGCTGAAACTCCAATCCTTTGGCCACCTGATGCGAAGAACTGACTCATTGGAAAAGACCCTGATGCTGGACAAGATTGAAGGCAGGAGAAGGGGATGACAGAAGATGAGATGGTTGGATGGCATCACCAACACGATGGACATGCATTTAAGTAAGCTCTGGGAGTTAGTGATGGACAGGGAAGCCTGGTGTGCTTCAGTCCATGATATCACAAAGAGTTGGACATGACTGAATGACTGAACTGAACTGAGCTATTAGGATAGAATGTCCTAGAATATCCTTTATCTTTCTCATCAATCCTAACTTCATTTTATTTGGTTTAAGAACTTAGTTGGGTAGTGGAGCCTCTTAAAAGAAAACAGACTTGTGGACAAGGAGAGAGGGGAGGAGAGGGTGAGATGTATCAAGAGAGTAACATGGAAACTTACATTACCTTATGTAAAATGGAAAGCCAATGAGAATTTGCTGTATGTCTCAGGGAACTCAAACAAGGGCTCTGTGTCAACCTAAAGGGGTGGATTGGGGAGGGAGGTTGAAGAGGGAGGGGACATATGGACACCTATGCCTGATTCATATTGAGGTTTGACAGAAAACAACAAAATTCTTTACAGTAATTATCCTTCAATTAAAAAATAAATTAGTTAAAAATAATAATCTCTTAAAGTTATTCTGGAATAGACAGTTCTAGTAAATATGGCCTACAACCAAATATGGTTGCCTGATTTTGAACATAAAATTGTGTAGAAACACTCCTTCTTTATATATTTCTGTGACTGCTTTTGGGCTAAAATGGCTGAGCTGTGTCTTTGCATCACCAGACCTAATATGTTGACCACCCAGTGCTTTAAAAAGAATTTTCCTACTGCTACTCTGTGATTAAAGTAAGATGATTTATTATTGTAGTATATGACAAAAGATACTTTCTGCTTTGTCTCTCTCTCTCTCCTAAGTCTGGAGGAATATTTGAAATGAATTTGATTATGTTGTCATCCATTAGTATAATTTATAACTTCTTAACTTATGAAAAGGGCAGTGTTATTAATACTTTTGTCTTTTGTTGAATAGGATCTTTCTTTGGAAGAAAACTCTCATTTTAAAAAATGTCGCACTTCTTCGTTTTTGAGAGGCTGTTCTGTGCAGTTTCTTTCACTTGGGCACTATCTTTTCTCTCACCTTGCTTCCAGAGTTTGCATCCGAGCTTTTAGTTATTGGGGATTAAGGACATATATATGGAAAAACATTTTGGTTATGGTATTAATTTGTCACTCATTTCTGCAGTTAGGAAATACTGCTAAAGCCAACCAAATCGTGGTTTAAAATGATTACATCCATTTGGTCCTGGTTGAATTAGTACCTTTCATAAATCACTCACAGAAATGAAAGAGTACAAATTTGTCACTTAATGCCTGCCCCCTTTGGGGATACACTGTTAAATAAACACTATCTTCAGTTATTTGCAGTTTTGCATTATTTTTGTTAACCATTTTGTTGTTTATACCAGCACTGTGTACTATTTTAGAATATAAGAGAAATTAGGAAAATGGAATCATTTTTCATTTGTAACAAGTTACTAAAACTTAAAAAAATCCAGTTTGAGTAGACAATGTGTGTCTAAACTGTGGGAGTTAAATGATCACATTTTATGGCCCATGTATTTGGAAATGCAGGTTGTGAGTCCACAGGTATGCTAGGCTATGTTGCTAATGAAGCAATTTGCTCTGCGTCCAGTCCCATTTCACTTGCTGTCATCAACAATTAAAGAACACCCTGGAAGGGTCAGTCTGGATTAGCACCTGACTTTGCAGAGATCCCTACTTGAAGAAGGAGGATTTTCATTTGTGTTTGGGTGATACCACAGGTAAAAGTCATTCAACAGGAGTACTATTCTCTAAATGCTTTCATTAGGCAGTTGTTATTGAAGAAGACAAATGTGGAAATATCCCCAAGTGAAACAATCTATTTATATGGCTCAGAAACTTACTTAACACAAAACTGAGCATACCTGGGAGCAACCTCCAGACAGGAGGAAAGCAAATCAGGCAAACACACAGAAAAGGACATTAAGAAACAAACAAACCTGGGAATTTTAAAGGAGTGTTGATATTCAAAGAAAAGAGCTTTCCTCCAAGCTCTTACTGCCCGCAGCTTCAACAGAAGAGATCTTGTAGCATAAGAGAAAAGCAGGGACAAAGACCTCTTTTACCTCTTCTTCTCCTGCTTATATATATATATATATACATATATATATATATTTTCTTTATATATCTGTGTTGTGTGTTTTTTTTTTTTTTAGAATAAAGTTGATTAAAAGACAGTCGCACAATATGGCACCCACCTTGTGAAGTACGACATTTCCAACCACTGTCAGAAACGTGGAAGTTTAAAGGAAAGCTCTATCAAGTCACGTAAGTAATTCACTTCTCTAAAATAAATTCAGTATTGTGTATGTTATGTATCGTCTTATCAACAGAAGTATAGAGCTTCATAGATACATATTTAAAGGTTAAATAAAAATGTAATGACTGTGTTATTGGTACCTGAGAAAGCACACACTATTTTAAGTAATCCACATCTTAAATTTCATGGAATAGAATTTGTACTTGTATACAGAACCATGCTTTCAAATAGAAAGTAGTTATTGACCACCATTTAATATGTATCACGCATTGCTTGTGAATGAAGGCAGTTTAGCAATATGTTTGGCCACCTCATGTGAAGAGTTGACTCATTAGAAAAGACTCTGCTGCTGGGAGGGATTGGGGGCAGGAGGAGAAGGGGACAACAGAGGATGAGATGGCTGGATGGCATCACTGACTCGATGGACGTGAATCTCAGTGAACTCCGGGAGTTGGTGATGGACAGGGAGGCCTGGCGTGCTGCAATTCATGAGGTTGCAAAGAGTCGGACACAACTGAGTGACTGATCTGATCTGATCTGATGCATGTATGTATGAATATATGTGTGTATATATGTTGGGGGCCAGAGTGAGGCACTCTGCCCGTGGCAAAGGTCATGAGGAAGGAGGCTCAACATACGCAAAGGCGGGATCGAGCCTCAGGAGTCCCCCTGGAAATCCTCGAGCATCTACCCCCATAACCAGAGCCTGCCTACTTTACTACTTTGTGCTCTCACCTACACCTCTGACTTTACGGGGGGCTGTCCCCCACCACCTCTTTCGGAGAAGGAGTTAACTTAGAGCTCCAGTTAATAAAAACTCCTGGGCATGACAAGAGTGTTTTAACCTACAAACTCCTCTGAAGGTTCTCTAGCCTGCCTGACAGGCTTGTCCGGCCACATGTGATTGCTCACAGCCTCCCAACCGTGAGAGGCACGAGATGCTTTAAACCTTCTAAAAACAGGTTCCTTAGAAAAGTTAGAAAACCATTAGTATAAGTATAGTGGGCTGATTAGAAATTGTATTGGTGAAGGGTTTTTCATTTGTTGAGCCAATGTTTGTTGCTAAGTCTCCACATCCCCTGCCCTTACACACATTAATGAATATATAGAAGAAATAAGTATTAACCTTTGATATAAATCACGTTAGACCTTAGGCTAAGTGAATTCTTTCCTTAACTAAAACCCACTATACCCTCATCCTATAGGAATGTAACTTTATTTGGGTGGCGTCTGTTTTAAGAATAATCACCCCTGGAGAAATAAGTGTCCTGGTTGACTGACCACTGTCACAAGGAGAGGGTCATAAATTGTCAGCAGGCCCCCCTGGCCAGAAGATGATATAACACCTCTAAGACCTCTGTATACATTTGTATGAAGCACCTGACTTTGATAAAAGTCAGGACTGCTGACCCCGCGTGACTTTTGCATAACATCTCAGTGTATAAAAGTAGACCATGGAAAATAAAGAATTGGGATCAATTTCTCGAAATACTGGTCTCCCCATGTCACTGTCTCTCTCACTCTGGCTGAGTCTCCATCTGGAGCGCGGAACCCACCAAGCTTACTAATTATGCCTGGGCTTCTAAGATCCGACCGGGGAGGCCTCAGTGTCTCCTCTCCTTTGGGAGAACGGAAGGACGCCTGCGGCCTACGTAAGTGGTGCAAGCTTCTTGCCTTGAAGTTTTATTGGTCTCCCGCGTAAACCAAGCTACTCAGCCTCTTTTCTCCACTGAATTTTCCTACTGAGCTATCCTCATTCTATTACTCTTTACATCTCTAATTAATATCTAATTGAAGCTATTGTATCCTGATCCTCGCCGACGCCGTCCCCGCTTCGAATACCCTGGATCAGCCGGGGCTGGACCCTGGCATATATATTTAGCAATAATTTAACCAAAGATTTACCTATAACAAAATGATTTTTTAAAAAATATAGAAGCAGGTTAGAAGATTTTTGAAACTCCTTATACATATGAAAAATACCTTTGGAGGAATAACGTAATTATTTTAAAAAATAGAAGATTTTGAATTGAATGGCCTGATTTCTTTGGAAAATGTCCCATAAATCTTTGGTTTATAGTAACAGCCTAAGGAAGCAATGGTGACTCAACCCTGATAACTGAATGGGGAAACAATTTACAGGGAGGTTTAGAGAACTGTTAGAGTATTTGGGCTTCCCTTGATGGCTCAGGGATAAAGAATGTGCTTAAAATGCAGAAGTCACAGGAGATGAAGGTTCGATACCTGGGTTGAGAAGATCCCCTGGAAAAGGAAATGGCAACCCACGCCAATAGTCTTGCCTGGAGAATCCCATGGACAGAGGAGCCTGGTGGGCTGCAGTCCATAGGGTTGCAAAGAGTCAGATATGACTGAGCAATTCATACTTTCACGTTCAAGCCAGTTTGCTGGAAACGTTTTGTAGTTGTTTTCTTCTCTACTCTCTTTAGTCTTATAGGTATATGCCTTAAAAAATAACTTTTTTATTCTATTTTTAATAGCGTTTTTTGTGTTATGTTACCCTCTTGGTAACAGGTAGAGATAATAGAATATAACAAAGTGCAAAATAGATTCTTCTCTGGCCTCCTTTCTAGTAAAATCAGACAGTGAAAAAAAGAGAAAATTGAGACCTTTGGAAAATATACTCATTTCTGCCAGACAAAGATTGCAGTTTTGACCCTAAACAATTTTCTTTTCATATTGGGTATGTCTATATAATTTTGTAGCAAAACCATGTAAACATATGAGAATACAAAAATGTATTGGAATGCTGATCCAGACAGAGTGGAAAGGCAGAAACTTGGACTCTCAAAAACTTCAGTCTTCAAAGCATTTGCTGGTGTCATGGGCCAGACCAGTGAAAACCATGATGCTGAGGCTACATAGGCTTGAGAGCTTTAGAGTTTATAAGTAAATGTGTGCTATGGAAGGTTAGATAACTACTGGAGATTTGGCAAGAAACTAGGGAGTCTAGTGGGGCCCACTGGTGAACTGAAAGAGGGTGTTCTTAGAAAGGCAGGAGTGTGGAATCAGGGGGTCCAGTAGAGCTAAAGGTGGATCCATATACCTGAGATCTGTAATGAAGAATCTACAATAAAGTAAAACTGCTGATTTCAGCATGGGCTGGAAGAAAATACTAGAAACCCAGGAACTTGATAATCTAATACAAGGAAACAATTCTCATTCCCAAAGGGAATAAAAAGATAAGGCACATTTTAATCTTGAATAATCCTGAATATGTGCAAATTGGCCCAAACTTGACCAAGTCAAGTGATGCAAGGATCCAGTCACGAAGGAGTCAATAGAAGAATTAGACTTGAAAAAAATAACCAAGGAATTACCTCGTGACTAGACCAGCTCGTGTATTCATTTAGAGACCAGTGTTAAAGTCCAATTTGATGCTGAACTATGGAGCTACTGCCCTGGGCTGTTTATAAACAGGGTTGGTCTTAGGTTTTAAGAAGCTTAGTTTATAGATAGATATTATATAGGCCCAGTGGTGGAAATTAAAGGAAAACTGAGGCTTAGCTTCAAGGACATTATGTTTTCTATTTCCCTTGGGGTAGTCCTCATTATTATCTGTTACTTTAGCTATAAGTGTCACCTAAATCATTATTTCCTAAAATCCCAGGGGAAAAAGAACCATATACTTGAGTTTTAAATTACATTGTTCTTTGTTCCTTTCTATAAAATGTAAGTGGAAGGGGCTTCAGATCAATAGGAAACACCCTGAGCTGAGACTTGCCCATTTCTTAGGAAGCAAAATAATTAGAGCAGGGGGAGCTCAGCTCTGTGCTCTATGGTGACCTAGGTGGGTGGGATGGGGTTGGGGGTGGGAGAGAGGCTCATATAACTACATCATCTATACGTATACATATAGCTGATTCACTTTGTTGCCCAGCAGAAACTAACACAACATTGTAAAGCGGTTACACTCCAGTAATAACAATAAACCAAAGCAATGAAAAGTTCTGTGAAAAGACCCAGTAAACAAGGAGCAAACAAGGTTTTTATGTTCATGTCTTTATAAGAAGAATGAAACAGTCTCAGTTAATTATTTGCCTTTTTTCTGTATCTCTAACTGGCCATCGATTTGTTTCTGTGGTTAAAATGTTCTTAATTACTGTCCTTCATCCTTATTTCTACAGGTGCTTTCTTAGTAAAGACTGTTACCATCTTTCTTCTGTTACTTCCAATAACTTCTGCTTTATCTCAGTAGCTCTAATTCATCCTTATTCTGGTATGAGAGCTGTCTTTCTGAAAGTTAAATATAGCTATGTTGTTATTTCAACGCTAAAGATATTTCAGTGACTTACTGCACAATAAATCTAAATTCCACTGTATGACATATGGAATATTTTATCATCTGTTCCATAGCTACCTTTCTAAACTTCCCCAACAAACTCTAGTCCTATAATATCTCAAAGTTCCATGAATATCCTTTGCTCTTGAAAACCTGTAAGTCTTTTTCGTCTCTTAGACTTTGTTTTATGGTTTTCCCATCACTTGCCATGCCAAGAGTCAGAAAGTATACTTCCTTCTAAAGGCAGGAGTTTGGAGTAGGACAGGAAAAGAATCTTTCTATTTAACACCCTGTAGTACCCACTCCAGTGTTCTTGCCTGGAGAACCCCAGGGACGGGGAGACTGGTGGGCTGCTGTCTATGGGGTCGCACAGAGTCGGACAAGACTGAAGCGACTTAGCAGCAGCAGTAGCAGCAGCAGTAGAAGGAATGGGGCTTCCCAGAGTTCAGTGGTGAAGAATCCGCCTGCCAATGCAGGAAATGCAGGAGACTGGGGATCCTTCCCTGGGCCGAGAAGATCCCCTGGAGAAGGAAATGGCAACTTGCTTCAGTATTCTTGCCTGGGAAACCCCATGAGCAGAGAAGCCTGGTGAACTGCAGACCATAGAGTCTCAAAGAGTCAGACACAACTTAGCAACTGAACATGTACACAGTGAGAAAGAATATTTGTTTTACTTTTTGTTATTGTTGTTACTTTTTGTCTGTTTCTGTTTTTTTTTTTTTTTGCCAGAAAAACTCTTGGAAAAACGGTTCCAAACTCTGGGGGAAAAAATGCTTTTCAAATATGTCTCCTTTTTAATGAAGAAAGTCATTGAATGTTTTGATCAGATTCCACAGAAAACTCATTTTTTCTTTGCCAGTTAAACATAAATTCTTTGTTGAAATATGGCCCATGTCAGACGTAGAAGAGAATGTCTCCCAGCTTCTAAATTCCCTGTACCTCAGCCAGATAAAAGGAATGTGAATTTTGGTGAAGTTATAAAAAAAAAAAAAACTGCAATGAATAAACCCAATATTTATAAAAGTGTATCAAGTTAAATTAGTAATCTCTGAGGAAACAGAGGTGTTTGTTGAAGCAGCAGGAAGAGAGATGATCAGTGACAGATTTTTATGCAAATAACCTTCAAATTGAACCCCGAGTTAATATGGGTGTAATATGTAGAGTATAAAGTGTATATTATGTTGTGTATAAAGAAAGCAGCTTAGGAACAGATACATTTAAATGGCTCTCCCTAAATTCAGATGCCTGAATGCAGGCTGGCTTTTCAGTCAAGTTACTTGGATGGGCAAAATTTCATGATTAATTTCACTGACTGTGACTTTCAATTTCCTGTGAAGACACAATTTAGTCTCAGAAAAGAATACACCTTCAAGAGTCCCTGAACCACATCTGTGGCTGTAAGAAGCGGGGAGTCCTGAAAGCCAGGCTTGTCCCTGTTCAGATCAAAGAGAAACCAAGGTTGTCTCCTGAGGCTGCACACTGGGTGGGGACCGCAGAGAGCTCTGTCTTACTCCCTTTTCCTAAGCATCCTTGGGGTAGGAGAACTGCCTAGCCTACCACACTCTGCAATGTCCTCCTCACGTCTAGCTCTCCAGTGGCTGCCCCTCGAGGAGTATAGGATTCAGGGCAACTCAGCCAGAGCAAGGTCCTCTGAGGACCTTACTGAAAAGAAGCCTCGTGACTGCCATCAGTTATTTTAGGGGTGGTAGTGTAGCCCCTCAGTCCTGTCTGACTCTCTGTGACCCCATGGACTGGGGTCCACAAAGAAGGACCCCAAACCTTCTTTGTCCATGGGGATTCCCAAGCAAGAATACTGGAGTGGGTTGCCGTGTCCTCCTCCAAGGGATCTTCCAGACTCAGAGATGGAACCCATGTTTCTTGCTTGGCAGCTGGATTCTTTTACTACTGAGCCACCTGGGAAGGTCATCAGTCACTTTGGAGTGGTGTTAAAGGGCAATCTTTTTTGTTGCTGTTGGTTTGGAAGCAAAGGAAAGTTTTGCCCTCTAAGCAGAAAATGGAGGGATGTAAGGTCTGACTCATTTGAAAAGATGCTGATGCTGGGAAAGATTGAGGGCAGGAGAAGGGGACAACAGAGGATGAGATGGTTGGATGGCATCACTGACTCAGTGGACATGGGTTTGGGTGGACTCAGGGAGTTGGTGACGGACAGGGAGGCCTGGCATGTTGCGGTTCATGGGGTTGCAAAGAATCGGACACGACTGAGTTACTGAACTGAACTGAGGTCTCTCTGGAGAGCAGGCGCAGGGCGAGGCTGTTTTACAGGGACCAGGGCAGTGGGAAGAGGGCAGGGTTCCCCTGGGTAGGCGCAGGCGCAGATGCACTTCCTGGGCTTGCATCCTTGGGCTGAGGAGTTGGGGTGTCTGTGTAGCCATTTTGCACCAAGAATTCTGGCCTGAAGTCCCCAGCATGAGGGCTTGGCACCATGATATCGCGTGAATGATGAAACTAGACAGAGCACAAAGGAAAAGAGAAAGACTTTATGACCCAGATTCCATTTTTATTCCATGAGAATTGTTCACAGGCTTTGCGGCGATGATAGGAGGCCACTGGAAAGCAGTAGGCGAAGCGGATGGCCGTGTCCTGTATTGGCCTTGAGAGATGAGACTGAGTCACAGTGTACTCCTGTGGGAATTGAGGGAGAAGAAACAGGACGCTGTTACATTTCACGGGGATTTTGCTAAGCATTTTCCACGGAGGAACCTCGTGTTCCTGTCTGTATCGCAGAAGGGACTCTGCTTCCACGGATGCTGCTGCTTCTCCCTGGCCGGGCTCTCCTGGCCTGAGCCCTTCCTTCAGGGTGGGCCTAGGGGCTGAGCGTTTACAGATAAGAAAGTGAAAAAGTGAAGTCGCTCTGTCATGTCCGACTCTTTGTGACTCCATGGACTGTGGCCTGCTAAGCTCTTCTGTCCATGAGATTGCCCAGGCAAGAGTACTGGAGTGGGTTGCCATCCCTTACCCCAGGGGATCTTCCTGACCCAGGGATCAAACCCACGTCTCTTGCGTCTCCGGCACTGGCAGGCAGATTCTTTACCACTGAGCCACCTCATAGAGCACAGTGTCAGTAGGGCCCAGATTGGAGATGGCAGAGAAAGGGCTTGAAGAAGCATATTTTGGTTTATGACAACCAGGAACCTTGATTAACCTCCAAAAGTTCCCCACAAATCTCTCATACCCTACCCTATTCAAGCATCTTCTAAACTGTAATTCCATCAAAGATGTCAGTGTTTGAGGGAGCTGACAGCCTGGGGTGACACCTAGCAGTGCTGAGTATCTTCTGGAAGATATGAAAGGTGCATTTTTGTCCTCTGGTAGACAAAAAATGCTGTTATGCCCTAAAGGACCAATATTTTTAAACTGGATTGTATTGATGTTCATTGAAGTTCTTATCCATATGCAGCCATGTATGCCTTTTGCTTCGCCCTACTGAAATATTTATCATTGAAGAACTGGTATAGAATTCTTCATATTTGGCAACTACAGTTTCTGCATTGTAATATAGAAAAACTAAATATATTAATAAAAATAGAAATAAGTTATTGACTAAGGGGTCACCCTTGAATGTCCTACTTACCTGAGTTGTAATTCCAGCTATGCTGCTTGATAGCTGTGCCACTTGGGGAACTTTAGATTATGTAAACTTTTAAACCCTTATTTGTAATAGAAAATTTCTAGTGTTATATGTAATAGAAATCAGGTACAGTTAACTTAAGAAAAGTGATAATTTATTACCTGGCTGCCAGGAATTCCTCTGGAATGAACAGCAGGCTGATGAGCAGGACTTGTAGCCAGCATGACCCAAGCGACTTCAGAAATTTCTGGAGGACACTGCAGCCTTCTTGGAAGGACATGTGGGCACTGTCTCTGGAATGAATGACTCCCCACCCCTGACCCTGAAGAGAGATCTCAGTCTCTGTTAGGCCAAAAACCATGTCTTGGGTGTATTGGGAGGATGAAAAGAAGGATCTCAGTGGAGTACTCTGTAAGAACCATCCTCCTTCTGTAGTGTATCAGCAGACTTCTGAATTAAGCCTCCTCCCAGGCCTGGGATTAGGCAGAGAGAACAGAAGCTGGGGTGGGGTGGGGGTGGGGGGTAAGCCATTGTATAACATTAGTTATATCAAGGACTTCCCCGATGACTCAGCAGTGAAGAAACTGCCTGCCAATATAGGAGACACAGGAAACACAGGTTCCATCTCTGGGTCAGCAAGACAGCCCACTCTAGTATTCTTGCCCGAAATACCCCATGGACAGAGAAACCTGACGGGCTACAGTCCATGAGGTCACAGAGTCAAAACACTTTATCAAAAGTCCAAAAGGTTGTTTAAGAGGATTCATAGGTTTTGCATGTGTACTTAGAATGGTATATCTTTAGTTGCTCCAGAATTGGAACATAGGCTCATCAGCTGAAATGTGATCAGGGATAGTTGTTCACATTCTAAGAAGGCCCCATCTCTGGAACTTACTGGGACATCAAGCCTGACCACCAGGAGAGAATGCTGTTAGTTCTCTGCCCAGAGCCACTGACCAAGCCAACACAGTAGCCCTCAGTAGGGAGGGTAGCTGCTATTGGCTCCCAGCTGCCCCTTCTTCTCCAGAGATTTCCTCTCAGATGGTTGGGGCCAAATTCCTGCAAGATTAAGACCAGCTCTGATGCACCCCTGTTTGCCCTGGTCTGTGGAATGACATGCAGACGAGATGGATGGGCTTGTTGCAGAAAGGAGGACCTCTTCCAGGGCCCGAAACTGGGCTCTTGTCTAACACTCGGAAATGAATTGTCCGAGGAGACACATGTGCTGACAAAGCAAGAGATTTTATTGGGAAAGGGCACCTGGGTGAGAGCAGGAGGGTAAGGGACCCCAGGAGGACTGCTGTGTCACATGGCATGCAGTGTCGGGTTTTATGGTGATGGGATTAGTTTCCAGGTTGTCTTCAGCCAATCATTCTGACTCAGAGTCCTTCCTGGTGGTGCACGCCTTGTTCAGCCAAAATGGACGCTGGAGAGAAGGATTCTGGGAGGTGGTCGAGCATATGGTGTCTCCTTTTGACCTTTCCTGAACTCTTCCGGTTGGTGGTGGCTTAGTAGTTCTGTGTTCCTTAACAGGACCTCCTGTCGTAAAACAACTCATGCAAATGGTTACTATAGTGCCTGGCCAGGGTGGGTGGTTCCAATCAGTGTGCTTCCCCTAATAGGCTGATGTAGGTTTCAAAACCCTTTTTCTTCCAGAAAGGACAGTGCTGCAATGTGAGTCGTCCTTTGAGCTCCCTGTACATCAGGTCCATCTCTCACAGCCTCAGTAAATCTTGTGCTCTCTGATCCATCTCAGGCTTTGTTTCTGGGGGACCCAAGGCACATTTACCTCCCAGTTTATGTGTTGAAGGACAGGGAAGACATTAATATTTACTATATGGGGTATTAAGGGCACATCTATACCCAACTTCTCATATTTCTCCTTTGGAAACAATTTCAATCAAAGAAAAAAAAAAGACAGTTGAGGGCCAACTAGGAAATCTGTAATGAGACACGACTGAACAGATGGATGTGTGTCAAGAGACCTGGGATTTTGGAAGTAAATCTAGACCTACACCAGAGAAAAGGAATAGACCTCGAAGCATCCCCTACAGTCTAAAAGCCCTCAAGCAGCATATTTAAAACACGAGGAGCTGTTTCAGCCTGTTATTACATCAGCAAGGATGGTTGGGGCCCCAGATAATTTAGCAGGACTCAGAAAGGAATCAGGAATGAATCCCCAGGAAGCTGCCTAGATTCTACCAAGAAGCACGTTTTTAAAGCTGAACAGTGCAGTTAGAGAATCTTCTTGAACACTTGGGCTGTTGTTCTAAGGAACTGGTAAAGATGTGAACCAAGTTCACAGGGAAATACCAAGAAGATTAAGTACAATACTCAAAGAACAATTGGATGAGCTTTCAGATGACCCAGTTCACCTGGATGAGGATAGAAGTGTCAGTTGTTTCCTTGGAGAACATGCTGGAGAGATTTATGGAATTAGGATTCCAGGAAGACACAGGAAGATAAGGTACATTAACAACAAAGTTGTCACCCATACAGTATTTCTGCCAGAAGGCTTTAGTTTGTAGCTAAGCATGAGTAAAGCAAGAGACAAAAATAAGCAACTAAAATCGATTTTATAAAAGACAAAAACACCTTGAAAAACCTGCTAGATAAAAAAGACCAAAAAGACATGACAATTAAACGCAAACCACAAACCTTAATTGGATCTTGGATTAACAAAACAAATAAACAAAAACTGACAGCTCTAGAGGACAGTATTGGGACACTTGGAGAACATTGGGTGTGATGTATGTTAGATAATAACATAAAATTAATATTTGATGTCCTCCGTATGGTCATTTTATTTTTGGACTTTGAAGCTGGCGTATGAAACTTTCTTTGAAGTTTGACTTACAAAGGCAGTAGTTTGGGGACCTAAAGTTTCTCTTTCAGAATTTCCTAAAAGTAGAGCTTTGCTTTGAGACATCTGTACGTCAAATATGTTGAACTTTATACCACCTTTTTACCTAATCTAGTAGAATATATGGGACAGACAGATTGGGTGTCATTTGGAACATAAATTAGCATTGAGAGTAAATCTTCAACCTTTGGGTAAAGTAGAGCCCTGGAGTTCATTAATGTCTTATACTGACCAATTTTAGGATTGTATGAGCAAATGATAACAGGCTTCCCTGGTGGCTCAGACAGTAAAGAATATGCCCGTAATGTAGGAGACCTGGGTTCAATCCCTGGATCAGGAAGATCTCATGGAGAAGGGAATGGCTATCCACTCCAGTATTCTTGCCTGGGAGAATTCCCTGGACAGAGGGGCCTGGTTGGCTACAGTCCATGGAGTCACAAAGAGTTGGACAGGACTGAGTAATATTTTTGCACTTTCACGCAAGACCCTGGAGTTCATTAATGTCCTGATGTGACCAATTTTAGGGCTATGTGAGCAAATGATAACAGGCTCCTGCTAGTCCCAGAAGAGCATCTGCAGGGGAGCATGGTGGAAATGGGGGAATGGGATGGTTTCCCTATGCAAAATCTTTAACATTTAAGAGAAAGTGTCAGGCATGTTAATTTCAACCACTTTATCAGGCTTGGCCACCTAGTTAGTTGTACACACACTCAGGTACTTGGAAGGTTATTTCATGACTTTTTTAACTGGTCATCCAGCCAAGGCAATCACTTTTGCCACAACCTGAGTCCATGTGATCTTCAGGGAAGAGAGTTATCTGTGCAGACACTGCAGCTGAACTTTGCCTCAGCTTTAGGAAATCAGTCAAGTTAGCTTGATTCTTGTGACCACTTTCACTTCAGAGCCTCATGTTTATTGAACTGGTGTGTGTGTGCTGTGCTCAACGGCTTTAGTTGTGTCCAACTCTGTGCGATCCCATGGACCATAGCCCACCGGGCTCCTAGTGTCCATGGGATTTCCCAGGGCAAGAATATAGGAGTGGGTTGCCATTTCCTCCTCCAGGGGATCTTGCTGACCCAGGGATCAAACCTGTGTTTTCTTTGGCTCCTGCCTTGTCAGTCAGTTTCTTTACCACTTGAGCCACCTGAGAAGCCCTTTACTGAACTGGAGATTGCAAGAAATTTAGGCAGGCTGAGACACCACGCACTCAGAAAAGCAAAACAAAACAAAAGAATTCTAGACTGGCCCTTTAGAATGACAGCAAGCAACAGTAACATAAGTGTTAGTAGACCCTTCTTACCTGATTGTGCAGAGGCTGTAGTTCAAGAGTTTTCCCACCTGCAAGACTCTTAAGACTGCTTGCTAGTGAATTGTTTGCTTTTTTTCCCCTACTTGGTGGTTTTGATGCGTTTACTGTGATCCATGGGTGTTCTCCACGCCTGGCCTTTTGCTGGGTCTGCTTCAGCGGTCTTGAAATGAGAGTCCAGGCCCCCTCTGGTCCCATTTTCTGTAATATTTTGTAGCAACCCATAAGCAACACAAACTTTCTGACCACTACCAAATTGGCCTCATGACTTTCCCTGCATTTGCATATGTTTTTTTGTTTTGTTCTTGCTCACAGTTTGCAAAATTTCACCAGATGACCTCTAGCGCTTTGAAAATAGCTGAGTCAGAACACAGCTGGTGGAAAAGAAAATGGCATGAACCCTCTAAATCAGCATGGTAGAGAAAATGCCATGCTGTCCTGGTGAGAGATTCACTTTTTTTTTTTTTAAGAAATCCTTTTTATTCAGCCTTTTCTTCATAAGTAAAATCTTGATACACTCATATCACAGTGAGGTCATAAATTTACATTCTGTCTGGAGTGAGAAAGTAGAGGCAATGGAAAAAAACAACAGGGTTCGGATTAATAGGAGATGACAACTTGACCAAACAGGAGGTGGCAGCCTGCCGGCTGCATGGCTCAGCGGCCGCGACAGGCAATTAGCCATCTCAGCCGCCCAGATGTGGTGGGAGGAGCCGCGGTGCCCTGAGCACTTCCGCTTCTCTGCTGCTTGTATCGTTTGTGGTGTTTGCAGAGACAAATAAACACTCATGCATGATTTTTTTTTTTTCTTTTAAACAATGAGATTAGGAAGAAAGACAATCACAGGATCAGAAAACCCAAGGTTCTAAGGAAGGCAGTCGCCTAAATGCATGTCGTAGTAGAAGAAATGCCAATTGTCAAACTATTTAATAGCAGATATACATTTTTTTTTCATGACACCATAGAATTTGGAGGGAATTTTAGGAGTCCCTGGCATCTCCAGTGCAGAACCCACTGATTGCTCTTGTACACTTGCCGCAAGGAGCCTTTTTTCCTCTTTAATTTTGCCGTTGGCATTTTTGCCTCTCGTTGTTGTTTAGTCACTTGGTCCTGTCGGACTCTTGGTGACCCATGGCGTGCTTCTCTGACCTTTGCTTGCTCCAGCTCGCTCAGACTCGTGTCCATTGTGTCGGGGCTGCCATCCAGCCATCCCATCCTCTGTGTGTCCCTCTTCCTGCCCTCAATCTTTCCCAGCATCCGAGTCTTTTCCATTTTGCCCATGCTTCTACATGAATCCATAAAATTGGAAATTACACATCAATAACAATAAACCTCTACTTACTAATATATCTATTTAATTTAAAAAATATGTAATGCTCTATGGCTGTAGAGAGGTGAACTTGGTATCTTCGTTAACAGTGTAACCTCCCATGTAAATATAACTCTACAGTGAGTTAATGTTATTTCTCACGTCACAGTTTGCTCCTGAATTTCACGGATACAGTATCTTCAGAGGGGTACTCAATTCCAAAAAATAGAGCCTAAAATTTGTGATGCAGTTAGCAGCCCGTTCCCCAAATAATTTATAAGTTGACCCCTACACACATGAACACATCATTTCCACATGCAGCACATACTCTCAAATGTAAACCTAAATCACACTTTTAAAATTAAATATTGAATTCTTGAATAATCTTCATGTATTTAAATATTGTGGATATATTAAATTTGGAATATAGCAATGGAAACTATAAACTGTCAGTTAAGACCAGTAGCTGGCATTATCAGTGTATCTCATGATCACCTGAACTGCTATATAAGAAAACAAAAAAATCTCAAAGTGATATAATCATGTCTGCCATGTATGAGTACGGAAGCAGAAAAAGTTAAGTTTCCATAACTCAGAAGCAGATGTTTCTGAATACTCATTTATCTAGTCACTGAGTATAATGAAATAAAAATACAGAAACGTTTACTTGAATACATCAATCTGCAAAAATGCAACTTTATGGTAAAGAGACATTTAAATAAATCTACCCACATTTATTTTACTAAACGAGTCTTATCATGAAATTATGGGATTTGGAATTTCAGGCAAAATCAGTTTAGCACTGATGCCTTAAAAAAGTCCATCTTACTTACTCAATGATCACGCCTATTTTTTAATTAAAGTTTATTTATGATGTTAGATTACTCCTGTAATCACTAAAATGGGTTTCAAATTATTTTCAAGTATTTCTAATGAATAACATTCACATTCAAAGAATAAATGTAAAATTTTTGAAGATATTGAAAAAAAAGTGGCATTGTCCTTCAATGCTATTTTAAAAGTGAAAATCTGAAACAATATTTTGTATCATAAGTAATATTTGTGTGATGAGCTTTTAAAGGTCTTAACACACATTCAGATATATACATGTCTATTAAACATAAGCTTGAGTTTCTGTTTTCAAACTAGGAAGATTCTCCTGAAACAGATAAAAGATTTAAAAAAAAAAGAAAAGAAAGAAAAGTGAGAGAGAGACATATTTCTGCCCACTTGGAGCTCATAGTTTAATAAAAGAAATAAAACCTAAAGCAAATATCTGATAAAATTGAAGTATGTTTATAATATAAAAGTTGAGAGAAAATCCCAGAATAGTCAGTGGTTTTCACGAATATACTAGGTTAGGTGATTTTATCGTAACCATTCTTCAGAACATAACTAAAAATGCTAGATACATATAAGATAAAAGTGTGAAGAGGGGATAATATTGATAGAAATTATCTGGTGAAATTTAAGCAACACAAGACTCCAGAGAGATAAACAGAAGTCTATCGCTGCTCTTCTCCTGATGAATTTGTCTGTCACACTTTGGGAAGATCATCATTGGCAATGCACATTCTAAGAGACCAATTTCCAGTAGAAGAAAAATGATACAAACACATCCAAGATGGAATTAAAAACAAATAAAATGTAAATATGCTGATTCTTCCAGATGATTGAATAAATTGAGGAGGCTCAAATCTAATTGTTTTTTTAAAGAAAAATTAAAGTGGCAACACTAACAACTCTGATGGGAAGGGTAAGTGGAGATAAAGACCTTCTAAGATCTCTTGCATTGTACTTTACATTAAGGGATTGGGAGATATAAGAAAGGTCTTTATATTCACTCCAGTATTCTTGCCTGGGAAATCCCATGAACAGAGGAGCCTGGCAGGCTATGTAGTCTGTAGGGTCACAAAGAGTCGGACACGATTTAGTGACTCAGCTAAGTGATGAATTAGAGGAGCATGATGAATTAGATGTTTGGAGATATGTGAACTTCACCTCTGCTTTCAAAAGAGTAAATAGAAAATCATCAGTTTTAAAACTCCACCAATAGAGAGTGTATAAAGCTATATTCCTCCTATTACATTTTTGCCTGTGTAGGTCTAGGTATAGTGGTGAACACAGATACCCTTCTCGCCATGAGTAGACGGTACAGAAACGTGAAGTAAGTGATTTCCTCTAGAAATTATAGAACTGAGAGACAGTTTGTTTCTGTTTTTGAATAAATCACACTGTTCTGTTATTAACCTCACATCTCACATTGTGCCTTTTTTAAAAAATCGTTGAGGCTATTTTCTTATTTAAACTCATTGGAATGAAGTGTTGGAAAACATTATCTCCAATATTTCCAAAATAATCTTCTTCATGTTACATCATTTGAGAAAACTCTTAACAATAAAGAAATTGGGGCAGACAGAAAAAAGAAGGGCCTGATTTCTCTTATTATAAAGTGTGACACTAATAGATAAATATTACCTGATATTCAAAAGTTATTTAACTAATTAAAATAACTCAAATTTAAGTAACATCAGCTATTTTAAGTTTTATGACTCATGAAATATAATTCTCATAAAGAGGTTGTGGTTTGATACTGAAAGCAATGAACGGTATAATCAAACAGAAATTCGGCAGTCTACTTGGCTTTCTATAATAATATGCATACTGTCATTGTCTTCTTGATCAACATAAACACAAGTCTGGGTCCCAGTAAGAGACATGGCCCTTCATGGAAGTTTGTTTAATCATTTTTTAAGCAGGACCACAAAAACAAGTGCACATTTTTTTTCCTTTAGACATAATATTTTTGACCTTAATAAATTTAAAAGCATTGAGATCATGCAAAGTTGTTCTCCAACTACAAGGGAATAAAATTAGAAATTAATTAACTGGAGGAAATTTGAGAAATTCACAGGTATGTGGAACTTAAACAATACACTCTTAAGATGTCAATGGGTCAGACTTCCCTGGTGGTTCAGTGGTAAAGAATCTGCCTGCCAATGCAGGAGATGCAAGTTTGATCCCTGGTCTGGGAAGATCCCACATGCCGCAGAGCAACTGGGCTGGTGTACCACAACCACTGAAGCCCGTGCACCCTAGAGCCCATGCTCTGCCGCAGAAACCACTGCAGTAAGAAGCCTGGGCACCACGCCTAGAGAGAAGCCTCCACCCCCCAGAACTAGAGAAAAGCCAGCATTGCAACAAAGACCCAGCACAGCCAAAACAGCAGAAAGAAAACAATGGGTCAAAAAAGGAAAACCAATAAATATTAGAAAGTACATGGAGATGAATAAAATACATGATACTTTCTCTCTCTATACATATACATTTGGGCTAAGAAAGAGTCCTTTCTATAGATAGGCCCAGTAATTTTGAAATTGAAGCAACTACATGATTGCTGTGGATTTCCAAGATAATAGGGGGGAAATCATGAGTTGTGAGGATAATCAACCTGATTGGAGACAAATAATAAAGAAGAGAATGGGCCCCAAGGGAAAAAGCAATGTTTAGAGTGAAGAGTTTTTTTATGTAAACCAACCAAGAGTTTTGGAACTAGACATGTACACTAAGAATACTTGGTTTTCTTAATGATTTCTTTTCTTTTTTACCGATTTAGGTACTAGCTCCTCAAACAGCATATTGTTGTCTTATCCCCAATGGCTGTAATATTCCTGCTTAGAAACCCTGCTGTAAGTAATAAGAGCTCTGGTAAATGTAACTAAAATAATGTACCTTATAAATATGAATTGAAGGTGAACTCTGAAAAAAAAAATGAAAATAGGGAGGGGATAGGCATCCAGTCCCATCACTTCATGGGAAATAGATGGGGAAACAGTGGAAATAGTGTCAGACTTTATTATTTTGGGCTCCAAAATCACTGCAGATGGTGACTGCAGCCATGAAATTAAAAGACGCTTACTCCTTGCAAGGAAAGTTATGACCAGCCTAGATAGCATATTCAAAAGCAGAGGCATTACTTTGCCAACAAAGGTTTGTCTAGTCAAGGCTATGGTTTTTCCTGTGGTCATGTATGGATGTGAGAGTTGGACTGTGAAGAAGGCTGAGTGCCGAAGATTTGATGCTTTTGAACTGTGGTGTTGGAGAAGACTCTTGAGAGTCCCTTGGACTGCAAGGTGATCCAACCAGTCCATTCTGAAGGAGATCAGCCCTGGGATTTCTTTGGAGGGAATGATGCTGAGGCTGAAACTCCAATACTTTGGCCACCTCATGCGAAGAGTTGACTCATTGGAAAAGACTCTGATGCTGGGAGGGATTGGGGGCAGGAGGAGAAGGGGACGGCAGAGGATGAGATGGCTGGATGGCATCACTGACTCGATGGACGTGGGTCTGGGTGAACTCCGGGAGTTGATGATGGACAGGGAGGCCTGGTGTGCTGGGATTCACAGAGTCGCGAAGAGTCGGACACGACTGAGCGACTGAACTGAACTGAGCTGAACTGAGGGATATAGATATAGGCCATAGGAATGGAAAAGGTCAGTTTTCAGTCCAATCCCAAAGAAAGGCTATGCTAAAGAATTCTCAAACTACTGCACAATTGCAGTCATCTCACACACTAGCAAAGTAATGCTCAAAATTCTTCAAGCCAGGCTTCAATAGTACATGAACTGTGAACTTCCAGATATTCAAGCTGGATTTAGAAAAGGCAAAGGAACCAGAGATCAAATTGCCAACATCTGTTGGATCATTGAAAAAGCAAGAGAGTTCCAGAAAAACATCTACTTCTGCTTTATTGACTATGTCAAAGCCTTTGACCTTGTGGATCACCACAAAATGTGGAAAATCACTCAAGAGATGGGAATACCAGACCCCCTGACCTGCCTCCTGAGAAATCTGTATGCAGGTCAAGAAGCAATAGTTAGAACCAGACATGGAACAACAGAATGGTTCCAAATTAGGAAAAGAGTATATCAAGGCTGTGTATTGTCCCCCTGCTTATTTAACTTATATGCAGAATATATCATGAGAAATTCTGGGCTGGATGAAGCACAAGCTGGAATCAAGATTACCAGGAGAAATAACCTCAGATGTGCAGATGATACCACCCTTACGGCAGAAAGTGAAGAATTAAAGAGCCTCTTGATGAAAGTGAAAGAGGAGAGTGAAAAAGCTGGCTTAAAACTCAACATTCAGAAAACTAAGATCATGGCATCCGGTCCCATCCCTTCATGGCAAATAGATGGGGAAACAATGGAAACAGTGAGAGACTTTATATTTTTGGGCTCCAAAATCACTGAAGATGGTGACTGCAGTCATGAAATTAAAAGACTCTTGCTCCTTAGAAGAAAAATTATGACCAACCTAGACAGCATATTAAAAAGCAGAGACATTTCTTTGTTGACAAAGGTCCATCTAGTCAAAGCTATGGTTGTTTTCAGTAGTCATGTATGGATGTGAGAGTTGGAATATAAAGAAAGCTGAGTGCTGAAGAATTGATGCTTTTGGACTGTGGTGTTGGAGATGACTCTTGAGAATCCCTTGGACTGCAAGGAGATCCAACCAGTACATCCTAAAGGAATTCAGTCCTGAATTTTCATTGGAAGGACTGATGTTGAAGCTGAAACTCCAATCCTTTGGCGACCTGATGCGAAGAACTGACTCATTTGAAAAGACCCTGATGCTGGGAAAGATTGAAGGCAGGAGGAGAAGGGGACAACACAGGATGAGATGGTTGGATGGCATCACCAACTCAATGGACGTGAGTTTGAGTAAGCTCCAGGAGTTAGTGATGGACAGGGAAGCCTGAGGTACTGCAGTCCTTGGAGTGCAAAGAGTCAGACATGACTGAATGACTGAACTGAACCAAACTGAGAGATGTAGAACATTTCTGCCTATGACTAGCAAACCACAAATCTAGAGGACCATATAGTCTTATATTTAGCAGAATTTAATCCTTAATTTTTTTTATCCTGACCTAATGTAGAACAATCAAGTCAGGGAAGTAGAAAATTGAATTGATAAGAAAACTGAGACCTAGATAAGGCTCAAAAGCACAGGATGCTTTATCATCCATGTTCAGGAGTGAAAGAGAACCAGACACATGATAAATTTTGATAGTAAATAATTTTAAGTGATTGTGACTTCTGAGTGCTGGTAATGTAATGTTGATTATTTTCTTCTTTCACTCCTCTTTATATTATTGTTTGCAAAGGTATGATATATAAAGAGACTTAGATATAATAAATATTAAAACTAATGTGGGGTCTGAAGACAGAATAATTTTGCCAAATAATGCAATTATAACTTCTAAGACAGATTATAAGTGGAAATAGAAAAAAGATATTTGATAATATTTACCAATAAAAAGGCAGGATTCTCATAATGGAAATTATAAAATTTACTTAGGGACACAAAATCAAAAATTATATGAATGAAGAGAAATTCCACTTTCCTAAATTAACACTTGGAAATTGTCAATCCTCCCCAATTTTATTTATTTTTTAAGAGCTTTTTTCTTTTGTATTATAATTTTGCACTGGGATATAGCCAGTTAACAGTGTTGTGACAGTTTCAGGTGAACAGTGAAGGGACTCAGGCATACATATACATGTATCCATTCTCCGCCAAATTCCCCTCCCATCCAGGCTGCCATATAATAATGAGCAGAGGGCCCTGTGCTATACAGTAGGTCCTTGTTGGTTATCCATTTTAAATACAGCATTATGTGTATGACCACCCCAAACTCCCCAAGTACTTCCAAAATTCATTTTCAAGTAAATGCAGTTTTATTCAGAATCCCAAAAGAATTTCAGGAGGAGTTAGATAATATAATTTCGAAGTTCCTATCTGCTCAGTCTTTGTCTGGATGTTGTATTTGATTCAGTGCTGCAGTCACAAATGACCACGGACCTGGTGATTTATAACAACAGAAATGTATTGCCTCATTGTTTTGGGGGGTCAGAGGTCCAAAATCAGGGTGACGTCAGGGCTGTGCTCCCTCCGAAGGCTTAGGAGAGATCCTTCTGTGGGACTTTCTGACTCTTGGGGCTCTGGGCATTCCTCGGCTTGTTGCTGCATGACTCACTTCTGTCTCAAGTTTTCACATGCCCTGTCCTCTGTCTCTGTGATTCCCTCTCTTCCTTGACTTTGGACCTAAGATCCACCCAGATCATCCACCCAGGGTGATCTCATTTTGTAATTCTTAACATAATCATATCTGCCAAGATCCTTCTTCCAAATAAGATCACATTCTCAGATTCTGAGATTGGACATAGCTTTTGAGGGGCCATCATTCAACCCACTACTGATATCAACTCCTCCTCCATCTTATGGTAACCAGGCCTGATTTGTTTATTTAGGGCATCAGACCTGACCTTCCAGAACTAACAGGCGTTAAATACCCCATGACAGATCAATTACATGATTCCACCCTTCTGGCCAGAATGATTGGTTCCTTGGTTTAAACCAGTCTGTGCTTAGGGCTGTATTGGTGCTGGTGCTGGTTTAGTCGCTAAGTTGTGACCAACTCTTGCAACCCCATGGACTTTAGCCTGCCAGGCTCCTCTGCCCACAAGACTTCCTAGGTAAGTGTACTGGAGTGGGTTGCCATTTCCTTCTCCAGAGCATCTTCACAACCCAGGGGTCGAACTGGAATCTTGAACCTGCCTCCCCTGCATTGCAGGCAGATTCTTTACCATTGAGCCATCAAGGAAGCTCAAATATAGCTTCAAAAGGGCTGTATTTCTATGTCATAAATAGCAAAAGCTAATGCCTGTGTGTGTGCTGTCTTTTGGCCACGACCAATCCTTTTGCAACTCCATGGACTGTTGCTGGCCAGGCTCCTCTGTCCATGGGATTTTCCCAGGAAAAATACTGGAGTGGATTGCCATATCTTCCTCCAGGGGATTTTCCCCACCCAGGGATTGAATCCACCTCTCCTGTGTCCCCTGCATTGTCAGGTGGATTCTTTACCACTGAGCCACTTGGGAAGCCACAATCTAATGCCTTAATGGGTTTAAAAAATATTTTAAAAAATCAGTCAAGTATTCTTAACTTAGAGGCCTGGCTTCAAAACTCACTGTTGGTCTAAACAACTTTGCTTTTTTCTTTTGATTTATTTTCAGATTTTGTAACATGGATATGCTCAGTCTTTAATTATTATTATGATCAGTATATTAAATATTCACAGCTAGACTTTGTATAGGAGTTAGTGTTATGTTTGAAATTTTATAAATTGTTCTCTGCCTTAGGCAATAATCTTTGGTATTTGATGTTAAATACATTCAGTTATTTAAATATAGACACAATAGAAAAATAGAGTTTGATTGAACAAAGGGGAAAATTACTAAGGCGATATCACTATTATAAAGTTATGTTGTACATGATTCAACTAAAACCATGGCATTTAACTTTGCATCAGTATTCATATAAATACAATTAAAGATAGAGCAGAGCAGTAGATTATACAATAAGCAGTAAAATGAAATAAGTCCATTTGCCTTTAAGGTTTGCATGTGACTTATGGATGGAAACACATTGGATTCATGGAGGATAAAAAATACCTCCATCTAGGCAGATGAAAAATCATCTATCTGAGTATTTAGTAAAATTAAAATGTACCTGAAGCCTAAGGAAATGTCACTGAAAGAAAGAATAGTAACCGCCTGTGAAATAGAACCTGTTTCCTGCTGGATAGATTTTTAGTAAGCATCCTCTCATCATTTCAAAAGGAGCTAGCAAGCCATGTGAAAAATGGAAAAAGCCGGGCAGCATACACGCTTGCATCATGGTTCCTTCCCATCGCCCATCAAGAAAAGTTAACTGTCACTGCAGTGGGAGCGTGGATTAATGTTGAACTTACTGCAGCCTGACACCCCCATCTATCTTCAGCTGTCCCGAGAGCGTGAGGCATGCTGAATGGAAGATAGCTCAAAAATGATGCAACTCACTCAAGCCACAAAGAACTTCTTATCCAGGCAGCATTTGGCCGAAGCCCCAGGGCTCTCTTGGATATGAGATGGGGAAAAAAATTAAATAAACTGGTGGATGATAGAGTGGAAGGCATGAAAATTACAAACCGTATTTGATCTTGTGAGCTTTCCTTGGTGTTTCTGTTTGGACATTATGTAATGTTTACTGGAATCATGTTGTTGACTTTTCCCACTGCACCCTGTGGAATGTCTCAAAAAGAAGAAAAACCTAGATTTAGAGTGAAATTTATTTTTTAAATGAATTAAATCTTTTTCTTCCTTCTTCCAGATTTATTTGTGTTTTCCTTGCTGGTGAGTCTAGGTTGTGATGAAGGGAGGCCTTTTTGTTCATGTTTGATGCTCAGTTTTTCATCTCTTTTTGAAGATGCTAAAGGTTTTTGTTTTTGCTTTTACTTTTGGAAATAGCATGCAGTGAGTTTCTGCATCAGCATCTACTCATGGTAGAAACAGAGATCTGAACTCACTTTTCAATACTACAGTTTCGAGTTGCTTGAGTGACTTGGACTTCTGTTTTTTTAAATGCTTTTGACTCAAAGGGGCCACCGTGTTTTTGCAACCTGGGGGAATTCAGCACACAAATGCACTCAGCACTCATTTCGCTAGATGGAGTCATTCCCAGGAAGATTCTTGATGCAATAAGATTATTCCACAAGCATTTATTTAATGAAGACTGTTTAGTATATGCGCCAAGCACAGCAGGAATGACAAAAATACACAAATAAACCAAAAGTCAGAACACAGGAGACCTGCCTCTGAGCAGCCCACAACTGCTTGGCATTAAGGAATTTGGGGCATGGGTCAGAGACTCCCAGGTGATCTTTTTCAACATATTTACCTTATAGATGAGACAACTGGATTCGGGAGATATCATAGTACGTGTTCAGAATCGCATGATGAGTGTGCTAACAGGAGACACGCAGTTCCTAAATCTCATCAGTGCTCTTTTTTCTCCTCCATGGAGAGCAGACTCGGAACCAGAGTGGAGAAAAATGAAAGCCTCTAGATACATACATTATACATACACGAACTGGGAAAGAATTCACGGAGTTGACAACCATGCATCAAGAGGATGCTTAACTCACAGTGTGAGATATCCACAGACGTTAGTATAAGAATGGAGATAAAAAGCGATCTGTTTAGGAAATACTAAAGAGCCCTGTTCGTGGGGGAAATACTGAGGGCAATAAGGGGGCAACAGAGGATGAGATGGTTGGATGGCATCACTGACTCAATGGACTAGAGTTTGAGCAAACTCTGGGTATAGTGAAGGACAGGGACGCCTGGGGTGCTGCAGTCCATGGGGTCACAAAGAGTCAGACACAACTCAGCAACTGACCAACAGCAGAAGAGCCCCGTGTGACTATAGCAAGACTGTAACCTAAACAGATCGCAAGAGTGATAATGGAGAGGAATGACCCAGGCTCTGTTCAAAAGTCCTCGGAAGTTAACTGGAAACAGGTACCAATGATACAATTTAATACACTGAAATAAAAGCAAATAACATTAAGAGCTCTTAAACTAATGAAAGTCACTCTACTTTTTGGAAGCCCATTCAGTACAGCAATGCTTTGGGGTTAACTTTATTACATGTAAGACATGGGCAAATGGATGATGACTTTTTGTTAAGGATGCTGCCCATCACACACACAATGTTTATTTTATGTTTATTAAATAAAAACTAGTTTGTAAATTTGACGTCAAACATTTTCTTGGGCATAGGTATATCTGTCTGCCAGTTTACTCCTGGTTATTGCAGGTTGGCATATTTCTGTGCCTGTCAGGTAGCACTCACATAATTAAAATATCATTTAAAGGGAAACATACAAAATGTTGTGACATTTAAAAGCTTTTTAGGCAATTTGTATACAAAATCATATTTATTCCTATCAACAATTCTTAGAGGATTCAGTATAGTCATAGAGTGGTGGGCAAAATAAGAAATGATTGTGGGTTTTGGAATCACTTTGAACAAGGACTGCTTATAAAGTAAAAATAATTTAGAATGACAGTATAACTGTGAAAACTCATTAATTATACATTAAATTTAAACAAAGATGAAAGGTGTAGGGCTTTAATATTCCAGATTCAGGAGATGTATGGATTTTTAAACCAAGAACATGTGTATTTGGAAGAAATATTTTCGATTTTAAGATTTCTAAATATAGGCTAAATCACAGCATAATTCATTTTTAGGTTATATAGTATGATAGTTAAACAGAAGAATGTGTTTGTAAGTTACTTATAAATATTCCATTTTGTTTGCTTTATTCATTCATACTATCCAATAGTTGGAGGTACCCCTGAACATCAGAAAGAGAGCTAAAATTATTCTGCACAAATCCACCTGTACAACAAAAGGCCATGGAATTTGTACTCACTGAAATTCCAATAACAGAGAAATTTTTATATTTTTCCTCACTTCAGATTTTACTGTGTGCTCACTTGTGTCCAGTTCTCTGAGACCCCATGAACTACAGCCCGCCAGGCTCCCACGTCCATGGGATTTTCCAGGCAAGAATACTGTAGCGGGTTGCCATTTCCTTCTCCATAGTTTTCATGTTGCCAAACCTAATGCAAAACTGGCACTGAATATACATAAGCAAGGGAATATTGTATGATAAGAAAGGGAGATTTATACATGAAATTGCAAAAAAGGAAAAAAAAAACAAACATAAAACAGTGAATTTCATTGCATGGTTTACACCTAGATTTGCATCAGTTCAGTTCAGTCTCTCAGTCGTGTCAGACTCTTTGCGACCCTATGGACTGCAGCATGCAGCTTCCCTGTCCATCACCAACTCCTGGAACTTGCTCAGACTCATGTCCACCCAGTCGGTGATGCCATCCAACCATTTCATGCTCTGTCATCCCCTTCTCCTCCTACCTTCAATCTTCCCCAGCATCAGGGTCTTTTCCAATGAGTCAGTTCTTCACATCAGATGGCCAAAGGATTGGAGTTTCAGCTTTAGCATCAGTCCTTCCAATGAATATTCAGGACTGATTTCCTTTAGAATGGACTGCTTGGATCCAAGAGTCTTCTCGAACACCACAGTTCAAAAGCATTGATTCTTCTGTGCTCAGCTTTCTTTATAGTCCAAATCTGACATCCATACATGACTACTGGAAAAACAAAAGCTTTGACTAGACGGACCTATGTTGGCAAAGTAATGTCTCTGCTTTTTAATATGCTGTCTAGTTTGGTCATAGCTTTTCTTTCAAGGAGCAAGCATCTTTTAATTTCATGGCTGCAGTCACCATCTGCAGTGATTTTGAAACCCAAGAAAATAAAGTCTGTCACTGTTTCCACTTTTTCCCCATCTATTTGCCATAAAGTGATGGGACCAGATGTCATGATCTTAGTTTTCTGAATGTTGAAAACTTTCCATGGAATTTGTACTCACTGAAATTCTGATAACAGAGAAATTTTTATATTTTTCCATGTTACCAACTTTTTCACTCTCCTTTTTCACTTTCATCAAAGGGCTTTCTGGCATAAGGGTGGTGTCATCTGCATATCTGAGTTTATTGATATTTCTCCTGGCAATCTTGATCCCAGTTTGTGCTTAATCCAGCCCATCATTTATCATGAGAAAGAAAAATACACAAAATACAATTTGAAAGTCAGTTTAATCCTCTTCAGTCTACAATTGTGTATTTGTTGTTTAAATTTTCTTAGTAAGTGAAGGCCTGGAATGATATTGGTGATGGACAAAAAATCGCACCTCTTTTGCACACGGGGATTTTTTTTTTTTAATATTTATTTAAAACTCAAGTTTGAAGGAGTATGGGCTAGCAGGATACATTTGAAATGAAAAACCTTTATACGATATTTAGGGCAGGCTTTTATCAGTTATATTACCCTTGGCTACACAGAAATACAGAATTTGGTACTAATAGGCAAAACCAATACATGTATGTGGTACATGGTCGTTGTTTAGTCACTAAATCATGTTTCACTCTTTTGTGACCCCATGGGCTATGGCCTACCAGGCTCCTCTGTCCTTAGTGTTTCCCAGGCAAGAATACTGGAGTGGGTTGCCATTTCCTTCTCCAGGGGATCTCCCCAACCCAGGGATCAAACCTGCATCTCCTGCATTGCAGGTGGGTTCTTTACCAGTGAGCCACTTGGGAAACCCTTTCCTGGCTGTAGCAGTCACAATTTATTTCTGTGATGTCTGATTGCCTTTTGAGTATATTTTTTATTTCTTCACATTTTCCCTCTTGCATAAGAGAGGGTAACTAGAGGGGGTCAGGGTGGGGAGAATTCCCTTCTTAGAGCTGAGATAATGTTCCAGTATTGTGCTCGGGAGGCCTCTGTCATGTGAAGTCTCTGGATTTGCTGACTCTTCCCTTCCCTGGGCAGAAGCAGGAGGGGACTTTCCTTGGATATTTATTAGGAGAAGCTGGTGGAACTCTTTAGGTAGACAGTCCAAGGTCCCCCAGAGACTGCAGCCTTAAGATTTTCTCACTGTTCCGCTATAGTCCACACTTAGACTCCAGCAATTTGTAAAAATTATAATAAAGTGTTCCTAACAGTTCTTGGAAGGAATGATGCTAAAGCTGAAACTCCAGTACTTTGGCCACTTCATGCGAAGAGTTGACTCATTGGAAAAGACTGATACTGGGAGGGATTGGGGGCAGGAGGAGAAGGGGACGACAGAGGATGAGATGGCTGAATGACTTCACTGACTCAATGGACGTGAGTCTGGGTGAACTCTGGGAGTTGGTGATGGACAGGGAGACCTGGTGTGCTGCGATTCATGGGGTCGCAAAGAGTCGGACACGACTGAGCGACCGAACTGAACTGAACTGAACAGTTCATGGCTCTAGTAGCTTCATTCTAGGTGAATAAATCTTGGTTGCTGTTTCTCTCAATAAAGAATCCTGATTATTTTGGAATGAAATCTTGAGAAGTAAGTGACTTGTGAGTTACTCATTGCAGCCAAAGTGATTCAACTAAATTAAACACTCCTTAAGTACTAGTAATGCCCGCTATTCATCTTAATATTGCTCAAAATACTTCATGTTGAGTTTCAGATTTAACAAGCTTTTGATATATATTTGATTGATTTGCTTGTTGAAATCAGTATTTGAAGATAACCAGGATTCCTGTTTAAAGCGGGTCTGTAGTGGTCACACAGGCAAGCTTTAATAATACTAGTATCATCTTTCATAACCCTAAGATGAATTACCCTTGCAATATCAGTATGACGTTGGCAAGGATTATTAGTTTCAGTTAATCAATGAGTTAGGCCAGAATTTGCACCTCAGTTTTACTAAGGTGCAAATTAAATGCTATTAAATTGTATTAAGAATGAATTGGCCATTTTAGCACATTTATTAATGAGGAGAATTTATGATAAAGCAACCAAAGTTATTTTCACTAAACCCTCGACATACACACATTTACAACTGTGTATGGTTTTAATCAAGTGGTTTATGCCATCTTATTTTATTCCTATCATTTTACTTCTGGGATTAAGCATTGCCTTATCTGCTTGCAATGTGGGAGACCTGGGTTCGATCCCTGGGTTGGGAAGATCCCCTGGAGAAGGAAATGGCAACCCACTCCAGTACTCTTGCCTGGAAAATCCCATGGACAGAGGAGCCTTGTAGGCTACAGTCCATGGGGTCGCAAAGAGTCGGACACGACTGGGCGACTTCACTTCACTTCGCTTCTATATATTTATATATATACATATATATATGTATATATGTATATTTGAAAATGAGAATGCATCTAACAAATCCGTATCACCTACTTATAATTTGATGAGTTCTGAGGCAACCACTTGCAGTCACATTAAAGCATATTTTTAAGAGAAAAGCTTAGCTGAACACTTACAGAAAATAAACTGAAGCAGGTGGTGGATTCTTACTCTCTGTTGACAGCTTTCAACACTTTACCCTAAGGACCAGTTTTCTGAAGAGGTTAACAGCTGTTATTACAGGAAATATTATATAATTCAGGACATATTCATGTGACCTTAAGGCATTATACACAAGGTCTAAGAGGTTACCCTGTTTCCTTATACAATATTAGTAATCATATTAAGTAATCTTCAATACATGCCACAGTAAATACCCAAATTTTTAAAAAGAGTGCAACTAAGGACTTGTTTGTTTCTACTTATGCTTTCTATTTTGTGCAATTATAAGCAATATTTCCTTCAGTTCAGTTCAGCCACTCAGTTATGACCAACTCTCTGTGTCCACATAAACTGCAGCACTCCAGGCCTCCCTGTCTATCACCAAATCCTGGAGTCCACACAACCTCATGTCCATTGAGTTGGTGATGCCATCCAACCATCTCATCCTCTGTCATCCCCTTCTCCTCCTGCCCTCAATCTTTCCTAGCATCAGGGTCTTTTCAAATGAGTCAGTTCTTCGCATCAGGTTGCCAAAGGATTGGAGTTTCAGCTTCAACATCAGTCCTTCCAATGAACACACAGGACTTATCTCCTTTAGGATAGACGGGTTGGCTCTCCTTTCAGTCCAAGGGACTCTTAAGAGTCTTCTCCAACACCACAGTTCAAAAGCGTCAATTCTTCTGTGCTCAGCTTTCTTCACAGTCCAACTCTCTCATCCATACATGACCACTGGAAAAACCATAGCCTTGACTAGACAGACCTTTGTCAGCAAAGTAATGTCTCTGCTTTTAAATAAGCTGTCTAGGTTGGGCATAACTTTCCTTCCAAGGAGCAAGCATCTTTTAATTTCATGGTTGCAGTCAGCATCTGCAGTGATTTTGGAGCCCCCCAAAATAAAGTCAGCCACTGTTTCCACTGTTTACCCATCTATTTCCCATGAAGTGATGGGACCAGATGCCATGATCTTAGTTTTCTGAATGTTGAGCTTTAAGCCAACTTTTTCACTCTCCTCTTTCACTTTCATCAAGAGGCTCTTTAGTTCTTTGCTTTCTGTCATCAGGGTGGTGTCATCTGCAAATCTGAGGTTATTGATATTTCTCCTGGCAATCTTGATTCCAGCTTGTACTTCATCCAGCCCAGTGTTTCTCATGATGTACTCTGCATATAAGTTAAATAAGTAGGGTGACAATACACAGCCTTGACGTACTCCTTTCCCATTTTGGAACCAGTCTGTTGTTCTATGTCCAGTTCTAACTGTTGCTTCCTGACCTGCATAGAGGTTTCTCAAGAGGCAGGTCAAGTGGTCTGATATTCCCATCTCTTTCAGAATTTCCCACAGTTTATTATGATCCACACAGTCAAAGGCTTTGGCATAGTCAATAAAGCAGAAATAGATGTTTTTCTGGAACTCTCTTGCTTTTTCGATGATCCAGCAGATGTTAGCAATTTGATCTCTGGTTCCTTTGCCTTTTCTAAATCCAGCTTGAACATCTGGAAGTTCACAGTTCACGTACTATTTATTAAAGCCTGGAGAATTTTGAGCATTACTTTACTAGCATGTGAGATGAGTGCAATTGTGCAGTAGTTTGAGCATTTGTTGGCATTGCCTTTCTTTGGGATTGGAATGAAAATTGACCTTTTCCAGTCCTGTGGCCACTGCTGAGTTTTCCAAGTATTTCCTTAGCAATGTATTAATACCCTTTTTGTGAAATTTATTTTAGCATTTGTTTGCAAATTTAAAATAATATTTTAAATATAAAATATTTTTAATACTTAAAATACAGATTACAAGTTTTTGCTATTTAGTTTTGTCATGGGAATAAGGGCAAACAGAAATATTAAAGCTCACTAGTGTTATTAAATCCACAATTTTTGCCATTTCATTGTGTAACTCCCATTGTAATGGAAGAAATCTACAGATTTCTCATAATCCAGGTGTATATTTACATGTTAATAATGCAGTAGAGTATGTTAACTGCATCTTGAGTTCTCCTCCCCAGTTTCTCTAGTTGTAATGGCATTAATAATGCATCTGTAATGAAGAGCTAACTCAGATTATGTGTTAAAAATGAATCAGAAATCTCACTGTGGTATCTGCATTTTGAAAAAAAAAAATCACAAAAGAACATAGCCCCTCCCAAATCCTTTCTTGTTATAAATTTGATTTTGTTCTGATGACCTCAGGCAATGTATTCAATAAGCCAATGTAATATGATTCAAATCTTATATTGAACTCAAATGCCTTTTGACTATAAACTCAAGCACAAATGTAATATGTATCAATCTCTACACCACTTGGGCTTTCCAGTTACACAAATGCTTTCTTTCTTTGTGATGAAATATTGTGTCCAAGTTAACTAAATTTTGGTCAAACAAGTTTTCTTATTTGAAAAGGTGATGTATGTGATGTTCTTGTATGTACAATGTGATGTTAATTGAGAGAAGTTATTCCTTAAATTACTTTCTTTTTCCACTATTTATGATTTTGCAGGTAGATATCACCCTCTATGTGTTTGCAATTTGTGCATATACCTAACTATTTTATCTGAAGGAAGTTTTATCATTTAAGTGAAAAGTTAATATCGATAAATAGGCTAAACAAGTAATATAAGAGGAGGAACACACATTATGAAAGCAAAATAGTTTTCAGTGACACATAGACTGGGTTCATTTTGCCTGATTAAAAGCATTTCAGAAGTTTTAAATGAGGAAAAGGATAATATTGCTGTTCATGAGCTCAGTTAATTGATGACAATATATTTTGGCAATGGATGTAAGAACTTTTTAAGTCCTTCAACATAAAGAATTTCATATCACCTGCAAGTATAGAGCAGCAGGAATTAGGAACTGCCAGTGATATTCTTTTGTAAATATATTTTACTTTAAACCTCTTCTAAAGGAGATTCTGCCTGGAGAATCCCAGGGACGGGGGAGCCTGGTGGGCTGCCGTCTATGAGGTTGCACAGAGTCGGACACGACTGAAGCGACTTAGCAGCAGCAGCAGCAGCAGCAGAGGAGATTCTACACTGAATTTCACACTAATCGTTGTCATACACCGTCTTAAGAGAGGCTTATGAGAAGATTAGAATATGTATCCACTAAACACGACTTGAAGTTATCTCAAAAGCCCTAAGAAAACCTGTTTGGAATGCCAAACTTCCATTTCATTACTTTTAATCTTGAAAATGGAAAGAAAAGAACGTTGTCAAGATGACCTCAAAGCCTTCCCTGTGTTGGGGCCAATGTTCAGTGTTCAGGACCCACAGAGCGTATTTCACAGCTGCTTTGGTGGCATCACTTACACTTCATTAGCACCGAGACCTGCTTAGCACACACTCTCCCACATAGCACTGACACCAGCCCTAGAAAGGAAAGAGAAAACCCAAATATTTTTACAGTAAAGATCATATATTTTTAGAAATATAAGTTGGCCTATATGTTATTTCACTAAATGGAATTCTAAAATAATCATTCTTTATATGTAAGGTAAAAACAGTTTATATCATCTCTATGGAGAAATCTGTGATATAACTTATAAATAAAACTTAAGGTTATACATAATCCCAAAGTTAGAGTAGATTTATTCTGCACATTTAAATATTATCTTAAAAACAGTTCACAAAGTCATTAGAATATGCATATTCCCTTATATTGGCATGACGTCAAAGATTCCAGTTTTAATGATCTTGTGATGAAATTCTCCTTAAAAATATTTAATGAAATATTTAATTTTTTATAGATTCAGTAGAGTAGTACCAAATGTACACAAGTATCCAACACGATTGATATTTGTAGATGCTTGATATGCTGTATCATATGTAAGCCTGTGATATTTTATATAATATTTGTAACTATATTATATTTATAACCTAGTTTCTGATTAGTTACATATTAAATATATTTTAATATATGTGCAAATAATGCATACATATAAAGTTTTATTTTGTTACTGCTGCTTCTTAATTTGGATCATGCAAAGGATCATGTAACACGTTTACAATACTTTGGAAAAGGAAATGGCAACCCACTCCAGTATTCTTGTCTGGAGAATCCCATGGACAGGGGAATCCTGGTGAGCTTCAGTGCATGGGGTCATGGGGAGTCGGACACGACTGAGCAACTTAACACACGTGCACATTTACAATACTGAAAACACTTTAGCTAAATTATAGACTTTCATATTTGACCTAGGAAGTGATCAGCTTTGTAAGAGATACTAGGTTGTGGAAAATACGTAAGTAACAATATAATGGGAAGGGAACAGTGTGGAAAAGGGTACCAAGACAAGAAGCATCTCTGAGTTTGTAAGGAAAATGTGCAGTCTGTCACTCTTTAGTATAAATTAGTTTGTGAGCAGTGGCCAGAAATGACATTGAGGAAGATGACAGAGGCACTTGCATGTTGGCCAAGTTCAATGTTACAGGTATAGAAGTGACCCAAGGCTTTTTTAAGGATCAAAAGCCCGGCTTATATATTAAGGACCGGATCCCCAAAGTAGAGAATGCTTGGAGTTGAGGAAGCCGATTTGAAGTTTAGAACATGCAGGTCGGGAATGCTGAAGCCCTGCCTTCGAGGAGTGGCAGTGATAACAAGAGAAAGGGACAGCTTTGGGACTGATGGCATAAAAGCTGGGAACCCGTGATTAACTGGATATGGATGAATGAATGATACGATAGGAACATTCTCAGTTTTCTGGCTTTGGTACCTGGTGAACAGGCCATAAATGAATTTGGGAACAATCTAGAAGAGGAGTAATATGATGAATTTATATTCTGAGCGAAATATGATGAATTCAGGTTTTGACATAATGCATTTTAGATGTCCACTGGATAATCCAAGTGGAAATGCTTGGTGGGAAGATTTATACATGCACCTGAATCTTTGAGGTCATAGCACAGAGATCATGGCTGGAGATTTTGATGTAATAAAGATAAGAGAGTGGATACAACTGCCTAGATCCAAATATGTTTACATAAGGAGAGCAGGGGATAAGTGAAATGCAGCCAAAGGATTCTAAAACTCATTGTGAAGAAAATAAAGGAAACCAGTGAGGCAGAACATTTCAGGAAAGAGACCTATAATGATAATCAAAGGTTTTGGAACTTTCATTATGCAAAGAGTAGTTAAAAGCATCAAATATTTTCAGTTAGCTAAAAAATTTATAGAAGCCGAGGACACAGACAACTTCACTTCTGACGTTTGTTTTTTCAAATGGTTCGGTGTGAGTTGAAGACACGAGGCAAAGGTCTGGACAGTGGCTCAGAATTGAGGGCATTCTTACAGTGAGGGTCATCAATTCTGTCAAAAATCACGGCTAAGAAAGGAAAGAAAGATATGCAGTGGGATTGATGGTGAGAAGCATGGCCAAGGAATTTTTTTTTTTTTTAATGGAGTATAATTGCTTTACGATGTTATGTTCGCATCTGCTATACAACAGTGTGAGTCAGCTGTACGTACACATAGGTCTCTTCCCAGCTGGACCTCCCCACCATCACCTCACCCATCAGTCATCACAGAGCCCCACGTTGAGGTCCCCGTGCTATATAACAGTTTCCCACTAGCTATCTGTTACACACGTGGGAGAGTATATGTGTCAATGCTAAAGGATTTTCCCCCCTTATTTCTTCTATCATGAAGTGAAGAAGTGAGGTTGCTTCAGTCGTGTCCAACTCTTTGCGGCCCCATGGACTGTAACTCCTCTGTCCATGAAGAATTTCCCAGGCAAGAATCCTGGAGTGGGTTGCCATTTCCTTCTCCAGAGGATCTTCCCAACCCAGGGATCAAACCTGGGTCTCCTGCATTGCAGGCAGACTCTTTACTTTCTGAGCCATGAGGGAATTCTCCTGGCATGGGGCAGACTTAAATAGAGTAATGTGAAATAATCATTCAGTTCAGTTCAGTTCAGTCACTCAGTCATGTCCGACTCTTTGTGACCCCATGGACTGCAGTACGCCAGGCCTCCTTGTCCTTCACCATCTCCTGGAGCTTGCTTAATCTCATGTCCATCGAGTCGGTGATGCCAGCCAACCATCTCATCCTCTGTCGTCACCTTCTCCTCCTGCCTTCAATCTTTCCCAACATCAGGGTTTATTCCAATGAGATTATTTCTAAAGAAATAATCATTAGGAAAAGTGGTTTAAGAAAATAGGAAACAAACTCCACAGAAAAGAAAGAAATGCCCACCTTGTGGGGGCTGATATTGACTGGAAAGAGAGCCGCTTCATCAACTGGAAATGAAAAAAAGGAGGAGGGATGCTGGTTTCTGATGGGTGGAAGTGGGAAGTGGAGACAGTTCATGCCTGAGCCTCCAGTTCCCTCTATAAAGGAGGAAGAGAGGTGCTCTCTTTAGACAGGAGCCATCAGCAAAATAGACTAGTCACTGAGGATAAATGGAAATTTAACTGGAAAAAAAAAAGCAAATGAGAGGATTGCTGGATGACTGTATGTCTTGTGACTTTGGGGGTAAAAAGTGAAAGTGTTGTTTGCCCAGTCGTGTCTGACTCTTTGTGACCCCATGGACAGTAGCCCGCCAGTCTCCTCTGTCCATGGGATTCTCCAGGCAAGAATACTAGAGTGGGTTGCCATTCCCTTCTCCTGGGGATATCAGGAGTGCAGAAAAGAGAAAATGAGTGGAAATAATGACTTTCTACTTTTAGATTTTGAATTGACAACACATACGCTTAATTAGGTCTCTTCTCTGTAGTTCCAAAGGTGAGATTCAGAACCACTGGATGGAAATTATGTTGATTCAAGTTTAAGTGTGGAGATGAAACTTCTATCATATATGTAATTTATTTGTATGCCTGTTTCTTCCTTGTTACTATTAAGACCTGAAGGATTAAGGATGAGTCTTATTTATATTTTGTTTTAATAATACTTATTACAGAATCTTACATAAGCTGTTGTTTAATCGTTAGGTCCTATCTGACTCTTTTGTGACCCCATGGACTGTAGCCAGCCAGGCTCCTTTGTCCATGGGATTTCCCAGGCAAGACTACTGGATTCTTGGGATTTCCATTTCCTCCTTTAGGGATCTTCCTGACGCAGGGGTTGAATCCATGTTTCCTGCTTGGTCGGCAGATTATTTACCACTGAGCCACCTGCGAAGCCCTCAGTCATCTTACATATAGTAGATCCTAAGTAAATATTTCTTCTCTTAAGCCGACCGATGCCCTATTCTATACCCATTACGTACAGGTGGGGTACTTAATAAAATAAATTCAATTGAAGAGCACTCTAAATTTTATTTTGGTTGTGGCAGAAGGAAGAATAAAATCCCAGTGGCATTCAGACTGATGTAAGAATAAAACATTTTCCATGAAGGTAATTTCACTGAGGTATTCGGCCACATAAGCACACACACAACTGCGGGGGATACGTTTGCTAGCAATGCTTAGGTCAAGAGCGTTCGGTGTTCTGAGTGAGTGCCTGTCTTTGGCTTCACGCTCAGCTCTACACTAAAATATGAGGCTACTTGATTTGCCCCCTTCATCATTACTGGAGGACAGACTTGAGTATCGGAAAAAGCCTGGTGTTTAGAATGAGGTAATTACAGTTGCACCCTAGATTCCATGTTTACCAAATATGTGATTTTAAACAAAGCAGCAGATATCTTCAGGACTCAGTTTTGTTGTCCATTCAATGACCACCATGATACACTTCTCTTACAATTCTTCTTGGAGTAAAATGAGACAATGCATGTGAAACCACTGGGGCCAGCATCCGGCTCGTGACCTGCATTCCGTCCATGTCATCTGGGGACACTAGAATAAACGACCAACTAACCCACGCAGCTTCAGGTTCAGATGTGTGTGGCAGAGGCCTCCGCCACATTGTTAGGCAATTATCCTCCAGCAATAATTACAAAACCCCAACAGGACGCTGGGCAAGTGGCTTAAGGTATAGATGCGTTTTGGAATATAAACCAGTACTTAAAAATGTATGATTCCTTTCCTCTTTTCCTGTAATACGTATGAACGTTTTTTCGAGTTTTATTGAATAATTTGCTCTGATATTTGCAATATAGATTACATTTTCCCTCGAGGCCATTAACTTAGAGACATGTTATGAATACTTTATAGTCAATTTATCCTTTTCTTTTTAGTGCCTTAATGCATTTTTTTCCATCAATAGTCACTTTATGTATTTTAGCGATTATCTAAACATGTTCTTTTACATAAGTTTTTCAAGTGCACTTGAATTATCAGTGTCGTTTACTTAGAATGTTTGTAATTTTCCTTCCTTAATATATGTTTCAAATGAAGCCTTTTGAGAACTGTGGCCATTCTAATCTCTCAAACATTCCCCGTTTGGATCATGGATGTTAAATGTCACTCTGACTTACTTTTATGATATATCATGCTCTACACAGTTCATTCTCAGAAGTTTCATGGCGTGGTTTTCACAGTTCTGTTTTACACTTCAGAACACAACATAACCACTCCTTATCCTCCATCGGCGACTGTGCTCAAAAACTCCCTCGTTTCCACTCTATTAGGCAACAAAGTGAACAGAAGGAAAATCTGACCCGGGTTTCTTTTAATAATAAGATGACATTTCTAATGCGTTGAGAAATGGCTTATTCTCTTTTATGAACCAAGTGCTCCAAGTATTTCTTCTGTCTGGAATGAAAACACGTTTCTGTCAAAATTTTCACATATACCAGTCTGATATGCAAAAAATAAGGCAGATTTACTAAATTAAACAATTCATCTGAAAATTTAATGAAGTGCTGATGAGAGTTGTTCAAATGATCACCTGCTTCTGCATCAAGCCACTGATTATATTTTAAGCCACAGTCTTTTATTTCCATATTTTTGAGAAACTCCTTTTTTTTTTTTTTTTTTTTTACATAATACAGGATTTATTAAATAGTTTGTCACTCAAACGTGACTGTTTGGTTCAGTCTAGATTTCATGCATATGAAATCATCTCAACTATGCAATACACTAACTTTTTAAAGTCCATAGTTCTTGAATTCCTGTTTTAATTAATGCCTCATGATTCTTATCCATAGAATAAATACTTTTCCTATGTAGCAGTATAAAACATGGGTGGAATTTACAATGCAAATTTGAATATACTTCTCTATTTTAAAGGTAAGTGCTAATCAATCATGAAAGAAAATCTCTTTAGAGTTTTCCAAATATCATGCATTAATCTACTCAAATTATTTCTTTCCTGTCTACCTACAGTAGCTGAGAGCTTACCTGATTATATTTAATTAATTTAAAACTCTTTGTTCATTCTCTACATAATTATTTCTATAAACATTTCTTAATCTACATTCAGAAGATGAGAGAGGAATATGATTTTCATATGCTTGATTTCCTGCACTTGATTTGGGAAGAAACAATGAAATTCATTCTTCACTGATTTTTCAAACACCTTTTTCCAGCTGGGATTATTTCAGAAGAAGACAGTACTTTCAAAGAAGTATCAGGAGGACTGCTACTCAAGCAGAGTTAGTAGTTACATGGCTGATGGTGAACAGCCATGTAAAAATAAAATGAGGATATAGCACTTACCTCACTGGGGTATTCTGATAGCTTAAGAAGAAAATGCATGTGGGATACCTATGATCCAGGAATATGATATTGAATAGCCACTACATTACTATTTTGTAAACCACATGTATACATTAGAATAGGGAAATATTTAAGTCTTCCATGAACTTGAGAAGTCCTTTAACTGGCCTAGGAAAGCCAATGTGTGTGTGAATGCTTAGTTGCTTAACCAGTTATGTCTAACTCTTTGCGACCCCATAGGCTGTAGCCTGCCAGGCTCCTCTGTCCATCGGAGTCCCCAGGAAAGGATACTAGAGTGGGTAGCCATTTCCTCCTCCAGGGGATCTTTATAACCCAAGGATCCCAACCTGTATCTCTTGCATCTCCTGCATTGGTAGGTGGATTCTTTACCACTAGCGCCACCTGGGAAGCCCAGGGAAGCCAGTGAAACCCACTAAGTATAGAGAAACCAGAACATTGGATAAAACAGAAAGTTATTGTGGTGAGCTGAATAATAGCCCCTGAAGATGTCTGAGTCTTAATCCCCAGAACCTGTAACTATGTTATCATGATTGTAAAAGGGAATTTGCAGATGTGAGGATCTGTAAATTTGGATTCCTGAAAAGTATTGATTACCCTGGATTATCCAGGTGGGCCTGGTATAATCAGAAAAGCCAGGAGAAGAGGTAGCGTGATCAGGTTGGTAACAGGAGATGTGATGATGGATGCAAAACATTGGAGCTTAACCTGAGGAAAGGGTCACGCATGGGTGGAGGCAGCAGCCCTTAGATCTGAAAAAGGCAAGTAAACAGATCCTCCCCCCGGAACCTCCAGAGGGGTGTCCTGCTGGCACCCTTAGCCCAACAAACCATGACTTTTGTCTTCTACCACTAGAACTGTCTGATAACAAACCTGTGTTGTTTTAAAGCTAGTCAGCATATTCAAAAGCAGAGACATGACTTTGCTGACAAAGGTCTGTCTAGTCAAAGCTATGGTTTTTCCAGTAGTCATGTATGGATGTGAGAGTTGGACCATAAAGAAGGCTGAGTGCTAAAGAATTGATGCCTTTGAACTGTGTTGCTGGAGAAGACTCTTGAGAGTCCCTTGAGATCAAACCAGTCCATCCTAAAAGAAATAAACCCTCAATATTCATTGGAAGGACTGATGCTGAAGTTACAATACTTTGGCCACCTGATGAGAACAGCTAACTCATTGGAAAAGACCTTGATGCTGGGAAAGACTGAGGGCAGGAAGAGAAGGGGGTGACAGAGGATGAGATAGTTGGATGACATCACTGACTCAATGGGCATGAGTTGAGCAAACTCCAGGAGATTTTGAAGGACAGGAAAGCCTTGTGTGCTGCAGTCCATGGATCTAAAGAGACCTGACTTAGTGAGTGAAAAACAACAACAAAGTTTGTGATAATTTGCTGCAGCAGAAACAGAAAATTAATACAGCTCTTTAAAAATATCTCTCATTACAGTCTGGGAGCACTAAGACCAATCCTTGGAAAAGAATGAAATATACAAAAATTGTTTTCATAAAGTCCATGCAGAAAAATCCGTTCATAATTTAAAGAAGAGTTTGTGTTTCCTCATCATATCTTATTATTTCATGTAAAATCATAATTGAAAAAATTCATACATATTGTACCTATTCTAATTAAAGTCTGTTACTAACCAGAAAAATTGGTTTTCAGAATCTAGAATTAGCTATATTTGTTTTGGCTTTAACCAAATAATAATAATAAAACTACTTTTAGAATTTTTGAAAAGACTATAGGACTTTTACTGATTCTAACATTAATGTTAAAATAAAAAATCCAAGTCACATTAAATATTGTAAGTGGAATTGATAAATTTTCATGAAATCAACAGATGATAGTAATTTAGTAATGTATTGTTGAATTTTAAAATCGAACTCTTCCTGTGAGCTTTTCAATTCTAAGCAAGGACAGTGTATAACCTTGATATGAAGAGTAAAGGCTAATAACTGTTGGGTATTTTATTTTTAATAAAATCCTGTTGTTACTAGTTATTTATGACCAGCAGTGAAAGTTTGGAGATCATATGGGGGACTTTGCCAACTTAAACTGTGAGTCTCATGTTGACTTTCCAATGCTTATGTTAGAAACATCTAGTGCATTTTCCTCCTCTCTTGCTAAAAGCTTGGCTTCTGATAGACTACTGATATCATACTTTACATTATAAAAATTCTTCAATACTTGTACATGTATTTAGAAAGGCAAGATGCATTATGAGAGACAATAATACATCTAGAGTTCTTGATAGAGAAAATATATATTCACAACATTCGTGTATTCAGTCAGTTCAGTCGCTTAATGGTGTCTGACTCTTTGAGACCCCGTGGACTGCAGCACGCCAGGCTTCCCCGTCCATCACCAAATCCTAGAGCTTGCTCAAACTCATGTCCATCAGGTTGCTGATGCCCTCCAACCATCTCATCCTCTGTTGTCCCCATCTCGTCCCACTTTCAATCTTTCCCAGCATCAGGGTCTTTTCAAATGAGTCAGTTCTTTGCATCAGGTGGCCAAAGTATAGGAGCTTCAGCTTCCATATCAGTCCTTCCAATGAATATTCAGGACTGATTTCCTTTAGGGTTGACTGTTTTGATCTCCTTCCAGTCCAAGGGACTCTCACGAATCTTCCCTGATTTCCAGTTCAAAAACATCAATTCTTCAGCGCTCAGTTTTCTTTAATAGTCCAACTCTCACATCCATACATGACCACTGGAAAAACCATAGCTCTGACTAGATGGACATTTGTTGGCAAAGTAGTGTCTCTGCTTTTAAACATATTGTCTAGGTTGGTCACAGCTTTTCTTCCAAGGAGCAAGTGTCTCTAAATTTCATGGCTGCAGTCACTATCTGCAGTGATTTGGGAGCCCAGGAAAACAAAGTCGGTCACTGTGACCATGACCATCTATTTAGTAATGTGTTGTTGAGCTTTAAAATCGAGCTCTCCCTGTGAGGTTTTCAATTCTAAGCAAAGACAATGTATAACCTTGATATGAAGAGTAAAGAGTAATAACTGTCGGGTATTTTATTTTTAATAAATTGTTACTGTTGTCACTAGTTATTTGGGACCCATGAAGTGATGGGACCAGATGCCATGATCTTAGTTTTCTGAATGTTGAGTTTTAAGCCTACTTTTTCACTCTCTTTCACTTTCATCAAGAGGCTCTTTTATTCTTCTTTGCTTTCTATCATAAGGGTGGTGTTATCTGCATGTCTGGGGTTATTGATATTTCTCCCGGCAATCTTGATTCCAGCTTGTGCTTCCTCCAGTTCAGCATTACTCATGATGTACTCTGCATATAAGCTAAATGAGCAGAGTGACAATATACAGCCTTGAAGTACTCCTTCCCCAATTTGGAACCAGTCTGTTGTTCAATGTCCAGTTCTAACTGTTGCTTCTTGACCTGCATACAGATTTCTCAGGAGGCAAGTAAGGTGGTCTGGTATTCCCATCTCTTGGAGAATTTTTCACAGTCTGTTGTGATCTACACAGTCAAAGGCTTTGGCATAATCAATGAAGCAGGAGTAGATGTTTTTCTGGAATTCTTTTGCCTTTCCAATGATCCAACAGATTATTGATGGCAAATGATCCATCAATTGATAATTTGATGTTTGGTTCCTCTGCCTTTTCTAAATCCAGCTTGAACATCTGAAAGTTCATGGCACATGTATTGGTGAAGCCTGGCTTGGAGAATTTTGAGCATTGCTTTGCTAGTGTGTGAGATGAGTGCAATTGTGCAGTAGTTTGAACATTCTTTGGCATTGCCCTTCTTTGGGATTGGAATGAAAACTGACCTTTTCCAGTCCTGTGACCACTGCTGAGTTTTCCAAATTTGCTGGCATATTTGGTGCAACACTTTAACAACATCATTTTTTTAGGATTTGAAAGAGCTCAACTGGAATTCTGTCCCTTGCACTAGCTTTGTTCATAGTGATGCTTCCTAAGGCCCACTTGACTTGGATGTCTTTACAGGATGACTTGACAGGATGTCTTGCTCTAGGTGAGTGATGGCACCATCATGGTTATCTGGGTCATGAAGATCTTTTTTGTACAGTTCTTCTGTGTGTTCTTGCCACCTTTTCTTAATATCTTCTGCTTCTGTTAGGCCCATACCATTTCTGTTCTTTATTGTGCCCATCTTTGCACAAAATGTTCCCTTGGTATCTCATTTTCTTGAAGAGATCTCTAGTCTTTCCCATTCTATCATTTTTTTTTTTTTTCTATTTCTTTGTGTTGATCATTGAGGAAGGCTTTCTTTTCTCTCCTTTCTGCTCTTTGGAACTCTGCATTCAAATGGGTATATCTTTATTTTTCTCCTTTGCCTTTAGCTTATCTTTTTTTCTCAGCTATTTGTAAGGCCTCTTCAGACAGCCATTTTGCCTTTTTGCATTACTTTTTCTTAGGGATGGTTTTGACCACCACCTCCCTAACCATGTTATGAATCTCCATCCATAGTTCTTTAGGCACTCTCTCTATCAGATCTAATCCCTTGAATCTATTTCTCACTTCCACTGTATAATCATAAGGAATTTTATTTAGGTCATACCTGAATGATCTAGTGGTTTTCCCTACTTTCTCAATTTAAAGTCTCAATTTGGCAATAAGGAGTTCATGATCTGAGCCACAGTCAGCTCCTGGTCTTGTTTTTGCTGACTGTATAGAGCTTCTCCATCTTTGGCTGCAAAGAATATAATCAATCTGATTTCGGTGTTGACCATCTGGTGATGTCCATGTGTAGAGTCTTCTCCTGTGTTGTTGTAACAAGGTGTTTGCTATGACTAGTGTGTTCTCTTGGCAAAACTGTTAGCCTTTGCCCTACTTCATTTTGTACTCCAAGGCCAAATTTACCTGTTACTCCAGGTGTTTCTTAACTTCCTACTTTTGCATTCCAGTCCCCTGTGATGAAAAGGACATCTTTTTTCAGTGTTAGTTTTAGACGGTCTTATAGGTCTTCATAGAACCATTCAACTTCAGCTTCTTCAGCATTACTGGTCAGGACCTAGAGTTGGATTACTGTGATATTGAATGGTTGCCTTGGAAACAAACAGATAATTCTTTAATTTTTGAGATTGCACCCAAGTACTGCATTTAGGACACTTTTTTTGACTATGAGGGCTACTCTGTTTCTTCTAAAGAATTCTTGCCCATAGTAGTAGATATAATGGTCATCTGAATTAAATTCGCCCATTCCAGTCCATTTTAGTTCACTGATTCCTAAAATGTCAATGTTCACTCTTGCCATATCCTGCTTGACCACTTCCTATTTAACTTGATTCATGGACCTAACATTCCGGGATCCTAGGCAGTATTGCTCTTTACAGCATTGGAGTTTACTTCCGTCACCAGTCACATCCACAACTGGGCATTGTTTTCACTTCGGCTCCATCTCTTCATTCTTTCTGGAGTTATTTCTCCACTGATCTCCAGTAGCATATTAGGCACCTACCAACCTGGGGAGTTCATCTTTCAGTGTCATATCTTTTTGCCTTTTTGTACTGTTCATGAGTTTTCAAGGCAAGAATACTGAAGTGGTTTGCCATTCCCTTCTCCAGTGGACCACATTTTGTCAGACCCCTCCACCATGACCTGTCTGTCTTGGGTGGCCCAACAGGGCATGGCTCAAAGTTTCATTGAATTAGACAAGGTTGTGGGCCATGCAATTAGTTTGACTAGTTTCAGTGATTGTGGTTTTCATTCTGTCAGCCCTCTGAAGGATAAGGATAAAAGGCTTCCTGATGAGATAGGCTGACTGATGGGTAAACTGGGTCTTATTCTGATGGGTGGGACCATGCTCAGTAAATCTTTCATCCAATTTTCTGTTGATGGGTTGTGTTCCCTCCCTGTTGTTTGACCTGAAACCAAACTATGGTGGAGGTAATGAAGATAGTTACCTTCAAAAGGTCTGTGTATTAATTAATTAATTCATTCATGTATTTATAGTATGAATAGTGGGGGCACTGTTGTGTACCAGGCTCAGGGCCTGCCAGTAAAATGTGTTAGTGAAAAAGTTAAAAATAAATTTCATGTCAATATTAATGTACAATTAATTTGCTCTTGAAAGACTTATGTGAATGTGAAGTTACATATTTTATTTTGTCTTTCTATTTCTAGATTGGTAAGAATCTATTTGTAGGAAAAATTGGCATCTCAGTGTCTGTAGATAGATGACTATTATCTACTTAACTTTTAAGTTAAAAGTTAAAAGACAAAGGATAGAGGGATGTGATGGATTTAACTAGAAGTCATTAATCATGGGTTATAAAATAACTATGGAAATTTTATAATCTTGAAGACATTATATGGCCAAATAGCTTTGAAATAAGATTTTCAAGATTAATTTGCAAAACATTAGTCAGTACAAATCAATTGTTATCCATTAATGCAATCCACATATTCCACGTTTGTTTCACATTAACTAACTTTCAAAATGTATGTGATGGAGGAGTGGAACTGGGGCTATGTTGTAACTGACAAGGAAATAGAAATGAAAGGGCAATGTAGACTGTACGAAAGTTGAGTTAGGATTTCTGGCTTCCTGGGATGTAGAAAGCTGAAAACAGCCAAGTTCCATCCTGTCAACTATAAATCGGCACTTTACATCTGCCTCTACAAAGACTACGTCGTGTGCTGCTGCAGCTGCTGGTTTTCAGTACCCTCTGAAAGGAGTTCAGAGCCGAGATCAGGAATGAGGCACTCTGTGCTCTGAGAAAAACAGGCAGAACAGGTCTTCACATAGTTAGATGTTTTCTGGAATCAGTTTTATAGTTCTTGTATCTTCTTATATCTAGAAAAGCACTAATATCCTTCATGGTGACTAGCAGAAACCTTCTGCAAAAAAAAAAAAAAGATACATGCTTGAATGCATATGTTCCCCCTTCACCAAAATCACACATATACTGACCTCTCAGAGCGGTTTCCCAGAGCTATCTGAAGTGTTGTTTCTCTGGCTATAATCCTTATTTGATCCAAATAAAACTGGATTCACAACTCTCATGTGCATTTTTTTTTAAGTGGGGACAATCCTTACAGTAAAAAAGACCCAGACTAACATAGAATTGATGATTTTTTCAAACCTATATGATAGCTGAAATTGCAAAGGAAAAAACAGGAAGAAAATCTGAGAGTCATGCTGCCTGTACGGAGCAGGGAGACTTGAACAGCTGTTTACCAATTATCAATGCAAGAGGGTGCCAGTGACCAGAGCTCAGCTACAAGAGTTGACGCACCGGGCAAGGCTGAGTGTGGCTGGAGGAACACCACAAAATCCCTGGGGTAAGAGACGTTTGAGGAGCCTGCGCACACTCTTTCTCACCAGGCGGTCCCAGATAAGATCAAAGAGCACTGATGCTGAGTTCTGGGCATGGGAAGTACACTCATGTGTGAGAAACGGGAAACTCCATCTCCTAGACCTTCCTTTCTCCTCTTGTATGTTCATACTGGACAGAAGCCTTCATTTGTGGAGAGTAGGCTGAAAGGGCAAAGCCGCTAACCCTTGGGCTGGAGTAGATAATCACTGCAGGTGGGGACGAGAAACAAGGAACTCTGCTCCTGGAAGAGCAGCAGCAGTAAGTCCCGAGCCCACAGAGACAGCCTGGGGAGGAGCAGGAGAATGGAGGAGGTCTCCGCCCCGTGGTCAGGGCACCATGCACGCCTTTAGCAGAGCCTTGATCAGAGCAGAGCCTGGGACCTTCTACAACCCTTCATAAGCTGAGAAGTTTCAAAGAGCAAGTAACAGTAGAACACCGCTGAGAGGAGGCCGGCAGAGGAACAGGCGCTTGAAGTGAGACCCACTCATGGTCCAACACAAAGAAGGCCTTAAAGCTCGGAATCAAACGGAGCTGGTTCTGTCAGACCATACTCCTGGGGTGTCCTGGACTGCGGAGCCTTCGCTGCGCTGTTGGTCACCATAGCAACAATAAATCACAGACACAACCCAGCTCCTACAGGATTAACACAACCCCCTACACTGAAAGGTCTCGCAGAAGGAAAGGAATGCCGTTTCCATGCGTATATGGTTATCATTTAAGTACTAAGAAGGGTGACATTTCCTTATGGATCACCAGTAATGAACTGGATTTTGTCCTCTGTACTTAAACTTAGAAACGATATACCATAACATAACAACACTGAGTGTGTTCACATGATTATTTATACAACATGTTTCTTCTAAATAGTTTTAACTGCAAAGACCTATAAACACTCCAGTATGACATGATCTTGGTCTTGAGTAATGGTAATAGGTCTTGATGGTAATAGTTTCATCAAATATTTGAAAATTAGTCACTATATTAGCAAGTTTTGGTACATTCTTTGTGTGTGGCTGGTTAATTTTCACCTTCCTTTATTGTTTTTATCATTGTATAATCTTAATTTTTAAAAATTTTTACTGGAGTATAGTTGATCTACATGTTGCATTAGTTTCAGATGTACAGCACAGTGACTCAGTTATACATGTACATCCACTCTTTCTTAGATTCTTTTCCCAGGTAGGCCATCATAAAGTACTGAGTGCATCATCCCTGTACTGCTCAGTAGGTCTTATTAGTTATATATGTTATACGTAATAGTGTATATTTGTCAAACTTGATCTCTCAATTTATCCCTCTCCACTTTCCCCGCATGTCAGGAAGCTCTCCTGGAGGAGGAAATGGCAACCCGCTCCAATATTCTTGCGTGGGAAATCCCATGGACAGAGGAGCTTGGCATACTACAGTCCATGGGTTCACAAAAGAGATGGACACGACTTAGCAACTAAACAACAACAACCATCCTCCCTGGTAACCATTAGTTTGTTTTCTAGATCTGGGATTCTATTTCTGTTTTGTAGATAAGTTCATTTATCAGTATAATTTATTCTTACCAACAATGGGCAAGGTTAACCTACAGAGGCCTTTGCCAGGCTGTGAAAGTGAAAGTCGCTCAGTTGTGTCCAACTTTTTGCAACCCCATGGGCTATACAGTCCATGGGATTCTCCAGGCCAGAATACCGGAGTGGATAGCCTTTCCCTTTTCCAGGGGATCTCCCCAACCCAGGGATTGAACCCAGGTCTCCTGCATTGCAGGAGGATTCTTTACCAGTTAAGCCCCAAGGGAAACCCTTGCCAGACTGTAAGTAATATTAATTAGTGTTTTTTTTTAATGGACAGTGTAGTTATTTTTAATGCCCGGCCAAGTCCTCTCAGGTCCTATCTGGAGACAACTTGCAGCTTTGTTATGCAGTTTTCTTAAATGCCCTGGCTTCCTTCCTCAAGCAGGTTGCCTCTCCCCTAAGGGCATCAGTCTAGAGCTGAAGTGTCAATGAATTAGTGCCTCTAGTTCAGTTTAGTTTGGAGAAGGCACTGGCAACCCACTCCAGTACTCTTGCCTGGAAACTCCCATGGACCAAGGAGCCTGGTAGGCTGTAGTCCATGGGGTCGCTAAGAGTCGGACACGACTAAGCGACTTCACTTTCACTTTTCACTTTCACGCATTGGAGAAGGAAATGGCAACCCACTCCAGTGTTCTTGCCTGGAGAATCCCAGGGACGGAGGAGCCTGGTGGGCTGCCGTCTATGGGGTCGTGCAGAGTTGGACACGACTGACGTGACTTAGCAGCAGCAGCAGCAGCAGTTCAGTTCAGTTCAGTTCAGTTGCTGAGTCGTCTCTGACTCTTCTCGACCCCATGGACCATAGCACACCAGGCCTCCCTGTCCATCACCAACTCCCAGAGTCTACTCAAACTCATATCCATTGAGCCGGTGATGCCATCCAACCATCTCATCCTCTGTCGCCCCCTTCTCCTCCTGCCTTCAAATTTTCCTAGCATCAGGGTCTTTTCAAATGAGTCAGTTCTTCACACCTGGTGGCCAAAGTATTGGAGTTTCAGTTTCAACATCAGTCCTTCCAATGAACACTCAAGACAGATCTCCTTTAGGTATCAACCATCAACTAATGAGGGAGGGACAAGAGTGGGTGGATGACTAGCCAATTGTCTTTTATATTTATGGTCCAATCTAGAGTTGTATTTCATACAGTCTCTCAGCCGCCAGCAGTAACCTGTTCATTGACCTCAGCCTTCTTGACATACCTGCTTTCTCTGTTTTACCTCCCATTCTTTCACCTTGCTCCCCGGGATCGTCTGTCAAATAGCCTAGTTGCACCAAAAACGTTTTTTTTTTTTTTCTTTTTCAGTATCATCTTTGGGGAAAACTCAAATGAAGACAGACATCAATTACACAAGTTTGTGTGCATATGTGTTGATTCATATCATCAATATGCATGTGTGCTCAGTCAATTCAGTCATTTCAGTCGATTCAGTCTGACTTTTCGACCCTATGGACTGTAGCCCTCCAGGCTCCTCTGTCCATGGGATTCTTCAGGCAAGAATACTGGAATGGGTTGCCATGCCCTCCTCCAGGGGATCTTCTTGACCCAGGGATCGAACCTGCATCTCTTACATCTCCTGCATTGGCAGGCAGGTTCTTTACCACTAGTGCCATTTAAAACTGGAGTGGAAGGAAAGGAGATTGCATTGCAAGTGTATGCCTTTCCTAGATAACAAACCGCTGCAAACTTCATGGCTTAAAAGAGTTGAAGTTTATTGTCTCACAGTTCCAAGGGCTGGAAATCTGAATCCAGTTGTCTGCAGGGCCAGCATTCCCTGAAGGCTCTGGAGGAGGAGCCCTTCTTGCCTTTTCCTAGCTTCTTCTGGCTGCCTTGGCAGTCTTTGGCTTCTCTTGACTTGGAGACGCACCATGTCTCTGCCTCCTTCATCACATGGTTCTCTCTCTGTGCGTCTGTGTCTCTGTATTTCTCCAAGCTTTTTCAGAAAGACCACAGTCATAGAATTCAGGGGTCCCCTCGAACCCAGTCTGACTTTATCTTTGTTGCTATTGTTTAGTCACTCAGTCGTGTCTGACTCTTTGCGACCCCATGGACTGCCACACACCAGGCTTCCCTGTCCACTATCTCCTGGAGTTGGCTCAAACTCATGTCTGTTGATCATTACATAAGGAAAAAGAACTATTTCCATATGAAGTCACAATTACTGGTACTGAGGCTTAGGACATCATCTTTTTGGAGCACATGATTCAACCCACAAAAATATGTTGGGTATTTTATCATTACACTATTTAAGCTTTCTATATCATATTGATTTGACAAGTAACCACTTAGACTGATGGCTGTCTACCTGGCCCCAAATACAGTCCATGTTCTTATTTCAGAGTAAGAAATTAGAAGTGTCTTTATAGCAATACTAATTTCAGATATACTGTGGATTTTGCAGATTATGGAACATCTCCAGGCTGAAATTCCATGACTTAATTTTTTAGACCATATGCTTAACTGCAGGACTTTGCAAGACTCTTCATGACCTGAGCTTCGTCACCATTTTCTATTAGCCGTGTCGTCCATACCCTGCTCTAGTTACAGTCCAAAGTATCAGTCTCTTCCTCACTCTGTGACATGGTTTAGGATGCTTGTCCCACAAGACAACAGGCTCACTTCTGAGCACCTTCCAGTTCTCACGTGAGGATAATTTCCTCAGGGAGCTTCTTCTGAAGTTCATTGGTCCAGCCTCTATATCTTATCTTCATGTGTTCCTTTAATCCCCCCATGCTTACAACTATTGTAGAGAAAATCACATTGCTAAGTAGCTTTACATTTACTTGTCAATTTAATTTTCTGAACTGTAGGCTGCAGCAAATTAATGGCAGGAACACTTGACAGGTACCAGGGGCTTCTCTTGTGGCTCAGATGCTAAAGAATCTGCCTGCAGTGTGGGAGACCCAGGTTCAGTCCCTGGTTTGAGATGATCACCTGGAGAAGGGAATGGCAATCCACTCCAGTATTCTCGCCTAGAGAATTCCATGGACAGAGGAGCCTGGTGGGTTACAGTCCATGGGGTTGCAAAGAGTCAGACATGACTGAACGACTACACTTTTTTTTTTTTTTTCAGAATAGTACACAATGTCAGATAAGTAGCAAAGTGAGAATGAATGGACACCTATTCAAGTATATCAAGCTGAAAAGCAGCCAAGTTGTATATATTTGGTCAATAATATTCTTTAAATCTTATTTTAAAATGAGAAGTCAAATGCATACTAAACATTCCAAGAGAGATCCTAAAGTGAACTCTGAAAATCTTACCTTATCAGACTTATTAAGATGATGGGCTAATGATGCATTTTATCAAGCTTTTAACAGATAATTGCTGTTGTTCAGTCACTAAGTCATGTCTGACTCTTTGCAACCTCATGGACTGTAGCACAGCAGGCTTCTCTGTCCTCTACTATCTCCTGGTGTTATAATAGATACATTTAATTGAGTGTTTCCTATATGACAAGCAAATGTTCTAAGTACTATACTTATATAAAACACTTTTTTCCTATAAGAAACATTGATTATAAGGTCAGTACTGATATTATGTCCATTTTAACAATGGGGAAAACAGGGTGTGAGGAGGTTACATACATGCCTCAGTAATTTGTAAGTGGCAGAACCATGATTGAAATTCAGTGAGTCTGGCTCCAGGCTCGCAGTTCTGATGAGGAAGCTGGTCTCCTTTGCATGGCCTCAAGTGGCACAGTCCACGCCTCCTCTCTTTTGTTTGCCACTGTGGGCGTGCTCTCAATTCCAGAAATAAGCACCATCAGGCCATAATCATGCTGTGTTGGACAAAAAAACAATGTGTAGACTCTGTTGAATAAATTATCACTCTCCTTCGTACATGTGTCACCAAAAATGTGAACCCAACACTGCAGATACAGCTGAGAGGAATAAATAAAGAGGGACCATCACCTTCTCTGATTTGGATTGTTATTCTCCTATTAAAGAGACCTAAGGGATATTTTAATGTACTATCTGCCCTTCATTAATTTTAAGTCCCTGTCTCCCAGACTACAGATTAAAAACCTGACTATCCATTTTTTTTTTTTTTTCTTTTGAAAATGTGAGTTGTTGCAAACAGTATTCTGGGAGACTGGATGGGCAGGTTTGCAAGCATCATATCCATTTGTCTGCTCAGTTTTTCCTTCAGTGGTACTTGCATAGTATCTGGATGGTGCTTGTAAAGCAGGAGGGACCAATCCCTTTCTCCCTTCAGTTTAAAGTTTCTGCTAGCGGTGCCCCCAAATGTGTATTTTAATGACGACTCAGGGCATTTGCACAGTGAAGTGTAAGAATCACCAGTCTGAATTTTATACTGTCATCCAACTGATCATCAGTGAATAGTATCTGGGACTTAATTCTTTCTGTTCCCTGCAGTCTGAGCTGAGTATGTCTCCTTTACCTGGCTTTCAACAAAAGACTCACCTTCTGATGGTGTCATTGGCTTCACCACTGGGAGATAGTGGATGCAGTCACTAATTTCACCACCTAATGTTTCAGTGAAAGGACCAGAAGATTAGTGTATCCCAGAGTTGGGAGCTGGGAAGGCCTTAGTTCCCCTGAGTCAGTTGTGTTCATGTATGTGTGTGTGTGCAAACGCACATGCATATGTATCATTATATGTGCACTGAGCCTTTTATAACTGATGTGTGTGTAAGTTCACAGTCTCTGCTGCTTAATTTTTACTATTAGTCATTTTTGGATTTGTGCCACTGTCTTCCTATATTGCATATATTTCTGATTCACCTTAAAGTCTTTTTGAAATGAAGCATAGTAGAGGTTAAAAGAACAAGTAGATAAAAAGAGAATTAATAAGTCTGAAAGTACTTAAGCATCAGATGCTACTATTCAATTTGTGTGCTTATAAAATAAAGAATTGATTTGCATTTGCAAACCAACTCATCTCCAGTGGAAAATGGTCCCTATTATCAGAAGCAGAAATGTTAATATTAGGGTTGGAGATTTTTGAAATTTCTAGATGTTAAAAATAGCAAGGCTGCTGAACATATTAACAGGCGTCCATTCATAATGGTTTGGTTGAGAAAGGCAATCTCAGATTCAATCAGGGGTAGAAAAGTGGTCTCTTTATGAGATCAACTGCTCCAGTCATCTGAAAGGTCAATGATATCTGACCTTTTGCAAACCACTTGTAAGGCATGGGGGGCATAGCATCTGTGGGCTTATCTTCCTGGTCTTTCTATAATAAATCATCTTATTAGCAGGCACAGAAAGCCGCGTTTTTGTGTCAGCAAAGCCAAGATGATTTAGAACACTTATAAAAAGTAAAGTGGGTCATTTCTAATGTGAGTTAAGAAGTAATCCAAATGTAGTGGAAACAGAAATATTACTGAACTTAAATTTTAAAATATATCATATTTGATTTTTTTCATTTCTTTCACCACTATGATACAGAAAATGTTTCCTCAAGTCATCATACTCAGAGGATTTGGGGTCTTTTCAGATTTCTTGAATAATTTTAGATAAATATGTATTTTTATTTTCATAGTAGATATAAATATGGATGACTTTAAAAATGGGACTGCTTATAATTTGGATTCTTTTATATTTTACAAAAAAAAAAAAAAAAAACCCTGGATGTTATGAGCAAAGCTAGAGTCCATGTAAAAATAGCTTGCTTATAACTTTCAGGTCCCAAGTATGATTAGAAAGTGGTGTAGAGTTGTTAAAAAAATCTGTACTATGAAATAATTTTAGGTATGCACAGGACAAAAAATTAAAAGGTAAATGGTTCTAAGTTTCTTACATATAATGTCAATTTATATTTTAATAGTTTGAAAATACTCTCCAGACATAGTTGAGTGTATATATATATATATATATATATATATATATACGTACATATGTGTTAATTCATTCAGTCATGGCCAGCTCTTTGTGACCCCATGGAGTGTAACCTTCCAGGCTCTTCTGTTCATGGAATTTTTCAGGCAATAATACTGGAGTGGATCGCCATTTCCTTCTCCAATACATACATACACATATCTATATATGTATATACATACACATATTTACCCCCCCCACATATATATGTGTAAATCTTGGCCTAAATTTCTTCAAAATCATGTTATATTGAAGAATAAGAATGCATTTTCCAGTCTTCTTCTTACTGTGAATATATCCATATTTATTCAAGGTTAAGTTTATATTAGAAATTTACAAACACCTATAAATGTCTTTACTTTTAAAGATAAATGATGCAGACTTACCTTTCTTGGTTATTATCAGAAATTTGGTCTGGTGATATCCAGTCAGCACATGGATATGCAGAGCTCTCAATGAATGCTTAAAGTAGTCATTCTATCAACAAATGTTATGTATAACAATCTATATAATAAATGTTCAATAATTGTTATTACTTATGAGTGCAACCCTGTAAATACAGCACTACTGAAATGTTTCTTAAGAGACAAATCACCTGTGAAGTAAACCTTTATGATAACATCAATAGGAAAATATAGTAACAGTGAAGGTACTTGTTAAAGAACAAAGCTTATATTTATTCAATTTTCACCTGTGAAGGATCTTTTTTTTTTCTTCAGTGTTTCAGTGTTGTGTGTGTGTGTGTGTGTGCATGTAAAGAAAAGGCTTTTATTTTTGCATATGCTATCAGTTCTGTGAAAACACTGCATTCCTTGCATTGAAGCAATTTCATTTAAAATGAAATTTATGTAAACCCAGAGGCAGACAAACCCGCTGAGCACATGCACAGTTTAATTTTCCCAGGTGCTCTGCGGTGCTGTTCTGCCGACACTGTCGGGAAGGAAGAAGGGTCCCGTTTGTGTGCAGAGGAAGGACGTGGTTCGCCATCGGTACACAGGGAGGGCTGCCGGGGACGTTCTCTGCTGCTCAGAGCCGCCAGGCTTCCACACGGGTTTAATCTTTGACCTCTGAACTTGGCCATTCTTTTGGGGATTCTGTGCTGGGGCACCTGTTATCTTGGAATTCCACAGAGGCTGTAGGTCTCCTTTCATTGACTGTCAACTGGAAACCAGATTGTAGGATTTTTTAGCTACTGTTAACTGAGTCTGGATTCAAATGGTTGACCTGTAGGTCAGGGGTCCATTACTAATCCTTGGAGCAATTCAGTCTCCTTGTTATTATGTGTCATTTAGGAGGCTTGATTCATATGCACATCTCTGAGCAACATTGATAGAAATTCTGTGTAGGGACTGAGAGCAATGAAGGGCCCAGACTTTACTGAAATGATGCAGGAGAAGTGCTGGATTGGCTTTGTGACTTGGAGATGTGATGTCTCATTGATTGTGGATGGGGATCTGTGCGCACGTGGAAACTAGTGTGGTCAAGCACAAATGTCACATGAGACAAACACATCGTTTTGCAGGGCTATGGAGCATGCGTAATTTTTCCTGCTCTCTGATGCAATCAGGGTGTGTATATAAGTGATATATGCCACTTTTCTCATTTTCTAGAAAAATTTCTCTATTTTAATAGACTTTATACTAAACATGATTTCTACAGGACTTGCTTTTGAGGCAAAGGCATTATTTATTCAGGTAGAATAATATGGTATATTACAAAGCTTTGAGACAATATTGTTGAGTAGTAAACATTAGTAGCTATATGGATACTTTTGGGGAAATGCATTCTGTTAGGTTAGTTTTGTCTAAGAGGAAGAAAGTCACAGCGTTTGTTAAAAAGTAGAAATAGGCATGGAGAGTAAATGAATTTATATTCGGGGCTGTATCAGAAAGCAGCGTGAGCAACATTATTCCACATTTGCAGAGGATATATTGCGATGTTTGGTAAAAGAGGAGTAAATTAGATCTAAGATAGTTGCAACCCCATGGACTGTAGCCCACAAGCTCCTCTATCCATGGGATTTCCCAGGCAAGAATACTGGAGTGGGTTGCCATTTCCTTCTCCAAGGGATCTGTTTTCCCTACCCAGGGATTGAACCCAGGTCTCTTGCATTGTAGGGAGATTCTTTACTGTCTGAGCCACCAGGGAAGCCCCATGTTAAAGGAAAAGATGGTTAAAGATCAACTAATAAATAATGGAAATAATAATGGCCAGCATTTATTGAAAGCTCACTATGAGTTAGGCATTATTTAAAGCAGTATTCATTCACTTGAGACTCACAAAGCACAGCAAAATAAACATGAAGCAGTTTCTAGCATTTTCTCCAATCTCAAGGATGAGGGGAGGCACACACAGGGTAATTGTTTGCCCAGGGATATACTGACGGTGTGTCATGGAAGCCAGGTTTGAATGCAGGCAGGCAGCCTCTAGAGCCTGTACTTTTCACCTCTAAGCTACTTAGAAAAATCCTTTTCCATTCTTTAGACTATCACAGACAGTAACCATAAAATCAGTCCCATCATTTCTCAAAGCTTTCCTAATCCCCATTTCCCTCTTTCCATTACTAGATAATAACATAATGATACGTATCCTGTAAGCTGGCTTCTCAGTCATCTCTGAGTCCTTCTTGTCCTCCACGCCCTGCATTTCATCATTCACAAGGTCCTGCACTTGACACCTGCCCTCACTTCCTCCTGCTACCCCTCCAGGCTTGATCTTCAATACATTCCCCCCGGAAGATTGCAGAATAGGCTTAGGTTATCTCCTCTCCTGACCCAAGATGCATCATTTAAGACGCAATTATCTTTGTGTCACTTCTCTCCTTAAAACTTCTAAAAATCCCCTGTCGTCAGTGGAATAAAGAATAAACCAATAGCTTAGTCTGAAATGAAATGTCTCCTGTGACCTAGACTCATCTCCCTCTGGTCTCCTGCATTATCTGATAGGCATCCCTTTAATACGACTGCATTGTTTACACTTTGAGTCCCTGCTCCGGTATCTCTACCTCTGCCCTTCCCCATGTGTCCTTGCTTCTTGGGGAAAGCAGTTCACCCCCCACCCCATGCTTGACATGCTTCCATGCCCTTTCCAGTCTTGACAATCATATGCAACCTTTTTTTTGTTCCTTGACCTTCAAATGTTATGTTTATATTTCTCTTTCACTGCCACCTACTTTTTCTCATTATCTGTGGTCTTTTAATAGAACCATGAATGTTAGAAGAGAGTTGATGGATTATTAATCCTTTTTTCAGAAGAACCTGTGTGAGTGAGTGAGTGAAAGTCGCTCAGTCATGTCTGACTCTTTGCGACACTATGCACTATAGCCCACCGAGCTTATCTGTCCATGGGGATTCTCCAGACACGAATACTGGAATGGGTTGCCATGCCCTCCTCCAGGAGATTTTCCTGACCCGGGGATCAAACTCGGGTCTCCCACATTGCAGGCGGATTCTTTACCATCACAGCTACCAGGGAAGCTTTAGTTAAGTAACCTGTGCACTTAACTAAGGTTTCGGAGTCAGTGTTCTGCCCAGCACCTAACGGATGAGAATGTCTGGCATCCACAAGCCACATGTCCTGCTGGGGTTGCCTTCTCTCCCGGGTTGGTGCTTGTCTCTGTTTCCACCGTGGTGACACCTTGCCATTTTACTTGACGGTTGCTCTATGTCCCTCCCTACCCTTTGATTCTAAATGTGGTTCACTGATTTAATCATGGCTTGTGACAGGATGGGCCATAAAACCAGACGTGCTGTGTTTCCACTACGTTCTGTAATTTACTGCATGACGTATCACAGACCGTCTAATGGGTTTCTTATTTGAAGAGTGTGGTTAATGAGTCACATTTTATTTTCCTACATCCCCTACCCAACCAGCACATTCTGATTAGTAAGATAACACTTAGAATCCAGACAGAAAGTGGACCCAGAAAAAGCTTACTCTATACCCACAGGCCCAGGGCGAGGGTTCATATTCATGGTTAGAATTTCATACTTACTCTCTCGTTCACGGACCCATGAGGCTTCCTATGGTTCCCATGGACAAAGGTGTCCCTGAGGCAAAGTGTTCCTTGGGTTCTGACTTTGGGAGTCTTCAAGATGCTAAATTCTAACTTCAGAACCAATACAATATTGTAAAATTAAAAAATGAAATAAAATTTTTTAAAAAAAAGGAAAAAAAAGAAAAAAAGAAAGCAAATGTTAATGCAGAATAACGTGGGGGGCCCATGTCTTGGACGCGTTTGTATATCAACACCAGACATGTGCCTCAGGGTATCCTGACCCAAAGCACAGGACCTTCTGCCCCGTGTTTGTGAATGGTTAGCTTCCCCCAGCTCCTGGTAAAGCTCACCTCATGCTTTTCTTCACTTGCCAATGGAGAAGGAAAACTCTTCCATCTACTTAGATTATCCTATAAAGCCTCCCATGCTCAATTCTGCCTCCCTATAAATCCCTGAGAACAATGAAAGAGAATATTGGCTAGAGGTGGCTTTTGAGGACTTCTTGGTAGTTAAGTAAGCAAATAATGAGATCTGGTTTGGTGTGTACTGATGCAGAAAGGATGAAAGAACAGTATTGGTTTCAACAGTGGTTCAGTTCACTTCAGTTGCTCAGTCGTGTCCGACTCTTTGTGACCCATGAACCCCAGCACACCAGGCCTCCCTGTCCCATCACCAACTCCCGGATTTTACCCAAACCTATGTCCATTGAGTCGGTGATGCCATCCAACCATCTCATCCTCTGCCATCCCCTTCTCCTCCTGCCCTCAATCTTTCCAGCATCAGGGTCTTTTCAAATGAGTCAGCTCTTCGAATCAGGTGGCCAAAGTATTGGAGTTTCAGCTTCAACATCAGTCCTTCCAATGAATACCCAGGACTGATTTCCTTTAGGATGGACTGGTTGGATCTCCTTGCAGTCCAAGGGACTCTCAAGAGTCTTCTCCAACATTACAGTACAAAAGCATCAATTCTTCGGTGCTCAGCTTTCTTCACAGTCCAACTCTCACATCCATACATGACCACTGGAAAAACCATAGCCTTGACCAGACAGACCTTTGTTGGCAAAGTAATGTCTCTGCTTTTGAATATGCTGTCTAGGTTGGTTACCTCAGAGCTATCTTCTGACAGGTAAGATTATCTCTTTAATGCAATTCATGAAACCTTGTAATTTTAATTTTTTTTGGCTAGAAATATATAAAAAATATAATTTTAGTTACAGATGCTTCAGTTGACTGTGTACACTTCCTGTACACTATTGGCTTTATTTGGGAGTAATGAATATATTTTCACCCCAAAATTATTTTACACAGAACAAATTTTCTATTAAACAATGGACATTCCAGAAACACTGGATCTTTCAGTTATGAAGCTTATTAAAAGATCCTCCAGTTAAAAGTCAGAAAAGAACCTAGCATGTTTACATCATTATTCATGTTGACCTAATGGAAATTTAACCATGAAGGCAAAGGAGTAAAAGATTCTTGCCCCCATAAGTATCATGGGTCACAGGGCAAGGGAACCTGTTTGAAAGTCTCAGTAGACCATTAGCTACACCAGATAATAAGAGTACTTGACAAGTTAAAACTTTATTTGCACAGTAACATTTTATACAGTCAAACTAGGAATAAAAGGTACTTTAGCTTGAGGATTATCACTAAAGTAAATATTTATTTTCTTTTTCAGGCTGGGGTTTTGGATGCACTTTCGTTACATTTCTTGTTATCTCATAGATTATCACTTTCATTCAAATGAACTTATCCATACTTTATATTTTATTCATAAAATATGATAAATTTTAATAGTATCCAGTGATTGTCATGGTTTCTTATGAGTTTAATAGCAAAGGTACAGTATTTTGCCAGGAGCAATACGGATATCTGTGCTAAGAAGCACTGAACAAGTTTGCTTTTCTGCTTTGAGATGGTTTATACATATATTATAGGAGGTTTTCTGAGAGACTGTATTCTTGTATTTAAGGGCTTCCCTGGTGGCGCAGAGGTTAAAGCATCTGCCTGCAATGTGGGAGACCTGGGTTCGATCCCTGGGTCGGGAAGATCCCCTGGAGAAGGAAATGGCAACCCACTCCAGTATTCTTGCCTGGAGAATCCCATGGACAGAGGAGCTTGGTGGGCTACAGTCCACAGATCGCAAAGAATCGGACATGACTGAGCGACTTCACTTTCACTTTCTTACATATATTAGCATTTGCCATGTGGTGCTAGTGGTTAAGAACCCGCCTGCCAATGCAGGAGACATGAGAGACACGAGTTCAATCCATGAGTCAGGAAGATCCCCTGGAGAAGGGTGTGGCAACCCATTCCAATATTCTTGCCTGGAGAATCCCATGGACAGAGGAGCCTGGTGGGTTATAGTCCATAGGGTCACAAAGAGTTGGGCATGACTGAAGAGACTTAGCATGCACACACACATGCATGCATTAAAGTTTTATTTGATTCTAATCTGCCAAAGCAAGAAGTATGCTATTTTTCTTTGTACAGTTCTTGTCCTCTATATAATGTAGAAATTTCAGCTTTTTCAGGTCAGTATTCCTTTTTCTTAATGTTGTTAGAAAAAAATCATCCACTAACTAGACTTTTGTCTTAAAACAATGTTTATTAAACAAGAATATTTCTTGTTTAATAAATAAATCCACAGATTCTTCTCTACATAGCCTCAGGGTGTAAATAACTATACAAAAATATAATAAATATTGACAAGATAGATTAGGAATATAACAAGTCACAATACATCAAAAATAAAATTGATGTTAGCTATCACAACTTAAGAACAAAAAAAAGTTTTATCCAGTGATAAAGCATGGCAAAAATTCATAATATGCATCACTTCTTTACTTTCTTGAACTCTTTACTTAAGAAATGATATTTATTAAATTGAAATTATCTATTAACTGTATATTTACATATATATATAAAACCATATGTTTATATATATATATATATATATATAGCCATTAACTGTATATTTAGTAATACCACCTAGTAGAAAGCTATTCAGTTAACAAAATATGAAGTGTTGGTTGAGAACAACATGCAATGTTTTGATACATCATGAAATTCATAGTAAGAGATAATACTTTGTGAAATTTGATTTAATTTTATTATTAATTTAAAATTTGTTCCTAAGTTGTAAATTTTGTATTCTTCTGATCAGCCAGTACATACACTTGTCACCATCTCCTGCTAACAACAGGTTTCTTTTTCTTCTATGTCCCATCACCCAAGATTCACTGACAAATTGCCAGTGCATTATATATATTTTTTAACTTCATGTTTCCCCATCTCCTTCCAGCCAAATTCTTCTGTTGAGCCTCCAAGGCACCCGCACACTTGGCCGTGTGTGGCCTCTCTGACTTCGCCCCCTGGTTGTCTCCACCTGAATTGGCCCCCACCGCTTACACTCGTTTCCCAGGCATTCCTCAGACAGCTGGTGCACATTCCCACCTTATGCCTTTATACTGGCCGTATTTGCTCCCTGTAGCATCCACATGCGGAGAAGGCAATGGCACCCCACTCCAGTACTCTTGCCTGGAAAACCCCATGGACGGAGGAGCCTGGTGGGCTACAGTCCATGGGGTCACGAAGAGTCAGACACGACTGAGCGACTTCACTTTCACTTTTCACTTTCATGCATTGGAGAAGGAAATGGCAACCCACTCCAGTGTTCTTGCCTGGAGAATCCCAGGGACGGGGGAGCCTGGTGGGCTGCCGCCTATGGGGTCGCACGGAGTCGGACACGACTGAAGTGACTTAGCAGCAGCAGCAGCAGCATCCACATGGGAAGCCACCTCCCCCACTGCAAGTGTTAGTTCATGAGCAGTTCAGCTCAGTGATACCTGTCCCAGCCCTTTATTTAAAATTTAAACCCAGTCTCTGCTTCCCTTACCAGCACTCCTGATCCTTTTCACCTTCCTGTACCTTCTTACTTTTCCATAGCATTTATTATCTTCTGGTACTATACTATATGGGCTTCCCTAGTGGCTCAGTGGTAGAGAATCCGCCTGCCAATGCAGGAGACATAGGTTCAATCCTTGGGTCAGGGAGATCCACTGAAGAAGAAAATGGCAACCCACTCCAGTATTCCTGTGTGGGAAACCCCATGGGCAGAGGAGCCTGGCAGGCTACAGTCCATGGGGTCGCAAAAGAGTTAGACAAGACTTAATGACTAAACAACAACTACTACTCCTATACTATAAAGTTACTCCTATTATTTTTTCTCTCTTTTTGTTATTTTTCTCTTGATTGCTGAAATGTAGGCATTGATCATTTTCTAATTGGTGTACTGATGTATTATAAGTGCCCCAAACAATTTCTATCACTTAAAAAGCATCCAGTAAATATTTATTGAATAAATTGCCATTTTTTATATTTTGTGAAAGTGATTTTGTCCCTGGGGCCTAATATTTTTTTTCAACTGTGTTGTAACTTTTCCCTTCATTAAAATGCATAGTTTAATGAAGGCATACTTTATATAGAGTGAAATGCACAGATCTAATTAAATGTCCCAAGGAGTTTTGACAAATTCCTTGTAACCCATCACTCTCCCAACTTATAAAGTAGTACAAATATTGATTTGATTCCTAGTACTATTAATTAGCTTAGCATATTCTAGAACTTCATATCATCACATAGTAAAACCGTACAGTATGGACTTTTTCATCTCCTCTCACTCAGTCTAACATCTTTGGGTCTTATACTGTTGGGGCATATATCAGGAGTTTGTTCTTGGTGAAATCTGTACTTTTCTTATTTTCATTCTGCCATACAAATGGTGGCTTGTAAATTAGAATTCTCTCTTTTAGATGTTTCAAAAGGATGCATTTATCCTTCTACTCCTGGCCCTGTAGATGCTTGCCATTTAGCGTTTTTGCTACAAACACCACGCTGATTGAGAGGCATCCAAACACTATTTGAGATGAGTGCAGCAGAGAGATTGGAAAGTTTGCTTCTACAAGTGCCGATTTGTCCTCTTGTTTACGCGTGCTCCATTTCTCAGAGGGATGATGGATGAAAATGCATTTGGATTTATCTAATATGCCCCACTATTTTATAACCTTTGATTGTCTTAAAAGCTCCTGGTGCGATTTGCTCTCCCGAGTGTCTTCTCTTCCACTTCCTCCCTTTCTAAGGCTCCTGCTATTCTTCATTTTGTTCAACAAATATCACGACTGACACTCATATTTCCTGAAGCTCTGGCAATTTTATCCTAAAGGAGCCCACATAGTTTCAGCAACAAGATTTAAAGGGATTCTTCAAATTAGTTTTCCATCTGACTTTTGCCATTTGTGCTCAGGCGATTTTAGGCTGAACTGATTTGTATCCAAAAGCCGCATTCAATGATGACCGCAGTGATGGTCTCACCTCTGGTTCACTTAATTGCAGCAAGATAGCAGTGGAGCAGACACTAGGGGAAGAGCTTCCAAATGCGACCAGATTATTCAATGGTGCCAAGAGAGCAAATCTCATAAATCATTCCTTCTCTGCCTTCAAAGAAACCCCTTTGCACATTGAATCCACTCAAACAGATCTTATTTGTAATTAGAACACCAAGTTACAAGTAGCAAAGGCAATGATTCAAATAAGCACGCTGCTGCTGCTGCGAAGTCGCTTCAGTCGTGTCCGACTCTGTGCGACCCCACAGACGGCAGCCCACCAGGCTCCCCTGTCCCTGGGATTCTCCAGGCAAGAACACTGGAGTGGGTTGCCATTTCCTTCTCCAATGCGTGAAAGTGAAAAGTGAAAGTGAAGTCGCTCAGTCGTGTCCGACTCTTAGCGACCCCATGGACGGCAGCCTACCAGGCTCCTCCATCCACGGGATTTTCCAGGCAAGAGTACTGGAGTGGGGTGCCGTTGCCTTCTCCGAAGTAGACTGGCATTCCCTTCAATAGTTAAGTATAATTATGGGAGTTTCTCTTTGGCCCCGTCATATCAGTAGCAGCTCTTGTTTATTTTTGGTGATACTGGGTCTGCACTGCTGCACGAGGGATTCCTCTGGCTGTGGTGAGCCAGAGCTACGGTTATTTGTGGTGCACAGGCTTCTGATTGCAGTGGGTCGCTTCTCAGTTGCAGAACACAGGGTCTAGGCGTGGAGGCTTCAGGGGCTGCAGCACGCACGCTCGGTAGTGGCGGCTCACAGGCTGTAACTTCACTCTTCCCTTTCGCAAACTTCACCATTCCAGTCGACGCGAAGTGCACACATGCGGGCAGGCGGGGTGCCTGGTTATGTGCTTTTAGTGACTGAAGAGGCTAGAAAATAGTCTAGAGGGACCCTGTGTTTTTTCTCCCTGATAACATCTTCTTTAGAGTTTTAACCTCAGAGCTGACAGTATGTTTCCACAAAGTTGGCTTTTTTAATAATGAAAAAATAAACGGAGAGAGAAGCTACTTTTTGACACCAGCATACAGTGTGAAACTTAAGTTAGCAAACAGGTATATTCTGATCCTTTTTATATTCTGCAAAGGAAAATGGAGAAAAGGGAAGAAGGAGTTTACAAGACTATCAGCTGCATCAGATGGATTCATTTCCTTATTTGTCCTAGTAATTTAATAGCTATTTTAAAATTAATTTTGTGTGTGTGCCATAAAGGACATAAATTTATATACAATATCTTCAGCATGGGTGTGTACTCCATCGTGTATGAGTCTTTGTGACCCCTGTGGACTATAGCCTGCCAGGCTCCTCTGTCCATGGAACTTTCCAGGCAAGAATACTGGAGTGGCTTGACATTTCTTTCTCCAGAAGATCTTCCTGACCAAGGGATCAAACCTGGGTCTCCTGCATTGGCAGGTGGATTCTTTACCACTGTGCCACCTGGGATACATCTTAGTCTCTTTTATTTACGGTAAATTCATCTAAAAGGCATGCTTCAAAAACCATAAATAAAGTTATACTTCTATTTATAAACAGGCAAGAAGACACTAGTTCAGAAAAGGACCCAAGCTTTATTTGAGATAGATCGATAAATATATTCTTCCTTCCATCAAAACATATCATTTTTAAAAAGTCAAGTTTACATTCTGTTATCTGTGTCTGTTCTCACAGCATCATGTTGGCAAGTCATCCGTAGGAAGGATAAACGTGACAATTTTGACTAGGTGACAGATTTTATTAAAAATGAAACATCCTTTCAGAAAAAAAGATTAAAATGGCTGGGGGGAGCAGGGGCGGGGGGGGTGCGGGGAAGAGAAGTAAATAGCCTGTCTTGAAATTCAGAGAACTTTCTTCTAATCACTTAGTTTTTCTGATGAAAGGTAGGTTGTTACTTTGTAAAGACTCAGTTTCAAATGAAGTAGCCTCCTGGAACCACTCTGCGCCTAGGTATTGGCGGCGATGAATAGCAATATACATGTGTGTGAAGAAGTAAATGGGGTGCGCAAAATGGCCTTTTAAATCCCTGCCTGGAGTTATTGTGAAATATTGACTTTCTTGCAACAATAAATTCACTTTTCAGGTTTTCAGCCACCATCTGCATCCCAATTCGATGTAAATGAAGAAGTGGCACTGGTGATTGGCATTCTGTCCCTGGCTGCCAGCCGCCCACTGGGCACGCACACAGGCAGTGCCATCGATTTGTATGCAGTGCTAAGTCATTCTTTCGCCCAGCTGGCTCTGTGGCAGAGGTGCCTGACCACAGCCCGGATAGCAGCCAGGAAGGAATCCTTTGTTGAACTGTTCACTCAAGTGCTTGACTTTTCGACTCTGTTTGCTCACAGATCTGCTGTAAAAACTATCTAAAGCCATTCCTCTTTCTAAATTCTTCATTATGATCTCTTCAGGCTACTTTCGGACATTTGATTTTCCTTCTCTAACAGACAACTGTTTGATGTTTTGCTTATTTGTTTGTTTGTTTTTTTTTGGTTTGTTTGTTTGACAGGAACCCAAAGATGAGTTACATGTTTTAAAACTACCATCCTTCATATTGCTTAAAGTTTCTACAGTTTATGAAGGTCAGCTTGATATTACCTAAATACTGGAAGTAAACCAAGGGACGGATATTGGAATTTATACTTAACCTCTATACAAGATTTTCAGCACATGCTCATGAGAAAAAGTATAATATAAGACTAATAAAGATACATCAACACATAGAGCTCTGGTCTTTTAAACACTGAAAATGCTGAGAACAGTCCATACAAAAGTGAAAGCCAGAGCCAAATGTTGGAGCCATGGCCAAATATCTCTGAGATACACTGGAGCAATTTGTCAACTATTTAAATCATCCCTTTGATAAGTGTACAGAATCCTATACTGGCTCAGTCAAACCAAAGTGGCATTTTTTTTTTTTTAATTGATCAGTTTTTTCAGAATTAGTCAGGAATGGATATCATATGAAATGGGTATTACTGGGTATTAAATTAAATAATAAACTATGTACTTGATAGCTTATGAGAAATAAAACTTTTGACATTTAGTTTCCTTATGGGTGGGGAAGATCCCTTGGCAGAGGAAATGGCAATCCATTCCGGTATTCTTGCCTGGAAAATTCCATGGACAGAGGAGCCTGGGGGGCTGCAGTCCATGGGGTCACAAAGAGTCAGACATGACTGAGCACAGACATACACACATATGGCGTTCTAAAAATTCAAAGTTGAACAAGGCAGTTATATTTAGAAGTTTTTTCACAAGGTACTAAGGGACACATTTTCATCAAACCAGATCCTATGTGTGCCCAGATTATTTCCTGGATGAAGGCTCTTAAGAAAAAGGCCTTGATGGCAAAGCTAACTTTTGAAATTTACCATAGCAACATTTATGTCAAAAACTGTCTATTGAAATCACATTCATAAGACAATGTGTATTGATGCATTTCCAGGAGTATGTGACATAACTAAGAACCCTTGAAAGGAAAGTCCAAGCCCTAGTAGTGGATTAAAGTTTTCATAGAATGACGGGCACTGTAGGAACATCAGTGATGAACAAACAGCCTGCTATAGATTAATGACTAAAGAAATGACTATCGGTTGCCACTTAGTGTTTTCAGTCATTCTTTTAATACAGTTGTGTTCTCAGTTTTGAATATAAAAAAACAATATATTGCCTCATCCATTATGATATATTAGTACTGCAATGTATTAGGTATGCATGTCTCACAATGAGATCAACGCCTGTACTTGTAAATTGCATAACTAGCTTCTATAATGCATTTGGATACTTTTAAATAGGGTGGATTTTTATTTTGCCAGACATAGCTGAGTACTCCTATAAATGAGTTAATATATTTAAAGTTCTGAGAGGCACATCTGGCCTATAGTAATATCATGTAAGTGTTAGCTGTTATGAGTTTGGCTGATGTTACTACTTATGTCAGATATGGAGAGTGGTGGAGTCCCCAGACCTCATCACTCACTATCTAAACAGAGATGAGTTAATTCTTTTCACATTCTAGTCTATTTTTCCTCTCCATCCTGTACTCTATCTTTCCCTTAGGTGATTACAATAGTTATCTGGATAAACAATCTAACACTCTAGCTTAACAGCTCCTTACCTCTTGCAAACATAATGACATCTCTCTCCACTCATCAATGGTGAATTGGGAAAAAAGGATGATGGTATTTTTTTTATAAAGATAAAAATTTAAGTCTTGAAAATTTGGACAAATATAAATACCACTTGGTCTTCCCTGGTGGCTCAGACGGTAAAGAATCCTCCTGCAATGCGGGAAACCTGGGTTTGATTCCTAGGTTGGGAAGATCCCCTGGAGAAGGGAATGGCTACCCACTCCAGTATTCTGGCCTGGAGAATTCCATGGACAGAGGAGCCTGGTGGGCTATAGTCCATGGGGTCGCAAAGAGTTGGACATGACTTAGTGACTTTCACATCACGTTCAAACAACCATTTAAGAATCGTCCTGATAAAGATGTATGATCTTTCCAGTGTTCCCTTATATCTCTTTCATTCAATTTCCATATCTCATAGGTAACTACTGTTGTAATATCTGATTTTGCCTTTTCTGTCATGTAAATGAAATCATAAACTGTGTACTTCACATACGTGAAATTATAAAGTATGTACTCTTTAGTTTGGCTTCTTTTGTACAGAATTACATTTTTGAGATTTATTCATAACATTTATTCCACTTTTCTTACCAACTATAAGTGCTTTGAGAGAATACACCAACATTTATTGATCTACTTTCCTGTTAGTCAACATTTGTGTTGATGCAAGATTTTTACTATTACTACTATTGAGGGTAGTTTTGAAACAGTAGTTTTGAACAGTATGAAAAGGCAAAAAGAGATGACACTGAAGGATAAACTCCCAGGTTGGTAGGTGCTCAATATACTATTGGAGAAAAGCACAGAAATAGCTTCAGAAGGAATGAAGAGCAGAGCCCAGGTGGAAACAATGCCTAGTTGTGAATGTGTCTGGTGGTGAAATAAAGTCCGATGCTGTAAAGAACAATATGGCATGGGTACCTGGAATGTTAGGAATCAAGGTAAATTGGAAGTGGTCAAACAGGAGATGGCAAGAGTGAACATTGACATTTTAGGAATCAGAGAACTAAAATGGACCAGAATGGGTGGATTTAAATGCAAATGACCATTGTGTCTTCTACCCCTGGAAGAAATGCAGTAGCCTTCATAGTCAACAAAAGAGTCTGAAGTGCAGTACTTGGGTGCAATCACAAAAATGACAGAATGATCTCTGGTTGTCTCCAAAGCAAACCATTCAATATCACAGTAATCCAAGTCTAGGCCCCAACCACTAATGCCGAGGAAGCTGAAGTTGGGTGATTCTATGAAGACCTACAAGACCTTCTAGAAGTAACACCAAAAAAAAGATGTCCTTCTCATGATAGGGGACTGGAATGCAAAAGTAGGAAGTCAAGAGATACCTGGAGTAACAAGCAAGTTTGGCTTTGGTGTAAAGAATGAAGCAGGGTGGGGAGGGAAGTATCAGGGGATTTAAGAATGAGAGACACGTGTTCCCCCTTGACTGATTCATGTCAAAGTATGGCAGAACCATCACAATATTGTAAAGTAATTATCCCCCAATTAAAATAAATTAGCTAATTAAAAAAATGAAAGAGGCAAAGGCTAACAGAGGTTTGCCAAGAGAATACACTGGTCATAGCAAACATGCTTTTCCAATAACACAAGAAAAGACTCTACACGTGGACATTACGAGATGGTCAATACTGAAATCAGAGTGATTATATGCAGTTAAAGATGGAGAAGTTCTATATAGTCAGCAAAAACAAGACCGAGGGCTGACTGTGGCTCAGATCATGAACTCCTTATTGCCAAATTCAGACTTAAATTGAAGAAAGTAGGGAAAACCACTATGCCATCCAGGCATGACTTAAATCTAATCCCCTAAATCTAATCCCTTACAATTACACAGTGGGAGTGACAAATAGATTCAAGGGGTTAGATCTGATAGACAGGAGTGCCTGAAGAACTGTAGATGGAGGTTCATGACATAGTTAGGAAGTGGTGATCAAAACCATCCCCAAGAAAAAGAAATGCAAAACGGTAATATGGTTGCCTGAGGAAGACCTACAAATAGCTGAGAAAAGAAGAGAAGTGAAAGGTAAACAGAAAGGGAAAGATATACCCATTTGAATGCAGAGTTCCAAAGAATAGCAAGGAGAGATAAGAAAGTCTTCCTCAGTGATCAATGCGAAGAAATAGAAAAAAAACAATAGAATGGGAAAGACTAGAGATCTCTTCAAGAAAATTAGACATACCAAGTGAAAATTTCATACAAAGATGGGCACAATAAAGGACAGAAATGGTATGGATCTAACAGAAGGAGAAGATATTAAGAAGAAGTGGCAAGAATATACAGAACTATACAGAAGAGATCATAATGACCCAGATAAACATTGTGATTACTCATCTAGAACCAGACATCTTGGAGTGTGAAGTCAAGTGGGCCTTAGGAAGTATCACTACTAGCAAAGCTAGTGGAGATGATGGAATTCCAGCTGAACTATTTCAAATCCTAAAAGATGTTGCTGTTAAAGTGCTACACTCAATATGCCAGCAAATTTGGAAAACTCAGCAGTGGCCACAGGACTGGAAAATGTCAGTTTTCATTTCAGTCCCAAAGAAAGGTAATGCCAAAGAATTCTCAAACTACCACACAATTGCACTTATTTCACTCGCTAGCAAAGTAATGCTCAAAATTCTCCAAGCTAGGCTTCAACAGTACATGAACCAAGAACTTCAGAGGTTTCAGCTGGATGTAGAAAAGGCAAAAGAACCAGAGATCAAATTGCCAATACCTGTTGAATCATAGAAGAAGCAAGAGAATTGCAGGACATTTACTTCTGCTTTACTGACCATGCTAAAACCTTTGTGTGGATCACAACAAACTGGAAAATTCTGAAAAGTGATGGGCATACCAAACCACCTTACTTGCCTCCTGAGAAACCTCTATGCAGGTCAAGAAGCAACAGTTAGAACTGGACATGGAACAATGGACTGGTTCCAAATCAGGAAAGGAGTACGTCAAGGCAGTATATTGTCACTTTGCTTATTTAACTTATATGCAGAGTACATCATGAGAAATTCTGGGCTGGATGAAGCACAAACTGGAATCTAGATTACTGGGAGAAATATAAAAAACCTCAGATATGCAGATGACACCACCCTTATGGCAGAAAGTGAAGAAGAACTAAAAGCGTCTTGATGAAAGTGAAAGAGCAGAGTGAAAAAGCTGGCTTAAAACTCAAACATTCAAAACACTAAGATCATGGCATCTGGTCCCATTATTTCACAGCAAATAGATGGGGAAACAATGGCAACAGTGACCGACTTTATTTTCTTGGGTTCCAAAATCACTGCACATGGTGACTGCAGCCATGAGATTAAAAGATGCTTGCTCCTTGGAAGAAAAGCTATGACCAACCTAGACAGCATATTAAAAAGCAAAGACATTACTTTGCCAACAAAAGTCCATCTAGTCAATGTTATGGTTTTTCCAGTGGTCATGTGTCAGGAAGCATTTAACAGGAGGCTTCCTGTGTGCTGTTTTGGATCTGTCATGAATCCTCTGCCCCTTATATTCAGGAGTATAGTGGAGTAGCAAACTGCTACTGGGGGCTGAAGAATGCATGCATTTCCTTCCTTAGTTTTTCCATATGGTGATAAGTAACTATTTACGACCCTCTTCCTTTTTATGAACCACATGGTAAAAGTGATTATTTACAACCCTCTCTCTTTGATATAGATTGCTTTATGATAATTTGTAAGTCTGGACTTTTGATTTTTATCTTTGCTGAAAATAGTTACCTTGTAAGACAGTATAAATACCCATACTATGTTGAAATAAACACCTTTACTCCATCAGAGGTTTGGTCCCCGTGTCTGTCTTTCTCTCTCTCTCTCTCAGGCTAATTCTTTGGAGTCCCGAAGCTCACTGAGCTCACTTTCTTGCCCAGGCTTCTAAGACCCTCTTGTGAAGGCACACTGTGCCTTCACTCCCTCGAGAGGGCACCTGGTGCCTACGTGTAGCAGTGCAAGCCTTGTGTCAAAGGCTTTATTGGTTTTCTGCGTAAACCAAGGAATATCAGCCTCTTTCTCTCTCTCTTTTACTTTCTTATCATCAACTCTGGACCACGAGGTTCCGGTACATTAAAGGACCTCAACAGTCATGTATGGATGTGAGAGTTGGACCATAAAGAAAGCTGAGCGCTGAAGAATTGCTGTTTTCGAACTGTAGTGTTGGAGAAGACTCTTGAGAATTCCTTGGGCTCCATGGAGATCAAACCAGGCAATTCTAAAGGAAATCAATCCTGAATGCTCTTTGGAAGAACTGATGCTGAAGCTGAAGCTCCAATACTTTGTCCACCTGATGAGAAGAACTGACTCATTAGAAAAGACCCTGATGCTGGGAAAGATTGAAGACAGGAGGAGAAGGGGATGACAGAGGATGAGATAGTTGTATGGTATCACCAATTTGATGGACATGAGTTTCAGAAACCTCCAGGAAATGGTGAAGGACAGGAAAGCCTTGGGTGCTTCAGTCCATGGGGTCACCAAGAGTTGGACATGACTGAAGGACTGAACAACAACAAAATGGTTTTGAGTTTTTGTGCATATATGTTTTCCTGTCCCTTGGATAAGTGCCTGAAGTTTAATTGTTGGGTAATAGGGTTACTGCATGTTTAGCTGTATACGGAACTTTCAAAATCTTAAATCAGTAATACCGTTTTATACCTTATCAGCAGTGTATGCACATTCCCAGTGTTCCAGATCCTGACCAATGCTTTGAATTATCATTGTTTTTAATGTTGGACATTTTAATACAGGTGAAGAGTCTTAATTAGCATTTTCCTACGACTAATAATGTTTAGCATTTTCAGTGTGTTTATTCATATCTTCTTTTGTTAAATATCCATGGAAATACTTTGTTCTTTTTTTAATGTGTTGTATGCCTTCTTCTTAAGTTGTAAGACTTCTTTTGTATTATGGATATAATTTATTTCATATTAATGTGTAGTTTGCTTATTTAATTTTTTGTTGCCTTTTTAAAACAGATACTCATGTGTTTATTAGGCTGCATCAGGTCTTAGCTGGAGCACAGGGGGTCTTTAAATGTGGTGGAGGGCTCCCTGTCCCTTCATTGCACAGGCTCAGTAGTTGTGGCTTATATGCTCTGCAGCATGTGGGATCTTAGTTGTCCAACCAGGGATTGAACCTGAGTCCCATGCATTGTGAGGCAAATTCTCAACCACTGAACCACCAGGGAAGTCCCACAATATATTTTTTTATAAAATGCTTTTTAAATTTTTTTGTTTTGTTTTGCTTAAATGAAATTAGTTTGGGTTTTCTGTCACTTCTCAGACAAAGTCTAAACAAAAATTTTCATTGTTATTGTAGTCAATATTACTTTCAGTTTTTATTCTATCCTTAGAATGACAACTAGCATTCTCTAAATTATGAATATGCCACATCTCTTATGTCTCTTGAATTGGCAGATGGGTTCTTTAACACTAGTGCCACCTGGGAAGCCCATGGATATGCCAGGCAAGACAATAGTAGGAGGATCCTCTATTTAAGGGCTTCCCTGTTAGCTCAACTGGTGAAGAATCTGCCTGCAACAATACAGGAGACCCCAGTTCGACTACTGGGTTGGGAAGATCTGCTGGAGAAGGGATAGGCTACCCACTCCAGTATACTGGCTTGCAGAATTCCATGGACTGTGTAGTCCATGGGGTCACAAAGAGGCAGACACGACTGAGTGACTTCCACTTCACTTTCATCTGTTTAAAATCATCATCACCTACAAGTTGATATTTGGAATTGTCAGAAAATTTCTGTGTCTATTGAGTGCATGCATGCGTATTCAGTTGCTTCAGTCATGTCTGACTCTTTGTGACCCTATGGACTATAGCCCACCAGGCTCCACTGTCCCTCAGGTTCTCCAGGCAAGATTGCTGGGGTGGGTTGCCATGCCCTCCTCCAGGGGATCTTCCCAACCCAGGGATCAACTGCTCCTGAGTCTCCTGAACTACAAGTGGATTCTTTACCACTGAGTCACCTGAGAAGCCCGTAATGAGTAAATTAAAAAGCAATGTCAGTTGAAAAATACATATAAGTTTTTTCTTTTAAATTTCTGGTCAGATGGTTAGGAAAGTGAAACACTTATGTCAACTTATTTGTATAAGTGCATGTGTTTTATTCTCTTAGTGCTAAGATTTTTTTGTGCTTCATTTAAGAGTTTGGGAGGGAGCATATGGATAAACAAAAATAAAAATTTTGCAGTTTCAGATTTGAGTACTATAACTTAGTTTTTCACAGAAGAATGCCATGGCCAACTAAATATAATAATTGAAAAGGTGATATATCACATAACAAAATTAAATATAGCATAAGAAGATCTAGAAAGAAATGTTATTTTATCTGAACCTTTAGAGATGAAAAGATTATTGGAGAGGTAAGGATAAAGGATGAGCAGACTAAGAAAGAACAAAGAAAGGAAATAGCAGACTATTCTAGAAGGAGAGTGTAACTTTGGTGTGAGTCAGCAGGTGATGAGAGACAACTTGGAGTCAGATCTTAGAAAGCCTGACAGTCTTACAAGGAGGTTGAACTATATTCTTCAGGCAGTAGGGGTCTCTCAGAGCTCTGGAGGCCTCATTCCAACACACATTGTAGGACATCACAGGATTGGAAATGTGAGGGGTAGATTGGAGAAAGAGAATAGAGAAGCCTCCTATCAAACTGGCGTTGGATATGAACTTGACATAGAGTGTCAGAACTAAGATTGGAAGAGAAGGAATATTTTCCAGTTTCATTTCCCTAAGATACTCAATTCATATATGGACCATTTTGGATATTTGCCATCCCTTATTTTTTTTTTTTTTGTAAAACCTCACCTCTTTACAAGCTCTTCAGAGCAACAGGAAAGCCCTTTGCTTCCATATACATGGCAACTGTCTGTTTATTATTTGATTCAGCAGAGATGTCTTCCTTGAAGTCATCCCCCCACCGTACACTGCTTGATACACTTCTATGCTTCCTTGAAAAGGAGAGCAACGAGCAAACAAATATGATTTAATTTAAACTCCAAAGAAAACCAATATAATTCAGATACAGAATCAGACTGTAATTCATGCAGGCAAACCATTTAAAAAGATTAGGTTACTAAAATTAATTGGAAAGTTGAGCGGAATTTAGCTCTTGTGAAAATAGCATTGACACATTCATACAAAGACAATGTGTTTCTTTCTCCAAACAATTACCAACATTGTATGAGTTTTTGTACCTTAGTTATCTTCGGGGGCTTCCCTGGTAGTTAAGATGGTAAAGAATCTGCCTTCAATGCAGGGGACCTGAGTTCGAACCCTGAGTCAGGAAGATCCCCTAAAGAAGGGAATGGCAACCCATTCCAGTATTCTTGCTTGGAGAATTCCATGGACAGAGGCACCACCTTATGCCTTTATAGAATCTATCAACTCAGTCCTTCAGGTCTCTCTTTAATATTGAAACTTTCTTTAATAAGGAAATTGGGCTTTTTTATTTCTTCTTTTCTTTTGGCCTCTTCCTTGGCCCTGGTACCTATCACTTAATTTCTAAAGATTTCTATAGTTTCATTTTTCTAGAATATTTTTCTTTCTCCAACTAGTTGTATACATCACATTGATCTTCCTGAAGAAATGCTTTCAACATATTCCTGCAATGTTAAAGATCATTCATTTCTTCTGTAATATTTCTAAATTCCAATGCTGCTTCTGCTGCTGCTAAGTTGCTTCAGTCATGTCCGACTCTGTGCTACCCCATAGACGGCAGCCCACCAGGCTCCCCCATCCCTGGGATTTTCCAGGCAAGAACACTGGAGTGGGTTGCCATTTCCTTCTCCAATGCATGAAAGTGAAAAGTGAAAGTGAAGTCGCTCAGTCGTGTCTGACTCGTAGCAACCCCATGGACTGTAGCCCACCAGGCTCCTCCGTCCATGGGATTTTCCAGGCAAGAGTACTGGAGTGGGGTGCCATCGCCTTCTCCTCTAAATCCCAGTGGAGCTATTTAATTTTTAAGTTTGTCAACAATCTGGTCATCCCGTTAACCTACTATTTCTTTCCTTTATCCCAATCCCTTTTCCTAATGAGGCGAGTCCTGTCTGCCCACCTCCTCCATATATACCTCTCTTCCTTATTCATACTTTACACCCACACAGGGAGTGCTTTGGGTGTTCTGGTTGCAGTTGGAGCAAAGTCTAAACTCTTGTATGACACAAAGCCATGGTGGTTTAAAGAAGAATGTTAATGATGTTTAGGTTGCTTCCAAGTCCTGGCTATTATAAATAATGCTGCTCTGAACATTGGGATGCATTTGTCTTTTCCAATTGTGGTTTTCTCTGGATAAATGCCCAGAAGTGGGATTGCTGGGTCATATGGCAGCTCTATTTGGTAACTCAACATTGTAGGAGGGTTCCCTTTCCTCTGCAGCCTCTCCAGCATTTATTATTTCTAAATTTTTGATGATGGCCATTTTATCTGATGTGAGGAGATACCTCATAAACAAAATGTGGAAAATTCTTAAAGAGATGGGAATACCAGACCACCTGACCTGCTTCTTGAGAAATCTGTGTGCAGGTCAGGAAGCAACAGTTAGAACTGGACATGGAACATCAGACTGGTTCCAAATTGGGAAAGGAGTACGTCAAGACTATATATTATCACCCTGCTTATTTGACGTATGTGCAGAGTACATCATGAAAAACGCTGGGCGGATGACACACAGGCTGGAAGCAAGATGGCTGGGAAAATATCAATAACCTCAGATATGCAGGTGACGCCACCCTATGGCAGAAAGCAAAGAAGAACTGAAGAGCCTCTTGATGAAAGTGAAAGAGGAGAGTGAAAAAGTTGGCTTAAAGCTCAACATTCAGAAAACTAAGGTCATGGCATCTGGTCCCATCACTTCATGCCAAATAGGTGGGGAAACAACGGAAACAATGACCAGCTTTATTTTCTTGGGCTCCAAAATCACTGTGGATGGTGACTTCAGCCATGAAATTAAAAGATGCTTGCTCCTTGGAAGAAAAGCTGTCACCAACCTAGACATAATTTTAAAAAGCAGAGACATTCCTTTGCCAACAAAGGTCCGTCTAGTCAGGCTATGGTTTTCCCAGTGGTCATGTATAGATGTGAGAGTTGGACTATAAAGAAAGCTGAATGATGAAGAAATGATGCTTTTGAACTGTGGTGTTGGAGAAAACTCTTGAGAGTCCCATGGACTCCAAGGAGATCCAACCAGTCCATCCTAAAGGAAGTCAGTCCTGAGTGTTCATTGGAAGAACTGATGCTGAAGCTGAAACTCAAATACTTTGGCCACCTGATGTGAAGAGCTGACTCATTTGAAAAGACTCTGATGCTGGGAAAGATTGAGGGCAGGAGGAGAAGGGGATGACAGAGGATGAGATGATTGGATGGCATCACTGACTCAATGGACATGAGTTTGAGTAAACTCCAGGAGTTGGTGAAGGACAGGGAGGCCTGGAGTGCTGCAGTCCATGGGGTTGCAAACAGTTATGACTGAGCAACTGAACTGAAGTGAACTGAGGTGATACCTCATTGTAGTTTTCATTTGCATTTCTCTAATAATTAGTTATGTTGAGCATCTTTTCATGTGCCATTTGCAGTAACATGGATGTATGTGAGATTATCATACTGAATTAAGTCACAGAGAAAGACAAATATCAGATGATAATTGCTTATATGTGGAATCTAAAAAGTGGTGTCAATGAACTTACCTACAAAATAGAAGTAGAGTTACAGATGTAGAAAGCAAACTTATGGCTACCAGGCATTAAAGGGCCTGAGGGATAAATTCAGTACAGTTCAGTTGCTCAGTTGTGTCTAACATTTGCGACCCTGTGAACTACAGCATGTCAGGCTTCCCTGTCCATCACCAACCCCCGAAGCTTGCTCAAACTCATATCCATCGAATCCGTGTCACTATCCAACCATCTCATCCTCCATCGTCCCTTTCTCCTCCCGCCTTCAATCTATCCCAGCATTAGGGTCTTTTCCAGTGAGTCAGTTCTTTGCATCAGGTGGTCAAAGTATTGGAGTTTCAGCTTCAGCATCAGTCCTTCCAATGAACACTCAGGACTGATCTCCTTTAGGATGGACTGGTTGGATCTCCTTGAAGTCCAAGACACTCTCAAGAGTCTTGTCTTCTCCAGCACCACAGTTCAAAAGTATCAATTCTTTGGCGCTCAGCTTTCTTTATAGTCCAACTCTCCTATCCATACATGACTACTGGAAAAACCATAGCTTTGACTAGATGAATCTTTGTCAACAAAGTAATGTCTCTGCTGTCTCAAAGTAATGTATGCTGTCTAGGTTGGTCATAGATTTTCTTCCAAGGAGCAAGTGTCTTTTAATTTCATGGGTGCAGTCACCATCTGCAGTGATTTTGGAGCCCAAGAAAATAAAGTCGGTCACTGTTTCCATTGTTTCCCCATCTATTTGCCATGAAGTGATGGGACCAGATGCCATGATCTTAGATTCCTGAACGTTGAGTTTTAGGCCAACTTTTTCACTCTCCTCTTTCAATTTCATCAAGAAGCTCTTTAGATCTTCTTTGCTTTCTGCCTAATGTTGGTGTCATCTTCATATCTGAGGTTCTTGATAGTTGTCCTGGCAATCTTGATTCTTGGTAGATTGTAATTGACATATACATATACACAACTGGAAAGTCTACTAAATACTGTGTAATGGCTTTATGGGAAAAGAATCTAAAAAAATTAAAACTTGAAATATCTGTGTATACACACACACACACACACACACACACACACACAGACATATATATATATATATATATATATATATGTTTCACTTTGCTGTACACCTGATACTGCTGCTAAGTCGCTTCAGTGGTGTCCGACTCTGTGCGACCCCATAGACGGCAGCCCACCAGGCTCCCCCGTCCCTGGGATTCTCTAGGCAAGAACACTGGAGTGGGTTGCCATTTCCTTTTCCAAAGCATGAAAGTGAAAAGTGAAAGTGAAGTCACTCAGTCGTGTCCAACTCTTAGCGACCCCATGGCCTGCAGCCTACCAGGCTCCTCCGTCCATGGGATTTTCCAGGCAAGAGTACTGAAGTGGGGTGCCATTGCCTTCTCTGACACCTGATACTAATAGATTGTAAATCAACTATACCCCTGTAAAAAACTTTTAGAACATTTTAATGTAACCATGCATATGCAGAGTAGTGAAATAAAATTAAAAATATTTATCTGTGTTTAAAAAAAAAAGAAAAACGCTAATTCACTGTGCTGTGCCTCCCCTGGGTGATGTGCAGTAGACTGCTCCCCTCGAGCATTCAGTGATTCTGAGTTCTTTAATGGTCTGACTTCACCATTATCTAGATTCATATCTTCACCTCTGTTATTAAAGCTAGAAGGCAATGGCACCCCACTCCAGTACTTTTGCCTAGAAAATCCCATGGATGGAGGAGCCTGGTAGGCTGCATGCAGTTCATGGGGTCGCTAGAGTTGGACATGACTGAGCGACTTCACTTTCACTTTTCACTTTCATGCATTGGAGAAGGAAATGGCAACCCACTCCAGTGTTCTTGCCTGGAGAATCCCAGGGAGGGGAAGCCTGGTTGGCTGCCGTCTATGGGGTCGCACAGAGTCGGACACGACTGAAGCGATGCAGCAGCAGCAGCAGCAGCAGCAGCAGCAGCATAGACACATCTGTGTTGTAGTGATGGTGAAGAGGAAATTAGTGAAGGCCATCCAAGCAATTTTCTGTTAAGCAAGGCAAACGCTATACATGTCAGTTCTTTTCAGATCCATGTGGTGAAGACTTAATTACATGACTGTAAAATGACTCACAGAGGAGGACTGAAAATGTACACTCTGGATAGAAAGCCATATTTCTTCTTTAAACTCTATTATTATGGCAAACGAGAAGATGAATTTTGCTGGCCAACTACCAGTCACTGATATACTCCTCTTTATTGATTAAACTCAGACCCATCTTTAACATTTCCTAATCTTATTTCTTTTCACAGTTTCAAATATTTCTCTGTCATCTGACTTAGAAAATAGGTCTATATTTTACTTTCTAAAAGTCAACTTTATTGATGTATAATTTAACTTATTAAGTGATTACATTTTAAAACACATTGATGCTCCTGGATGAATGGAAATATCCATGCTATTCTGGCCACAATCAAATTATAAAACATTTCCATCACCCCAAAGTTCTCCAGTTAACCCCAGTTTAGCTGACCTCTGCTCTGCTTTCTGTCATGCTATACTAATGGAGTCATGATGTGTATGCTATTTTTTAATCTGACTCCTTTTCATTAGGAAAATGATTGAGGTTTATTTATAACACATACATACATTATATAAATAAATTTGAGGTGGTCATACATTATTAATTTTAATAGAATTTCATTGAACATCTACCTTTTATAAGATACTAAGATACTGTGTTGGATGCTAAGTTATCAAACCTGGTAGTTTAATTGAATCACAAAAAAAGATATAAATAAAAAATGAATTCCTAAGAAGACCAAGCCTTAGGTAGTCAATTTCAGTTGTTCTGAAATACAGGATTCTTTATATTAACATAATTTTTATTAAAAAATTATGCAGAGAAATCCAAAGAATTTATATACGTATTTTACTATCAAGGAGGTGAGCTACATAATTAATTCATAATTTTAGTCAGATGACCAAAGTTACCCATCGATGGTGATAAGTCATATTGATAATTTATACCCTTAATAAGATGTGGTAAGAATGACACTTCACTTCTGTGATCTTCCTTCTAAAACAACATAACCACAGTCTAATCGTGAGAAAAATTTTAGCAAAATCCCAATTGAGATAGTTTCTGTGAAATCTCTGACCAGTCCTCTTTAAGACTGCCAAAGTGAAGTGAAGTCGCTCAGTCATGTCCGACTATTAGCGACCCCATGGACTGCAGCCTACCAGGCTCCTCTGTCCATGGGATTTTCCAGGCAAGAGTACTGGAGTGGGGTGCCATTGCCTTCTCCCTAAGACTGCCAAGAACATTGCAAACAAGGAAAGTCTGAAAAATTGAGATGTTGGTTTTATTGGGTTCTCTATGTGTTTTGTTTGTACTTTATTACTAAAATACAATGTAACAATAAAGTTAGATAAAAACTTACAGGTAAACAATTACTATAAGCCCAAAATTAATTTATGAATTAGATACAAATGACAAAAGGACAAAACTACTAAAATTCAATCAAAAAGATTAAGGTTATTGTGTATTGTTTTAAATTCTTTGTCTTTGGCTTAAACTAAATTGTTAATCACCAAATACAGAGTGAATTTACACTATGCTAGGTCACGCACTGTCTTTTCTTCTTTTTTAAAAATTACTATTTTGTTTTCCATTTAAAGTACAATGAATTTTTCACTCATATTTTACTATGACATCATTCAATCTTCACTTTTGTGTCAAGCATCACTTCCATACCAAGTTTTCCTTTATCCCTAACTTTGCTTTTAAGAAAATCAGTGTAATGTAACTCATACTGATGAGACCCTCCATACAAAGAAGTGTACAGGGTGAGACCCAATTGGGTGGTTGCACGTGCTGCGTGCTTAGCCACTCAGTTGTGTTGGACTCTTGGCGACCCCATGGGCTGTAGCTTGCCAGGCTCCTCTGTCCTGTGGGATTCTCCAGGCAAGAATACCGGAGTGGGTTGCCATTTCCTTCTCCAGGGGATCTTCTGGATGCAGGGATTGAACCTGGGTCTCCTGCATAGCAAGCTGATTCTCTACCATCCGAGCCACCAAAGACTGGGTGGCTGGGTGGGTGTACTAGGTCATAAACCTGTCTTTCAAATGGTCACGTGCTTCTGTTGTTTTTTAACATAGCTACTAAAAGTGTGAAAGCATTCAATTTTAAGGTTTATGGAGAAATCTGAACTTTCTAGAATTACCATGATGATTTATAGATGAGCACTGAGAATTCACTACAGATTTTGAAAAGTGCTTCTGAAAGTTTGAAATAGAAAAACTTCACATCATGTATTTGTGTGGGAGAAAAAAACCAGAGGTATGGAGACCAGGCAAACAAAACTGAATTCCAGCAAAGCAAAACTGAATTCCAGGTGTGAGGGGCAGGGAGTAAGCGCTCATACTAGCTCAGTGATGTAATGAGGTAAACAGAATCAATACACTTAGGCGACAGCTTGGAAATAGAGGTTAATGTTAAGATTTTGCCATGGGATTGCTGGGAGAATGAATATTGTATTGGTTTTCTATTGCTGCTTTAAAAATTATCATACACCTAGAGACCTAAAGCAATAACAATGTATTATCTCACTGATTTGGTGGGTGGGAAGTCTGGAAAAGGCACTGCTGAGTCTTCTGTTTAGGGTCTCTCTGGGCTGAAATCCACGTATCAGTTGCAACTCTGGTCCTCATCTTGGCTCAAGAGTCACTTCCAAGTTCACTGATTTGGCTTAATTCCTTTCCTGATGGCTGCAGGGGAAAGGCCCCTTGTTTTCTTCTAGCTGTTGTCCTGGGGCCACTCTGAGCTCCTGTAGTTTTCTTGCAATGGGACCTGAAGGCCATTCACTGCAAGGATCTTGGCTTGGCCTTACTGGGGTGCAATAAACCCTGACATCCTCTTTTGCAGCCTTCCAGAGAAAATTCTCTGCTTTGAATGAGGTCCCCAAGATTAGATCAGACCCACCTCAATAATGTTCCTATTTTAAAGTCAACAGATTTGAGACTTTAATTACTTCTGTAAAATCCCTCCCCAGAAGCTCTTAGAGTAGTGAATAGACTGTTTGGTTTATCTGAACAAGTAGGAAAAGTTGTGTGTACACCAGGGGCTGAGAATCTTGGATTTGAGGGTGGACGACATCTCAGAATTTTGCCTATTACTATCCCATTAGGGATATGAAATATGAAATTCAGAGAGGTGAACAGTCATACTCAAATAGTAGTTAGAATCTTCAACAGGATACCAAGACTCAGATGATTACTACAGACTGTACAGGTGGCGTAGATGAATAAAAGTGATGGAGTGTTAGAAAAATAAAACAAAATTCCAGCAGTAAAGGACAAAATCTCAGTCAGTTCTAGGAGATCGCCCTCCTACAAATTAGAGTTGCTATGAGAGAAAAAATGCCCAGTTTGCCAGATCTTAAGACTTTTTAAAAGAATCCAGAAAATCAGGGTTTATATAGTTCCCAATCTCCAAATGTTGGCAACTGTTTTAAAAGATTTATAACTGTGGACAGGCCAAAGTTATACGGGCCAAACAAAACACATCTGAGGGCAAAAATCTGGCCTGTAGCATGCCAGGTTTCGACCTCTGGTTTACAATAATAGGATTGATTTTTTTAAATTGCTTATTAAATCACTCATTAATGTGTAGTCATACCTTGGGCTGGTGTTCAGAGTAACTCAGACTTTTTTCCAAACTAACTGAACGACCTGAAAATTACACTTTATGCTCCCCTAAGTTAATGTAAAATGTCCTAATTACAGGTATTTTGTAAGGTTGCTGTTGTAGAAAACTGAAATTTGAAATCTTGCTATTTTAGAAATTATGAAGAGATCTGTAGAAATTTAATGTGATTGGTATTGCTAATAACTGTTGATGAAAGTAGAATGGTAGAATTTGTCATGCAGTTGAATTCAGATTTATGAATAGATGGGTCAAGAGGGAAAGAAAGAAACTCAGCTTATAGCTGGATGTTTTATTTAATTTCAAAGCTTCATAACAGGGCTCTGGCACACTGCCACAGCATTTATGCAATCAAGCGTACATATGTGTGCACACATGTGTATATATACAGGTGACATATATACATGTGGTAGAATACACACTGCTATGATGACCAGGAATAAGGACTCTGAGTCAGATTCATTAAATTCATGACCTCTCCAGTTCTGATATTTATGAGCTTAGTCACTCAGTTGTGTCTGACTCTTTGCAGCCCTATAGACTGTAGCCCGCCAGGCTCCTCTGTCCATGAGGATTCTCCAGGTAAGAATTCTGGAATGGGTTGCCATGCCCTCTCCCTGGGTGTCTTCCCAACCCAGGGATCAAACCCAGATTTCCCGCACGGCAGATAGATTCTTTACCATCTGAGCCATGAGGGACGTCCCCTGATATTTGGCCGTGCCATTAAATTTCCTAAGCCTCACTTTACTATTCTGTCAAATGGGGCTAGTAATACTACCCACTTGTTTATGGTTTAAAACAATATAATACATAGAGAGTCCTTAAAACTGTTGCAGTGCCCATTGAACAGTCCGTAAACATTAGATAACAGAATTGTGTATTAACATGTTTATTCATGTAGATATGCACATGTTACTTTTTATTTATGCTAATAAACTACTACTTAATATATTTAGCAGAGCCGGAGGAAACAATTCTACTTGAAAATCTTATTTACATGGTTTTGGCAATTTTTCAGATTAGCATAAATATTTTTATGTTAATTCGTTTGATTAATGACCATGGCTAGAAAAGGAATACTTGGAGGAGAAAGGGTATTTTCCAGGTCATTCTGAGTGATATTTATTGGAAGGCTAGTGGTGAAGGCATCATTCAATTATGGAGAGTACAGAACAGGAGATTGCACACAGCATATGTGGATGGGATCTCTGCAGGCCATGACATCAGCAGACAAGATTCATCTGTGAGAAAGTTTGTGCTGTATCAAAATCACACACCAAGAACTCCCATTATCAAACCTCACACCCACTGAGTCATTAGAAAAGACATAATTCTTGAGTGGCAATAACTAAGCATTCAGGATATTTCCATTCCCAGCCAGTGGCAATAAGGCATCATGGTTGCCCTCGAGAGAGAGAAAATTGTTTGGCACAAAAGTGAAGTTAAAGAATACCTAAGAGAGGTACAATTGTCAAGTTCAGAGAACCTTTTCCTGTTGTGTTTCCTGTCACTGCTGTGTGTGACTCTTCTCAGTGAACCAGTTCACTTAATGATCTGAGATCATCACTTATACTCATTTCTCTCTTTAGTTCAGGCCTTTATCATCTGCCACCTGGATTATTGGCACAACACTGTAATTGATTTTCCTGATTCCAGCCTCTGAGCTCTTATATCTGACATTCTCTCAGCCATCAGAATGGCCTTTGAGAAATGTAGTGGTTATCATGCCCCGTCTGTACTCCAGCACACTTAATAGCTTCTTATTGTCAATAATGGTCTAAAGTTAAAATGCAGTGGATTTCTTTTGCCATTTATATTGTATCCCAATCCTATAAGAATACTGAACTCATTCTGAAGCTTTCTCTTTGGCTTTCAGTGTTCTGCTTTATCAGGTAAGGATCCACTTGTAATTCATGATGTACTTGCCTCTAGAAAACGTGCCCTCCCCAGAACTTATGTCGTGTGAATGCCACCCCCAAGGTATGATCTTATGATTAATAACTATAATGATCATCTCTCATTTTGTAGAATGCTATGTATCACACTCTTGACTGAATGCGTTCATACATCATACTTCATTCGAGCTTCACACCCCTTCTGAGAGGACATGTTTTTTTCTGTCCCCATGTTGTTGAAGAGGAAACTGATCTTTGGAGAGATTAATAATCTATGCAATGACGTAAGTTTCAGTATGTGGACTTGAATCTGATGTTTACAGTAAGAAGGTCCTTATGGCTCCTACAGATATTTATTTTTGTATCCACAAACATATTTTGCCTCATCATGTTGCCCTTTGTAGAATGTGTTTGAATCTGTCTCTCCAATTAATTACTACCTTAAAGCTTACAAACTGACCTTTTTGTTGCTGCAGACCTAGAGAAATTGTGCTCAATATATTTTAAATAAATCCTCCATATAGTCCTATAATTTAAAAAAATATTTGAGATCTGAAAAAGCTACAAACTTATGTATTATCCTCTTTGATTCTCATTGTAAGATACACAACATATCTTATCATCCCATTTAATAGATGAAGAAAACAAGGTTTGAAGATACAAGGTTCTTCTCAGAGATACTCACTGATGGTTACTAAGGCCATGAGCAAGTATTTGAAAATAGATATTGTGTTTCCTAAATATAATGCTCTATGATTAACCCTGTAATTTCTTTTATTAAAATATCAAAGTTATACATATTTGAAACAATCTAGATATCAGAATAAAAATTTCATCTCTCTTGAGGATATTTAGCGATGTTTAAGATTGAAAGTGAAGGAAACGGCAACTCACTCCAGTATTCTTCCCTGGAGAATCACATGGACAGAAGAGACTTGGGGGTGGGGGTTCAGTCCATGGGGTTGCAAAGAGCCAGGGATGACTGAGCTACTGAGCACACAAGATTGGCAGAGAATAGTTGTGCTGCTTGGGTCCACAATCACAATGTTATACAATCGAGTCCACATATTTTAAAAAATTACAACCTCAGAGGTTATTTTTTCACTGATTATTTGTTTAGGGAGATAGTTCTTCTCCTTTAATACTTGAGAATGTTGTGCTACTTCCTTCTGGCTTCCAAAGTTCCTGATGAGAAATCAATTGTCTTTTTTTAGTTTGTTTATTTATTTTTTAACTGAAGCATAATTGCTTTACAGAATTTTGTTGTTTTCTGTCAAACATCAACATGAGTCAACCGTAGGCATGCATAGGTCCACTCCCTCTTGAACCCTCCCTCCCATCTCCCACCCCATCCCCCCACTCTAGGTTGATACACAGCCCCTGTTTGAGTTCCCTGTGTCATATAGCAAATTCCCATTGGCTATCCATTTTACAAATGGTAACGTAAGTTGCCATGTTACTCTCTCCATGCATCTCACCCTCTCCTCCCCTCTGCCCTGTATGCATATGTCTGTTCTCTATGTCTATTTCTCCATTGCTGCCTTGCAAATAAACTTATTGGTACCATTTTTGTAGATTCCCATATATACATGTTAGTATACAATATTTATCTTTATCTTTCTGACTTAATTCACTCAGTATAAGCTGTAGGTTCATCCACCTCATTAGAACTGACTCAAATGCATTCCTTTTTATGGTTGAGTAAGATTCCATTGTGTATATGTACCATAGCTTCTTTATCCATTCATCTGTCTATAGACATCTAAGTTACTTCCATGCCCTAGCTATTGTGAAAAGTACTTCAATTTCGAAAATATACAAGGAGCTCATGCAAGTCAATACCAGAAAACAAACAACCAATCAAAAAGTGGGAAAAAGACCTAAGCAGGCATTTCCCCAAAGAAGACATACAGATGGCTAACAAACTCATGAAAAGATGTTCAACATTGCTTGTTATTCAGTTCAGTTCAGTCACTCAGTCATGTCTGACTCTTTGCAACCCCATGAATCTCAGCACGCTCGGCTTCCCTGTCCATCACCAACTCCCGGAGTTTGTTATTAGAGAAATGCAAATCAAAACTACAATGAGATATCACCTCACACCATCAGAATGACCATCATCAAAAAGTCTACAGACAATAAATGCTGGAGAGGGTGTGGAGAAAAGAAAACCCTCTTGCACTGTTGATGGGAAATGTAAATTGATACAGCCACTGTGAAAGACAGTGTGGAGATTCCTTAAAAACCTAGGAATAAAACCACAATATGACCCAACAATCCCACTCCTAGGCATATACCCTGAGGAAACCAAAATTGAAAAAGACTTGCATCCATTATCTTTTGAATCATTTAACCCTTATAGGTTGGAGAAGGAAATGGCAAGCCACTCCAGTGTTCTTGCCTGGAGAATCCCAGGGACAGAGGAGCCTGGTGGGCTGCCGTCTATGGGGTCGCACAGAGTTAGCAGGAGTAGCAGCAGCAACCCTTATAGGTAAGACAACGTTTCTTTCTCTCTGCTTTCAAGACTTTTTCTTTGCCTTTGATTTTTTTAGAACTTTGATTATATTGGATCTTTCATGGATATATTTATATTTATCTTATTGAGGGTTTGCTCACTTCTTAAATACATCGGTTTCTGTCTTTTTCCAGGATTAAGAAGTTTTTAGTCCTTAGCCCTCAGAATACATTTCAGCACTCATGTCTTTCTCCATTTCTCCAGAGCCTCTGATGACAGAAAATGTAGATCCTTTGAAATAGTCCTATAGGTTCCTGAGGCTCTGTCCATTTTTCTTCGGTCAGTTTTCTCTCTGTTGTTCAGCTCTGGTGGTTTTTCCCTGCTGTCTTTAAGTTAACTGATTCTTTTCTGTGTTCGCTCCTTTCTCCTGTTGCACCCGTTCATAGAATTTTTAATTTGTTTTATCTGTTTGTCTGTTTGGCTGTGCTGGGTCTTTGTTGCTCTGGTTGTGGTGAGTGGGGGCTACTCTCTAGCTGTGGAGCTTGGGCTCCTCCTTTGAGTGGCTTCTCCTGCTGCAGAACATGGGATTTGGGGTGCACTGGCTTCAGAAGTTGCAGCTCCCGGGTTTTAGAGCGCAGCCTCAGTAGTGGTGTTGTACCCGTTGAGTTATTTTAAGGCATGTGGGATTTTCCCACATCAGGGATCAAACCTGTGTCTCCTGCGTTGTCAGGTGGATTCTTTACCCCTGAGCCACCAAGGAAGCCGCTCATAGAATTTTTTAACTTCAATTTTTGCATTTTTAATTCCTAAAGTTTCCATTTTGGGGGTGACGTTTTTTATTCCTTTGATAAGACTTCCTTATAGAAGTATTAGTGATTGCTCATTAAAGTATTCCGTCAAGCCATCTTAGTGATTGATCATTAAAGTATGTTTATGACAGGTGCTTACAGGTGCTTTAAAATCCTTGTGAAATGATTCCAACATCTTGTCATTGCAGTGCTGATGTCTGTTGATTTTCTTCTAGTTTAATTTGAGATTTTCTTTTTTTGTTTGTTTGTTTGTTTTTGGCCTCAGCGATTTTTGACGTATCTTGGACATTTTAGATATTATGTCACAAGAATCTGGATCTTATTTAACCTTCTGTTTTAGTGGCCCTTCTCTGACACCCTAGCAAGGAGGAAACTAACATGATTTGGGATGATGATACAGGCCCCTTAGCAGGTCTCAGCTGGGACTGGAGGGGTGCCTTATTACAGTTCTTCCTGTGGTCTCCATTGACACTTTGGTTGTATGTGAGGGAGAAGACCCCTTAGTTCTAGGTGAGGATGAAATCCCAGATCGCCAAGTGGCCTTCTTTGAAACCACTGTGGTGAGGGATGAGTGAGCATCACTGTAGCTAGGCACAGTTGGGAATCTAGGCTTCCACTTGTACCTTTTCTGACAGTGGTGAGACTGGGACCATGGTTTTATTCAAGGTGTTTATTTTCTGTGTTGGCATGACTCTACTTTCCTAGCCCTTTGCTTAGAGATAGCAGCTTCCCTTGGCTTTTTCGGTTTATCCTCAGAGGATGCTTCTAGGCTGATGACTTCTTCAGCACCCAGTCTGAAATAGATGAAGCAAAACATAAACCAGAGACTTGTTCATTTAGTCTCTAGGTTCTTAGAAGGCTTGCCTTTTTTTCCTTCTCCATCTTGACTAGTGATCACAGCAGGAGCAGTTGTAGAGTAGTTGATAGAATTACTTAAATTGATTCAAAATGAGTATGTTGAAGGCAATGCTATGGAGACACTAAAAAGCTCTGTGATTCCAAGGACAAGTCGGGAGAGGCATGAATAGAACAAGCATACAAAGATTTAAAGACTGGGAGGCTATTCTGCAAGTACTATAATGGTGGATATGTGTCATCATACATTTGTCAAAATGTGTACTAGACACGACAATGCCAAGAGTGAATTCTAATGTAAACTGTACACTTTGGATAGTAATGTTGTATCATTGTAGGTTCATCAGTTGTAACAAATGTACCACCCTCATGCTGGTTGCTGACTGTGGGGGAGAGGGGTCTTGAGGGAAATCTCTATACTTTCTGTTCAACTTTTCTGTGAATTTAAAACTGCTCTTGCTGCTGCTGCTGCTAAGTCACTTTAGTCACTTAAAATAGTCTAATTTTTTACAAAAGAAGCAAAAATAATATAGCATTTTAAGAAAATATGTATGTTGTTGAGGAATTTGAAAAAGAGACCAGTGGATATTTTTCAAGGAGTTTTGCTATGAACATGAGCAGAAAATGAATGGTAGCCTGAAGAAGTGGGGTCAAAGAAAGCTTTTACTTTTAAGATGGCATCTATTAAAGCAGGGTATATGGGGCTTCCCAGGGGATGCTAGCGGTAAAGAATCCTTCTACCAATGCAGGAGACTCAGGAGATCTGCATTTGATCCCTGGTTCAGGAAGATACCCTGGAGAAGGGAACGGCAACCCACTCCAGTATTGCCTAAGAAATCCCATGGACAGAGGAGCCAGGTGGGCTACAGTCCATGGGGTCGCAAAGAGTCAGACGTGATTGAACAACTGATCAAACACAAAGCAGTATGTAGCAGAGAAGGACAAATGGAAAGTGTATAAAAGGAGCACACTTTTCAAAGCAGAAAGCCTTGTGTAAGTGAAAGGCAATAATATCCAGATGTACAAGAGAGAAGGCATTTGGAGAAAGAATTTGAGATGAAGAGATACAGGTAGTCAGTTGGATGGAGAGTCATAACAACACAAGAAGAGAGCCTTATGAAGAATTCTCTCTCATATTATCTTTAAGTCATGAATACTCTGTATCATTTTGGTGTTATTTTTATAACCACAGGTGCTACTAACTTGCCCTGCAGGGTCGGATGAAATAAACTAGGAAAGCTGCTCCTTTTCCGAAATAAAAATCTAAATCAGGTTTAGATTTACCATGAAAATGAATAACGTCAATATAACACAGGTTAATATCCAGGAAATAAGACTTTATTAGACAATATAAATAGATATTGACTTAAAATGGTCTATAAATGACAGAAATTCAATAAACCGTGTTTACTTTCTTTGAAACGTTCCCAAGAAAAGACTAGACTTTCTCTATTTTGCTCATTTAGAGCCATTCACCGTATTTAGCTTTTGGTAGACCAACAACAGTTAGCTTCTTTTGCTTACTTGACGTTTTTAAATTTTGTGAAACATGGGAGTTCATACTTATTAACTACCTAAGCTATTACTTTTCTCCAAAGAACGTTCCCTATTTCCCTTTCCTACTCTGCAGCTTTGGTCAAGAGAATGAACTCCATTAAGTACAAGAACAATAGACAACATTATTGGTTATTTCAATGGCAGATAAGTTAGTCAGTTTAAAGGAATGAAATGCCAGTTCAGCTGTGAAGTGGTGTGATGTGATGCTGGAAGCTTCTGAACATATTTTATGCTTGACAGTAATAATATTGAATTAATATGTCCCTGCAAGGCTTAGAAAATCTGGTTCAAATTTAGCCCAATTTATCAAGGTTTGGCAGAGTTATAAGAATTAACAAATCATGCTGTGACTTAAAATTAGCATTATGAATATTTAGGAGCTGTTAAAACTGTGGGCTAAATACATAAAATGTCACTGTCATCATATAAAAACATAGTTTCAAGCGTACGAGAGGAAGGTTTATTACACAGTCCAGTATAGTATAAAATATAGCATTTGATTTTGCTTTTGAGATCAATGTGTTCATAATTTTTTAAATTAGTAATAAAATGTCTCCCACATCTGCTGCAAAGATGTCAGCTCAGGATATCTTTCTGTCCTCCAAACTGATTGTCCTTCTCATTACTCATAGCACATAGAAAATATACAGTGACACGCCATCCTTCTAACAGGCGGGAGAGAGTCCTTCCACAGAATGTTTCTCCCTTGTCCTGCTGTAGAATCCATAGGGGATCTGAAGGTTATACTCAGTTGTTTGAACCGTCACTGAATAAAACTGGAAAATGCAATTCTTTGAAAAATGTATATGATGTACATTTGTCCCTTGTAAATCCAGTATCTACACTTCTATGTCAGCAGATTATAAAACGTTTGTTTTCACTTTATTTCTTTGAATTTAAAATGAAAAAAAATTATCTAAATAAAATCAGAAAAATGAAGTCAAAGAAATTGCATACAGTGAAAGATGACTGGTTATATCCATAGAGAGACTGTGAAAAGATTACTTATGATAGATACTTGAAATTTGAACCTTGTGGAAAGCTTATAAATTTTTTCATGAAAAAAAAAAAACCCAGTATTTTGGTATATATGCAGGAATAAAGACTGGAAATGACATTGCTGATTAATTCCTAGATCAGTGATTCTCAGTGGGAGTGATTTTGCTGCTAGGGGCCATATGGCAATGTCTAGTGATTTTTTTTTATTGGGAAATAATTGACATGTAACATTATATTAATTTTAGAGGTACAGCATAAGGATCTGATATTTATATATATTGCACAAAGGTCATGATAACAACTGTAACCATATATAATTTCAAAATTATTTTTCTTGTGACAAGAATTTTTAGCATCTACTCTCTTAGAAACATTCAGATTTGTAATAAAATACTGCCAGTGCAATGAACATGAGCTTGGGCAAACTCCAGGAGATGGTGAGAGACAGGGAGGCCCGGTGTGCTGCAGACCATGGGGTTACAAAGAGTCGGACACAACTGGTCACTTAACAACAACAACTGGTATCTACAGTCACTGTGCTGTACATGCCATTCACATGGTTTAAGGCCATGGTTTTCCAGTGGTCATGTATGGATGTGAGAGTTGGACTGTGAAGACAGCTGAGCACCGAAGAATTGATGCTTTTGAACTGTGGTGTTGGAGAAGACTCTTGAGAGTCCCTTGGACTTCGAGGAGATCCAATCAGTCCATTCTAAAGATCAGTCCTGGATGTTCTTTGGAAGGAATGATGCTAAAGCTGAAACTACAGTACTTTGGCCACCTCATGCAAAGAGTTGACTCATTGGAAAAGACTCTGATGCTGGGAGGGATTGGGGGCAGGAGGAGAAGGGGACGACAGAGGATGAGATGGCTGGGTGGCATCACTGACTCGATGGAGGTGAGTTTGGTTGAACTCTGGGAGTTGGTGATGGACAGGGAGGCCTGGCGTGCTGCGATTCATGGGGTCGCAAAGAATCGGACATGACTGAGCAACTAAACTGAACTGAACTGACTGATTTTATAATCGGAAGTTTATGTCTTTTGATCCCCACAAATTTGTTCTCTATATCTATTTTTCATAAAAATTTTAAGTGAGTGTTGTCCCCATTAAGTATTTTTGTCTAAAGAGATGGGAATACCAGACTACCTGACCTGCCTCTTGAGAAACCTGTATGCAGGTTAGGAAGCAATAGTTAGAACTGGACATGGAACAACAGACTGGTTCCAAATATGAAGTACGTCAAGACTGTATATTGTCACCCTGCTTATTTAACTTATATGCAGAGTACATCATGAGAAACTCCAGGCTGGATGAAGCACAAGCTGGAATCAAGATTACTGGGAGAAATATCAATAACCTTAGATATGCAGATGACACCACCCATTCTTCTTGGCAGAAAGCAAAGGAGAACTTAAGAGCCTCTTGATGAAAGTGAAAGAGAACAGTGAAAAAGTTGGCTTAAAGCTCAACATTCAGAAAACTAAGATGATGGCATCTGGTCCCATCACTTCATGGCAAATGGATGGGAAAACAGTAGAAACAGTGGCTGCCTTTATTTTTTTGGGCTCCAAAATCGCTGCAGATGGTGATTACAGCCATGAAATTAAAAGATGCTTAGTCCTTGGAAGGAAAGTTATGACCAACCTAGATAGCATATTCAAAAGAAGAGATGTTACTTTGCCAAAAAAGGTCTGTCTAGTCAAGGCTATGGTTTTTCCAGTAGCCATGTATGGATGTGAGAATTGCACTATAAAGAAAGCTGAGCGCCAAAGAATTGATACTTTTGAACTGTGGTGTTGGAGGACTCTTGAGAGTGCCTTGGACTGAAAGGAGATCCAACCAGTCCATCCTAAAGGAGATCAGTCCTGGGTGTTCACTGGAAGGACTGATGTTGAAGCTGAAACTCCAATATTTTGGCCACCTGATGCGAAGAGCTGACTCTTTGAAAAGACCCTGATGTTGGGAAAGATTGAGGGCAGGAGAAGGGGACGACAGAGGATGAGATAGTTGGATGGCATCACCGACTCAATGGACAGGAGTTTGGGTGGACTCCAGGAGTTGGTGATGGACGGGGAGAACTGGCGTGCTGGGGTTCATGGGGTTGCAAAGAGTCAGACACGGCTGAGTGACTGAACTGAACTGAAAGACAAAACAAGAAGAAAACAAACAACAAGACAACACTTTTATTATCATTACAGGTAACAGGCAAAATAACTCTGCCACATTTTCAGTGAAAAAATTATATCTCATACTGCTGTGAAGTTTCCCAGAATTGATGCCATAATTCTTTTGACCAGGAAAAAAAAAAAGTTAGGAGAACACTTCAGGAGAAGAAGCCCTGATAAGTTGGAGTAGAGAAGGGGAAGCCACTTTGACCATTTCTTATGTAAGAAAGAGGGATAAATTGGCAGAATTGTTTTCCAGACTCCTCTAATTCTTGGAGTGATGGAGAGGGGACATAAAGAGATAGGGGTCTGCAGAGTCCTGGGGAAGAACTTTCTTTCTTTCTTTTTTTTTTTTTTAGAACTTTCTTTCTGATTGTCCTGGGTGGTTTGCCATATCATGAGAGAGGAGAAGAAAAATCCAATCAAATTACAGGGTGAATTTAGTAAAAATAAATAAAAGGGGGTGGTCAACAGGAACTCCACAGTCACTGTGTCTCTTTACCGAGAGTGTCCCCTTGCCTGAGGCCTCTGAAAACTGAAGAGGTGGTGTAAATAAATCATGGCGTGTCTGTGTTCTCTGGGCATGGAAAATAGAGGAAAAGGAAGTAGGGGAGGGAATTCAGAGGCAGTAATAGTACTGTCACCTTGATTAAAGTAGAAAACAGACCATGTCTTGCTCTCTGAGGAGTGATTACTTATTTACGCTGACATGTGTTATATGGACATCTTGTCAGACACTCTGGGTCTGTCATTTGCTGTAGATCTTGGAGGAATTGGAGCTTCTTGCTATTGTCTTTTGAGAGCTTGAGCCCCAAACAGATTTACTGTTAATGAATCATCACTTGTGGTCAAGAGTCCTTGAGTCTATCGTTTTAAATGAGTGTTATTAAACGAAGGTTTTTTACATGTATAAACCTGTGTTTGCCAAAGGTGAACTTGTGCGTGTTTTAAGTTTGTATACACGCTTGAATAATTCATCTTGCAATCCAATGCTACTTTAGCTTTAAAGGTGCTTGCCATAATTAGGGGACATGTCTTAAGTACAGAAGTTATATATTTGAACACACATTAACACAGGATTTGAGCAACAGGGGAAAATAGAATGCACATAAAGCAAAGCTGAAAGATTAGAGGACTAGTTAAGGATGTTAAATTTAATTTGGAGCAAACAGTTTTCAATATAATACCTTTTTTTCATCTTCAGTATCTCTTTTTATAATAATGAATAAATGGATCAGGGAATTTGCTACCAAATGGTCTAAAATGATATCTAAGTTTTTCTTATCAGAGGATTCATGCCATGAATACTCCAAAATGCTCTCATTTTTTTAGCCTTATATATGGTATGTAGTTTGTTTTATGCGCTCTGTAAGGCTGAGGATCAGATGCACTCCAGATAAACAAGGATGTTTACAAATCTACAGATTGTGATACATACCCTCCAAACGTCCTACTTGAAAACAGGTCAGGTATAAAAGATAGTGACAACGGAGTGACATCAGTAAGAGGCCAGCACAGGAAGCCCTAAGGCTTCATTCCTCCCACAGAAACACGCATTCAGCAACAGCACACATACCGGTTCCCTTTATGAGAAATAATGTAAACCAGTTAAAGGCTTCCGCACCACAAATCATTCCAATCCCAAAGAAAGGCAATGTCAAAGAATGCTCAAACTACCGCACAGGGGCACTCATCTCACATGCTAGTAAAATAATGCTCAAAATTCTCCAAACCAGGCCTCAACAGTACGTGAACTGTGAACTTCCAGATGTTCAAGCGGGATTTAGGAAAGGCAGAGGAATCAGAGATCAAATTGCCAATAACTGTTGGATCACTGAAAAAGCAAGAGAGTTCCAGAAAAACATCTATTTCTGCTTTACTGACTATGCCAAAGCCTTTGACTGTGTGGATCACAATAAACTGTGGAAAATTCTGAAAGAAATGGGAATACCAGCCCACCAGACCTGCCTCTTGAGAAATCTGTATGCAGGTCAAGAAGCAACAGTTATAACTGGACATGGAACAACAGACTGATTCCAAATCGGGAAAGGAGTACATCAAGGCTGTATATTGTCACCCTGCTTATTTAACTTATATGCAGAGTACATCATGAGAAATGCTGGGTTGGATGAAGCACAAGCTGGAGTCAAGATTGCTAAGGAGAAACATCAATAACCTCAGGTATGAAGATGACACCAACCTTATGGCAGAAAATGAAGAGGAACTAAAAAGCCTCTTGATGAAAGAGGAGAGTGAAAAAGTTGGCTTAAAAGTCAACACTCAGAAAACTAAGATCATGGCACCTGATCCCATCACTTCATGGGAATTAGATGGGGAAACAGTGGAAACAGTGAGAGACTTTATTTTGGGAGCTCCAAAATCACTTCAGATGGTGACTGCAGCCATGAATTTAAAAGACCCTCCTTGGAAGAAAAGTTGTGACCAACCTAGACAACATATTAAAAAGCAGAGACATTACTTTGCCAACAAAGTAATGACTCAATGAACATGAGTTTGAGTAAATTCTGGGAGTCGGTGATGGACAGGGAGGCCTGGTGTGGTGCAGTTAATGGGGTCGCAAAAAGTTGAACATGACTGAGCGACTGAACTCACTGACTGACCTCAAGTAAACCATAAAACCAGCTGTATCAAAATCACTAGGAAAACCATGGTACCTTTTGCCATAGTGCACTGGCATAGTGCCATATCGATCATACAAAAGAATAAAATTGGACTGCTATCTTATACCACACATAAATATCATCTCAACTGGAATTAGAGACTTAAATGATTAGATTAGAGATTATACCAGAGGTGAATCTGTAAAACTCCTAGAAGAAAACTCTTAGGAAAAGGGAAGATCTTCATGATATTGGTTTTAACAATGACTTCTTGAATATAACAGCAAAAGCATAAAAAGCAAAAGCAAGTAAAGGCAAATGGAACCACATCAAACTAAAAACCTCCTGCTGGTGCGTGCTTGCTTAGTCACTCATGTCTGACTCTTTGTGACCCTTTGAATTGTAGCCTGCTATGCTCCTCTGCCTGTGGGATTTTTCAGGCAAGAATCCTGGAGTGGGTTGCCATTTCCTCCTGCAGGGGATATTCCCGAGTCAGGGAGTGAACCTGTGTCTCCAGTCACTTACAAACACCCCTTCCCAGTTACACCATCAGATATCTAAACGCTTCATAACTGGCATGAACTCCATGTTCCTTGTGCTTACTACAACTGGTGTGGAATTGTGCTTATCAGCATATCTGATAGAGCGTTCTTATTGGGTTGGCTAAAAAGCTTATTTGTTTTTTCCTGAAGATGTTATGGAAAACCCAAATTAACTTTTTCAGCCAGCGCAATATCCTTGTATGAAATGCGAAAGTAGTGTTGTTGGTGGTTTGCTATTAGAAATTTGGCCCTTAAGGGTTCCCATAGTAACTTGTTGCCGGCTTTTGGGGTGGTGTTAGCTGACGGTGTTTCTTCCTGTAATAAAAGATTATTGTTGAGGAATTTCTTATTGCTTTAGCATCTAATTCTACCCAACACTCTGTGTTCTCTGTAGCCTTTCCTGATAATCCTACCTTTGAATCTTTTTATGGTTGCTATTTCTTTCTTTTAAAAGGGTTTTTTTTTTTTTTTAATATTGAGAGGTCAGAATTGTACCAGTTCATTTAAGGAATATGTAGCCCTGTGCACAGTCTTTACAGAGTAACCACCCCTTAAAAACATACTTGTCCTTCTTTGAATTCCTGCAGATAGATTATGTTTGCATATTTACGTTTTACTCCGTGGCTTCCTCTGGAAAAGAAATATGGTCATGCCACTGCACAGCTTGCAAATTCAGCATTGGATTTCTCTGTGGAATCCTGCAGATGCAGAGAAATTAAATACGGTAGAATTATATAGGCAATGAATGATCTGTAAATTCATTTGAAATGCTCATAGGCACCCCTTTCCAAACTGGGGTACTTTGTGCGATATGCTGCATTGATTTTCTTGTATGTCACATCACATTGGGTTTGTATGTCTCATTATGCAATGTTAGCACTTTATGGTGCTTTGCTTTTGTGGTGACACTGTGAACATAATGTAATGTGATGTGCCATGGCTGTGAAATGCCATTAAAGTATGACACTCTGGAGACTCCGTGAATCATGCCCATTTCACTTCTGCAGTGTCAGGAAGCAGAGAGAACCGCAGGAGGCCTTTGCCTTGCAGGGATTATCTGAATTTATCTATCTCACTTGAGTCGTGGAAGTTAATGTATTGGTAGATGGCTAATACTGCTAATACTATGACCATTTGAAACACCCTCTGTAATAGGAAACTCACTTATCCCTAAAATTTGTTGTTGTTACACTTTTTCATTTTTAGAATTATGGGGCAATAATAAAAGAAAGTCTCTGTGTCATCTGACCCTCTGCTTTCCTCAAGTTTACAAAGAAGGGAGAAAATGGCTCTTTCTAAACCTGGAACTTGCCTGGGAGGATGGGTCAATGTAATTGGGACAATTCAGAGGTTTGTGACTATTACTGATAGTAGGCTTCAGCAGTACGTAAACCGTGAACTTCCTGATGTTCAAGCTGGTTTTAGAAAAGGCAGAGGAACCAGAGATCAAATTGCCAACACTCGCTGGATCATGGAAAAAGCAAGAGAGTTCCAGAAAAACATCTATTTTTGCTTTATTGACTATGCCAAAGCCTTTGACTGTGTGGATCACAATAAACTGTGGAAAATTCTGAAAGTGATTGGAATACCAGACCACCAGACCTGCCTCTTGAGAAACCTATGTGCAAGTCAGGAAGCAACAGTTAGAACTGGACATGGAAGAACAGACTGGTTCCAAATAGGAAAAGGAGTACATCAAGGCTGTGTATTGTCACCCTGCTTATTTAACTTATATGCAGAATACATTATGAGAAATGCTGGGCTGGAAGAAGCACAAACTGGAATCAAGATTGCCAGGAGAAATATCAGTAATCTCAGATATGCAGATGGCACCACCCTTATGGCTGAAAGAGAAGAGGAACTAAAAAGCCTCTTGATGAAAATGAAAGAGGAGAGTGAAAAAGTTGGCTTAAAGCTCAACATTCAGAAAACTAAGGTCATGGCATCTGGTCCCATCACTTCATGGCAAACAGGTGGGGAAACAGTGGAAACAGTGTCAGACTTTATTTTTCTGGGCTCCAAAATCACTGCAGATGGTTATTGCAGCCATGAAATTAAAAGACGCTTACTCATTGGAAAGAAAGTTATGACCAACCTAGATAGCATATTCAAAAGCAGAGACATTACTTTGCCAACAAAGGTTCGTTTAGTCGAGGCTATGGTTTTTCCAATGGTCATGTATGAATGTGAGAGTTGGACTATAAAGAAAGCTGAGCACCGAAGAACTGATGCTTTTGAACTGTGGTGTTGGAGAAGACTTGAGAGTCCCTTGGCCTGCAAGGAGATCCAACCAGTCCATTCTAGAGGAGATCAGTCCTGGGTGTTCATTGGAAGGACTGATGCTAAAGCTCAATCTCCAATACTTTGGCCACCTCATGCGAAGAGTTGACTCATTGGAAAATACTCTGATGCTGGGAGGGATTGAGGGCAGGAGGAGAAGGGGACAACAGAGGATGAGATGCTGGATGGCATCACCGACTTGATGGACATGAGTTTGAGTGAACTCTGGGAGTTGGTGATGGACAGAGAGGCCTGGTGTGCTGTGATGCATGGGGTCGCAAAGAGTCGGGCACGACTGAGCGACTGTACTGAACTGAACTGAGGCTTTACTTTTCAATCACTTTATCATGAATTTTCTAGTCCACAGAGACCTTCAAAGTAGTATGAATACCATCTTGGGTCTTTTTTCCTTTTGAGTCTATGCTGTGAGGATTTGTTGTAGGAAGAATTTTCATGTCATATCAATGATTTGGAAGAATACATGCAACCTTTTCTGCTCATCCACAATTTTGGTATCTTTAAAGGAATAGAAATATTTCTTTAAAACAATTTTTTAATTTAGTTGAGCCATGCAGCATCTTGATTACCTCACCAGGGATGAAACCTGTGTCCCCTGCTGTGGAAGCACAGAGTCTTAATCACTGATCACCAGGGTAGTCTCTTTAAAACCAGATTTTGTTGAGAGCCAATCAAGATGAAGTCCATGGCAAAAATGCTCTGGTGGCTACCATTTGTGTTGAAGTAAATGACTGATATTTTAGAGACTGGATGTCTTGCACCCAGCAACAATGATTCTTCAAGTTACATTCCATTTGTAAGACATTGCACTTTTGTAATCATGATCTACATTAACTCTCACAATAAACATATACACACGATTGTCTTTTATAGACTAGGAAACTACCATTGATCCAGATTTACTCATTGTCCCATGTTTATTTCAGATCCAATCCTTATGGCTTTCATTACCTCATCTGGTCAAAAATTGTTAGGGAGGTATTTCTCTTTATTTATTTATATGTGTGTTTTAATTGCAATATCAAAAAAAGTATTCACCATGACATCAGAAATATCAGCCTGATGCATTTGTGCAAAATAGGCCACTTCGTATAAGTGTTTCCACAAGTTGTTTCATTACTAGCTGCAATCAGGATGCAAAGTCCTGAGGGATGTGTGTTTCTTAGGTAACTAATGTCACCAGTGACCATTTGAAATCCTCTTTGGACTTACCTGTGATGAAAGAAACAAGCGGAGAATATGAGTGGATTCAGAGGGAAGAGTCCTCTGCTGTTCCTCAAAAAAGCCTCTTTTTTCTTTTTGTTCCCAATGTTCTCTTACATATTGCTTATTTTTACTATCTTCAGGAATCTAATGCTTCTTCACATTTTTTCTCCCATTATCAGGTTAAATGACTTCATTTTATACTTACAGATAGTTCCTTAAATGATATATTTCCTGAATTAATTAAAATACCCCTTCCATTTCTCAATGAAAAATGTAGGGTCTAATGTAGACAAGCCCTCCTATAAAACTTGATCTTGACTTCAACATTATTCAACTGTAAGATGGTGTTTTCTAATCCCATTGAATTCAATATTAGGTTTTGTCAATGAATGAATGCATCCTAATCTTTCATGTTGAAGTTCATGTGCTTATAATGTTTATTAAGACATTAATAACTTTGAAATATTCATATAAAGCATCCAAATTACTGGCATGATAATATGTTGTAGGAGTAGTCCCAATTAAAATAGTTCCTGCTTAGTAAATTGGCTTAATTAGTTCTCATTTATCTCCATAGGATATAGAAGTCTTTTATGAAAACATATATGTTGTAACTCTAGTTGCAAACTTTTTAGTAAAATAATTATAAAATATTTTCAATAGCTGGTGTGTGTGTGTGTGTGTGTGTGTGTGTGCTAAATCAGACAGTAGGGATGGGAGATAGAATTATCATGTTCAACTAGCTTGGATTCGTGACCCATGGAACCCCTTCAAGTCCTAGCTTTATTTGTACTTCTATATGCTTTAAATATCCAAGCATTTGGGCTTCCCTGGTGTCTCAGTGATAAAGAATCTGCCTGTCAATGCAGGAGACATGGGTTGGATCTCTGTTTGGGGAAGAAGCCCAGGAGAAGGAAGCAGCAATCCACTCCAGTATTCTTGTCTGAGAAATCCCATGAACAGAGGAGCCTCCCGGGCTACAGTGCATGGAGTTGGAAAAGAGTTGGACACAACTTAGTGACTGAACAGCAATGCAAGCTTTTACTTTCACTTTAGGATTTCTCTTTATATTTTTGGCCAGTCCTTCTATATTAGATTTCTATTGTTGCGTGTCAAATTACCCCAAACTTAGTGGGTTTGCATGGCACACATTTTTTATTTCACAATCTGCGGGTCAGGATCCAGACAAAGCTTACCTCAGTTCTCTATTCAGGGTCTACCTACATGGAAATCAGGCTGTGTTCTCATTCAGAGGCGTGCCAGGGAAGAGTCCACTTCCAGAATCAGTCAGGTCATTGGCAGAATGTATTTCCTTTGGGCTGCATGACTGAAGGTCTTCATTTCTTACTAGTTCTTGGTGAGAGATCCTCATGCCCTACTATGTAGCCCTGTCGGTAGTGCGGGTTAAACATGGCTATTAACTTCTTCAGGGACAGCAAGAGCATCTCTGTCTCCAGGCTACTAGGATGGTCTTTATAATGAGACATAACCATGGTAGTGACCTATTCTGTTGCTTAAAAGTGCAACATGCTTTTCATCTCCTCTCAGGGGAACATGATTATAGAAGATGTGATTAACTGAAGTTCTCCTTAGAGTTTGTACAAGACAGGACACTCCTCCCATTGCATGGCAGAAATTTATCCATTTAAAATACATTGACTATGTATTTTATCCAAGTTATTCTGTGTTTCATTGATGAAATGGAAGCATTGCAATATCCATTTTCAGAGATGAGAAAAGTAAGGTTAGAGAGTTTTGTGCATGTGTCCAAAGTAGAAAGCTTATAATTAACAAAATGAAATTTTAAACTGAGGTCTAGTTAAAATCAAAGCACTGATACTCATTAGAGGTGTTTCAAGGGCTTCCCCGATGGTTCAGTGGGTAAAGAATCTTCCTGCAGTGCAGAAGACATTGGATATACAGATTTGATCCCTGGGTCAGGAGGATCCCTTGGAGGAGCAAATGGCAACCCACTCCAGTATTCTTGCCTGGAAAATTCCATTGACTGAGGAGCCTGGTAGGCTACAATCCACATGGTTGCAAAGAGTTAGACATGACTGAGTGACTAAGCCCAGTGCGATGAAATGCTATATGAATGTTCCTAAGAATAAAATGATCTTTATTTTGTATTTAAAATTTGTTTTCTGAACATACTCAATCTGGTATATTGTTTTTGATTTTTTTCTTCTTGATTTTGGGAACATGATGAATATGTACAATTCTACAATTGTCCATCACAGAATTGCTCAATCTTGGACTCTTGACATTTTGTGTTAGAAAATTCTTGGTTTTGAGGAGCTATTCTGGGCATTTTAAGATGTTTAACAGCATCTTTGGTCTCTACTCAGTTGTGACAAGCAAAAATGTTTCCAGACATTGCCAGACCCTTTGGATGAGGGATGTGGGAGGTGTTAGAATCACTTGGGCTAAGAACCACTGTTGTACAGGAAATTCTAGCTTCTTTAAAGCTCCTGACCATAGTTTCTGAGACCTTCTCTGGAGGAATATTTTTAAGATTATATTTCTCTAAAAATGACATGGTATCTGCCAGTTTTTCCTTCATTTTGCACCTTTTCAAAACCAGAGTTTTTGTAAGTTTATCTGCATTGATTTATCATTTAACTAATCGAATGTTTTATTTATCAAATATTGAAAGGAAGCTGGGTATGAAAATAAAAGACATGCATGATCTCATCTTGTTTCCAGCCATTAATCTGGAAGTTTAGTGGATCTCGCTTAACACTGAAGATTTCTCCCAAATCTTGCATGTACATTCTGGAAATTCACAAGAATTCCCTTTATTAACTAGGTACTGTTACCAAGTCCAAGCTCTCTTTGCTCACCGCACAGTAGACCAGTGAATACGAGAGATAAGGTATTGAGGCAAGGAATAGGACTTTATTCAGAAAGCCTGCCGCTGGCTGAGAAGATGGCAGACTAATGTCTCAAAGTAATCATCGTATCAGAGTCTCAATGCCAGGTTCTTTTATGGATCAGAAATGGGAGGAGGTGAGGAAACAAAGTAAAAAGCCTATTTAATCTTGCAAGTATTTTCTAGATAGGCAAGCACCAGGCAGAGTATGTGTTAATTTCATCCCTCCTGCCATCTACAGGTGGACAAGGTTCTGAACAAAGGCACTGTAGCTTGACAGTCAAACTACTGTCTGGGGCAGGATCTCTGAGGGGCAGGATCTCTGAGGCAGGCCATTATGTGTGATAGTGGTAACAAAACCAAAGAAAGAAATCTACCATGGAACAGTCAAAATTGACTCTTCCATGGTACAAAGCTACATCTGAAATGTTTGCATTAGGATCATTCCTCATGGTCATCCCTGCCTGAGTGTGGTAGCAGCTTACCAATGATGACATTCATATGCAAAACACTACTTTTTATACCCATTTTTTCCATTTCATCTCTACTGCAACTCTTTGATGTTCGCATTATTATTCCTTTCACTTAACAAAATAGGAAATAAATGAGCAGAGGCTTTGTGACTTGTATGAGAGTTTACTTCTACAGATTTGAGAATTGAATTCAATTTGGGGGTTCTAAAATTTGTGCTCAACAGGCTGCATTTCAATTGTATATTGATGCTAGAAGGAGAATAGGCTCAGAGGAGATGAGATAGGAGGGGACAAAGCATTAACATTTGTGTAGATGGGCGAGAGGACGGAGCTAGATAAGTAGTAGAAGGAAATGAAAGATGAATGCTCTGGCTCATGATGGAGTATCAGGGAACTTGAATTATCTATATCATAGTGCAAGTCTACAGAAGAAAATAAGCATGAGCATGGGAAAGGATAGAAAATAAGTTAACACTGTTGTTGTTTTGGAGAAGGCAATGGCACCCCACTCCAGTACTCCTGCCTGGAAAATCCCATGGACGGAGGAGCCTGGTAGGCTGCAGTCCATGGGGTCGCTGAGGGTAGGACACGACTGAGCGACTTCACTTTCACTTTTCACTTTCATGCACTGGAGAAGGAAATGGCAACCCACTCCAGTGTTCTTGCCTGGAGAATCCCAGAGATGGGGGAGCCTGGTGGGCTGCCGTCTATGGGTCGCACAGAGTCGGACACGACTGAGGCGACTTAGCAACAGCAGTTTTTGTTTAGTCACCAAGTCATGTCCTACTCTTTTCCAACCTCATGGAATGTAGCCCACCAGGCTCCTCCCATGGGATTTTCCTGGTAAGAGTACTGGAGTGGGTTGCCATTTCCTTCTCCAGGGGATCTTCCTGACCCAGGGATCAAGCTTGTGTCTCTTGCAGTAGGAGGCAGATTCTTTACCACTGAGCCACCTGAGAATTAACTCTTAATTTTTAGCAGACTTCTGACTACATTTTGCAGAATTTCATGTTTTCCTGAAATTTGGTGCCACCCAAATATTACCTCCATCACTTTCCCAAAAAGCACACTGGCTGTTTTCTTCAAATTCAATTTGTCTTCACTATAGTATTAATGAGTTGTCTGAATATTAGCATTGCCTCACAGCAACACTTCTTGGCATTTTTAAGATTCATTCAGGTTCAAGAGATGGTTGAAAAAATGGTCTTAGAGCGTATTTTACTTCATGCTGACACCTTTTGCCCAGTGGCAGTCTTGTTTTGTTCTTGTTTTATAGTTCTCCTCACCAACTGTTATTGCTCTGTGACATTCCCCAAACAGGTATTTTGTTTTTGTAACAGGTGTATAATTTTTCTTTAAAAAAGTAAAGTGTAAGACACTGAAAATAATATTTTCAGTCTTAATTTATCTCTCGTGTATACTGCACTGCACAGAAGTTCAACCATTTGAATCGACCTTTTGATTTAGAAAATTGAGAACATTTGCAGTTGGCTACCTCTGACCACCATCATCTTTTCTTCCGACACTGAATCATCCATCGATTCCGATCTGCCTATTTTGGGTTCTACAGTATATACTGAAATTCCTACAGTGCCCCCCCCCCTTTTTTTTTGCCCCAAAGTACTTTGCCAACAAAGGTCTGTCCAGTCAAGGCTATGGTTTTTCCAGTAGTCATGTATGGATGTGAGAGTTGGACTGTGAAGAAAGCTGAGTGCCGAAGAATTGATGCTTTTGAACTGTGGTGTTGGAGAAGACTCTTGAGAGTCCCTCGGACTGCAAGGAGATCCAACCACTCCATTCTAAAGGAGATTAGTCCTGGGTGTTCTTTGGAAGGACTGATGCTAAAGCTGAAACTACAGTACTTTGGCCACCTCATTCGAGGAGTTGACTCATTGGAAAAGACTCTGATGCTGGGAAGGATTGGGGGCAGGAGGAGAAGGGGATGACAGAGGATGAGATGGCTGGATGGCATTACCGACTTGATGGACATGAGTTTGAGTGAACTCCAGGAGTTGGTGATGGACAGGGAGGCCTGGCGTGCTGCAGTTCATGGGGTCGCAAAGAGTCGGACACGACTGAGGGACTGGACTGAACTGAACTGAGCTGACAAGAGTAGCAGCAATAAACTATCAATACTGTCAAGATACGGATAGCTCATAAGAGAGCCTGCAATCTTTGAGAGCCTTTGCCTCTCCACTTTTTCAGTTGGGAGAGATGATAGTGGTTTCTTATCCTTTCAATAATGCAGGAGCCTCCTTGTCTTTAGACAATTAGTCATATTTCTGCCTTTTTTCAAACCTACCCTATTTTTAAACAAGGATGTTACTACATACTATAGTATGATAGTTTCAATTTGTGTGTCATATTATATTCCTTAAATTGGATTCATTTAGACTTTGGGATCAGACAGATGAAATTATGATTTAAATGCCAAATTTAATTTGGTCCTAAGAAGATTTCTTATACGAAAGAGTAGCTCATTATGTTTATTATGCTGACCTTTTCACTACATGCCTGTTGTTTTTATTTTTGTTATTTCCTTAACTGTAATTTCAGACTTGGAGTATCTTGACACTTTTAAAGAATTCTGAAGCACATGTGTGTGTGCCTCTTATTTCCATGATGAAACTACATATTATTTTATAATGGCTTTTGTTTCTTTAACTTTCCTGAATTCCCTAGTCTTACTGTTAGGCCTACCCAGGAAGGCTTTTCCTGCTTCATTTGGTTATCTTATTTACCTTGATGATGCAGTGTCTTTTTTTATGCAGATGATATCCTGATTTATCTCTTTCTGTGAACTTTTCTGCAGCAATTTCAAAGCTGTCAGCCTGGCAAAATAAGATTAAAGACTAAAAGGCCCAGCATTTCCACCACAAAGTACATACAAACACAGCAGCCAGCTAGAGGTCTTCCCTTGATTTAACAGTCTTTTGGTTCTGACTCCTTTTTATATGGGAACAGACTCTTCTGTAGAAGAAGTGCAAAACCAAGGTCATGGAGCAATGGACTCTAGTGGTATTCTAGGGGGATATTATTCACTGGTTGCTTAAATGTTTCATTTAACTTCTAAGGAACATTGATCAACCATGACCATTGTTCTCTGGGACTGATTTATAAGTACAGGAATAGCCTGAGAGCATGGCATTACTAGATTAAATATCAGGAAATGTGTGGGGTAAATATTAAGAGAGAGAAGAAAAACCAGAATACTCTGTGGCCAGGAATGCCTCCTTTACCATCTTCTAAATGTAGGAGTTAGTAGGGCTTGACTTTTAAAAAATTGACATTCTGCCTCTTTCCTCAGGTCCAATTCATTCTTGTTGGTGTATATGTCATCAGTACTTCCTTATGCCTATACTTACTGTCCAGCTCTTTATTTTCTCAGATGCATACTTATATAATGACTTATTTGAATATTACATGGAAATGTCATAGTTGTCTCTTACATTTATCATCATAAACTAGCTTATCTTTAGTCTGCTGCTGCTGCTGCTAAGTTGCTTCAGTCATGTCCGACTCTGTGTGACCCCATAGACGGCCTCCCACCAGGCTCCCCCATCCCTGGGATTCTCCAGGCAAGAACAGTGGAGTGGGTTGCCATTTCCTTCTCCAATGCATGAAACTGAAAAGTGAAAGTGAAGTCACTCAGTTGTCTCCGACTCTTAGCGACCTCATGGACTGCAGCCCACCTAGCTCCTCCGTCCACGAGATTTTCCAGACAAGAGTATTGGAGTGGGGTCCCATTGCCTTCTCTGGTCTTTAGTCTAGTGTTTCCTATTAACAGTAAAAGCCATATCTTTTCAACTAATTGCTCAAGCAAGACCCTGGGAATTGTCCTGGATGCTTGCATACCTATCTGATTCACTAGCAAGTTGGATTGATTCTACTTAAAACATGTTTCTTGAATCATCTGTTTCTCAGTGTTTTCAATGCTGACCGTCTATTTTGATCAACCACTATCTCTTATCTGGTTTATTGGTTTCCCATTTCATTCTTGCCTGGTTTTAATGCACTTACTGCATAATAACCAGAAATATCTTTTAAAAAGCTAAAGCACACTTATTACTTCACTGCCTAGAACTCTGTCATCACCTTTTATTATACTGAGAACAAAAACTGAGTTATTATTTTTTTTCCCCAGAATCCTGCATGGATTGTATTCCTGGCTCTTGCTAGCTGTAATTTATATGAATTTCAGGATGTAATCTCTTTGCTCTTAGTTTGCTTATCTTTGAAATGAGAATGCTAATGGTGAAAATACATTTTTCATAGAGTTCTTGAGAAATTAGAGTTAACTATGTAAGCAATTATAATATTGTTTTGAACAAAATAAGTACCCTATAAAGATTGCTGTTGTTTTTGACTTGACCTTCGAATCCTGACATCCTTTGACCTCTGATTTTGTTTTCAATCTCACCTTATACTACTCCACTGAGATCCAACCATATCAGCTTTTATTTATAACTTTATTTTTTCAATTATCCTCATGAGGGTCTTCCCAGGTAGCATGGTGGTAAGGAATTCGCCTGCAATGCAGGAGACATGGGCTCAATCCCTGGGTCAGGAAGATACCCCTGGAGTATGAAATGGCAACCCATTCCCATATTCTTGCCTGGAAAATTCGATGCACAGAGGAACCTGGCTGGCTACAGTCCATGGGGTTGCAAAAGAGTTGCACATGGCTGAGCACAGCACATCCTCATGCATCAACTTCCTCCCCATCTTCCTCCTGTGGGCCTCAGTTTAAATATCATCTTGAACATCAGGCCATAGAGACAAAATTCTTTATTTGCTCAACTCAGTGACCCAGACCATCCTTGGGCCAGAACTGGGAGAACAAAAAGGTAGGGTTGGGGGGCATGATGGGAAAGATCCCCCACACTCTCTTGCTCACAGTGGCTCTTATTCTTGACTCTGTGTCCAGGACTTTTGCTGCCTATGCAACCCTGCTGGGGTCTCATCTTCAGATCCATGTCAGAAGAGAAATTAGAAATTTCTGTTCTGATTTCAAACTTAACTTCCCTAAGGTGCTCACCCCATGCAGGTTACTTCTTCATATTTTGACTTCACTTCCCAATCAACTTGATTTTGCTTCCTGGTCAAAGTCCTCTGGTGTGAAGAGTTGCTTTTTCTATTTACCCAGCATTTTGGTATATAGTGGGCTTATTCCATCAATTCAAGAGACCCACGTTCAATCCCTAGGTTGGGAAGATCCCCTGGAGGAGGAAATGGCAACTCACTCCAGTGTTCTTGTCTGGAGAATCCCAAGGACAGAGGAGCCTGGTGGGCTACAGTCCAGCTGCAACGAGTGGGGCACAACTGAGTGACTAATGCTGTCCCATCTTAGCTAACCCTGGAAGTTCATGTAACTGATCTTTCAGGTAGCTGAGTTCATCAGTGATCATTTGTTCTGGTTTCCCAGTTTCTCCACAACTTGAGTGCTGCAGAATGGAATCATCAGATGCGTTCCCTGTAATTCCTGATTTCCTGAAAGGAGGAGCTGGCCTTCACTTCCTCAGCTCTTCTGACTGCTGTACAGTTTTTTTGATTACCTATCTTACATCTATCCCTAACAAAATCAACCAGAGCAATTTTGGATTTGCCACGCATACTCTGATGCACACTCAAAAGACTTAACACATGTGAAAGTTCTAACAGACAAGAAGAAACATTATACAACTGTTAGGTACTTTTCCTCTCCCCATACTTTCTTTTCTTCTGGGGAAAAAATCTCATTTGTCATCCAAATTACTATGCATTTTTCTTTTGTACTATCTTACTGAAGCATAATGAAGCAACATGGATAATATAACACATAAAAATAAATTTTGAGTACAAGGTTGTACAGTTTCTATTGTGTAGTTGTATCAGTCTTCTGCAATTACAAACTTCATCTGAGAAAAGAAATTATTTTCTTCGAATAAATGAAATATTTGTAGACTTGTTGTTTATTTCCTTGTGATGCTCTACTGTGTGTGTGTGAGTTAGTTGCTCAGTCATGCCCAACGCTTTGCGACCCCATGGACTGTAGCCTGCCAGGCTCCTCTGTCCATGAAATTCTCCAGGCAAGAATACTGGAGTGGGTTGCCATTCCTTTTCCAGGGGATTCTCCCAACCCAGGAATCAAACCTGGGTCTCTTGTGTTGCAAGCAGATTTCTTTATCATATGAGCTACTACTCAATGCTCTATTGAAAAGGGTCTTTTCAAAGTAAGGATGTTACTGCAATGGTAGTACTTGTCAAGAAAATGTCAACTAAAAGAATGGAGCCTTCTTATCCATATTAATATTAATAAGATAGTGTTACGTGCATATAAGACATCTCTGACTATCTGACTAACCGGCGGTGGATCTCATCACTAAGAGATGCTAATGAGATGGAAAATGTATCTTATTCTGATTAAACTCCCAAAAGATCTATAACAAAGGATGTCACAACATAAATGCCCAGAATCTCACTCAGAAAACATGGGTCAGAATATGCTATAATTTGAAAGGTTTTAATGCAAAGAATTTTAATGAGGAAGATGAATAATGAAAAAAAAATACAATTTGATTTAAGACTTAGGCTCTCTTGGGGAAAGCAATGCCAAGCACCAGATTAACCTGATGACTTTTATTTCTAACCAGGGTCACTTTTCCTCAAGGAAACTAGGAAGGCTGCCCTAGGCTACAACAAGACAAGCTATCTGATTCCCAAAGAAGCTGAAGGCTGGGCAATGATAATAAAATTTCTAATGTTTATTGCCTGGGGAAAGATTTTCAAAGATGGCATGGTGCCAATAATAAATTACTTTTTAAACAAATCGCTGAACCTTTGCTCTCAGTCACTTCCCTTTGGTATCTCATCAAATCTCTCCAGTCTGATAGCCCACTTCATATTGAGATTGGTGCATATATAATTTATTGGAGGCCTGACAGCAAAAATTCTTTCTCTTACATCCCATTCAGAAATTTTCCTAAGTTACAACAGCAATAACAGTAGCAATACATAGGCTGGAAACTAGTAACAACTTTTACAGTACATATTTATTTTGCCTAGAAATGTGTTAGTAAGGCAAATAAAAAGAAACTGAATATTAAATGTTGCTATTGTTTCTTCTAGCACATGGAACAAATGCATAAACTGTATAACACAGATCACATACTAAATGAAATGCTCATATGTACCAGATATTCCAGAGTATACTTAGGTAAATCCTTTTAAAACTTATTAATTTGAGTGTAATTAGTATCTGATCATTACGTTTTGCTCTGTAATATCAATATGTGCCCCTAGACAAATCAAATAAACTAGAAATACTAGTTTGTCACAAAATAGATTTTAAATTCACACAGAATCTTTTTGTATACACACTCTTTAGTGACCAAAAAACTCATTAGGCAAAGAAGTGGGCAATTTACGATTCTTATTAGATATGAAAAAAGTCATCCAAGCCTGTTGAGACTGTATGAGTTGCCAACACAAAAGGATACACAACAAAAACCATACCTTAATCATCAAGATGAAAGAGAACTGCATTGAGGAAAGGACAAAAAGCATGCATCAGCTGGAATATTGCACACACACAGCCAAAACCCAGCTCTTCATTTGAGTTATATGGGGCTATCTCTTACTGCATCTGTTTTTCATAATCTTCATAGTCTCTGCTATAAGTGGAATTTGATTAGATGTAACAAGCAAGAAGGGCTCCCCTGATGGCTCAGTGATAAAGAATCCACCTGCAATGCAGGGGACTTGGGTATGATCCTTGGGTTGGGAAGATTCCCTGGAGAAGGAAATGGCAACCCAATAAAGTATTCTCAGTATACTTGCCTGGAAAATCCCATAAACAGAGGAGCCTGGCAGGCTACAGTCCAGCGGGTCGCAAAGAGTCAGACAAAACTTAGAAACTAAACAACAGCAACAAAGAAACATATGCAGTGGTCATATCTTCCAAGTTATGAAGAAAATATTTTTCTATCAAAATTTTATGTTATCAAAGTTATTAGTCAAGAATTATAGAAGAATAGAGATATTTTCAGATATTGAAAGATGTTTACAGTTTAAGTCCTATTACTCTTTTCTTGGAAAGTTGCTTGAGACAATATTCTAGCACAATGAGAAGATAAAAGTAACAAGAGAAGGTCAGATGACTTGGGAGATTTTTGAGGGTAGATTCTCAACAAAACCTCACACACAATCCAGCTTAGATCAGAATAGTACTCTCCAGAACATGAAAACTCTACAGAATTAATCTCAAATTCATGAAGCATCCCATAAAAATAAAATAGTAATTATTTAATCAAGCATAATATGAAATAAATAAGCAACTACAAACTCCAGAAGAAAATGAACAAAATACTTTAAAAATGTCATGGTAGTAGTATCTAACTTCCACCTTGACTAGTACAGCCACTATGGAGAACAGTGTGGAGATTCCTTAAAAAACTGGAAATAGAACTGCCGTACGACCGAACAATCCCACTTCTGGGCATACACACCGAGGAAACCAGAATTAAAAGAGACACGTGTACCCCACTGTTCATCACAGCACTGTTTACAATAGCCAGGACATGGAAGCAACCTAGATGTCCATCGGCAGACGAATGGATGAGCAAGCTGTGGTACAGATACACAATGGAGTATTACTCAGCTATTAAAAAGAATGCATTTGAATCAGTTTTAATGAGGTGGATGAAACTGGAGCCTATTATACAGAGTGAAGTAAGTCAGAAAGAAAAACACCAATACAGTATATTAATGCACATATATGGAATTTAGAAAGATGGTAACAATGACCCTATATGTGAGACAGCAAAAGAGACACAGATGTAAAGAACAGACTGTTGGGCCCTGTGGGAAAAGGCGAGGGTGGGATAATTTGAGAGAATAGTATTTAAACATGTATATTATCATATGTGAAATCGATCGCCAGTCCAGGTTAGGTACATGAAGCAGGGCGCTCAGGGCTGGTGCACTGGGATGACCCTGAGGGATTGGATAGGGAAGGAGGTAGGAGGGGGGATTCAGGATGGGGAATACATGTACATCCATGGCTGGTTCATGTCAATGTATGGCAAAAACCACCACAATATTTTAAAATAATTAGCTTCCAATTAAAATTAAAAAAAAATAAATGAAATTAAAACACACACACATAAATGCTGTGGTAGAAACTTAAAGCAAGCTGAAACACAGCTTCAGTTTGAACAACTGATTGGATGTCATTATGAGGCTCAATTTACCTTGACCATGTCACACAACATTTTGATTACCATATTAGAAGTGACATTGAAAGAATTATGGTCTTATTATACCAGCGTGCAAACCCAAGTATCATAAATTCAAGGGTGACACTGGGTTTACAGTGACTGATACTTATTTAATTTCTTATAAATAGTGCCTGCTGAGTTTTATTTTTTTGAACAATGGACATATCATAGAACACTTAATTAAGTTTAGAGAACATAAAGTGAAGTTGGAAGTCTTGCCAATATAAACATACACTTACATTCTACAGAGACTAGAGAGAAGAAGGGGAATAAGACAGATAAAAAAGAGAATCAGAGACTTCATCTAAAACGGACATTAGGAAAGTTCATTTTCTCATATAGAAACAAGTAATAGAAGATTAAGTAGATTTTTACAATTTCTATAGTTGCATAGCAGGTGAACTAAGAATTTTGATATAATAAAATCCTCTGAGAAAGAGAACAGATAAAGTGTGATGTTATAAATCCACATATATTAACAGAAAATGGAAATGAAAAAGTTGTTTGAGTACTTCAAAATTACTTGAAAATATTTGCCTTTGAGAAGAATAAATTCAGGCTCATATTCTTTATTAAAGTTCTCTGTGCTGTTAGATGAGATTTTTACAAACCACATGTGCTTATATTACTTTAGTCAAATTATAAAACAATTTGAAAACAAAACTTTCAGGTAAAGGGAGATAAACAGAGTGGCAAAATGTGTAATGAAAAGTGTAATAAATTCACCAGGGCTGTTCTGTGGTCCCCTTATTATTTGTTAATTCCCTAACAAATTCCCCCAAAGTGGCTTCTATATAACAATTATTTAGTTCTTCAGTTTCCCAAACTTTGATACCAAGTTCCTCTTTGTTTGATATCTAAATAAGAAAGTAGATGGTATAGAGAAAAAAAGTTGCTTAAATTCCCTTTTTCCACCTTGAAATGCTGTTTATCTTGACTTCATTTATTTTCTTCTTTCTCTTCTGCTCTGATAATTATGTGTCTGCTTTTCCCTAAGACTGAGTCTTACATAATCACCCTCAGTTCAATCTCAACCATCCAATCTCCTTCTAAGCTTAATTTTCTTATTTGTCTTCAGTCTTGGTTTTCGGGGTTTCCCTGCTTGCCCACGACTATGCTCCAGTGTTATCAATTCACATTTTTCAGACGGCCTATCATCTTGCTCTCTTCCTGTCATACTCAATCTTATAATAATGATAGTGTGCGTTTACTGTGCATATTTTCTTACCTATTGAACTCATTTGATAATCTTTTAAAACTTCACATTTATTTCTATTAGTAAAAACAAACCACCTCTTTATAATGCCGCACAAATACCACATGAAAATACTTTTTTTTTTCTTCAGCTTTTATCCTCATATTCTCCTTCAACTTATCAGTTTTGTTCACTTCAATTCAGTTCAGTTCGGTCGCTCAGTCCTGCCCAACTTTTTGCGACCCCATGAACCTCAGCACTCAACATTCAGAGAGCTAAGATAGTGGCATCCGGTCCCATCGTTTCATGGCAAATAGATGGGGAAACAGTGGAAATAGTGGCTGACTTTATTTTTCTGGGCTCCAAAATCACTGCAGGTGGCAATTGCAGCCATGAAATTAAAAGACGCTTACTCCTTGGAAGGAAAGTTATGAACAACCAAGACAGCATATTAAAAAGCAGAGACGTTACTTTGTCAACAAAGGTCACTCTAGTCAAGGCTATGGTTTTCCAGTGGTCATGTATGGACGTGAGAGTTGGACTATAAAGAAAGCTGAGGGCTGAAGAATTGATGCTTTTAAACTCTGGTGTTGTAGAAGACTCTTGAGAATCCCTTGGACTGCAAGGAGATCCAACCAGTCCATCCTAAAGGAGATCAGTCCTGGGTGTTCATTGGAAGGACTGATTTTGAAGCTGAAACTCCAGTACTTTGGCCACCTGATGCAAAATGCTGACTCATTGGAAAAGACCCTGATCCTGGGAGGGATTGGGGGCAGGAGGAGAAGGGGACGACAGAGGATGAGACGGTTGACTGGCATCACTGACACAATGGACATGGGTTTGGGTAGACTCTGGGAGTTGGTGATGGACAGGGAGGCCTGGCGTGCTGCAGTTCATAGGGTCACAAAGAGCCGGACATGACTGAGAGACAGAACTGAACTGAACTGAATCTCAGAATGCTTGACTCCCTTGCAGTCCAAGACACTCTCAAGAGTCTTCTCCAACACCACAGTTCAAAAGTATCAGTTCTTCGGCGCTGAGCTTTCTTTATAGTCCAAATCTCACACCCATACATGACTACTGGAAAAACCATAGCTTTGACTAGATGGACCTTTTTTGGCAAAGTAATATCTCTGCTTTTTAATACGCTGTCTAGGTTGGTCATAACTTCCAGTCATGAGTGAAATTCCCCTTTTTTATGCTTTTTCATCAATTTGTCCTTGTGCCTTTATGAACATGGCTGCTATTCTTGTCATGGTTTGTCCTTCTTCACTCTTCTTAAACTCTACGTGATGGTAGTGTGTAAGTTTCTTCTGCAGACATATCTTTCCTGTATCTACACTCTTTTTGGGTGTGACTTCATCCATTCCACAAAGCTGTACCTTAACTAATGCCTTTGTAGTTACAGTGCTGCATTTGAAACTAAAAACATAGTTTATCTTATCTATTATTTTATTGACTACATTTTGTCCATCTATTGCATATTACATATCTTATTACATTTCACCACCAAGCCAGTTTCTCCTGCTGTTTATCTCTGGCCACTCTTCCCATTAACTGAGCTGAAGACCTCATGGAGTCCATCTTGACTTCTTGGTCTTCCTCACTGCAAATACGCAGCCATTTGATTAATCCCATCTTTCTTGTCCTCACAGCTCCTTGGGCATTTATCTTCCGTTTTTTTATTCACACTGCCTCCATTGAAAACCCTCAGATATTATCTTTTACTTCGATTTTCCACACATACTCATCACTCAATCCTAGTTCTTAAAGCAATCCAGACCGACTGAAGATACATTTCAGTACCATCAGCCTCACAATCTAACAGGGCTTGAACAGAAATCATGAAGTTGATGATTGATGACAGATGCTAGAGCTGGAAACCAGCCTGTTATTTTCGGGCTGTTTCGCACTAACATATTTTTCTCCTTTTCTTATTAGGAGATAAGCCCCAAGCACCCAAAAGGCTACAAAACTCAGCCGTCTCCATGCCCTGGACCTGGCTCAGTTCTCGGGATCTGGTTTCAAGATTCATCTACCATCTTCCCAAGTATTGATCAAGGACAGCGTTCTTCTACCACAGTTGGGCTCCGTATTGATTGTCGGGGGATCTGCTCTATTCGACCTCTGCAGGTATGTGATCTACTTTTCCCTATTCCTGTCCTCCTGTGAAAGTAGCTGAACCATGGGTGAAAGGACTGCCACTCAACAGACTTCTCTGGAAGGTTGCCTAGCTCCACTTCATTTAGTTGTTTTTCATGGGTTTTATCTTGTCCCTTCATCTGGGACATAACTCTCTGCTTTTTCATCCTGATTGGCTTTCTGTAATGTGGTTTTTGTTCTAGCTGCTGTGGGATTGTGGTTCTTCTTGCTTCTTCTGTCTGCCGTCTGATGGAGGAGACAAAGAGGCTGGTGTAAGCTGCTTGATGGAAGGGACTGGCAGTGGGAAAAGCTGGGCCTTGCTCTGGTAGGCAAGGCCTTGCTCAGTAAAGCTTTCAACCAATTATCTGCTGATGGGTAGGGTTGCACTCTCTCTCTGTTAGCTGTTTGGCCTGAGGCCACCCAGCCCTGGGGTCTGTGGTAGGGTTAATGGCAACCTCCAAGAGGGCTTATGCCAAGGCGATGGACCTTCAAGGACTGCTGCTGCCAGTGCCCCCATCCCCGTGCTGAGCCCTGCAACCCACGCCTCCACGGAAGACCCTCCAACACCAGCAGGTAGTTCTGGTTCAGTGCCCTGTGGGGTCACTGCTCCTTTCCTCTGGGTCTTGGTGCGTACAACATTTTGTTTGTGCCCTCCAAGACTGGAGTCTCTGTTGCCCCCAGTCTTGTGGAAGTCCTATAATGAAATCCCGTTGGCCTTCAAGGTCAGATTCCCTGGGGATCCCCAGGCCCTTTGTTGGCTCCCCAGGCTGGGAAGCCTGACTTAGGGTTTAGAACCTTCATAACAGTGGGAGAATTTCTCTGGTAGTATTATTGTTCTCCAGTTTGTGGGTCACCCACTTGGCCAGTATAGGGTTTGATTTATCGTGATTGGGCCCCTCCTACCATCTTGCCGCAGCTTCTGCTTTGTCTTTGAACATGGGGTATCTTTTCTTGGTGGGTTCCAGCATCCTCCTGGTGATGGTTGTTCTACAGCTAGTTGCGATTTTGGTGCTCTCACAGGAGGAGATGAGGGCACGTCCTTCTACTCTGCGATCTTGAACGGGAAGTCGACTTCTGGTTTTAATCTGCTCTGTGAGTTCCCCAATGATGACCTAGTACCACATTAATTGTACCACTTTGTACCAATGCATGAGATCACTGCATTTTTCAATGCTTTTCATACTACTCATCTCTGAGATTAGCCTTTATAGCTGGTTTATCTCCCTCTGTTCCCACCTTACTTTAGTGATGTATAATCCATGGTAGACTTAAGACACCCTTCTCACCTCTTGTTTCAACTGCTGTGATCCCAAGTTCAAATATAAATGATAATCACTATCCTGATTCAAGTGTTCAATACCTGTTTACTCTCTCTACAAAGCAATAGTTGTTTAAGAATATTTATTACTTATAAGCACTCTTCTAAGTCTCCTTGTAAATCCTTATTAGATTGGTTTTTCTATGATTGGGGAGTGTTCAAGTATATGAATTATTATTTCCTATATTAGTTCACCAATTCAACACATATTTATTAATTTAAAATGCACAAAACTGATCTTATATTCTCTTTCTCGAAGACTGTCAGCAGCTTCCTATTTACCTGAAAAATTAAATTCAAAACCTGTTTCAAACTACCTTGACTATATTACTATCATTATAGACAACCACATTTTAGATAAACTAGATTTCTAATCTTCTGCAATAATTCCTACACATCTCTTTATGATATTTCTTCCACTGGAGTTAGCTCCCTGCCCTCATATGTATGAAAAACTGTTTTTTCCTGTTCAAATAAACCCAAGAGGAAACTTTACCAGATATCTGACTATGAGAACAAGGGAAGCCACTCATTTTCTAAAGATTTCCCTGCCTTCCAATTCTGCAGTGTTGATACCTTAGAATGTGGTAAAATAATTAATAAGAAGTTGCTATTTGTTATGCCTCACAAATGGTAAATTATTAAAGAATATTGCTATATTAATTCTGAGTGGATGTCAGCTTTTGTCATTTGATATAATGAGCACACAATAGAATTTAATTGTGCTTAACATCCTTCAGCATATTCTAAGTGATTATTATGGCAATAAAAACATCACTTGATATTGGTTAAACATGAGCAATTTTTTATGATTCATTAAGAGAATACATTTAGATATGGTATATCCACCCCTCTGGTCCTTTTCCATTGTGCTAAAATGGAAATATTCAGCATGAAGATAATAAATACATATAAATATGGTCATTATAAAAAAAGTCAAAGGCCTATGTAGCTAATTATCTTGTTTTATCAATAATACAAGGACGAATAGCTCAGAAATCATTTCATGCTTTTACTGATAAAGAGTAAAAGGTAACACTCTTATTTTAAATTACAGCTAAAATCATCACTAAGGCATGGGGAGGAACTTTGAACCACAAATCAGTTAGGTACCTGCCTAAATATGTGCCATATGAGCTCTCTCAAAATATGCATAAGCACTTGAATATTTTAAAAAACTGATATGAATTTGATATTTAAGAGTAAAATGTAAGTCTATAAAATACACTTAAGAATCACTAATACAGTGTATCCATGAAAATAGAAAGAGAAATAAAGAAAAAATAGATTCATGGAAATGTAAGGAAAAAAGAAATTTTCTTTCTGTCATTCAACAAATACAAGTGGAACACAAAGATAGAATAGTTACCAGGACAGAGGTGATCCTTGCTGTCACAACACTTAGGGTTTAACTAGGAGAAGGCAAATAAGCTGTTAGATAAACAGGGTAGTTTAGATGGTGATAATTGACAGGAAGAAAATACAATAGCTTAGTATGAGAGTGAACAGGGAAGGCAATGGCAACCCGCTCCAGTGTTCTTGCTGGAGAATCCCAGGGGCGGGGGAGCCTGGTGGGCTGCAGTCCATGGGGTCGCACAGAGTCGGACACGACTGGGCGACTTCACTTTCACTTTTCACTTTCATGCATTGGAGAAGGAAATGGCAACCCACTCCAGTGTTCTTGCCTGGAAAATCCCAGGGACGGGGGAGCCTGGTGGGCTGCCGTCTATGGGGTGGCACAGAGTCGGATGCAACTGATGCGACTTAGCAGTATGAGAGTAAAAGGGTCAAAGAAGGAGTAACTTCTGAGGGTCAGAGACAGTCTCTCCAGTGTGAGACGAGCTGAGAGGAAAATGCCAAGAGCTCGTCATTTGTGAGGAGATTCTAGGCGACAGCAAGTGCAAAAACCCGCAGGTGGGGACGCAAGTTGCTTTTTAAAGGAAATAGAAACTAGCGCAGTTTAATAAAAATAAGTGAAGAGAGAAAGGCTCAAAACTAAACCAGAAAGGGGTGAATGTGTGTAAAATCTTGTAGACCATGCTAGGGCGCTTCAGGTTTGTTCCAGTAGTTTATTAAGACGTTCTCTTTCTTAAACTAAGAGTAATGTCTAATTGACCTTTGACTACCAAAGTCTCTTTCTACAAATATAAAACAAATGTGTCCTGGAAACTGCAGACATCTTGTTCTTATTCTTACCTATTATATCTTATGGGAAATATATATATATATATATATATATATATATATACACACACACATATGTATATATACAACTTTATTTTATTGAAATCTTTGCATTACATACAAACTGTGTCTAAAATTTTAATTATACATACATCTTGCAATATTTACTTTAGAAAACAGAAGGGGATATTTTCATAGGAGGCTAATGGTATTGAACAAACCATTGTGTTTGCTAAATTAACTGTGTCATATTCATTACTACTTAGGTAAATCATGTTCGGGAACTAAATGAAAAGTGTCAGGTTGAGACACGGAGATTCTCATTTTCCTCTGAGATGTGACCTCTGGTACCATTGGTAGAAAGAAAGAATGGAATTGCATCTGTCCATGCCAATCAGGAAGAGTATAACTTAATTTGTTGATCTGGACTTTTTCTCCTTGGTTGCTGAACCTTTACAAACATAAACACTGGGGAGTTAGCTTTACAGTGTATAAAATTTCTGGTGCACTATTGCTTTTCATAATAAGAGGATAAAATAAAACAGCCACCTTTCATATGTCTGGCATTCCTTAGCACCTTTCTTTAAGCTATTACACATATGGCCAAACGTTTGTCTCCCTCGAGGATTTCCATGACACAACAAATAAGAGACTGAATATAGCATTTGTACCCAACGTGTTGATCACAGCAAAAATACTTCTCTTTTGTTATAAAATAATATATATTTTAGCTCAGGGAGATGGTGAAGGACAGGGAAGCCTGGCATGCTGCAGTCCATGGGGTCGCAAAGATCGTACACGACTAAGCGACTGAACCACCATGATCCATATGTTTGTTCTCTGTCTGTGTCTCTGCTTCTGCTTTGCAGATAAGGTCATCTATACCATTTTTCTGCTGCTGCTAAGTCGCTTCAGTCGTGTCTGACTCTGTGCGACCCCTTAGTCGGCAGCCCACCAGGCTGCCCCGTCCCTGGGATTCTCCAGGCAAGAACACTGGAGTGGGTTGCCATTTCCTTCTCCAGTGCACGAAAGTGAAGTCACTCAGTTGTGTCTGACTTTTAGCGACCCCATGGACTGCAGCCCACCAGGATCCTCCGTCCATGGGATTTTCCAGGAAAGATTCCACATATATACATTAATATGCGATATTTGTTTTTCTTTTTCTGACTTCACCCTATGTGACACTCCCTAGGTCCATTCACGTCTCTCTAAATGGACCCAATAGAGATACCATTTCTGCTTCTTATTTTTTTACCAAAATGAGTCATGTGGCCACAGCTCACTTCACAAAGATGGGAAATTGTCCAATTACCTTCTGCCCAGGGGTAAAACCAGAAATATTTGGTGAGAAATGTTGATGACTACAATTTCTGCTTCCTCTGAGTTGAATCTTGGGTTGTTCAGTCAGTCATGTCCAACTCTTTGCGACCCCATGAACTGAAGCTCCCCAGGATTCCCTGTCCTTCCTGTCTCCCAGAGCTTGCTCAAACTCATATTCATCCAGTCAGTGATGCCATCCAACCATCTCATCCTCTGTTGTCCCCTTCTCCTCCCACCTTCAAACTTTCCCAGCATCAGGATCTTCTCCAATAAGTCAGTTCTTTGCATCAGGTGGACAAAGTATTGGAGTTTCAGCTCCAGCATCAGTCCTTCTAATGAATATTCAGGGTCAATTTCCTTTAGGATTGATTGGTTTGATCTCCTTGCTGTCCAGGGACTCTCAAGTGTCTTCTCCAGCACCACAGTTCAAAAGCATCAGTTCTTCAACACTCAGCCTTCTTTATGGTCCAACTCTCACATCTGTACATGGCTACTGGAAAAACCATAGCTTTGACTATATGGACCTTTGTCAGCAAGTATATTCAAAATCCTAAGATCCAAAAACTTTATCTTCATCCTACGTTTCCAGCCTCATCTTCATCGTGACGCCACATCCTCTGTACTTCCATGTCAGAATTCCCTTCACATTATATGCTTTCATAATTTTTCATATACTATTTGAAAATGTCTGGTGTTTTCTTTTTTCCTTCATCTCCTTCTTGGTCTAAGAGTCACTCTTGAAGACATTTGTCAAGTTCCAACTTTTCTGAGAACCTTTTCAGTTTTCTTTTAGATCAACTCAGTTGTCTAAAAATATTTATTTTAAGTATTTTCATCTAAAGTTTAAATTATATGACATCAATTTAATTATTAATACACAGTGTAGAGAAAATTATTATGAAATAGATTTCCTAATTTCTCACGTGCTTTTTACTTGACACATTCATCATCTTTCCATTACTTATAAACAAATTGCACACAGCTCCACTTACCCATGACATGTCAGAAGCTGGCAAAACCCTACCCACAGGCCAAATCTGAATGTTTTTTGTTTAAGATAAAGTCTTATTGCAACACAGATGTTTATATATATATAATATACATTATCAATGGCTGCCTTTGTGCTATAGCAGAAGAGTTGAGTAGTTGTAACAGAGACTTTTTTTTTTTTGGTCGGGAAAGTCTAAAATGGATTTTATATGAATGCAATGGGCTGAATGTTTCTTCCCCTCAAGTTCATGTATTAAAATCATAGCATCCCAGATGATGGTATTAGGAGGTGGGGCCTCAGACAGTAATTAAGTACTGAGAATAGAGCCCTCATGAATGAGATCAGTGCCCTTGTAAAAGGGGCCCCAGAGAACTCTCTTACCCTCTTTCTACCATGTGAGGATGCAACAATAATGGCAGGGAGACCAGAGAAGGTCCTCCCCAGAACCCGACCCTGCTGGCACCTTCGCCTCAAACTTCCAGCCTCCAGAACTGTGAGAAACACATTTCTGTTGATTAGGAGTCACCCAGCCTGGTATTTTATTACAGCAGACAGAGCCAACCCTTGGAGACACTGCTCTTTATAGCAAGGTGGCGAAGCCCTGGTTGTTGTTGCTAAGTCATGTCTGACTATTTTTTTTTGACCCCATGGACTGTCCACGGGATTTTCCAGGCAAGAATACTGGAATGGCTTGCCAATTCCTTCTCCAGGGGATCTTCCTGTCCCAAGAATGGAACCCACATTTCCTGCATTTCAGGAGGGTTTTTACTGCTGAGCCACCATGGAAGCCCAGTGGACCCTAAATAAATAGGGTCTATTAATCTAAATAAAGAAAAATATGACATTTCTAAATAAAACATGACATTTCCAGTACATGAAGGAGGGAAGAAGTTCAATATTTTTTAAATACATTTTTTGATGTGGACCATTTTTAAAGTCTTTATTGAATTTGTCACAATATTGCTTGTTTCAGGCTTTGTTTTTTTGGCTGCAAGGCATGTAGGATCTTCGCTCCCCAACCAAGGGTTGAACCCTCAGCCCCTGCATTTGAAGGTGGATTCTTAACCACTGGACTGCCAGGGATGTCCCAAGAAGTTCAATATTTGTTCAACTAAGTTTTCTATTGAGAACCATGCTATATTCTTTATTTTTGTCAAATCCCTTAGCTCAAAATAGACATATATTGGTACATCGTTTCCTTTATTATGCATGAAAAAATTATGACTGAACTAGGGTAAATTTCTCTAAATACTTTAGCTGGACTTGAAATTGAAAACTTTAACTAACAAGATTTCTTGGGTTTCTACTATTTGATTTTATTTGGGGGTTCTTGCCTGGGAGAGTCTATTTGTAGTAATTATATAATTGAATCAATTTGATTTGAAATGAATGTGGAGGACAAGCACTATTACTATTATCATTACATATGTAGAGAATACCTGATGTATTCTGAAATCTCCAATGCAAAAATCATCCTCATCAGAACTTTCCATTTCATCATCATCTGTACATCAGTTTCCCTAATACTCAGCATCATACCTATTAAGTACCTTGGATCTATACCTACCCATTTTTCTTACTTAGTACAACCAAACACATTTGCTTCACATACTGTCTGAGAGATTACATGTGTCCCCTTGACTTTTCTGCCTCAAGCCTCTTTACTTGATAAGGTAGGATTAACCTTATCATTTATCCCTTTTCCTCTGAAATGGTAACATTAGGGCTCCTTTATTAAAAAAAATAATGATAGTTCAATCTTCGAATGGAAAACTCTTTATGATAATGCCAATTTAATTCATTGGAAATCTATTTCTCTCTTTTTTAAATCTTATTTAACCTGTATAACATAACATTGTATATTCTAGACTAGTGGAATAGTAAGCAACTGGCCAAACAATGAATAGACTCGGTTTCTTCCATTGATCCCTTTACTCCTTACCTGTATTTCCAAGTTTGTCATTAAGCTTGTGCTTTCTCCTAGCTGTTCCTCTGATACCAAGGTTAAACTTGTGGATTTCTGTAGAAATTATTATAACTCACACCACAGTGATCACATCTTGCTCATTCATAGAGTGACTTGTATAACTGTCAATTTTCTTGGGCTTCCCTTGTGGCTCAGCTGGGAGAGAATCCACCCACAATGGGGGAGACCTGGGTTTGGAATATTGTGTAACATATCAAACATGGATTTTTAGGTCTAGTAGTCTAGGGTTCAAGCCCAGCCCTTTCACTTACTACCCATTCCTTGATGAACTTGGGCAATCATTTTATTCTCACTTTGGTCAGTTTCTTCATTTATTTGGTTTTAATGCTTTTCAAGATTGCAGTGAGAAATACATACACACACGTGTATATCTTGCACAGCAAATAGAAAAGAAAAAATTATCATTGTATTTAGAATTATCCAATGTATTTAACTTAGGAAACAAGTCAGAATCATTTAGTTATTATTGCAATGAAAATATGGTATCTTGTTATATTCTGCATTCAATAAATATTTGTAGCTTCACTTTCTCACTTTCTCTTTGGGCTTCCCTGGTGGCTCAGATGGTAAAGCATCTGCCTGCAATGCAGGATACCCAGGTTCGATCCCTGGGTCAGGAAGATCCCCTGGAGAAGGAAATGGCAACCCACTCGAGTACTCTTGCCTGGAAAATTCCATGAATGGAGGAGCCTGGTAGGCGACAGTCCATGGGGTCACAAAGAGTTGGACATGACTGAGCGACTTCACTCTTTTGAGTGGTATTTGTCATTGTTCGTTTTGGATTCAGTCACATCATGAACTTATAATGAAACTTTTCCTTGGAGTGGTTGTGAGAGAGCTTATCTATCTATCTATTTACCTACCTATCTAACTATCTCTCTATCATCTTAATTTAGGCCAAAGGAAAATGGGTTGACATTCAAAAAAATGACTATAAATAGTGGTGATGTGAATATGAGTCATAAACTTTATAAATTTAATGTGTTGCTTCTTGCCCTAAAGCCCTCCAATAATGAGAATATTATTAAAAGATGACTATAAAAGAGAATGTAGATAAGAGTCCATTATTTCCCAAATGGATGTTTTTTCTTAAAGACATTTGGTTCAGAAACTGATCTTTATCAACTCAGCCCATGTGAGTGCATATAAATTTCCTAGTCCACAGAAATAAGAGGAAAAAAAGAGACAGCACTAGTGCCAGCATGAGGATGAGGCTAATTCAGTTCAGTTTTTGAGTTCAGATTAGCTATTTCGGTTATTGGTCAGTGTGGTTTAGGTGATTAGCACGCTCAGAAAGAAAATACGATCACTTTTTAAAATTATGTTCTTTGCATTGAGCTTCCTTAGACGACTGGCTGCCTTAATGCCTTAGCAACTAAAAAGTTTTTGATAAGAGGATTCAAAAGACAAAAAAAGAAATAAAAGCTGACTAGTTTATCCCAGAAATTAGTAACCAGAAATGAAACGCATACAGCATGACTTAGCTGATGAGAGCGAAGGGTAAAAAAGGCTCTTATTAGACTATCGGAAGGTAATACTTTGCTGATTGAATAACGAACATTTCAATAAGGAAACAGTGGTGGTGGTGGTTTAGTCACTAAGTCATGTCTGACTCTTGTGACCCAATGGACTGTAGCCCGCCACGCTCCTCTGCCCATGAGATTTACCAGACAGCAAGACTGGAGTGGGTTGCTTCTTCAGGGGATCTTCCAGACCCAGGGGTACAACCTGTGTCTTCTGCATTGCAGGTGGAAAGGCTAACAAATTCAAATGTTTACGTAATAGATGCTATGCTATGCTATGCTAAGCTAAGTTGCTTCAGTCATGTCTGACTCTGTGCGACCCCATAGACGGCAGCCCACCAGGCTCCCCCGTCCCTGGGATTCTCCAGGCAAGAACACTGGAGTGGGTTGCCATTTCCTTCTCCAATGCATGAAAGTGAAAAGTGAAAGTGAAGTCGCTCAGTCGTGTCCGACTCTTAGCGACCCCATGGACTGCAGCCTACCAGGCTCCTCCATCCATGGGATTTTCCAGGCAAGAGTACAGGAGTGAGGTGCCATTGCATTCTCTGAATATGTAATAGATAGGCCACTGCAAATTGCAAGAATTTTTTAAATAAAGAACTCAAATTATATTTAAGTAATAAAAGTTACATTCTTTACCAAATGTTTCATTAACAGAACATCATGTTGAGTTTTTCTATTCCCAAATACAAGTTTCAAATGTCAGACTTGAAATTTTTAACTTCTCTTTCACCATAATACTTGCATGAAATTGCTTTTTAAAATTTCAGTGCAAAAGCATTGATTTTTGTATTTAGGTGGGCTTTCCCCCCATCTTGATAGCTTTTCCTTTGTTATACTTTAAGTCTACAATTTGCAAAATCAATAAAAACACAGCTTTCCCCAAGAAAGAAAAGTCCTCTGGAGGTTTACCTGAGAGTGTCTCGGGCAAGATTCCTGTGACCTTGAACTATTTGTAAAGTGCCAGTGGTGACTTTTCCAAGCGTCACATCAAAATTGGTTTTCTGTCTCCAAGGAGGGTTAGGCGTGTAATGTCAGGAACAGCTGGGATAAAGGCAACAATTATATGTCAGCTCTGCTTTCTTTTCAAAGAGAGCATTTTCCCAGGCTGACACATTGCTGGGGAGAAAAAGGACACACACAAAAGTTTGTTTTCATTTTCAATTATTTTTGGAGATATGGAGCTTGTGACAAGCCAATAATAGTAAACAAAAATGACAAGAATTGACAGTGGTGACCATAACATGTGGACGCCACGGTGGTTACTACCCACTGGGGTTGGCCCCTTTCAATTTTATGTCTGGAGAAGAGGAAGGAAAGGAATCCAGAAAGCCATACCCATTTAATAAGATTTTGCTGGCTCTAAAAATACACACTCAACCATGCCTTTGAAACTCCCACCATTTAAGGAATATTGAAATAATTGCTGAGCATGAAATCACTGCAAAACAGTTTAAGGTTGACTTCACCAAGCATCCCAGCCCTTTCTGAAGTCTGAGGCTGTCCATCGTTCACACATTTATAGGGACTTATTTGTGTTGTTCGAGAGCTAGTTGTAAAAAGATCGCTATAAAAGGAAACTGTTGAAACTCACCTACGACTAATTACTGTTTAATCTACACTTTATAAAATGTAAAAAAAAAGAAAACTGCTTCATTTATTGAAGACAGTTGTGTGGGCTTGCTGGCAGAAGGAACTGCTATGTTATGTTATGAAATAATCAGAGGAAAAACCCTCTAATGCGCTTTTCATAACATTTAAAGGAGGTATTCTAATATCATAGAAACCTTGGGGGAAGGTTGCAGAAAAAAAGCAACATAATTAAATTTCAGTTAAAGGCCTGCCAGAAAGGGATTAAATCAATGGTCCTGTTATTCTTGGTAGATGTTACAATGTGGGCTGAACCAACGGGGTAAACATCAGCCATGAGAAGTTGTCCTGGTTGAGGTTTCTGCTTTATCAGGATTTTCAACTATTTATTTTCAAAGCTGACTATAGATTTTTAAATGCAAGGGGTAAAAATGCTCTTGTTTTACTGATTAAAAATTCAATGACATTGTGCTGAATGCCTTTTATTTGAACATTTGTCATCTTCTATGTTGGAAAAATAAGCTGCAGGAAGAGAAGGAGGAAGTATTTCAAGTCTAACCATCCTTGGTTTGTGATTCTGGCATTTATAGTAGGTCAAATCTAGGTTTGTTTGTTTGTTTGAATTGAACATTTTCCATCTTGGCACATCTCCCAGGGTATTAATTTGACCTTTCCAAATAATTAGGGACGAATAGGTGAGCATTAAACCCAGCAAGGTGCCAGGTGGAGACCTGCATAAGTATGGGCTGATAAAAATCGTTAGCAAAGTCATAGGTTGGCAGACTGTTAGGGCAGATGGTGAAAGATCTTTCTTTTCCTTCCAGACTTTCGAAAACAAACACAAATAAACAAACACTATGAACCTGGAGGACGTTCTGCTAAGTGAAATAAGCCAGCCACAGAAGGACAGATACTCTATGATTCCACTCATATTGACGTAGGAGATAAATAGGTCCATGGGCCAGGCAGCTGATGTTTGTCAAATGGAGCAAAACTGAAGTTTTTGTCTTCAGCCAGAGAAGAACAATGACTTTTTCCCTTCCTCTACTGATATGGAGGGAATAACTAAGAGGGGGAATTTGTTGCAACAAAAACGGAAATAAGTGAACAACCTTTGACACATGCCAGTCTTCTGGTAGCTCAGACCATAGAAAATCTTCCTTGTTTCTCCTTGTTTCATAAATAATCCAGTGCAGGAGACTTGGGTTCAATCCCTGGGTCGGGAAGATCCCCTGGAGAGGGAAATGACAACCCACTCCAGTATTCTTGCCTAGGAAATTCCATGGACAGAGGAGCCTGGCGGGCTTCAGCCCATGGGGTCGCAAAGAGTTGGACACGACTGAGCGAGTACCACTACAGAGTTAAAAAATCTCAGTTATTCTTTAGTTGTTGCTACTAACAAACATTTGTAGCTGGACTTACTTTTCACAGAGCGAATTACTCTCTGCCTCTATATAGATTAAACTCTGCACCTGCTGTGCTTCTCCTCCTTACACTCTCTTGTAGCATTCTGCATTTCAGAAGGAAGGCTGTGGTCCAATAACTTCAGGGACATTAGACCCACTTGCTGAGTTGCCTGATGTCAGTTGTGGCCATTTTGCAACTTTGCAAAAGGAAAAAAAAAGTACAAGACCCTCAAGAGGATATAAAATCTCTCCTTATTCCTGGGAAGGGGGCACAGTTCTTGAGGCACTAGCCTGCTGCGTTTCCCTTTTGCCTGGCAAAAAGAATAAAGTTGCTCTTTTCTGTTTTCCCCAAACTCTGTTGCTATACTTCTACTTGGCATTAGTGGACAGGGAGCTAAGATTTTCGCAACAATTGCTGTTGTTGCTCAGTTGCCAAGTCATGCCTGACTCTTTGCCACCCCATGGACTACAGCATGCCAGGCTTCCCTGTCCTTCACCATCTCTCTGAGTTTGCTCAAATTCCTGTCTGTTGAGTCCGTGATGTACTGGCAACAATATGAATTATCTAAAATGGTCTGCCTCTTAGGAGCAGATTGAAGAATGCTGGTAACAAGAGACTGAGAAAAGAGGGTTCTGGGGCTGGTTGCTCAGTGAGTAGAGAGTATCACTTATGCAAGATGAATGCATTCTAGGGATCTGCAGTACAACACTGTGGCTGTAACTAACAGTATTTTAAAAATTTGTTAACAGTGTAACACTCATGTTAAGTGTTCTTGCCATAATGTAAAAAAAAAAAAAAGTGGGAAAAGAAAAGAACCGAGCCCTCCCTGGCAGTTCTGAATGAGAGAAACAGTGCCATTGTGTGGATGGCCATCAGCAATTGGGCATAAAGCCTCTAAGCAGCTTCAGTACTTTGAGTGGGTAGAAGCGGAAGGATTCAAAGGGTGCAATCATGGAAAAAGTGCTGGTGCTTATTTAGATAGAGCATTCAAAGAGAAAACTAGTGAGGAAGTTTTTCTCTGCTTGCCTAAAGCCACGGAGCTTGAAAAATTCTGCCATTTCAGCTGCAGACAGGAATTCATGGGAATTTTGAGCCAGACATTTTTCCTGAGGGCATTTGCAAACCATCCCCAGCAGTGGTCACGTTTAAATATACCGGAGGAAAGGGAAGTGAACGTCCCTACACATTGCAAATGCTGGTGATGAAGTCTGCGTGTGTTCAGAATTTCACTTGGGAGTGATTTAGCCATCAAGACTGTGGAACCTTGAAGTCATATATTAGCTCTGAGCTGAGAAAAAGTCTGGACGTTAAGGAAAGAGGGGGATACTGAAGCAGACTGAAGTGGCCCAGGACCAGAACATGAAAGTGGAGGAAGCTTGGCACAGGCCCAAATCCCTCATCACACGTGGCTAAAGATGGTACCAATATTCTGGTGGGTGTGATTGGTATTTAATGCCACACACAAAAGATAGCTATGTATTTGTACACGTGCACTGGCAAAGTCACGTGTGTGTGTGCGTGTGTGTGTGTGTGTAGGGTTTCTCTAGTGACTCCTAGGGGGTGGTAAAGAATCCTTACAATGCAGGAGACATGGGTTCAATCCCTGGATCAGGAACAGCATTTAGAGAAGGAAATGGCAACCCACTCCACTATTCCTTCCTGGATAATCCCATGGACAGAGGGACCTGGGCAGGCTATAGTCCATAGGGTCACAAAAGAGTTGGGCATGACTTAGTGACTAAAACAACAACAGCAAAAAATATATGTATATATAATGTGTATGTATACATACATAATACTAAGATACATACGTACATACTTAGTATTTCACATGGTTTATATTCTTACATATATACACATAAACTCATTCTTAGTTATTGGGCTTCCTTGATGACTAAGCAGTATAGAATCTGCCTGCAGATGCAGGAGACCTGGGTTCGATCCCTGGGTGGGGAAGATCCTATGGAGAAGGAAATGGCAACCCACTCCAGTTATTCTTGCCTGGGAAGTCGCATGAACAGAGAGGCTTGTATATAGACATATAAACATATTCTTAGTTGCAGGCTTTACTTTTTCCATTAATTATTTTATTTCCTTTAAAATAAAATCTTCAGATTAAATAAAGTTTCAGATATTTATGGACCATCTCCTGAATCTTATCTGTAATCACAGTTTATAGGCCAAAAGTAGTTTCCCATTAACCCAGGGAAACCTAGTTCATTAGAGGTGTTACCCACAGCCATTCCCTTTAACTGGAGCCTGGGTTTCCAACTGTCTGTGAATACTGTTCTCTGTTGTTTTACTGACATTCAGAGCCCACCCAAATCCTTGGCTCAAAGCTCTGTGACTGAACAAATGGTAATCCTCAAGGAGCAGTTCCCTTTCAGTTCAGCTCAGTTGTTCAGTCATGTCCAACTCTTTGCAACCCCATGGACTGCAGCATGCCAGGCCTCCCTGTCCATCACCAACTCCCGGAGTTTACTCAAACTCATGTGCATTGAGTCGGTGATGCCATCCAACCGTCTCATCCTCTGCATCCCCTTCTCCTCCCATCTTCAATCTTTCCCAGCATCAGGGTCTTTTCAAATGAGTCTGTTCTTTAGATCAGGTGGCCAAAGTACCGGAGCTTCAGCTTCAGCATCAGTCCTTCCAATGAGTATTCAGGACTGATTTCCTTTGGGATGGACTGCTTGGATCTCCTTGCATCCAAGGGACTCTCAAGAGTCTTCTCCAACACCACGGTTCAAAAGCATCAATTCTTCTGTGCTCAGGTTTCTTTATAGTCCAAATCTCACACCCATACATGACTACTGGAAAAACCAAAGCTTTGACTAGATGGACCTTTGTTGGCAAAGTAATATCTCTCTGCTTTTTAATATGCTGTCTAGGTTGGTCATAACTTTTCTTCGAAGGAGCAAGCGCCTTTTATTTCGTGGCTGCAGTCAGCATCTGCATGATGTTGGCGCCCCCAAAATAAAGTCTGTCACTGTTTCCACTGTTTCCTGATCTATTTGCCATGAAGTGATGAGGTTATTGATATTTCTCCCGGCAATCTTGATTCCAGCTGTGCTTCTTCCAGCCCAGCGTTTCTCATGATGTCCTCTGCATAGAAGTTAAATAAGCAGGGTGACAATATACAGCCTTGACGTACTCCTTTTCCTATTTGGAACCAGTCTGTTGTTCCATGTCCAGTTCTAACTGTTGCATTTACTTCATCTAAATTAAGTAAAGCCTCAAGAAATATGGGGAATGTTAGAAAATGACATTAGCTCCAGACTTTTTTTTTTTCTTTTCAGAGTAGAAAACAAAAGGTGTGAGTATGTATGCTCAAAAAAAAAAAAAAAGGAATATGAGTTTAGGTGAGTTATTAAGGCCACTGACCAAATTCCCTAAGAACTGGAATTTGAGATATGACAAGGAAGAGGCTTAAAATAATTTAATTTACATATTGTGAAACAGTACAGTTTCAGACATATTTGTCACATGAATGTGGCCACACGAACAAAGACCTGAGTTCGTATCTCAATCCCGCTCAGGTTTACAAATAATTTATGCCAGCATGCAAGTTTCACATTTTTGTGGAATCAGATAATAATTATCTAAATAATCAGCTAAACTGTTTTCCGTACTTGCTGCGTGCCGACTACTATCTTGAGTGTTTTACATGCATTATCTCTTTTGTCTTCACAAGGACCACTGAAGATGAAGCTGAAGAGGCGACACAAATTGTCACAAAGCTACCAAAGGTAGTGCTAGGACTAAGCATAGTGTCAGGAGAAAGGTATTGTCAGGACTAAGTCTCTCTGACTCCAGGTCTGGGCTGTTAAAGGCTCTATTATTTGCTCTTTTTTTGTACAATACTGCCACAAGATTTAAAGAAGGGACACTAAATAAGTTTTGCAAATATTGGGTATGATGCTTCTGAGATTTCCATGATAATGAATAATATTAAAACCATCCTTACAGGGTTTCTTATTCAATTGGGGTGAAAATAAAGTTATCTTGGGGCTTCCCTGATGGCTCAGATGGCAAAGAATTTGCCTGTAATGAAGTAGATGAGGGTTTGATTCTGGGGTCAGGAAGATCCTGTGGAGAAGGGAATGGCAGCCCACTCCAATATTCTTGCCTAATCTCAAAAATGAATTATCTCTGATTTTTTCCAAGGCAAATCATTCAATATCACAGTAATCCAAGTCTATGCCCCAACCAATAATGCTGAAGATGCTGAAGTTTAAGGTTCTATGAAGACCTACAAGATTTTCTAGAACTCATACTCAAAAAAAGATGTCCTTTTCATTATAGGGGACAGGAATACAGAAGTAAGAAGTCAAGAAATACTTGAAGTAACAGGAAAATTTGGCCTTGTGTACAAAACAAAGCAGGGCAAAAGCTAATAGAGTTTTGCCAAGAGAACCCACTGGTCATAGCAAATTCCCTATTCCAACAACACAAGAGAAGACTGTACACATGAATATCAGCAGATGGTCAATACTGAAATAAGATTGATTATATTCTCTGCAGCCAAAGATGGAGAAGCTCTACACAGTCAACAGAAACAAGACTGGGAGCTCACTGTGGTTCAGATCATGAACTCCTTATTGCCAAATTCAGACTTATATTGAAGAAAGTAGGGAAAACCACTAGACCATTCAGATATGACCTAAATCAAACCCCTAATGATTATACAGTGGGAGTGACAAATAGATTCAAGGGATTAGATCCGATAGACAGAGTGCCTGAACAACTATGGCGGAGGTTTGTGACACTGTACAGGAGGCAGTGATCAAGACCATCCCCAAGAAAAAGAAATGCAGAAAGGCAAAATGGCTGTCTGAGGAAGCCTTACAAATAGCTAAGAAAAGAAAAGACACAAAAGGCAAAGGAGAAGAGGAAAGATATATACGCAGTTGAATGCAGAGTTCCAACAAATAGCAAGAAGAGATAAGAAAGCATTCCTCAGTGATCAATGTAAAGAAATTGAGGAAAACAATAGAATGGGAAAGACTAGAGATCTCTTCAAGAAAATTAGATTACCAAGGGAACATTTCATGCAAAGATGGGCTCAGTAAAGGACAGAAATGGTAGGGACCTAACAGAAGCAGAAAATATTAAGAAGAGGTGGCAAGAATAAACAAAGAAAGAAAGAAAGTGCAGTTGCTCAGTTGTGACCATCTCTTTGCGACTCCATGGACTGTACCTACCAGCCTCCTCCATCCATGGGATTTTTCAGGCAAGAATACTGGAGTGGGTTGCCATTTTCTTCTCCAGGGGATCTTCCCAACCCAGGAATCGAACCTGAGTCTCCTGCATTTCAGGCAGACGCTTTACCATCTGAGCCACTAGGGAAGCCCCAGGGAAGAATAAACAGAAGAACTATATAAAAAAAATCTTCATGGCCTAAATAACCAGGATGGTATGATCACTCACCTAGAACCAGACATCTTGGAGTGCGAAGTCAAGTGGGCCCTAGGAAGCATCACTATGAACAAAGCTAGTGGAGGTGATGGAATTCCAGTGGAGCTATTTAAAATCCTAAAAGATGATGCTATGAAAGTGCTGTACTCAATATGACAGCAAGCCTGGAAAAGTTGGCAGTGGCCACAGGACTGGAAAAGTTCAGTTTTCATTCCAATCCCAAAGAAAGGCAATGCCTAAGAATGTTCAAACTACCACACAATTGCACTCATCTCACACACTAGCAAAGTAATGCTCAAAAATTCTCCAAGCCAGGCTTCAACAGTATGTGAACTATGAATGTCCTGATGCTCAAGCTGAATTTAGATAAAACAGAGGAATCAGAGATCAAATTGCCAATATCCACTGGATCATCGAAAAAGCAAGAAAGTTCCAGAAAAAACATCTACTCCTCTTTTATTGACTATAAAGCCATTGACTGTGTGGATAACAACAAACTGTGGAAAATTCTTCAAGAGTTGGGAATACCAGACCACCTGACTTGTCTCTTGAGGAACCTGTATGCAGGTCAAGAAGCAACAGTTAGAACTGGACATGAAACAACAGACTGGTTCCAAATCAGGAAAAGAGTACATCAAGGCTGTATATTGTCACCATGCTTATTTAGCTTATATGCAGAGTACATCATGAGAAATTCTGGACTGGATGAAGCATAAGCTGGAATCAAGATTGCTGAGAGAAATACCAATAACCTCAGATATGCAGATGACACCACCCTTATGGCAGAAAGTGAAGAGGAACTAAAAAGCCTCTTCATGAAAGTAAAAGAGGAACATGAAAAAGTTGGCTTAAGATACAACATTCAGAAAACTAAGATCATGGCATCTAGTCCAATCACTTCATGGCAAATAGATGGGGAAACAATGTAAACAGTGACAGAATTTATCTTCTTGGGCTCCAAAATCACTGCAGATTGTGACTGCAGTGAAATAAAAAGACACTTGCTCCTTGGAAGGAAAGCTATGACCAACCTAGACAACATATTAAAAAGCACAGACATTACTTTGCCAACAAAGGTCCATCTCGTCAAAGCTATTGTTTTTCCACTGGTCATGTATGGATGTGAGAGTTGGACTATAGAGAAACCTGAGTGCTGAAGAATTGATGCTTTTGAACTGTGGTGTTGGAGAAGACTCTTGAGAGTCCCTTGGCCTGCAAGGAGATTCAACCAGTCCATCCTAAAGGAAATCAGTCCTGAATATTCACTGGAAAGACTGATCCTGAAGCTGATACTCCAATACTTTGGCCACCTGATGTGAAAAACTGACTCACTAGAAAAGACCCAGATGCTGGGCAAGATTGAAGGCAGGAGAAGAACAGGACAACAGAGGATGAGATGGTTGGATGCCACCACTGACTCAATGGACATGAGTTTGAGTACACTCTGGGAGTTGGTGATGGACAGGGACTGTACTGTAGTCCATGTGGTCACAGAGAGTCAGACATGACTGAGCGACTGAACTGAACTGAACTGATGCATATATGAGGAAACATGATTCTATACAAACTTCTGTCCATCCATCCACTTTTGAAAAATTCTGTTAGCCCAGCTTTCAGTTCCTTTGGCTGTCTTATAGTTTTACTTTATTTCTCTTTCTCCAATTAGAAAAATCCATAGATTTCCTGTAAATATTTTCAGTTATCATTGTCATCTTCTCTGTGTTATGAATGAGTGCTGCAGACATCTGTTAACATTTTTTCGTTTCCATTTCTTTTTGTTTTTCTTGTAGCTTATTTGTGTAGGGTCTGTATTGATTACTTTTCATTGCACATCTCTCAACATTAAGAGGTAATTTCCACCCTCCTCACCCCTAGAGGGTGACTTGCAAGTGATTTGTTTGGGGAGTTGTCTGGACTTGTTTGAAGCTAATTGGAGTTTTGAGTGCTATTGTTTGTTTGTTTTCTTAGATATACTTTTTGTCTGAATTTGATAGTGCTTTTCTTCTTCCTAATTAAATAAGATAAACAGCTCATTGTGAAAAACCACAATTTTGAAACTCTCTTCTTATCCATTATCATGGAGACAGTACAGGTTCTGTAAAACGGACTTTTCCCCCCACAAATCCTCATTTACTTCTGCTTCCTTTGTGTCTCAGAACCAGTCACCTCAGTGGAAACCTAGTGTTTTGCAAAGTGTCTGCATCTCAACTTGTGAGAGTTGTGCTTGCTCTTTGCTCGGGAGCCATCAGAAGGGAGTCTTCTCCACTGGTGTATCAGCTCAACTTTTTCCTGTGTGCTCACTTCATCTGGGTCTTTCCTGGCAGCCACTCCATCTGTTTTGTTGTCTGGCTTCCCAGCTGCCTCCTTGTTTTGTTGAAAATGCATTTTTCTTTGCTATTTTTTCAATGACCTCTAAAATGAGATAGCAGAAAACTGGATATGAACCTTCATGTTCAAACCGAAAACAGTTCCTTCTAATTCCTTAATCAAATTTGCCAAGTAACTTATTATATTCTTGTGTTTTAGAACAAGATTTAGCAACATACCTTAAACTTAATTGCATGGAGTACTTTGTGGAAGCAGTCTATTGGATGAATGAGTCTATGTGAATATCATTTTAATATCTTCATATGTTTATTCCATATGTTATCACAAAGTAACAGGATGATATGAATGTTGCTGCAAACTTCGAGGGTGACATTTTTGTAGTGCTGTATAGTAATAGGCCAGGTGTTTTGATACAGTCAATAAAATACTCAGACATGAAACCTACTCAAGATATTCTTCAACATATAATAAGCCAGAAACAATATCACAAGTTTTAAAATGAGCCACTGTGAGAATCAGTGTCTCTATCTTTAATCATGAAGTGGTTAGCCTGAAGCCATTCTTAGTTTTTTCCTTTGTTTCTCTCTTTTGCTCAAACAATCCCCTTGTTGCCCACCCCTGAGTGCCCTCTCTGCCCAAACCTAGGCTGGCTTCCCTCTTGTGAGGATGGGTGAGCGCGAACGGCCTCCTCTCATCCTGTGCTTGGACTCATTGCTCCCAGAGGGCCCACACTGAAGGTCCTGTACCCACCCCCGAGGACCAGTCAGCTGCCCCGTGTCTTTTGAAGTGGGTAGCAGATTTTATTGCTTTAATTAAACTTGTTGTACGTTTTGTTTTTCTACTCTACTCTGGCCTTGACGCGTCTTCCATTCATAGTACGGCTCCTAGCATCACTTTTGCTGCCCCCCGGACCACCGACACTGGAAGGAGAACTCCAATCGCGCAGGTCTAACTGTTGGACATTAATGCTGCAGCCTCCTGAAAATCGACTGTTTCCAAAGGATGTAAAATGAATTCTCCGTTGGTTTGTCCCAGAGGCTCCTGAGGCTTTTCTTAATTAAGCCTAAATGGTTTCCAGAAAGTGGCTGTGTCTTAGACCAGTTCTTTTCTTATATTGATTTTCTGACTTCCTGGGTGACCCTCCCTGTCTTTAATATAGGCCAAACCTTCTTCCTGGATGGCCAGCAGAAACTCAGCCCTTGTTATACAGCACAGTCAGCTACTCCACCCTGTCCATGCAGAAGCAGTTTAACAGCTCTCGTTGATATTCCTGTCTGAGTGGTGGAAAGATAGTAACTGGAATCTTGAGCTCTTGAGTTGTTTTCCACATGTTCAAACTGCTACAGGTTTAAAGGGAGATATGTAGAAAAGGATGCTTCCAATTAAATTCACAGTCTCTTTAAACACCAGAGGGCTTGTCCCCAAACTTCTCCAATGGACTTCTGACCTTAGCACATGGGGCTGAAGCAAGTAGAGGAAGGAAGGACTTTATGTGCCCCTAATTGGACCCTTTTTTCAAATTCTTCATCCTAATTTTAGCCATTAATATCTTCATTCAGAGAGAGTGAGAGAGATGAAGCTAGGATATTCATCGCATTTGACATGAGTTGTCTTAGTCACTAAGTGACAACCGAGTCTTTGCAACCCCATGGACTATAGCCTGCCAGGTTCCTCTGTCCATGGGATTTCCCAGGCAAGAATACTGGAGTGGGCCACCATTTCCTACTCCTGGGGATCTTCCCAACCCAAGGAGTGAGGCTGCATCTCCTGGAAGTCTCCTGCATTGGCAGGCAGATTCTTTACCACTGAGCCACCAGGAAAGCCCATTTGACATGCGTGTCTCACTTTAACGCTCAGGACCGGAATAGGTGTGTGGGTTTGGTAGGGAGTGACTCATGTGCTTCTCTTCTATATGTGGACGGGAATGTGGGGATGTGGAACCCTCTCAAGATTGAATATAACTTTAACTCTGATGCCCAGGAAAACGTTTTCCTGCCTTCCATGAGCAACGTTACCTTTTGTTCTGCAAAGCCAATATATTCAAAAAGCTCACTCACAGACTTCTTTTTCTTTTTAATTCAATTTTCACTGGAGTCTAGTTGGTTTACAATGTTGTGTTAGTTTCTGCTGTACAGCAAAGTGAATCATTTATACATATATCTACTCTTTTTTATATTCTATTCCCACATAGGTCATTGCAGAGTATTGAAGGGAGTTCCTTACTGCGATTTTTTGTCATGGTGGTTAGAATGTGCTACTAACAATAAGCTATGTCAGCTGTCTGCTCCCGGTTCTCTCATCAGCTAAAACTGACATAGCATTTTTTGCCCAGAAACCCTGTCCAGCTAGATAGAGTTGATAGTGTCCCACTAAACCCAGCATTTCAATGGAAGATGTGATTAGAGTTGTATGGTGGAGTCAATAATGTTTTAATAAACTCTAAGGGACATATGGAATTTCCATGACAAAAGCGTTCAGAACACAGATGCTCAAACCTGTCTGTTTGAAAGTCACAGACAGGGCTAAGGTAAGAAAAACAAATGATACAGAAAGGGATCTTTACATAGGACTCTGGTTGAAGGCACCCTGGGCACAGGAGACCAAGCATTGAATCCAGTCAGTTGTTTATGATTTGAGTTCTTTTATTAAGATTTATTTATTTATTTTTGGCTGCTCTGGCTCTTCATTGCCACACATAGGCTTTTGGGAACTACTCTGTAGTTTGTGGTGGGATGCAGCCTTCAGTGCTGGGCACACAGGATTAGGTGCTCTGTGGTATCTGGAATCTTACCGGAACCATGTCCCTTGCATTGGCAGGTGATTCTTAACCAATTCTTAACTTTCCTGCCAGGGAAGTCTGATTTGAGGTCTTCTGAAAGTCCTTTCTGGGCTTCTTTCTTCTTATGCATAGCATGAGGGTAGTAATTCTTAGCCCATGGAATTGGTGTAATGGCCAACCAAAATAATATACCTATTACCCAGGGGCAACTCTATGATTGGATGAAGACGATGATGTGAGAGCTTATACCCTGTGCCCATACTCTGCACTCAGTAAATGTTTGTAACACAATCACTATAAATTACACAAGATATACCCTCATAATATTTAAAGATCTTCACTTTACAATCATGGAGTCACCATATGCAGGAAGGAGGGTCAGAGGCACAGGTTAATTGTTTATTGTGTTTATATGTGTGTGTGAAAGACAGAACTTTATTGCCAGATTCCTCAAATCCTTTGGAGTGAATAATTATAATATGTAAGAAAAAAATGGACCACACAGGTTACTGAAAGGCAATCTTCTTGGTTGTCCCATAAGATACTATATTTTCCACATCCTCAATAGCACAAAAGTTTCAGAAACCTGCTAACCAAATTAAGTTAATACATAAGGCACTGATTGAATACTATCCGCTGCTCAGGGATTCCTAAGTCTCTTTTTGCAAATGAAAAAGAGCCCCTAAAAAGATTATCCCCTCTATTTCTCCAGAAACACATTCACTGATGCTAATAAAAGTCAATCTTCTTTCCTCAGAATATTTCTACAAAAGAAGAGTCTACTTGTCCTGGAAAGAATCTAAACCAGCTTTTCCCTGACTTGGTTCCTTAGACCACTAGTCACTGAGAATTTAATAAATATACATACAAAAATCAAACTGTGGCAATGTAGGAAATGTTAGGTTTTAAAATTAGACGGGACATCTCAGACTCTCAAAAATGTTAGTTTGCATTGGGATAGATGCAGTGTCATTTCATAAAATCTATTTGAATGAGAGGAGATTTCAGCCACGGTAGGCTTAACATCTTATTTTTCACCAAGTATTTTAAGTAAACATGGATCACAACAAACTGTGTGGAAAATTCTTAAAGAGATGGAAATACCAGACCATCTTACCTCCCTCCTGGGAAACCTGTATGCAGGTCAAGAAGTAGCAGTTAGAACCGCATTTGGAAAAACAGACTGATTCCAAATTGGGAAAGGAGTACATCAAGGCTGCATATTGTCATCCTGCTTGTTTAACATATAAGCATATTAAATCATGTGAAATGCCAGGTTGGATGAAGCACAATCTGGAATCAAGATTGCTGGGGAGAAATATCAATAACCTCAGATATGCAGATGACACACCCTATGGCAGAAAGCAAAGAACTGAAGAGCCTCTTGATGAAAGTGAAAGAGGAGAGTGAAAAAGCTGGCTTAAAACTCAACATTCAAAAAATGAAGATCATGGCATCTGGTGCCATCACTTCATGGAAAATAGATGGGGAAACAATGAAAACAGTGAGAGACTTTATTTTCTTGTGCTCCAGAATCACTGCAGATGGTGACTGCAGCCATAAAATCAAAAGACACTTGCTCCTTGGAAGAAAAGCTTGATCTTTTTGGAGTCCAGGGGACTTTCAAGAGTCTTCTTCAAACACCACATTTCCAAAGTGTCAATGCTTTGATGCTCAGTTTTCTTTATAGTTCAACTCTCACATCCATACATGACTACTGGAAAAACCATAGCTTTGACTAGATGGACCTTTGTTGACAAAGTAATATCTCTGTTTTTAATATGCTGTGTAGATTAAACAGAGATATTACTTTGCCAATAAAGGTCTGTCTAGTCAAAGCTATGGTTTTTCCATAGTCCATGCATTCCATCCAGTCATGTATGGATGTAAGAGTTGGACCATTAAAAAAAAAAAAAAAACACTGAGCATCGAAGAATTGATGCTTTTGAACTGTGGTGTTGGAGAAGACTCTTGAGAGTCCATTGGACTGCAGGGAGATCCAACCAGTCAATCCTAAAGAAAATCAATCCTGAATATTCATTGGAAGGACTGGTGCTGAAGCTGAAGCTTCAATACTTTGGCCACTTGATGCAAAGAACTGACTCATTGGGAAAGACCCTGATGCTGGGAAAGATTGAGGGTGGGAGGAGAAGGGGATGACAGAGGATGAGATGGTTGGATGGCATCACCGACTCAACAGACATGAACCTGAGCATGCTCCGAGAGTTGGTGATGGACTTGGAAGCCTGGCCTGCTGTAGTCCATGGGGTCGCAAAGAGTCGGACACGACTGAGAGCCTGAACTGAACTGGGAACTGACCAGTGTCCTTTGTTTACAATCAGAGGCAGCACAGCAGAGGGATTAATGGCCCAGATCTTTCTGACGGGGAGGATGAAAGCCAAAGGAGATAACGTTTACAAAGAAAGAACAACACTGCCTGGCACACAATACATGCTATGCTAGCTGTGTTGCTGTTGTTTAGTTGCTTAGTCGTGTCTGACTCTTTGTGACCCCATGGACTGTAGCCTCCCAGTCTCCTCTGTCCATGGGATTTCCCAGGTAAGAATACTGGAGGGGGCTGTCATCTCCTTTTCCAGGGGATCTTCCTGACCCAGGGATCCAATCGATGTCTCCTGCATTGCGCGTTGATTCTTTAGCACTGAGCCACCAGAGAAGTCCCATGTTGGGTATAGTCATACATGTTAAAGAGAAATTACATGAAGAAAAGCTTGTGTAATATAGTTTTTAGCGTCATTTTCCCCTTTCATTGTGCTTGTGAGGCATACTCAGACCTTTTCCCTGAGAGTTTTAGAACAGCCCATTTCATTACATCTCAAGTTAGAAAAAGAAATATAAACAGGAAAGGCAAATAAATTCGAGTTATGTCTTGGAGAAAGGATGGATTTATGGCATATTTAAGCAGACAAGAGTGATTATACACCCATGGAGCAGCTGTACTTCCATGGGCAAGTTCTACGCAGAGATGCGAGTTAGCCAGTATTATTATAAATATTTTAAAGGCGAGGGATTTGAGAAAGAGAGAAGCTAGGTAACCTAAGCACATGCCTCAGAAGTTTTTCAAAGCTGAGATTTGAAAATGGGCATCCTTGCTCTGAAATTCATTTTCTTTTTTTTTTTTTTAATTTTTTAAAATTAATTTTATTTTATTTTTAAACTTTACATAATTGTATTAGTTTTGCCAAATATCAAAATGAATCCACCACAGGTATACATGTGTTCCCCATCCTGAACCCTCCTCCCTCCTCCCTCCCCATACCATCCCTCTGGGTCATCCCAGTGCACCAGCCCCAAGCATCCAGTATCGTGCATTGAACCTGGACTGGCATCTCGTTTCATACATGATATTTTACATGTTTCAATGCCATTCTCCCAAATCTTCCCACCCTCTCCCTCTCCCACAGAGTCCATAAGACTGTTCTATACATCAGTGTCTCTTTTGCTGTCTCGTATACAGGGTTATCGTTACCATCTTTCTAAATTCCATATATATGCGTTAGTATACTGTATTGGTGTTTTTCCTTCTGGCTTACTTCACTCTGTATAATAGGCTCCAGTTTCATCCACCTCATTAGAACTGATTAAAATGTATTCTTTTTAATGGCTGAGTAATACTCCATTGTGTATATGTACCACAGCTTGCTTATCCATTCATCTGCTGATGGACATCTAGGTTGCTTCCATGTCCTGGCTATTATAAACAGTGCTGCGATGAACATTGGGGTACACGTGTCTCTTTCCCTTCTGGTTTCCTCAGTGTGTATGCCCAGCAGTGGGATTGCTGGATCACAAGGCAGTTCTATTTCCAGTTTTTTAAGGAATCTCCACACTGTTCTCCATAGTGGCTGTACTAGTTTGCATTCCCACCAACAGTGTAAGAGGGTTCCCTTTTCTCCACACCCTCTCCAGCATTTATTATTTGTAGACTTTTGGATCACAGCCATTCTGACTGGTGTGAAATGGTACCTCATAGTGGTTTTGATTTGCATTTCTCTTATAATGAGTGATGTTGAGCATCTTTTCATGTGTTTGTGAGCCATCTGTATGTCTTCTTTGGAGAAATGTCTATTTAGATCTTTGGCCCATTTTTTGATTGGGTCATTTATTTTTCTGGAGTTGAGCTGTAGGAGTTGCTTGTATATTTTTGAGATTAGTTGTTTTTCGGTTGCTTCATTTGCTATTATTTTCTCGCATTCTGAAGGCTGTCTTTTCACCTTGCTAATAGTTTCCTTTGTTGTGCAGAAGCTTTTAAGTTTAATTAGGTCCCATTTGTTTACTTTTGCTTTTATTTCCAATATTCTGGGAGGTGGGTCATAGAGGATCCTGCTGTGATGTATGTCAGAGAGTGTTTTGCCTATGTTCTCCTCTAGGAGTTTTATAGTTTCTGGTCTTACATTTAGATCTTTAATCCATTTTGAGTTTATTTTTGTGTATGGTGTTAGAAAGTGGTCTAGTTTCAGTCTTTTACAAGTGGTTGACCAGATTTCCCAGCACCACTTGTTAAAGAGATTGTCTTTAATCCATTGTATATTCTTGCCTCCTTTGTCAAAGATAAGGGGTCCATATGTGCGTGGATTTATCTCTGGGCTTTCTATTTTGTTCCATTGATCTATATTTCTGTCTTTGTGCCAGTACCATACTGTCTTGATGACTGTGGCTTTGTAGTAGAGCCTGAAGTCAGGTAGGTTGATTCCTCCAGTTCCATTTTTCTTTCTCAAGATCGCTTTGGCTATTCGAGGTTTTTTGTATTTCCATACAAATTGTGAAATTATTTGTTCTAGCTCTGTGAAGAATACTGTTGGTAGCTTGATAGGGATTGCATTGAATCTATAAATTGCTTTGGGTAGTATACTCATTTTCACTATATTGATTCTTCCAATCCATGAACATGGTATATTTCTCCATCTATTAGTGTCCTCTTTGATTTCTTTCACCAGTGTTTTATAGTTTTCTATATATAGGTCTTTAGTTTCTTTAGGTAGATATATTCCTAAGTATTTTATTCTTTTCGTTGCAATGGTGAATGGAATTGTTTCCTTAATTTTTCTTTCTGTTTTCTCATTATTAGTGTATAGGAATGCAAGGGATTTCTGTGTGTTGATTTTATATCCTGCAACTTTACTATAATCATTGATTAGTTCTAGTAATTTTCTGGTGGAGTCTTTAGGGTTTTCTATATAGAGGATCATGTCATCTGCAAATAGTGAGAGTTTTGCTTCTTCTTTTCCAATCTGGATTCCTTTTATTTCTTTTTCAGCTCTGATTGCTGTGGCCAAAACTTCCAAAACTATGTTGAATAGTAATGGTGAAAGTGGGCACCCTTGTCTTGTTCCTGACTTTAGAGGAAATGCTTTCAATTTTTCACCATTGAGGATAATGTTTGCTGTGGGTTTGTCATATATAGCTTTTATTATGTTGAGGTATGTTCCTTCTATTCCTGCTTTCTGGAGAGTTTTTATCATAAATGGGTGTTGAATTTTGTCAAAGGCTTTCTCTGCATCTATTGAGATAATCATATGGTTTTTGTTTTTCAATTTGTTAATGTGGTGTATTACATTGATTGATTTGCGGATATTGAAGAATCCTTGCATCCCTGGGATAAAGCCCACTTGGTCATGGTATATGATCTTTTTAATGTGTTGTTGGATTCTGATTGCTAGAATTTTGTTTAGGATTTTTTCATCTATGTTCATCAGTGATATTGGCCTGTAGTTTTCTTTTTTTGTGGGATCTTTGTCAGGTTTTGGTATTAGGGTGATGGTGGCCTCATAGAATGAGTTTGGAAGTTTACCTTCCTCTGCAATTTTCTGGAAGAGTTTGAGCAGGATAGGTGTTAGCTCTTCTCTAAATTTTTGGTAGAATTCAGCTGTGAAGCCGTCTGGACCTGGGCTTTTGTTTGCTGGAAGATTTTTGATTACAGTTTCAATTTCCGTGCTTGTGATGGGTCTGTTAAGGTTTTCTATTTCTTCCTGGTCGAGTTTTGGAAAGTTGTACTTTTCTAAGAATTTGTCCATTTCTTCCTCGTTGTCCATTTTATTGGCATATAATTGTTGATAATAGTCTCTTATGATCCTTTGTATTTCTGTGTTGTCTGTTGTGATCTCTCCATTTTCGTTTCTAATTTTATTGATTTGATTTTTCTCCCTTTGTTTCTTGATGAGTCTGGCTAATGGTTTGTCAATTTATTTATCCTTTCAAAGAACCAGCTTTTGGCTTTGTTGATTTTTGCTATGGTCTCTTTTGTTTCTTTTGCATTTATTTCTGCTCTAATTTTTAAGATTTCTTTCCTTCTACTAACCCTGGGGTTCTTCATTTCTTCCTTTTCTAGTTGCTTTAGGTGTAGAGTTAGGTTATTTATTTGACTTTTTTCTTGTTTCTTGAGGTGTGCCTGTATTGCTATGAACTTTCCCCTTAGGACTGCTTTTACTGTGTCCCACAGGTTTTGGGTTGTTGTGTTTTCATTTTCATTTGTTTCTATGCAAATTTTGATTTCTTTTTTGATTTCTTCTGTGATTTGTTGGTTATTCAGCAGTGTGTTGTTCAGCCTCCATATGTTGGAATTTTTAATAGTTTTTCTCCTGTAATTGAGATCTAATCTTACTGCATATGGTCAGAAAAGATGCTTGGAATGATTTCTATTTTTTTGAATTTACCAAGGCTAGCTTTATGGCCCAGGATGTGATCTATCCTGGAGAAGGTTCCATGTGCGCTTGAGAAAAAGGTGAAATTCATTGTTTTGGGATGAAATGTCCTATAGATATCAATTAGGTCTAACTGGTCTATTGTATCATTTAAAGTTTGTGTTTCCTTGTTAATTTTCTGTTTAGTTGATCTATCCATAGGTGTGAGTGGGGTATTAAAGTCTCCCACTATTATTGTGTTATTGTTAATTTCTCCTTTCATACTTGTTAGCATTTGTCTTACATACTGCGGTGCTCCTGTGTTGGGTGCATATATATTTATAATTGTTATATCTTCTTCTTGGATTGATCCTTTGATCATTACGTAGTGACCTTCTTTGTCTCTTTTCACAGCCTTTGTTTTAAAGTCTATTTTATCTGATATGAGTATTGCTACTCCTGCTTTCTTTTGGTCCCTATTTGCATGGAAAATCTTTTTCCAGCCCTTCACTTTCAGTCTGTATGTGTCCCCTGTTTTGAGGTGGGTTTCCTGTAGACAACATATGTAGGGGTCTTGTTTTTGTATCCATTCAGCCAGTCTTTGTCTTTTGGTTGAGGCATTCAACCCATTTACGTTTAAGGTAATTACTGATAAGTATGATCCTGTTGCCATTTACTTTATTGTTTTGGGTTTGAATTTATACACCATTTTTGTGTTTCCTGTCTAGAGAATATCCTTTAGTATTTGTTGGAGAGCTGGTTTGGTGGTGCAGAATTCGCTCAGCTTTTGCTTGTCTGAGAAGCTTTTGATTTCTCCTTCATACTTGAATGAAATCCTTGCTGGGTACAATAATCTGGGCTGTAGGTTATTTTCTTTCATCATTTTAAGTATGTCTTGCCATTCCCTCCTGGCTTGAAGAGTTTCTATTGAAAGATCAGCTGTTATCCTTATGGGAATTCCCTTGTGTGTTATTTGTTGTTTTTCCCTTGCTGCTTTTAATATTTGTTCTTTGTGTTTGATCTTTGTTAATTTGATTAATATGTGTCTTGGGGTGTTTCGCCTTGGGTTTATCCTGTTTGGGATTCTCTGGGTTTCTTGGACTTGGGTGATTATTTCCTTCCCCAGTTTAGGGAAGTTTTCAACTATTATCTCCAAGTATTTTCTCATGGTCTTTCTTTTTGTCTTCTTCTTCTGGAACCCCTATGATTCGAATGTTGTAGCGTTTAATATTGTCCTGGAGGTCTCTGAGATTGTCCTCATTTCTTTTAATTCATTTTTCTTTTATTCTCTCTGATTCATTTATTTCTACCATTCTATCTTCTAATTCACTAATCCTATCTTCTGCCTCTGTTATTCTACTATTTGTTGCCTCCAGAGTGTTTTTAATTTCATTTATTGCATTATTCATTATATATTGACTCTTTTTAATTTCTTCTAGGTCCTTGTTAAACCTTTCTTGCATCTTCTCAATCCTTGTCTCCAAGCTATTTATCTGTGATTCCATTTTAATTTCAAGATTTTGGATCAATTTCACTATCATTATCTGGAATTCTTTATCAGGTAGATTCCCTATCTCTTCCTCTTTTGTTTGGTTTGGTGGGCATTTATCCTGTTCCTTTATCTGCTGGCTATTCCTCTGTCTCTTCATCTTGTTTAAATTGCTGAGTTTGGGGTGTCCTTTCTGTATTCTGGCAGTTTGTGGAGTTCTCTTTATTGTGGCTTTTCCTCGCTGTGTGTGGGTTTGTACAGGTGGCTTGTCAAGGTTTCCTGGTTAGGGAAGCTTGTGTCGGTGTTCTGATGGGTGGAGCTGTATTTCTTCTCTTTGTTCAGTCATGCTCCTTTCGAAGAGTTGGATTGCTTTTCTGGGTGCCTGATGTCCTCTGCCGGCATTCAGAAGTTGTTTTGTGGAATTTACTCGACGTTTAAATGCTCTTTTGATGAATTTGTGGGGGAGAAAGTGTTCTCCCCGTCCTACTCCTCCACCATCTTGGCTCCTCCCCTCTGAAATTCATTTTCTGACCATTACATTTTTAACTTAACCTTGTGGCAGCATCTCAATAACTGGTTTTAACTCTTCAGGTTGGCAATGAAAAACTCATTGGTGCAGAGGAAATAATGCCCTAAAGCCTCTGAAATTTGGAATTTTCCTTTTGCTTTTCTCTCCTTATATATCTGTCTTGTCCCTAAATAACAGTAATTCTCTGCAGCTGGTCATGAAATTTCAAGCCGAGACTTTAAAATGCATATTTGATTCTGACACACAGGTTTTGCAGCCAAATTTTGTAAGGAGTCGTTGGAATTTAGATTATAAACTGCTGTTTGTCACATTTAATTGTTATTTTGGTTGTTTCCAGACTGTGTGGGTGTTGAGGGTGAAGCTGTGGTTTTCTTGGGTGTTCTGAGCATTTCCTAAAACTATAGAAAGATGTGGCAAGCAAGAGCTATTTTGGGAGGTGCTGAAATGATTTCGATGGGAAGGTGTCCCAGGCCTCATATATTAAAGAAATGCCTGAAATTTCATTCAATCACTTGACTGCCATTCCTCACAGTTAGTGTGCACTGAAGTGGAAAGCCACATAGCACACGTATTTTTTGGTTTGTAAGTGAACACTCAAATGCTCGAAGTTGATAGGTGGGAATGCAGATGTAGACTTTTGCTCTTTTTAGCTCTCCTGATTTCTCAGTGAGAACAAAGATTGACTTGGCAGAAAGAGCAGGGAGTCACAGTCTTGCATTTTACTTGTCCACACACGTTCCTGTGGTGAGTGGACCCCTGCATAATGGCCTGAGATCCATTCTCTTTTCTGATGATTCCTAATGGTTTATCTCCATTCTTCATTTATTCACTGAGTTCACATATCCAGTGCCTGGTCTGTGTCTCCACATGGAAGCCTTGTAAACATCTCTGACTTTGCTTCTGCAAAGCAGAGCAATTGATTTATCCCCACACTCCCAAAGACATCTCCTTCCCCAGTCTCTGCATTCAGCAAATGATGTCACCATCAAATGAGTCCTTTAGGCCAGAAACACAGGACATATCCTTCATGTGTGCCTTTCTTAAAGGAACATCTCTCCCTTTTTAACAAGTTTTTATTTTATATTGGAGTACAGTTTATTAGCAGTGTTGTGTACGATTCAGGTGTACAGCAAATACACGCATCTATTCTTTTCCCAATTCTTTTCCCATTTAGGTATAGTGAGTAGAGTTTCCTGTGCTCTAAGTTAGGTCTTTGTTGGTTTGCTGTTTTTCTTTAGTCGCTAAGTTGTGTCTGACTCTTTTGCAACGCAGTTGACTGTAGCCCACCAGGTTCCTCTGTCCTTGGGATTCTCCAGGCAAGAATACTGGAGTGGGTTGCCATTTCCTTTCTTTCTCCAGGGGATCTTCTAGACTCAGGAACTGATCCCACACCTCCTGCATTGGTAGGTGGATTGTTTACCACTGAGCCACCTGGGAAGCCCCCTTGTTGACTATCCAATTTAAATATAGCAGTGTGTAGAAGTCAATGATTAACAGATAATAATCTAATAGCAATACCACCTCCATAATCTAGCAGAAATCCATTCATGTCTTGCTATGTCTACTACTACAATCTTCTTCTAAATCATCACCATGCAACTGGATTCTCACCTAGATTTTTGTGTCAAAACCCAACATAGCCTCCTTGCTTCTGCTTCATACTTGGTAGTTGTCCACACAACACCCAAGATGTCATAGTTTCTGGAGTTATCAAGGCATAATAAATAAAAGGCTATGATAGCTGCTGCTGCTGCTGCTGCTGCTAAGTCACCTCAGTCATGTCCGACTCTGTGCAACCCCATAGACGGCAGCCCACCAGGCTCCCCCGTCCCTGGGATTCTCCAGGCAAGAACACTGGAGTGGGTTGCCATTTCCTTCTCCAGTGCATGAAAGTGAAAAGTGAAAGTGAAATCACTCAGTCGTGTCCGACTCTTAGCGACCCCATGGACTGCAGCCCACCAGGCTCCTCTGTCCATGGGATTTTCCAGGCAAGAGTACAGGAGTGGGGTGCCATTGCCTTCTCCCTACATACTATTTTACACATAAGAGTAGCATCAGTTATTAGGGCAGAATTCCCAAAGGGACAAGGGGAATTCTTCTGAAATGTTTCTCCAGCATAGAAAGCACAATGAACCTAGTTATTTAGGTGCAAGATTAAAAAAAAAAAAAATACTCAGAAAAAGGAGAAATCCTATTTGAGTATTCATCCCATGCCATGGGTTTCACTGGTGGCTCAGCAGGAAAGAACCTGCCTGCCCGTGCGGGAGATGTGGGCTCAATCCCTGGGCTGGGAAGATCCCTTGGAGAAGGAAATGGCAAGCCACTCCAGGATTCTTGCCTCTAGAACCTCATGCAGTGAAGAGCCTGGTGGGTTATAGTCCATGGGGTTGCAAAAGAGTTGGACATGACTTAGCAACTAAAACAGCTAACAATCCCAGGTCACACCTTAACAACAGGGTGGTGGCTACCTGAAGGTTTCATGTCATCAGTATCGGCAAGACTCACCCATCCTGCACAGTCTCACTTCACAGTGGGAAAGCAAATGAATAAGAAACAAGAACTGGAACCATTACTCTGGAGGGCTTTGGATCACACTTGAGAATCTTTGTTTCATAAGTTGCTAAAATGTCACACCATTCTGATCATCTGCTCTATGTTGAGGTAGGAAATGCTTTGTCAGAGGTCAAGGGTAAGATGGAGCTCTCTGGTCCACAGAAACACGAGAGAGGATGGCATTTGATTTTTTTTTTTTTTTTTTTTTTGTAGATGAGAAAAATGATTACGTATGGAATCTACCAGGTGTGATATTAAATCTTTATGCAACACTTTTCTTTGAACTCTTGTCGTCTGCATGGAAAATTGATACCAAAATTCTTTCCAGATTTTTGAGGCTCTCTGCAAGTGCATGGGTTTCCCTGGTGGCTCAGTGGTAAAGAATCTGCCTGCAATGCAGGAGACACAGGAGACGTAGGTTTGATCCCTGGGTTGGGAAGATCACTTGGAGGAGGAAATGACAGCCCACTCCTATATTCTCGCCTAGAAAAGCCCATGGGCAGGTACAGTCCATGGGGCATAAGAGTTGGGCACGACTGAGTACACACACTCATGCCACTACCTGCAGGCACAGAGGAGAAGCAGGAGAAACCTTACCTGGTGGAAAGGTAGCAGTCAGCTTGAGGCTTTCCATGCTCTGCTCTTCCTATCTCCACGGGAAAGGGTAGCACTAAAGGTGATGTATGATCAGAGTTTATAAACCAGGATGAGACCAGATAGGCTGTGAGGAAATGCAGGTTCTTTTGGTGATTGAAGCATATTCTCCAAATAAATATTCCTTCACTTGAGAATTCAGAAAGGTAATGATGGCTGTGGTATTCAGCACAGGGATTTTAGATTCTGGGTTTTACTTGAAGCCATCACTGAGGGGGTGTTTATTTTATTTTATATTTATTTTTCTCTACCCAGGTGGCGGTAGTGGTAAAGAATCCACCTGTCAATGCAGGAGACATTAGAGACATGGGTCAGGAAGATCCCCTGGAGAAAAGCATGGCAGCCTACTCCAGTGTTCTTGCCTGGAGAATCCCATGGGCAGAGGAGCCTGGAAGGCTACAATCCATAGGGTCACAAGGAGTAGGACACGACTGAAGTGACTTAGCATGCACACATGACTGAGGGGGTGTGTGTGTGTGTGTGTGTGTGTGTGTGTGTGTGTGTGTGTTTCTCTTTATAAAAATTGGAATACATATTCTAAGTATTTATGTTATGATGAGATTTTGAACGGAGGCACAGGACTAACCACTGTCATAAACATTCAGTTTTCAAAGTCACTGCATCTGAATCAGAGACACACCTGAATGATCACTACTCTCTCTGTAAACAGGAAAAAAGAAAAGGTGGCAGGGAGCAGAGTGAGTAAAATTATAGGAAAAGGGGAAAAATGGACTTCATTGCCACATGTCGAAAAAAGCATTGGTTAAGTTACAGTATTTATCACTGCAGGTATGTATTTCCAAAAAAGCATTTATATGCTGTGATTAATTAAGTGTGCTGAGCCATTCTTCATCAGATCAGAAATGAAGGTATAAAAAGGATAGGCTGACAATGTGTTATATAGGATTGCAGTTTTTTTTATCAAAGATTAGGAGGCTATGTTCTATTATCTGGAATGCCCAAGTTCTCCCCATCCATTGCCTTTTCAAAGTAGAATGACAAAATTCAAATTTCAGATGCAGTCAGAGAATGAAAAAAGAGTGAAGATGACTCAGCCTGGAGAATGTATGACTGCTGGAGTATTGCTGTAAAATGAGCCTCACTGTTCAATCTGTCAACACAAATAACCAGAACAAGCAGAACGGGCCGGGTGGAGAAGAGGAATCTGAACGAATATCGGGTTCTCAGTCTTTTGACTGGTTATAAAAAAAGTGAAAAAGGATAACATGGTGAAGAAGAAAGAGAATGCTTCTATGTTTCCATTCATAGGACTGATTAATTTTCATCTATAAAGAGAAACAGGAGATTGCAGGAATAAATGACTGCCTTTGGAATCATCTGGTCAGGATGTTAGGGGATAAACATAAATTACACTGTACCTGGTCAAGCCCTTAATGGGGAATTCACTCATTATCAGCAAGCAATCCCTTACCTCATATACAATCTACTTATTCATGAAAGTTTTTTTTTTTAAGGTTTGAGTTTTCTAAACATTAAGCCTATGAGAACAGAACAGCAGGAGAATTCTGGAACAAAATAACACAGCTTACATTTTTGTGTGTTTCAAAGAATATAGCCACCATATAAGTAATTGTAATTAGGAAATGCTTGCTATTGATGATAAACGATCAGGTTAGAGGTCTTTTTACTTCATAAGCAAAGATTGAGGTCTTGAAAGATCTGATACAGTATAAAGTTTGGGGATATTTTATTGTAGTATACATGTATGTTCAAAAACAATCCTTAAAACATTTTTATATTTAAGTGCCTGATACATTGACTAGCTACTGAGTACAAGGTATATAGACACAGATCCACCAACTTTGTAATTAAAGCAACATGATCGGTGAATGAATTCTGTCATACCTTTTCAGGAATATAATGAATTTGAAGGGCAGAATTTGGATCTGTTTCTATTGCACTACAGCTGTTTCTTTATAGATCCAGTTACTTTCAAAGTGGTTTGAAGCGACAAGGATAACAAACACTGTCTTTGTAGGTTACAGGCTCACTAGTGGGTGGCTGCGTGCATTATTGACTTGCCACCAACAGGGTGCCTAAGAACGCACACACTGAGATTGTCCTGTGCTACAGTTCTTTAGCTTGTCTGTATTCAAATCAATAACATGTCCTTTCTAGTTCATGGGGAGGCCCTGGTGCCAAGAAGAAGAGCTGCATTTAAGAAATGGAAGCTTTTCACATGACACACGATTTTGGGGGGATCCACTTGGGCAGTGATGTTTTGTTCAGAATCTTCATAGTGTGAATTTCGGGGTTCTGCTGTCATCACATTCTGGTAACACCTGCTGAAGTCAACTTCTTTGTCACTCATTCTTGTGTCTTTCTTCCTTTTGCCTAACTAGCCACAACCCTTTTCTGGATGTGTTCACTCTTCTCAGGCGTGCTTCCAAATTTTCCTCTGCACTTCCAAGTATTATATAAGCATTTCCTTCCAAACAAATGAAGACATGATACACCATTTAATTTTTATTTTAACAGTACATCTAGAGATGCTTTATTGTGTATAAAACTAACATATTTTGATTGCACAAATCTATAAATATAGCACAATCTATTTGTCCCATATTTGTAGGTCTTCAGTAGTTTTATTGGAACACACAATGATGGTCCTTTTCATATAATATTTTACAAATGTCCAAGATATTTTACAAATGTATCCAAGAAAAAGGATTGCAGAGTTACAGGGTTGATGCATTGATATTATTGTCAAATTACATTGCATGGGGATTATAAAAATGTATAATCATATCAGTATACATGTTCATACCACACAATTGCTCTCATTTCACACACTAGCAAAGTAATGCTCAAAATTCTCCAAGCCAGGCTTCAACAATATGTGAACCGTGAACTTCCAGATGTTCAAGCTGATTTTAGAAAAGGCAGAGGAACCAGAGATCAAATTGCCAACATCCGCCAGATCATTGAAAAAACAAGAGAGTTTCAGAAAAACATCTATTTCTGCTTTGTTGACTATGCCAAAATCTTTGACTGTGTGAATCACAATCAACTGTGGAAAATTCTTAAAGAGATGGGAGTACCAGACCACCTCACCTGCCTCTTGAGATATCTGTATGCAAAATGAAAAAGTTGGCTTAAAGCTCAACATTCAGAAAACTAAGATCATGGCATCTAGTCCCATCATTTTGTGGCAAATAGATGGAGAAACAGTGGAAACAGTGTCAGACTTTAGTTTTCTGGGCTCAGAAATCACTGCAGATGGTGACTGCAGCCATGAAATAAAAAGATGCTTCCTCCTTAGGAGAAAAGTTATGACCAACCTAGAAAGTTGAGACATTACTTTGCCAACAAAGGTTCATCTAGTCGAGGCTATGGTTTTTCTAGTAGTCAAGTATGGATGTGAGAATTGGACTATAAAGAAAGCTGAGTGCCGAAGAATTGATGCTTTTGAACTGTGGTGTTGGAGAAGACTCTTGAGAGTCCCTTGGACTGTGAGGAGATCCAACCAGTCCATCCTAAAGGAAATCAGTTCTGAATGTTCATTGGAAGGACTGATGTTGAACCTGAAACTCCAGTACTTTGGCCACCTGATGTGAAGAACTGACTCATTGGAAAAGACCCTGATGCTGGGAAAGATTGAAGGTGAGAAGAGAAGGGGACAACAGAGGATAAGATGGTTGGATGGCATCACCGATTCAATGGACATGAGTTTGGGTAAACTCTGGAAGCTGGTGATGGACAGGGAGGCCTGGAGTGCTCAATGGACATAAGTTTGGGTAAACTCTGGAAGCTGGTGATGGACAGGGAGGCCTGGAGTGCTGCAGTCCATGGGGTCGCAAAGAGTTGGACACGACTGAGTGACTAAACTAAACTGATACATGTTTAAGGACTCTGTATTTTTTTTTAACGGCACACTGCCTTTTTTTTTTTTTTTTTCCTTGGTGGTGTTTTTCTTTGTCCTTTTGATTTATCAAAATATTTAAAAATTAAGAAAATTTTTCCTTCTGTCTGGGATATAAATTGAAAATATTTTCCCAAGCTAATATTAGTCCTTGACTTTGTAAACTTTTGTATAATGAATCTTAAATGTATATGTTTTAAAATTTATTTATTTCACTTGGTGTCTTTTGTGTTTTTGTTTAATTAGAGTTGACAGGCGCACTGCAATTTTTAAACCAATCTATTGCTTATGGTTTTGTTTTGCACTTTTTTTGACAATTGTTTAAATCAATTGATACATCTTATTTTAATGAAATATGTGAAGTAACTTTACAAATTATTTTTTTTCCTTCAACTGACTACCCAATTTTCCACTTTTTGAAAATGAATCTTTCCCATTGATTTTAAATATCACCTTTATTATATTCTGAATATTTGCCTCACCGTCAATTCTCAAACCCTCCAGCTTTTGGACGATGCTACCTTTTGCTTCTGTGATCTTAGACTTTTTGACTCTCCTCCAACACAAGGAAAACCTCAGTCCTCTACACATAAATCTTTGCTTATCTACCCTGTTTTGGACAAAATACCTTTCATTCTTTCCTCATCAACCTAGGGAAAAACAAGTTTGATTAATTGCTTTATCTAACTCTTCTGTCATAGATGGAGTAGATAGAGCCATAAACACAAGTGGAATAATTGTACTTAAAAACATGTGCTTCTCATAAAAACGATATCTTGTAAATCATTGGTGTTAAAATTGGCTGCAAAGTAAGATGGTTTAAATTGTATGATGTTTAATCAAATATAACTGTGCGAGCCCTCTTCCTAATGCAGCCAGACCATAATATTTAACCCGTGAATAACTGTATAAAACTCAGGGATCTACGGAGAAGATTCTGTGGAGTTTGCAAACATAGCTGAGTGTCTAGTTGTCACTTCCACATCAATTAGAGTGACTTTGGATGCAACTGTTTTATTCAATGGAGTTTTTATAAGATATTATTTGAAAGAAATTTCCTGTGGTAAAAAGCTTTAAAGATACTGAAGAATTTGATGAAGACAACAATTTGCATACATCCTTAAACTATTTAAATGAAAATTCAGATTTGGTTTTAATCAAGAAGCCATTTGTAATCATCCTATGGTTCATTATATGATATTTCCCCCACAATCTCATAATATCGTCTCTAAACCCTCTTTATTGGTCTGTGTTCTTCAGAGAAACAGAATCAATAGGATATAAAATTATAGGGAATTGGTTCATGCAATTATGGAGGCTGAGAAGTTATTAGACTTGGAGTTGACAAGTTAGAGGCCCAGGAGAATAGATATGGAGTTCCAGTCTGAAGGCTGGCAGGCTCAAGACACAGGAAAAGCCAGTGTTTCCATTCCAGTCCAAAGACAGGAAAAAACTGATGTCCCAGTCTGAAGGTGGTCAGGCAGGAAAAGTTCCCTCTTATTTGGGAGAGCTGTTGTTGTTCAGTTGCTAAGTCGTGTCCGAATCTTTAAGACCCCATGGACAGCAGCTGAAGGTTCCTCTTCACTTTTTGCCATTAAAATGGTATCATCTGCATATCTGAAGTTGTTGATATTTCTCTTGGCAGTCTTGATTCCAGCTTGTGATTCATCCAGCCCAGCATTTCACATGATGTACTCTGCACATAAGTTAAATAAGCAAGGTGACAATATACAGCCTTGATGTACTACCTTCCCAATTTTGAACCAGTCCTTTTTTCCATGTCCAGTTCTAACTGTTGCTTCCTGACCTGCATACTGGTTTCTCAAGAACCAGGTAAGGTTGTCTGGTATTCCCATCTCTTTATGAATTTTCCAGTTTGTTGTGATTCACACAGCCAAAGGTTTTAGTGGAGTCAGTGAAGCAGATGTTTTTCTGGAATTCCCTTGTGTTTTTCCTATGATTCAGTGGAGGTTGACAATTCATTCTCTGGTTCCTCTGCCTTTTCTAAATCTAGCTTGTACATGGGGAAGTTCTCAGTTCATGTATTGCTGAAGCCTAGCTTGAAGGATTTTGAGCATTATTTTTCTAGAATGTGAAATGAGTGCAATTGTTTGGTAGTTTGAACATTCTTTGACATTTGGGGGATAGTCAGTCTTTATTCTAGTTTGGCCTTTGACTGATTGGGTGAGGCTCACCCATATGAAGGATAGCAGTTTGCTTCACTTACTTCTATAGGCTTAAATGTTAATCTCATCCAAAACACCCTCACAGAAACACCTAGAATAATACTTGACCAAATACCTGAGCACCCACGGCCCAGTCAAGTTCATACACAAAAGCAACCATCATAATCCCTATTGGTGAACTTATTATATTTTGCATCTAGAACATGGAGACCTCCATAAAGACAGATCAAATGTTTGGGCCTATGTGGTTTTGTTAGCAAGCACTGCCTTGATCTTTAATAAACATCAGATTTCTGAATAAGCAATTAATTAACATTGATAAACCTGTACTTGTTGAATTAAGGATAACAAAAACTTTGGCAAGAATTTGAATTTCCTTTAAATCTAAAATTTGAATAAATTCTTCTCATTAGAGACATACTAAGTCCATATTTTAAATTAGTTGAACTTTTTTAAAGAATAAACAATTTGACTGACTACCATATTAAAGCTGATCTTTACATCACTAAAATAGTTATTCAACTATGACTCAAGTGAGAAAGTCTCCAGACTTATCTGTAAAATTTCTCTGAGAAATGAAAACCACACACACACACACACATATATGTATGTATACATATATTTATAAAATGAAAAGTTGTTTTAGTGATTTTAGTTCATATCTGCTGCTCTTTTAGTAACTTCCATAATTAATTTTGTGTGGGTCTTCTTGTTTTTATTTTTATTCCCGGACATAGGCTGCATAGGAGGAAGTGGCATGCAGTTAAAGAGGATACCTCTTTTTAAGTGTCTGGTTGGCAAATCCTTGGATCTCAGAAGGATAATTGTGGAATTATAGGGATTAGATGGTCTGTCTCCTGCTCAGTGTTTCCTCATTCATCCAGTTCTTTCTGTGCTATGAAACTTAGGATCAGTAATGTTACAAATGTTGAGAATGAAAAGCTTGAAGGTAATGTCTATGTACAAACAATCTACATTTTTCACCCTTAAACAGTGAGAAGCAACACAAAGCTGATTAACAGGGACCCCTTAAATTGTGTAAATGTGTGCAACCTTGTCTTCATTGGGGGATTTTTCTTAAATTTAACACAGGGCTGCCTCCTTCTCTATAAACTTTTGTTGTTATGTTGGGAAATTATGTTGGTCTTAAATTTTCTTCTGTGAATCGTAAAACTGTCCTTGGAGATTTGATTCATAGGCAAATTCTCCTTAGAAAAACATTACTTGAATTTGAACCATTTGTAAAACCATGCCTCTTTGGGACTGCTGGCTTCTGACCTCTGAATCCTCATAAATACCCTAAGGCCACAAGTGTACCTAAACATCACTTCCATAGGCCATTCAGTGCCTCCCTTAATCCATCAATTCGTCATATTGCTTACACAACGTATGCTTCTTGTATCCTGGGTATAGGCTTCTTGGGTTGGAGTCTTCCTACTTAGATATTCCAGTCTGCAGTTGCTCCTAATCTGAGTTCCCAACAAATGTGCTCAGACATCTTGTCCTATGGGAGACCCCTGCTTGTGTTCAGCTTCCTTATGTTTAAGTCCCCACATAGTCACATAGCAGATGCCCCTCTTGTTTTTCATTTTTTCCTAAGAAGAGGAAAGTACCAAAACAATTAGGTGGTGACTCAAGTTGTAATGCCTGGGTTGAATAAAGTTATACTGGAGTTACTGAAAGAAGAGGCTTTTAATCAACAAGCAATGTAAGAGAAAATTATCAAGTCAAAGGAAACACACTAAACAAGAGCTCTAATAATATTGATTTTAAAGGCAGAATAGGGAAAAATGAGAACACGCTGTAGAAAAACACTATCATGTATGTTGATTCAGAATTCTATATTAATTAAATTATTTTGGTACACCTTGTTCACTGGCCTTTTCTCAAAATACTAGAAGAAAAATCTGTTTATTAGGCAAACTAAGATTATTAAACTTGTAGAAGTAAGAAGAAAACCATATTGATAGTCTTAGGAGAGACTAGACATAAAGAAATTATAGAAGTGTATTTATTGAAGTTTGAGAAAGTGAGATAGGTGATTTTAAGGTGGATATTTCAAGGTATAGAACTGGTTGGGATTGGGCAAAATTTATAATATTTGGTTTTGAAGGCACATCAAACAGGTGAGAATCTTGAAGCAGTTGGATGAGCAAGTTTAGTCTTGATAAGTAAGCAGTTTAGTTACTTCCTAGTCTTATCTGCCAGGAGCAGGTAATTCCTGGAGCAAAAAGATAAGCTATTTTATGCTTGATCTCAGTATAGAAAAGTATGACTTATTGTTTAGCAAGGGAGAGGAATTATGCTGGTTTAAGTTCTTGGTCTTTAGCTGACCTAAGATAGCATCCTATATGTTTTTAAGAAAAAAGAATTTTCTTAGCTATCTACTAGTATATATACAAACACATATTTGTAGATGTGTTGTAGTCAATATTTACTCCTGTTTTGGGAAGAATCATGAAAGGATCTTCCTATCTCATTGAGTTTGGCTTTCTCAGTAGTTTCTGACCATTGACAGTGGTGCCATGTTTATTTTGAAAGCCTTTCTTGGTAAAAAAAAAATTTTTTTTAATCATTTTCTCTTTAGTTTTAATGGAGTAAAGTAATTCAGAAATATCAAATTATTTGAATGTTTTTATGGTCCATTTTTGATGAAGGGTGAAACAATACATCCAGGTCTATCCAAAGGTCAAATTCAGACTTATTTTAATGGCCAAATTCAGACTTAAATTGAAGAAAGTAGGGAAAACCACTAGACCATTCAGGTATGACCTAAATCAAATCCCCTATGATTATACAGTGGAAGTGAGAAATAGATTTAAGGGCCTAGATCTGATAGAGTGCCTGATGAACTATGGATGGAGGTTCATGACATTGTATAGGAGACAGGGATCAAGACCATCCCCAAGAAAAAGAAATGCAAAAAAGCAAAATGGCTGTCTGAGGAGGCCTTACAAATAGCTGTGAAAAGAAAAGAAGTGGAAAAGGAAAGGTATAAGCATCTGAATACAGAGTTCCAAAAAATAGCAAGGAGAGATAAGAAAGCCTTCCTCAGTGATCAATGCAAAGAAATAGAGGAAAACAATAGAATGGGAAAGACTAGAGATCTCTTCAAGAAAATTAGAGATACCAAGGGAACATTTCATGCAAAGATGGGCTTGATAAAGGACAGAAATGGTATGGACCTAACAGAAGCAGAAGATATTAAGAAGAGGTGGCAAGAATACACAGAAGAACTGTACAAAAAAGATCTTCAAGACACAGATAATCATGATGATGTGATCACTCACCTAGAGCCAGGCATCCTTGAATGTGAAGTCAAGTGGGCCTTAGGAAGCATCACTATGAACAAAGCTAGTGGAAGTGATAGACTCCCAGCTGAGCTCTTTCAAATCCTAAAAGATGATGCTGTGAAAATGCTGCACTCAATATACCGGCACATTTGGAAAACTCAGCAGTGGCCACAGGACTGGAAAAGGTCAGTTTCCATTCCAATCCCAAAGAGAGGCAATGCCAAAGAATGCTCAAACTACCTCACAATTGCACTCATCTCACATGCTAGTAAAGTAATGCTCAAAATTCTCCAAGCCAGGCTTCAACAATACGTGAACCAAGAACTTCCAGATGTTCAAGCTGGTTTTCGAAAAGGCAGAGGAACCAGAGATCAAATTGCCAACATTCGTTGGATTATTGAAAAACCAAGAGAGTTCCAGAAAAACATCTATTTCTGCTTTATTGACTATGCCAAAGCCTTTGACTCTGGATCACAATAAACTGGAAATATCTTCAAGAGATAGGAATACCAGACCACCTGATCTGCCTCTTGAGAAACCTATATGCAGGTCAGGAAGCAACAGTTAGAACTGGACATGGAACAACAGACTGGTTCCAAATAGGAAAAGGAGTACATCAAGGCTGCATATTGTTACCTTGCTTATTTAACTTATATGCAGAGTACATCATGAGAAACACTGGGCTAGAGGAAGCACAAGCTGGAATCAAGATTGCTGGGAGAAATATCAATAACCTCAGATATGCAGATGACACCACCCTTATGGCAGAAAGTGAAGAAGAACTAAAGAGCCTCTTGAATCAGAAAGTGAAAGTGGGGAGTGAAAAAGTTGGCTTAAAGCTCAACATTCAGAAAACTAAGATCATGGCATCCAGTCCCATCAGTTCATGGCAAATTGATGGGGAAACAGTTAAAACAGTGGCAGACTTTATTTTTTGGGCTCCAGAATCACTGCAGATCGTGACTGCAGCCATGAAATTAAAAGACGCTTACTTCTTGGAAGGAAAGTTATGACCAACCTAGACAGCATATTAAAAAGAAGAGACATTAAAGGTCCATCTAGTCAAGGCTATGGTTTTTCCAGTAGTCATATATGGATGTGAGAGTTGGACTATAAAGGAAGCTGAGCAGCAAAGAATTGATGCCTTAGAATTGCAGTATTGGAGAAGACTCTTGAGAATGCCTTGGACTGCAAGGAGATCCAACCAGTCCATCCTAAAGGAAATCAGTTTTGAGTGTTCATTGGAAGGACTGATGTTGAACCTGAAACTCCAATAGTTTGGCCACGCAATGCAAAGAGCTGACTCATTGGACAAGACCCTGATGCTGGGAAAGATTGTAGATGAGAGAAGAAAGGGACGACAGAGGATGAGATGGTTGGAGGGCATCACCGACTCAATGGACATGAGTTTGGGTGAACTCCGGGAGCTGGTGATGGACAGGGAGGCCTGGCGTGCTGCAGTCCATGGGTTCTCAACGAGTGGGACACAACTGAACTCCTGAGCTGAACTGATCCAAAGCACAGATTGTTAACCTGTGAAGATCCTCTGTTATGCCTTAGTTTAAAAAGTCCTTAAAGAAAATCTCAAGAAAAAACAAATAGACTCAAGAAATTTCCACATCTTTATTTTTGCCTAAGACTTGGGGAACATTTTCCTTGTTTACATCCCTGGGGAATCAGTACCATAAATGCATGCTAAGTTGCTTCAGTTGTGTCCAACTCTTTGTGACCCCATGGACTGTAGCCCGCCAGGCTCCTCTCTCCATGGGATTTCTCAGGCAGGAATGAACAGAGGAGCCTCTAGGGGATCTTCCCACCTCAGAGATCGAACCCACATCTCTTACATTTTCTGCATTCTCAGGCAGTTTCTTTACCAATAGCGTGGGCTACCTGGGAAGCCCAATCAATGCCATACTTCCCATAATATCCTAATTTCCGCCATATATAGAGAACTCTGAATATGGCAGAAAATGTTCACATGCCAGAGCTCAACTTGATGCAAAAAGCTCTCTGTGGTAGATGGGAATGATTTGTAAAGAGTGAAGTGCTGCAGCGTTCAAGGTCATCACTCTGGAAGGTGTTAGTCCTGGGAGTAGAAATCAGCCCTCTGCCAATTCGTTACTGCTCCTTCAACCGCTTCAGATATAGGGCTGTGACTGCAGACCTGGGCGTAATGAGGACACAGTCTTTCTCTCTTTAAAAAGATAATTATCTTTATACCTGAGATGCCTTCCTAGACAGTCTGGATCAGTCTGGATAGGAACAAAAAAATTAAATCTCTCACTAGTCCCCTGAACTCTTTGCAGTTAAGTCTCTGTGGGATCAGTGGTGAAAAACAGATTTAGCCTGAGGCCTTACCTTGCTATGCATTTAAATGTGGTTCTTCTCCAGGAGAAAGTTCTTACTTCAGAGCATTTCAAATATCTGAAGTGAAGAATTAGTTTAATTTTTTTTTCAATTTTAATATATCACTACTGTATACTTTATAAAATCCAATGAAAACTTACTAGAATAAGAGGAAAAGAACATTAAAACAACAAAACTACATCAAGAAAACAGAGAATTCACAAAGGTGCTATAAAATTTTCAAAATATTTACTCCCACTTTCTGCGTTTATCTCATCACAGACCTAACAGAGTGCATCACTAGTCTGGGCTTCAGTTCAGTTCAGTTCAGTTCAGTCGCTCAGTCGTGTCCGACTCCTTGCGACCCCATGAATCGCAGCACGCCAGGCCTCCCTGTCCATCACCAACTCCCGGAGTTCACCCAGACTCACGTCCATCAAGTCAGTGATGCCATCCAGCCATCTCATCCTCTGTCATCCCCTTCTCCTCCTGCCCCCAATCCCTCCCAGCATCAGAGTCTTAGTCTGGGCTGTTGCTGCTGCTGCTAAGTCGCTTCAGTCGTGTCCAACTCTGTGCGACCCCATGGACTGCAGCCTACCAGGCTCCTCCGTCCATGGGATTTTCCAGGTAAGAGTACTGGAGTGGGTGCCATCGCCTTCTTCTAGTCTGGGCTACACTGTGATAAAAAAAAGTGCTTGAAGTCACAGCATATGTAGACCATAAATGCTGATGGAGTTGAAGAGTGAGAAGGAGATCTTTACACATTTGTAATTTGATTCAGGAGAAGAAACACACTGCTTTGTTGAACTGTTACTATTAGCTGGCAAATCTCCTTACGTAGACATTCTCCTTCTTGTGTTTAATCCCTATCTTTTAAGAGAGAAGTGCCCAACTTCCAAGATCCAATGCCTGATGACCTGAGGAGGACTTAACTAATAATAATAGAAATAAAGTGCGCACTAAATGTAATGAGCTTGAATCACCCTGAAACCACCCACCCCTACCCCATCTGTGGAAAAATTGTCTTCCACAAAAGCACTCCCTGATGCCAAAAAGTTGGGGACTGCTATCTTAGGGCACTTATATTTTCTGTTTTGAATTTGTATCATTTTATGCTTGACTTCTTTCAGTTTCTAAAATAAAAGCTCTTAAAAAAAAGAGATCTGTGTCTAACTTGGATGAATTTCCTTCCTTCAGCCTAGCATCTTGCTGATAGGAGATCAATAAATATATTTCAACTCAGTAATGTATCCATCCACATAAATATAACAAAGGAATACAAAACAAATTACTGTCTAAATCATGTTCTGTTCAGTTCAGTTCAGTCGCTCAGTCCTGTCCGACTCTTTGCGACTCCATGAATTGCAGCACGCCAGGCCTCCCTGTCCATCACCAACTCCTGGAGTTCACTCAAACTCATGTCCATGGAGTCGGTGATGCCATCCAGCCATCTCATCCTCTGTCATCCCCTTTTCCTCCTGCCCCCAATCCCTCCCAGCATCAGAGTCTTTTCCAATGAGTCAACTCTTCACATGAGGTGGCCAAAGTATTGGAGTTTCAGCTTTAGCATCATTCCTTCCAAAGAACACCCAGGACTGATCTTTAGAATGGACTGGTTGGATCTCCTTGCAGTCCAAGGGACTCTCAAGAGTCTTCTCCAACACCACAGTTCAAAAGCATCAATTCTTTGGCACTCAGCTCTCTTCACAGTCCAACTCTCACATCCATACGTGACTACTGGAAAAACTATAGCCTTGACTAGATGGACCTTTGTTGGCAAAGTAATGTCTCTGCTTTTCAATATGCTATCTAGGTTGGTCAAAACTTTCCTTCATGTTACTGATAATTAATTTCAACCAGTCTATACAGAAATTGTAAAAGGCTCAAAATCTGCTAGAGATAAAATAATCAGTTGCTATCTTGGTTATTATGGGATGAATTATGCCCTCCTAAAAGAACTCATAGCCTATACCCATGAATGTGACCTTATATGGAAGAAGGGTCTCTGCAGATGTAATTAGTTAGGTGAGGTCCTTAAGGTGGGTCCTAATGTAACATGTCTGGCACTCTTATAGGAAGAGAAAAAAAAAAAAAACAGATACAGAAGGCATATGACCATAAAAAGACAGAGGCAAAGATTGGAATCATGCAGCCACCAACCAAAAATCACTTTGTAAAAGGCAAGGAAGGGTGGTTCAGAGGGTAAAGAAGTGAAGTGAAGGTCACTCAGTCATATCCAACTCTTTGTGACCATGGAAATCTCCAGGCCAGAATACTGGAGTGGGTAGCCCTTCCCTTCTCCAGGGGATCTTCCCAACCCAGGGATTGAACCCAGGTCTCCCACATTGCAGGCAGATTCTTTACCAGCTGAGCCACAAGGGAAGCCCAAGAATACTGTAAGAGGTAGCCTATCCCTTCTCCAGTGGATCTTCCTGACCCAGGAATTGGACTGGAGTCTCCTGCTTTATAGGTGGATTCTTTACCAACTGAGCTATGAAGGAAGCCCAGAGGGTAAAGAACATGCCTGCAATGCAGGAGAACCAGGGTTCAATTCCTGGGTCAGGAAGACTCTTGGAGAAAGAAATGGCAACCCACTCCAGTATTCTTCCCTGGGAAATACCATGGACAGAGGAGACTAGTGGGCTACAGCCCATAGGGTTGCAAAGAGTTGGACATGACCTAGAGACTAAAAATATATAGGAAGGAAGGATCATTTGCAGAGGGTTTCAAGGGACTGTGGCCTTGCCAATATTTTGATTTTGGATTTCTGGCCTTTGGAGAGAATAAGTGTCCATTGCGTTAAGCCAGCCAGTTTGTGGTACTTTGTCACCGTCAGTCAGTTCAGTCATTCAGTCATTCAGTCTTCTCCAGCTCTTTGTGACCCAAGAACTGCAGCACGCCAGGCCTCCCTGTCCATCACCAACTCCCAGAGCCTACCCAAACTCAGGTCCACTGAGTCAGAGATGCCATCCAATCATCTCATCCTCTGTCATCCCGTTCTCCTCCTGCTTTCAATCTTTCCCAGCATCAGGGTCTTCTCAAATGAGTCAGCTCTTTGCATCAGGTGGCAAAAGTATTGGAGTTTCAGCTTCAACATCAGTCCTTCCAATGAACACCCAGGACTGATCTCCTTTAGGATGGACTGCTTGGATCTCCTTGCAGTCAAAGGGACTCTCAAGAGTCTTCTCCAACACTACAGTTCAAAAGCATCAATTCTTTGGCGCTCAGCCTTCTTCACAGTCCAACTCTCACATCCATACATGACCACTGGAAAAACCGTAGCCTTGACTAGGCGGACTTTTGTTGGCAAAGTATTATCTCTGCTTTGAATATACTATCTAGGTTGGTCATAACTTTCCTTCCAAGGAGTAAGCGTCTTTTAATCTCATAGCTGCAATCACTATCTGCAGTGATTTTGGAGCCCCCCAAAATAAAGTCTGACACTGCTTCCACTGTTTCCCCATCTATTTCCCATGAAGTGATGGGACTGGATGCCATGATCTTAGTTTTCTGAATGTTGAGCTTTAAGCCAACTTTTTCACTCTCCTCTTTCACTTTCACAAAGAGGCTCTTTAGTTCTTCTTCACTTTCTGCCATAAGGGTGGTGTCATCTGCATATCTGAGGTTATTGATATTTCTCCCAGAAATCTTAATTCCAGCTTGTGCTTCATCTGGCCCAGTGTTTCTCATGATGTACTCTGCATATAAGTTAAATAAGCAGGGTGACAATATACAGCCTTGACGTACTCCTTTTCCTATTTGGAACCAGTCTGTTGTTCCATGTCCAGTTCTAACTGTTGCTTCCTGACCTGTATATAGGTTTCTCAAGAGGCAGGTCAGGTGGTCTGGTATTCCCATCTCTTTCAGAATTTCCCACAGTTTATTGTGATCCACACAGTCAGAGGCTTTGGCATAGTCAATAAAGCAGAAATAGATGTTTTTCTGGAACTCTCTTGCTTTTGCTATGATCCAGCGGATGTTGGCAATTTGATCTCTGGTTTCTCTGCCTTTTCTAAAACCAGCTTGAACATCAGGAAGTTCACGGTTCACATATTGCTGAAGCCTGGCTTGGAGAATCTTGAGCATTACTTTACTAGCATGTGAGATGAGTGCAATTGTGCAGTAGTTCGAGCATTCTTTGGCATTGCCTTTCTTTGGGATTGGAGTGAAAACTGACCTTTTCCAGTCCTGTGGCCACTGTTGAGTTTTCCAAATTTGTTGGCATATTGAGTGCAGCACTTTCACAGCATCGTCTTTTACGATTTGAAAGAAGTCAGCTGGGATTCCATCACCTCCACTAGCTTTGTTCATAGTGATGCTTATAGGCCCACTTTTCACAACAGTTTGGGAAATCAATATGTCAGAGAAACCTGAGAAAATTGGAATGATCAGTTCCGTGTGCAACTTCCTGGAAATCTGGACAATAGAAGACTTCAGGAATGCAGTGTTGGTGTGGGCTTTTGGACAGGAGCGTCCAGATTCTGTGCTTACAGAGAAGGAGACAGGTACAACCTTTGTACTGGAGGAGGGCATGGCAACCCACTCTAGCATTCTTGTCTGGAGAATCCCCAAGGATACAGGAGCCTGGTGGGCTATAGTCCATGGGGTTGCAAAGAGTCAGACATGACTGAGTAAATAAGCACAACCTAGCCAGCAAGTATCTGATTTTTAAAATTCAACAAACTAGCCTAGATCCAGAGAAGAAAATACCAGATAAACAAGTGGCTTGGCACCCAGTGCCTGGTGCAACAGAGTTACATATCTGAAAGCACAGAGGGGAGGCAAGATGTCCACCGTTAACCCTGTAAATGTGCCAAGGTGGCTGGTGCTGTTTGAATTGTTTTTCCCCCCTGAACATCACTAATTATTTCTTTGAAGAATGGTACACACTTGTAAAGAACCACCTAACTGTCAGCCCTTTAACTGTAATTTCCTTGAACTACTGATTTGTTGCTCATGGTATTCTAAAGAAAAAAGAAAACCCTTGTTATTTTACAAAATTTGAGGGAAAATGTTTATCAAAACAACATGTAAAGTCTGCATTCAAAGGGCACATAGCAACTTGAAATTTAAAGACATATAGATCCGTCCTGTATTGATTCAGTTTAAAAGCTTGTTAGCTGTGTATTAGCAGTAATGCATTAAGTGTAGGAGGATGCATTTTAAATTTGTAGAATCAAGTATATGAAATCATTAATGTATGTCCATTAACTATAATATAATACTTATGAGGCTTATGGGATAAAATACAGAAAGCTGACATTATATGAGCATTAATTCTCAATTCTAGATTTATTTAACAATGGCTTGTTACAGGAAAGGATCTTCAGTCCCTAATAAAAACTGGGAAAAAAAATGGAGAAAAATTCAAGTGGAAACAAGAACATGTGGAGATGGATGAGCATGTTTAAAATAAAGTGATGAAACAAAAGCAATCTATTAAAGCACCGAGTGCCCTTAAAAGTGAAAAGAAGGTCTTAAAATTGAACACAAGGGCATAACTTTTTGATGCTATTATACCTGTTAAAGGAAAAGCACTTATCTGCAATATTTTTGAAGGTCAAGGGTATATTCAGAAATAGGTCAGTGAGGACTGGGTAGCAGGTGCTATGCGTGCCTTGGAGAAGGTGTCTCCCACCGGGTTTCCTTGCCTGCCCTCTGTGATGACCCCTAAGGAACCCCGCCCAGCGGCAGGAGCCAGAGATGTGACCCCTGAAGGTGCCATCAACATTTGCAGTGACACTTTCTGTGTAGACATACAAGGCAGAAACTTAGAAGACAGTGCGATTCTAGCAAAGTAGTTCTAGTGTGCAAAAGTCAGGTGAATCCAGTAACAGACTGAACTGCTAAACATGAGCACTATTCTGGAATAAAACTAAAAAAGTCAGACATGAGCTTTCAAGCATGAGATTTTTCATCTCCCATTACAAAGCATTGGGATTAGAAAAATTGGTAACTCCAGCATAATCTGAAAATAGGAGAAAAGAGGTAACTCAACAAAGCAAATTAAACATGAGAGATTTTAACCTAGCTCATATGTGTCACGGAGAACACAATGGCACCCCACTCCAGTACTCTCGCCTGGAAAATCCCATGGATGGAGGAGCCTGGTAGGCTGCAGTCCATGGGGTCGCTAAGAGTTGGACACGACTGAGCAACTTCACTTTCACTTTTCACTTTCATGCATTGGAGAAGGAAATGGCAACCCACTCCAGTGTTCTTGCCTGGAGAATCCCAGGGACGGCAGAGCCTGGTGGGCTGCCGTCTATGGGGTTGCACAGAGTTGGACACGACTGAAGCAACTTAGCAGCAGCAGCAGCAGCAGCATATGTGTCATGTGGGAAGCAATTCTCTTAAGTGTCCTCTATATAATTTTTGAAATACCTTCCATCACTGTAGAAATGAAGAAACTAAGGCACAGAGGGGTTACCTCACTTCTCCAAGGTCTCACAGTGGGCAAGAGGTGGAGATTAGGTGTAAATCTAGGCAGCCTGTCAGAAGATTCGTGGCCACTCCTATTCACTGCATAATATTGACATCCTAATTCTTGCATCATTTTAACTGGTAGCCTTTCTGAAACTATAGTATGTTTTTACAAAGTGCTTAAATTTGCTACTCATAAAGAATTTTTTTAAGATGCATTTGCAATTTTGCTAAATTAAACATGCAAAGCTAGAAATATGTGTCTTTCATAATATGAAAAAAAATTGAGAAGTAAACCTATTAATTGAGGTGATAATAAGGTCCTTTGTCCCTTTATGCTTTATGAAGCTTTTCTTTTTTCCACTTTCTATTTCAAACGAGAACAGGATACCTCTGGCTAACAACACTGTGCTCAGTGCAATGATGCTGATTTCCAGGATACATAAACCAACTTCAAAATCAACTCCATAATTGGGACTGCAAAAATGTTCTACAGTAAGACCATGATGGAATAAGGGTAGAGTTTCCTAGTGTAACGATGCTTATTTTCAAAAGGGAATCTAAGAGGTGTTACAAATGGACTTATTTATAGAACAGAAACAGACGCACAGACTTAGAGAACAGACTTATGGTTGTTTGCGGGGAAGGATGGGTGGAAGAGATAGAGAGTTTGGAATGGACGTGTACACACCGCTATGTTTAAAATGGATAACAAACAAGGACCTATTGTACAGCACAGGGAACTCTGTTCAATGTCATGTGGCAGCCTGGGTGAGAGGGGAGTTTGGGGGAGAATGGATACATGGCTATGTAGGGCTCAGTCCATTTGCTAGTCCACCTGAAGCTGTCACAACATTATTAATTGTCTATACTCCAATACAAAGAAAAAGTTTAAAAAAATAAGTTGGGATTAAGCTTGTCCCACTATTAGATTCATTATTTAGAGCACAGATTAAATGCTCTTTTTATCATTAGCCTGTATTTATTTATTAAAGCCAAAGGTAAATCCTAGGAATGCAGAAATATTGCTTTTGGAGGTAATTGTGATTACTGAGGCACTCCAGCTGGATTTCATTGATAAAACAGGCAGATGTGAGTTAAAGACTGAGAACCAAGGCGGCAAACATATGTCTTTTGCACTTTTCTATTTCAAGAACCTTGCTTATTGACTCCTTCTAAGTTGCTTAGTAAATATTGTACAGATGTGGGAGATTTTGACGATGGTTCAAAGTCACAGTGGAATATGCAGATTATGTTAAAATTTCAACCTAATGGCAAAGTTAACTAATCCTTACTGGCTTTAACATGATGACATAACTTTGAGATTTTAAATTAGCTCTATTGGCTGAAGTTGAACACAGCTCCATTCGCTGAAGATCACATATATTTGTCAATATTTTCTACTGAAAACCAACGAAGATTGTTATTGATTTTGGGTTAGTCATTTAGCCTAGTCTAGGTTTCCTAGAGAGAACCAGGAAATATTTTAAACAAATATGTATAATATTTTTACATTGATATTTCTAATGTAAAGTTAAAATCATAGAATTTGTAGTTAATGTAAGTTTGATTTTGATTTTCTCCCACTGAAAATCTTAACTACAGAATTATTTGGTCTATCATCTATTTATCTTTCTGTATACCATCTCACAATGGCAAGATAGAATATCAATAATAAAAGAGCTTCAGATTTCTTGGCATTGATTATGGTTCTGGGTACTGATCTCACCAGATATATGTAGTTGAATTACCATTTAAAAAAATCATTTAGTTTGACTTGGCCACCAATGCAAAAAAGAAACTAAATTGTTTTATGCTTTTGGCACCTAGGGATTATTTAACTGATTTAATTTTAGAAAGAAAGTGGAGTCGCTCAGTCGTGTCCAACTCTTTGTGACCCCATGGACTGCACCTACCATGCTCCTCTGTCCATGAGATTTTCCAGGCAATAGTACTGGAGTGGATTGCCATTTCCTTCTCCAGGAGATCTTCCCGACCCAGGGATCGAAACTGGGTCTCCCGCATTGTAGACAGACACTTTACCATCTGAGCCACTACAAACATGTTGCATTCAGGATATTTGTCTTTTCATCATCATGAGAATTGTCTTCCTCCCCTTGACGTCTCAAATCACTCCCCCAATACCCTTTTGGTCTTCAGCTGAAGATGGCATTTAAGGTGAGGAGTTCTGGCTATTTTAGAGAGTTATTCAGTTTTCCTGTCTCTCTTCCAAGTACTTATGTTATTAAACATGTGTTTGATTTTTTTTCCTGTTAATCCATCTCGTGTCAATTTCACTCTTAGACCAGCCATATGAACCCAGAAGTTTCGAGGACAACGTCCTTGGTGATAATGTATGTCATGCACAGTTTAAGCACCAAGATTACATCAATGAAGAAAAGTAGGTCTGTCTTCATAGGAATCACATTTTAGGAAGAGAGGTAGAATTTAATTAAATAAGGAAAACTATGAAGAGAGACCAAGCAGCAAGGGTGGTCAATGCTCTAGAGAAAAAGCGTGTTGATCAATGGCATTGTTTGGAACAGCTGGTGCTTTGTGAAAATGAAGAGCAGGAGGCTTTTGTGGGTTTTTTATGTCTTTCATTTTCTACAGTTGCACCCCTTTGATGGGTAGGTCTCATGCAGGGCCACCTGTCTCCTAAATTCTCAAGTCTGACATGTCATTGGTGTGTGTGTGTGTGCTCTGTCACTCAATCATGTCTGACTCTTTAAGATCCCATGAACTATAGCCTGCCGGGATCCTCTGTCCACAGAACTTTGCAGGCGAGAATACTGGAGTGGGTTGCCATTTTCTCCTCCAGGGGATCTTCCTGACCCAGGGATTGAACCCTCCTCCCTTGCACTGGCAGGCGGATTCTTCACCCCTGAGCCATCTGGAAAGCCCTCCTGATATGTCACTGGTAAGCATCAAATAGCGATAAATGCTATGGAGGGAACAGCCTGGGGAACGTCTCCCAGAGCAAGGAGTTAGGGCCAGGGGATTTTAACAAGGTGGTCTTGTATGAGAAACAACTTGGTACAGGAAGACAAGGGGGGCTTCTGGTGGCCTTTGACATGTTTCCACCTTTTGCTGTAACTGCAGTGGACACCCTTCCACAAGGACAGATTCACCTTGGCTAACAGCATCCCACGTCGTGCTAGTTGCCAGTCCTTCTGCTTCGGTGCGATTCCTCCATCACAGCAGTGGGGCTCAGCCGATGGGAGATGGGGGCTTCCAGGTGCTGACTCCCCCAGACCATTCTGGGAGACTTTCTGAATGCTGCTTGGCTGGGCTGGCAGAAGGGAACACTGCCCTCAGAGGTGATGCTATGTGGGCGTTTCCCCCTTTCTTATGTAAACTTTCTACCCTCTCGCTCCTCTTCCTCTTCTAAGTCTGTCTTTATGGGGAAGGCAGTCGATTAGCCAGGTGTCTCCCTGGCAGGGAACATTCCAGGCAGAGGGATGAGCAGGTACCATGGAGCCTTGCTCCCGTGAACCAGGAACCGGGGGGCCAGTGCACTGGGAAGCTGTGTGGACCAGCGCAGGAGGAGACACAGCCCCGCGCATCCCTTTTGGAGCAGCCCAAGGTCTCAAAAAACGAGTTGTGAGTAATGAGCAGCAGAAAGCCTTTTACACAACCTTAACTTGCTAGCCAATCATGTGCCGCGGAAAGACACAGCGTCAGAATAACTGGGCTCAGAGAGAACACGCACCTCTTTACGTAAAATTCCCGCCCCAGCGTTCTCTCTGCTCACTAGAATGACCTTCACTTTCTTTCCTTTGTTTACTCTGAAATACTCTTTAACTTTCCTGCCTCATCATTTCTTCTCTCCAAATTTTATTCACCGTTTTGTCAATTTCTTCTACCAAGATGCTTTTCCAAATTCCCATTGTTTTCAGACATATCAAATGATATGTACAAGGATTTTTTTCCTTCCCATTTCCTAAAGCATACTGTAGCTCTGACACAGAGAGAGAGAGAGGGAGTGAGTGAACTTCCTTTACTGAAGTGTTATAAAATAGTAAATGTACATTACATAATGGAATACTGATAAATTTGTTTTATGGGAGCTTTCAAACAGATACATTTATGTTCAAAGAAAGAACTGGAAAGCTAAATTATCATAACAAGGGTTTCTTCTTTAGAGTCTCTAAAGTATTTTAGAGAATAAACTCACTAAAATTTTATGTGCTTATAAAAATACAGTGTATAGAGTTACTTAGGAATCATTCATCGCTTCAGAACCTTTTTCAAAGAAATGATAGAGCATCTGCTACATGCATATGCACAGTCTAATACCCTTAGTCTTTGAGTGGCTGCCTAGCAAATGAGATGGACCCTTTATATATAGATTTAAACCTCTGAACTAGAAAAAAGGATTGGTCAAGACAGTTAATAAAGGAAATGTTTGATGAATGTGGTATAAATGAATGAAAGCACTCACTCTCAGACCTCAACCAAGCTTGCTCAACTCTCAGTGAGACTTATCTTGATTATTTTATTATTTTTCCCCCAAAGCTACACTTCACTATTTCACCCCATTTTCAGCAGCAAACTCCACCCTAGTTCCTGTGCTTCAGGAGGCTGCCCTTGGGCGCAGACTGAGAGCATCTGCATAGAGACTGGCCCTACACTCAGCAATGGTAGTGGGACTCAAACCAGTACTTGCTTGCTCTAACCACAACTTTCTGTTTGCTTGGCAACACCTAATATGTAAACTCTTATATTATGGTAGTGTGTGATCATATCTTATATTCCACTAGATTGATACATTAATTAATGTGTTTAATGCCAACTGTGTTTCAAGAAGACATATTGGTTCCCAATACTCAGAAGCCAAAAAATTAAAGAAAGAAAGAAGTCAGAGCACTTCTGTATAGACTTACCATTCCAAAGTGGAGCAGGGAGAAAACCCAGAAGTAAGTGAAGGAAAACACAAGATTATTTGCTACAGTGATCAGTGCTAATTGGACAGTAAATCAAGTTACTTGCAGAACTGAAGGTGGTAGACTGTGCCTGAGGATTACTAATTTAATAAGATAGTGAGGGAAAGTACATCTGAGGGACAAACGTTGAAGATTCCCAAAATCTTGTGTTCAGAGACTCTTTCCTTTTTCCCTTAGTTTTCTCCATGAAATTTTAGTGGAGATGTATGTTCATGTTACAACTTCCTGGAGTAAATTTGGAGGAGGAGATCTGGAACCATGAGTGAATATTTGAAGCAAGGGAAGATGGTTAGATGTACACAGAGAATAAAATGAAAAAGATAAGGTTTACATAGCCATCTTTAAATAATCCAAGTGTTGAGTTAGAGATTGTGGAATTTCTTTAACATGCAAAATCAATAGACAAAGGGTAGAAATGATATAAAAATGATTTTAATTCAGTATAAATCAAAATTAAGTATTTAGTGATAGAGCTGACTCAAGTTGTTCAAGCAGAGTTGGTACTGCCCTTCAGAGATGACAGAGGACCATCTTGCTCCAGGGTAAAAGCACAGCCCAATTCTGGGTGGTGTCTGTGGTTCTTTCCAGAACAAATACTAAACATATATATTATGCTATGAGTGAATGAATGAACTCCTTGTTAAACACAGCAGCATAATATAGTCTAAAGCTAAAAGCAATTCAAGAAAGCAATTTTAGAGGCAAAATTCTAGACAACTGAATGTAAACTTTGTATCTGTTCACACAGAGGTGGATTCTTCCATTTGCTTGACAAACACTTGGCAGAACCTTTTTTTTCCCCTCTATTCTTCTTCTGTTTTACATACTTCATTGTATACTAAGAGGTTAATTTGCACATTTAAATGGTACCTCCCTATTTGATTTCTTTAATTTTAGTCCTAGTAAGCTTCAATGATATCACATTTTGTGATATATTAAATCCAGAATAGAAGACCAGTGTAAGCTAACCATTTATCAACTCAGTCTATGCAAGTTAAATTGAACTTTGACTTGTTGTATCATTTATTTCTTTCATCCCTAACACAGGGATTGCTTAAATTTGTGCTACCTGCTCATGTGTAACATCTATTAATATCTTGTTGAAGTGGAAAGAATATGGGCTTTTTCTCTAAGACTGAGTTGTCCATCTTAATCAAGCGGAAGACATTTAGATCTCAGGCACTAACTCAACGACCCTGGGACATTCCCTTAACATATACAGGCTCATAAAATGACAAAAATGAGGGTAGTAATTCCTGTCTTAGATTGTTACAAGTTTTACATTAAAAGGGGACATTAAAGGTAGCTGAAACATTAGCACATAATAGCTGCTCCGTGTTTCCCTGGCTGCTCAGCTGGTAAAGAATCCACCTGCAATGCCAGAGACCCCGGTTTGATTCCTGGGTCAGGAAGATCTGCTGGAGAAGGGATAGGCTACCCACTCCAGTATTCTTGGGCTTCCCTTGTGGCTCAGCTGGTAAACAATCCGCCTGCAATGTTGCTCCATAAATAACTTGTTTCTTTTATCTGGAATCAAACAGACAATAAACCTGTTTTCTTATATATTTCATATTTTACTTGGAAGAGTTAGTTTTACTTCTCAAAGTATCAATTATATACATATATATAATTGATGATTGGAGATGTAAAACATGTATGATATACAGGATAAAATTGCTCTTAGTTTGGCAGTATCTAATAAGCTGATCAATGCGAAAGAATTTATAATCTATAAAATGTCATTAAACTAACCTTGGAAAAAAGGAAGGATATATCAAATAATAGATTTATAAAAGTAAAGTAATTTGATGAGGATTATAATATATATTTCCTTTACTTACTGAGTTACTTATTCATTTATTGATTCATTCTTTCAGAAGCGTTTGTTGACATTTATCATGGGCCAGTTTTTACACATATACGCTATGCATAATGAAATGTTTTGACATTATGCTACAGATATCAATACTGTATGCGTTTCTTGATGGACCAGCATTTAAATTACCATTACTTTTAATGGTCATATTTTTATGGCACATTTTTGGAAAAGCTCCAATAGAGGAATTTAAATAGGCTTTCATAATTTCTTGAATTATTAAAAGGACTCAATTTGATGTTTATTCTTAGAGTGCTGATATTTGGAATATAATTCTGAATGAGATGTGATTGAAAGAAGGCTTTAAAAGTTATGTATGAAAGATGTGAAAGACCAAATACATGCTTGATGTTGCCGCTTAAAACCAGGTAGTGCTGTACTTATGTAAAACAGAGATGTAGCAATAAAAAGTTAAAATGATAAGATGGATAAGTAAAGCACTGAGATTATTCATATGGAAAATTGCTTTTAAGCTTATTTTGAAACATTTTGTATGAACTAGATCTTTATTGAAAGTTTACTCAAGGTGTGAATGAGTTACAGAGGCTTTTTCCTCCACTTTTGATAAATGAATAGTCATTACTACTAAGACGAGCTTGTTCAGAATGCATTCCTTAATTCTCAGATTTTCATGCATCACACAACTCAAAGCCAACCACGATACTTCTTTACATTATTTTGCCAAACTATGGAAGAAGCTTTTTTACCATGTTTGATAATAGGATTAATGGATATTTCAAATTATGCCATCATAAAAGTCTCTGCTATTTACCGCTAAGAAGGAAGAGAAGGTAATACTGAAAATGGCTGATATGAAGCTGCAATGAGAAATTGAAATTCATTCACACATTAAATATGGGACATCAGCATGTTTTACATTTTGAGGCTAAGGATTTAGAGGCAAAATAAATAACATTTTCAAGAGGAAATGGATTAAAATGCAACTTTCAAAAGAAAGTTTTTCTACCAAAAATTTCCTGGTAACAGTAGTTCCACAAATATTCCTCCAATATCTCAAAGTATTTAATTATCATGAACTACATCCCCTAAAACAGTGCCAAACATATAAGGTTGAGTAGGTGTTGGCTAAAGTGGTAAAGAATCCACGTGACAGAGGAGCCTGGAGGTCTACAGTCCACAGAGTTGCAGAAGAGTTGGACATGACTTAGCAACTAAATGACAATAGCAACGACAGAGACGAGAGCAACAACAGATCTACAATCACCTATATGGGTGTGCATGCTCCTTTGTATCCTCCTCTTTGCGACCCCACGGACTGTAGATCGCCAAGCTCCTCTGTCCATGGCATTCTCCAATCAAGAATACTGGAGTGAGTTGCCATGTCCTTCTACGGGGGATCTTCCCATCCCAGGGATTGACTCCAGCATCTCTTGTGTCTCCTGCATTGAGCAAGTTCGATCCCTGGATCTAGAAGATCCCCTTCAGATTCTTTCCCAACTGCGCCAATGCAGAAGATGCCCTGGAGAATGAAATGGCAGTCCACTCCAGTGCCCTTGCCTGGGAAGTCCCATGGACAGAGGAGCCTGTGAACTACAGTCCAGAGGGTCGCAAAGAGACACCACTGAGCTACTAAGCAACAGCAGCAATAGCTCAATAACTGGGAGGAAAAACTGGGAGGGGGCCTCTTTGAGAAATGAAAGTCTTCAAGACATCTGCAGCCCAGCAATGGAGGAGGACACGCGCATGCCCAGAGCAGAGCCCAGGCCCCGAGATGACCTGAGAAGACCCTACACGTCACCTCTGGCTGGTCTCCAGGTTCAGGGCGAGAGATGTGAGGCTTGAGGCCAAGTCCTCAGTGGCCTGGTTGCCCTTGGAGGTGAGCCCAGCTGGAAGCTGCTGTGGAAGGCTAGGAGGGCTGTTCTTTCTGTCTTTCTGTTCCCTACTCTCCTTCCTTTCTCCCCTTTCTCCTTCTCCTTTCATTAGTTACTGGCATTTTCTTTTTTCAGGTAGTGACTCTGCTTTCTAACCACGCTTTCACGGTACCCCGTGTCTCCCCCTTTTCCATTGCATAGCAGTGCTAAGGGACTGCTACTCTACTGAGTCGCTCAGCTGCGTCTGCCTCGTTACGATCCCATGTACTGAGGCCACCCGGATCCTCTGTCCATGGAATTTTCCAGGCAAGAATGTTGGAGTGGGTTGCCACTTCCTACTCCAGTACTAAACAGGATGTTTTAATAAACAGTGTCTAAGTGAGGAAACGTGTCCTTTAGGTGGATGAGAGATAATTTCATATGACTTGGTTCAGTTCAGTTCAGTTCAGTTCAGTCGCTCAGTCGTGTCCAACTCTTTGCGACCCCATGAATCGCAGCACGCCAGGCCTCCCTGTCCATCACCAACTCCCGGAGTTCACTCAGACTCACGTCCATCGAGTTGGTGATGCCATCCAGCCATCTCATCCTCTGTCATCCCCTTCTCCTCCTGCCCACAATCCCTCCCAGCATCAGAGTCTTTTCCAATGAGTCAACCCTTCACATGAGGTGGCCAAAGTACTGGAGTTTCAGCTTCAGCATCATTCCCTCCAAAGAAATCCCAGGGCTGATCTCCTTCAGAATGGACTGGTTGGATCTCCTTGCAGTCCAAGGGACTTTCAAGAGTCTTCTCCAATGCTACAGTTCAAAAGCATCAATTCTTCGGCGCTCAGCCTTCTTCACAGTCCAACTCTCACATCCATACATGACCACTGGAAAAACCATAGCCTTGACTAGGCGGACTTTTGTTGGCAAAGTATTATCTCCGCTTTGAATATGCTATCTAGGTTGGTCATAACTTTCCTTCCAAGGAGTAAGCGTCTTTTAATCTCATGGCTGCAGTCACTTTTGGATTTTGGAGCCCCAAAAAATAAAGTCTGACACTGTTTCCACTGTTTCCCCAACTATTTCCCATGAAGTGATGGGACCGGATGCCATGATCTTCGTTTTCTGAATGTTGAGCTTTAAGCCAACTTTTTCACTCTCCACTTTCACTTTCATCAAGAGGCTTTTTAGTTCCTCTTCACTTTCTGCCATAAGGGTGGTGTCATCTGCATATCTGAGGTTATTGATATTTCTCCTGGCAATCTTGATTCCAGTTTGTGCTTCTTCCAGACAGCGTTTCTCATGATGTACTCTGCATAGAAGTTAAATAAGCAGGGTGACACTATACAGCCTTGACATACTTCTTTTCCTATTTGGAACCAGTCTGTTGTTCCATGTCCAGTTCTAACTGTTGCTTTCTGACCTGCATACAAATTTCTCAATAGGCAGGTCAGATGGTCTGGTATTCCCATCTCTTTCAGAATTTTCCACAGTTTATTGTGATCCACACAGTCAAAGGCTTTGGCATAGTCAATAAAGCAGAAATAGATGTTTTTCTGGAACTCTCTTGCTTTTTCCATGATCCAGCGGATGTTGGCAATTTGGTCTCTGGTTCTTCTGCCTTTTCTAAAACCAGCTTGAATATCAGGAAGTTCACAGTTCACATATTGCTGAAGCCTGGCCTGGAGAATTTTGAGCATTACTTTACTAGCATGTGAGATGAGTGCAATTGTGCAGTAGTTTGAGCATTCTTTGGCATTGCCTTTCTTTGGGATAGGAATGAAAACTGACCTTTTCCAGTCCTGTGGCCACTGCTGAGTTTTCCAAAGCATCAAGGGGTGTTTTCTTCAAGCTTTCTGTCCTCACTCTCTGTCACTTTATTCCTTTATTTTATAGTTTTTGATAAATTATTACTTTTTAAATACTTTACTTGATTCTGCTGTGTTGTCTCAGGCTTCCCAAATGAATCAATGCATGTGTGCTAAGTCATTTCAGTTGAGTCCTTTGCAACCCTATGGACTGTCGCCTGCCAGGCTCCTCTGTCCATGGGATTCTCCAGGCAAGAATGCTGAAGTGAATTGTCATGCCCTCCTTCAGGGGATCTTTCTGACCCAGGGATCAAACCAGCATCTCTTACATCTTCTCATTGGCAGGCGGGTTCTTTACCACCAGAGCCACCTGGAATCAATAATCATCTATATTTCTGAACTCCAGCTAATTCTTGTTTAAAACTATGTTTTTTTGTTTGTTTGGTTTCCAGTAAATGCAAAAAACTTAGCCAAATTCTCCCTGTCCCACCCCACAGAAGTTGTGGTTTATTTAGTCCCTACTCCTTTTGATGTGGGATTTCCATCCTGCTGCTTCTATCCTGGGTTTTAACACCTTGTTCTCTCCCCATCAGTTTTCTCCCATCATTTAAAACTGTTTGCCCTGCTACTCTGGATCCTCATAACCTGGGTTTTCCTTTCCTTCTAAATAAATTGTTCCTTTAAAATTACCCTAAATGGTATTTTATGGCCAATGATTCCAAAGGCACCAGTTGGCAGCTTATTTTCTTGAGACCTGTAGTGCTTCTAAGCCCAATATAACCAACACACGAGAATTAAAAAAAAAAAAAAGTGTGGGATTCTGTTTTTGTGAACCACCTTTGCTTCCATTGGCTTCTCATCCCAGCTTACTGAACTGATTTTCTGAGGGACCAAATGAAGGCAGGTTCTGCATTCACAGTTTCAACCAGTGGGTTCCATCTGTGATTGGTTGAATAGAGGGATGTGCTACACACAGTTGCAGAGGATACTAAGTCCTTTTCTATAAGACTTGAGCATCTGAGGATCTTGATACCCACGGGGGCTCTGGAACCAGGAGGACTGTGTACTAGGTGTCGCCAAATGCCTACTACTATGCATCTTTCTGTACAACATTAAATATGAGTCATGGGAGAAAATGAAATTGGACAGGCAATGGTGTAAGTGCACCATTGTACATGGGAGGAAAGGATGGGATGGGAAATTGGGGTAATATTTGCACATATCTGCAAAAGCTGGTCTTATATCTCTTGTTTCAACCAAGAATCTTACCCCATTAACACTGGCAGTCATCAGCAGCTTTACACCTTGATTTCAATATCTACTTGCAAATTCACAGCTGACAGACTAGTCTCCCTAGACTCATAAAGAATCCTGTCATTAAATTTTGTAGTTTGTTGTTGTTAGGGTGAGATATTTTTGAAAATTGTTACAATGAAATAAAATGAATAGCATTTGTATAAAAAAGCATCTATATGGCCCAAGAGCAAACTGTTCTCTGGATCTCAGCCTACAGATCTCAGCATACCTTTTTGTTATGATGGTGAATTTTAGGATATGATGCTCTAATTCAATCTTGCAAGTTGTAACAGGTATCCAGTTAATCCTAAAGGTGTGTAAATATTTCAGGAAGTTTCTATTAAAGACATCAGTTAGGGAAAGAATTTAGACGGTATGGTCTGGCTTGGTTTCCTGATATAATCCATCCTATAGTGAAGGATTTTTCAGATGATAGAGCGGTTACCACCATTGTGAATTGCCATGGTCCAATGGAAAGGGTGCCAGTCTCAGACTTTTCAACAAAAAGTACATCTTGATGCAGCGCCTAATTACAGATGGCAATGTGTAAGGTGAAAATCTGATCTCTGTATCTACCTCTGGATAAAACCATGACCTTGTGTGAACTACTTAAACCTTCTCTACTACAGTTTGCTAAATGATAAAATGAAGAAGACACTACTTGAAATGTCTTACCTCATTTATACTCCTGATAACAAAATAACTTGATGTATGAAAAAGAGATAAAAGTTCATCTTATACAAGTATACATATTATTATACTTAGTTGTAGTTATTTGTAATTAACATATAAACAAGAAGTCATTTTTATGATTATTTCTTATGAAATTTATGTATTTATTCAAGTTTGAGGAAATTTTGCTTTCAGATATTGACACATTGACAAAATCAAGGATTTTCGAGGCGATTAGTAGTGACTTCGTCTAATTCTGGAAATGAGAAACCCCAAATTCAGTTTCTGAAGGATTATGTTTTATAATTGTGACATTAAGTTAGAAAAAATTAAAACATTTTAGTATTTATTAACTTTTGAGGTTATGCTAGCTCCAATCCAAAAAGTTTTAAATAGCTTGAAACGGGTGAATTCACTTTGTATAGTAACCTCAAAAATCAAGTGAAAATTGATAGATACTACTGCAAAGTGGTTCAAATGATTCAAATTTTGGTAAGTGAAGAAAGTAAAATTCTTTTTCTTTTGACAGCAGTATTCTTAGTTCTGAGGTCATTTAAACTGACAATGTCTAAAAAAGAAAGTTAAGAGGGTACAATTCTTTAAAATAATGGAAAAAGTTGTAGCTTTACATTGGATTTGATATTAGAAATACTTTAAAGTTCACTTTGAAGGTAATGGAGGATAAACTAATTTCCCATGGAGGACTGACCATGTGAAATCATAACATATGAAAGCAGCAATTTTAAATCTACTGGAGCACAACCGTGGAGTATAATTTCAAATCTAAACCCTTGCAGAGCTCAGGAAAGAGAGAGCTATCGAGAATAAGGTATTAGATGTTCTCTCCAAATAGGATGGGAGGAGATAGACTATCATCCTTCTTGACATTGAGTTGATATTCATTTATATTAATTTCTGGGTTCCCCAGGTAGCGCTAGTGGTAAAGAATCAGTCTGCCAATGCAGAAAATGCAAGAGATGCAGGTTGGATCCCTTGGTCTGGAAGATCCCCTGGAGAAGGGAATGGCTACCCACTTCAGTATTCTCGACTGGAGAATCCCATGGACAGAGGAGCCTGGTGGGCTACAGTCCATGGGGGTTGCAAAAAGTTGGACATGACTCAATGACTAACACTACTACTACTACATTAATTTTTAGCCCTATGATTTTGGCAAATGTTCTCAAAAACTATTAAGAGGCAAGAGTTCAATCAAAGTTAAGTTGTAGCTGTATAACTTCACCTCAAAATAACAGAGCATGTCCACTTTGCTTTTTTACAGGGCATTTTCAGTACTCTTGAAAATCCCATGGATGGAGGAGCCTGGTGGGCTGCAGTCCATGGGGTCGCTAAGAGTCGGACACGACTGAGTGACGTCACTTTCACTTTTCACTTTCATGCATTGGAGAAGGAAATGGCAACCCACTCCAGTGTTCTTGCCTGGAGAATCCCAGGGGCAGGAGAGCCTGGTGGGCTGACGTCTATGGGGTCACGCAGAGTCAGACATGACTGAAGTGACTTAACAGTCCATTGCTAAAATGAGCACCCCTTCAAGGTAGAAGCTAACTCTTTTTCATTTTTAAGTTTGCCACCATGCCAACCAAAGTGTTTTGCAAAGAATAATTCCCAATAATTAGAACTGAATTAAATTTCACATTCATTCAGATTAAATTAATTCAATTCAATTGTGTGTTTTGGAACTATAGAGCATAATCACTTCCATATCCACTACTTAACTTCTAAGAGAAAATTAAATGTCTTTGAAAACAAATGCATAGTCGTTTGCTTCTCTTAAAAGTATTATTGGAAAACTGGGAAAGTTATTACAAATGTTATCATTAACAAATACAAACAAGGTTATCCACATTCCCTTACTTAGTCATTTTTGATACATAAGAACAATCTCATTGTAGTAGTTTGTTGAATTGTTTCCTGTAACAGTGAAAAGTGAAAGTGAAAATGGCTCAGTAGTGTCTAACTCTTTGCAACCCCATGGACTATACAGCCCATAGAATTCTCCAGGCCAGAATACTGGAGTAGGTCATAGTTCCAAAAGAGATTTTCTCTAGGAGATCTTCCTAACTCAGGGATCAAACACAGGTCTCCTGCCTTGCAGATGGATTCTTTACCAGCTGAGCTGCCAAGGAAGCCCAAGAATATGGGAGTGGGTGCAATGGCACCCCACTCCAGTACTCTTGCCTGGAAAATCCCATGGACGGAGGAGCCTGGAAGGCTGCAGTCCATGGGGTCACTAAGCGTTGGACACAACTGAGCGACTTCACTTTCACTTTTCACTTTCGTGCATTGGAGAAGGAAATGGCAACCCACTCCAGTGTTCTTGCCTTGAGAATCCCAGGGATGGGGGACCCTGGTGGGCTGCCATCTCTGGGGTCGGACAGAGTCGCACAGAGTCGGACATGACTGAAGTGACTTAGCAGCAGTAGCAGCAGCAGCCTATCCCTTCTCCAGCAGATCTTCCTGACCCAGAAATTGAACCAGGGTCTCCTGAATCACAGGCAGATTCTTTACCAGCGGAGCTACATTTTTACTTTCATTTTTCATGGGTGATATGTAAGCACTGCACACAACTCTGACATAGAGTATCTCATTTCACTTTCACTTTCACACTCCGAGGAAAGAATCATTGCCACCACTTTGGTACAGACATCAGAAAGTGAGATAGGCTCATCCAGTTTTAGAAACAGAAGGAACTGGTCAACTGGACCGGTTTTTAGCTAATTTACTATTAAGTGAGCAAATGGTAGTGTCAAATATAAATCCGGTGTTAAGAATATGCTGGTAAGTAGACAGGACTCCCTGCTCTCTCAGTGTCTCTCCTGGAGGCCTGTCCAACATTAAGTGGACAAGGCAGTCTATACCATCACTCTCCAGAATTCCGAACCTCCCAGGTGCTAGAGAGGCCCCATCCAGGCTGAAGACTCTACTGTATTATCATATAAGGACATGCTTGTCGGGTCAGAATTTCATTCTCCTCTTTCCAATTTTTTGCTATGTAATTGATACTACAGCAGTTTGGGCTTTGTCCTACAACAAAGAAATCGAGAAATTTGTTAAATAATTTGGGCAGTGTAGTCACTCAGTTATGTCCTACTCTTTGAGACCCTATGGACTGTAGCCTGCCAGTCTATAGGCACCGGAGGACAAGCTCCTCTGTCCATGGGATTCTCCAGGCCAGAATACTGGAGTGGGTTGCCATTTCCTTCTCCAGGGCATCTTCCTGACCCAGGGATAGAACCTGGGTCTCCTGCAGTGCAGTTGGATTCTTTACTGTTGAGCCACTGAGAAGCAAAAATAATATGGGACCAGCCAACATTTGAAGGGGGGTCAGGAAGATCTCCTGGAGAAGGTAATGGCAACCCATTCCAGTATTCTGGCCTGGAGAATCCCCACGGACAGAGGAGCCTGGTGTGCTACAGTCCGGAGGGTTGCAGGGAGTTGGACATGACTGAGTGGCAAAGCAGCAGCAGCAGCATTTAAGGGACGATTGGAAACAGTATCTGTCTGGCCACCAATCCCTCAGTTTTGCCTGTATGATTCTGAATGTCTGTCTTTTCCCTTGTTTTAGGTATTAATTTAAAATTCCAAATTAAAAAAAAAAGAAAACAATTCTAGGAAAATAAATGCAATTAGTCTAAATATATTCCTTGTTATTGTATACAATATGATATAAAACATACATATCTATATTAATAGGGTCTTTAATCTTTACGATGTTGTGCATGAATTCTGTTTTCCCGTGGAAAATTCTACATCACAGTAGTCAGAACTGGATGTTATTCTTTAGAGGGATGGAGAAACCTCACAGAGGATTGAAGCTAAAATACATTGTGAAATTCATTAAACTTTCCATAATTAGTCTTTTTGCTTGAATCTGTTTTCTTATTAGACCTTTTTTTTTCAATTGTCTCTCAGTATTATTGTCACATGCCCCGTCTTTCTTTTTAAAAAAGAGAGATGTTTCTGCTTCTGCTCTTTTGAAAAAACATTTATTTATTTAATTTATTTATTTGGCTGCACTGGGTCTTATTTGTGGCATGTGGGGTCTAGTTCCCTGACCACGTATTAAACCTGGGTCCCCTGCATTACAAGCAGAGAATCTTAGCCACTGGAGAATCAGGCAAGTCCCGTGATTCCACCTTTTTAATTTTTTAAATTTAAGTTTTACTTATTTGTTCATTTAGTTCTAATTAAGGTATGCTGCTGCTGCTGCTAAGTCGCTTCAGTCGTGTCCAACTCTGTGCGACCCCATAGACGGCCTCCTACCAGGCTCCTCTGTCCTTGGGATTCTCCAGGCAAGAACACTGGAGTGGGTTGCCATTTCCTCCTCCAATGCATGAAAGTGAAAAGTGAAAGTGAAGTCGCTTAGTCGTGTCCGACTCTTAGCGACCCCATGGACTGCAGCCTACCAGGCTCCTCCGTCCATGGGATTTTCCAGGCCAGAGTACTGGAGTGGGGTGCCATCGCCTTCTCCGAATTAAGGTATAGTTAATGTAAAACATTATGTAAGTTTCAGGTGTACAACATAGTGATTTACAATTTTTTAAGCTTATATTTTATTTATAGTTACTGAACAAATTGGCTATGTGTCCTGTGTTGCACAGTATATCCCTGTAGCTTTTTAAACTTTTTATATAGTAATTCGTACTTCTTAATCCCTCACCCATATATTGCTCCTTCCTCCTTCCCTCTCCTCTCTGGTCTTCACTAGTTCTCCAAATCTCTGAGTCTGCTCCTTTTTGTTATATTCACTAGTTTGTTGTATTCTTCCAGATTCCACGAATATAAACTATTTGTCTTTCTTTGACTTATTTCACTTAGCACCGTACCCTCCAAGTCCATCCCAGCTTGTTTATTTTTTTGTTCTTGTTGTTGCCACTATACATTCAGAATATTTTAAATTTGTAGACTAAAAACAGACTTTTACAATTATTTTTATCTTTTATATTCTTTTACAAGGTGCCTTTTTTTGGTAATTCGCTTCCTGGTGGCTCAACAGTATTTTAAGATTTATACATTCAAGAAGCTCAGAGTTGCTGTAATTTTATGAACTTCATACACAAATAATGCAAATGAGAATCAATAACTCAAATAATATTTTACAGAGATGCCAATATGCAACAGTGTACCTGGTACACTGTTGTATATTGGTATACACAGGTATACCTGTGTATACCTGGTATACACAGGTACCTGGCAATGTGGACTTCATAGAGGCTTACAGGTGGTTTTAAATACAGTATAGGTAAAACAGCTTAATATTTTAATTTTGTTCCTTTTATATGGGAAACATGGTTTCCCCAGGTGGCACTAGTGGTAAGAACCCACACAAAAGCAAATATCAAATTGTTTATTTTTAAAGACTTTGTGGTTTATCTATGGAAGGTAGGATCTTCAGGAAATATGATGAGACCAATCACAAAACAAAATAAAATAGGCAAACACTTGAGATTTTGATCATGGCATCTGGTCCCATCACTTCATGGCAAATAGATGCAGAAACGATGGAAACAGTGACAGACTTTATTTTTTGGGGCTTCGAAATCACTACAGATGGTGACTGCAGCCATGAAATTAAAAAATGCTTGCTCCTTGAAAGAAAAGCTATGACCAACCTAGACAGTGTATTAGAAAGCAGAGACATTACTTTACCAACAAAGGTCTGTCTAGTCAAAGCTATGGTTTTTCCAGTAGTCAGGTGTGGATGTGAGAGTTGGACTATAAAGAAAGCTAAGTGCCGAAGAACTGATGCTTTTGAACTGTGGTTTTGGAGAAGACTCTTGAGAGTCCCTTAGACTGCAAGGAGATCAAACCAGACAATCCTAAAGGAAATCAGTTCTGAATATTCATTGAAACTCTAGTACTTTGGCCACCTGATGCAAAGAGCTGACTCATTTGAAAAGACCCTGATGCTGGGAAAGATTGAAGGTGAGAGGAGAAGGGGACGACAGAGAATGAGATGATTGGATGGCATCACCAACTTAATGGACATGAGTTTGAGTAAGCTCCAGGAGTTGGTGATGGACAGGGAGGCCTGGTATGCTGCAGTCCATAGGGTCACAAAGTCAGACATGACTGAACTGAACTGAGATTTTGATACAGTTTTGATCACTGGAATCTGAAGGCAAGTTTATGCCTATCTGAGTAATATTTCAGAGACATTGGTCAATGCATGTAATTGTCTACTTGGCAAACTAGGGTGAAATATGGCAACATTTGAAGATTAGTATTATAGTTCTCTAATACAGGCTCCTTTTAAAATGATGTTCAAAATTCATCTCATGCAGATGCTTCCCTGTCAGTTTTGGCAGCAAGAATCATTTTTGCCTCTGCAAATGTCAATGTTGAGAAATGTATTTTCTTTTCAAATTTGCAGGAGATCTTCATTTAAAAAAAGAAATAAAAGCAGCAATTGAATTAATGTGTGTGTGCTCAGTCGCTTCAGTCATGTCCCATTCTTTGCGACCACATGGATTGTAGCCTGCCAGGCTCCTCTGTCCATGAGATTTTCCTGGCAAGAATATTGGTGTGGGCTGCTATGTGCTCCTCCAGGGCATTGTCCCAACTTGGGGCTTGAACCCACATCTCCTGCATCATAAGCAGACTCTTTACTGCCGAGCTACCAGGGAAGCCCAACTGAATTAATGCTGGTAAGGAAAAAAAAAAAAAAAAACACCATAAGATTATTTCTCCTGTTGAGGAGAAATTAAGTACAGGTGTTGCAAATATAAATTGAGTTTCCCCCCTTCTATCTGAAAATATATATTAATATATATACACTTGACTAACTTCTTCCACTCACACTATTCAGTTCAGTTCAATTGCTCAGGCATGTCCAACTCTATGAAACCCCATCGACTGCAGCACGCCAGGCCTCCCCATCCATCACCAACTCCCGGAGTTTACCCAAACTCATGTTTGGGTAATGCTGATGCCATCCAACCATCTCATCCTCTGTTGTCCCCTTCTCCTCTCACCTTCAATCTTTCCCAGCATCAGGGTCTTTTCAAATGAGTCAGCTCTTTGCATCAGGTGGCCAAAGTATTGGAGTTTCAGCTTCAACATCAGTCCTTCCAATGAACACTCAGGACTGATTTCCTTTAGGATGGACTTGTTGGATCTCCTTGCAGTCCAAGGGACTCTCAAGAGTCTTCTCCAACACCACAGTTCAAAAGCATCAATTCTTTGGAACTCAGCTTTCTTTATAATCCAACTCTCATATCCATACATGACTATTGGAAAAACCATAGCTTTGACTAGATGGACATTTGTTGGCAAAGTGATGTCTCTGCATTTTAATATGCTGACCAGGGATTGAACCTAGGTCTCCTGCTTTGCAGGCAGATTCTTTCCTATCTGAGCTACCAGTGAAGCCCAGGAAACATGTAAACTGCATATAACTGTGACTTCACATCCATGGAAAACAGAGCATCATGGTTTCCCTGATGAGTAGCAGCTGGTATCTCACACCCAGTTAGGGCTCATCCCTGATGAGGGGCCAGGTCCACAGAGGTGGTGAACACAATTAAAGTCGACTTGGAAAAAGACTTTAAAGAGGAAGCCTGTGTTTGATGCAAGCCTTGCCTCAATTAAGTGTAGAATGTACTAGGGAACCAAGACGTCTGATTAAGAAAACCATGGAAAAGGGACATCTTGTGAAAACCCTTCATCATATAAGTAAGTTTACTATTCTAAGCTGAGAGTTCAGGAAAGACATCAATGATAAAATGACATTTGCAAAGAAGTCCTAAATGAGGTGAGGGAACAGTCACTGGGATAACTGATAGGCAAGAGGAAAAGCTTTCAGGCAGAGAGAATAAAATTATTTAAGTGATTATCAGTAATTATAGTACCTTGTGACTTTCAATTATCTTCAATAAAACAAATAACCTTATGTTTAACTGACAGTCATGCACATAGCAACTTATAACTGAAAGACTGGTAAAAAATGCTATCTTTATAAATTATATGCAGAAATTTTAGTGTTTAAAATTGGAACGTTTGGGGGAAAACACATTCAATTTCCTTATGTTTCTTTTGAGACAACAAATGTGGTACAGCTTTAATGGAGAATAAATGGATATCCTTTTTTTTTTTTAAATCAGTTAAGTCATAATTGAAATGAGTAATCGATTTGAAAGAACCCTTTTCAAAGAGTCATCATTGATTATTCTCTTGACCTTCTTCCATACAACTGCATCTGTCTGATAGAACTCAGAAGAAGATCCAGCTAATATCATGACCTAAAATATTCAGAAACTGTCCAGGGAAGCTAAAACTAGAGCGTGGCATTTTAAGACTCAAGAAGCAGGATATATGAACAAAATCACCAGAAGATTTAAATTGGCACAGTTCACAGACATTTCGGGGCAGGAGGCGGGTAACAAAGAATTACATTCAGAAAACAAAGATCATGGCATCCGGTCCCACCACTTCATGGGAAATAGATGGGGAAACAGTGGAAACAGTGTCAGACTTTATTTTTCTGGGCTCCAAAATCACTACAGATGGTGACTGCAGCCATGAAATTAAAAGACGCTTACTCCTTGGAAGGGAAGTTATGACCAACCTATATAGCATATTCAAAAGCAGAGACATTACTTTGCCAACAAAGGTCCGTCTAGTCAAGGCTATGGTTTTTCCTGTGGTCATGTATGGATGTGAGAGTTGGACTGTGAAGAAGGCTGAATGCCGAAGAATTGGTGGTTTTGAACTGTGGTGTTGGAGAAGACTCTTGAGAGTCCCTTGGACTGCAAGGGGATCCAACCAGTCCATTCTGAAGGAGATCAGCCCTGGGATTTCTTTGGAAGGAATGATGCTAAAGCTGAAACTCCAGTACTTTGGCCACCTAATGCGAAGAGTTGACTCATTGGAAAAGACTCTGATGCTGGGAGGGATTGGGGGCAGGAGGAGAAGGGGACGACAGAGGATGAGATGGCTGGATGGCATCGCTGACCCGATGGACGTGAGTCTGAGTGAACTCTGGGAGTTGGTGATGGACAGGGAGGCCTGGTGTGCTGCGATTCATTGGGTCGAAAAGGATCGGACACGACTGAGCGACTGATCTGATCTGATCCACAATTATTTTGTTTTAATAATACATCTTTGTTTTCATACTCCCATTCTGCAAAACAAACCTTGAAATCCTACCTTAAAATATGCTTCATTCCTCTTGAAATTCTGGTTTACTACCTAGATTTATTTTCTAGTCTTTTTTTTTTTTTTCCATTTTAAGGGAATGAAACATTTTGTTTCTGTTAAGTGTGTGGATGTGTGCTAAGTTGCTTCAGTCATGTCTGACTCTTTGAGACCTATGGCCTATAGCCTGCCAGGCTCCTCTGTCCATGGGATTCTCCAGGGAAGAATACTGGAGTGGGTTGCTGTGCCTTTCCCCAGGGAATCTTCCCAACCCAGGAATCGAAGCCTCCTCTCTTAGGTCTCCTGCATTGGCAAGTGGGTTCTTTATCACTAGTACCAGAGACTGTCTCTATTAAAGTGCTCTGACACTTACATACACACTAATCTTTGTTCTTTAAAATATCAGCCACTTGTATTATATTGAGTTTAAGAAACTGCTTACACTGGCCCTGGGGAAGGATCTTTATATAAGTGAATGTTTTTCATGGTGTGTAGATGGTTTCTGTAAACCATTTAGAACACATCAATGTCTAAATCTTTTCTAATCTTGCGTGTCTTTTAGGTCTGCAATAAATGTACAAATATCAGTAGGCACGTGCTTATTTATTTATTTATCTTTTATATTTGTGAGATCACAAAAAAGTGAGGAGATAACTAGGATACTCAAAAGTCAAGGGTCTTAGGAAAACAAAATTAGTTTTAAGCATATTCTGTTGGAAGAAAAGAGGAGGGTAGAGACACAAATGTAGCCCGTACATAGAACTGTATAGCTACATCACCTGTATTCCCTGTATCTGGTCTCCAGTATCCAACTTCTTAGAGCAACCCTAATAGCTGCTAAATAAAGATAATCCAGGAAATATTGCCTACACTTGATATGATCATGTCAATTTCCCTATTTTATAATTTTGCTAAAATAGATATAAAATACACTGGGTAGAAAAAATAGTAAATACAGATTTCTTTTTTCTGGTGATATTTTCCTCAATTGCTTTTGAAAAATTCTTCTTCTATGTGTTCACAGGAAAAGGTTTCCCTCAAAAAATCTAAGAGCTAAGTTGCTTCCGTCATGTCCAACTCTTTGCGGTCCTATGGACTGTAGCCCTCCAGGCTCCTCTGTCCATGGGATTCTCCAAGCAAGAATCCTGGAGTGGGTTTCCATGCCCTCCTCCAGGGGATCTTCCTGACCCAGGGATCACACCTCATCTTTTATGTCTCCTACATTGGCAGGGGAGCTCTTTACCACTAGTGTCACCTGGGAAGCCCTCGGAAAGTCTACATTTATTCTAAGGGAAAAAATATCCCTATGAATCGGTTCCTTGCACGGCAGCCAATTCTCATATGTCAGGGCGAAGTGCCTCCAATGAAGATGTTATAATCATCATGGCATCACCCTTCATCCCCCTTCTCTGAGCTGAAGACCTCTTCAAATCTGCCTTTGGCTTTGCACCGTGACCCTGTGTTCTCAAGTTTTATGCCTTTTCACATATCATCTCTACACTTAGGGTGCAAGTCTGAAAATTCAATTCTGTCATTATTTGATAAGTAGAGTAAAAGTATTCTTTTATCACACTCTCCTGATTTAACTGTCTTTTCTGACACTGTGTAGGTCCAGCTGCTATTGGCTTTCCCTTGACGTATTTTGCATGGATGATACATTTGCATTTAAGAGTCATCTGTTACTTTGATTCTCCCTTCCACAGCAATTTGTTTGATTTCTCGTCTAGTGAAGTCATTCTCACCAGAGTTCTTTTCTCTTCTAGTTTCTGCATTATTTCACTACTCATATCAATTTTCTATAGAGACATCTTGTCACCCTCAGGACAAGAAATGGGTGTAGAATTTTAGGCAGTGACAGATCAATCATTCTCCATTTACCAGAATGGAAACCAATTTGGCAGAGATGGAATGTGAGAATATGCTTTGGTTTTTTGAGTTTTTATGGCATGATGCCATGTGTAACTGATGCTATTTTCAACACAACAAATTATTTTTATACATTTTTTGCAATTCAGAGAAAGTTAAGAAAGCATAGCATTAACACAGATAAAACGAATGTTAAGCATCTTAACAAGCAAAAGAGGAAAGAGGAATAAAGAGTGAAAGGAAAGAAACTGTTGCTGTACAACTGTTGCTGTACTAATTTTATAGTTGGCATTTCTGTCTTTCTTTTGAGTCAAGACAATGTATTTGTGGGCCCCTTTTGGAAGTGGATATTGAGCACAGGTTTCCACCTCTATCCAAAAGTAGAGCATTTCTATGAAACCTTCCATAATCTGAAATGGCTTAAAGGGAAGATGCAATTAACTCACAGCACATCTTGCTAACAGACACACACAATGTATCAAGGTAAAACCCAGATACTTGTAGACACAGTTCAAAGCTTTGGGGTCTTGATGCTGAAATACTGAATGTAGTTCTCAGGGAGATGTTCCATGGTTCCTCTTTGTAGTCAATCTCCTGCCGCCTCTGCTGCTGCTGCTGCTGCTGCTAAGTCGCTTCAGTTGTGTCCGACTCTGTGCGACCCCAGAGACGGCAGCCCACCAGGCTTCCCAGTCCCTGGGACTCTCCAGGCAAGAACACTGGAGTGGGTTGCCATTTCCTTCTCCAATGCATGAAAAAGTGAAAAGTGAAAGTGAAGTCGCTCAGTTGTGTCCGACTCTTAGCGACCCCATGGACTGTAGCCCACCAGGCTCCTCTGTCCATGGGATTTTCCAGGCAAAAGTACTGGAGTGGGATGCCACTGCCTTTAGTACTTGTAAAACAAGACCTGAATGTTATTTTCAACTTTTTTCCTAAAGGTGAAAATCCTTTTTGAATTTCTTTCAGTTAACAAAAACAAATGCAAATGAAAGTCTTCCATAAAAGTGAAGAAGTGTAAAGCAAACTTTTGAAAAGTGGGGATACTTACATAGAAGTGTGTTTATAAGATTATCAATCTTATTTATGTAAAACAAATTACACTTTAAAAGCTCATGAAGAAAAAAAAAGATAAAAGCTCATGAAGAAAATAATATGTAATTATATGAAAATGTTCTATCAATGACAGAACATGCTCTCAATTTTAGATTGTGCCACAGTTTTAATAAACTTCACTTTGACAAAACATTTAAATAGATTAGTTCAGAGAGTTCCCTATACCTAGAAATATGTGTGTGTGTGTGTTTGTATTTCACAAAGCTATATCTAAAAAATTAGTGTTCCTAAATAAACATGTACTTTTTTGTAGCTTCATGGAACAAGCTGAAACAGGTGAATTCTATCAAACATGTAAGAAATAAATAATACAAAACAAAACTTCTTTGAATGTGTGGATCCCAACAAACTGTGGAAAATTCTTAAAGAGGTGGGAATACCAGACCACCTGACCTGCCTCCTGAGAAATCTGTATGCAGGGCAAGAAGCAACAGTTAGAACTGGACATGGAACAACAGACTGGTTCCAATAGGAGAAGGAGTACGTCGAGGCTGTATATTGTCACCATGTTTATTTAACTTCTATGCAGAGTACATCATGAGAAACACTGGGCTGTATGAAGCACAAGCTGGAATCAAGATTGCCGAGAGAAATATCAATAACTTCAGATATGCAGATGACTCCACCCTTAGGGAAGAAAGCAAAGAAGAACTAAAGAGCTTCTTGATGAAAGTGAAAGAGGAGAGTGAAAAAGTTGGCTTAAAATTCAACATTCAGAAAACTGAGATCATGGCATCCGGTCTCATCACTTCATGGCAAATAGATGGGGAAACAACAGAAACAGTGATAGACTTTATTTTTTGGGGCTCCAAAATCACTGCAGATGGTCACTGCAGTCATGAAATTAAAAGATGCTTGCTCCTTGGAGGAAAAGCTATGACCAACCTAGACAGAATATTAAAAAGCAGAGACATTACTTTGCCGACAAAGGTCCATCTAGTCAAATCTATGGTTTTTCCAGTAGTCATGTATGGATGTGAGAGTTGGACTGTAAAGAAAGCTGAGTGCCAAAGAATCAATGCTTTTGAACTGTGGTGTTGGAGAAGACTCTTGAGAGTTCCTTGGCCTGCAAAGAGATCCAACCAGTCCATCCTAAAGGATATCAGTCCTGAATATTCATTGGAAGGACTGATGCTGAGGCTAAAACTCCAATACTTTGGCCACCTAATGTGAAGAACTGACTCTTTGGAAAAGACCATGATGCTTAGAAAGACTGAAGGTTGAAGGAGAAGGGACGACAGAGGATGAGATGGATGGCATCACCAACTCAATGAGGTTGAGTAAATTCCAAGAGTTGGTGATGGTAGGAAGGCCTGGTGTGCTGCAGTCCTTGGGGTCACAAAGAGTCAGACACGACTGAGTGACTGAACTGACTGATACAAACATGTTTAGAAAATTGTTGTTCAGTCCCTTAGTTGTGTTTGACTCCTTGTGGCCCCATGGGCTGCAGGATTTCAGGCTTCCCTCTTCTTCACCATATCCCAGAATTTGCTCAGACTCACTGCCATTGAGTTGGTGATGGCATCCAACCATCTCATCCTCTGTCACCCTCTTCTCTTCCTGCCCTCAATCTTTCCCAGCATCAAGGGCTTTTCCAATGAGTTGGTTCTTCACATCAGGTGGCCACAGCATTAGAGCTTGAGTTTCAGTAACAGCCCTCTCAATTTATATTCAGGATCAATTTCCTTTATGATTGATTGGTTTCATCTCCTTGCATTCCAAGGGACTTTCGAGAGTCTTCCCAAGCACCACAGTTCTAAAGCATTGATTCTTCGGCATGCAGGCTTCTTTATGATCCTTTATGGTTCTATTAGGTATTCTCATATTTTGACAGTAACTTGTCTCCTTTTTAAAATTGCATTAGAATTGAGTACATGAAGACTAGTGTTTCTAAGTTGATGCTTGCTTCATCCATAACGAGAAGAGGGACCATACACTGAGACCTACACATCTGAGCCATTCACCATGGCTTCAGGGACAGATTCTAAGTTTAGAAATTCTAGGATGCTCTTTCACCAGCTAATTCAGGAGGGATTAACCTAAGAAAATTGTTTAAACTGCACCTGATTTAAATATACTAATTAACCAAGTCATTACTAAAGTAGTTACTAACAAACCGAGATCTTAACTTTTAATACATCAATATTGTTCATTTGCATAGTACAATCATATTAAGCGGACAGGACTACTTAGGATAAAGTCTTGGGGAGTCCATAGCTGGAACAACGTGTGAGGTAGTTTGTGCCATTTTATAGACAAATTTCTCCCATCTAGTGACATTTCGTGTTTGTTTCAATAAAGCTATGGTTCATGAAAAATAGAATTGCATTGTTCTGACGTATGGATTTTCATTCTTCTTTCTTTTTCCTGAATCCTGATTTTTGCAATGTTACACAGTGTCTTCATCTTGCAAAATTAATATGATTTTAATAAATATGATACACAAGATGAGTATATTGAGATTAACAATTATGAAGGAAAAAACTGAAAATATTGTAGAAGGTAACATAAAAACCATATCGTTTCATGAATCTTGTATCCAGCCATGCAGGAACTAGACTCAACTACTAAATAACATTATTTTTCGTCATTCACCTTTCTTCCCTAATCCCTCCCTCCACTGCTTCTTCCTCTTTTTACATATTTTCAAAATAGCATAAATTAAGATTAAAAGTGTTTTTAAGACTCCACTCAGGTTCAAATATTGCTCTTATGTGTAATACAGAAATAAATTCTTTTCAAAGTCTTAATCTCAAGAGAAGCATTGCTATTTTAGCTAAAAATTCAATTTTACTTTGGAGAACTCATTCAAAATAATTTTTAAAAGATTAGCTTAATGTTATTTCTTCCCATCAGACTTGATTTTTAAGGAAATAATTTTTTTGCCGTTTGGTGATACATGGATTATAAGTACATTTAAAATATTTATTTAATACAAGACTTTGAAACTAATGTTAGGTGCAATTCTGTGCTTAATTCTGTGATCAATCTTATTGTTATTATGATCACGGAAAGGAAATAAATTCTTTCTAATTGAATTAGGAAACTGAATTTGTGTAAATATCACCAAAGGTGTAGACACAAATCACAAGTCAACAACCTTTTTTTTTTTCTTTTTTACATTAAAAATTCCCATTAGAGTCAGTTTGTTATTAAGTTATATAACTTCCAGACTTTCTTCTAGCAGACAGTATTTTTCATTTGTGGAAATAACCTTTCAGTTGTTGGTTATTTTCTAATCTTGATATATTAAAATGGAGCAAAACATTTTCTCCAGAGCATCTTGAATGCTGTCTTCATTCTTCTCCTTCCTTTCCTAATAGCCTTTAATGTAAGAGTCCTTTCTATTCTCAGTGAGTTGAATAAATTATTACATCTTAGAATATGTCATCTTATTATTATTATTACCCAAACTAGAAACATTTTTTCCATGCTTAGTGGTTTCTTTGGAGACTGATGCCACAAAAAAGGAAACACATTTAAGCAACACATTAAACACATTAAAAGCAACAACAGAGATCTTACAGAAGAAACTCAGGCTGATGTTTTATTGCATACATAGAGCATGTTTTCAAATAATATAAGTCAGATAATATAAACCCATGTTAAAAGAAATAGATAAACTGCGTTCAGTCTTTTTTGATTCCTTCCATTGCAAATCATTGGGTATGACTGAGAAAACAATGATTCCAAGGAGAATCACTGCTTTATTTTTATTTATTTATTTTCACTGGAGCATAATTGCTATATATCAGTGTGAACCTGCCATGTGTACATGTATATCCTTGCCTTCTTAAAGCTCCCTTCCACCCTCACCCCTTAGGTGAAGCCTTGAAGTGAAAGAGGAGAGAGAAAAGGCTGGCTTAAAACTAATCATTCAAAAAACGAAGATCATGGCATCTGGTCCCATCACTTCATGGTAAATAGATGCGGGAAACAATGGAAACAGTGACAGACTTTATTTTCTTGGGCTCCAAAAATCACTGCAGATGGAGACTGCAGCCATGACATTAAAAGACGCATGCTCCTTGGAAGGAAAGCTATGACCAACCTGGACAGCATATTAAAAATCAGAGACATTACTTTGCCAACAAAGGTCCATATAGTCAAAGTTATGATTTTTCCAGTAGTCATGTATGGATGTGAGAGTTGGACCATAAACAAAGCTGAGCTATAGAATTGATGCTTTTGAACTGTGGTGTTGGAGAAGACTCTTGAGAGTCCCTTGAACTGCAAGGAGATCCAACCAGTCCATCCTACAGGAAATCAGTCCTGAGTATTCATTGGAAGGAGTGATGTTGAAGCTGAAACTCCAATACTTTGGCCACCTGATGCTGACTCATTTGAAAAGGCCCTGATGCTGGGAAGGACTCAAGGCGAGAGGAGAAGAGGACACAGAAGATGAGATGGTTGGATGGCATCACTGACTCGATGGCCATGAGTTTTGACAGGCTCCAGGTGTTGGTGATGGACAGGGAAGCCTGGCGTGATTCAGTCCATGGCGTCGCAAAGACTCGGACATGACTGACCAAGTGAACTGAACTTAATTGCTTTACACACCCAGTTTTTGAAGAGTTGAAGTAAACCATCACCTCACTTGACTGGAGTCAAATATATGCATTGCCAAGGTTACTTTATGGCTCCATTTCTGCAAAGGAGAGACATCATCAGTCTCCTTTTATTTCTATTGAGCTCACACAATGGTAAACGTGTGTTTAAAAGTGTGATATTTGAGGCCTCATACAACTGGATCTGCTTCCACTTATTAGTTATCTTGAATAAATTACTCAGGTTCCATAAACACCCCTTCTTTTTTTAAGAAAGGCATTATAAAGCATTACATTAAACCCTATATCATAGTATCGTTAAAACATTTATATTGAAAATTTACTCTAAAACTACCTATTACTATAGTTGCATTCATATACAAGTACACAGTAAATGTTAACCATAATTATTTCACCATTTATTATTGGCATTTTACATGGATTGTCTTGCCTCAAACCGAACTAATCTTGTTTTCCATTTTATTTTAAATGATCATACTTACATATGAACTAACTAAAATGCGTTGGTTCTATTTGGTCATTATCTTGTGAGGCCTGCCAACCGAATTTATATGGCTACTTTCACTCTTTTTCCATAAATCACTTTTCAAGGTCTTCTAGGAGAGACTTAGGCTTTGGAAAAGGCTCGAGTGCACATGAACATACACGCATGTCTGTGTGTGTTCCTGTGGCCGTGCGTGGGCATCTGTGACTGTGTGCACACATGTTTTAGGCTTCCAGCAGAGAAATCTTTGGAGGAAAACTGCATGGGGCCAAGCCTCTCCCAACCCCTTCTAGATAATCTGCCCCATAACGCAAACTGAATTCATCCTGTGTTTACCATTTCTGCAAGTTTTCTGCCTTCCTCTCTGGCTACTCCTTCTCAGTATATTTTTTCTTGAATATTCTGCTAGATTCTGACCATTGAATATTGAGTTTTCAGTACTTTCCAATGGTTCGTCTTTTACTTCTTGACTAATATTTTTTTCCTAGAGTAACTGGGCCTACCTTTGTAGTTCAGTTACGGAGGGCTCTCTAACTATACATCTGACACAATCGCTCTAAGTATCTTGAAGAATATGTTGTTGCTGTTTAGTTGCTAAGTCATGTTTGACACTTTTGCAACCCCATGGACTATAGTCTGCCAGGCTCCTCTGTCCATAGGATTTCCCAGGCAAGAATACTGGAGTGGGCTGCCATTCCCTTCTCCAGGGGATCTTCCCCACCCAGGGATTGAACTCGGGTCTACTGCATTGCAGGCAGATTCTTTATCATCTGAGCTACCAGGGAAGCTCAGTATCATATGTTACAGTCTAATTCCATACTTATATGTAGCTTATGAGACTTTTCCTGCAGCTGTTGAATAAATAAATTGGCAGTGATTATTATAAATTAAATACCAATAACCTTTGCCATAGTCATTGATATGTGGGAAAAGATAAGTAAATTATTTTAATAACATTTAGCTATGTGCTCTAATTTGTATAATTCCTTTTCATATTTTGAATTCACTCAGTGAACCACATTGCTCATTAAGTATTATTCAGGCAAAGAACAGATATACCACAACAGAAAATGCTTTAATTGGTATCTAATTACTTGGCCACTAGACCCATGTCTACATGTGCAAAATGAAGTGCAGAGCTGATTCAACATTCTACATTATTAGAGAAAAAGCATAGGCTCTAATTATATGAATAGCATATCATTGTGACATGTAGTTTTTTAAGAAGATGGTGTCAGTACAAATTGACCCTTAAGATATCTTGAGGTATATACTTCCAGAGCATATCATTCTCAAGTCTGTACATGCTTTGTCAAACTAGCAGTCTGAAACCATATACAGGCAAAGTAGGCAGAAAAATGTAATTTCTTCCGGCTCCACCCATTAAAACATTCTAATTATAAATTGAATTTCTAAATAAAGCATCGTTTGTGAATAGCCTCAGAGAATTCTGACATTCTTGTATTTTCTGATCAGCAAAACTTAATCTTTTAATATGTAGAGAGCTGAATCTGAGACTGTTTAATAGTAGTTTCTAGGATTAATTCAACCAGAATCCCTCCTTCTCTGTTTCTAAGCTGCCAAGTCCTGCTATGGAAAATGGCAGGTGTGTTCTGGGTTTTCTTCCAAATGTGTGACTTCAGTGCTGCTGGAGACCACGTCTGGTCTCTCCTCCTTCTCCTAGCTGCTGTCCTCTCCTTCAGCACTCCCTCCCAGGGAATGTGGACTGTGGCGGCCCATCCCTAATCCAGATTCTTCCAGGAATTTGTAATTAGTGGGGCAGATGTTACCTTGCCAAACTCACTTATCGTCTTTTTGCCTCATTTTCCTCACATGTTAGATGGAATAATGGCGGTACCTACATCGTAGTCCTGTTTTGGATGAGGACTAAATGATCTTATAATGAGATGCACGGAGCATCGCATGGGGCATAGTCAGGACTCTACTGGTGTAAACTTTTAGTACCATTGTTCTTGTTATCATCACCCACAGTAGTTGTAGCTACAGTAGTGTTAGGATTGATGACCTTAAGGAATATTTACCTTACATTAACTCCGGGAGTTGGTGATGGACAGGGAGGCCTGGCGTGCTGCGATTCATGGAGTTGCAGAGTCAGACAGGACTCAGCGACAGAACTGAACTGAACTGAACATGGTATTTGGGCTTCCCAGGGGGCGCTAGTGGTAAAGAACCCACTTACCGATTCAGGAGATGTAAGAGACACGGGTTCAGTCCCTGGGTTGGGAAGATCCCCTGGAGGAGGGCACAGCAACCCACTCCAGTGTTCTTGCCTGGAGAATCCCAGGGACAGTGGAGCCTGCTGGGCTGTTGTCTATGGGGTCGTACAGAGTTGGACATGACTGAATCGACTTAGCAGCAAGGAATATTTACCTTACATTACATGGTATTTGGGCTTCCCAGGGGGCGCTAGTGGTAAAGAACCCACCTGCCAATTCAGGAGATGTAAGAGACACAGGTTCAGTCCCTGGGTTGGGAAGATCCCCTGGAGGAAGGCTTGGCAACCCGCTGCAGTATTCTTGCCTGGAGATTTCCATGGACAGAGGAACCTGGCGTGCTACAGTTCATACAGTTCTCAAAGAGTTGGACACGGCTGAAAGGACTTAGTAGGCATGGATACATGCCCTTTTTATTTACCTCTTTACTAGTCAAAGTTGGGTCATATTATGTTATTACTTATTCCACAATAAAATCTCCGTGAGACTTGGTCCTAATATCATTACTAAAACTGGAGGTAGGGACAGCTGTACAGGTTCAATAGGTTCTTGAGAGGGAGACATGACTCCTCTAAGCTTTAGGAATGTTCAGATTATTTACCCAAGTCCTCCAGTAACTTAGATGTGATAAAGAGATAACCTTCCTGCAAGAGCAAGATGGTTAGAGGCCAGTTACTGAGTGATGCTTAGAGCCTTCTCTGACTGACATAAGCAAAACTCACTTGTGAAATTTCCTAAGGGCCAAAGTCCAGGAACATTTATCTTTTTGTTTCTTTGTCTGTTTTTATTGATAAGGTGTTGCATAGGACAGTTTATATGTAATGTCTTCAATTAAATTTCATAGTGAAACTAGGTATAAGTTAAGGATAGCAGGTCAAGATGATCATAGATGAAAAAGGAACCTGAATTCACATGTGGTGAATCTTAATGAAGGGATGAGTTGGAGCGAGAAGCTGTAACTTATCAGAAGGACTGTCAGCTTTTATAGTTCTTTTTCAGAGAGAGAGAGAGAGAGAGATCATTTCTCTTAATGCAAAGGACCTTCCTTTCTTAACTGCTTCTTGCATTGCTAGGTTGCTCCTTTGCTTCTTCTGATAGGAGGGCTTGTGTTAAATCAGTCCTCTGTTTTGCTACAGTACTCTATATTTTAAAAAAAATAATTTTTAAATTAAAATTTTAATGTATATGTGCAGTAAGCACATATACATTTTAAAATTAAATCTATTACTATCACTATTCTTTTTAAAACCAACACAGTCAATGAAATAGAATACTTTATGGTTTTAAAATACTGAGTGTTAGTATTTGATGAAGTCCCTGATTTTCATTTTCTTTTTACACTCCACTATCTAAAAAATGTTATCAGGTCTCACATATAACTCTTTCTTGCTTTCAGTATGAGTTAAAATGATATCAATAACCTGAACAGTTTGCAGATAATGTATCCTATATCCCAGCTTTCATTCTTAAATATTAAGCATCTCAGTTCAATAATATGTATACACTGTGTATGCTAAGTCGCATCAGTCATGTCTGACTCTTTGTGACTCCACAGACTACAGCCTGCCAGGCTCTTCCGTCCATGGAATTTTCCAGGCGAGAATACTGGAGTGGGTTGCCATGCCCTCCTCCAGGGGATCTTCCTGCCTGGGAAGTCTCCCGTGTTAGCCGGCACGTTCCTTACCATTAGTGCCACCTGGGAAGCCCCATCTGCTGCTGCTGCTGTCGCTTCAGTCATGTCCGACTCTGTGCGACCCCATAGACGGCGGCCCACCAGGCTCCCACGTCCCTGGGATTCTCCAGGCAAGAATACTGGAGTGGGTTGCCATTTCCTTCTCCAGTGCATGAAACTGAAAAGTGAAAGTGAAGTTGCTCAGTCATATCTGACTCTTAGCGACCCCGTGGACTGCAGCCTACCAGGCTCCTCCGTCCATGGGATTCTCCAGGCAAGAACACTGGAGTGGGTTGCCATATCCTTCTCCAATGCATGAAAGGGAAAAGTGAAAGTGAAGTTGCTCAGTCATATCTGACTCTTAGCGACCCCGTGGACTGCAGCCTACCAGGCTCCTCTGTCCATGGGATTTTCCAGGCAAGAATACTGGAGTGGGGTGCCATCACCTTCTCCGGGGAAGCCCCATATGTATACATAATATATCTAAGTAATGAAATAATCTGTCTTCCATAATTCCAATCATGTCTGATGAAGAAAACAGTACCAGCTACCCAAGAGTTTTCCTGGGATGCTTATTTTAAACATGTCCTGTGTGCTCATCTCTAGTCAGTTCAGTTGCGTAGAAGGTAGTGATTTATTTGGTACAAACTGCAGTGTGTTAAGTAGGATGAGGCTGAGTGGCTGTAACAAACAAGCCTCAAAATGCAGCCCTTCAAACAAATGCAAAGGTAATTTCTTTATAGAGTAACAATCTAGGTGCGTGGGGCTCCACATTTGGAGATATTGAGGGAACTGGGTTAGAAGGCAGCTCTCCCCTCTTAACCTGTAGCTTATGAGTCCAGTCCTTGCCACTCACATTGTACTGTTGAGAACATAGCAACATCAGCCTGTTAGAAACAGAGGAGGTGGAAAACATGATTACCTGGGCACTCAGGTGTTAGGAGGAAGGCTGTGTGAGGAGACAGGTGGCGATCTCTAAAAGACATCATGAAATAGGCTTGCTGAGGTTTGGGCCTACAAATGATGCAAATATTATTGTGTGTATTGCAGGTGACAGAGCATCAGAATCTACCTAGGATCAGGGGTTATGGAGCAGGGACAAGGTGGACATCATAAAAGGGATGTATCAGAGATCAGAGATGCCACTGAAACAAACCAGACGCAAAAGCAGGGAGATTTCATGCACCCTTTCACATAACAAAGTTGTACCGCTTAGCGAAGAAGATTCTTCTCTACCCACCGTGAGGGCGGTACATTGTGAAAATGATGGGGTGAGCCGGGACAAACAACATCAAGATGGGAAGTAGCAGACATTTCTGAAGTCACTGTTGATGTCTGTGGTGTTTAATGATGGAGGTAAGAGCAGAGTAAGCCCACCAGATGATGGAGATCAGATCTGCAGATGAAGGCAGAAATCAGAGCATATCTATGACTCAACCTGGGGATTATGAAGAGATGAGTCATCTCAATACACTTGTCATCTAATCAGAGATTCCAAAGACAAAGACTGAGTGCTTTTGCACTGTTGCTATTATTCATGTTCCTTGATACTATTGTCTTTTATTTCTTGTCTGAGATGGAGGAGTAGGAAGTTGTGTACTCAGATCTCTGCCTATTCAAGATGAAGAAATAGGTTGAAAGTTTACCAGGGAGAACAATGAATGTTCTAAGCATTAAGCTCTGCTTACAGTGAGATGATCTTTAGGGAAATTTCCCATCACAGATAGAAAACTCTTAACTGAGGCAGTGAACGAACTCTATAAGATGGTCTCCAAATACAAACTCTATTTTGAAATCCCAAGTTCATAGTCAGATTCCTCAAAAATATGAGCTGAAAGTTGCAGACAGCAGATGAGGAAGTGCTAATTCATCAGTCCCACTTCCCTAACATCATGGGAAAGCCATTCAAGCGTTGTATTTTCCTGAGGGTGGATAGAAAAAGTAGTTTCTCTGCATTTAATGGGCAGCATACTTTTCCTGTGTTTACTGAAGAGAACCATTACTTTACTTAAAAAAAATAATTTATTTATTTTATTTGGAGGCTAATTACAATGTTGTGGTGGTTTTTGCCTTGCATCAACATGAATCAGCCATGGGTGCATATGTGTCCCCCCATCCTGAAACCCCGCCCAACCCATCCCTCTGGGTTATCCCAGAGTACCAGCTTTGAGTGTCCTGCTTCATGGATCTAACTTGTACTGGTCATCTATATTTGCATATGGTAATATACATGTTTCAATGCTATTTTCTCAAATCATCCTACCCTCGCCTTCTCCCACAGCATCCAAAAGTCTGTTCTTTACATCTGTGTCTCTTTTGCTGTCTTGCATATAGGGTCATCGTTAACATCTTTCTATATTCCATTCATATATGAGTTAATATACTGTATTGGTGCTTCTCTAAGGGAACCATTTCTTAATGACTCAGTTGACGTCCACGGTTTGCTTTTGTCGTTCTATGCAGTTTGGCTTTTGTCGTTCTATGCCTTAGCCTCTGATATTGCTGCTGCTGCTGCTAAGTTGCTTCAGTCGTGTCCGACTCTGTGTGACCCCATAGATGGCAGCTCACCAGGCTCCCCCGTCCCTGGGATTCTCCAGGCAAGAACACTAGAGTAGGTTACCATTTCCTCCTCCAATACATGAAAGTGGAAAGTGAAAGTGAAGTCGCTCAGTCGTGTCCGACCCTTTGCGACCCCATGGACTGCAGCCCACCAGGCTCCTCCGTCCATGGGATTTTCCAGGCAAGAGTACTGGAGTGGGGTGCCATCACCTTCTCCGAACCTCTGATATTAGGACGTTTCAAATTATTCCACAATTTACTTTTCTTACTTCGATTGCCTTGGAGAAGTTTTCTCTCAACTTTATCTGGGAAAGCCACAACCTTTATAAGAAGTGTACTTGCACGAACCTCTCCTCTGTGTAGGCAGTCAGGGAAAACGTGTTCAGTGTTAGATATTTTCAGCCCAACTGAGGAAGACAGGAGCCCTAAGCACTTCCGCCTCTACGCAGCTGCTGTTTTGACCTTTGGCCTTTGTTTTCTTCAGGGACGTGAAGCCTGATGATGTGAAAGCTTTCAAAAATGTCCTGAACGTAAACGACCAGTGACAAGATCTTTTTCAAGCATCAAAACACAGCTGCATGAGACTTTTTTGTTTAAGGCATTCTGAGACACTTCAGGTCTCAGTCTGGATTTTAAAGCAGTAGCGACGTGACCGTAACTCCTCCAGGACTGAGCCAGCGGACCATTCATCCCTGTGTATTAACACATGGAATTGATTTGAGAATTACAATGACGTTTGAACAAGAAGCATTGGGATATGAAAAAACACAGAGTTTTGTGATTTTGCATGTTGAACGACAAGGTTTATTTTAAAGCCCTTGCTTCTCCTCTTTGAGCCCAGAATTCTAACTGTATATTATTTTTGGATTTAAAGGGGGGAATAAGCTGTGTGTGTTTCTATTCTTCCCCATTAACTTAACTGAACAAGCAAACAAAATCTATATCCTTCTGTAAGAGAGGTTGCAGTTTAATTCAGTTTACTAAAGGAAGATATGTGAGTGCATGCTAAGTCACTTCAGTCACGTCCAGCTCTTTGCAAACCTATGGACTGTAGCCCGCCAAGCTCCTCTGTCCATGGGATTCTTCAGGCAAGAATACTGGAGTGGGTTGCCATGCCCTCCTCCAGGGGATCTTTCCTATCCGGGGATTGAACCCACGTCTCTTATGTCTCTCGCATTGGCAGGCGTGTTCTTTACAACTAGCACCACCTGGAAAGCATATGTATATGGGTTCATATATGTTCAATGAACAAAAGAATGAATAGATTTAAGGAACAATTATAGGTATGAGGATGCACACAGAATTAGAGAATAACGGCTGCTTTCATACTTCTCCTGCCTTATGTAAGAAGGGCAAATACTTATGTAATAATTGGATGACGATAAAACCATATTCAAATATCGTTGGCTATAAGGGTCCTAAGCAGGGTGAGCACACTTGACTGATGTCTCACAGAGGGGATAACATTTGTTTTCAGTTTTGATGACAAACAGTTTCTGAAAAGAGAGAAAGGGGTAGAAAACATTGCTAAACAAAGTACAAAACGAAGGAAGAGTGAAAAACATAGTTTGGGGGCATTGCTGTTGAGGACATGGAAAAGCCTGTCTTTCAGTATAGGACTTGCCTGTTTGTTCGGTAAAGATATGGTGCTCAGAAGTTTCCAACTCTTTGCAACCCCAGGGACTGTAGCCCGCCAGGCTCCTCTGTCCATGGGTTCTCCAGGCAAGAACATTGGAATGGGTTGTCATGCCCTCATCTAGGGGATCTTCCCCACCCAGGGATTGAACCTATGTCTCTAATGTCTGTCTCTTGCATTGGTAGACAGATTCCTAATCACCAGCACCACCTGGGTGGCCCCATAAAGATAGGGAGCTTGTAGTAAGAAAGGAAGCCTCCAAGTGTTGAATAAGGCAACTTTGCTCTTTCACAGGGAGGAAATGACTCTGTTTCCTATGAGAATCCCCATTTCCCTACAGAACCAGAAGCTGGGGGAAGTCTCACCTGGATCTTGCTGGGCTGCCTGGGGCTGATAGATCCTGACAGTCTGCTTAGGTGTAAAGTCCCCGACAGGAAGCCAGTGAAGATTCAGGAGTCTATATTAGGACCAGATGCCCATGTAGAGTTCAAAAGATCAGTGCTGAGTGAAAGGAAAGGGACCTCCTAGAAGTCTGAGTAAGTAAGGCGGGTTACAGTCGGACACACTGTTCCTGCCACCTATACACATCTCTAAGGATTATTTCATGATGGGATTCTCTGTGAACTTCTCCTTAACTACGCATTTACCATGTACCCCACCAATGACTGGGTAATCTGTTTTCTCTTCTCCCTCAGCTATTTCAAAAGATATTTCATTTTGTCAGGGTTATTTTACTTATCTTTCACTCCATCAAACCATGAATGTTTGAGAACATTGGCCATGCCTTGGTCATCATTGTCTTAAGTCACCCAGAGTTAAAAGAAAAAAAGAAAGCATCTAATGGATTCTTAGAGAATGTCTAAATGACAGATTGAAAGAATTCAAGCAGATCCTGGAGTCAGTCTCTGGAATGACTTTGATTTGTGAACCAGACCAAGGTCAGCGGTTAGGTAGACCTGAGCCCTTAGTTGGGGACAATTAAGACCTAACTGGAAGGAAGGAATGAAGGTGAAAGATGCCAGGCATCCCCCATCTGTGGATTTCGAACACTTTAATGCATGTTTTTAGTATGCTGAGACCAGGAATACAATATGAAATAATTATTGAACAAATCTTAGTAAAGTTATTCAAGTAACTTACAAAGAATTTACTTATTAACCAGCTACAAATAGTAGTGTTGTGTTTGGAAGCATTACTTTTTGTTTTTGTTTATTTGTTTGAATTTATAGCTGAACTTAAATATGTAACTCAGGACAAAAAAAATGTTCCTCTATTTGCATGTGTGCTCAGTCACTCAATTGTGTCCAACTCTTTGCAACCCTATGGACTGTAACCCATCAGGCTTCTCTGTCTGTGGGATTTCCCAGGCAAGAATACTGGAGTGGGTTGCCATTTCCTTCTTCAGGGGATCTTCCCAAGCCAGGGATAAAATCCTCATCTCTTTGCATCTGGCAAGTGGATTCTTTACCACTGCTCTACCTGGGAAGCCCATTATTCTATTTATTAGTACTTCTGGTAAATGACAGACTCTTAAAAATAAGCCAAAAATTGAAGAATAATAGTAGAGAGTACAAACTGCATGGGCTATAGGAAGTACTAAGTATCTTTCCTTGAGGCATTGGGTAGAGAAGGGGCCAGAGAAATCCAGCTCAGAATTGTAGTGGACAAGATTGCTATCCCAGTGAGGGATCAGAAGCTCAAGTCCAAGTGTAACAGTCATTTGTGCTTTGGAAGGAGGAGCCTTCCATTTAGAAATAATAACAGAGGCTTCAGGTGATGGGCAGTTACTGAAAGACGTGTTTTCTTACTCATATAGTGTAACCTGCAGTGGTACATATTTCCAAGTTGTTATTCTTATAACACACGAGGTTCTCTTCGATAACACTGGAAGTATCTATGTAATATATTCATTAGGCTGTATTTGACCAACGTTAAAAAAGAAAACCTTAATTTTAGCTCCAAAAGTATTTGGATGTATTATGTGCATGCCAAGTCCTGTCCAACTTTTTGTGACCCTGTGGAGTGCAGCCCACCAGGGTCCTCTGTCCCTGGGATTTTCCAGGCAAGAATACTGGAGTGGGTTGCTATTACCTTCTTCAGGGGATCTTCCCCACACAGGGGTCGAGAATGTGTCTCACATTTCCAGCGTTAGCAGGAAGGCCCTTTATTGCTAGCACCACCTGGGGAGCCCTGGATGTATTGTAGTTAGTTAGTATAAGTCATTCAACTTTTCCTGAGATGATATGGATGCCAAACATTCATTGAATAGATAGTAATATTGTCATATCAAATTGTTTTCCCTTTTGTACACATTTGTGTGCTTCTGTTACCCTTGCTCTTTGATATGAACAATCGAATATTCCATGTTGACAGAAAATTATCATAAATATAGGGACTGAACTAAGGATTGGGCACAAAAAACAGAAGTCACCAACCTTACTGCAGTTTCAAATGTGCAGTTCTACCCCAAGCCATACACCTTATTTTCAATCTAACACCAAATTTATTTTTTTTTTCAAATCTATCCCACTGCCTGTGTTCTCTATCTCATTTAGTTTAATCATCACCAATACACTCAAAAATATGTCTCTGTTATCCTCACCTACTCTCTGCCCAATTTTTTCTGCCTTCAAAGATTGGGCACCATGTTTTACCAAGTTAATTCTTCAATATATTTTACATTTGTTTCTGTAACTCTACATTTACTATTTACTGACTCAGTTCTTTTCTGGATCCACTACTGATAGCTTGTTATAGGTCTGTGTCAACTTATTTCTTGAAAAACTTGAAATTACTTAACACATATTATGCATAAATTTGTATAGAGGGGTAGTAATGCACATGAATAAATGGGAGTTCATAAATAGGAGATAAAATGGGATAGATAAACCAATCCTCCAGAATATAAAGTTCATCTTATTATCCATTTGAATTCAAAATTTTTTTTGCTCTTTATTTATTTATTTTTTTACTTCACAATATTGTCTTGGTTTTGCCATACATCAACATGCATCCGCCACAGGTGTACATGTGTTCCCCATCCTGAACCCCCTTCCCACTTCCCTCCCCATACCATCCTTCTGGGTCATCCCAGTAATTCAAATTTTAAGGACAAATGTGGATTTGTTCTGCAACTGATTAATCTAGAAGTCATGCACATTACACTTGGCTGAGCAACAAGGTCATAGAAGATTTACCTAGCTTGAATGAAATCAATATCATTTTGTTATTCTTTATCCTAAGCCCAAAAGACCACATAAAAATCAACAATATATTGATGTAACTAAATCTTCTTCAGTGAGATTTATGAGACTCTGATAAAAGAGGTTGGCTCAGCAGTAACCAAGAATATGAAATTGTCACTTGAGTTTTCGAAACAGCATCCTTGGTATGTGATTTCTCTGTTAAAAATTCAGACACATGCACTGAGTTAAATAGTATAATATTCTATGATAAATACTACACCTCTATATAAAGTTAAAATTCAGTAATTATACATGCAGCATAGATTTTATCTTTCAAGTTAAAATGTAAGTCAGTGTTGATTTCATAGGCACAAGATATGAATATATGTAAGAACGACTGGGGAGACCATGCAAATATATGAAATTACCTTATTAGAGAAAAATGCAAAAAATAATTGATGAAAGCAGATAATTAAACAAGTGTAATTAAAGTTTTTCCATTCTAGTCCAACTTTGGTTTGTGAGAAATGACATTCTTGAGTTATTAGAGATACATTAAATTTGTATTTTAGGAGTTTTATATATAGTACTACACAGAGAATAGTATTACACCTGGGGCTTTCCAGGTGGTACTAGTGGTAACGTATCTGCCTGCAATGCAGGAGATGCAAGAGATGAAGATTTGTTCCGTGGTTTGGAAGATTCTCTGGAGTAGGAAATGACAGCCCACTCCAATATTCTTGCATGGAAAATTTCATGCACAGAGGAGCCTGGTGGGATACAGTCCACAGGGTTGCAAAGAGTTGGACACGAGTAAGCAAGGATGTGCTTGCATGTGCGTGAAACACACACACACACACAGAGTAGTATAACATTTTGTAAGCTAAATAATTGGTTGATTTTTTCCAGTTGAATAATTTCATGGACATTGAAGTCGCAGAATAAAATAGGAATTATTATTGGTTTCAAGGATATTTGAAGCCCCCTTTTAAAATTATCTTTTGTTAATTGAAGTGGATTGTTTGTTCCATTTGCCCAAAGTTAGCAGGCACTGGATCTATTTTTGATGTTTGTTTATTTGGGCACTTATTTATTTTGAATAAGATTGAAGAGTTTGATAATTACTGTGCCGTCAATCATGACTTGAATATCCTTTGTAAAGTCTTTTTGTAAACATTAGGTGGGAGCCCCAAATTTATTGCAGGTGAATAATTGTACTGTAATTATCCCTAAATGCACTGTAGGCAAAAGGCTAAATGACAAAGAAAGACATGTTGCTTAGGATTCCACGTTTTGGGGTGATTTTACTCAATGCAAATCTATTAATATGAACACATGAGTCACATTCAATACTCATATCATTTAGGAGTTGTCATTTTTGACCTGAGTCAAAAGAAAGCACTTTAACTTTCAACCACGTCAATTGTTGTATTGATTATAAGGAGGATGACCATGTTTTTTTCTCCAGAGGAGATGTTTTTGAATCGGAGTCATCTTGTTTTGATGGAAAACAGCAGGGCTGATCCACAAAGCCTTGCGAGTCCTATAGGGAAACAATGAAAGCCCCTAAGAAGTTAGACATCCTAAAGAGTGTGGAAGGATATTTAAACTTAGAGGAGGGTGGTTGGCAGGGCTGCACTGAAGCATGGAGCACTTGAGGTAGGACTTGAAGGAAATGAGGAAGTGTGGATGAAGAGGACAGCTCAGGACCAGTGCACCGAGAGGACTGAGCTGGATGTACTAAGCAAAAAGTGAAAGTGAAGTCGCTCAGTCATGTCCGACTCTTTGCAACCCCATGGACTGTAGCCTACTAGGCTCCTACATCCATGGGATTTTCCAGGCAAGAATACTGGAGTGGGTTGCCATTTCTTTCTCCAGGAGATCCTCCCAACCTGGGGATAGAATCTGGGTCTCCCTCATTGTAGGCAGATGCTTTTTACTGTCTGAGCCACAAGGGGAGCCTTATGTAGAAGGTCTTGATCAATGTCCTGACCCGGGTGGTGAGGATGCCCTCAGACAGATGAAATCACTGAGTTCAGAAGAGGGAAAAGCTGGGGGGTGTGGTTAGAGAAAATGATGGGCTTTGTAGATCTGTAGATTTTACTCTGAGAGATAGGAAGGTAGTCAAAGACTTTGAAAAGCGAGAGGATATCTAATTCACAGGGTCTCTCCAGTGCTGTGTGTGGGTGCACATCTCAGTCCATCCATCTATTTAGCACTTTTGATTGATTAAAAAATAGAAAGAAATATAAAGGGAAATTGTTAAATAAAAGCATAGTACCACTATTTCTGTATAAACTTTGAGATTTTTGGGTGCCCAATATTTTTTGCATAATTTTTTAAAAAGAAAAAATTCCAATTAAAAAGTGAATGAAAGTGAATTCATTTTTAGTTAAACATGAACGAATTTAAAAACAAGGATAATTATTTGCATTTATTTTGCAGTTTTGTTTCTTCATTGAAGTGTGTCATAGAATATATGTTTTAATACTTGTGGTGTTAGGGAAAAAAAAGTTTGCCTTTCCTCTGTCTATTTCTTCACTGCTCACATCTTTACTTTTTCCAAGTTGGAAAGAATTGAGAGTGACATTTTTGGTAATTTCCACTTAGGGTTTAATGGAAAAGATTGAGAAGGTTAAGGAGAAATGGAGGGAGAAGACGAGAGTAAAAGGAGGAGAAAGAAGGAAGTGAAGCCTTGGAAAGCGAGCCTTTTCCTCTTCCTCCTCAGCCTGTTGCTACTGAAACTGTGTCAGCTCAACACCCAACAAGTGACAGAGGAGAAACTACCATGTGGCAGCGAGCTGTGATGCAGGAGATGGCCGGTCCTTCACAAAAAGAAGCCTCTCTGCTTCTTGTTGCTTAGTGGCTAAATCATGTCTGACTCCTTTGTGAGCCCATAGACTGTAGTCCACCAGGCTCCTGTTGCCATGGGATTTCCCAGGCAAGAACACTGGAGTGGGTTATCATTTCCTTCTCCAGGTGATCTTCCCAACCCAGGGGTCAAACTCATGGCTCCTGCATGACATGCAGATTCTTTACCACTGAGCCACCAGGGAAGCCCTTCTCCACTGCTTAGTGTCTAAAAAGCAAACGAAGGCAGCACTGGTTCTGTTGCTGGAAAAATCTCAACCAATGATAAGCATAGGGCTGCCTGAGGATCAGATTCTGTGTTCAGTTTTTATTTCTTCAGTATGTTGAAATTATTTTTCATTAGCAGAAAACCTTAGCACCAGTTCTCCTAAGTCTTTGTTCTGGATAAAAGTTATGGCTAAGTCCAGTGTATTAATAGATGAAAAATGTATAGGCATTTTGTGGTTTCTCTGTGAATTACAGTTAATTCCCAATATCTCAGCAAGAAATGGAAACACATTCATCAAAGTAATGACGTGCTTCAGTAAAAATAAACAAGGAGAGACTGAATGATCCCCCAGTGTCACCCAGCAGGTGTCAATGCCAAAATCTGGAAGTCTGTTCAGAGGACCAGCGTTCAGTTCTTGGTTTCCCTGCTGTGTGCTCATCCATCTCTTTCATCGTTGCTAATTTGAGAAATATAATTATTAGAACTATATATTTTATCTGGCAATGAGCAGCATGACATATCAAACTCATCCTATTTTCTCTTGAAGATATTCATCTCCCTATTATTTTCCTTTTTGTTGTTCAATCCATTAGAAAACCTGTGTAATATCTGTCATTTTAATGATGTGCTGCTTTTTCATGTGAGTGTTTCTTCGGCCATTTCTTGCTATTAGAGCTTGAGTTTTGCTTCTATTTAGATAAGATTACATTTAGCATAAACTCAAGGGGTTTGATTTATTGAAGTGTTGCAATCAATAAGAAAAAGTAATACCAGTCTAAATAATAACATCCAGCCCACATTTCTGCCCTGGGAAACTTAACAATAATCTTCATGCAGAAATCTAACTTATGAAATTCTAAACTAGTTTATAGGCTCAGGAAGGGTCTAGAAAGAATCTCCAGACTTTGAACATTTTGAACAAAGTTGAAGGAAAGAGTAAGTGCCCATAGGTGTCTGACATGGGATGGTTTTGCTCCTGATTATGTATCTGTGAACAGTGTTTAGACTGCTGATTAGAGTTCTCAACATTTAGAGTCAGTTCAGAATGGAGAAATCCAGGAATTCAATTTCATAAAAGATGAGATGGGACAATGAAAATATATCATACATTTTATTTTAATTTATGATAAAATATGAAAACAATATTAACTGTCAAGAAAAAATTTTCTTTCAGGCATCATCTGTGACTCTGAATATAAATTCCAAGAAGATATAAATATGATATTCTGAAAATATAACTAGGTTTTATTGTATATTAAAACTTTCATGAATTATAATTTATTAAACTAATTACTTCATATATTTGTAGAAATATCTTTTCTTGATGCTATTAATGTCAGTTTTCAGAAGCATGTCACTATCATATATATGCTTATTTTTGTACTAAAGTTAAATGATAAAAAATACTGATTTTAGATTAGTGTTTAATATACCACCTTAAATTTTACCTAACTCAAATCAAAATTTAATAGCAGGTAATCTGAGTTAATCCTGAGAGAAAGGTATGGAAATTTCCATTAAGAGGAAATAAAAACATATTCAACAAATGAATGAACTTTGTAGTATTTATTGAGGAAAATGGTGTACATTAGTCTGCAAGAGCATGAGACTGTAATGTAAATGGTTCAATATGAACATTTCTGAGCCACAGAGATGTCAGGAATTTGCACCAGAATGTTTTTAGGTAACTCCATGTCAGTGGTTATACAATTTGTTTTATTTGCAATTTGATTATTTCTAACTGAAAAAGACTGAGAGCCTTCACTAATTTACCTCCTGGTGCTATTCTCCAGTTTCCCACTCCACCCCCCCGAAAAAAATATAAATAAATAAAATAAAGATTAAACTGCAGTTGATAATCACTTTATTTTTCACTTACACCTGGCATATTGCTCCAAACAAGACAAATAACATTTCTTATTGAGTCAATGAGAAATGATGCTCTGTTTGCTGAGGCTGGGCTGCCTTCCTATCTTTGGCAAGAGAAACTAGAAGACAGAGGGATCCTAAAGCAGAGTCAGCATTAAGAGAGAGGCTGTGATTTAATCCAGGGCATTTGTTGACCCCACAAGCAACAAAAACATATTAAGAGCAGTGTATGTGCCAGAGTTAGTCACTGGCTTTGAATTATAACTCTCAGTATCATCTTATAGCACAAGACTTCTCATTTTCAACATAGCTAAGGTGATCGTTACATGAAACTTTACCAATATATTTTTTAAAGCATAAGATCATTCACTCCATGGAGAGAGAAATGTCTATAGTACAGGAAAGGCAGTGGCACAAACAAAACTAGGGAGAAGGCACATCTGGAAGAAGTGGATAGGGAGCCACTTCAACTCCACTTTTCTTAGTAAAGCAGGTAACTCTTGCCTGTACTGAAGTCATGGCACTGTGAGGCATTGCATGGAAAAAAAAAAGTGACCAAATTTATCAATGATTGGTATGGCTGCAGTGATGAGTGGGCAACCTCTGAAAAGCCACTTTAAAATAGCACCATCTACTGATGCAGACATAGAGAACCTTCTTGTGGACACAGCAGGGGAAGGGAGGGTGGGACAAACTGAGAAAGTAGCATTGAAACATATATACACTACTGGATGTAAAATAGGTAGCCAGTGGGATCATGCTCTATGACCCAGGATGCTCAGGCTGGTGCTCTGTGATGACCTAAACGGGTGGGGTGGGTTGGAAGGTGGGAGAGAGGTTCAAGGCGGAGGGGACGTAAGCGCCTACGGCTGATTCATGTTGATGTATGGCAGAAACCAACATAATATTATAGAGCAATTATCCTGCAATTAAAAATAAATTTAAAAAAGAGCATCATCTGTCTTTCCATTATCAATATATTACGCTAGTGTTATAGATGGAGAGTCTGACACCATAAAGGACCACCTCAGGTCACTTTATCCAGCATACTGTGCCCATCTGTTTGAAACAGGGAATTTTATTTGCTCACGCTAGCGTTTTGTGTCCTGAAGAAAGTACACGTTTCAGGTGCGCTTAGCAAAGACATGGACAGATGCAGCCTAAATGATTATAGCTTGCATCTATTGTGCAGAAAAATGCCAGAAGAGTAGACCGGGAACTAGTCGACAAATAGGCTGAGGGCTATTTTTGTGTGTCAGCTAGGGTTGTGTTCTACTACCAGCAACAGTAGGGCTTCCCTGGTGGCTTGGTGGTAAAGAATATGCCTATCAATGCAGGAGACACGGGTTCAAGTCCTGGGTCAGGAAGATCCCCTGGGGAAGAAGATGGCAACCTTCTCCAGTATTCTTGCCTGGGAAATACCATGGACAGAGGAGCCTGGTGGGCAATAGTCCATGAGGTAGCAGAAGAGTTGGACGTGACTTAGCAACTAAAAAACAGCAACCAGAAGTAGAACCTACCTGTCAAGGGGTAGGTCTAAATACATGAGATAATGGTCTCTCTCCTAACTGGAAGCCCTGAAAGAGACAGACCAAGGAAGGTGCAGCGAATTAAGAATGTCATCTCCGAGCCAGACGGCTGCTGCCTTCCTGTTCCAGTCCTCGTGTTTCCTGCCAGACTTCTATGGGTCAGCCTGAGGACCAGAGAGTGTAGGTACGGGAGGGCTGAAGTCTGTCCTTGAATTGAGCTTTCTCTCTGCAAAAGATGTTCCTCTCAGCAAGCTTCCATTTGAAAACTTGGGGCCAGAATTTAATTAAGTGGCTAGCCCTGTCTACAGGGTGGCTAAAAATGGTATTCTCTATGTTTCAAGTCTCCTTTCTAGGAAATATTTTCTCATTTGCAAGTAATTTTGCTGATGGTGCCAGCCCGAAACAAGCAAAATTCCCAGTCAACATAAACATTAGCAAATATACTGATAATATTAATGTAACAAGAAGTGAAATGAGGGCATTTTCTTTGAGAAATCGATTATGTATCGGAGTTGGAAAATGATTACCATTCAGATCTTTATAACATACTATTTTGGAAAAAGGCCACTGTCCAGAGCAGTTTTTATAATGTGCTTCTGCATAGAATAAAAGTCTTTAAGTCAAAAGAGCAATTGAATGATGCCAGCACTCACAATAATGCATTTACTGGGCAGTCTGGAGCATTATTTTGTTTTAAAATCTGAAGTAATTTAGGAAACTCTTATGGCATTGTCAGATGATTTTCTTTTCCCATCATCATCACCCAAGGTCGACTTGCTCTCTGTGAGGCTCACTGCTTTAGGTACAGTCCAGTCGTTGAAAGGTCACAGGCCAGTTGGAGACAGTCTGGGTAAAGGAAGACCTTTATAAAAGGCATGTTTCAGAACACCAGACGTGAGCTCCACAGTGCACTGTTGGCTGGACAGGCCTGCAAGTGCTGTAACTGGTGCACTTGCACCAATTATGTTTTTCATTCAGAAAACAAAAGGAAACATGAGGAAACATTTGGGTTCAATTTATAGTAAGAATAGAAACCGCGTCTTATATTATTGCACTTACTGTAAACAGATTCTTCACATATGTGACCCTACTCATATAATACTCACGTAGATAGGGGCTAGAACTATCCCTGCAAACATTAAAGAATGGGAAACTGATATTTCAAAATGAATATTGGATTAGTTTAACCTGTTAACTTTTACAGATTTATTGTATGAATGTGTTTGTATCACAAACTATTGCAAACCTACAGAAAGGCAGAGAGGGTAGTATACAAGATGTCCACACAGTTTTAGCTCAGAAAAAATAAAGATTGACTCTGTGGAGTAATTATCTCAGCTTTTGTATGGAGTTAATTTTTTTTGTAGGTTCTTTCTCTTCCATTCTATTCCTTCTTTTCCTAGAAAAAGCCTCCATTCTTAAGTTGATTTTATCTTTGGCCATATTGGTTGTTGGTACCCATAAAATATGTGTACCATTTTTTAAAGTTTCATATAAATGCTATCATGATAGAAATATCTTTTGAAACCTGTTTTGCAATCAATATTGTTTTCAAAGTTTATTCATTTTGATATGAAGATCAAATTCACTCATTTTAACTGCTTTGCTTTATATGGATTTATTATATACGTTATTCATCTACTCCCTTGTTGCTGGTGTTCAGTCACTAAGTGTCCTAATCTTTGAGACCCAATGGATTGCAGCAGGCCAGACTTCTTCTTTCATTGTCTTCCAGAGTTTACTCACACTCATGTCCATTGAGTCGGTGATGCCATCCAACCAGCTCCTGCAGCCTCAATCTTTCCCAGCATCAGGGTCTTTTCTGATGATTCAGGTCTTTGCATCATATGGCCAAACTATTGGAGTTTCAGCTTCAGCATCAGTCCTTCCAGTGAATATTCAGGGTTGATTTCCTTTAGGATTGACTGGTTTGATCTCCTTGCTGTCCAGTTCAGCTCAGTTCAGTCGCTCAGTCGTGTCTGACTCTTTGTGACCCCATGAATCGCAGCACGCCAGGCCTCCCTGTCCATCACCAACTCCCAGAGTTCACCCAGACTCATGTCCATCAAGTCAGTGATGCCATCCAGCCATCTCATCTGCTGCCGTCCCCTTCTCCTACTGCCCGCAATCCCTCCCAGCATCAGAGTCTTTTCCAATAAGTCAACACTTCGCATGAGGTGGCCAAAGTATTGGAGTTTGAGCTTTAGCATCATTCCTTCCAAAGAAATCCCAGGGCTGATCTCCTTCAGAATGGACTGGTTGGATCTCCTTGCAGTCCAAGGGACTCTCAAGAATCTTCTCCAACACCACAGTTCAAAAGCAGCAATTCTTCAGTGCTCAGCCTTCTTCACAGTCCAACTCTCACATCCATACGTGGCCACTGGAAAAACCATAGCCTTGACTAGATGGACCTTTGTTGGCAAAGTAGTGTCTCTGCTTTTCAATATGTTATCTAGGTTGGTCATAACTTTCCTTCCAAGGAGTCAGTGTCTTTTCATTTCATGGCTGCAGTCACCATCTGCAGTGATTTTGGAGCCCAAAAAATAAAGTCAGGCACTGTTTCCACTGTTTCCCCATCTATTTCCCATGGAGTGATGGGACTGGATGCCATGATCTTAGTTTTATGAATGTTGAGCTTTAAGCTAACTTTTTCACTCTCCTCTTTTGCTTTCATCAAGAGGCTTTTTAGTTCCTCTTCACTTTCTGCCATAAGGGTGGTGTCATCTGCATATCTGAGGTTATTGATATTTCTCCTTAGCAATCTTGATTACAGTTTGTGCTTCTTCCAGTCCAGCGTTTCTCATGATGTACTCTGCATATAAGTTAAATAAGCTGGGTGACAATATACAGCCTTGACGTACTCCTTTTCCTATTTGGAACCAGTCTGTTGTTCCATGTCCAGTTCAAACTGTTGCTTCCTGACCTGCATACAGATTTCTCAAGAGGCAGGTCAGGTGGTCTGGTGTTCCCATCTCTTTGAGAATTTTCCACAGTTTATTGTGATCCACACAGTCAAAGGCTTTGGCATAGTCAATAAAGCAGAAATAGATGTTTTTCTGGAACTCTCTTGCTGTCCAAGGGACTCTCAAAAGTCTTCTCCAGCACCATAGCTAGAAAGCAGCAATTCTTTGGTGCTCAGACTTCTTTATGGTCCAACTCTCACATCCATACATGACTACTGGAAAAACCACAGCTTTGACTATATGGACCTTTGTCAGCAAGGTGATATCCCTGCTTTTTTATATGCTGTCTAGGTTTTTCATAGTTTTCCTTCCAAGTAGCAAGTGTCCTTTAATTCCATGACAGCAGTAACTGTCCACAGTGCCTTGACATACTCCTTTCCCAATTTTGAACCAGTCCATATTCCCATGTGCAGTAAGATTAGAGCTAGAATTTTTAAAAACTATACTTAGACTTCACTGCTTATATAACATACTTTCTTGTTTCTTGACAGTTTTAACTTTTTAACATGAAAGAAACCAAAAGAATTGATAGAGTAACTTACATGCTTATGGAGAAATTTGGAGATTTCAGATGAAGACCCAGCCTATTAATAAGGACACTGGAGACCTTTTGGGCTGAGGAAATTATGAAGAAATTCTAGAGCCTCAGTCTCAGCAGGGAGAATGTTTTTCCCTGTAGGAAGTTCAGAGGCATGAGCATCCATCATGTCTTTCTAAAAATTTTATTTATTTTTAATTGAAGGATAATTACTTTACAGTGTTGTGTTGGTTTCTACCAAACATCAGCATGAATCAGTCATAGGTACTCTCATGTCCCCTCCTTCTTGGACCTCCATCCCACCTCCCTCCCCATCCCACCCCTCTAGGTTGTTCCCAAGTTACCAAGCCCTGGGTTGAGTTCCCCGAGTCGTAGAGCAAATTCCCATTGGCTGTCTTTTTACACATGAAAATGTATGTTTCCATGTTGCTCTCTCCATCATCACACCCCCTCCCTCCTCCCCCTGCCCTGCAGCCGTGTCCGTAAGTCTGTTCTTTATAGGCGGAAGGCCCCCTCACAGCAGCCTGCCCAGCTTCACCTGATTCCTGGGTCTGCCTGTGTGACAGGTAAAAGTACACAGCAAGTGGTACAAACTAACAAGCCTTCTGGAGATTTGGTCCTTCAGGAGGGAGAGCGCATCCCTTTAAACCATTCTACTCATCAATTTTGCCCTTACACTTTCAAAACTCGCTTGCAATCTCAATACATTTCTATCGGTCTGAGTCCCTTTAAAATGTTTTCTATTTCCACCAAATAGGGAGAATCATCCGACTTTCTCAAGACCTGAAGTTCTCTTGCATCTTGATGTTATGTGACATCATCATCACTTCAAGTATTTATTCCTAGAGGAGTTGCCAGGGACAGCAAGAAATCATCAGTTTCATGTATTATAAACTTAAGTGAGAAGAGCTTAGAAGTTAATGGACAGCTACACTTAAGGATAACAGTCACACGCTCCCATGTTAATTTCCTAATGTTTTCTAACATGCCCTCCACACTCAAGAAAGCAGTAAACCATGTTCCAATAAATTACTTTTGCATAGGTCCACAATGTACTTGCCTCTTCATTGGGCTGATAAATTCACTTTGACTATCAGTATTTCAAAATGCTTCCAATTTTCTTTAGAAATTTCCATATTGTGTTTCTTGGTTCTGGAGTACAATTTTTCAAACAGTAGGTCCTGGAGATGGAGGAGATGGTGAAATGAACTTGAGGAGTTGTGATTAGCATTTCTTTTAATATGAGAAAAACAGAAAGGAATACAGACTAAGAGTGTGTCACACAGGACAAAGTAAATATTATTTCAGGAGACTTTCAACATACACACACACACACACACATATATATATATGTGGATTTATGTACTGGTGTCCTAGGTCTTGCTAGAAAATGTTTATCTATTATGAATACCAGACAGAAAAATATTATAATTCACTGCTCTAGGCCATTTTAACCCCTGTATTTGAATAAAGACTTTTCTCTTCAAATAGAATGCATTTATTTTTAGTGTAACTCTAATAACATGGTACATTTTCTTTGACATCTTGATATTATTTCTTTGTGTTCCCCTCCATGGTTATGCTCCCCAATACCAACATTTCAACGGCAATTATTTGACATCAAAATGTCATTATCACCACTCATCGTTCTAATTTTGTTTGAAGACTCCTCTCTCTCACGGTTTTCACATTCCATTGGCTCTTTCTTCCGTTTCCCCGCGTTTCCGCTTGTAAGTGTCATTTTCGCCTACCGTTCAAGAATGGGTCAAGTTTAGAATGAAGGGAGTTTATTTAGGATTCATTCTAATTGACAATAAATAGCCCAGGGATTTAGCTGCCACAGCTGTCCCTTATTAGATCATGGTGCAGGTCATCGAATTAAAATAAGCTGTCCTAAATTCTGCACTGTACAAGGAAAGAAAGAAAAAAGCATGAGGTCCTCTCGGAGAGCCCTTTAGAGTGAATTATGTTGATGGTTTGTGTAGAAAATGGGCCGGATGACAGCCACGTCAGAGCAGCCTGTCACTGCTGTTCAAGCTCACATGTCAGCTCCTAGACGGGGGCACAATCGAAGGCTTCCCACTGACTGCCCGCCAGCTTTGGTTCAGGAGGTCAAGGTGCACCGAGTGAGGCTCTCGCCAAGCTTTCAGCCTGTGGCTCCGAGCCTTCCATTCCCCAAGTCTGTTGCTTGTAAATGAGGGGATGGTATGGGTCTATGTGTAGCTCTCAGTCCCTATCTGGTTTGGAAGCTTCGCTAGAAACACGTTTACTTTTATCCCGATGTTTGGAGACAGCTCGTTTGGGAGAGCATCAAAAAGAATTGATACTGAGAAGTGCAGTCAGGACATTGCAAAGAAGGCTGCATGCTAATGGCGAAATCAGTTTCTTCACTGCCATTTTCCCTAACAAATTTATGTTTGTTTCTAAAAGTACACTGGGACGACCCAGAGGGATGGTATGGGGAGGGAGGAGGGAGGAGGGTTCAGGATGGGGAGCACATGTATACCTGTGATGGATTCATTTTGATATTTGGCAAAACTAATACAATTATGTAAAGTTTAAAAATAAAATTAAAAAAAAAATAAAAGCAGCATAGATTGGTACTAAGGTCTATGCTTTTAAAAGGAACTACACACCATTTCTTTCTCTTGTTTTCAAACCCAAAAGCCAACTTGAAGGGTAAGATTGTAGAGACCTAAACTATGGTGGGATTGGGGTGGGAATGAGGGTGGCAGATGAACTTAAGATAATGATCATTTTTTGTTGTTGTTGTTAACTTTAAGATGACCAAACAATAAATGGTAGCAGGAAAAACAAATATACTGAAGCTTACTCAAACAATTCTTGAGTTAAAACTAATTTTTACATGCTCAACACAGGATGGAAGCATGTGATAAAGCACAGTGGAAGCCATGTGAAGTATCTTGATTTGTCTTTAGTTTCCACTTTCTGGCTGGTTAGAAAACCACAGATAAAAGTATCATTTTTATTTCCTATGGAAAGTGAAAAGAAACTAAACTGTAGAATATCTTCTATGTGTGAGCATTTTGGTTAGTACTTTCATGTGTACTATTTCATTTAAGACAGATAAATATTTACTGTTTAAGGACATACAACTGAAATTCATAGATACGAGAATATGTATTTTTCTGTATTTACTCACTACAACACTGGGCATGGTATAAATATTCATAAGTCCAACCTAATTGGTTGTATCAAGTTTAAAATCTACTACTTGAAAAAAGTATTATGATTAATTGTCTTTCATTCATTCTTCCATCTTTCACCATAAAATTCACTTAATATAAGATGCCAGCAATAGAAGCAAAACATTGTTAGTTAGGCAAATGATGCTTCTGGTGATTTTAAGATGTACCTTTATCTTTTCACTCTATAACTTGAACACTTGACTCCTCTAGCAATTTTTGCTGTGCTATTGATATAGCAAATAAGTTGTTTAAAGATCTCAAAAAAAAAAAAAAAAAATAAGGGCACAGCAGTAGCATGAAGTATTAGTAGTGGCAAAAAATCTTTCCATTTGCTGTACTTATTAACTGACTTTGCTTTAAAACCCCCCCAAATTAAATTATGTTACGGGAAACAGTTCCACAGTACAACTAATTTTCTGTGAGCGTGTTCTTCAGTTTCCTGCGTTTTAGAGGCTTAACGGTATTTAAGCCCGGTGGCTCAACTCATGGAAATGAGGCAAACACATAATATCATGCTGAATCATAGTTATTATTCTCTAAGATCCTCAAATATAATGCAAATCCAAAACATAACACTGAATCTAGATTTAAGGTGACTTAGGCCTGTTAGGTTAGAGTTCAAGGAACGTAGCTTCAGCATGAATTCGCTTTATGAGATTCTGAAGAGAATTTCCATTTGTGTAATAGCGATAAAGCACAGGCTGGCATATTATAAACAATAAAGCCACTGACCATGGGACTGGAGCACAGGCTTCTGTGGAGTATAATTGACATAATTATATTTGAACCAATTTGACTGAATTTATTACAGCCGTCATATTCCCTGAAATGTTATACTCAATCTTTCAAATAATTGTTACACACATAATATTTTTAGTTCCTATTTCATGTGCACTGCATTTATTTATTTATTTTTTCAAAATATGAAAGACCTTCTCTTCCACTTTTGCTTTTAATCTGGTGGGGGAAGAGGCTGGCCCACATTTGAACTCTGCATAACCCCCTTTCTCCACATTTCCTTGAGGTGCTACTAACATGTTGGAGGCTTGGGCCCAAGCTTTATCTCACTTGTTAAAATATTTGCTAGTCTGTCGCAAAAGTACAGCTAATAGTACCATGCAAGTTTCATTAAATTTGAGATCTAAACCCATTTCTGTCTCAGTAAGTGGTGATTGCTTTTTTATTTGATATAAAAATCTTATATATTTAAAGGGCACCTGACCATGGAAAGAACACTATTCTAAGAATTTTAAAGAGTGGGAACAAATATTTCATTTTTATATGAGACAAAAGTATATATACCTTTAATTTGCAAAACCCAGATGACCTGATAGCAAGCAGATTCTAAATGATTTCAAGATATGCTCTTGAATACAAATAGCTTGCATACAAATAGCTTTCATATTATCAGAAAACCCTTCCTTGTGATATTGGTACATTTTAAAACACTATATATCTGCAGGAGCAGTGGTGATTTTTAATTGCTATGATTATAAAACATTTTCTCCCACTACAGCTTCTGACCTTTCAGCACTTAATCATAAGGGGATAGTGAAGAACTTGACCTCAACACATTTAATGTTAAGACTTTTGGGTGCCGATCAAATGTGGACACAGAACTACCTCTTCAGTCATTTTCTCAGCTGTTTTATACCTTAAGTCTCAGTGATGGAATTATTTTTGCCTAAAAACCTGGGTACAGGAAAGAGAAACATACAGCTAAGCTGAAGTAATCATATCTCCTGGTATTTTGATCCAAAGTTTTGTAACCATTAAATTTCTATCCAAGAAATGTATTGATGTCTTATTTCACATGTGAAAACAAAAACTGAGGACCCATCAATGTCTGTCATTTCATATTTAAAAAAAAGACTTTAATAGATTTTATGTACTTAGCACTTCAGAAATGACATATACTTTATACAGTTTACTTCATATTATTTATTCAAAGGTCCCTAGACATGAATAGTTCTACTGAACTTTTCTAAAATTTCTACTAAATTTTCTAAAAATTCTACTGAATTTTTAAACTGAGGAAATGGATGCTTAAGATATTTTAATTTTCTCAATTCAAAGAGCTAATAACAAATGACTGAGAAGGATCTGGAACCCAGATAGTCTAAAAAGCTCATGTTCTTTATGGAAAAAAAAACCAAACAGGCTATTTAGAATATTATCTTTATTTCAGTTTGAAACAGATTATGTTGAAGTCATTTAATAATTAATGAAGAACTCAGACAACAAAGAAATGAAATACCTTTGAACAACTGTTTTGGAAAATTACTACTATTTTCATTATTTAGGTGATGTAAATTTTTACAAATATATTTCCAAGTATTTTTTATAGGTCATTGAGAATATCAGTTCTAAGTGTAATAATAATAATGCATTTTTTACTATGTTATGAGATATACTTTTACAGTATTTTTGAGATGTTTATATAATTTAAATTTTATGAAAGCATGAATAAATTGATTTAACATTTATTAAGACCAAAGGAATAATGCTGGGAGAAGGCAATGGAACCCTACTCCAGTACTCTTGCCTGGAAAATCCCATGGATGGAGGAGCCTGGTAGGCTCCTCCTGGTAGTCCATGGGGTTGCTAAGAGTAGGACACGACTGAGCGACTTCACTTTCCCTTTTCACCTTCATGCATTGGAGAAGGAAATGGCAACCCACTCCAGTGTTCTTGCCTGGAGAATCCCAGGGACGGGGGAGCCTGGTGGGCCACCGTCTCTGGGGTCACACAGAGTCGGACACGACTTAGCAGCAGCAGCAGCAAGGAATGATGCTAAAGGTGAAACTCCAGTACTTTGGCCACCTCATGCGAAGAATTGACTGAATGGAAAAGACTCTGATGCTGGGAGGGATTGGGGGCAGGAGGAGAAGGGGACGACAGAGGATGAGATGGCTGGATGGCATCACTGACTCGATGGACGTGAGTCTGGGGGAACTCCCGCAGTTGGTGATGGACAGGGAGGCCTGGCGTGCTGTGATTCATGGGGTTGCAAAGAGTCGGACATGACTGAGCGACTGAACTGAACTGAACTGAACTGAACAAATGATTTATCTCTAGGAATTATGTGTATGCCATTCTCTGAAATTAAATTTTGAAATATTTATATCTAATAAGATCTTTCACATGCTCAACTTAGAGAATTTATATATCATAAACTCAATTAGTTGTGGCAATAGGAATGCTGAAATACAATGGTACTAAAATATTCCACAGCATTTTCTTACCAGTGACTAGATCTTACGTCACGTCATTGAGATCCTGATTTTGAGGCAACCATACCTGATTTCCTTTTGTAGCCACAACATAAGCTTAAGCGTCTCTTCATATTCTCTAAATACATTTTAGCAATTTGAATTTAAGAAATTAGATTTTCAGTCATGCATGTAGCTTCCTAACTATGGCTTTTGTGAGTCATTGTAAAAGCAGTGGCTGTTAGCTTAGTTATGTTACATAAAAGAACATTTGCAAGCATTTATTTACAGTAACTTCATTGTGTTTTAACGAATCCAATTAGCATAATAGCTCAGGCCGCTCTTTCCCCATCCCTTATGATGTTTAGAGTTTGCTTAATTATCATCATCCATTCTAGTGTTTTACCTTAGGTCTACAGAAGAGATTATACACAAAATTAAACATATTAACAAAATCAACACCTGCAGCAGTGGACAAATACGATCACAAGTAGTCTTAATATCACTATAACCTAGAATTTTAGAAAGCTCCATATACCAGCTAAGTATGGTTCTTTCCATGATGGTATACTGGAAAGAACCATAGAATCAATGGGACAGGGGGCTAAATTGAATTTCATAGAACTCAAATAAACATAAAATCAGATCTGGTTGCCAGGAAAGGGGCCACCAATAATAATTATTGCACCAAGGAAGTGTAGGCATCTCATGCTCTATCCAACCCCTGCTGTGGTCTAAGGCACTGGTCCAGCGGTCATATCAGAGAGGAGGGACTCGGACACCTACGCACAGAGTCAACCCCTGCCTCCCACCACCTCTGTTCTAGTCCATACTTCCTTATCTTTAGCCTTCATTACACCCGCTTCCTCCTTGTCGATCTCACAGTCACCAGGGTAACCTAGCTTTTATCCACAATCTTCAGCTCCATCGTTTTGGACCCCGAATCTACAGAAGTCACTGGACAAATAATAAATTTAAAGTGCTTGGTGAATGTACAAAATCCTTTAAAATTTTTGAAATTTGAGGGAAATGTCTATAAGGAAGCGGATAAATATTCCACCTAGTAATTTATCTAACACATAAAGAAATCTACTAGGATCTGAGTCTTCATCCAGCTCCCCAGGTTGGGAGACACTTGAAGAGATCATGGATGATTTGAAAAGCCTTTAAGCAAGAAAGTCTTTTCAAAAGATGACACAAATGTAAGACAACATAAAGAGAAATATTAATAAATGTACCTTCTTGATAAATTGAACCACATCAAAAAAGGCATGGCAAAAATACCAGAGCATATTTTATACATGTATTTTTTATATTCTTTTCCATTGGTGGCTCAGATGGTTAAGAATCTGCCTGGAATGAAGGCGACCTGGGTTCTATCCCTGGGTCAGGATGATTCCCTGGAAAAGGGCATGGCACCCCACTTCAGTGTTTTTGCCTGGAAAATTCCATGGACAGAGAAGCCTGGTAGGCTACATGGGAGTGCAAAGAGTTGGACACGACTGAGTGACTAACACACATTATGATTTGTCACAGAATATTGAATATAGTTCTCCAGGCTACTATAGTCCTCCTCCAACAGGAGGACCTTGTTGCTTATTCATTCTGTATATACCAGTTTGCATCTGCCAATCTCAAACTTCCAGTCCATTCCTCCCTTCCCCTCCTCCAACTTGGCAACAACAACTCTGTTTATATGTAGAACTTAATCATTTTGCTGTAGAGCAGAAATTAACAAATGTTGTAAGTCAACTGTACTTACAAAAGAAAAAGGAACTTGCTATTACCCGCTAAAATCAAGAGATGATAGGATTGTATTTGATTCTCTATGATTTAAAAAAAAAAAAAGATCTGAACTGGAAATTGGCTACACAACCACAAAACAAACCATTTCATACAGATGAGTAATGATTATATTTTTGTCCAGTTAGACAGGAAACTTTTCCCCCTTTTATTCTCATAAATCAGAGAATATGAATTCTGATATCATTAAACCTCAATTAGCAAGATGGAAAGAAGGTCAGAGACTTAATTTGGATAATGAAAGTTTCAGATAAGATGCAAAGTTCTTAATGTACATGGTGCATGTAGAGAAACATGGCCTAATTCAGAGAGTGGAGCTTTTCAGATAAGAGGTTCACATAATTAACTTTTCTGGGAGTTGAATACAAATGCGGAGGAAAACGCATTAAGGAAAGTAGTTAAGGATAGATTAGCAAAATACGTAGATCAGTTAAAGATAGAGAGAGGCTCAACCAGATATATGGCAGCGTATTTCTTTTAATGAACACACGTTGCATTTTCTTTACCTACTTACATTTTGTTTGAAAAAGAAAGCCCACATGCTATTATCATGCAGGGGATTTCTCCCAGGCAGGGCTTTTAAGAAACGTACGTTATTCAGTATCAAAGTAGGGTTTACAGTGGATACTGAGGCATGGCCTTGCTCTTTGATCCTCATGGACCTAGTAAGGTTATTCTTGGTCTTCCAAACCCTTTGCAATATTCTGTATAGTATTTAACACAGTATTTGTGTCTACTTGTTGCCAAAATTAGCTTCTCAGTGTGGTCTATTCAGATAAAAAACACATTGATGGAAAATTAAAAAAAAAATGAGTATTTGAGTCAGCCTTTTCTTTATTAATTTTAATCATATTATCACCTTCCAAATAAACTTTCAAGGTTTTATAAATGTCTTGTGTTTATTGAAGAGAAAAATAGTCTAATAATGAGAAAATAAGAATAGCCTATGAATTCTCTGAATTGAGCTTTAAATACCAATTTATTTTACTAGCAAAACAGTCAGATCTATGTTATATTTAGAAATATATGAGAATGAAATTATTCAGAGAATTCCCTGGTGGCTCAGACAGTAAAGAATTTGCTTGTAAAGCAGCAGATTCAGGTTCGATCCCTGGGCAAGGAAGATCCCCTGGAGAAGGGAATGGCAAACCACTCCAGTATTCTTACGTGGAGAATTCCACAGACAGAGGAGCTTGGTGGGCTACAGTCCATGGGGTTGCATAGAGTCAGACACGACTGCACAACTAATCCACACACTTAAATTGATTAAATAATATAGTCACAATAGATATATTATGTAAAATATTTAGTATAGTGTCAAGAAAAGCTTTTCATTACATGAAAACAACTTTTTCATTACATGAATATGAATATGTACATCTGTATTATCTTGTATTTTAAATGAACTTTATTGCAACCTTATCTATCTAACTATATTTGTAATATTATGTGACCTTTCCTTTTAGGTTTGAGATTTTGCTAATATGCACTGTCTTGGGGATGGAAAGAAAAGATTAATTCTGAGACAATATCAATTTTACAAGCTATGTTTACCTGTGTGTCATCAGAAAATTATCCAGTTAACTCAAAATAAAGTCTTGACTTCAAGTTTAAAACCACAGACAAAAATAAAATAAAAACACAGACTGGGGAACTTGTTTTCCTTCTTTCGTCCAGTAAAATTGTAATGTTATTGTTGTTTAGTTGCTCAGTCGTGTCCGACTCTTTACAACCCCACGGACTGTAGCTCACCAGGTTGCTCTGTCCATGGGATTTCCCAGACAAGAATACTAGAATGAGTTGCCATTTCCAACTCCAGGGGATTTTCTTAACCCAGGGATTGAACCCGTGGTAAACCATTTTTCTTGTGATAAAAAACAAAATCTCTTCCTAGTTTTCATCCTTACTGCCTTTTCTCTCAGGGTTTGTTCCATACCACGAGATCATAAGACAGGAACTCATGTGTGCAACAGAAAGTCTAAGAGAAAGCCTAAGAGGAAGAATGGAACATTGAATGCATCCAAGCAAGATTGTGATCTCTCATGCAGTCTAGAGTCAACCTGATCCCACGGGGAGCTCTGTAGTAAGATGTGCTCTCCTGTTGGGGCAAGGGATGGAAGGCTTGTTAATGTCACTGTATTGGGAACCTGTGCGTATTCATCGTTTAATATAATGGGTTCTGAGTTTTACATTAGGAAGGTTGAGTTTTTCTCTTTTCTTAGCAATCAAATGATGCCTAATAAGTTAAATGTCTTAATAAAGTTGAAAATACATTTCATGTGTCCGATGTCAAAATGACATTGCCTTCTCCAACCACTACAAAGTAAATGCTAAAAACATAACTACCAAATGAGTTATTCAGAGAAATGGAAAATCAAGGATAGCTACAAATAAGATTGCAGAGAGATGATAGAATTTTATTTGAAACTTGAAGTAAGGTAATCATTTTGATAAGGTGAGTGGTTGAGAAGACCCACAGAGGTAGTGGAAACACCAGCTGGAGTGTTGGAGAGATTTAGTGATAAACAATCAACTGAAAATAGCAGTATCTTTCAATGGCTTTTTAAGAAATGTCAAAACAGCTTGAGATAAATTAGTTTTAGCACTTAAAAAAATCAATAGTCATTATTTGAAAAGAGCTCCTAAAAGAAGCAAATAAAAAGGAACATATTTTGACAGAAGATGTAAATAAGGAAACCATAGATGAAAAAAACATAGATTGTCAATAAACTTGTGAAAATATACTCCATTTCATGGCTAATCAAGATAATCCAAATTAAAAGAAGAAGACACTATTTCTCTTCTAGAGAAAGAGTTGACAAGTAGAATTCTTGTGTAATTATGGGCAATAAGAAATTCTCCTAATATCAGTGAAAATATATACTGCTAAATTTTTGCAAGATAAATTGATAGCATCTATTCATGTTTTAACTGCACACAGGTATGAGTCAGTAATCCAACTTCTAAGCATCTCTCCTGAATAAAAATATATGTGTATACATATATACATTACATCTGTTGCATTTATTTCTCTATTTCCCTCCATATATGTATCTATTTCTCTCTCCTAAGATCCCCTATTGGAGAAGGCGATGGCACCCCACTCCAGTACTCTTGCCTGGAAAATCCCATGGACGGAGGAGCCTGGTGGGCTGCAGTCCATGGGGTTGCTAAGAGTCGGACACGACTGAGCGACTTCACTTTCACTTTTCACTTTCATGCATTGGAGAAGGAAATGGCAACCCACTCCAGCGTTCTTGCCTGGAGAATCCCAGGGATGGGGGAGCCTGGTGGGCTGCCGTCTATGGGGTCGCACAGAATCGGACACGACTGAAGTGACTTAGCAATAGCAGCAGCAGCAAGATCCCCTGTGCTACACAGTGCAGTCTTGTTGTTTATTGATTTCATATGTAATAGTTTGTATCTCTTAATCCCATAACCCTAACATGCTCCTCTCCCCATCCCTCTCCCTACTGGTAACCACTAGTTTTGTTTCCTATATTTATGAGTCTGTTTATGTTTTTTTAAATTTTTTTTTATTTTTTAACTTTACAATATTGTATTGGTTTTGCCATATATGTTTATGTTTTACTATATACTTGTGTTTGTTTTATGTTTTAGATTCCACATGTAAGTGTCTCTCTCTGACATTTCATAAGCATAATATTCTGTAGATTCATCCACATTGTTGCAAATGGCAGAATTTCATTCTTTTTTAAGGGTGAGTACTATTCTGTGTCTTCTATACCCGTTCATCTGTTGATGGGCACTTGGGTTGCTTTCATAGCTTAGCTATTGCAAATAATGTTACTATGAGCATTGGGGTATATGTACAATTCTGAATTACTGTGTCCATTTTTTTTTCCAGATGTATACTCAGGAATGGAACTGCTTGGGTCATATGATATTTCTATTTTTAGGGGCCTCTATACTGTTCTATGAATATATGTTCTATGGGATTCTGTGTGTGGCTCAGCTGCTAAAGAATCCGTCTGCAATGCAGGAGACCTGGGTTCGATTCCTGGGTTGGGAAGATCCCCTGGAGAAGGGAAAGGCTCCAGTTCTGGCCTGGAGAATCCCATGGACTGTCACAAAGAGTTGGACACGACTGAGTGACTTTCACTTTCACATACTGTTCTATAGTGGCTACACTAATTTGCACTCCCACCAGCATCGTATAAAAGTTCCCTTTTGCCACACTCTCTCCAATATTTGTTATTTGCAGACTTTTTGACAGCAGTCATTCTTACAGCTGTGAAGTAATATCTTCTTGTTTTGATTTGCATTTATCTGACACTTAGCAATGGAGAAGGCAATGGCACCCCACTCCGGTACTCTTGCCTGGAAAATCCTATGGACGAAGAAGCCTGGTAGGCTGAAGTCCATGGGGTCGCTAAGAGTCAGACGTGGCTGAGCGACTTCACTTTCACTTTTCACTTTCATGCATTGGAGAAGGAAATGGCAACCCACTCCAGTGTTCTTGCCTGGAGAATCCCAGGGATGGGGGAGCCTGGTGGGCTGCCGTCCATGGGGTCACACACAGTCGGACACGACTGAAGTGACTTAGCAGCAGCAGCAACATTTAGCAATGTTGAGCATCTTTTCCTATAGATTGTCTTTTCATTTTGTCAATGGTTTCCTTTGCTGTGCAAATGCTTTTAAGTTTAATTAGGTCCTATTTGCTTATTTTGCTTTTTTATAGTTTTTGTCTCAGGAGATATATCAAAAAACGTATTGTTACAATTTATGTCAAAGAGTATTCTGCCTAAGGCCATGTTCTAGTTTTATGGTTTCATATCTTACCTTTAGATCTTCTAGTATATGATATAAGGAAATATTCTAATCTCACTGCTTGACTTGTAACTGTCCAGTTTTGCCTGTACCACTTATTGAAGAGACTGTCTCTTCTCCAGGGCTTGCCAGATGGCACTAGTTGTAAAGAACCCACTTACCAAGGCAGGTAGATGTAAGAAGCATGGGTTTGATCCCCAGGTCGGGAAGATCCCTGGAGGAGAGTACAGCAACCCACTCCAGTATTCTTGCCTGGAGAGTCCCATGGACGGAGAAGCCTGGTGAGCTACATTCCATGGGGTTATAGAGTCAGACGTGACTGAAGTGGCTTAGCAAACATGCATGCCTTTTCTCCATTGAATATTCTTGCCCACTTTGTTGTAGATTAATTGATCATAGGTGGGTGGGTTTATTGTTGGGTGCTCTATTCTGACCCACTGATCTATATATCTATTTTTGTGCACACACCATGCTGTTTTGATTATTGTGGCAGGTGATTCCTCCAGCTTTGTCCTTTTGTCTCAACATTACTTTGGTAATTCTGGCTCTTTTGTGGTTCCATGTGAATGTTAGTATTATTTGTTCTAGTTTTGTGGAAAATGTTCTGAGTATTTTTATAGACATTGTATTAAATCTGTAGATTTCTTTGAGTATTGTGTCCATTTAAATAATATTAATTCTTCCAAGATCTCTTCCAAGACCATGAGATCATTTTCAGTTCCTTCCATCAATATTTTATAGAACAGAATATAGGTCTTTAACTGCCTTGGTTAAGTTTATTCCAAGGTATTTTATTCTTTTTGCTGTGATTTTAACTGAGATTTTTTTTCTCTCTCTCTCTGATTGTTCATTATAAGTGTATGATAAAGCAACAGATTTTTGTATGTTAACCTTGTATCCATCCTGCAACTTTTCTGAATTCATTTATTAGTTCTAAGAGTTTTCTGGGTAGAGACCTTAGTGTTTTCTATGTAAAGTACTATGTTGTCTGAAAACTGTGACAGTATAAATTCTTCCCTTACAATTTGGATGTTGTCTTGATGTTTATTTCTTCCTCTTTTCTGATTTTTGTGTCCGGGACTTCCAACACTATGTTCAATAGAAATGGCAAGAGAGTGTATCCTTGTCTTGTTCCTGAATTTTGAGGAAGGCTTTTAGCTTTTTACCACTGAATATGAAGTTAGTTGTGAGTTTATCATAAGTGACCTTTAATATGTTGAGATAAGTTCCCTCTACATCCACTTTGATGAGGATTTTTATCATGAATGGATGTTTAGTCAAATACTTTTTCTGTGTTTATTGAGATGATCATGTGAATTTTATCCTTACTCTTGTTAACATGGTATATCACACTATTGATTTGCAAATGTCAAATCATCCTTGTGCCCTTGGAATAAATCCATGTGTTAGTTTTAATCAGTTCTGAAAGGGTGAATGTGGAGATGAAAGCCAATAAGTTGATAACTGCACATTATGTGAGATAACAAATTCTTTTTTTTTCTTAAAACATTAATTTCTAATATTCCTATTTCCCTCATCTGAAATCATACAATTTAATATAGAAATTGCTTGAGTATTGTGATATATTGTGTCCTTCAAATATAATAGATACCGAACCTTGTAAAACTGTTAGCTGAATGCTTGGTTTAAAAGGGGGAAAAAAAATTTACGTATTTTGACTACATGTTTTTGTTTAATTTATATTTTGGCAAAAAATTAAAGAATTATTCTATTATTTTAAAACTGTATTCAAAGCACCAATTACAAATATTATCAAGTGATTTATTTTCAGGGAACAGTATTTAGGAAAAATTAATAATTTCAGTGTCATAAAATATCACAGAACTCTAGTTTCAGTTGCTATAGTCACATGCAGACATAAATTGTAATTGTATCACCATTATCTATGTATCATTGTATTCTTGTAGGACATTTGCTTTCTGTCTACTTTGCTATTTTTATTGTATACTTTTGTCACAAGACAAACTGGAACAGTAAATTAAATCCTGGATAATATGATATCAAAATCAAAGTTTTGAAATAATGAATACTTCTTTTAAAAGATAAGGAATTTGACCTAAAGATACAATTATCAAAGTTTTCATAGCATGCTGATTGGTTTTGTGGTCACCTCCACCCAGCAGAAATATGTTGGCTTTCTCTTACATTGTATTATCACAGATATAGAACAAAAGTTGATAAAGCAGATTCTAAAATTTTATAGTGGTAGGATCTCAAGCTAAGAACTCATGTATCTTATATTATAAACAGAAACAATGACATTTCCTCAGAGGAAAAGAGGGTGTAATGTTTCACTTAGATGATCATGATAGAAATAATTGCAATGACATTACAACAATCGAAGCACGGGAGAGATAGTCCTTTGGATATATCAAATTGTAAAACTGCTATTCACATTTGGTGAAGAAAATGTAGTATCAGAATCAAGGCTGAACTTAGGAATAATATTAATAATGTTACTCTGTGCATTTAGGAAACATAATAGATTTTATGTTCATCACTTCATGTTGTAAGGAAATATTTTCTTTGAATTCCAGCATACGTGTCAAATAAAATATGACTTCTATCAGTGAAAAATGAATATATGATTTAAAGAAGACATGGAATTGTAGTCCCAGTTACAGATTTACATGAAGATTTCTAATGACAAAAAAAAAATGAGGCATATAAAATTATAATATATAGCTTATTTTTGAGCTCTGGGTATCCAATACTCCTAGTGTTTGTACAGTTCAATTCAGTTGCTCAGTTGTGTCCGACTCTTTGCTACCACATGGAGTGCAGCATGCCAGGCCTTCCTGTCTATTACAACTCCTGGAGTTTACTCAAACTCATGTCTATTGAGTCAGTAATGCCATCGATGGACGTGAGTCTCAGTGAACTTCGGGAGTTGGTGATGGACAGGGAGGCCTGGCCTGCTGCAATTCATGGGGTCGCAGAGAGTCGGACATGACTGAGCGACTGATCTGATCTGATCTGATCTGAATGCCATCCAACCATCTCATCCTCTGTCGTCCCCTTCTCCTCCTGCCTTCAGTCTTTCCCAGCATCAGGGTCTTTTCCAATGAGTCAGTTCTTAGCGTCATGTGGCCAAAGTATTGGAGTTTCAGCTTCAGCATCAGTCCTTCCAATGAATATTTAGGACTGATTTCCTTTAGGATGGACTGGCTGGATCTCCTTGCCGTCCAAGGGATTCTCCTAGCATTTGTATTCTTATCCAAAAATAAATTCAAAGTTACAGAACTTTTATTTATTACCAGGAAATTCTTGCATCTTAGCCAATGTTTTCCTAAGAAACAAACCAATAGAGGATATATATACATACATAACTCTTCATGTAAATAAGGTATTTAAACATATTTTAAAATTTGCCTTCTTGCTTATTTTGCTTTTGTTTGATTGTTTATTTGAGACATGATTATCAGTGTTTACTGGTAGTCTTTTATGCTCATTCATTCTTAGATAACTCTCCATAACGAAGTTGCTCACAGGGCTAGAGTTCATTATAAAGAGCCACTCTTAAAAAGTACAGTCTATTTATAATGGTATTGTGAGGCAGGCCTTTTATGCTGTGAGTAAATATTTAAAATATTATAACCAGCCCTTATAAATAATAATATATTTGGATGCAGTTTCTTATTTTCATCTTGGTCTCTACGCTAATTTTTCTTGGCCATTAAAGTCTATTAGTCAGTAAAATCTGATTGTTATCTTTCTGTCATCCTTGGTTCATTGCTGTTACCACTTCCAGCAAATTGTCAGCCACGTCAGCACTGTGCCTGGCTTCCTTTCAGCTCTCACCTTCCTGACTGACACATTTGACAGTTACTTAAGGCTCTTAAAAAAAAAAATAATTAGTTAAGAAAAAAGGCTTCTGACTTATCTGGAGGGATCTGGTCTGGAAACAAAAGCCACGGGGAAGTCATTCTAAATCTCTCGGGAGAAGACTGACAAGTCCTTTGCTAAGTCCACGATACTGTGTCAAGTGTTGTGAGGTGGAGAGTGTCACGTGAGGAGCCCAATGGTAGACAGCCGTAGTTAGAAGCACAGAGAGTGCAAAGAATTAAGAGGTGAAAGACACCGTCACACCATCAAAGACAGACTCAGAATCTGAGCACACAGCTACTAACTGTCGAATATATGCTCTTAATTCCTGTAACTGTAAATGAGTTCACACACTGAATCTATATCTCATAATACTTTCTGTAATTTGTGTGTGCTAGCTATCATGTATGTATATGTATTCTTCATGGATGGGAGTGAGGAATAGCCATGCTGATCCATCCATCCCTGCCTGAGCCTCTAGATGCCTACTGAGGCATGTGACCGAACTATGATTTCTCAGCATGAATATAAGCCCAGGGGAGTGGTGTTTACATATATACATTCTGAATTGAATTACACTATTGGCCAACTGGAAGAAGTAGGAATAGAGCTGCTCTGGGGAAGAAGAATGAGTGTTCCTTGTATATGTTGGGATCAAGGAGGTGGGATGAGGGTGCAAGAACCAAATTAAACTAAACTGAACAAAAATGCAAACCGAAAAAATAAAAATGCACTATGTGAGACTCAGTGACTCAGTACATGGGCATAGTAGACCTTCTCTTGGTTAGCAATAGCCGTTAATAACCATTATTACTTAATATTCACTAAGTATGAGCTTCCCTGTGGCTCAGCTGGTAAAGAATCTGCCTGCAATGTGGGAGACCTGGGTTCGATGCCTGGGGAAATCCCTTGGAGAACAGAAAGGCTACCCACTCCAGTATTCTGGCCTGGAGAATTCCATGGACTGCATAGTCCATGGGGTTACAAAGAGTTGGACATGACAGCAACTTTCACACATTCACTAAGTATATCTAAAGTTGTTAAAGAGTTGTTAAAGTGTTCATTAAAATAATGAAATTAAATTTAAAAAATAAAATAAAAACCAATGAGTGATTGTGTGAGTATGTGAGGGACAGGAGCACAGAATTTTCCTGAAGGTTGTATAGTGGGTGAGTCAACATTTCTTTCCATGCATGATTCAGAGTACCTTAGGCCTCCAAAATGTGGAAATAGCAGTAAATCAGAAAATTTCAAAGATCTAGGAATTGTGCTAGAAGCTCAATGCATTATATACAGAATCCATGAAAAGTAATGCCCCTTAGCAGGCAAAGTTCACTTCAGAGGACTGATCCACTAGATGAAAGGTGGTATATTAAGGAGTGTGCTAAAAAAATGGCGTCCTCTATGTCAACTTTCATGGATGTGGAATGACTAACGACCAGTTCTAGAATGTGGCCTACATAGCCTTGGGAGTCTCAAGCCATGGGAAGATAAAAACAAAGGCAATATTTGCCTCTGGGGTTCGAGTTTGCTGCATAGCTATTTGAATGAAATGTTTTCTGTGATAAGAATTTGAGCAATTGTAGAAAAGGGTCTACACTGGTTGGATCTCCTTGCAGTCCAAGGGACTCTCAAGACTCTTCTCCAACACCACAGTTCAAAAGCATCAATTCTTCAGTGCTCAGCTTTCTTCACAGTCCAACTCTCACATCCATACATGACCACTGGAAAAACCATAGCCTTGATTCGATGGACCTTTGTTGGCAAAGTAATGTCTCTGCTTTTGAATATGCTATCTGGGTTAGTCATAACTTTACTTCCAAGGAGTAAGCGTCTTTTAATTTCATGGCTGCAGTCACCATCTGCAGTGATTTTGGAGCCCCCCAAAATAAAATCTGACACTGTTTCCAATGTTTCCCCATCTATTCCCCATGAAGTGATGGGACCGGATGCCATGATCTTCATTTTCTGAATGTTGAGTTTTAAGCCAACTTTTTGACTCTCCTCTTTCACTTTCATCAAGAGGCTCTTTAGTTCCTCTTCACTTTCTGCCATAAGGGTGGTGTCATCTGCATATCTGAGGTTATTGATATTTCTCCCGGCAATCTTGATTCCAGCTTGTGCTTCTTCCAGCCCAGTGTTAAAGGATAGGGTAATTACTAACAAATTAAAGATGTCTCTGAGTTGAATAAGAATAGTGGTACTACGAATGAAGAGAGTATATAAATAAGAAGGCTTAGAAAGAGCCTGATGAGTTTATTTTTTTATACACCATTATATTATTAATATATCTAAATTGGTAAATACAGCTGACAATAGAATTGCAATTTTTGTCTTCAGAATTCAAAGTGTCTCATTAAGCTCATTAAGCTCATAATTTTTTTTTACTGTGGTTTCAACCATAAAATGAAAAAAACAATCCTGGAAACAAGCTACTGCTGATTTATACTGAGATGATTATTTTTACTCCCCCCCCGCCGCCCTTTTTTTTTTGGCCATGCCAGACACCATGTGGGATTTTAGTTTCCTGACCAGGGATTGTTCCTGTTCCCTCTAGGCCATAAATATGGAGTCTTAACAACCAGACCAACAGGGTGTCCCATACTGAGATGATTTTAACTAAAACTGTATCCGATGTTAAAAGTACATTGTAGTTCTAGTCGCCTCTGTGCAAAATAATCTATGCAAAGAACTATTGATAATGATATGGATAATTCTGTGTGTGTGTGGTGCTTCCTTCATAGTATTGACTCCTTAGATTATTATCAAATGCTAAAATAAATCCAAAATTTACAAAGATTTCTTAGTTGTTTCTCCTAAAGAGAAAACCATGCCTTTACACATAATTTTTCATTTGCCTATTTCACACTCTTTATCGATATATAATAATTCAAGAGGAAATTTTATGACCCCAAACTTCATACAGTCGGCCTGACTGACTGACACTTTGTTGTGATAACACTTTTTAACTGCAGTATTTCCTCAGTTGTTCAATACCAAACCACTGTGACTCAGTGTGTCACACAGCGTGACACAGACAAGTAAGAACAGACAGGACCAAACAGCACTTGGCATCAATACAGTTAAACACTGATAGCTTCAAGTGGACTTTGACAAGACTCCAAATGTATAATAAAGGTCCTAAAGTATATTTGTTCATCAGCTGCTACAATAGAGAAAGCACTTAGAAAGCTGTGAGAGTTAACTGAGTTCATGTGTTCAATGAGGATATCAGAATCTTGTTGGAATTTGGAGTTGGCAGCCTCTAGGTTCATCCTCTGACTTAAAGGACTCCCATGAAGTGACCTCATAGCACTCACGATCCAGACGAGATAGTGCTGTCTCCTTTGCTTTCTGTAAGGCAGAAGATTCTCAACAACTGTATTCCGATCCTGTCACTGCTTTGGGTGAGGCAGACATGGTTATTCTATCAAGGACTGCACCATTCCTCCTGTGAGTCAGTCTTTTCTTCTTGGTTGAGAATGGTCTACAGCAGAGATGTCAGTCGGAAAAGGATATTAGTATTTACTGTTTACTGAGGTGAATATGGTCTACATTTGCATGAGGCAACCCATTTAAAAAACAAGGAGCGCTGATGATTACAATGTCTGCGTTACATTAAAACTGTTAATTTGTGGCAGTAATACTTTAGGATTTTAATTATAAGCTTGAAAAGCAGATTTGGAAATGCAGTTGGCGCAGCTAACGCTAATTTGTCCTTTAATGTTTATTGAAAGCAATGCATACAATGTAATTACAGTGCATGTCAGATAACCTACTATTTTATTTTTTAAATGTATGATCCCTTAATTTGCTTGATTAAGATGACTTACCATCTGTTAAGATTTCTGTTGTGCCATTTTTGGTGAGTTTTATATCACTTATCAACAATAAGAGATTATCTAAAGCATTTTTTTTTCATTGATGCTATAATCATTTTCCTGATGTTTATCCATTAAACTTCTCACCACGTTGTTCATCATCATTTTCTCTATCCTCATGACATCAAGGGTCATGTAAGGCCCACATTACTAAATACTGCCAATGTTGTGAATTGGATGTGTACTATCGTAACAGACGTGAAATCTATGCCAAGCATGCGGTCCCTGGGTGATTGTTCTCAGTAGAAATTAATACAATTTTTCAAGCAGTCTTACCTCCAAGATAACGATACTGTTACAGCCAAATTTGTTCTGAATTAACCTTCTTCTTTCCGCTCCTTCATTACTGCTTTGTAAGGTTCTAAAAACACTACTGATGCAATGTGTACTCAACTTTATGAGATTGCATTCTTAACGTTCTTGGCTAGAGATTCAATCAAATCTGTGGATATAATTGAGCATTTATGCACTCACTATAAAGTCTAATCAAAACTTTAAAAAATTCATTCATGCCAATTGTATGGAAACTTTTGTTTTAATTTTTAATCGCTAAATTTTATTTATTTATCTATTTATTTATTTATTCCAAGTCCATAATGTTTCCCCTTTATTTCGGCCAAAATGTGAACACATTCTAATGAATTTAAATCAATACATTTTTAAAGAGTGCCCAATGCTTCCATTTAAAAATGTGCCTTCTGATTTTGTTTTTGCTCACAAGGGTTTTTAATTGAAAGTAATTTTCCTTAGCAGTTTTTGGTGTCAAACAAGTTTACATGGTTACTCATCCTATAATCACTCACAAAATTGTCGTTGACACCTATAAAGTATTCGTGTTTTTAATTCTCACTAGATGAGTTTAGTTAATTTGTGTGTGTTTTGACTACATTGGATCAAACTTTAACAAAATTACCAGTCAGAAGGGTCATGTGCAACTGGATATTTAAATACATTATTCAGTGCATGTATTTAATTAATTATTTAAAAGAATAAATTATTTTAAACCCTGTAGTACTTATATGGAGCTGTTTAAACACATATTTGGAGGAAAATTAATTTACAGAAAAGATTAATATAGGTTTTTGATGATTATATCATGGAAATTAAAAAAAAAGTTGAGGTAAAACAAACTTTATTCATTTACAGAAGAGTGCTGTCTTGAGTATGCCAGTGGTTCTCAAACTGTCATTCAATTAGCCCTTTTAAAAAATGTTTTTTTAAAAAAATCCCATGGACAGAGGATCATGGCAGGCTACAGTCCATGGGGTTGCAAGAGTCAGACATGACTTGGTGACTAAATAACAACTATTTGCTATTAAATGCAGTAACATTTTTGTGACTATTTTTGTAAAGCATCATGAGACCTGCTACACAGAAGGGCAATATTTCAGTGATCCTCATATCTGTCTACTACAAGGACTTAAGAATAATCTTTCCATTACTTTGACCAATGTAGAATTAAGAGAAGAATATTTGCAGTAGATATAAGATGTTTCAGTAATTTACTATAAGGAAAAAGCCAGAAGTTTGCCTATTTTAACATAAGAGTACTAAAATTTTATTTTTAATTAAAAATTGTATTTATTAAATATAATTAAGTTTACTAATTTTATTAAATAAAATTAATTTTATTTATTAAATGTTTGCATGAGAACTTAAGTAAGTTTATTAAACACAATAAAGGTTTCTACTTATTCATCATTACATGCACAAAAATACACACATGTGCATAAACACACACTTCTCTTCTTGGGATTATGTAGCCTTTGTGTGAAAATAATCATAGTGAAAGTGAAAGTCGCACAGTCGTGTCCAACGCCTTGTGATTCCATGGAATACAGCCTGTCCCGCTCCTCTGTTCACAGAATTCTCCAGGGAAGAGTGCTGGAGTGGGTTGCCTGAGTATTAAAATAATCATAGTAGTGATCATTTCTTATATATATATATATAAAACACTGTTGCATATCCTATAGAGGAGTCATGGCATTGGGTGATTCATGAATGTTAATTTCTGTGATGATAATCTTTCAAGATAGTTTTCATTAATCTTACTTTATTTGTAGAGGAACTAAGACTTAAAGAGGTCAAGGGACTTGCCTTTATCAAAGTACTTGATTTCATGTTGTCTTCCTTTCAAATTCCACATTTCCCCCATTTCCATATCTCTAATAACTATGCTAAATTCAATCATAATACTGCAGTTTTAAACTAGTTTCATGGCCATGTTTTCTGAGCTTAACTAGCATCCATTTCAATTACTCATGAGAATTTACTAAATAATAAATTATTGTTCATAGAAGCAAAAAGTAAAATTACCCTGAAATACTGCTTTATATTCATAATTAATCTGCATTTCCCAACCTGCCATTGTTGTTCAGTCGTTGAGTATTGTCTGACTCTGAGACCTTATGACTGCAGCAAGACAGGCTCCCCTGTGCTTCACTGTCTCTCAGAGTTTGCTCAATTTTTTTCCATTGAGTCGGTGATGCTATCTAACCATCTCATCTTTTGCTGCCCTCTTCTCCTTTAGCTTTCAATCTTTCCCCCAAGGCAAAGGTAAATATATATATATATATATATATATATATATATATATATATATATATATATATAAATGGAAAATATATTTTTTTAAATCCCAAGGGCAAGATTTTTAAGGAAGGAACAGGAGACTTAGTACTGTTCTTGAAGCACAATTGAGTACACATTGCAAATGCTTCTAAAATATATGTGGTGCTGCTGCTGCTGCTAAGTCGCTTCAGTCGTGTCTGACTCTGTGACCCCAGAGACGGCAGCCAACCAGGCTCCCCCGTCCCTGGGATTCTCCAGGCAAGAACACTGGAGTTGGTTGCCATTTCCTTCTCCAGTGCATGAAAGTGAAAAGTGAAAGTGAAGTCGCTCAGTCGTGTCCGACTCTTCACGACCCCATGGACTGCAGCCTACCAGGCCCCTCCGTCCATGGGATTCTCCAGGCAAGAGTACTGGAGTGGGGTGCCATTGTTTGCTCCATATGTGGCCATACATGTCAAACAGAAATTCAACATTAAGTAAAGGTGATCCCCCGACCCCTCAACTTTCTACTGACACTTCAAAGTTCACTAAAGCATATTAGAATCCCTCTGCTCATATTAGTACAACAAACTATCCCTTGTTAACATATATATTCGTCATGGGAGGACACAATGATAATTAGCACACATTTGCCTTTAAATTCATAAGACTATTGGATGTTCTCTCATGCAAATTATATTTCGAGTTCAGACATTAAATAGAGGCATTTCCCAGGCATAGGTCACCTCCTTGTAAATTATCTCAGGAGGCACTTTAAAGGAAAAAACATGTTTGGCACAGGAAATTGCATAAAATAAGCATTAACAAATTAGCAAGAAATGCATCACTCTGGTCTTATACGCTGAAGCACTTACTGCGGATGGGCCTACAAATCACATTATCCTCAGTTTCCATACCTTCATCAAATGTCATAGCAACAGCTGCCCTAGCAACTCTGAGGATGCCTTAGGCTAAAGGAGACATCTGTTTGTTGACAACCTTAGATCAAATGACAAATGGGAGACAAAGATGTCGGAGCTTGGCAAGGTCAGAAGCCTTACCTATTTGTGAGTTTCAGTGGTAGACATGGGAATTTTTCTTGGTTTGATGGACAAGACAGGAAAATGATGAACATAAAAGCAGTTAATGATAATACTTATTCTTCTCCAATCAAAATTAAATATGGTCTGTAAAGGAAGACTATTCTTTTTTGATGGACAGGGCTTTGCTGACACTATTTTCACTTCATGATGACTTTCCTTGTACTTCAAAAATAATTACAGATGTTTCTTTGAGTCTAGAAACAGTGTAGGACTGGGGACTGCAGATTCCATTCATTTTGAGATTTGAAGAGTCATCTTTTTATTCTAATTTTAAAAGTCTTACTTAAAATATGTTAATTTTTCCAAACTAAGGAGAAACAACATTTTTACCATTTTCAGGTGCTGAATGTGAACACTTTTTAAGTGAGGATAGTAAATGTAAATATCAAGCACTTTCATTTCTTAGTCATTCTTTATTAAATTTTTTAAAGTTCCTTTGAGATTTTGGTGTTTCTACAATATCATCTTGGAGAATATTGTGCTATTTCTTATCATATTGTTTCCTCCGAAAATGGCAGAAACAGATGCTGTGCACAGGAAAAGTTCTCAATGCTCAAAGAAAGATGCCAGAAGCTTTTCCACATGGAGTTTTGATTTAGTTAGGTTTTATCAAGACAGCTTGAGATGCCAGCCTTTAGTGAGAAAGACTTGATGATAAAGAAAGATTACATAGAGTACTTGTAAAGATGTGTTTTATCTTCGACAATCCCTGTGTTATTTTTGCAATATTTCTTGGCTATTTCATGCTTCTTTTAAACATGCTTCTATGTTCCTTTATTGTTTTTTTGTTTGCTTGCTTTTTTAGTCTCATGTAATCAATTTCATTTAATGATTTATTGCTACCATTAGTAATTGATTAATTTTGACATCTAAGTAGAGGTTTGATGAGTTAATTTTGTGCGAGAAACTTGTTAATTAGATGCACATGAAAATTTAGTCCTTTTAAGAACACATTTTACTCTTTTAATTATCAATATTTATTTGTCTGACTCATAAAATGACTAATATGGGGGGAAAGTTATCAAAGTAACTTAAAATTTTTTTTTATTTATCTATTTATTTTTGGCTGTCCTGGGTCTTCAATGCTGCCTGGGCTTTTCTCTAGTTGAGGCGAGCGGGTGCCTCTCTGTAGCTGCGGTGCAGGGGTTTCTCACTGTGGTGGCTTCTCTTGTTGCAGAACACGGGCTCTGGGGCACACAGGCTTCCGTAACTGCAGCTTCTTGGCTCTAGGGCGCAGGCTCAGTAGTTGTGGCATGTACTTAGTACTTGTGGCCTGGAGCTTAGTTGCTCCATGGTATGTGGGATCTTCCTGGACTAGGGATCAAACCTGTGTCTCCTGCATTGGCAGGTGGATTCTTTATCATTGAGCCATCAAGGAAGCCCTCAAAATAATGTTATTATTTTTTTTCCTCCAAGTATTTCTTCTTTCCCTGCTGTTCTCCTAGGACCCATTTTGTTTAGATTTTCCTCACTTTTACTTGCTTTACCATTTTAAGATTTGTTTTGCTTTCTATTTTATTCAGTGCATAATAGCCATAATATTATGCAGCCTTATCTTCTCAGTAATAGGTAACGTTAAATTTTGAGGTTTAGTGCAAAATCAATCTGATGTAAAATATTTGATTGATTAAGAATATCAGTTTATATGTTCCCTCAATCAGCATTCATTTAGTTTGCACTAAACTCCAAGTATAATGCTAGAATCTGGGAATAGAAGTAAGAATGGGGAACAGAACTACCCATGATAATTTCAACATCTAATTAAAGAATTAAATATTTGAACAATATTAATATCTCTTTTCAAATGCAATAATAGAGTGAATATAAAATAGTGGTCAAAACAAATTTGCTTTGAATGATTTAGGAAGAATTCATTTGTACCTCCTCCTTTCAAAGACTTCACTTTTTATGATACAATAACTCATTCTCTTTTATTTTATATACTTTGTTCAAGAAATTAATAAGACATTTGAATAGCTCAGCAGTAAATAATCTACTTGCCAATGCAAGAGACAGATTCAGTCCTTGGGTCTGGAAGATCCCCTAGAGAAGGAAATGGCAACCCACTCCAGTGTTCTTCTCTGGGAAATACTATGAATAGAGTAGCTACAGTTTGTGTGGTTGCAAAGAGTTGGACATGGCTTGTCAATGTAACACAAACTCATTCACTTTCACTTTATGCTGCTGCTGCTGCTGCTGCTAAGTCGCTTCAGTCGTGTCCAACTCTGTGCGACCCCTTAGACGGCAGCCCACCAGGCTCCCCCGTCCCTGGGATTCTCCAGGCAAGAACACTGGAGTAGGTTGCCATTGCCTTCTCCAATGCATGAAAGTGAAAAGTGAAAAGTGAAAGTGAAGTCGCTCAGTCGTGTCCGACTCCTAGCGACCCCATGGACTGCAGCCCACCAGGCCCCTCTGTCCATGGGATTTTCCAAGCAAGAGTACTGGAGTGGGGTGCCATTGTTTTCTCCATTCACTTTATATACTTTGTTTAAGAAATTAATAAGACATTTGAAGTTCTGGCTTTAACTAAGTCTTTGTTGCGGTCTTGTTTTGTTCAGTCAGATGCCCTGTCTTTCCTCAATTGTTTTCCCAATGACAGGATTACAGTTATGTAACATTAGGTGCCAAGATCTGCAGATACTCATTCAAATTTCTAAAATGTGAGGCAAAGAGAAAAAGTTACAGAGAAAAAGTCAAGAGGTTTGCTGATTAATTGACAATATAGTAAAATCTTTTCTTCTCTGTTTTGGATGTAAGACTGCTACCAATACTACCTATAATTTACTAGCTTCTTTCAGAAGAATTTTTTTAATTAAATTATAGTATATATATATATATACACATATATTCTTTTTCAGAATTTTTTTCTTTTGTAGGTTACTATAAAATATTGAGCATAGTTCCCTGTGTGTATTTTATATCTAGTGATGTGTATTTGCTAATCCCAAACTCCTGATTTATCCTGCTCCTTCCTGCTTTGGTAGCCATAAGTTTGTTCTCTATGTCTGTGAGCCTATATCTGTTATGTAAATAAGTTTGCTTGTATCTTTTATTTGAGATTCCACATACAAGTGTTATTACATGGTGTTTGTCTTTGCCTGTCTGGCTTACTTCACTTAGTATGATAATCTCTGGATCCATTCATTCTGCTGCAGTGTTATTTCATTCTTTTTCTGGCTGAGTAGTATTCCCTTGTCCATAGGCACCATGTCTTCTTCATCCATTCATCTGTCATTGAACATTTGGCTTGTTTCCATGTCTTGGCTACTAGAAATTTAGAAGAATTTGTATCAATCTATCCTCACCTTCCACCATTCAATGTAGATTTTTTTTCACCCACATCTAAAACTCACTAGTCTGTGTTGTCTGCTTGATATAACAACCAAGATAGGCATCCATGAGAGAACATTTGGGGAAATATTTCATGTCAGTGGTCAAACAGCCCTGTGGGGTTTAAGTAATCCCTGTTTCCAGGTTGCTTTTGCATGATATCTGAGTCTCCAGGCAGGAAGAAGAATGAAGCAGACCTTTGAGTCAAGGTTCTGTCAAGTCATACATGTCTGAAGCCAAGGTGTTTGCTTCAACAGTGGATAGAGTGAGAATTAAGATCAAGAAGACATGAAATGTATATATAAGATGTGGTACAATATTATGGGCTTACTCAAACTCAAAAAGCAAAAGAGGAAAGACACAGAACAGGCAATTCCAGTAAAATAATAAGATGACAGTAAATAATTAGATGGTAGATATAACCCCAAATATGTTACTATTTAGTTTATATGTAAAGGGGCCAAACATTGCAATTTATAGCAAACATTGTCAGATCAGGGGAAAACAAGGTAAAACAGGACAAAAACAAAACAACTATTTTGCTTACAAAAGACAGATATGCAGAATAAGAATGCAGAATGTTTGGAATCATAAAGACAAAAAAATATAGCATACAAACATAAAAATAAAGTGGCATTTCTCTAGGAAAATTAGAAATAATATGGTTTAAAGCAAAAATATTATTACAAATAAAGGGGAAATGTCATGAAGCTGAAGGGGCAATTCAACATGGATAATTTGTATGTATATAATAATACAGCCCCAAGATAGATAAAGCACAAAATAGAATGACTACAAAGAGAATTAGGCGAATGTATATGGGAGTGAGGGGTTTTTAATCACACCTACCTCAGAAACTAATCAGATTGGTAAGATTGTGAGACCATGAAATGACAGTAATAACACATTGAGCATAAATAGATTCAGTTCAGTTCAGTTCAGTCGCTCAGTCATGTCCGACTCTTTGCGACCCCATGAATTGCAGCACGCCAGGCTTCCCTGTCCATCACCAACTCCTGGAGTTCACTCAAACTCATGTCCATCGAGTCAGTGATACCATCCAGCCATCTCATCCTCTGTCATCCCCTTCTCCTCCTGCCCCTAATCCCTCCCAGCATCAGAGTCTTTTCCAATGAGTCAACACTTTGCATGAGGTGGCCAAAGTACTGGAGTTTCAGCTTCAGCATCATTCCTTCCAAAGAAATCCCAGGGTTGATCTCCTTCAGAATGGACTGGTTGGATCTCCTTGCAGTCCAAGGGACTCTCAAGAGTCTTCTCCACCACCACAGTTCAAAAGCATCAATTCTTCGGCGCTCAGCTTTCTTCACAGTCCAACTCTCACATCCATACATGACCACAGGAAAAACCATAGCCTCGACTAGACGGACCTTTGTTGGCAAAGTAATGTCTCTGCTTTTGAATATGCTATCTAGGTTGGTCATAACTTTCCTTCCAAGGAGTAAGCGTCTTTTAATTTCATGGCTGTAATAACCATCTGCAGTGATTTTGGAACCCCCAAAAATAAAGTATGACACTGTTTCCACTGTTTCCATCTATTTCCCATGAAGTGATGGGACCAGATGCCATGATCTTAGTTTTCTGAATGAATAGATTATTTAGTCCCAATCAGAGATGTGAAGTTTTCAAGATTACCTGGGTCATTTGATAAAACTGATTATTTACTGAGCCATCAAGAAAATTTTATGCTAAAGGATAGTGAGAAGTGGTTGGGACTCCCTTCTCTGGCCATTTTTGAGCATGGATAATATTGTAATGTCTTTATGTTTCTGGTTTCAAGTGGGTAGGACATCTTTAAAAACATTTTTGCAATGGTTGTTCTCTTACAAGAAATTTTAATGCTTTGCATTCTCAGTCACTTCAGTTATGTCTGACCCTTCACAACTCCATGGACTGTAGCCTGCTAGATTCCTCTGTCCATGGAATTTTCCAGGCAAGAATACCGGAGTGGGTTGCCATTTCCCTCTTCAGGAGATCAAACCTGTGTCTCTGTGTCTTCTGCACTGGCAGGTGGGTTATTTACCACTGGGGCCACCCAGTTAAGCCCTTTGATCTTTTTTCTGTTTAAAATAGAATATCTGTTAGCAAACATTAATCATCATCAAATGAGAAATATTAAAATAATTTTATTAAAGTCTATACATACACATAGAAAGATCTCTCCAAATAAAAACGTCTTCACTTGAAGCAAGCTTCACATGCTTTAAAGCAGCAATGTTAGCTTGTAATTAAATGCCATTTCTATCTTGTTGTTTCCTTATGAGAGATTTTTATCTTTCCACTATTATAGACGTGGAAATTTTTGTTTTTCATAATCATGGGAAAATAAATATAATTAATAATATATACACATAAAATGGAAGCTACCAATACAGTCTATGTTAAGAACAAGTAAATGTAAGCTAAAGATTAAATGCTATTATGACAATATGGTTGAAACATTCAAAGAAATAACTATGTTTAAATCATCAGCAAACATGTTCAGAGTAAGGATTGTGTGAGCCAATAAGGTGCCTGACACATTTCAACTTTTCCTCCCCTAGGAAATAAAATGAAATGAAATAAAATAATAAAATAAATCTATATGGGCTTGAAAATTGCAATGTAAATCACTGGCACTCCTCAAATGCTAGATTTTGAAAAATCACTTTCTGATTTCTAGATTAATTTCTGCTAATTTCAGTGCCTATAAAGCTCGATTGAAAATAATTAACCTAGTCATATATTTTAGTTTTTACATAGAAATATTTTATTTTACATACAAACAAGATAAGGAGACTGTTCATTTGTGCCTATCCTCAGTTTCCTGCTTAGCAAAGTAAAATGAATGCAAAAGCATTGCAGTTCTTTTCCTGTGGCTGATGTTTACCAAGTACAATGTCAAAAAGCAGCCTCACACCTTCCTGAACACATAGACACACACACACACACACACACACACTCATTCACATAACTAAGAGAGAACAGTAAGATGAAAAGAGAAAATGTTCTTAGATAAGTAAGTCTTAAGTGTTTTTAAATAGGATACAAAAAACATTTTGAAAATAAAGAATGACCTTTGCAAAATAACTATAGCACAGTTTTTTTAAAGGAAAATGACTAGAAATTAAGGTTGAAGTAACGATACAGAGAGTGTAATAAAAAGACCAAAAAGATGAAATGAGAAAGAAATGATTAAATTTTAAAGAATCATTCCACTAGACCCCAAATCTCAAATTGGAGCTTCACGAAAAGGATAGAGAAAATTGAGGTGAAGAAATTATCGAAGCAATAAGCCCAGGAAATTTCTCCAAATTGAAGGACATAAATTGTCTGACAACTAGGGTCACCTCGTTCCCAGACAATTAATGAAAATAGATCTATAACAAGACCATTATTCCCAACTTCAGTTCAATGGAACAAAGATAATGCCTACAGGCTTCAGGAGAAAATATTAACATAACAGAGTATCAATGACTCAAGATCAAAATTTGAAACTAGATAGGAAATAATATATTTAAAAGAAAGAGTCTTACAGAAGAAAAGGAATTCTCAACACTGATTCAATAGTAGTCAATTAAGCATGAGTCTACAAAAAATAGTTTCATACATGACTTTCCTCAAATTTCCATCTGTTTTCTCAAGATGGCGTCCATCCAAAAAAAAAAAAAGAAGGAGAAAACAAAGGATGAGGAAGATATGAGATTTCTTGAGCAGAGAATTTTATAAAGAAGAAAAAATGCCCACGTGTCTGAAATTATTCAAAGGTGGTGAGTGCTAGGAGTTAATTTAATGGAACACAAATAAAAGTGAAATACATACAATTATGAGACTATTATGAACTCCAGGGAAAACAATGGGGTGGAAGAGACATGTGCTCTTAGCTCTGTCTTGCCTCAGATGCTGCAGAGCGAGTCTCTATGTAAACACGACGTAGGGCCCAGCCAAAGTGAGGAGAACCGGTGTGGATGCGGGAGAAGAAAAAGAGGGCTAATCGTGTCACAAATGGGACAGAGCCAAATTCTCACCCTCCACAATTTGAAAACCTTAGGTCATGCCCAAAACTGGAAAACCAAGGAACGGTACACAAATGCTATTGAGTTATGGAGTTAAATGCCTGACACAGATGAGACGATTCTTCATAGAGATTACGTCTGTGGGTGGGTACCCGTGAGAGAAGAGTGGGTACATGTAAAATGATTTGACTCTTAGAGCTCTGTGCCTATGTGTCTACTTAAAACAACAAATCGTGACAAATAATTGAAGAAAAAATAAGGGAAGGTAATAGCATATGAAAAGAAAATTTAGTAAAATAATTGAGTACATAAAAATATACAAAATATTGTTTCTTTTACCTGATAGCAGAGACTAATGGAAGGACATGAGGATAAAAATAATCCCAACAACACCAAAAATTAAAATAAACAGTTAGATATTTAGAAATATTGTTAAAGAAAGATGTGGATATATTAAAAATACTTCCTCAAATCTACTATAAAAATACTATGTGGATATATTAAAAATACTTCCTCAAATCTACCATAAAAATACTATAAACATAGTTTGGAAATATGAAAAAAAATTACAAATCTGAAGTGCTATGCCAAATAGTACTCTGATTACCATAGGACTCTTATCTTTCAATGCTGCATGGAAATCATACATAACCACACAAATGCAAGAAAGTGGAAATGTGTCGATAGTTATAACAATGGCCATCTGTAACTGGAAAAGTAATAGATACTCCTTGTTCCATTAACAGTATTTCGTATTTTATCACCTCTGCTTTATTTTTATCTATGGTACTAAAACCATGTGAAAATTAAAGTGATTTTATTATAATGTTCTTAGATCTGCTTTTCCATTGTGTTGATGTCCATTATACGATTAGAAGTCAACTCTAAAATAGTTTATACTTCTCTTTCTTAATCTAAACAAGCCCAAATTCTAGTACAAAAGAGGCATCTTGATTTAATGAAAAAGCAAAAGTATATCTTCAATGCATGCTTGTAGGAAAGAGTGCTGTTTTACCTAAAAAGATAATTTAAGGTACACTTGATATCAAAATGCCATTACATTTGCTTGACTCACTGTTTTTTATTGATTGAAAAATCTTTTTTACTTTTTTCTTTGGCTCCATAACAAGGATTGTATGTGATTATTCATTATGTTTACAGTCAAAGGCCATAAAAATTATGACATTCCTTTGAGTGAGGTGGAAGAATAAGCTGTTTACTGGTTTGTTGCTTCTTATCTCTGTATTCATTTCTTAATGTGCAGATAGCTTGATCCATTTGAAATTACCTTCCCTAGATGTCATTTCTATCACCTAGCATAACGTAGCCATCACAAAATGTCATTTCAGATGATAAAGTTATGAGGAGGTTAGCAAAATAAATATACATACACTTATGAAGCACATAAATAATGGATTTTCAAATGCATATTTGGACACTAGCAGTAGAATCTTTAAATATCTTTATTTGTAGCCTCTTTCATTGCGTCCTAGAAGATAAATATTAATACATGAGAAAATATTTGGCATCACCATGCATATCAGCCTTAAAGTAGCATCTAAATCTAAGCATTATAATATCAAACAAATAACATACACTAAAATTGGATCATTTTTCAAATATGCATTACTGTTTTTTCCTTATCTAGCAATTTGATTTGATTCCTTTGACAGTTAACAGATTACCCACTATATGATGTTATACTGGGGATTGTATAAGTAAAGACAGATCAGTGAGGCCCAGTCTGTGGCTGCCAATAGCTCACAGTCTAGTAGGTGACCCTGATGAAGGCAAAAACAATTATAGCGCAAGCAAAAAAATCTGGGTTAAATATGCATGGTAAAGAACTACACAATTCAATGAGAATGATGTAGAGAGGCATAAATTCATACCAGAGGATATTGGTTTTGATTGGAATTTTGGAGTTTTGATTGAGGCTCCAGTGTTCTTGCCTGGAGAATCCCAGGGACGGGGGAGCCTGGTGGGCTGCTGTCTCTGGGGTCGTACAGAGTCAGACACGACTGAAGCGACTTAGCAAAGGGCTTCCTTGGTGGCTCAGATGGTAAAGAATCCACCTGCAATGCAGGAGACCCCAGGTCGATTCCTGGGTCCGAAAAATCCCCTGGAAAAGGGATAGACTACCCATGCCAATATTCTGGAGCTTCCCTGGTGGTTCAGACGGTAAAAAATCCTCATGCAAAGCTGGAGACTTGGGTTTGATCCTTGGGTTGGGAAGATCCCCTGGAGAAGGGCGTGGCAGCCCTCCAGTTTTCTTGCCTGGAGAATCCCCATGGACAGAGGAGGCTGGCAGGCTACAGTCCATAGGGTCGCAGAGTCAGACCCAACTGAGAAACGAAGCACAAAAAACAAAGTCCTTCAAAATCTGTAAGATTCTATAAAAATCTAGATTTGGTGATGCTAGATGCTCAAGCAGATGGAGTGTGAATAACCAAACTCATGGAGATTAAATCTTTTTTGGAGAATGGTAAGAAAATGATACATTCAGTACTGTGGTAACCTGCCATCTGTACTTGAATTGAAGCTTGGTTAACATGCCATGCTGCAATGATACTCTTTTGGATTCAATAAGCTAAATATAATATAGAAAATTTGCAAGTACATAGATTTGAATTCTGGCTCTGCCACTTTAGAGTACTTTGGACATGGATCAATCATTTAACCTTTGTGAATCTGATTTATAAAGCGGAGTTAATGGCCGCAACTAGTTCGTGAAAGAATAAAAGATATGGTACATAAAGTATCAAACATGAGAAAAGAATCATGGAATATATTTAATATGTGGAAGCTATTATTCTGACCACTTTACATGTGAGGAAATATTGAATTTCTCAATCAGTAAGTGACTTAACCAAGGCACAGGCGGGTTAAGCTAAAGCCAGGATACTCTGATAAGAGTCATGATAGGATTCTGTGTGCCTTCACCTTATTTGTTTATTTGTATTTAAAATGCTCTGATGATTCTCAACTCTGTTATTTATTTGGCTGTGCCTTGTGGCATGCAGGATTTTAGTTCCCTGAACCTGTGCCCCCTGCAATGGAAGCACAGAGGCCCCCAGGGCAGCCCCTCCATGTGCCTTCTTTCAGGAAGATCACCTGGTGAATTCTCTCAGTGTGTGCAATCATTTCTGAAATGCTGGCCTCATCACTCCCGTGCTTGGCTGTGTCTCACTGAATTCCTGCGACACCCTGCACCTTGGTGCTTGAAGTCCTCTGGTGATGATGCCTCAGTGTCTCCGGGATTAAAATTCTGGTTAGCGTGGAGGGTAGGGCAATGCAGCCTTGGACCGAATTCTTTCACATCTAAGGCTTCTGGATCCTCCTACATTCAAATCACTTTACAAAAGTGGGGTCACTGGTGTTAAGAAGGAGACACGGCAATTACACTTCTCTTAGAGTTAAGAAAGTAAATCTGTCCTTCGCCACCACGAACAATGTATGGAAACCTACACGACTTCTCATGCAGATTTAAGACAATCCACTTCTAATCTCCAGTTTAGAAAATCAGACATTTTATAAACTACTCATTCTATTCATAACCCACATCTAACAAGCCTTCAGTTAAATATATCAAAACATATGTTTGTATGTATGTATGTAAATGATAAAGATATCTTTGTACTTTCCTATTAAAATTATAAATTAAAAACACATTTTGTTACAAGTATGAGGGCAACAGAGACAAGTTCTGTATCCTTGTAGACCATTAGATTTTTTTTGTCTACTTTTCCTTTACAACATTTCTTTTTTTCAACAGTAAAGTTTTAGTAGCCATGCGTGTCTTATTTGGAATATAGTCTGTTACCAGTACCAGCGATCTTTGCCTGATGTCTCTTTCTAGATGGTCTTGGTTTCAATTGTTCAATATAGTATAATTAAACCACATCTCTCTAAACCAAATATGAATATTTTAGAAGACTCTGATTCAGTAGACAGTATGCTTTTTCCTTCTTGGATGCTATGCTCCTTGAAAATTAACCTTCAGGTATCTACGTGCGTGCATGCTCAGCTGCTCAGTCTTGTCTGACTTTCTATGACCCCAAGGACTGTAGCCCACCAGGCTCCTCTGTCCTTGGCATTTTCCAGGCAAGAATACTGGAGTGGGTTGCCAATTCCAATACTGGAGTGGCCCAGGGATTGAAACAGCATCTCCCGGGTCTCTTGCATTGGCAAACTGATTCTTTACCTCTGAGTCACTTTGGAAGCACCTTAAGTACCTACAGATGAACCTATTTGCTGGGCAGGGATGCAGATGCAGATGAGAATGGACACGTGGACACAGTGGGAGTGGGAAAAAGAGGAGGGCGAGACACATTGGAGAGCAGGACTCACACATATGCACTACTGTGTATAAACCAGGCAGAGAATGGAAGCTTCTGTAGAGCACAGGTTGCTCAGCTCCACCCTCTGTGCTGACCTACAAGAGTGGGATAAGGGTGAGTGGAATGGAGGTACAAGAGGGAAGGGATATGTGTGTACACAGAGCTGATTCACATTTCCCAGCAGAAACCAACACAACAGTGTGAAGTAACTATACTCCAATAAAACATCAACTATCCTCCAATATAAAATAAAAGATGAAAACAAAATCTTTAAGTACCTAACATCAAAATGACATGTGGGGCTGCCTAGGTCCTTTGAATAGTGAATGGAAATTATAATGTCCATGTATTCAAAGCTATGGTTTTTTTCAGTAGTCATGTATGGATGTGAGAGTTGGACTGTAAAGAAAGCTGAGCTCCAAAGAATTGATGCTTTCAAACTGTGGCACTGGAGAAGACTCTTGAGAGTCCCTTGGACTGCAAGGAGATCAAACCAGTTCATCCTAAAAAAGAAATCAACCCTGAATATTCATTGGAAGGACTGATGCTGAAGCTTAAGCTCCAGTACTTTGGTCACCTGATGCAAAGAGCTGACTCATTGGAGAAGACCTTGATGCTAGGAAAGATTGAGGGCAGGAGGAGAAGGGGGTGGCAGAGGAGGAGATGATTGGATGGCATCACCACCTTCATGGACATGAGTTTGAGCAAACTCCAGGAGATAGTGAAGGACAGGGAAGCCTGGCGTGCTGCAGTCCATGGGGTTGCAAAGAGTCGGACATGATTTAGTGACTGAATAGCAACAGCAATGTGCTTTTAAAAATCCCCTTCAGGAAGGTGACGGATACTAGGTCCAAGTTTCACCCATCTAAAAAGGCTCACAGGCTGAGCCTTCAGGGTTCCTTCTAGTCTGGAACATCTCTGAGAACAGCAGGTAGACTGAGATGCAGGGCAAACCGTGGAAGTGAGATCTCAAGCTTCCATTTCCCTGCAGAAGCCCATGTGTGTTTGTTCAGAACTCCCCCTCTGGATGTCCTGACGGAGGGGGGCTGCTGAGCACTGTTTACTGGGGCTTTGAATTCTGGTTAATAAATTCTCAGCTGACAATGCCACCCTCTTTGTGCCCTGTTGTGCTGAGAGAAAATTTCAGAGTGCCCCAAGGGAGCAGATAGCTAGTGGATCTTCAAGTTTAATTCTCATTAGCAAGTCCCACGTGGCAGCCCTGTGCTGAATACCAATAATGAGCATCAAAGAACAGAAAGCACAGCTCACCTCCCAGTGAAAGAAAGGTGAGTCTAGAAAATATGGACATTGCAGATGCTCTGATATCTTCAGCATGGCGTTTTCCCATGGTGAGTTTGTGATCACTCTGCCAACTCGAAGAGAGCCTTCTGTTTGTTCAGATTCCCCACTTCTGTCCCTCTCAAAATGAGACCTACCTGAACTTAGAGTAAATATCTTAAAAAATGGTATGATTTCAGAAAATCTTCCAAATGAATGACTCACTAACACATGGTCAATGCAATTCCTAAGAACTTTACAAGCCCTGAAAGTGCAAAGGATCGGGGCAGGGGGAACCCTAGGCATTTGTTGGCACACATACCTCCGTATAGATGTACGGTGTGCCCATGTCACTTGCAGGCAGAGGCTCAAAGAGGCCTGGAGGGAGCACTCAGTTCAGTTCAGTTCAGTCGCTCAGTCGTGTCTGACTCTTTGTGACCCCATGAATCGCAGCACGCCAGGCCTCCCTGTCCATCACCAACTCCCGGAGTTCACCCAGACTCACGTCCATCGAGTCAGTGATGCCATCCAGCCATCTCATCCTCTGTCGTCCCCTTTCCTCCTGCCCCCAATCCCTCCCAGCATCAGAGTCTTTTCCAATGAGTCCACTCTTCGCATGAGGTGGCCAAAGTACTGGAGTTTCAGCTTTAGCATCATTCCTTCCAAAGAAATCCCAGGGCTCATCTCCTTCAGAATGGACTGGTTAGATCTCCTTGAAGTCCAAGGGACTCTCAAGAGTCTTCTCCAACACCACAGTTCAAAAGCATCAGTTCTTCAGTGCTCAGCTTTCTTCACAGTCCAACTCTCACATCCATACACGACCACAGGAAAAACCATAGCCTTGACTAGACGGACCTTTGTTGTCAAAGTAATGTCTCTGCTTTTTAATATGCTATCTAGGTTGGTCATAATTTTCCTTCCAAGGAGTAAGCGTCTTTTAATTTCATGGCTGCAGTCACCATCTGCAGTGATTTTGGAGCACAAAAAAACAAAGTCTGACACTGTTTCCACTGTTTCTCCATCTATTTCCCATGAAGTGATGGGACCAGATGCCATGATCTTCGTTTTCTGAATGTTGAGCTTTAAGCCAACTTTTTCACTCTCCACTTTCACTTTCATCAAGAGGCTTTTTAGTTCCTCTTCACTTTCTGCCATAAGGGTGGTGTCATCTGCATATCTGAGGTTATTGATATTTCTCCCGGCAATCTTGATTCCAGCTTGTGTTTCTTCCAGTCCAGCGTTTCTCATGATGTACTCTGCATATAAGTTAAATAAGCAGGGTGACAGTATACAGCCTTGACGTACTCCTTTTCCTATTTGGAACCAGTCTGTTGTTCCATGTCCAGTTCTAACTGTTGCTTCCTGACCTGCATATAGGTTTCTTAAGAGGCAGGTCAGGTGGTCTGGTATTCCCATCTCTTGAAGAATCTTCCACAGTTTATTGTGATCCACACAGTCAAAGGCTTTGGCCTGGTCAATAAAACAGAAATATATTTTTTTCTGGAACTCTCTTGCTTTTTCGTACAGGAGATAGTTATCAAGACCATCCGCATGGAAAAGAAATGCAAAAAAGCAAAATGGCTGTCTGGGGAGGCCTTACAAATAGCTGTGCAAATTAGAGAAGCGAAAAGCAAAGGAGAAAAGGAAAGATATAAGCATCTGAATGCAGAGTTCCAAAGAATAGCAAGAAAGGATAAGAAAGCCTTCCTCAGTGATCAATGCAAAGAAATAGAGGAAAACACCAGAATGGGAAAGACTAGAGATCTCTTCAAGAAAATTAGGGATGCCAAGGGAACATTTCATGCGAAGATGGGCTCAGTAAAGGAGGGAGCACTGGGAGGGACAAACAGCATGGGAGGTAAAGCTGGGTGAGCCTCACAAATGTTCTCCCCGCTTTTCCCTCTGTGCATGTGTACATGCTCAGCTGCTTCAGTTGTGTCCAACTCTTTGAGTACATGGACCTTAGCTCCCGACTCCCCTGTCCATGGGATTTTCTTGGCAAGAATGCTAAAGTGGGTTGCCATGCCTTCCTCCTGGGGAGCTTCCAGACCCAGGGATTGAACTCGCGTCTCCTGGATCTCCTGCATTGCAGGCGGATTCTTTACTGTGAGAGTGTGGATATTAGACACTTGGATGTGATTCCAAATTGAGAAGGGTTGCAGTTTTGAGATCCACACCAGATTTAAATGCAGCACAAAAAAATCGAAGGGAAAATATCTCCCTGATAATTTTGTATTTAGGATGTATTGAAATGAGACCATTAGATATTGTTGTGGTTTTAGTCTCTAAGTTGTGTGTGACTCTTTTGTGACCCCCAGTTGACTCTAGTCCACCAGGCTCCTCTGTCCATGGGATGCCTGGTGGCTCAGATGGTAAAGAATCTGCCTGCAATGCAGGAGACACAAGTTCTTTTCCCGGGTCAGGAAGATCTCTTATAGAAGGGAATAGCAATCGTGCCCAGTGAATACTCAGAATACTCTCAGTTTAGAGTCCATGGGGTCACAAAGAATTCGACACGAATGAGCGACTGACACTTTCGCTTTCATGGACTGTAGCCCACCAGGCTCCTCTCTTCATGGGATTTCCCAGACAAGAATACTGGAGGGGGTACCCCTACTGCAGGGGCTCTTCCTGACCCAGGGATCAAACCCGTGTCTCCTGCATTGGCAGGTAGATTCTTTACCACTGAGCCACCAGGCAAGCCCCATTTTAGATACATTAGGTTAAATGGAACTTATTATTAGAATTAATTTTTCTTTTTTTTAATTTTATTTTTTAACTTTACAATATTGGATTGGTTTTGTCATATATCAAAATGAATCTGCCACAGGTATACATGTGTTCCCCATCCTGAACTCTCCTCCCTCCTCTGTCCCCATACCATCCCTCTGGGTCATCCCAGTGCACCAGCCAAGAGTTAATTTTTATTGTTTCTTTTCCCTTGCTGACTGTGGCTTCTAGACAATTTAAAGTTCCCCGTGTGGCTGAATTGTATTTCCGTTGTGTAGCGGTGTTATGAAGTGAGCTCTGGGGGTGGGCAGGGATGATGCAAGTGCACTGAGGGGAACAGGAGTCAATCTTTTCCTCTCAATGGCCCTCTCCATCTTTATGGCACTTCTTCCTCAAGAAGAGTTTATAAAGAAAACTAGCCTGTAGCGGGTTAGGCAGTCAGAACAAGGGAAAATGTCTTACATCTTTTGAGAAGGAGATTTAGAAGTTTGTCTCTTGACGAAAGAGGTTTACAACAGGAAGACTGGCCTCAATCTGCTTCTCCAGTATTATATACATACCATCATTATTGAATTGACCACCACCATGTCAGATAAGTGTCTTTAGATGTTTCTCTGTCTTAAGTGCCTCCTAGAGTTTAAACCTTCTTGTTCAGTTTCATGTTTTCATCTCCTCTCCCAAACATAGTAAGTGCTCAGTAAAACTTTACTGAGAAGAAGAAATTAAAAGAATGTGGAAACACTCTTTCCACTAAACTCCAAACAGTCATTTGAATCAGGCCAAGTGTTACATGTGTTTCTTGACGACTTGCCCATCTGAAGCTTGTTATTTTGATTGCCAAGCATTGTTCTTAACAAAAATGGGACCTCGTCTTCTGTCTAGGAAAGACTGTAGACAACAGGATTGATCTTGGAGTGACACACGCATGTAGAGAGCTAAATATACAAATGGACCCTGATATACAACGTGATCAGAAAATAGCTCGCGTGTAGGAATATATGAATCACACTGTGTCAGTCCTTAAATGGCACTGCCTTGGCAGAGAAATGTCATGAAGTAAGTTGTGTAATAAATGGAAAAAAACTATGAACTCAAGTTTAGCCCTCTGATTTTAGCTCTTCACAAATCTACTGAACTTCTGTTTCTCATTTACTTTAGCTTGTTTCTCTCTTCAGTTTCCATTTGAGCTACCCTTCTCCCAATATAGATCCATATGGTACTGTCTTTAAGAAAGCCTGCATAACTCAGAGCAGCCAAGTGGCTCTCCTCCCAGATCTGTGGTCCACTTAATACCTCGTGCAGACCCACCAGATGCTTACTCTTAGCTTGAAGATGGTTGCTGAGAGGCAAACTCTTCAACTACTGCCTTATGTAACCACTGGCCATCTGTCCCGCCATTGCTCCGGCAGGATAGAGATTCAGTTTCCAGAAATTTCACATTCACAACATGCACGCTCAATAAAGGTTTCAAAGATGTTTAGATTAGCCACATTCTGCCGAACCCTGTTTGCTAAGGATGTTTTGATTTCTAGTGATCAAATCAAGATAAAAAGCACAAAAAATGATGCTGTCATTCATTCATGCATGCAAACAGATATATATTAGTGGGTTTTTAATATGTAAAATACACACTGTGTTTATAAATATTGATAGAAAATCAGCATACATATGACTACTATTGGCTCTTGGACTTGATGAAGATTTTTATGTAAAATTTATTTTTTCCCCACTGGATATAAGGATTTTAACAAATTACAATTGTCATCCCAGACCCATTTTGAAAAAAAGCCATGTGTATTATATTTTAAGGTATCATTAAAATAGAAACAACTCTAAAAATATCTCATACTTAATTAAGTGATGCACTTCTTCTAGCCAGAAGTTTGAGATGGAGAGGATACAGATTTGAAATGTCTAGGATGGTGAAACCTGGTACACCTTGAACCTTAATACCCTGTATTAAGTGTTTTCCTTATACAATATCCAAATGCAGGATAACTATTGTTTGGCTTATTCTATGGATGAGAGGACTGGAATGGGTGAATTTAACTCAGATGACCATTATATCTACCACTGTGGGCACAAATCCCTTAGAAGAAATGGAGTAGCCTTCATGGTCCACAAAAGAGTCCGAAATGCAGTACTTGGATGCAATCTCAAAAATGACAGAATGATCTCTGTTTGTTTCCAAGGCAAACCATTCAATATCACAGTAATCCAAGTCTGTGCCCCAACCAGTAAAGCTGAAGAAGCTGAAGTTGAACAGTTCTATGAAGACCTCCAAGACCTTTTAGAACTAACACCCATTATAGAACTAACACCCATTTAATTATAGGGGACTAGAATGCAAAAGTAGGAAGTCAAGAAACACCTGGAGTAATAGGCAAATTTGGCCTTGGAGTACAGAATGAAGCAGCAAAGGCTAATAGAGTTTTACCAAGACAATGCACTGGTCATAACAAACACCCTCTTCCAACAACACAAGAGAAGGCTTTACACATGGACATCACCAGATGGTCAACACCAAAATCAGATTGATTATATTCTTTGCAGCCAAAGATGGAGAAGCTCTATATAGTCAGCAAAAACAAGACCAGGAGCTGACTGTGGCTCAGATCATGAGCTCCTTATTGCCAAATTCAGACTTGAATTGAAGAAAGTAGGGAAAACCACTAGACCATTCAGGTATGACCTAAATCAAATCCCTTATAATTATACAGTGGAAGTGAGAAATAGATTTAAGGGACTAGATCTGATAGATAGAGTGCCTGATGAACTATGGACAGAAGTTCGTGACATTGTACAGGAGACAGGGATCAAGACCATACCCATGGAAAAGAAATGCGAAAAAGCAAAATGGCTGTCTGGGGAGGCCTTACAAATAGCTGTGCAAATTAGAGAAGTGAAAAGCAAAGGAGAACAGGAAAGATATAAGCATCTGAATGCAGAGTTCCAAAGAATAGCAAGGAGAGATAAGAAAGCCTTCCTCAGAAATCAATGCTAAGAAATAGAGGAAAACAACAGAATGGGAAACACTAGAGATCTCTTCAAGAAAATTAGAGATACTAAGGGAACATTTCATGCAAAGATGGGCTTGATAAAGGACAGAAATGGTATGGATCTAACAGAAGCAGAAGATATTAAGAAGAGGTGGCAAGAATATACAGAAGAACTATACAAAAAAGATCTTCACGACCAAGATAATCACTATGGTGTGATCACGCACCTAGAGCCAGACATCCTGGAATGTGAAGTCAAGTGGGCCTTAGAAAGCATCACTAAAAACAAGCTAGTGGAGGTGATAGAATTCCAGTTGAGCTATTCCAAATCCTGAAAGATGATGCTGTGAAAGTGCTGCACTCAATATGCCAGCAAATTTGAAAAACTCAGCAGTGGCCACAGGACTGGAAAAGGTCAGTTTTCATTCCAATCCCAAAGAAAGGCAATGCCAAAGAATGCTCAAACTACTGCACAATTGCACTCATCTCACATGCTAGTAAAGTAATGCTCAAAATTCTCCAAGCCAGGCTTTAGCAATATATGAACTGTGTACTTCCAGATGTTCAAGCTGGTTTTAGAAAAGGCAGAGGAGCCAGAGATCAAATTGCCAACATCCGCTGGATCATGGAAAAAGCAAGAGAGTTCCAGAAAAACATCTATTTCTGCTTTATTGACTGTGCCAAAGCCTTTGACTGTGTGGATCAGAATAAACTGAGAAAATTCTGAAAGAGATGGGAATACCAGACCACCTGACCTGCGTCTTGAGAAATCTATATGCGGGTCAGGAAGCAACAGTTAGAACTGGACATGGAACAACAGACTGGTTCCAAATAGGAAAAGGAGTACGTCAAGGCTATATACTGTCACCCTGCTTATTTAACTTCTATGCAGAGTACATCATGAGAAACGCCGGGCTGGAAGAAACACAAGCTGGAATCAAGATTGCCAGGAGAAATACCAATAACCTCAGATATGCAGATGACACCACCCTTATGGCAGAAAGTGAAGAGGAACTAAAAAGTCTCTTGATGAAAGTGAAAGTGGAGAGTGAAAAAGTTGGCTTAAAGCTCAACATTCAGAAAACGAAGATCATGGCATCTGGTCCCATCACTTCATGGGAAATAGATGGGGAAACATTGGAAACAGTGTCAGATTTTATTTTTGGGGGCTCCAAAATCACTGCAGATGGTGACTGCAGCCCTGAAATTAAAAGATGCTTACTCCTTGGAAGGAAAGTTATGACTAACTCAGAGAGCATATTCAAAAGCAGAGACATTACTTTGCCAACAAAGGTCCATCGAATCAAGGCTATGGTTTTTCCAGTGGTCATGTATGGATGTGAGAGTTGGACTGTGAAGAAAGCTGAGCGCCGAAGAATTGATGCTTTTGAACTGTGGTATTGGAGAAGAGTCTTGAGAGTCCCTTGGACTGCAAGGAGATCCAACCAGTCCATTCTAAAGGAGATCAGCCCTGGGATTTCTTTTGTTAGGAATGATGCTAAAGCTGAAACTCCAGTACTTTGGCCACCTCATGTGAAGAGTAGACTGAATGGAAAACACTCTGATGCTGGGAGGGATTGGGGGCAGGAGGAGAAGGGGACAACAGAGGATGAGATGGGTGGATGGCATCACTGACTCAATGCACATGGGTTTGAGTGGATTCGGGGAATTGGTGGTGGACATGGAGGCCTGGCATGCTGCAATTCACGGGGTCACAAAGAGTCAGACATGACTAAGCAACTGAACTGAACTGAACTCAACTGATGGATGAGAGAACTGAAGTACGTGAGTAGTAAGTCACTTAACTAGAGTCACAAATTTATCAAGGAAGCCGCAGACTCTCAATTAGAACACTGATTTTCAGCATAAATTTCAACTTTTTTTCTCTTTCAGATTGCTTTTTTTATGCATATTTGATAGGAAATTGAAAATATTGAAAGTATGAAAGTTGATTTTTAGCATAAGTAATCATTTGTTGAAGCATCAGTGTGATAAAAATTGTTAAGTATACCAGCCCTTCTTCCAAGCATTTGCCATGGTAAACATCAATGGCTCTTGTTTGACATCTTTCACTGGGATAATTATTTTGAGAGTCATCCATGTTGTAGCATGCATCAATAATCAATTAGTTTTTTTTTTTTAATTTAATTTTCTAGGTAACAATATATTACGTAGATCAATAAAAATTTGTTTATTCATCCTACTGATGAATTTTTGAGTGATATAGAGTTTTGGGGTATTACAAGCAAATTCTTTTGGAAATTCAAGTTTACAACTTTGTATGGACATATGCTTATTTTCTCTCCCAGAAATATATAGGAGTGAAGTGATGTAATTCTAAGTGTATGTGTTACTTTTTACTAAACTGCTAAACTGCATTGCGAAGTGATTGAAGGCAAAAGGAGAAGGGTGGCAGCAGAGGATGAGATGGTTAGATAGCATCACTGACTCAATGGACATGAATTTGAGCAAATTCTGGGAGATAGTGAAGGACAGGGAAACCTGGTGTGCTCCAATCCACAGGATCACAAAAAATCAGACACAACTTAGCATCTAATAAACAACAACATCTAAATCAGCTATAGATGAGTATTTCTGGTCCCCCAAATATCACTAAAAAGGATGGTCACTTTTTAAAATTCAGTCATTGTAGCAGACATCTACTTGTATCTCGTTGTGGTTGTAATTTGCATTTTGCTACTATCTAAGATGTTAAGCATCTTTTCATGTGCTTATTTGCCATCTTTGTGTTTTTCATGAAATGCCTACTCAAACTTTTTTTCCCATATTTTGTTAAATGTAATTGAGTTTTCAAAATTATTTATGTAATCTTGGGCATATGAGTCATTTATCGGATGAGATTTGTAGCTTTCTACAGTGACTTCCAACTAATTTCTCATGTGGTTGTATCATTTTCATTGAGTTTTAAATCCTTTTTAATTTCTCCTTTGTCTTCTCTGTATTGTCTCCTGAACTATTTAGAAGTATCTTATTTACTTACCAAGTGTTTGAGAATTTTCTAGAAACCTTTTGCTGATTGACATATAATTTAATTCCACTGTGATTGGAACCCATGTGCTTTATCTCCTGTATTATTTTAATGTTTGGTCTGACTTGGTAAATGTCTCATGGACAATAAAAATATGCATATTTTCTACTGCTGTTTGATGAATTATTCCAAAATATCACTTTGGTAAAACTGATTGAAAATTTAATTCAAAGCGTTTATATCCTTATAGTTTTTAGTTGTCCTATGAAATGTTTTAAATGAATATTGAAATATTCACCTGTAATTGTAGATTCATCCCTGTTTTTCTTGCAGTTTCACTTAATGCATTTTTGAACTGTGTACTCAAGCATTTTGAAGCATAAATGTTTAGAATGTTCTCTGGATTGTCACTTTTATCATTATGAAAGAACATTTGCACATACTCTCTGTCCATATCTAATCTTTTCATTCTCTCAATGCTGCTTTTCTCACAACAGAACACTTTTTCCAGTTCATTTCAGTCGTTCGATCGTGTCCGAGTCTTTGCAACCCCATGGACTGCAGCATGCCAGGCTTCCCTGTCCATCACCAGCTCCTGGAGTTTGCTCAAACTCATGTCCATCTAGTCGGTGATGCCATCCAACCTTCTCATCCTCTGTTGTCCCCTTCTCCTCCAGCCTTCAATCTTTCCCAGCATCAGGGTCTTTTCCAGTGAGTCAGCTCTTCACATCACGTGGCCAAAATATTGGTGTTTCAGCTTCAGCATCAGTCCTTCCAATGAATATTCAGGACTGATTTCCTTCAGGATGGACTGGTGTGATCTCCTTGCAGTCCAAGGGACTCTCAAGAGTCTTCTCCACCACCACAGTTCAAAAGCATCCATTCTTCGGCGCTCAGCCTACTTCACAGTTCAACTCTCACATCCATACATGACTACTGGAAAAACCATAGCTTTGACTAGACAGACCTTTGTTGGCAAAGTAATGTCTCTGCTTTTTAATATGCTGTCTATGTTAGTCATAACTTTTCTTCCAAGGAGGAAGTATCTTTTAATTTCATGGCTGCAGTGACCATCTGCAGTGATTTTGGAGCCCAGAAAAATAAAGTCTGTCACTGTTTCCACTGTTTCCGCATCTATTTGCCATGAAGTGATGGGACCTGATGCCATTATCTTAGTTTTCTGAACGTTGAGTTTTAAGCCAACTTCTTCACTCTCCTCTTTCACTTTCATCAAGAGGGTCTTTAGTTCTTCGCTTTCTGTCATAATGGTGGTGTCATCTGCATATCTGAGGTTATTGATATTTCTCCCAGCAATCTTGATTCCAGCTTGTGCTTCATTCAGCCCAGAATTTCGTATGATGTACTGTGCATGTAAGTTTTCTCACAACATAACATATTGTTTTTCACAGCATAATTTTTTGTCACTACAAAACACTTTATAATTCCATCAAATTTATCATTTTCTCTTTTATGCATTATACTTATTGTGTCATGTCCGAGAACTGTTTCCTAACTGCAATTGACACATATTTTCTTCTATGTTTTGTTCTATGTTTTATATTTTTATATTTTACTTGTAGAGTTATAATCCATTAAAAGTTAATTTTCTATATGATGTGAGATTCAAATAGAGATTCAAAAAATTTTTTTTAATGTGTGGCTATCCGATTGTTCCAGCACCACCTATTGAAAGGACTATTCTTTCTCCACAGAATGACTTTTGAACCTACATCAAAAATCAATTTGCTAGTTTTGTGTGGATATCCAGACTCTTTAATCCATTCTTTTGATATATATTTGTCTGGCTTCCTTCCAATAGCACACTGTCTTGATTGCTATAGCTTTTTAACAAGTTTTAAAATTGTCTAGCGTAACTTCTTTACCTCTGCTCTTCTCTTTCTAAGTGGTGTTAGCTCTTCTAGTTCCTTCACCTCTCCATCCATAGATTGGACTGATCAATGTGAGGCTAGACCAGCATTTTTCCCTTGCTAATTTCCTCATGTTTTCAGACTTCAGAGCCCATCAGGCACAAGGTGAAAAGCCAAACACACGCAGCTCAATGGAAATACTCCTATTTGCAGCTAAGTGAGGATAAACTACAGAGGACGCTTTCAAATCACCTGGGATCTTCCATAGTCGCTGTTTGTCTGCTGAATTCATTCTTTTGTCCAGACTTGAATTTCAGTCGACAACAACCATATCTCTGTGGATGGGGCTGGGGCATTTGTACCTTGTAATATTTTCCAAGGCAATTAGGATGTCAAATATGTGGGGAAGCACATACTGGAAAAGGAAGTTGTGAAGTAGAGATATTGTATTTTTCTGAAAAGGGTTTCCTCCGAGCGCCGCCTAAATTAGCCAGGTCTGTGCCTGTCCCGCACGTGCAGCATCGCTGGGTATGTCGGCTGACTCTGAGACACACAGGTCTCTTCTCCTCTTAATTACTTACAGGAGCAATTATCTCAAATGTCAAAGGTTAAAACAGAGTTTTCCTTAAAAGCTCTTACGACTTTTTTCTATCTTAATCATTAACTAGGCTGACAATTTTATTCACAAGTAAATCATCTGACAGGGATGTTTTCAGATTGGTTTTTGGTTTAATAAGTGTATGTGCTTCCATAAAATTAAAGGGCATGGAAAATAATGACGGGAGAAAAAGAAAGCTTTATCATATACCATAGTAATATTTTCCATTGAAACATTACCCTGTTGTGAGCTTTCTGAAACTTGCTTTATTTAGCATCAGTGCAAATTTCACCTCATTTATATTTTCAACAATATTTACTTTGAAATCAGAATAAGTAGAATTAGCTCATTCCCACAAAAATGTAAGAAGAAAAATATTTTTGTGTCTAATTCTAGTATTTTTCAGACCATTTCATGATTTGCAGTTAAGAAAATCATGATGGGCAGACTTGGTACACTTAATGTCTGGTTAAATGTTATGTTTGAATACTCAGATATATATTTTGTATCAAACAAACTTTAATTCATATTATAGTAGCAAACTTTTTGTTAAAAATGTACGTTTTTACTACTGTCTTGCCTCTTGGTAAATCCCCTGAAGAAGAAAAATCCTAAACTTATAATTAAAATTTTTGTATTTTTCCTTTGGAAACCACTCAGTTCAATTCAGTCGCTCAGTCGTGTCCGACTCTGCGACCCCATGAATTGCAGGACACCAGGCCTCCCTGTCCATCACCAACTCTCGGAGTTCACTCAGACTCACGTTCATTGAGTCAGTGATGCCATCCAGCCATCTCATCCTCTGTCGTCCCCTTCTCCTCTTGCCCCCAATCCCTCCCAGCATCAGAGTCTTTTCCAATGAGTCAGCTCTTCTCATGAGTTGGCCAAAGTACTGGAGTTTCAGCTTTAGCATCATTCCTTCCAAAGAAATCCCAGGGCTGATCTCCTTCAGAATGGACTGGTTGGATCTCCTTGCAGTCCAAGGGACTCTCAAGAGTCTTCTCCAACACCACAGTTCAAAGGCATCAATTCTTCAATGCTCAGCTTTCTTCACAGTCCAACTCTCACATCCATACATGACCACAGGAAAAACCATAGCCTTGACTAGACAGACCTATGTTGGTAAAGTAATGTCTCTGCTTTTGAATATGCTATCTAGGTTGGTCATAACTTTCCTTCCAAGGAGTAAGCATCCTTTAACTTCATGGCTGCAGTCACCATCTGCAGTGATTTTGGAGCCCCCCAAAATAAAGTCTGACACTGTTTCCACTGTTTCCCCATCTATTTCCCTAGAATGCCACAAATATTTACTCCAGGAAGCTGCTATTGCTAAGTCACTTCAGTCGTGTCCAACTCTGTGTGACCCCATAGACGGCAGCCCACCAGGCTCCCCCATCCCTGGGATTCTCCAGGCAAGAACACTGGAGTGGGTTGCCATTTCCTTCTCCAATGCATGAAAGTGAAAAGTGAAAGGGAAGTCGCTCAGTCGTGTCCGACTCTTCGCGACCCCATGGACTGCAGCCTACCAGGCTCTTCTGTCCATGGGATTTTCCAGGCAAGAGTACTGGAGTGGGGTGCCATTGCCTTAAGCACATTATTCAGAAAGCTCCCTTTGAAAACTTCCTGCTTGAAAACTATCTAAAAGTCTCTCTCTTGTTTGTGGTGAATATGTTGTCATGACCAATATATCAAATATAGTAGTGATTTCACTATGCAAAGTACTCTTCCTGTATGATTGTGAGAGGCAAATTCAATTAACTGGGAATTTTTAAAGGGGTGTGAATGCGTTCGACTTCAAACATTGTACACTCTTTGCTCATGAAAGCACTATTTGGGTGCTGATAATTAAAGTTCCCAGAGTTACAAAGGGAACTGTTGTTAGGGACAGAGTACAGAAGATTTTAGATCATTTCTGCTCATGGAGTTTATTATATGGATTTATATAAATTCATTCAGCTCACAGCCTTGTAAAGTATATTGAATTACAGTTTCCATAAGAATATCACTTGTCTCTGTGTAGCAGAAAAATGGCTATTGTAATGATGAGGCCAATGAATTTTGTCATAAATAGCTCCCCCACCTTCAAAGAAATAAAGTGATTTCACATGTTATGTCATATAATTTGGCAAGTTAGCAATATTCCTTTGAACAATAATGTTATTTCCCCCAATTTATTGATAGAAAAGCCTAAAGAGATTAAGTGACTAAATACTAGTTAGAATTTGAGGGCAAAGTCAAGCAGATATAGGATTTTTTTCCCTACCTTTTTACTTTTGTAAAGATGTGAGAGTTGGACCATTAAGAAAGCTGAATTCTGAAGAACTGATGCTTTTGAATCGTCCTGTTGGAAAAGACTCTTGAGAGTCCCTTAGACAGCAAGGAGATCAAACCAGTTAATTCTAAAGGAAATCAACCCTGAATATTCATTGGAAGGACTGATGCTGAAGCTGAAGCTCCAATATTTTGGCCACCTGATGCAAAAAACTGACTCATTGGAAAAGACCCTGATGCTGGGAAAGATTGAAGGTGGGAGGAGAAGGGGACGACAGTGGATGAGATGGTTGGATGGCGTCACAAACTCAATGGATATGAGTTTGAGCAAACTCCAGGAGATAGTGAAGGACAGGGAAGTCTGGCATACTACAGTCCGTGGGCTTGCAGAGAGTCGGACACGACATCGTGACTGACTGAACAACAACATATAGATTCACAGGAATTTACAAAACCATGCAGATGGTGACCCCTTATACCCTCTCCACAACTTCCTCCAGTATAACAATATCCTGCATCACCATCCTACAATCTCAACACCAACACACTGACTTTGCTGCCATGTCTGTGTGTGTGCATGCTAATTCACTTCAGTCATGTCCAGCTCTTTGCAACCCTATGGATTGTAGCCCTATGCAGAACTTATTTGGATTTTACAAGTTTCATTTGTACTTTGTGTGTGGGCAGGAGGCAATGGGGGTGACAGAGGATGAGATGGTTGGATGGCATCACCAACTCAATGGACATGAGTTTGAGCAAATCCCAAGAGATAGTGGAGGATAAGCTGATAAACTGCTGGCTCTGTGCAATCCATCACTTGTGTAGACTCCTGTAACACCACCTCAATCATGATACAAAACTGTTGCCCCTCCCCCCATAAGATTCCCTCACGCTACCCTTCTACCACCATCACCAACCTTCAGGTACCCTCTAGTCTATTTGCCCTGTGTATAATTTTGTCTGCTTGAGAATATTATATAAATGCAGTGCTACAGGATGATTCAAATATGCTTTTAAGGTTAGTTTTTCACACTCAACAGAGTTACCATAGGGAGCCATCCAAGTTGTGTATCAGTGGTTCACTCCTTTTAAATAATGTATTTATTTGTTTATTTTGCTGTGTTGGGTCTTTGTTGTGGCATGCGGGATTTTTGTTGTCTTGTGGGATGGGAACCTTCTTTATAGCACACAGGTTTAGTTGCCTCACAGCATGTGGGATCTTAGTTCCCCCACCAGGGATCGAACCTGTGTCTTCTGTATTGCATTGGTGGACTCGTAATCACTGGCCCACCAGGGAAGTCCCTGGTTCATTTTCGTGCTGCTGTCTGCCATGGTATGTATGTGACGCAGTTTACTTACAGCCATTCACCTACTGAGAGACATGTTGGTTGTTCTGTTTTTGACTATTATAAACAAAGCTGATAAGCACGTGATTTTGGATGAACATTTGTTTGCATGTCTCTGAGCTAAATGCAAAAAGTTCATTTGCTCAGTTGTGTGGAAAACAAGCAGTTTTATATGGGCGTTCATGCAAACTGTTATTAGTAGATAGGGCTGAATGGGCAGAATTGTGTGTTGGCTAAGTATGTGTTCTCTGAGGCCGGCATAGCTTGGTTCTATATTCAAGCTTCACCACTTACTACACGTGAAATCCTTATTAATAAAATGGAAATTTTAATTATAATGGTGCTATCCTAATAGGATCATTGTGATGATTGAATTAGCTAATTCATGCCAAGTTCTTAGACTCACGTCTGACATACAAGGTTGTTGTTGTTTAGTTGCTAAATCATATCTAACTCTTTTGGATCTCATAGACTGTAGCCGGCCAGATTCCTCTGTCCATGGGATTCCCAGGTGAGAATACTGGAGTGGTTCGCCATTTTCTTCTCTAGGGGATCTCCCAGACCCAGGGATCGAAACGGGTTCTCTTGTATTGCAGGCAGTTACCATCTGAGCCACCAGGGAAGCCCCTCAATAAATATTAGCTATTAGTATAATCTGCATGACTTTGGCCACCAAGATTAAACATTCTGTTTGTTATTATTGAATTTCTTCTATTGCGGATTAAATGTTCATGCTTGAATACACTGGGATTGTCAATACTTTTTCTTATTGATTTGTTTTATTTTTGCAGCCTTTTGGAAGTGCAAATGGAATCAAACATTTTAATTAATATTTAAAATAAATATTAGACTTAGAACTTCTGGGGAATTTTCGCTATTATAAAATGCACTAATTTATGTTTGGCAGGACTACGAGACATATTGAGGAAAGGCTTTAATGAGCCAGCAGATATGGGGATGAAAAGTGTGTGCCTAATTTTCCTTATGTCTGCCCAATTTAATGGCAATCTGTCAAAATTAGCCAAACTTCTTTCTATTCAATACCCTGGTGGTATTCAAATAATTGAAGTTATGGCTCCAGATAGAATATAAAAGTGTGTGGAATATAAGGAAAAAGGAAACCTCAAAACCACCTTCAAAACACACTGAAACTTTAAAACATTTCTGAACTTTTAAAGAGTCCCGAGAGTAGAGAACCAAGTCTGGGGAGACTGTCTTGAAATGAACAGACAAGAGCACACTCTGGCCATGATCCCTCAGGCCAAATATATCATGAACCTTGGCCTACAGCACCATTTCCAAGTTCTGCTTTTCTTAACTCCAGAGTGTTTAATCAAATGCAAGGAAGAGTAAATATTTTCTTTGGTGAGCTTATTTTTTCTAACAGCTTTCCAAAGCATCCAGTTTATGTACATACCATAAAACCATTGTTATTATTTAAAAAAATGTTAGAAATTTGTGTTTCTTAGTGCCATTTGCTGCTACATGGATGGACCTAGAGACTACCATACACACAGTATTTATTAAATAGAATATTTAAAAATGTGTGAGATTAACTTTTTCTGAAGTATGATAGGGTTTCTATTTCAGCTGATTGTTACATACAGAATATCTGCCCACTGTTAAAAAAAGGAAAAACAGTTAAATTATAATTATACAGTTTCTTTGTCCTCTTGATTTCAATGTCTACACTGTCACCAAGTTAAAAGTCCAACTTTGTTTACCTAGAAATAACGTTTGTTGGTATTGTTCAGTGCATTTGATCATGCTACTTTAATGAAACCAAGTAACATTTCCTAAGTATTCATTAAGAATTTACCTATTTGATGCCTAGAATATGCCAAGCGATGCCTAGAATATGCCAAGCAATGCCTAGGCAGGGGGAATATGCAGGGATGATGTCAAACAAGAATTCTGGAACATACACTCTAATAGGATGAAATAAATGATGAACAAAAATATTTAATGCAGCATCAAATGGCATTGTGAAGGGAAATTACATATATTAAAAGGCTAGAGAAGGACTGGAATTTGGACTGCTTCTTTAGATACAAATGTTACTAGAATAAGGGTTTTACCAAATCAAGATGCACATGGTTTTAAAATGATAGAATGTAAAATTTTCATATAGTGGTGGCAACAAAAGAAAATGATTTTTAAAAATGAGTCAATTCAATAGAAAGTAGACAAAACCAAAAATAGTCAAGTAAAGGATGGTAAGCAGAAAATGCAAAATAACATAATTTTTTCAAAATTCTAATACACCCATCATCATATTAGAAGAAAAATACTTTCCAAGACCTAAATAGCCATATCGAATCAACATAAAATCTAGACAGCTTAGTAGGGACTCAGATACATATAAAGATATGAAAAGGTTCAGATAATAAGGATAAAAATATTACTCTAGGAGATTGAAATAAATTTGGCTCTGCAATATTAATATTAGACTAAAGTATACTTTAGGAATAAAGCAACCCAGGGAAGAGTTGGGATATTACAGATCATAAGACCTAGAGATCGCAGGACTTTGTGACCAATTAGATACGCAGTGAGATAAAAGGAGGAATTTGAGGATCAATTGATTATGAGAGCTGTTATTTGGATTTTGGGATGTTTTTTCCTTGTAGTGGGGGATCTAGAGAGTCACGTAAGCAAAGCCAACATACTGGTGCCAACTTCAGCATTTCCGGGGAAGACGACCAAGTAACACGCCCAAACTCCCCCTGAAACTAGGAGTCAGCCTCACACCCCCACCGCTCCCAGGGGGCTGGTGCAGAAGCACTGCTGTGCAGTCCTGATCAGTCACTCCTTGGCTTCTCCTCTCTGCTCTGGTCTCTCACAGGAAGGGGTCAGGAACAGGAGCTATGGGGTGAGGAGGAGGCAAATAAGGGAAAAAACGCTCACGTGCTGCTTTTCCAGTGGGAGCTGCTGTCTCAAGCAGCCTGTGCAGATTAAGAGCCATAAGTTTCAAGAATAAATAACTTCCCACCAAGTCAAGATGAAAGTATGAGATGAGGATGCTTTCATGTTTGAGAGGAAGGTGAGCAGTTTCAGCTTTTTAAGAGTGACTGTAAGACTTAACCTGGAGAAGGCAATGGCACCCCACTCCAGTACTCTTGCCTGGAAAATCCCATGGGCAGAGGAGCCTGGTAGGCTGCAGTCCATGGGGTCGCTAAGAGTTGAACATGACTGAGCGACTTCACTTTCCCTTTTCACCTTCATGCATTGGAGAAGGAAATGGCAACCCACTCCAGTGTTCTTGCCTGGAGAATCCCAGGGACGGGGGAGCCTGGTGGGCTGCCGTCTATGGGGTCGCACAGAATCAGACTCGACTGAAGCAACTTAGCAGCAGCAGTAAGACTCACCCACCCTATCAGAGAGCTGGATGAGTAGAGTATAAAGAAGAATGCCCTGAATGAGACGTTAGGGTATGAGGCGGAAAGGAAAAACAGAGGTTTTAATTTACAGTGTGCTCAGTCCAACTTATTTAATAAAATGGTTTTAGTCCAAATAATCGAAAGGCTTAACCAAATAGTTGGGTACTGAACAGAACTGATGGCACTTTTATTTTAGAAACATCTCTGATATTGTCATGGTGAAATCATAAAAACCCAAGTGGAACAACCCTCCTGAACTTTCACACTTTTCAATTGCTCTCTATTAAAATGAAAGCTATCTTAGTATTGATGAGGCACATTAAATTTTTGAATTAGGGTTTTGGAAAATCATTTATTCATTACACAAATACATCTTAAGTGCCTTTTAAAATTTTAGGGAAAATCAGAGACGTTTACAAAATACTGAGATGTAAACAAATATAGCCCCCTTTGCCCTCAGTGAGTTTATAATGAGTTTTATAAATGTACCTACTGATGTCCACATGCTTATAATTCTGGACACCTACTGAATGAAAGAGCCCAAAGTCCAATTTTCACAGCACTCCCTTTTTATCTATTTAAAGTATTTGCATGATTGCTCAGGACTGTTCAACTCTTTGCGAACCCATGGACTATAGCTCTCCAGGTTCCTCTGTCCATGGGATTTCCCAGGCAAGAATACTGGAATGGGTTGCCATTTCCTTCCCCAGAGGATCATCCTGACCCAGGAATTGAACCCACAGTCTCCTGCATTGGCAGGTGGATTCTGCATGACTGAACTACCTGGAAAGCCCCATTTAATGTGTTTGCTTATTTTCAAAATACTTCCAATGGATTTACTTTTTCCTCAACAAAGAAATATGACTGGAATACTGATTCTGTTGGGAGTCTCAGACTGATAATATAAATGAGTCAGAGTTGAAAATTATTAGGCAAACTAATGCCAGGGATCTTTAAACTCAATTGGATGTTCAATGAACTAAACCAATAAATCTTGTGCTTAATTGTAAGCTTGTGCTTCCTTGTAAATAAAAGGAGCAAGTTTTCAGAGCATGAAAAAGTGTCAGAATTGTGTTCGTTCATGTGTCATTGGGAATTTGACTTTGACTTTATGTAGCTAGAATGAGCCGTATAGTATGTCACATATTTTTTATTTTGCATGCTTTAAAATTTTTTTCAGCAACATATCAGATTCTATTTGCTTCTCCCAAATGAAGAAATTGGAATTTATATTTCTATGACCTGCTATCTGCTACTGCAGAAACTAGCAGGAACTGGCCTGGTTGTCCAGGCTAAACTTTCTTTCTGAAGCCTGATCTTTCCAACCAGTAGCCTGATGTCTAAAGTACTATCAGATCACATACCTATAAAAGGTACCATTTAGTCGGAGCAAGGCAGGGCTGCTTATGGAAGTGTTGATAGAAAAGCAAGCTCAAACTTTTCCAGAAGTTCACAGAAGATTTCTGCTTACTCTCATTGGTCTGAATTAGGAGATATGACTTGAATCATTCAATCTTAAAAGTGCTATAGATACCAAAAGGGTAGATATTTTGAAATCAGGAAATCTTTGGTGACCGAAGGGAGGAATGGATGTAGGGTCCCCCAAACCAATGCCTGCTATTGCACAAAAAGAGAAAATGGCATTCATTTTACTCACACACACATCTCACTTTGCCATTCACTTCAGAGGTAATGATAATTAACTTTCTAAAAACATGAATGATGGATCCTCAAATCTGGAATTGTTTAAGAATAGCTTTGAGAAGATTTAAACTGAAGAATTAGAAATTATAATAGGGTCTTTGGACTATCCTCCAATCCTAAGATGCTGTAAAGTATGCAATAATTGTTATCATTTTTTTTTAATTGTAAAGTTTCACAAATTGAATACTTTTGAGATCTTGCTTTTACTGCCAGAGTTTCACTTTGGAGTATCTTTGGTTTGTTTCCTTTATTTATTTATCTATTGTTTCTTAAGAATGCAGATGAAACAAGTTAAATAAAAGGGATGGTTATTTGGGAGATCCTGCCTAACAAAATATGTTTAAAGATGAGAGAGAGGAAGTATAAAAATGGACCCTCTGACTTATGGTCACTTAGAAATCACTCAAGTTACTGCTGAACATTACACTAGAGTATTCAGCTTCCTCTTGTTTTTACAATATTGTCTATACAGTATGAAAATGATACACCAGTATTATCTTTATAATCTCAAAATTAAACCTTTTCATTGCAGTTAACATGCAGATATCAACCTTCAGGCTTCTATTGATGGGTTTATGCAAAATTCATAATGTATACACACCTACAAAGAATTCTAAACACTTAAAATACTGGAGCCACCAACTGGATCAGCAATTTGCCAAGATTAGCATTTTGAAAATAATTATCTCTGAAATAAATTGCATAAAAAGATACGTAATAGTAATATTAAATATTTTCAAGTTTACACTGATGAGGCAACCCTTTGAAAAGGGAAAGTTCTACCACATTAAAAAGACAGAGGAACTGAGGGTAGCTTTCCCTCTCTCTCCTGTCAATGGAAATGCCTAGTTTTCTTAGGGTCTTTTCCAATAAATGTTTCCATATGGTGAAGTCTCCTGGTCATACTACAGCTTGTAGCCAGCATCTATATCACCTTTAGTTACTGGAAACAGATCTGTTGGTTTCTACAAGCCACTCCTCCAGTCGGTTTTGCACTGAAGTCATAATTATGTGCATTCATATATTTATTTCTTTTTATTTCAGCAAATGTTTTTAGCTGCCACTTATGCAGAAATCACAATACTAATTATATGATATTTGCAAGAGCTGTATAAACTTGAGTGTGATTTTTTTCTGGCAGTCTCCTCATCTGCTAAGTAAGGATGTTTCTTACCTCTTTTGTGGTTCAGATTCATTTAGACAGTGCAATAGCAAGCATTCTCTAAATAATATTTACCACAATCACTATTGTTACTAACTAGTTGATAGGGCTAAGCAACAAGAAAAACAAAGGAAAATCTTTTCCAAGGTAGGTTGTTGTCATGTGATGTTGCAGAGGCAAGAAGGGACAAAGGAAATGCATTCCCTCAGCTCTCAGAAAATCCTGGTGCTTAGAAAGGACCTCATCACTGTTTAGCATTTATTTCAGTTAGAAAACAAAACAAAGTAAGAATAAAAGAGGGTCTAAAGAGGATTAATACTACTGCTGATGGCTCAGATGGTAAAGAATTTGCCTGCAACGGGGGAGACCCTGGTTCAATCCCTAGGTAAGGAAGATCCCCTGAGAAGGGAATGTTGACTCACTGCAGTATTCTTGCCTGGAGAATTCCATGGACAGAGAAGTCTGGTGGGCTACAGTCCATGGGGTCACAGAGAGTCAGACACGAATGAGCAGACAACATGTTCATGTTCACGATAGGATTAATAATGACACGAAAATGGGAATAATGAAATTAAGGAAGAATTTCAAGGCAAATGGTTTTACATAAAGGTAGGTAAAGTGTACTGTGGTTTAGAAAATTCCCTCCAGTCAGAGCGCTTAATTTCAGTGATGTATTTCATCTTCTGTTTACTTTCTTTATAGGCTTAGCGATTTTTAAACTAATAATGTAATGCCCTATTATTGTAAATTAAGTATGAATACAATAGGAGAAACCAGAGTAGCGGAAGTGTTCTCTTTCCACATGCCTCTGGTATATATTCATATTCTGTTAGGCATTTAAATTAGATGACCACTGTGCTAGAGAGAAAACGAATATACGTTGAAAAAGATCCATATCTATATCTGTATAAATACAGATGAAATGGCTAAAGGGCAATTCCAATGAAATGTATTAAGCAGCTGTGTAATAGAATGTAGAATGACGTGAACTGACTATATAGCTGTTACACCTTCAGGTTGAAGGGTGTACCGTCATTGTCCTTGTCCAGAAGGACTCTCTCGTCCATTTCCAAAGTTGGGGACCACACCACGTTCCTGTGTCCTTGTTCTTCTCTTCTGTCAGTATCACTTACTTCATCCCATGCCTCTGGATTCTCAATGAAACTCCAGATTTATTTTTATTTTATTCCTCATGACAAATTAAGTCTGTCACATAGCCCTTCAATTAAAGCCAAGCAAAATGACTGATCAAGATACTTACCTTAATAAAAGACAGTCTTCTTACTAAGAAGATTTGCATGTGGTTTTTGTGGCTCAAATGGTAAAGAATCTGCCTGAAATTCAGGAGACCTGGGTTTGATCCCTATGTCAGAAAGTTCCCTTGGAGAAGGAAATGGCAAACCATTCCAGTGTTCTTGCCTGGGAATTCCCATGGATGGAAGACCCTCATGGGCTACAGTCCATGGGGTGGCAAAGAGTTGGATATGACTGGGCTACTGACACTTAAATATATGCATTTTTACCATTGTTACTTGCCTTTCTCCCACTCTCAGTTGTGAGATACTCGAGGGTAGAAGCTGCTTTTTTTCATTTTTAAAAAATATTGATATCTCACAGTGCTTGCCATAGAGTTGATCTCAAGTGGCCTCAGCCTGCAATGGCCTGGAGTCAGGCTTGGGTTCCCAACCAGACATTGGGCTGGGTCACTGCAGTGAAAACACCAGAGCCCAGGAACCAGTCCAGTGGTCAGTGGCAAGGGCCCTGGACTTTGGCTTTGCAGAAAAGAATTTCTACAAAGACAGAAAGTAATAAAGCAAGTATTTATTGAGGAAAAAGAGTATAATACATGTGGAGATAGATACCTGGACAGACTCCGAGGGAGAGTCTCTGAGTCACGCCTGCATGGCAGTTTAAATCACTGACATGGGGCACTTCTTCTGGTTTTCATTTGGCCAGTCATTTTGCTTTGCCTGGCTCACAACCCATGTTTGGTATATCTCAGGATCCTCTCACATGTGCGCTTGCGTCTGTTGGCCAAGGTGGATTTTACCACAGAATCTTCTGGGCAGAGTATCCCTTAACATTGCTTCCCCTTTGGCCTCCGAAAAGCCTTCTCTGTGCCTGTGTGGTCAGGGAGGCCCCCTGACTTCGAGAATGCAAAATATGTGGTCTGAGCAGGCCCTAACCTCCTCTCTTAATTGCCCTGATTTTCTTGTCTTGGAATTTTGGTCAGTAGAGAAAGAATCTCTAGTTCCTTTACCCTGGGGGCATGAGGGGGCTATCTACCTACTACTTGAGTCTGTAGGCAACATTTGTGGTTGAGGTGGCCAATTAATTATCCAAGGATAAAGGTCTGAAACAGGAATTTGTTGTTTTTCATGTTTCCGATGACACTTCAGTTCAGTTCAGTCGCTCAGTTGTGTCCAACTCTTTGTGACTCCATGAATCACAGCACGCCAGGCCTCCCTGTCCATCACCAACTCCCGGAGTTCACCCAGACTCATGTCCATAGAGTCAGTGATGCCATCCAGCCATCTCATCCTCTGTCGTCCCCTTCTCCTCCTGCCCCCAATCCCTCCCAGCATCAGAGTCTTTTCCAATGAGTCAACTCTTCACAGGAGGTGGCCAAAGTACTGGAGTTTCAGCTTCAGCATCATTCCCTCCAAAGAAATCCCAGGGCTGATCTCCTTCAGAATGGACTGGTTGGATCTCCTTGCAGTCCAAGGGACTCTAAAGACTCTTCTCCAACACCACAGTTCAAAAGCATCAATTCTTTGGCGCTCAACTTTCTTCACAGTCCAACTCTCATATCCATACATGACCACAGGAAAAACCATAGCCTTGACTAGACGGACCTTTGTCGGCAAAGTAATGTCTCTGCTTTTCAATATGTTATCTAGGTTGGTCATAACTTTTCTTCCAAGGAGTCAGTGTCTTTTAATTTCATGGCTGCAGTCACCATCTGCAGTGATTTTGGAGCCCAAGAAAATAAAGTCTGACACTATTTCCACTGTTTCCCCATCTATTTCCCATGAAGTGATGGGACCAGATGCCATGATCTTCGTTTTCTGAATGTTGAGCTTTAAGCCAACTTTTTCACTCTCCACTTTCACTTTCATCAAGAGGCTTTTGAGTTCCTCTTCACTTTCTGCCATAAGGGTGGTGTCATCTGCATATCTGAGGTTATTGATATTTCTCCCGGCAATCTTGATTCCAGCTTGTGCTTCTTCCAGACAGCGTTTCTCATGATGTACTCTGCATAGAAGTTAAATAAGCAGGGTGATAATATGCAGCCTTGACGTACTCCTTTTCCTATTTGGAACCAGTCTGTTGTTCCATGTCCAGTTCTAACTGTTGCTTTCTGACTTGCATAGAGATTTCTCAAGAGGCAGGTCAGGTGGTCTGGTATTCCTGTCTCTTTCAGAATTTTCCACAGTTTATTGTGATCCACACAGTCAAAGGCTTTGGCATAGTCAATAAAGCAGAAATAGATGTTTTTCTGGAACTCTCTTGCTTTTTCCATGATCCAGCAGATGTTGGCAATTTGATCTCTGGTTCCTCTGCCTTTTCTAAAACCAGCTTGAACATCTGGAAGTTCACGGTTCACATATTGCTGAAGCCTGGCTTGGAGAATTTTGAGCATTACTTTACTAGCATGTGATATGAGTGCAATTTTGGGGTAGTTTGAGCATTCTTTGGCATTGCCTTTCTTTGGGATTGGAATGAAAACTATTCGTATATATATATATATATATATATATACGATAGACACATAGAAACATACACACAATGGAAATTTTGTATATACAACATTATATGTTTTGTGTATCTATAAAATACGCCATGTAATTTAGATAAACCTATTCTAATATATTCAGTTGGTCAATAAGTCCATTTGGGTTTTTCCATCACATCTTACATAGAAACTCGAATGAACTTTTTGGCCAACCAATATCTGCTTTAAAAAGTCACCTCCTTAGAGAAAGATTTCCACATCAATCTATCTAAGTGAGCCTATCCCACTCACCATAACATTTGTTTTCATTTATTTTTGTTGTAATATGTGTTCAATGAGGACATCAATATTGCTTATATGGTTTCCTTTCATATCTGTAGGGCCTACAACAGTCCATGACAGTTAATGAATGTTCAGTATTTGTGAATGAAAACTCGATGAAGTGAGTAAATTTATTCATAAATAAATAAGCTTTAAATATAGCTTACCCTAAGGAAATGGCAACCCACTCCAGTATTCTTGCCTGGAGAATCCCATGGACAGAGGAATCTTGCGGGCTGCAGTCCATGGAGTCGCAAGAGTCGGACACGACTGAATGACTTTGAATACTTGACTATGCTTGGTATTAATACACACATGGCCCTTGTACTATATGACTTGAAATTTATTGGTAAAACTAAAAAAATACAACAAAACATTCTTATATGAGTAAGTTCATGTGTTTGTTTTTTTCTAATAGCTTTTCACTTCCTTTTTCTTGTCTTAACTTTTTTAATCCCTTGGGTTCATCATGATATTTAGTATGTTCTCCAATAATCTTCACACTTTGAACACTTCTAGGCAGCAACTATAAATTTCTCCATGTTTCATATACATCTCCAAGTCAAATTTTATTATTTCCAAAGCAGTAGTATTATTTTACAGCACTTCTTCACAATTCTTTCCTGAGAGGTCTCACCACCTGAAACACATTATTCTTCCCAAGGCTCAAATTATCTAAGAACTGTATTCATATCGAAAGAAAAATTATTAAAATAGCCTAATTATTGTTGTTCAGAAAATCTAAAATCTTCAGGGAGCATGGCTTAATGAGACAGTGGTTTTCGCCACCTCACTGGATACCAAGACATACAAGGAACACTCACGTGGAGGTTAACTGAGGGGCTGAGGGGTCTTCTCATTTCCACCTCTGGAATCTCCTCTATGGATATTTACGGCTATTTTGTCTTCATCTTTGCCACATGGCCACCTCATCTCCAGTTTTTTGTTGGCATTACAGGAAAAAAAAAAAGGAATAGGACAAAAAACTAAAGGCATATATCCACTGATTTAGTTTTACTCAACAAGTATTATGTTACAGTAACCCCTAAGCTGCACTTACATCCCTCTGGCCCAAACTGGGTCACATAATTATCCTTAGCCTTAAGCAAGTCTGGAAGGAGATGTGTCATGTTGACCAGACACCCTGTCATTTAGAACAAAAATAGGGTTCATTTAGAAAGGAGGAAGGTAGGTAATTACTACCTATAGATGACAGCCACAAAGAGACCACTTTAATACAAAGAATAGCACAGGTGATTACATTTTTTATGAAATCCTCGTGTAAATATATGCTTCTCTCCTAAAAAATCCTCCACCTAGACCTCATAGCCATAATTTTCCTTTCCTGATATTAATGGACTTTGCATTACATAGACTTTAGATGTTAATTTCATGAATAGAATGATGAGATCAACCAAAAAAATGATTAAAAATGAGGGGAACGTGAAATCTTTAGGTAAATCAAAATTCTTTCATCAGTCATTCATTGTAGCAATGATGAATTCATGTGCCATTACAAAATCCTGTTTTGTTTTTTTTTTACAGAGCCTTGCTTTTTTTGGTTTTGTTTTGTTTTTTGTCTGTTTGTTTATTTTCCCTTCTTTATAGATTTTTCAGATGATCTTAGACTCTCCCAACAGACATTCTAGAGACCAACATGTGAATGAGTTGGACTATTAATGCTGCTTTTCTGTACTTTAAAAAGCACTTGCTGATGTCAGCCTACAGAAGCATGTAACAATATAACTACTTCCTATTTCCAAGAGTTTTCTTTTGACATTCAGGAGAGTCCAACAAAATATTTGCATAAGCACTGTCTCAGGAAAAAGTTGGGAAGAGAATAAAAAGTGATTCTTCTCTCTCCCCCAGTTGGGATTAGATTTCATTTCATACTGAATCTTCCCCAAAGCAAAAAATTTTAGGTTAATTTTATGTCTATTTCTCACTATAAATACATTGTCTCTTTTGTGTTATTTCTTATTTTTACATAGGAAAACACCGATCAGATTAAAATAATCATTACTCTTATAATTACTTTTATTTTAGAGAGGGCATCAATATATTTTAATCACTTATCAAAAATGTTTGTTTTTATAATACAAAAAGTGAAGCAAAATTATTTCAACATGAAATTTAGCATATTCTGATTTTTTCACTTTACTTCCTTTATTTCATGATTTTTATTTACTTTAAAGTGTTTCATGCAGCATGGCAAACCATGCACCTAGAGAGAGAAAGTTGATGAATTTAAATGAGGTGTACTTGATATGGTAACACCCAAATAGCCTGGAGGCCAGATCCGTTTATCTGGATAATATGATAATCAATTCATAAATTATGTATACCTGAGCCCTTTTCACCTTGGGCAATTTCAAGAAGTCCAAAAAAAAAAAAAAAAAAATCAAACTTAGCACAAACTGAAATCAATGGTCTAAGCCATTTTAACAGCCAATTAGGACCATGGCATAGATAGTCTAATCCATTATGCATAGTTGACTGTTAGTGAAAAAATGTAAAGAATTTTACCCCAGATTTATACACATATTCTTTGTCTTTCTAACTTTAACCTCTTGTTTACTTGCTGATATCTGTGTGTATTTTTTTTTTCACTTCTTTATTTTTTTTAATTTTAATTTTATTTTTAAACTTTACAAAATTGTATTAGTTTTGCCAAATATCGAAATGAATCCGCCACAGGTATACATGTATTTTTAAGCAAAAGTGGAGAGAATTAATCCCTCCATGGAGAGAGAAGTGGATAATTGGTCTCATAACTTCTGTACTACAAGAACACTGCATACTGAGTTGCTTCAGTCATGTCCGACCCTCTGTGACCCTACAGACTGCAGCCCATCAGGCTCCTCTGTCCTTAGGATTCTCAAGGCAAGAATACTGGACTGCATTACCATTCCCTTCTCTAGGGGATCTTCCTGACCCAGGGACGGAACTCGGGTCTCCTGCATTGCAGGTGGATTCTTAATCATTTGAGCTACCAGGCAAGTCTAAGAACATCAGACCACGAAAAGAGAAGTCAAATTTTTGAGATACGCAACCAGTGAGACTTTGGTGAACTGTACTGATGAGCTGAGAGTAACACTGGTCAGACATTTTAATAATGTCTCCCTTAGAGACAGTCATACACACAAAACCAGGAACCTTCCACATGAAATATATTCTCCCATTGCAGAGGCATAAATGATCGGGGCACATCTTGTTCTCTTGCCTGTGAATATTTATGATAAAGATGACTAGATTTCCAACTAGTTATTCATGGCTATTGTAAAATTATTGTCACTAAGAAACTTTTTGGAGAATTACTTATTTTCTCCATTTTAAGCATGTCTCCTAAGATTCTTCAAGAAATGGAAACCAACATGGATTTATATAGAGTTATTTTATCATGAAAAATGAAATGATTATAGAAATGAATAGAATTAGAGGAAGTATGGAAAGGCATGACAATAACTCATTGACCAAATTGACAAAATTTGAAACATTAATTATCTTGTACTTGAGGGCCCTCTTTGAATGAAAACTATCTTATTAGGTAGCCTGTTTCATTGTTTCATAGACAAAAGTATGATAAAATTCTTTGGTCATTAACTCATTCAACATTTCAATTGTGTATTTACTATGTAATAAGTACTGAAATGGGGCTTCCCTGGTGGCTCAGTGGTAAGGAATCTCTCCTGCAATGTAGGAGACACAGACTGGATCCCTGGGTCAGGAAGATCTCCTGGAGAAGGAAACGGCAATTCCCTCCAGGAGGTATTCTTGCCTGGGAAATCTCATGGACAGAGGAGCCTGGTGGGCTACTGTCAGTCCATTGGGTTGCAAAAGAGTCCGACATGACTCAGGACTAAACAGCAGTGACAACAAAGTACTGAAATGTATTCTCTAGCTTTGTAATTAATTTTTAGTCCCGTTCTATGAAGTATTGGAACAAAGGTAGCTCTTTATGCTTCTGCAGAGAAGCCATTAACCACTTGAAATTAGTCATCGTGCTTTTTGTCTTCAAAATTAGTCTTTTTTTCCAAGTTAACAATCTAATGCTTTTAGTTGTTTTACCATAAAAATTCTATTTTTGCTCATCAATTTCCTTTTCACATATGAAGCCTAGTATTTCAGATATGTATACGTAGCATTCCAGTGAAGTCAATGCTACCCACAGTTCTGTATGCTCAGCTTCTTCTAACGCAGCATATGCTTTTGTTTTCACTGGCCTCTTGGCTCTGCTGGTGATTATTGAGTCATGGCCAAGTCAGATCTGATAACCATGAACTACTGTCTGCACTCTCCACTACTTTGCATTTATTTTTCTCTTATTTTAAACCCAAGGCATGGCTTGAGATTCATCTGATCAGATTTCATATTCTTGGTGTTCATCCAGCATTCCAGTCTTTTGAGACAACCTGAATCTGAATCTTGTCATCAACTGTTATATTGCTTATTCCTCCTGGTTTTGTATCATTTTAAATTTGGAAAGTGACACGTTTAGCCTTGCTCATGATCCACACCCTGTCTTTTCCTTACAGCTGCAGCTAATTGATCGATGTCAGTAAGCATAGACTATTGTCTAATTTCAAGAGCTTTTCTTTCCCAAACAGGAAATATTTAAACAGTTTCAACCTCACTCTTGACAAAAGTCTTTCATGGTATCACGTGAATGTGAAATGAAAATGCAGACAGAATTTTGATGTTACTATGCAGATTTTCATGTTATTTGATATCTACAGCTAAATTGTAATGCATTTGAAATATTAGATTGTAAAAAAGGAAACCACACAATGTTTTCATATGGGATTCTAGATACTTTATGCAAATGAAAATAATAGTTTCATTACATTTCTTGGGAAAATATTAACCCAGATATCAAATACTGCATATTTTTAAAAATAGAGTTGAAAAGCAAAAAAAAAAAAAAAAAAAGAAACAAAGAAAAAAAAATGTTTGACTCTCACAATATGTCATTTGAGTTTTCCTGGTATTTAGTGAAATTATCAGATCCAATGGGGCTTCCCTGGCGGCTCAGACAGTTAAGAATCTGCCTGCAATATAGGAGAACAGGGTTCAATCTCTAGGTCGGGAGGATCCCCTGGAGGAGGAAATGACAACCCACTCCAGTATTCTTGCCTAGAGATTTCCATTGACAGAAGAGCCTGGCAGGCTACAGTCCATGGGGTCCCAAAGAATTGGATACAACTGCGTGGCTAACACACATTGATCCAAAAAAACTGATATTCAAGTGATTAATTTGCCTCAGAACAGTATGTTTGGCAAGGAGAAGTTATCTCTGGATTTGTTTGTTATGGATTTGAAATAATTTCCAAGAATATTTATGGAATTTTTTTACAAGGAAAAAAGCTTGCGGCCAGCTTTAAAAGACTCAGGAGGTTCAAGAAATCCAAGTTATTTCAGATTTCAGCTTGGGAATGATAGTTCTTGTTTTTCAGGATGGAGAGAAGCCAGGCTTCTTTCCTGTAGTGAGGAGGGGGATTTTATAATAGCAATAGCATCTCTGGCTTCCTTCTGCTGCTCCTCGTTTTCCTTCTTGTCTTGGGAGAGATGTGATATAAATATCTCATTGATGAGTTAGAGGCAAGGTTTTCCTCCCTGGTTGAGCAGCACCCTGTCTTCATTGCTTTGGTATGGTCCTTCATTCAGAGGGCACTCATTCACTGCTTTTCTACCATGTCAGATCGGAGGAGAGCACCCCATGTTTGAGTGAGTATTAGAAAATTCACCTTCTCCAATACAGATGTTTTCAGGTTACAAGGGGAATGTTTAATCTCCATCCAACTCCTGGTATTATCTCTAATTGAGAAACAAGGTTGTCATGTATTTATCCCCTCAAGCCCCTCAACCTACCACATTCTATGTCCATATTTATTGAAGTACAGTTGATGCACAATATTTTATGTTACAGGTGTTCAATATAATGATTCACAGTATTTAAAGGTTATGTACTCCATTTATAGTTATTGTAAAATACTATCTCTCTCATGTTACACAATATATCCTCATAGATTACTTTATACCTAATATAGTTTACACCTCTTTGTCCCCTAGCCTCATCTAGCCCCTCCATCTTCCCTCTCCCTGAAAAAGATAACAAAAAACTCAGGTAGGTATATATGATTATAAAAGAAGTACACATTTAGGAAAAAAGGATTAATTCTATAAGTATGAATTTTAAGTATTCTCACCATCCATTGTGAACTCACTAATGCAAATTTGTGGAGTATGGGGAGAGGCAGGGGCCAGACACTGGATGCAAATAATATATTTGGCTTCATTTTGAAATGGTCAGACATTGTATTCACTGAAGTATTTTTTATAAGTTTCTCTTATTTTAAGTTTGAACTCACAAATGACAGATCCCTAGAACTGAGAACTATGGATGAAAGTAAGCTTAAATCAGTAACTTGAACACAGATAAACGTCTAACAAAGTTCTACATGCAAAAATGGCTTCATTTTGATAGATTCTAAAGCATCGTGGTAATTTTATTGATCCTAAAATAATATTAGATTATTTTATCTAATACATACTCACCCCTGTCGTACTGTGATAAACACAGGTTTGTGTACAGGTTGTATGGCACAATATCATGTACAGGTTATTTAACACGTATGCAGAGGGTATTGCAAACTCTGAAAACTGGACAACCTATATAAATAAAGACATAAATCACTCTAAAAGCTAAAGATAGAAATTGTAGGCATTCCTGTCATAGCCCGTTCTAATATTTAACAAGTAAATAATAGTAATTTTTGCAGTCTTAAATGTAGGAAATTCCATATATATTTATTTGACCATGTCTTTTTTCCAGGGTCCTTGAATAAAGTTGAATTAGTCATAGGGAGCCAGTGGAATTTATTGTTTCAATGTTTTCCCTATTTCTATAATTTTTAGCACATGATTCTGTAAAATATTAGAGTATTCTTGATGTTTAATATTTTCAGTTTTGGGGGAGGTTAGTGGGAATTATTATATCAGATGCCTAGGAAACATTTATGTAACCTGGCACAGACTGTCTTTGTCTTTTAACAGTGAAGATGTTTCTAACTTTCATATATCAGTTTTTGTCATCACAACTTCTTTTATGAATCCAAAATGAAGTTATAATTCATGTCCTGGGAGAAACATATTTACTAAATAACCTTGAAGAATAGTGACACTTATTACCCCAACTTTTAAAAAGATGACAATCAAATCATTAAAATGCATTACAATCTAGTGTCTATAACTTAAAAAAAAATCTTTACCTATTTATTAAGGTTGTTTTAGTTTTATTTTTGTTTTGGCTTTATTTTTTAAAAATCTAATTTAAATTAGGATTCTAAAATACCTAATTTGTGTTTTTTACAACATAAGGTTGAAGTGTAGAAGTAAATTTTGAGGTGTTAAGTGGGATCTACATCATCAAACAACTCCCTAAGCAAAATGCATATATACAGGTAGATGGAAAAATAAATAACTCCAGCACCTTTGTTAAAAATAATATTGAATACAATTCAAAACTTTAAGGTAGGCTTTTTTTTCACTAAAGAAAAATAAATTAAAATTTTATTTCTAGGAGCTATAATCTGCAATTTTTCCAGCAAAATAAACCTTTTGATGAAAATGTTTTAAATTGAATAGCTTTTAATTAGAAAAATAGTGAGAAGGATAATTTAATTTTGCCTCTTAGTGACTCATTTCTTTGAATCAATTATTGTCTCTTTCATTTTCAGGTAACATAAATTGTTTACCTAAATTTGCAATTCAACAAAAGAGAAACATTGATTTTATACAAAACTATAAACAGAAAAGACACTTTTTTGTTTGTTTGTTTCTTACTTCCACACTGGGATGCAATTTTCAAGCAGGTAAGGAAGGAGGAAAGTAAATTGTATCTGGGGGTCATAAATGTAATAATTCAAAAGTGTCTTCCACAAAGGTGTCAACCTACTTGAAAATCACCAGAACGTCTAGCATTCAGATGATTTCTGGCAGGTATGTACAAATTCTGCTTGTATCTTTTGCTGCAGTGGAATGTCACATCTGCAGCATGACTGGCTAGAAGGACAGCCTGACGAGCACACAAAGTGTACCTGGAGAGGGCTGAGAAAGGACACCCCCCTCCTCTCTGTGTGGCTAGCGGGAACCCACCAGCCATTAAGCCTCTGCTAACACTAGGGAGCACACTTTGCCCAGGAATTGCCCTGGGAAGTGCGACGAGAGGCTTCCCATCTGCAGCTCGGCGTCGGGCAGGATGCCAGCCCATGCCCCGCTGTATAGAATGACAAGGCACACAGCTATGACAGTACTCGTGGTAAACAATGACAGCTCTGTCAGGAATCCGAGAGGCTTTTCGTACTTTTGCATGTGCCGAAAAAGAAGCAGAGTTATTTTATTTGTGGCATATAAAAATGACGGCTTGAACTCTTCACCCCTTTCTTCCTTTAAACAAATCAAAATTAGAGGAGTGTTAGCAGCTTTATGACGGTGGGAATGCAAAGTGGGAGGCTGGAGAGATTTGAAAATTAGAAAAACAATTTCTTCAGTACAAATATGAACACAGATAGGTTAATTTTTTTAATCAAAATGACCTCAGACATGAAATGACCTTAGACTTACAATGATCTTATAGTAAAGCTCTTTCTCACTCTGCATGCATGCATGCTAAGTCACATCAGTCGTGCCTGATACTCTTTGAGACTGTAGCTCGCCAGGCTCCTCTGTCTTTGGAATTCTCCAGGCAAGAATACCGGAGTGAGTTGCTGTGCCCTCCTCTAGGGGGTCTTCCCAACCCAGGGATCGAACCTGGGTCTCCTAGGTCTCCTTCATTGGCAGGTGGGTTCTTTACCACTAGCACCACCTGGGAAACTCTTCTCAGTCTACAGGGCACATGAATGCCATCGAGAGAGTGTACAGAACTAACAGACACATCAGATAAAGTTTAGGGGGTACATCTTCTGTAAAGTTAGATGATGCTTATTGTGACCAGGGTTCCATCAAGGGGAGGAGAGAACGACATTGGGTTAGCCACAATGTTATGTTTTCATCTGAGTTTACTCGCACGTTTATTACATATCCAAAGTATGTAACATGTTGCCTACACATTGAAAACAGTAAGGAGACCTACACTAGCGAACAGTTTGATGGTAAAGAGTGCAGAAGACCAGCCTCAGGAAGTAGAAGGCCAGAGGTGAGACTGTGTGATGGACTGGTCAGGATGGTCCAAGCCGTGCTGCAGTATTAATTTAATCAATGAACCACAGAAGTACAACATAATTATTCCTGGTTCATGCAAACTCTGGAGGAAGTTGGATGTGACTCCCTAGGGCAGCTGTCTTCTAAACTTTTTTATTTTGTATTGCAGTATGATAGTTTGGAGAAGGCAATGGCACCCACTCCAGTACTCTTGCCTGGAAAATCCCATGGATGGAGGAGCCTGGTAGGCTGCAGTCCATGGGGTCGCTAAGAGTTGGACACGACTGAGTGACTTCGCTTTCACTTTTCACTTTCATGCATTAGAGAAGGAAATGGCAACCCACTCCAGTGTTCTTGCCTGGAGACGGAGGAGCCTGGTGGGCTGCAGTCCATGGGGTCGCTAAGAGTCGGACACGACTGAGCGACTTCACTTTTACTTTTCACTTTCCTGCATTGGAGAAGGCAATGGCAACCCCCTCCAGTGTTCTTGCCTGGAGAATCCCAGGGACAGGGGAGCCTGGTGGGCTGCTGTCTCTGGGGTCACAGAGTCAGACACGACTGAAGTGACTTAGCAGCAGCAGCATGATAGTTTAGTTGCTAAGTCACGTCCGACTCTTGGGACCCCATGGACTGTAGCCTATCAGGCTCCTCTGTCCATGGGATTTCCCAGACAAGATTACTGGGGTGAGTTGCCATTTCCTTCTCCAGGAGATCTTCCTGACCCGGGGATCAAACCCATGTCTCCTGCATTGCAGGCAGATTCTTCACCAAATGAGCTAGATAGCCGATTAAAATTGTTGTGATAGTTTCCGATGAACAGTGAAGGGACTCAGCCGTACATGTACATGCATCCATTATCCCCCAGACTCCTCTCCCATCCAGGCTGCCAGGACACTGAGCAGTGTTTCCTGTTCTATACAGTCGATCCTTGTGGGTTATCCACTTTAAATACACGGTATACACGTTCATCTCAAACTCTAACTATTCCTCCCCTCCATCCTCCTCTGTCAACCAGTTTCTCACCCATTGGCTAGAATTACAACACAGAACTGCACATCAACATAGCTAACTATACAAGCAGCTGGGAAAAAGAAAGGCCATGAGCCTATTCCATGGGCAACTGTGGCCACATTAGTATTTGAGAGGAAAAAATAATAGAAGGAGAGAGTAGCGCTAGACATGAGAAAAAATGCAATATGATATAAGTGCTATTTGATTGAATAATCAATGTTTTACAGAGAATTCTTGCTCAAAGTTATGGATTATTTAGATGTCAAGCTCTTGCTGGCCTCGAAGATCAGTCACTTGCTCCCTCCGTACAGTAGATGACTCTTCTGTAACATTCAACTGTAAAATTCTATAATTCCAAGTCATTCATGGCATGAGAGTGAGATCAAATACTGTAATGTCCTTAATGACCATTTAGTATTCAAAGAACTGTTTACCTCTACACTTAATTTGGAACTATTTGAGCTCTGCAGAGAATAGAAATTGGAGTACAAAATTAATTATGGAAAAATGTAAGGATCCTGTCAGCTTTTATTTTTCTTTCTTTTACTAAGTGTGTGGGAATGCCAATAAAGGCATTTCCATTGCCTTTCATACAATTGTGTTGCCACTTAGCTCATTTCGCTGTGTCTGCCAACTCTACAGGTGGCAGTGGAGCTTAATAAGGAGTGGACCCTGTGGTGCTCCAGGGCACAAAAGTCTTTCTGTGTCCGACATCTCTTCATTACAGGAAATAGGCTTCGTTCAGCCTCCATGACCTTCCCTGAGTTCCAATGGGCAAGTTCCGTTCAGTTCAGTTGCTCAGTTGTGTCTGACTCATTGCAACCCCATGGACTGCAGCACCCAGGCTTCCCTGTCCATCACCAACTCCCGGAGCTTGCTCAAACTCATGTCCATTGAGTGGGTGATGCCATCCAACCATCTCATCCTCTGTCGTCCCCTTCTCCTCCTGCCTTCAAACCTTCCCAGAGTCAGGGTCTTTTCCAATGAGTCAGTTCTTTGCATTAGGTGGCCAAAGTATTGGAGTTTCAGCTTCAGCATCAGTCCTTCCAGTGAATATTCAGGACTGATTTCCTTTAGGATGGGAAGTTTCAAACAGTTGCTAATTAGGCAAGGGAAGGGGTGAAGAGACAATGGAGGAGCAGTCAAGAAAAGATAGTACAGCCCTTGGACCAGGGTCCTGTTCCCCTTCAAGGGATACACATAACAATATCTTTGAACTTTTTGAAGATAGGAAACCCTCACCAGGTGGGAAAAATTAATGACATGTTGCCCACAAGCACTAGACCCAGACCATTTGGACGTGAAGGTTGTTGATGCTGACTCCCACTTACCCCTCCACCAGCCCATCAGAAGCATGTCCACCAGCTGATCACACCTTCATTCAACCATTACTATAAAACTCGTGCAGGTCAGGACACAAGATATTGAGGGCATAAGCCCACAGTGTACGCCTTTGCCTAGCAAAGCAATAAACTATTCTTTTTCTACTTCACTCAAAACTCTGTCTCAGATTTCTGTATTGGTGTGCAGAGGCCAGGTTTGCCTTCAAGTTTTCTGTTTTTTTTTTTTTTTTTGCTTCTTTCAAAATTACTTATAACTTATTTTCTGAAGTAAAGTAGGCAAAGCAAGAAAGAGTGCCCCTGGTAGGAAAGCGTACGGAGAAATGTGCACTTCAGCATTTATTTTTTTATGACCTAGTTAACCTCATTGATTTTATATAGCTGACAGGATTTAACCTCTTTTGTTACTGATACAAATTGAAATTTATTCTGTAAGTTACATGATTGATCACTTGAAAACAGACTGCAAGAAAAAGCAAGATACGATCTGATACCTGTGTGTATGATGGTTATATTAAATCTTGCAAATATATAAAACGAGTTCAAATAATCCCATTCTTGTAGGAACATAGAGTGAATAAAAACAGGTTACCAAAATTATTCCCTGGGAGAGAAGATATTTCTATCAGGGAAAAAAAATGTTTAATGTCCTATGTGGGATGAGATTTGCGTCAGGAGAGAAAACCATTTAATCAGTTGGACGATTAAAAACTTCAAGTGACTCAAAATGGAAAGTTCTTCCTATTTTCTTATTGAAAGTGAAAGTGAAGTCGCTCAGTCGTGTCCAACTCTTTGCAACCCCATGGACTGTACCTGTTAGGCTCCTCCATCCATGGGATTTTCCATGCAAGATTACTGGAGTGCGTTGCGATTTCCTACTCCAGGGGATCTTCCCGACCCAGGGATCGAACCCAGGTCTCCTGCATTGCAGGCAGACTCTTTACCTTCTGAGCCACAGAGGGGCTTCTATTTTCTTATTGGGAAGCCATAAAAGTACTAGACTTGTGAGTCTATGGGTGAATAATATCCACTTTAAAAGTTAAGATATGAATCTAGAGTCAGTCATGTTGAATGATATTTTGTTTCTATGTTGTTTTTTTTTCTAATTTTATTTTATTTTTAAACTTTACATAATTGTATTAGTTTTGCCAAATATCAAAATGAATCCGCCACAGGTATACATGTGTTCCCCATCCCGAACCCTCCTCCCTCCTCCCTCCCCATACCATCCCTCTGGGTCGTCCCAGTGCACCAGCCCCAAGCATCCAGCATCGTGCATCGAACCTGGACTGGCAACTCGTTTCCTACATGATATTTTACATGTTTCATTGCCATTCTCCCAAATCTTCCCACCCTCTCCCTCTCCCACAGAGCCAAGACATGGAAGCAACCTAGATGTCCATCAGCAGATGAATGGATAAGAAAGCTGTGGTACATATACACAATGGAGTATTACTCAGCCATTAAAAAGAATACATTTGAATCAGTTCTAATGAGGTGGATGAAACTGGAGCCTATTATACAGAGTGAAGTAAGCCAGAAGGAAAAACATAAATACAGTATACTAACGCATATATATGGAATTTAGAAAGATGGTAACAATAACCCGGTGTACGAGACAGCAAGGGAGACACTGATGTATAGAACGGTCTTATGGACTCTGTTTCTATGTTTTTAAAATCAGATTTCAAAGCTGTAAAGAAAATAAGTAGCAAAACAGAATTCATATAGTTTTGATTTATAGAAGAATTATTGGCCTCCAGCCCCTACTGACTATGTGATCAGAATTTGGTTTATAGACAGATTCTTTCTGATAATGGGTTTAAGGTAGAATAAGAAAATTTTGTACCTTAAGTTCAGTTCTAGATAAATGAAATATGTTGGTCATTGCTAATATCATACTCTTTCAGGCAACTGAGTGTCAGAACTATGGTCTTCTTATTTTAGTTTTTGAATGCCATCTGAAGGACTATGGACACAGATATGAGCATTTTGAAGATTTTTTAAAATTTCATGGTAAAAGCACAAGTGAAAATAATCCATGTAGGAAAATAATTATGCACGTATTGGTTATCTTTTAGCTTGTTAGTATTTTGTTGCTTCGGGAATAATTGATATTAATCGAAAACACGGCCTTAACTAGTTCTTACGAGCTTGTACAAACTTTTTGCTTTTGCCTATGTGCAGCTTTTAATTAGCTAAGTTTTCAACAAAATGTCAATTATATTGAAATATGTTGGAATGATGTTTTTTTCCTATTTTTGACCTTGCTGATCTGCTTGCAGGATCTTAGTTCCCTGGCCAGGACTGGACTCGGGCAGAGAAAGCTCTGAGTCCTAACCACAGCACCGCCAGGGAATTCCGTATGTTTGAGTGATTCTTGATTCCTAATTGGATGTTTAGTAAATGGCAGAACTATTCTTTGTGTGTCTTTGCAAATAACTACTTTCAACTCTTTTCAGTTTATTCTTTTTTATTATTACTTGAAACATTTGTATAGGCATTCCCTTCATGAATTCTTTCCCAAAGACAATATAATATTGAGCTCTATTTCTTGCATTGTATACTCTGTACTGCAGTAATTACAAGTTAAGGAATAGCAAACATCTAATGAATTCCTCTATGGCAATGTTTGAATCCCATAATCATATCAATATGGTTCTAATAGCTTGTGGAGACATTTGCACCTCCCCTTCTGTTTTTACAAGTCTTAACTCGAACAGTAATCTTAGGTCAAAGTCTATGCCCATCATCTAATGGATGATAAAATATAGGAATGGATTTTATGGCAGATTAGCTCTTAACTGTCTCAGGAGAGAATCTCACTGGACGTCACTACACAGCATTTTAGCAGCTGAGTTATAAGTATGTCAGGTGCGTGGTTGTGCTCCTAAAGCAGGAAAAATGGCTGCAGAGATAAGCTCTTATCTAAATTTTGACCCCCTTTCCACTTACTTTTGAGTTCTCAAGACCCTTTTCCTAACAAGTGCAGGGCAGTGGTTGTTATTCATAGGCAGGTCACTAATATTTAAGTAGATGATTTTGTCCTGATAGTTTATTTTGGCTATGTTAGTATAATACATAAGGTAATCTTTGTGTTTTCTTGAACTATGTGGACATTTTTGAATGTAAATCCAGCTTTGTTTCTAGGATTATTTCCTGCATTGCATAGCAGACTCTAAGATTCACTGGTACAATTTTGTTAGGTGTTGTCTTTTGTGATTTTGTAGAAAAACAGGTCTCACATCACTCAGGGAAAATGATAAACTTTGTGTAGGAGGCTTTTACAATAAAGTGAAATAACCATTAGATTCAAGATGAGGTTGGGATGAGCAGATGATCCTCCTAGGTTTGGTTAGTGATAATTGTTTATGTTAGTTGCTCATTCATGTCCAACTCTTTGTGACCCCATGGACTGTAATTCTCCAGGCTCCTCTGTCCATGAGATTTTCCAGGCAAGAATATTGGAGTAGGTAGCCATTCCCTTTTCCAGAGGATCTTCCTAACCCAGGGATTAAACCCAAGCATATTAATATGTTCCATATGAAGGAGACGTAAGAGATCTGGGTTTGATCCCTGGGTTGAGAAGATCCCCTGGAGAAGGGCATGGCAACCCACTCCAGTAATCTTGCTTGGAGAATCCCATGGACAGAGGAGCCTGATCGGTCACCTTTCATAGGGTCACAGAGAGTCGGACATGACTGAAGCGGCTGAGCTGAAGAAGAAGGGCTGATATGCAAACTTAGTTTCTGCCTCTTCAAAGATTCAAGGTGGTGTCCTGGGATAACAGCAAAATTTAGTTTATGTTCCAAATGTCAATTTATCTGCTTTGACCGGTTAAACTTTTGACCACATACAAAGAAGAACTTTCTACCTTTTTTATGATTATGTCTTAAACTTGAGACATTTCATGTGCTTGACTCATAAACTACAGATTAATAACAAAGGGGAGAGAAAAGAGAAATTGAGACCTTCCTTTCTCTTATCCTTGTGATCTTTTAAGTATTATAAGCTTAGAGAAAAAGTCCTTTGTTTAAAATCTTTAACTTGAACTTATACAAATCATAATGTAGCCAAGGTAAAAAATTTAATCACGCAAATCTGATATACAAAGTCAATTTATTTATTTTGCTTATTTTCTAGAAGTCATTTAATCTTCCTTATAAGTCCCCAGCCTACTTAATAGAAAATAAATTTAGATGTATTCCTTAATTTTATCTTGATTTTATCTACTTTCAAAAGTTTCCTTCAGTGAAATTCCAGTTCATTCTGAGTCCAACTCGATTTTTATATTTTCTCATAATCAAGCAGAAGCAGGGAAAATCTGGCCATCCTTCCTGGTAACAAGGCAAGAGTAGGTTGTCCTAATACTGTCTATTTGGCTGGTCTTTGGCACTAGATGTTGGCTTGAGTGGTCTCTATGCTGGCATCAGCTGAGATGAATGCATTTGTTCATCTTTTGAGATGACATGAAAACCACCGCTGCTGATGGCAGAGCCCATGCAGACCTACTCCAGGTCTCTGTCAGCTAAGTGAGGTCTTCATCAGGCTCCTGTGTCCCTAAGAGGGCACACAAAAGCTTCTTGATATCGCGAATGCCAGGAACAAGTGGCAGTATGATCTCATCACCTATCTCACAAATTCTCCCCTTTGCTATGTAATTTGCATCATGTTGGACATTGTTCCATACGGGACTTCAACTGGAGACTTGGTTTTCAAAAACAGGAAAAGCTTTCTTGGCTGTTGCATGTTTATTTATTTCTATTTCTCTCTATTCTCCAACTCCCTCACTGGGGTTTCAAACTGGACCATACAGCCCCAGGAGGGGCAAAATTCATTTTCCTTCTTATCTGAACATAATTTCCTTACTGTGATACATTAATAATGCCTTGAGTCATCAAAGCATCCAAACTAGGTTAATTATATAAGGAAGATCTTTGATAGCCCATGAAGGAAGATCTGTGAGTGAAGTCCAACTTGGATCCACAAATTACCACAAACTAAAAGATGTATCTTTTAAATTCTCCCATCATTATCTATTTTATAGAAATTGAAGGCAATGTTATGATTCTTTATCATTAGAAGGCTGGATTTAGATCTGATTAATTCAAGTCATGTAAAAAATTAAAAGGTTGAATTATAGGAAATTATTATTTTTGCATGTCAAAAGCAGTGAAATATTGTCAATGTATCTCCAATTAATTTGGGAAATCTCCTTTCAAATGCACACATAAGCCTCATTGCCACACCCCACACACATAAGCCTTCTTTGTTCCTGCTGCTAAGTCACTTCAGTCGTGTACGACTCTGTGCGACTCCGTAGACAGCAGCCTACCAGGTCCTCTGTCCTTGGGATTCTCCAGGCAAGAACGCTGGAGTGGGGTGCCATTGCCTTCTTCAATGCATGAAAGTGAAAAGTGAAAGTGAAGTCGCTCAGTCGTGTCTGACTCTTCGCAACCCCATGGACTGCAGAGGAGCCTTCTTTGTTAGTCTTGTCTTAACTGCATAAAAAGGTTGATTTACTACTACAATTTAATTTATGAACTTTTGACTTGATAAATGACAAATTATCTACTTAAAAAATTATATTGTCCAGGGCCTATTCTCCTTTGTAACTGAAGCAATTGAAACACATACATCCACTATATATATCCACTCTATATATATATATCCACACACACTGTATCAATATAGATCTATATACTTGGACTTATGTAATTCTATGTTAATTATGTTCACCACATTTCTAAGCAGTATATTATGATTATATCTGATTTCTTGTGCATTTTGTTTGTCCGAGAGGTTCCATTTACCACTTGTTTTTCTCTTTTATTTTCGCTTCTGTACCTTTTTATAAATCACGTCACTAGGAATTTCTTGTTCATCTAAGACTCGTTTTTCCCTACTTGAGGCGCTCCTTGAAGGTATGACTAACTCTGTTTACCTATCTTTATTGTTGACTGAAAACAATGCACAAACTAAAGTTGAGGGTTCTGTTTTACTTGGTGGACTATCTGAGGACGTGAAACCTGGGAGACAGGACACTTACATTGCTCTGAGGGATCTCTCTGAAGAGGTAAGGGAGGAGCCAGGATATACAGGAGTTCTGTAACAAAACACAAACCATAGTCAGAACATCAGAAGAGTACAGTTTATTAAGAACCAGACATCTCAATGTAAAGTAGTTAGCATTTTTCTACGTAGGGAAAGCTACAAAAGTCTGGGCATACTGATACCATTTCTTTGAAACACATCTCAGCTGTCCTGGCCAATATCCAGAGCTTTCTCATCCTGAGTCCCCTCAAGGGGCACCATCTTGGGGGCTATTGTAGTGACTGAGGACTTGATGACCGGCATCCTGCTTCCATCCTGAACAGCCTCAGGGCTCACCTTTGGCGGGGTCTGTAGTGACTGACGGCAGAGACATCCTGTGTTTACTGATATGGCAGGTGGCATTCTTAACGGACAATATTTTTAAACACGGCCATAAAATATTGTAACCAGCAACTCAGTGAAGGTGAACAAGGGCCATCATCAAAGAGAACTAGGCACTCTGTTAATGATCACTCCTGTGAATAGGAAAGCTTTGTTGTGGGGTTCAACTAGGTACTGTAGTTGCTTTGTGACATTTTCTTTCATTTCTTTGGAAAGCAAGCCTTTCTTTTATTCCTCGGAAAGTATGATCACCTAGGTATATTACTTTTGCTTAGTAAAATGTGATCTAGTTTGAGATGCTAAATGTTCTTCACACCATCCTTCATTTGCGTCTTGCATATGAAGCCACAACTGACAGGCTCTCCACCTTGCTGAGAGATTTGGATCACATTAAGATTAGCTTGAGCTTCACAGGTGGTGTTAGTGGTAAGGAAGCCACTTGCCAGTACAGGAGATAGAAAAGATGTGGGTTTGATTCCGGGGTTGGGAAGATTCCCTGAAGAAGGACATGGCGACCCAGTCCAGTAGTCTTGCCTGGAGAATCCCGTGGACAGAGGAACTTCATGAGCTACAGTCCACAGGGTCACAAAGAGTCTGATATGACAGAAACGACTTAGTACACACACGGGAAATCAGCTTAGCCTCATTAATTGATGAGGCTTTCCTTCTTGCTAAAATTTTGAAAATTTCTTTTCTACTAAAATCTGCTCTTTTCTTTTGCTGATATGAGATTATATAATTTTTATTTTATTTTTAAAATTTAACTTGGTTTCAGGAGGGAAAATTATAAATATCTGTGATAAATTTGCCATATGTCTCCTAGGAAGATTTTTAAAATTTTGACTTGAGTGCCATCATCTCCCTGAAGAATTGTTATAGGAAATTAGATTCTGGGTGAAAACATTCAAAGAAAAGAGTTACTTGGGAAAAGGAAAAGCTCTATGTTTTTCACCAAGGTAAACAACACTTTCTATGAAACTAAGAAACTATGGCCGTTGAACAAACAGATAATAACAATTTTTCAGAGATGGTATTTGTAGACAACAATTCCAGGGAGCCAAAAATGTAAATATTTTATTCTACTCTGTTTTCTTTATTTTTATTTATTCATGTTTCTCCTTTTTTTCCTATTTTTTCTCTATTTTCCCCCCAGAAGATCTAGCACCTCACCAACTGTGCTCATTTTGTCCTTCATCTTAATTCACCTTCCATAGGGTCAGAGCACAAGCTGCTACTCTTACTGAGATTCAGTGAAAAGAGCAGTGTTGTTGAGCTCCTCCAACTGGGCATTCCATAACTCTGCCTTGTGTTCACTGGGCTAAAAACAAAATCTGCCTAAAATATTGTCATGACACATATGTATAACATCTAGAAAATGCACATACTTTTAAATAAATATACAGCAATTATTTGACTTTTTATGGGCATGAAAATTTCTAAAGATTAGAGCACAGTCTACCTAAAGGAAATGCACATATGCATGGTCTTTGAAGGGCTTCCCTGGTAGCTCAGCTGGTAATGAATCCACCTGTAATGCAGGAGACCCAGGTTCAATTTTGGGGTGGGAAGATCCTCTGGAGAAGGAATAAGCTACGAACTCCAGTATTCATGGGCTTCCCTGGTGGCTCAGATGGTAAAGAATCCACCTGCAATGTGGGAGACCTGGGTTTGATCCCTGGGTTGGGAAGATATCCTGGAGGAGGGCATGGCAACCCATTCCAGTTTTCTTGCCTGGAGAATCCCCAGGGACAGAGGAGCCTGGTGGGCTACAGTCCACGGGGTCACAAGAGTCGGAGTGAGTGACTAAGTACATCACAGCACATGGTCTTTGAAATACTATTTGTTCATTCTGCTTCAATATAATCTTAATTTTCACTTTTTATTTATTTATTTATTTTAATTTTCACGTTTTAAATTTCCAGTTTTCTTGTGACACCATTTAAAAAATTTTATGTTTATGAACTGTGTATTTATAAGTGAGATACCTCAACTATTGTTTAGGGATTATATTAGTTGGGTTTTGCCAGATAAATAGAACCAATAGGGTATATAGAGGAGATTTATAATAGAAATTGGCTCACATAATTACGGAGGCTTAGAAATTGCATGCTCCACCCTCTGCAAGCTGGAGAACCAGGAAGGCCAGTGTTGTCTTTGGGTCTGAAGACCTGAGAAGCAGTATGATCCTCATCTGAGTCCAGAGGCTCAAGAGCCAAGAGCATCAGTGTCTGAAGGCAAGAGGAGATGGATGTCCCCTCTCAAGCAGAAAGAGCAAATTTACTTCTCCTTTGCCATTTTATTCTATTCAGGTCCTCAATGGCTGGGTGATTCCACACCCCCCACCACTAATGAGGTGAACATCTATACTTAGTCTACTGATTCAAATGTTCATCTCTTCCACAAACACCTTAACAAACGTGCTGAGAAAGGATATTTTACCAGTTATCTGGGCATCCCTTTGCTAATCAAATTGATGCATAAAATTAACTATCACAGGAGCTCAGACATAAAGTGATAAAAATTTATTGAATCTTAAAGAAACATTTATGGTACAATGACTATGAAACACACCGTATTCAAGAATTGAGGATAAATGTGCTAGTAAGTGATGTCTCTGCATAAATAAACAACTTACTGAGTAAGGAAGATGGAAATAGACAGTCAACATGAATAGTGTCTGTTAATGCCTACTGAATCAGGGTGTAGAAATCACAAGGTTAAAAGTGCTCTTCTGAAATAGCCCATTTGATTTCTTCTGAAATCAAAGGCATAAGAAATGGAGGTATAAGTGGAGATGGGAGAGAGACCATCTCTTCATGATACTCTTTCAAAGAAGAACCTAAACTTGCTATATTTAATTTCTCTGCCTGAACATTCTGCCATTTGTTCATTCTTTTACAAATGTTATTGAAGTATGATTGGTTTTCAATGTTGTGTTAGTTTCAGGTGTACAGCAAAGTGAGTCAGTCATACGTACACATAGAGCCACTCTTTTAAAGATTCTTTTTCTGTATAGGTCATTGCAAAGTATTAAAAGTTCCCTGGGCTATACAGTAGGCCAATGTTAATTATCTGTTGCATATATAGTAGCGTTCATGTGTCAATCCCAACCTCCCAACTTATCCCTCCCCCTTGACCCCTTGCTTTCCTTGCTGGTAAGCATAAGTTTGTTTTCTACATCTTCAACTCTATTTCTATTTTGTAAATAAGTGTATTTGTAACATTTTTTAGAGTCCATACATAAACGATATCATACAATATTTGTCTTTCTCTGTCTGACTTACTTCACTCAGTATGACTATCTTTAGGCACATCCATGTTGCTGTAAATAGCATTATTTCATGTATTTTTGGATGAGTAATGGTCCATTGTATATGTGTACCACATCCTCTTTATCCATTCCTCTGTCAACGGACATTTAGGTGGCTTCCATGTTCTCGCTATTGTAAATTGTGCTGCAATCAAAACTAAGATGAGTATCATTTTGACTTATGGGTTTACCTGAATATATGCCCAGGAATGGGATTGCAAGGATCATATGGTAGCTCTCTTTTTAGTGTTTTTAAGGAACCTCCATATTGCTCTCCGTAGTGGCTGCACCAATTTATGTTCCCACCAACACTGCCATAGGGCTCCTTTTTCTTCACACCCTCTCCAGCATTTATTGTTTTAAGAGTTTTGATGATGGCCATTCTGACCAGTGTGAGGTGTTATCTCTTGGTACTTCTGGTTTGCGTTTCTCTAATAACTGGTGATGTTGGGTATCGTTTCATGTGCCTTTTGGCCATCTGTATGTCTTCTTTGGAGAACCAGCCTAACCCTGCTCCTTATTCATGATTTGGCTCAATTGTCCTCCTGCCAGGAACCTCCATCACTGTTCCATCACCTTAAGTATCACCAGGGCTTCCCTGGTGGCTCAGGGGAAACTGGCAGAGTGTCCAAGAATCCTGTGTTGAGAGTTCATAGGCTTTATTGTTTGGTTCCATTGCTGCTTTTTAATTTATGTGTTTGTATATCAGGGCCTTCCCTGCTGGCTCAGATGGTAAAGAACCTGCCTGCCAATGCACAGATGTGGGTTCAATCCCTGGGCTGGGAAGATCCTCTGAAGAAGGAAACGGCAAACCACTAGGTATTCTTGCCAGGGAAATCTCATGGACAGAGGAGCCTGGTGGGCTATAGTCCAGGGGTTGCAAAGAGTTAGACACAACTGAGCACGCATACACACAACTCCCCACATCATCACAAAAATACCTATGTCAACGCCACCAATGCCTACCCTCCACCCTCAAGTTTGGAAAAGTGTGCTTTCTAATCTGTCATAAAAGTGGGCAATTTTCTTTCATACTTAAAGTATATTTTTGTAGTTTTATTTATTTCTTAACACTACATGGAACATTTTGTATCGTGTTGCAGCCAAGCCACAACTCATGGTGGGCATGCAGAATATGGTTTTCCATATAGTTTCTTCCTAGTCATAAAAAATAGACCTTCACGAAGAGATAGAACACTCGTTTGGCAATTAGTGTGATGCAGGTTGGAACAAAATGTACACATCTTACTATCACTGTGTCTGCTCTGTGTTATAATTTATACATGGCCTTGATTTCACAGTAACACTGGAATATTAACCTGTTATGTCAGATATTATCTTTTCATACTAATTCATTTTAAGAACAATGAGTTCTTCTTCTTAAATGATTAATGGTAGTGAGTATTATATTAGTGCTGGAGAAGTGGGGAGATTTAGAAAATTTTCAGTGCAACTAAGACTGTATTTTATTTTATTGGCATTGAATACACTGAATCAGCAGTCTAAAAAGAGGGCCTCTGAATAGAGACCTCCCTTTCTAGGCAATCATTTCTTATGGAAACACGAACACACAAGCATAATATATAGTCATTTGCTTATAGCAAAATCATTTTCAATATTCCTCATAAGGCTTATAATTTTATGGATTTGAGATATTATGAGGAAACTTGGCAATGAACAAATACTGTGAGACTTACTATGCCTTATATATGTTAAATTACATAGTTTCATCTATAAGAGAAGTGCATGATTAAACATCGAAAGGGTGGTATAAATGTAGGTAATTTAGACAAGGGGCACGTCACTAAAACAATCTTGCAGATGCAAAAAATTTAAGTAGGAACTTTGGAGGAAAATTAATAGTTGAATTTTTTAAATCCTTTTGGAAACATTGGGGGGGGAGATATATTGAGACTTTTAATAAAATGGCATGAGCACACTTGAGAATTCCAACAGTCTGAGATGATGGTAGACTGTTTCCCCCAGCAAAGGAAAACGCACAGGCAGACATTTTCTGTAACCCGCCCACTGAGCTGGCAGTGCCCAAGATGCCCAATAACCTCTGTTTGACTTGTCACTTGCAAGACAAATTTGCTCATATATCAAAGCAGTCAGAATCCCTTTTCAGCAACTGTATCTGTAATTAGCTATGCCTTGTTAGTGCTCAAGGTATGTGTATCTGTCACATAGATAACAAAAAGTTCTTTTTTTTTTTTTAATTTCAAATAACATGTTGGCCTCCCAGCATTATAATGCCAACTAAGAGCCACAATATTGATCAAACCCTCATTGATGACCTTTGAAAATGCTTACATTATTCAAGAAAATAAGAACCAGTGTGCTCTGCCACCCTGAAGACTATCAAAATCTCAGAAGAAAGTAAACTCTGTAGTTAATATTTCAAATCACTGGAGAGCATTTTCTTGAATTCTTTGGCTAACTTTTCTAATAGAATCAGCCATGTGAATTATTTTCTGTACAATTTTCTTTGACATTTTAGCTGATTAAGAGTATCCATATCTTCTTTATCACTGAAAATTAAGAGGTTATTACAAGAGTTTCAGTTCTACTCTGGGAGGGGAGGGGGATCATTGCAGATGTTTGTATGTAGATCAAATAAAAAGCAGGCATAGATTTACATAAATTAGAGATTTTCAATTTTAGATCACCAACAAAAAACGCAGTTTTTTTCAATGAAAATTCTTGGGCCCAAACTTACTAAAACAAAATGTCTTAAGAGAAAATATACCATAAAATTCTGAAAGGCAAGATATAGTCTTGAGTAAACAATTGGAAAAAATATGTAAAGTGATATTTGATATTATCATTAACAGTTCAGCAGTGTTTAAGTAAAACAGAAAAGATGCTGCAAATTAGTAAGAGACTAATATTAAAAATCAACATGTTATATGAATAAGAAATGAACAATAACTACAAACGGCCAATAAATATATAAAACAACACTGAACATCATTTATGATCAAGATAAATGAAAATAAAATAAAAATCTCATTTCTCCATTGCCCATCAGATTTGTAAAATTAATTAAAATTTTTACAATTTTACAGATCTCCAGTAACTCTGCCCATGGTGCAAGTAAATAGCAGAAGACGTGTCTATTGCTACTTGCCACAATATTGTAAAGTAATTATCCTCCAATTAAAATAAATAAATTAATTAAAAAAGAAGTGTCAAAAAGAAAGAATAATCTAGACAGATTATTTTAAGAAAGAGACCATAAATTTAAACCTGTAGCACATCCAATTTTTCTATTCTTTTCAGTTTAAAAGTATGTACAATTTGTGTTTCTGTATTTATGTATTATTTTGCTTTGTTTTTTTTTTTTATGGGGCTAGGGGCTAGACGAAAGATTTTAAATATTTAAAATATTTCAGTAAATCGCTCAACTACTTGCCCAGCATCTTCATTATTTTCCTGTAAATTTTGCATATGAAAAGAGGAGTTCATAGCTGTATAAGCGCACAGAGGGACATGAGAAGGAAGAGTTTATAGAAAAGGGGATATATACCATTGTGGTATAGGAGGAAAAAACATTGAGCAAATAAGTTGTCTCTTTTAAAGTCAGGAAAATATCATTTTTAATGCCCGAGGTGTGTAACATATAATATTTTTAGACATGATTTGAGAAAATAAACTGTGCATTTTTCCCATAAATTTCATTCTCTTATCATATCGAAATATATGCTAGCAACAGCTTCGGTAATAAGTTCAATTTCTCTTATTATTTGAAAAGAAACAGAAATTATTTCCTTAATTGGAGCAACAGTAACAAAGTTTTCTGTGCTAAGACAGTGTTTACTTAAGGTAAGTTACACTTTCAGGCAGAATACTTTAAATACATATCATCACGTAATTTTATTTTTAGCATGAGCTGTACAAACTTAGGCGATCTGGTTCATCAATCTGAACCTCAATTAACTGTTGATAAAATTGAAGCTATACAAGAAAACTTTGAATTGACCATTTGAACTTATTACTTCATCATATAATAGCAAACAACATTATCTAGATACATGAAATAGAATGTCACTGATGTCTTAGAAATACAAAAACAAAATGTGATCTGGCTTTAATAACTGGGATGTAAAACTAATTTTTAAACCTTTTCAAATACAGTCTAGAATAATTATCTTAATTTGCTCGGCAACGCTAGACAAAAATTTCTTAAACGTTTATTTTCTAAGATGTTTGTACAATCCTCATTTTTCTTTTTGTTTCAAATGAAGGAAACCAAAGAGACACTCCCACTCAAATCATAATCAATTCAGACTGACGTGATGGCATCAACATTAGCCATGCCATATGCCTGGCTATAAAATGGAGTAATTAGTATGTGCCCCCTGAAAAGAAGATTGCTAATTTACAATGAACAGATTAATACACATTAATGGGAAATCACAGAAATCTGCGAATATCTGTATCCATTTCTTTTTAATGAGCATATTCGTCACTCCCCCTAGCTTTCTCAGGCCCCTTTGTGACTCTCTTTTCCTCAGTTGTTTCTACCACCTGGCCATCCTCAAGCAAGGCACTGATCTGCATTTTTCACTCTAGGTTAGGTTGTGTTTTCTAGAGTTTAATAGGGCTTCCCTGGTAGAGCAGCTGGTAAAGAATCCGCCTGCAATGCAGGAGACCCCACTTCGATTCCTGGGTCTGAAAAATCCCCTGGAAAAGGGATAGACTACCCACTCCAATATTCTGGATCTTCCCTGGTGGTTCAGATGGTAAAGAATCCTCACGCAATGCGAGAGACCTGGGTTCGATCCCTGGGTTGGGAAGGAGCTGCCCTTGCCCTCCTGCCATGCCCTGGAGGAGGGCATGGCAGCTCACTCCAGTATTCTTGCCTGGAGAATCCCCATGGACAGAGAAGCCTGGTGGGCTACAGTCCATGGAGTCGCAAAGAGTTGAATACGGCTGAGTGACTAAACACAGCACAGCAGAGTTTTATTAAACTCATAGTTATTACTGTGAATTTGCTTACTTCATTTATTTGATCAGTTTTTGCTTCATCTATTTTTATCAGCTTTCTGAAGATGTAATTCAAACATATAATTTACTTATCTAAAACGTAAAGTGCAAAGTCTTCAGTATATTCACTGAGTTATGCAACTCTTATCACAATCTAATTTTTGAATATTTTTCTCACTACAAAAGAAATCCTGTAGACATTAACCATCATTCCACACTTCCCACCCTCATCCCCGTAACTGCTAAGGTGTCATTTTTTCTTTAGGGATTTGCATGGTGAGTGCTCAGTCGCTTCAGTCATGTCTGACTCTTTGTGACCCTATGGACTGTAGCATGCCTCTCTGCTATTTTCCATGGGATTTCCCAGGCAAGAATACTGGAATGGGTTGCAATTTCCTACTCCAGGGGATCATCCCCACCCAGGGATACAACTTGTGTCTCCTGTGTCTCCTGCATTGGCAGGCAGATTCTTTACCTCTGAGCTGCCTGTTCTTTCTACTTTGAGGCTATTTTGAATAATGTCTCTACAGATATCCTTGTGTAAGTTTTTGTGTGAGCATGTATGCTTATTGATAAATACCAAGGGATGAAATTGCTGGGTTATTATTTTGAGGAGCTGCTAGATAGTTTCCAAAGCAGTTTCAGAATTTTATGTTCTTGACAGCATTATGTGTTTTCTAATTTCTCCACATCTTAGTCAAAACTTGTTATAGTCCATTATTTTTATTTTAGTCATGCTATGGGATGTGAAGTGAGATCTTGGATGATTTTCAGTATATATGGAAACGGAATCTTTGGTTTTTTCACTACCTGGAAAAAACCCTATTGAGCCATGATTGGGATACAAAAAGCTGTTCATATTTAATTATATGCCTTGACAAGTTTGGAGGTCAGTATACATCTATTAAACTATCATCACAGACTCTGTTATAAACATATTCATCAACTCATACTATATATATATATGTATATAAAATAGAATAATATTCATCTTTACAAAAATAAGGGAATTCTGCCATTTGCAACAACATGGATGGGTTTCTGGGACACTGCAGATGGTGATTGCAGCCAAGAAATTAAGACGTTTACTCCTTGGAAGGAAAGTTATGACCAACCTAGATAACATATTAAAAAGCAGAGACATTACTTTGCCAACAAAGGTCCGTCTAGTCAAGGATATGGTTTTCCAGCAGTCATGTATGGATGTGAGAGTTGGATGGTGAAGAAAGCTGAGTGCTGAAGAATTGATGCTTTTGAACTGTGGTGTTGGAGAAGACTCTTGAGAGTCCCTTGGACTGCAAGGAGATCCAACCAGTCCATCTTAAAGATCAGTCTTGGGTGTTCATTGGAAGGACTGATGTTGAAGCTGAAACTCCAATACTTTGGTCACCTGATGCAAAGAGCTGACTCATTTGAAAAGACCCTGAAAGATTGAAGGTAGGAGGAGAATGGGACGGCAGAGGATGAGGTGGTGGATGGCATTACCGACTCAGTGGACAGGAATTTGGGTAAATGCTGGGAGTTGGTGATGGACAGGGAGGCCTGGTGTGCTGCGGTTCATGGGGTCGCAAAAAGTCACGACTGAGCAACTGAACTGAACTGATACTAAGTGAAGTAAGTCAAATACACAAAGATAAAAACTACCTGATACTCCTTATATGAGGAATCTAAAATAATCAAATAATCAAACTCACAGAAGCAGGGAGTTGACTAATGGTTGTCAGAGGCTGGGAGGAGGGGAAAACTGGGAGGTATTAGTCAAAGTAGATTGTTATTCATCAGGAAAAGTAAGTTAGAGTCACAACACAATAATACCATGTGCTACCAAATGACTTAAAATAAGAAGCAACAATAAACAAAGCTAAAAATTATAAAGTAAAGAATTCTACAAAATGTTAGTAGGACTGGAAAAAGTGAAAAGTTCTGGCACTGCTGGCAGAAATACTAATTTGTAACAACTGCTTTCAACCACTTTGGAAAATTCCGGTAATGTTGCAAAGCATATCTTCTATTCCAGAAATTCACTCCTAGATATAAACTCACAAGGATGCATGCATACATATACCAAAGACACATACTAGGTAGAATGTCTGCAATGATCATATTTGTGATGGCAGCAATCTGAAACTACTCATATGCCCATAAGTAGTGTAATAGTGTATTCACATCACGGGATTCTAGATGACGATGTGAACACCAGTGCACAAGTGTGCACACAAATGAGAATGACGTGATGCAGAGCACGTACTGTGCACTTTGATTTACGTAAAGAACAAAAGTTCATGGCAAATGGAAGGGGGAAAAGTGGAAGCAGTGACAGATTTTGTTTTCTTCGACTCCAAAATTACTGCAGGCTGTGACTGCAGCCATGAAATTAGAAGACACTTGTTCCTTGGAGGGAAAGCTCTGACATACTTAGGGCATTAAAAAGCAGAGGCATCACTTTGCTGACAAAAGTATGTATTGTCAAAGCTATGGTTTTTCCAGTAGTCATGTACGAATGTGGCAGTTGGACCATAAAGAAGACTGGGTGCCAAAGAAGTGATGCTTTCGAATTGTGGTGTTGGAGAAGACTCTTGAGAGCCCCTTGGGCTGCAAGGAGGTCAAACCAGTCAATCCTAAAGGAAATCAAGCCTGAATATTGTTTGGAAGAACTGATGCTGAAGCTGAAGCTCCAATACCTTGGCCACCTGATGCGAAGAGTGGATTTATTGGAAAAGACCTTGATGCTGGGAAAGACTGAGGTCAGAAGGAGAAGGGGGCAACAGAGGATGAGGTGGTCAGATGGCATCACCGATTCAATGGACGTGAATTTGAGAAAACTCCAAGAAATACCAAAAGACAAGGGATCCTGGGGTGCTACAGTCCAAGAGGTCACAGAGTTGCCCACAACTCAGCGGTTGAACAACAACAGAACAGAAGTAGTCTCTGCTGGCAAATGTCAGGAGGAGGGGTAATGACTAGAACAAAAGGAACATGAGCGCACTGGCTGTATGCTTGTTCTTGATTTACTGGGCATGGCTACACAGGAGAGGCCCCTTTGTGAGCACTCAAGCTAACATGTACTTTTTTCTGTATGTAATTCAGGAAAAAATAAGTACAAGAATGGAGTGTGGTAGGAAGAATATTACTCTGGATAATGTGCAAAACAATAATTACAGCCCCATCATATTTAATTTTTCAAAATAATTCTTAATGCTGTATTTTCCTACCCCCTTTCTTAGAAAATTCTATGACCAATATCAGTATACTTCCCAGAGGGAATCTGGCTTGTGGTTGCCTCTCTGACTTGCAGTTTTGTGCTTTGAAAACCTTGTTTTCAAATTGTCACTAAGTTGAGTGTGTTTCAAGGCATGCATTTGAATGAGAAAGAGGATTCTTATGTGAAGTAACACTTGTGTTCTCAGAATTCACGAAGAGCTCTTTTGGGAGGCGAGAAGGGAACATTTTGACTTTCTTTATCTAGGGCACAGGTTGCATCCATCACTCTCTTCTTAAACTCACATTTCTGTTCTCTATTTTTAAAAGAAAAATAAAAGATTTTTAACAGTAGACAATGTGATAAACAAATTAACATAGGTAAATGGATAAAAAAGAAACTTCTGCAAGTGTGCATAGAGATGGCTTATCTGATCTATAACTCAGAGACGTCTGTTAATGTCTGCATGGAATATGATGTCTTTGACTAGGATTAGGATAGAGGCAAAGACTAAAACAAAATGAGTGATGAGAATTCTCAAAGACTGTGGTTCCAAATCCCATGGAATCTCAGTGACTCTAGCCTATCTCAGAAGCTGGATGTCTGTGGTCAAACTTATGGATGGATCAGCTGTGCATGTTGCAACTCAGAACAACACACACACTCTCTCAAGGATACATTTAATCAACCTGTGATCAGAGCTTTCTGGATAAGCCTAACCAGGCCAACTTTTCCATTTGATTTTGGAAAACAGCCTTCTTAATTTAAAGGCATGCTGGCATTTGGAGGTTCACATTCATTTATGTATTCGTGATAAATGATTTATTTATCCAAAACCCATTCTGGAAACTAACATGTGCTCAAATTACAACTTTTGTATTCTTGGCAAGGCATTAGGTTCATTTGCTTTAACAAAGAATTACGATTTAGTGTTTCGAAGTAAATGAATACCTTTTTGACTTACTGTGTCTGATGAAAGATTAGGAAAGAAGAAAACAAATAAAATTAACACATATATAAAAACAAATCAAACTATATATATATATATATATATATATATGCATATCCAAACAAGAGCAAATTAAATTGCTCATAATGTCCATTATTTATCACTTTCCAAATAAGCCTCATTTGGGAAAGATAAGAAAAGTAATAAGAACTATTTGTGGGCCATATGGAACTGCATAATTTATCGGGAACATTGCTAGATTCAAGGAAAGCGACTACATTTCACAAGCTGGAGAGTCCCTTTCACAAGTAAGATTACAGAATGAATATACTCCTCTTCCTGTGGTTCTGAGTGTTCTCATTGGATTTGTATATGATGACAGAACACTATGATGATGACATTTTTTTCAAAGGTTTAAATACATAATATGGTTCTGCCTTTTTATTTCAATTTAAAGTAAGGCTTGATATGCTAGACTGTGAGATATTTCCATTCAGTTGAGCCAATAAGGACATGGCAATTTTTATTTTCACAAGATGATGTTTTTCACAATTTCCAAACCTCATTTTCCAAGAAGAGTTATTTCTTGGATGGGTTGATATTTAATTCAGGCATAAGCAAAAGGAAAAAAAAAATGGTTTATTCTGAGACACACCAAAAGCCTTTTGACAGTCTCTGACTTATTTCTTTCATGGGTTTGATCATTCCTTTCTACAAATTGTCCTGGACTGAATTGTGCACCCCCCGCCCCAACCCAATTCATATGGCAAAAGCCCTGAGCTTCCTACCTCAGAATAGGACTGTAGTTGGTGATAGGGCTTTTAAAAACAAAATTAATTTAAAATGAAGCCAATAGGTGGGTCCTAATCCAATCTGACTGGTATTCTTATAGGAAAAGGATATTATACATAGGGAGACTCCAGGGTGACCCACACAGAGAAAAAATCACATGAGGTTGTGGCAGGAAAGAAGCTATCTGCAAACCAAGGAGAGAGATCTCAGAAAAAAACAAACCTACCAACATTTCATCTTGGACTTCATCCTGGAGAACAGTGAAGAAATACATTTCTGTCGTTTAAGCCACTCAGTCTTTGGTATCTTGCTATGGCAGTTCTACAAACCGACACAAACTAACTGACTTTCACCAGCTAAGTTTCCCGCAGGATGGGTTGGGATAGTTTCATCTCCTAATTAACGAATTAGAAAATGATATCATTCCATTTTCTGAGGCAACTGATAAGGATTTTGATAAATCTTTTATAAATTTAGGGCCCTTAAAATATCTTGGCATGACTATATTTTCTCTAACCCAAGAACTCTCCCCACTGATTCAGACAGTGTTAACAGAAACTAGTGGAAAGTTAGCTTTTCAATTTTGAGCAATTTTCAAATTTATTACTGTTGAATATAGCAGACCTATTGTTGTAGGAGCATTTAAGTAATTGAAAGCAACATAGCAGCCAGCTGAATACCACATCCTCAAGGGCAAATGTGATAACTAATATGTGTGATATTTATTTCTGGCTCCAAATTAGGAGCTAAGATCCCATTTATTTATTAACATTTTTGTGCAAACAAAGAGTCCAAAGATGCAATTATACCTCTTTTGCCTTTTGGATGTGTGTTAGTTGCTGTCGTGTCCAACTCTTTGCCACCCCATGGACTGTAGCCCACTAGGCTCTGCTGTCTGTGGAATTCTCCAGGCAAGAATACTGGAGTGGATACCCATTCCCTTTTCCAGGGGATCTTCCCGACCCAAGGATCAAACCTGGTGGTCTTCTGCATTTCAGGCAAATTCTTCACTGTCTGAGCCACCAGGGAAAACTTTTGGACACTGGGTTTGAAATAACCTCCCCTAACTTTGGTCTTCCTGGGTCCCTGATTAGAAGCCACCAGAAGATAAGGAAGACAGCACCCAAATGTTTAGGCTACACTGCGGTTCTTCACACACCACAGAACCCTGTTGCACTGACAGTTAAGTGCTCTGTTTTAAGCCAAAACAATAATGGGGTCTTATAAGCATTCCACTGTTTCTAACAGCTAATAAAATGCTCAAAAGCCCTCTGCCCACTTCAGGTTAAATCCGATTACTTAGGAAGCTCTAGGATTTTGTACATGTGTGCATGCCCAGTTGCTCAGCCATGTCCAACTCTTTGTGACCCCATGGACTGTAATCCACCAGGCTCCTCTGTCCATGGATTTCCCAGGAAGAATACTGGAGTGGGTTCCATTTCCTTCTCCAGAAGATCTTCTCGACCCAGGGATTGAACCCAAGTGTCCTCCATCTCCTGCCTTGGCAGGTGGGTTCTTAACCACTGAGCCAACTGGGAAGCCCAAGTATTTTGTGAATCAGCCATTATCCTGGATCTTCCAGGGATATACATATTCTAATTGCAATACAACTTTTTGACATAAAACAAAGCATGCAACTGTCAGTACTAGTGGGACTCTGTGAAGGGCGAAGAACTTTGGTGTAGCTAACGGGCTTTCCAGGTGGTTCAGTGGTAAAGAATCGACCTGCTAATGCAGGAGGTGCAGGTTCAAGACCTCAATCTAGAAGATCCCCTGGAGGAGGAAATGGCAACTCACTCCAGTATTCTTGCCTGGGAAATCCCATGGATAGAGGAGCCTGGTGGGCTATATAGCCCATGGGGTCTCAAAAGAATCAGACATGACTTAGCAACTAAAAGACAACAAAAAATATCCCATATGAAAAGGTAGTCTTGATTATTGCAAAAAGAAAAAAAATCTGTTCTCATATTGCTTACCCTCCTGGACACTGAGCAGGAGAACATCTCATACCACTAAGTTCTTTGCCCCAATGTCTCTTGGTTTCCAGTGATGTCCTCCTTATGACTATATAAAAGAATGCATAAGGAAGAAATAATACAACAAGGAAGAAATAACACAAGCAGGGAAGAAAGAGTAGAGACAAACCTTTGCATTGAATTCTATATTTTACAAAATGCTTTCTATGAAAGTTGTTTTGTTTTATCCTCTATCACCTCCAGTGAGATAACATGATACTCTCATAGGATTATAGGCTTGGAAGATTCCTTATTGTGTCTTCAAATTTATAATGTTCATTAAGAATTTTAGATACTATATTAACTGGCAATCATTAATCTTTAAAAGTATCTCAGGGGACTTTAAAAAACTCTATTATTCAAATTTGCAATATAATTTTCTTAAAACTTAACCAAAAGGTGTTGTTCTCCAAAATATTATAGAGCATTTGAATGGCTCGAGTCAATTTCTTGATGTTGACCTTATGTTGCATATTTTCGTGAAGATGGTTTTGAAAATGATTATTATCTTCACTGTGCTCAGTTGCTTCAGTCATGTCCCAATCTTGGTGACCCCGTGGACTGCAGCCTGCCAGGCTCCTCTGTCCATGGGATTTTCCAGGCAGGAATATTAGAGTGGGTTGCCATTTCCTTCTCAAGTGATCTTCCTGGCCCAGGGATGGAACCCGCATCTCTTACGTCTCCTGCATTGGCAGGCAGGTTCTTTGCCACTAGTGCTGCCTGAGAGACCCATTATCTTCACTACTATTTGGAAAGAGTGCGTATGAGAAAGGTAGACACCTATATTCAACTTTTAAAAAATCCACTGAGATTGTGTGGTATGTTTTGTTATTTTATTAAATCTGCTATTACAAAGGATAGATTTAATAATAGAATTGATTTCTAAGCTTATTCCTGTAAAGTACTGTGATAAACAGCTTATGCAATTTATCATAAACTCATATTAAAACTTCTATAAATATTTTTTGTGTAGACACTTTACATATTATATTCTTGGTTGCTCAGCTGTTTCTGACTCTTTGTGACACTGTGGACTTTAACCTTCCAGGCTTCTCTGTCCATGGGGTTTTTCAGGCAAGAATACTGGAGTGGGTTGCCATTTCCTTCCCCAGGGAATCTTCCCCACCCAGGGATCGAACTCAAATCTCCTACATCTCCTGCATCGTAAGCAGATTCTTTACCTGCTGAGTCATCAGGGAAGGCCCACATAATGTACTATATAATGTATGAATGCCTTTACATATATATATATATATATATATAAACTTAGAAGTTATAAACTGATATATATATCCATATATATATATATATATATATACACATGTACATACATGTTAAAACAATAAAAGTTACAAAAAGACCATTAGATAAAAAATGCAGTGAGACACAATGAAGTAAGTCTCTTGAGTTGTTTTTCAAAGGCACCTGACCAAGCTCTCCTTCATAGATTGTCAGAGAATAATGCTTCTTTTTAACATAAAACTATGGACATATTATTTATATGTGTATATGGACACACACATGCACACACACACACACTTTGGTCAATTACACTTTGCAATTTAACAATAAGTCCTCCAGAAGTTAATGCTCTTTCTCCCCTCTCTCTTCTTTTTATGAATCTAGAAATACTCATAAATTTTACTGGATATTTTATTCCTAAGAACATATAATTCTGAATTTTTCTTTTTATTACATTTTAAGTCCATGGGGTATCATATATTAACATTCTAGGTATAAACATTATTGTTCTAAAATATTCAAAATTCCATTATACTAATTTAATTTAAAAGCACACAAAACTATACTCAGAAGAGCACTTTCTGTTTGAGTTTTCAAGTAATCAAGAGCCAATTTCTTGATGTTGAAATTATGTTGCATATTTCCACTAAAGATATTTGTGAAACAAGTTATTATCTTTACTGCCACTTGGAAAGAGCACACATGAGAAATATAGACACTCACACTCAACATTAAAAAAAATCAATTTGCCTTGGATTGCAGGGTACATTTTTTATTATTTTATTAGCTGTGATATTACAAAGGATAGATTTACTAATAGAATTGATTTCTTAGCTTATTCCTGTAATGGGTTCTGTGATAAAGTGCTTATGGGACTTATCATAAACTCATATTCCTGTTTCTGTGAAACCTGTTCTGTATGGCCACTTTATACCATCTATGAATTGGATCTCTTAATGACTCACTACTTTCTTCTGGGTGCATTGTGATGGTGTGAATTCCTTGGGCCTCCTTAGCACAGGAGCTATAGCCTGAGGTTCCTGTTTATGAGAATGAATTCTACCTATTTAACTCCTAAGGGAAATAAAAGTGCCCAAATGGAGTGAATGCATGATGAATAAATAATCTCCCTCAACTTCAAGATTACATTGACTGCCAAGATTATTGTGTATTACTCTATGCTACAGCTTACATTTTCCCCATGCATATAATTCTTGTTATAATCAGTTTAACTTTTTCAACATTTCTCTGCAAGCACAAAGTATAAATCATTAAACTATTCACATCCAATCCTAAAGGAAACCAACCCTGAATATTGACTGGAAAGACTGATGCTGAAGCTGAAGCTCCAGTACTTTGACCACCTTATGTGAAGAGCCGACTCATGGGGAAAAGACCCTGATGCTGGGAAAGGTTGAAGGCGGGAGGACAAGGGGATGACAGAGGATGAGATGGTTGGATGGCATCACTGACTCAATGTACATGAGTTTGAGCAAACGCAGGGAAATAGGGAAGGACAAGGGAGCTTGGCGTGCTGAAGTCCATGGGGTCGCAAAGAGTCATACAAAACTGAGCGACTGAACAACAACAATTTGTATGCAAAGAAAGTTTGGCAATGCTTTTTGAGAATATGTCGATTTGCCACCGATTATGTCACTAATTTTCCTCTTGATTGTGCCTTTTGAATAATATGCTCCCAAGAATTCAGAGAATTCTGATAAATGACGATGGACATGACCTGTGATCGTATTTATGTTTTTTGGGCTAGCTCTGGACATGGGATAGTCAATGATTTTTACAGGACTTTCTGAAAGTTCCTGATTGTAGGTTGAGTGTTGGAAATGGAATTAAAGAGTCAGATGTAAGGAATTACATCTAGCACTAACCTGATTTTCATTCACATTCCTAACCCATATTTGGTGGTGAAACAGTCTCAGAAAAGAAAAACTCCCTTCTCTCCTGGCTCCCTGGGAAGGCATATCCTAAAGAATGTTGACTTGGCAAATGTGTCTTAAATTCTTGGAGTGATTCTGACACTTGCTGCTCTTGCATCTCCCCAAAATAAATAAATATGTGCAATCATAGAAGCATAAATAATGATTGTAGTACATCTGTAGTTCCTGTTTTAAAAGAATCACCCAATTTAACAATGATTTGTACATATTTAATAACTCAATTTTCGATCTAGAATCCTCCTGATGTCATTCAGGATGGCAAAAGTATTATTCTACAATTATCCTGGAAGAGACTGACCTTCATAAAGATTCTCTTCTTTGTATGTATATCTCTTACTTTTTACAGTATACACATTTTATCACTTGGGCTCCAAACAAATCAAAGACCTAAAAATCAATTGTAATTTTAAAAGTGAAACAAAGCCAGGCAATAAATCAATAGAGTATCCAAGGTCCTTTGCATATTTTAAGATTAAAATCGATAATGATGACATAGGTGGCTTCAGCTGTTTCAAGTAGCATTGTTTGTCTTCAGATTTTTACAACAGATAAGGTTAAAAATTTACAGAACATCTACGATCTTTTTAAATTTTTTTTGGAGAAAAGAAGACAATACTTCTAGAAAAATAACAATAGCACAAGCTATATTAAAAGCTCTTTTACACATCAAAGGGAAATATTTTTGACCTGTTCCAATCAAGCATATGTTATATGTATACCATGCTTATTTGATTAATATTCAACGGGCACCTGCCGTGTGTCATGCCATGTTCCAGGCAGGAGTGAACAAACGTTTAAAAGTATTTTTCCTTTATTCTCATCATATGTGCCAGAGCTTCCTTAATAACATCCTTAAGTGTAAGACCTACACTCAAAATTAATATTTTGATTTTCTCTGGTATTCTCTTCAACTATCTCTATTATCTGGTAATCTTTCTACTGTCTTATTCTTCCACTCTTTTATTAAAGGTTAAAATAAAGCAAAATAAAGAGAGTGGTTGGTTAGGCATAGAGTGACCTTATGTCTTGAAATTATTATATGTGGAGTCCTTCTTGAATTTTAGAAGTATTCTAGCCTTGACAGTAAGATCTGTTATACTCTACTTAGGCAAATATGATAACAGGTAATGTGTTTGCTGAACCTATAAAGCTCAGAGGAGAGGAATTATTGTAGGGATGACTTTTTCATGTGGCTTTTAACTTATGTTGACTCAGCAGGCATCCATGGAAAATAAATTTAGGTAGCAATGATAAAATGGACTTCCCTGGTGGCTCAGACAGTAAATAATCTGCCTGCAGTACAGGAGACCCTGGTTCAACCCCTGGATCGGGAAGATACCCTGGAAAAGAAGATGGCTACCCCCTCCAGAAGGCAATTCTACATTATAAAAAGGATATGTAAATTTATCTGCATACAATCTTATTATTAATATTTTACCTGCTGATGTCTGAATTGATAAAATCTTGGTATTTCTGTTGTAGCTCATTTATTCATAGATTGGAAGACTCTATGTTGCTTTATTTCCTACAGCCTCATAGGAAAGATAATTATTGAAAACAGTTTAGGGAAAAGAGAAGTGGACCAGCAATGAGAAAATCTGGGTTTGATTCAGAATTCTGCTCCTTGGCTAGGAGACCTGGGGCAAGCCACTTGCACTCTGAACCTCAGATTCCTTACCTATAAATGAATGAATCACAAATAGATAGCCACCTATCAGGACTTTTGTAAGTATCAAGATGATAAAAATAATGTTCAAACTATAAATGTAAGATATAAAAATACTCCATACTTGTTTCACACTTTCCTCTATTTTAAGGATGTTCACATATGTGTTGTCATTTCATCCCTCAGCAACTTTGTAGATTAGCCATGAAAGAAACTTTTTCTGCAAATTTTCCTATAAAAAACAAAAAGAAGAGGATAATAGACATTATAAACCTTAAGTAATGATCATAAAACTATGGCAAGCATTAAATATTATTCATCCATGTGTTTATATATTGCTGTTTGTTGTTTAGTCGCTAAGTCACTGTCTGACTCTTTGGGACCCCATGGACTGTAGCCCCCCAGATTCCTCTGTCTGTGGGACTTCCTAGGCCAGAATACTGGAATGGGTTGCCATTTCCTTTTCCAGGGGATCACCCTAACCCAGGAGTCAAAGCCACACCTCCTGTTTGGCAAGCAAATTCTTTATTACTGAGTCACCTGGGAAGCCCATTTATATATTACATGGTTCCTGATCTATAAAAGAAGTTTTGCATGTATAGACTAATGCTTTTGAAAGCTATCAAGTCATTATTGGATTAGAATATCAGTGATAAGTAGAAATTTCAAAACTATTTCAAAATCCTCTTTCAAAATGAACGGAGTCAAAAATTTAAGCACGTTTTTAATGTAAGAGTGAAACTGTATGAACTGATCTTTGTATTTATCATGTTCTGGTATTTTCTAAGTACTGCATGCAAGTCAATCCATTGTTAATCTACACAATGAACCTCAGAATATTTCTGTACCTGCATGCTAAGTCTCTTCAGTCATGTCTGAGTCTGTGACTCCATGGACTGTAGCCCACCAGGCTCTTTTGTCCATGGAATTCTCCAGGCAAGAATACTGGAGTAGGTTGCCATGCCCCCTCTTCCAGGGGATCTTCCTGACTCAGGGATCAAACTCAAGTCTCCTGAGGTTCCTGCATTGGCAGGGGGAGGGGAATCTTTACCGCTAGCACCATGTGGGAAGCTGTCTCCCTATTTTTCAAGCAAGAAATTAGACATAAGCAGGATTAGATAAAGGTCCGTATAGTCAAAGTTATGTTTTTTCCAATAGTCATGTACGGGTGTGAGATAAAGAAAGCTGGGAACTGAATAATTGAAGCCTTTGAATTGTGGTGTTGGAGAAGACTCTTGAGAGTCCCTTGGACTGCAAGGAGACCAAACCAGTCAATCCTAAAGGAAATAAGTCCTGAATATTCATTGCAAGGACTGATGTTGAAACTGAAACTCCAATACTTTGGCCACCTAATGTGAAAAACTGACTCTTTGGAAAAGAGCCTGATGCTGGGGGAAAGACAGAAAGCAGGAGGAGAAGGGGCCGACAGAGGATGTGATGGTTGGATGGCATCACTGACTCAAACATGAGTCTGAGCAAGCTCCAAGAGTTGGTGATGGACAGGTAGGCCTGAGGTTCTGCAGTCCAAGGGGTCGAGCGACTGAACTGAACCGAAGATTAGATAGTGCTTTCCTGGTGGTTCAGATGGTATAGAATCTGTGTGCAATGCATGAGGCGTGAGTTTGATCCCTATCTGGGGAAGATCCCCTATAGAAAGAAATGACTACCCACTCCAGTATTCTTGTCTGGAGAACCCTATGGACAGAGGAGTCTGGCAAACAACAGTTCATGGGGTCACAAAGACTCACACTGAGCGACTAACACGTCAGCATTAAGTAAGATACACTCATAAGTGATGGAACCAATTTCAATTTGAATACATGCTCAGACTTGTATCATCTTACATCACTGCTTTAGTGTGTCATGATGAGATGCATTTATTTGTTTAAAAAAATCCAGAATTAGGCCTATGGTCTCCTGAATAAATTTAGTGTTCTCTTCTTCTCATGATTCGTTGTTGTTCAGTCGCTCAGTTGTGTCTGACTCTTTATGACCCCATGGACTGCATGCCAGGCTACCCTGTCCTTCATCGACTTCAGGAGCTTACTCAAACTCATGTCCATTGAGTCAGTGGTGCCGTCCAACCATCTCATCCTCTCGGTCAACCCCTTCTCCTCTTGTCTTCAATCTTTCCCAGCATCAGGGTTTGATTTGATCCATTTACAATTGGTTGATGAGTATATATTGCAATGTGGAAGGCATTTCCAAGTCTTGAAATATTTGAAATATGTGAATAAGGGGAAACATGATCACATGTATACAGACATTAATACAGATGACTGTGATGGCTGAGAAAAGAGAAGCATATAGTTAGTCTATGAAACAGACAAGATCACTATTTAGTTTTGACATAAAAGCAGGGATTCAAGAAAATGTTATTTACATTGTATTTTCTTTATTTTTTTTTTAGTCTTAAGACAGAGTCTTTTTAAAATTAATTTTTACTTGATTATAGTTGATTTGCAATGTGTTCATTTCTGCTGTACACCAAATTGAATCAGTTATACATACACATATATCCCCTCTATTTTGGATTTCTTTTCCATTTAGGTCACCACAGAGCACTGAACTGAATTTCCTCTGCTATACAGTAGGTCCTTGTCAGTTATTAATTTCATATATAGCAGTGTGTATATGTCAGTCCCAGTCTCCCCGTTTCTCCCCTTCTTCCCCTTTGATAACTCTCATTTTCTTCTCTATATCTGTGTCTCTATTTCTATTTTGTAAATAAGTTCTTTGATATCACTCATATGTGGAATCTTAAAAAAAATGGAACAAATGAACTTATTTACATAGTCTTTAAATTACATTCCAGCAACAAGCTAGCATAGGCAGAAATAGAGGTGTGAAAGTCACATATGTTCCGAGCCCAGCCATGGCCAGCAATTCAGCGTCAACGGGCAGGACTTCAAGAAGCAGCCTGGAGGAGTGGGGCACGGCAGACTGTGGAGGGCACTGACTGTACTGTTGAGGCGTCTAGGGCTTTTTTTTTCTTGGAATAATGAGCCATTATAGGTATAAGCAGGGAAACGACATGATTCAATTATTGGAAGATCTACAAATATATTTAAAATTATATGGAAGATATGGCAGAAGTAGAAAGTCTCGTATCTTTCAATGCCAAATGTTATTAACAGATCCTTAAAGAAAATGTATCTTTGACTTTCCTATTAATTTTTTAAAAGTGAGAACTCATTAATTTTGTAAGATTCTGATGATATAATCTCATTTATTCATTAATAAATTGTGTCTTTAGGTACAGTCTGGAGCAAATCAATATTACCCAAGTATTATGGTGCCATTGCTCTTTAGTGAAAGGAGGTGTGTTACTTAATTTATAAAACTGAAGCAGAGTAAAACATTAAATCAGTTCTTAAAACACTTTCCCATTCACAACTATGTTTATTTATGAATTAACAAGTTTGCCAAGAAAAAATCATTTTGTAGAAAATATTATTTTACTTATATTCTAGAGAAAGTATTTTGCATATATATGAGGTCTATCATAATATTTCACATTTTTATTCCTAATTTATTTATCTCTGTTAATCCTCAAACCAATCAGGGTTTCTAAAAGTCCCAAGATTTTGTGTTAGGTCTGTGAAATGAATAGATTTTGCGAAAACCACACAAATTTAATTAATGCAAGTGATACCCAATTTCTCCACTTAAAAATTATTGAAATAGTAGCAAATATTCTAAACCTGGCTTCCCTGATGGCTCAGTGGGTAAAGAATTCACCTGCTAATGCAAGAGACACATGTTCCATCCCTGGGTCAGGAAGTTCTCCTGGAGAAGGGAACGGCGACCCACACCAGTATTCTTGCCTGAAAAATCCCATGGACAGAGGAGCCTGGTGAACTACAGTCCATGGGGTTGCAAAGAATCAGACACAACTGAGTGACTAAGCACTGCACTGCATTCTGAGCATATGCCATATGTTATTAAATCTTAATTTTAAGGCAAGGTAGGCAGTAATAGGCATAATTTGACTTTAAGGCTGATGAGTAAAATTTTCAAATTAAAAGGCATTAAGCCATAAATGATCCATTACCTTAAAACACATGATTATTGCCTATCAATATACATAGTAATTTAATTTTCCACTGTAATTAAATAAAAATAAATTTGAAAGATTAAGTAAATTTTTCTGAAAATATTTATTTTATTTTTTTTCTACTCTATTTTTTGGTGCCCATTCATAGAACTTCCTTCTGCTCTCCTGGGTATCTTCCTTTTCTAAAATCCACAAAGTGATGGAAGTAAATTTTACTTATAAACTCTTCTCACAGACATAGCTTCTCTATCGTGCTGTCCTTTAAGGATTTTTGTTTATGTGTATTCCGTCCATCCATTTACTCATTAAATTTACATTGAGCACTGTGTGTGCGTGTGCGCACATGTGTGAGTTGCCCAATCATGTCTGACTCTGCGATTGAGCACAATACTAGGGTGATGACTAAGAAGTTCATAGTTTTTGTGGAGAGAGAACCAACAAAGAAACGCATTATAAAATCCAGCCTGATAAGGGCTGTTAGTTGCCCAGTCATGTCCGACTCTTTGGGACTCCATGGACTGTAGCCCTTCAAGCTACTCTGTCCATGGAATTCTCCAGGCAAGAATGCTGGAGTCAGTTGTCATTTTCTCCTCCAGGGGATCTTCCTGACACAGGGATGGAAACCGGGTCTCCTGAATTGCAGGCAGATTCCTTACCATCTGAGCCACCAGGGAAGCCTGGGGGAGAGTGAATAGAGAACATGCAATTGAATTTTGACCTGCTCCTGTTATAGGTGCAAATCACTTCCTCACTTTACTATCTTCATTCACCTAAAGCAATTGCAGAGTAACGCTTAGCACACATCTCTTTCATTTTAACATTTTGTCTATAAATAACCCAAAGGAAAACCCAGGACATATCTTGGGTATGCATGCATGAGTGCTCAAACACTTCAGTCTGAGCACTTCAACTCTTTGTGACCCCATGAACTGTAACCTGCCAGGCTCCTCTGTTCATAGGATTCTCCTGGCAAGAGTACTAGAGTGGGTTGCCATGCCCTTCTCCAGGGGATCTTTCTGATGCAGGGATCAAACCTGTGTTTCCTGAGGATCTTGAATTTCAGGTACATATTCTTTACTGCTGAGCCACTGGGAAAGCCCATGTTGGGTATGTCCATATTCAAAAACTTCTTTCTATTCTGCAGCATAATTACCCATGATTTGTAAAGCGTTTACTATAGGAGGTGATTGCTTCATTTTTATGTATTTTCAGAACCCATCTGACTACGGACTTTTTTTGTGTCCATGTCTGGAACGTCTCAGTGCCATTCTGACCATGATTGTCTCCCTCCTTTTACCCTTCCTCTACTCCTGTCCATCACTCACCCAACTCACCCCCTTCACTTCCTTCTGGTAAAGTCGTAAATGCCCAGTGATGCTTATAGCGCTCATCATACATCATGTATATAATCCCCTTACTTCCCTCTTTGTTTTTCTCTCTAAGGTATTCAGGGCAGTAATTGTCCTTCCAACTGCTTCGCTCTCACTAGACACATCTTTAATGCTTCCTTTCATAAGATGCCTTTCTGATGAGACACTATGCTTATCAAGATTTCCCTAATATTCTCAGTCCTCAAATTGTAGTCCAGTTATTAATACTTAATGTAATTTTCTACTTTCATAACATTTTTTCTATTTATCTGATAACATTCATAGTGCATACACCATTGAACCCAATAAAATACATGAATGGAAAATCAGAATCACATTTAATCAGCCAGCAAAGTAATGGCATTTACTGCAATTTGCTACAGTTAATTCAGTTGTGTATTGTGTTCAAACACAAAAGTAAAACTAATTTTAAAAGTGGACCAAATTGTTTCTTACAGCTATGTAGCCTGATTTTTCTGAAAGAAAAAATTACCAACTTGTCCTGATGTCACTAAATATTCTAAAATTTCCTTTTAATTACTGCATCTATTCCATATTCATAAGTGGATGTCTTTAACAGAAGCCTTATTGTTGATAATTATATCATTCCCAATAGCTCACAATTAAAAATGACACTGTTATCAACATTCTTATGTAACGTCCTTGAACGCATTCGCAATAAATTCTTTGGCATATACTGCATATACTGCCAGAGATGGTGGAGAAGGCGATGGCACCCCACTCCAGTACTCTTGCCTGGAAAATCCCATGGACGGAGGAGCCTGGAAGGCTGCAGTCCATGGGGTCGCTGAGGGTCGGACACAACTGAGCGACTTCACTTTCACTTTTCACTTTCATGCATTGGAGAAGGAAATGGCAACCCACTCCAGTGTTCTTGCCTGGAGAATCCCAGGGACAGGGGAGCCTGGGCAGCCGTCTATGGGGTCGCACAGAGTCGGACACGACTGAAGCAACTTAGCAGCAGCAGCAGCAGCAGCCAGAGATGAGGTTAAATCGATCAAATACCTCAGAAAGTCTAAAAATATAAAGGTCTGAGAAAAATATGCAGGAAAGTAAACTGTTATTATTAGGACTAAAAATATTGTTAGCAGTCTTAAAAGTAAGCAATTTTGCTTAAGCTCTAATACTTTGCTGTGCATTCTAATTCTTCCAAACACATTTGCATCTGGTGAAGTCCCAGTTTTAGGAAGCTATTTCACTTTACAAGAACCAGGAGTGATAATATGGTTATAGACAGAGCATAAGATCTCAAACAGTGTTAAATAAGGAAAGGCAAGTTATTTTGTTTTGATAAATATATAGTTTAATTACATAAATCATAGCTGTATATTCATATTCATATTTGTAAATCATAAACACATGATAGGAACCAGTGAGTGAAAAAAGTTTTAGAAAAAACAAGCAATACCATTTTTCACTTGCATTTCTGTAAAAAAATCATAATAATGTCCACTACTGGAAGTCACCTCCAAATTGACACAAGCATGTTGCTCCAGATTGAGGATTTTTTTTTTTTCCTGGAAGCAGGGTGTGAAATGGTTGTAGATGTCAAGAAATAGTATAAAGAAAATGAGATGATTACTCATTTAAGCCAAATGGAAAACTGGGTCTAATTGTCTGGCTGCCTCATTGACTTCAAATCGTCTACAGTCACAGCCTCCTGGAGAGGTTTAATGCACTTGACACCTCCACAAGGAGCTAACAGTTCTTCTGCAGCTGCGAATGTCCATGGAGATTCAAACAGATTCCTGTTTATTCTGTCTCTTCATGTCGTCTCAGTACTTTTTTTTTTTTACATGAACTGAAATTTCTTGGTTCATGGCTTTCTTGGTTCTAAGAAATTGCTAGAGAAAACAAAAGTCTGGGAGTAACGCTATCAAAACAAGATAACATTATTCCTTTTTGTTATTTTACATCAAAGCAAAACACACTTGGGTTATTTTCAGCCTCCTAATGGTCCCATGGCTATTGCCAGCACTTTGGTATTTATTCAACCATTCAAAAAGATTTTTTTGAATGGTTTGGTATTTTGAATGTTCGGTATTTTCTAACCCCATAACAGTTAGACTTTTTACCAGCTAAGAAAATATGTCATGGGATAGTTTAATATTCAATTTTCTTTTGATGTTTCAATTGATTAAAGCAAAATATTAGACACATCCATGAGTGTGTGTTCAGTTGCTCAGTCGTGTCTGACTCTTTGACACCACATGAACTCTAGCCCACCAGGCTTCTTTGTTCATGGGATTTTCCAGGCAAGAATACTGGAGTGAGTTGCCATTTCCTCCTCCAGGGGATCTTCCTGACCCAGGGATGGAACCCTAGTCTCCTACATCTCCTTCGTGGCAGGTGGATTCTTTACCGCTGAGCCACTGGGAAAGCAGTTCTTAATTATAGGAGTTCTATTTTTCAGCTTTAGAGTTTCCATATATTTCCCTTCATGTATTCTGATTAATTTGTGAAGTGTTCCACATTTTTGTATACCTACTCCACCCATCCTTTAAAAAAAAATGATAATAGTCATTTTCAAGCCTTAGTCAGCTAGCTTTAATTTCTGTCTCATCCATCAGTCTGCTTCATTTTTCTTTCTGTTTTCAGCCGTATCTCTTGGTACAACTACCAGTTTTTGATTGAGTGCCATATCTTGACCTTGCATATAAAAACTGTGCAGCCTTTGGGTAATGTTATCATCCTTCAGACCAGTGGTCGGCAAACTATAGTTCAAGGGGCCAAATCTGACTCATTTTCTCTTTTTATAAATAAAGTTTTATTGGAACACATCCACATTTAGTCAGCTACATACTGTTGATGACTGTATTGTACAATGTCAGTACAGGAGGATATTGCATGGAAGCTAAGGCAAAAATATTTACTATCTGGAACTTTACAGAAAAAAAGTATGTCCTCAGGTCTCAGCAGATAAAGTGGCTTCTGATCATCTTAATCTAATCAGGGACTTGCTAGATCTCAGCTCTGTTGCTGTCCTGGAAAGGCCAACTCTTATCTGTGTTCTCCCTGGTCCTTAAGGATTTTGAAATGTCACAGCCAGTGTTCTGGGACCTTTTTCCAGACACCAATCTTGTCCTTATCTCAGAAAACTAACAAAAGGCTCTGCTTTGCTTTCCCTGGGCTTTCCCCTTAGGTGTTTAGTCTCAGCCCCATAGAATTCTCCCATTCAGTGAATGTACTTAGGGAAAAACTGGCTATGTATGTGAGGCTCCTCAAATAACTGCAAAATATTTTCCATTTTTTTTCCCCTCAGCACTTGCCCTCCATGGGCAGGTAAATGTGATCATATGTCTTTTGTAATCACTCAAAATTAGAACCTGGCTCCATAGTAGGATTGCTGGCAGAAGGCTGGCTTTCTTCTAGAAGGGTCTTTGCTATCCTCAGTCTTAGTCTTGTTGTCTTTGTGTCAGACACTCTTATTGCCTTCTTATAGCCGTTTTGCTTTTACATTCTAATTCTGCTTTTCTAGTTGGTGAAGAAGGAGGACTGATCTACCAACAGTTAATCCATATCCCACATTTAATTTTCATCAAATGGTACCATAGATGCCACCCATGTGGAGCTGTCTTCTTATATTGCTTTCCAGATTTTTCCTTGGGATCTAGTTTTCATTTCAAAATGTTCTTCTTATTAAATATGTTTTGCTTTGTAAATCACCTCAAATGTTTCCTGTAATTAGCCAGCAATAAATGCATTTAATGATTAACAGGAATACATTAGAAATGTCTGTTCTGGGCATTTAAATATATTTAAATGCAATATGTTTAAATAGAAAATAAACTGCTTTTTAATAAGAGTACATTTACTCTGGTGCTCTCACTGACTCTTGCAAAAGCAGTCTGACAATAACAGAGAAGCAAGTGATCATTATAAAAACAACCCTTCATGAATTTCCTTTGACCCAGAGAACAGAAATCAAAGGTACCATTCAGTGTACCTACTTATTCCTCGGAGTCATTAAAATGTTTCCTTTTTTCTCCACAATAAAATTGTCACTTGATTATCTTCAGTCCTATAATTTTCAATTACAACTTATTCATAAACAACATATTCTAATTACATCTATTGTTCCAGCCCTGCTTTTTATCCTGGTTGGTTGCTAGCATAAAAAAGATTAACTGTGAATATTTCATTGCTCATTTTAGGGACAGATTCTTGATAGATGCTCAACAGAGATTAGGCTTCTTCTTCCTATGATGGTTGATTGTTTAGTCTCTAAGTTGTGTCCAACTCTTTGGGTCTCATCGACTGTAGGCCACCAGGCTCCTCTGTCAGTGGGATTTCCCAGGGAACACTGGAGTGGGTTGCTATTTCCTTCTCCAGGGGATCTTCCCAACGCAGAGATCAAACCTGTGCCTCTTGAGTCTCCTGCATTGGCAGGTGGATTCTTTACCACTGAGCCACCACGAAGTCTATTTAATATTCATCAATACCAGATTTCTCTATCTAACTCCCTATAACAAGGTTTCTAATGTATTCTATATATTGCAATTGATTAATAGTTTCCTTAAAGTCTTTTCCAGTTTGTTCTTGCTCCATAAAAAAAAAAAAAAAAAGCTTTCTAAAATCCAGTGGCTTAAGACAAGGAAATGTTTTATTTTTTATGTAGCTGTAGGTATATATATAATATCTCTTATGTGTCTGTGGGTTTACTGCACTCTGTTGGGTAGTTTTCCCCTCGAGTCTCCTTGAGGAAATGGATAGATGGTGGTCAGACTGGAGTAGGAGTTCCTGTTGGAGACATGTTTTATTTACTTGAGTGACAATTTAAGGATCTAATTAAAATTAATAATCTCCACATACAACTTAAATAACGGCCATGCACTTTCACACTTTTTTTGTGGTTGACACTCATGTGTTCATACATTTATTTCAACCAAAATCTAAAAAGTATAATTAAGCCAACATAAGAAATGATTCTATAATTACGTAATAATATTTTTTCACTACGTTTCTTATTGTTTAGTGGCTACGTCTTGTCCAACCCCTTACACTCGACCCCCTAGACAGTAGCCTGACAGCTCCTCTGTCCATGGGATTCCCCAGGCAAGAAGACTGGAGTGGGTTGCCATTTCCTTCTCTAGGGGAACTCCCTGACCCAGTGATCGAACCCACACGTCCTGCATTGCAGGTAGATTCTCTACCACTGAGCCACCAGAGCTTCGCATTCATCATATAGAGGACCATAAAGCCCTACTGTCGTCCTATCTTCAAGATGAACAAAACAATATTGAATACTCCTTCTTTAAAAGAGATTTCAGAAACCTCCAAATAAATAATTTTCAAACTAGTGATGAGAGTTTGGGAGCCCTGGGAATAAAGAGATATTATACTTTCATTTTACCGTAATCTTAATAGGAGATTAATCCACTGAAATTTGAGATAAGGCTAATTCTGGAGAACCCTCCATTTAGTTTTTAGAACAATATCCTCCTGGATAGTTCAAATTCTACTATAAGATACTTTGATTTTTTTAAACTCAGATCTATATTATATATTTTAAAATGGCTCTTTTCCTCAAAAACAAACAAAAAAATAAGAGAGAAAGAGAAGAGGAAGATACTACATGAACATAACTAAAGATACAATAAAAAATTTACTTTTATGTTGGTAGTCAATATCCAAAAATTGCAAATTGAATTAATGCTACATGCTTTTCAGAGATGACACTAAATAACTCCTTGAAAAGGAGCTTCTGAAAATAAGTGAGACTATTGATTAGTGATGTTTCTTAATGACTTAAGGGCAAACATCCTAGGTTACAAAATCTAAAAATGACTTGATGGAGTCAGTGATTTAGAAACAAGTGGGTTAAAACTTAGAGTGTATTATCTGAGTCAAAGAGACTTGGATCGTAATACTTCATTTAGTAGCTGAGTGAACTTAACCAAATTACCTTTGAAACTAGGATTTCCCACCTGTAAAAGGGGGGCAATTAAAACCGTCTCAAAGGACTTTTGCAGATGGTAAATGAGATAAAACATGCAAAACATCTAATAACTAGCATATAGTTAGGATTCAATCAACTACTTATTATTGTCTGTCCGCAGTGGAATTAGAAAACTTTGCAGTAACTCCCATAAGGCTGCTGTTGTTGTTAAGTTGCTAAGTCGTGTCCAACTCTTTGCAACCCAGTAGACTGCAGCATGCCACACTCCTCTATTCTCCACTATCTCCTGGAGTTTGCTCAAATTTGTATGATGCTCTCTAACCATCTCATAAGGAGTTCTCTCTAAAATGATTTGGAGATGAAAAATTTTAATCATAAAGGCTGTTTATTATTTTAATGATTAAAACATATTTTAAAGCATTTAAAATGAGAAAATACAAAAAAAAAAAAAAAAGAAAATACAATTCTGTCATGGAAGATGGAGAGATAAGTTCTGAAAGATTAAGGAATATGAAATCACTAAGTAACACAGTATCTAAAATTTTTGGCTTAATAACTGCTTACTATGTTAATGACTGCACTTCCTTCCATTTTTGGAATTGTGGTTTTAACATAGGATCTTGATAAAGTGTAGTGCCAAGATTTTTTATTCTTAATCCTTTTGGTTTTGTTTGACTTTGTTTGGTTTTGTTTGTTTGGACTTACTCTCGGTTCAGTTGAGTTCAGTTCAGTTGCTCAGTCCTGTCCGACTCTTCGCGACCCCATCCATGGGATTCTCCAGGCCAGAGCACTGGAGTGGGTTCAGTTCAGTTCAGTTCAGTTCAGTCGCTCAGTCATGTCCGACTCTTCGCGACCCCGTGAATCGCAGCACACCAGGCCTCCCTGTCCATCACCAACTCCTGGAGTTCACTCAGACTCACGTCCATTGAGTCAGTGATGCCATCCAGCCATCTCATCCTCTGTCGTCCCCTTCTCCTCCTGCCCCCAATCCCTCCCAGCATCAGAGTCTTTTCCAATGAGTCAACTCTTCACATGAGGTGGCCAAAGTACTGGAGTTTCAGCTTTAGCATCATTCCTTCAGAGCTCATTATTTAAGCTGACCAGAGGTCAGGGCAGCAGCTGAGAGGAGCTACCCAACACCCAAAGTCAGGGGAGGCGGCTGAGAGGAGCAACCCCAGGTCCAAGGAGCGGCGGCTGCGTGGGCGCAGGAGGGCTGAGAGGAGCTACTCCATGTCCAAAGTCAGGAGGGGCGGCTGTGAGGAGATACCCCTCGTCCAAGGCAAGGAGCAGTGGCTGCGCTTTGCTGGAGCAGCCTTGAAGAGATACCCCATGTCCAAAGTAAGAGAAACCCAAGTAAGACGGTAGGTGTTGCAAGAGGGCATCAGAGGGCAGACACACTGAAACCATACTCACAGAAAACTAGTCAATCCGATCACACGGACCACAGCCTTGTCTAACTCGATGAAACTAAGCCATGCCGTGTGGGGCCACCCAAGAGGTCTGACAGAATGTAGTCCACTGGAGAAGGGAATGGCAAACCACTTCAGTATTCTTACCTTGAGAATCCCATGAACAGTATGAAAAGGCAAAACGATAGGGTACTGAAAGGGGAACTCCCCGGGTGGGTAGGTGCCCGATATGCTACTGGAGATCAGTGGAGAAATAACTCCAGAAAGAATGCCAATACTTTGGCCACCTCATGGGAAGAGTTGACTCACTGGAAAAGACTCTGATGCTGGGAGGGATTGGGGGCAGGAGGAGAAGGGGACGACAGAGGATGAGATGGCTGGATGGCATCACGGACTCAATGGACATGAGTTTGAGTGAACTCAGGGAGTTGGTGATGGACAGGGAGGCCTGGCGTGCTGCGATTCATGGGGTCGCAAAGAGTCAGACATGACTGAGGGACTGAACTGAACTGATGTGTGATTTAGCAAAAAATATCTAAAATCCCTTAACAAATTAAAGTCATGTTGTCATCAGACTCATTCTAGGTTATATCGTTTAACAAAATTTGTTTTCCATAGCAGAGACTTAATGAACTATTTCAAGGAAGAAGTTTATCTACTTTAATGAGGAGAGAAAACTTTTTTGAATAAAGGTGTCTTACTCTAATGACAGAAGCGTAGTATTTAGCTAGTTTATAGTTTATAAGTTTAGCTACTTATAACTTGGAAAATAATAATTTTGTGTAAAATTCCTTTTATATCTATCAGACTGATGCATATTTGATCATTTCATTTTAGAATTACTTACATGGATAAGTAAGTCGATAACCGATAGAGTGATAGTAAATGAAACTATTATTTCCAGGTCACTGCACTTTCATCAATACATTCCAAAATAGTTTTTTAAAATTCATATTTATTAGTCAGAATGTACTAAGACTCAGTTCAATTATATCTAGCAACAAGCAGATCGATTAAAGTGAAAATGATTTTCATTTACAAATGTATGTATTTGGAGTCCAAAACAGTAAATTATGTCGTGATCATATAATTTGCTTTACTAGTTTCATTCCGTTAAGATGCATGATACTCAGTTCATTCAAAATGAAAATATGTACAGAGTTTATAGAATTTTACAAGAGAATACTACTACTGGTTAATAGCTTAAGATATATAACTTTATTTTTCTTTTTCTCATTTTAAAATTAAATTTACTTTTTTTTTTTGTATGTAGTATAGATTTGAAGAAGGAAATGGCAACCCACTCCAGTACTCTTGCCTGGAGAGTCCTGTGGACGGAGGAGCCTGGTGGGCTGCCATCTATGGGGTCGCACAGTCGGACACGACTGAAGCGACTTAGCATGCATTGCGTGAATGGATTTGAAACTAGGCCTCTGATACTTTAGACACAGTTTTCTGTGTTTTGGCACTACATTTAAAAAGGCATTAGGAAAAATAAATTATGTAAATTCAAGTTTTGTTTATTGTTAAAATTTAAGGTGAAAGGAGTTTCAATAATGTTTTCCGAGGAATTTTCATTTCTTTCCAGAATATATTGAAAACTAGTAAACAGAAGTCTTTTAATTTCCATTCTAAAAGCATATCTTCCTTTTCCAGATCATGTAAAATTTTACCCAAGAATTTTAAGTACTTTTTAATCTTTTTCTGCCATGATATTCTGAATTTGTTTTGCTTTACTAATCATATATTATTGCAATTAAATATTTTTCTCTTTTAAATGATACTTTATGAGAAACATTCCTTAAATAATTCAATTTATGTAATTAATATTTCCAAATATGAACATTTAAATGTTCTGTTGTCACCAAGATATTTTTGCAAAAGTATTTTCACATCATTAAATTTCCTAAATTTAATATCACAGTTGAATAGTGATGTGTAATTGGGTTAATTCAAAACTAATTCAATTTAGAAGCAACATCTCATCACAACAAAAAAGTAGTCTACTTTGGTTGTTCTATTAAGGTAATTAATATTTTTTTTCCTTCTATGCAGTGTTGTATTTGGGCAAACCTGACATTCAATGGCTCAAACATTTTATTATAGCCTAAGTTGACTTTTCCCTTTTTGTACTGGGAAGTTTTTGTTTATCATAAAATCTAGAAGTCTAAATTTATGGTAATTAGCATGCAAATATATTTGAGTTTCAAACATGAGAAACAGCTCACTTGTTTCTTACTGTAAAGCATGGAATATTGACTCTAATAAGATGGTTTGAATGAGCTTGAAAGATGAGTGTCGCATATAGATGACACCTTAAATGTGTATCACTAGAGATTAATGAAAATAATTCCCTTTAGTAGTGAAAATGCAGAAAAAGTCCACTATGCAAGAAATATTCTTTACAATTTTAAATATTCCATTCATGGTATTTTCCTAGAAAATAATGTAGCATTTACAAAAGCGAGCAACTATGATCTCTATATCTATCTACCTATGCATTCATCCATCCATCCATTCACCCATCTGTATGTCATCTCTCTCTCTATTTATTAGCCACTTCATCTCAAATTCAATAAGACTTTATTTGGCAATTCACTAAGAAAATTGTTTTAATATTTGTGTCTAGCCCTCTAGTTTATTTATAATTTGTCTATTTAGTCCTTGTAAAATTTTATACAGTCTTTTTATTTGTATATGCCATTAGGTACAAAGTTCACCCTCAAAACTTGGAAAATAAATGTGTGAAGGTTCCATAGATTAAGCTGGTAATTATGGACAGGAGTACATGCATATATGTAATATGAGAGAAATAACAGAGCTATTTCTTTTTTTATTGGGGTAAAATTGCTTTATAATGTGGTGTTAATGCCTCCTGTACATGGAAGTGAATCAGCTCTAATGCATACATGTATCCTCTCCCTCTTGAACCCCCCCACGCCCATCCCCCACCATCCCACTCCTCCAGGTCACTGTAGAGCACTGAGCTGAGCTCCCTGGGGTTCACAGCATGTCCCCTCCAGCTCTCTGCCTTACACATGGTACTGTATACATGTCAATCCCAATCTCCCAATTCATCTCGTCTCCCTCCCTTCCCCACCCTGTGTCCACAGATGTGCTTTCTATGTCCACATCTCTACCTGAACATGCACGTTGATTTGTAACCCTTCCTAGTCATACGAGATACTGGGAGACACTGGAAAGGATCCTGCTGCATTCCAGTTCCCATCTTAACCATCGTGCAGGTTTAGAAACATTTTAAACTCTTTTTTGGGATAGCACTATTATCCCCTGTGATGAGAGGAGCTAATATCATGTAACTGTAAAGATATCATACAACTACAATGATCTACTTTACACAGACACAGACACACGTGCACACAATGCTGATTTGGGCACCTGGCCAGTTGTACGTTTTACGTTGTTGTTTCGTTTTCACTCGTCAACCTCTTTGCTAAAACTATTGCAGATATTTCTCCTCCTGGTCTAAGCCTCACATTTGCTGACTAAGAGGCACTGATAGGTGGCTTTTCATTTGCTGGCCAGCTTGTCCTGTCGTTGGCCATCAATAATGATGTTTCCCCACAGTCCACAGTAACTGAGTTGCCTGAATATTTGCTTCAGAATGTCTGTGTGACATCCGAAAGAGAGTGAACATGTTGACAAGTGTTCAAGAGTGTCAGTCAGGAGAGTGATAATTGAAAATGCTGAAAGGTTGTGAGAAGATGTCAGTGCCTGAGGGGAAAAAGACCTGATGGTCAGTGGAATGTGGTCTGAAACGTGGTGTCACTTGAAATACAAGTCCTTTCTCTAACAAAGAACTCAGCGATGTAAATGTGCAGATATGAAGGTTTACATTTCCAGGAGGGAGGCTTCAAGAGAGATGAAGTGTTCAGTCGCTCAGTTGCATTTGACTCTTTGCAACCCCATGACAGTAGCCCATCAGGCTCCTCTGTCCATGGAATTTTCCAGGCAAGAATACTGGAGCGGGTTGTCATTTCATTCAAGAGAGATAATATCATGCAATAAAATCAAAATTAAAGGCTTGGAACAATTCTATGGCTTTCCTCCAGTTCTGTGGTGTTCCTATGGATTTCTGTAAATTGGTTTATATTTTAAATCCCTCATAGATAACAGAGCGCAGAATGGATGTTTCCAAATATCTGTTGATTCAATGAATGAAAAGGAAGGAATAAATAGACATGTCACCTGGACAAAAAGCTTGAGTAGAGTACTCAGACAGCATGATTTAAGTGATCAGATTTTAATATGACAACGAATGCATATAATTCATTTGCAAAGCAATTAAAATGAAAGAATAGCAGTTCACAAATTAATAACTAGTCATGCAACTAGGGAAACATATTGATTGAAAAGGAGATGCTAGTGTTAATGTAATTCTTTAAGACACTGAATTTAAAATTAATTTTGAACAAGACTCTAAATGCTTAGTGAACATGTAGATGAAGGGATCTATTTTAGAATTTTTTTAAAAAATGAGGTGACACCCCCAAATGTGAATAAGTTGGAAATGTAGGAATCAATCAAACTGAACAAGATTCAGAAAGAACAAAATTAATAAAATGGGTTGAACATGAAGGAAATATTTTTAGAGATTCATGTGTAAATATTTCCTTAGTAAATATGTTACCTAAATTTTTAATATCAGAAACTAATAAGTGTGCTTCAGAATGCTAGATCATAAAATGTATATTCAGTCCTGCTCACATGATACCCATGTTATTTTTAGAAACACATTTCAAAATAATTTTATGGGTAGATTCGTACACCAAACTATTCCTGCCCGACTTGTTTTGATTTGGGGGGAGAGAAAATTAAAGCAGATAAGCAGTACCCTTTATAAAATGGTGTCTTATCCAGACTAACTTGTTATTCTCTCTGTTGCTCTCTTATCTTTATTATTCAGTATTCAAGTCACCATATTTGCAAATAGAGTTTTCTGATTTATATTGCTTGCTGCATTGATGGCATTTAGCTTTGGGCACTTCTCTAATAATATTTTGTCTTGTTTGTCTTCTAATGCACTCCACGAAACATCCCACATTAATTAGAGTCATTTACTATTTATCACCTCTACTACTTGTTGGAACCCAAACTGGGTACTCCTGAACCCTAATTATTGCTAGCAGGACTGTGACTTTCAACTTATAGTCTTATGGGGACAGTGAAATACAAACACCTGAATTAAAAATCAGCATTGGAAACCAACAATAAAGCCTAAGAAATCTCAACACTGCGTTCTTGGAGGCACTGCCAGTTTCCATACTCTTATTCAAGAGGTGGGATTTCAGAGAAAGCAGAGCAGAGGAAAGAGCTGCTGTCAAGAAACCTATAAATATTACATTGCAGGACATGAAGAACCGGCTAGAAAAATTTTCAAGCCATTTTTTTTTTTTTTTTTTAGTGAAAAAGATATAGGGAATCTCCATTATAGACCAACAACTTGATAACACCAAAGAGGTGTTAACAGGTTGGGTTTAAATGTCCTCTTCTGTACAGTGTCTTATTTATGTTTATTACAACATACACTTTTTATGTAATATAAAATAAATACTATTTTATATCTTTGGAAACTGCTAAAAAGAATACATAGAAGGATAATCTCTGAAAGTGTTGTTAGGAGATGGTTGTTCTTCTCAACTGTAGTTTCTCTTTTGGTCTGTGTGTGTTACAGGACTGTTCGTTCTGCCTGTATGATGTGTGATCCTTTGCTTCACTTGCTTTTGTTGCTGTTGTTCAGTGCTTCAGTCCTGTCTGACCCTGCAACCCCATGGACTGCAGCGCGCCAGGCCTCCCTGTCCATCACCATCTCCTGGAGCTTACTCAAACTCATGTCCATTGAGTCAGTGATGCCATTCAGCCATCTCATCCTCTGTTGTCCCCTTCTCCTCCTGCCTTCAATGTTTCCTAGCATCAGGGTCTTTTCTAATGAATCATCTCTTCGCATCATGTAGCCAAAGTATTAGAGCTTCAGCTTCAGCCTCAGTCCTTCCAATGAATATTCAGGACTGATTTACTTGAGTATTGACTGGTTGGATCTCCTTGCAGTCCAAGGGACTCTCAACAGCATTCTCCAACACCACAGTTCAAAATCAATCTTCAGCACTCAGCTTTCTTTATGGTCCAACTCTTCACTTGTAGTATAGACATTTCTGAAGACATACATAAATTAGCTTTAAAAAAATGGGTTTTAAAGTTCTCCAATACCCTACTGGGGTTTTGCCGGTGGCTCAGCAGTAAAGACTCCACCTTCAATACAGGAGACAGGATATGCTCGTTCAGACCCCAGGTCTGGAAGATCCCCTGGAGGAGGCTATGACCATCCACTCCAGTATTCTTGCCTGGAGATCCTGTGGACAGAGGAGCCTGGTGGGCTACAGTCCATAGAATTTCAAATAATCAAACACGACTGAAGTGACTGAGCATGCACTTTGCACTTAAAATTTTTATTTTTTGTGTTTTTTTTTTAATTTTATTTTTAAACTTTACAATATTGTATTAGTTTTGCCAAATATCGAAATGAATCCACCACAGGATGTGTTCCCCATCCTGAACCCTCCTCCCTCCTCCCTCCCCATACCATCCCTCTGGGTCATCCCAGTGCACCAGCCCCAAGCATCCAGTATCATGCATCGAACCTGGACTGGCAACTCATTTCATACATGATATTATACATGTTTCAATGCCATTCTCCCAAATCTTCCCACCCTCTCCCTCTCCCACAGAGTCCATAAGACTGTTCTATACATCAGTGTCTCTTTTGCTGTCTCGTTCACAGGGTTATTGTTACCAACTTTCTAAATTCCATACATATGTGTTAGTATACTGTACTGGTGTTTTTCTTTCTGGCTTACTTCACTCTGTAAGTTTCATCATTAAGCTCCAGTTTCATCAACCTCATTAGAACTGATTCAAATGTATTTTTTTTTTAATGGCTGAGTAATACTCCATTGTGTATATGTACCACAGCTTTCTTATCCATTCATCTGCTGATGGACATCTAGGTTGCTTCCATGTCCTGGCTATTATAAACAGTGCTGCAATGAACATTGGGGTACATGTGTCTCTTTCCCTTCTGGTTTCCTCAGTGTGTATGCCCAGCAGTGGGATTTCTGGGTCATAAGGCAGTTCTATTTCCAGTTTTTTAAGGAATCTCCACACTGTTCTCCATAGTGGCTGTACTAGTTTGCATTCCCACCAACAGTGTAAGAGGGTTCCCTTTTCTCCACACCCTCTCCAGCATTTATTGCTTGTAGACTTTTGGATTGCAGCCATTCTGACTGGCGTGAAATGGTACCTCATAGTGGTTTTGATTTGCATTTCTCTGATTATGAGTGATGTTGAGCATCTTTACATGTGTTTGTTAGCCATCTGTATGTCTTCTTTGGAGAAATGTCTATTTAGTTCTTTGGCCCATTTTTTGATTGGGTCATTTATTTTTCTGGAATTGAGCTGTAGGAGTTGCTTGTATATTTTTGAGATTAGTTGTTTGTCAGTTGCTTCATTTGCTATTATTTTTCTCCCATTCTGAAGGCTGTCTTTTCACCTTGCTAATAGTTTCCTTTGATGTGCAGAAGCTTTTAAGTTTAATTAGGTCCCATTTGTTTATTTTTGCTTTTATTTCGAATATTCTGGGAGGTGGGTCATAGAGGATCCTGCTGTGATGTATGTCAGAGAGTGTTTTGCCTATGTTCTCCTCTAGGAGTTTTATAGTTTCTGGTCTTACATTGAGATCTTTAATCCATTTTGAGTTTATTTTTGTGTATGGTGTTAGAAAGTGTTCTAGTTTCATTCTTTTACAAGTGGTTGACCAGATTTCCCAGCACCACTTGTTAAAGAGATTGTCTTTAATCCATTGTATAGTCTTGCCTCCTTTGTCAAAGATAAGGTGTCCATATGTGCATGGATTTATCTCTGGGCTTTCTATTTTGTTCCATTGATCTATATTTCTGTCTTTGTGCCAGTACCATACTGTCTTGATAACTGTGGCTTTGTAGTAGAGCCTGAAGTCAGGTAGGTTGATTCCTCCAGTTCCATTCTTCTTTCTCAAGATCGCTTTGGCTATTCGAGGTTTTTTGTATTTCCATACAAATTGTGAAATTATTTGTTCTAGCTCTGTGAAGAATACTGTTGGTAGCTTGATAGGGATTGCATTGAATCTATAGATTGCTTTGGGTAGTATACTCATTTTCACTATATTAATTCTTCCAATCCATGAACATGGTATATTTCTCCATCTATTAGTGTCCTCTTTGATTACTTTCACCAGTGTTTTATAGTTTTCTATATATAGGTCTTTAGTTTCTTTAGGTAGATATACTCCTAAGTATTTTATTCTTTCCGTTGCAATGGTGAATGGAATTGTTTCCTTAACTTCTCTTTCTGTTGTCTCATTATTAGTGTATAGGAATGCAAGGCATTTCTGTGTGTTGATTTTATATCCTGCAACTTTACTATAATCATTGATTAGTTCTAGTTATTTTCCGGTGGAGTCTTTAGGGTTTTCTATGTAGAGGATCATGTCATCTGCAAATAGTGAGAGTTTTACTTCTTCTTTTCCAATTTGGATTCCTTTTATTTCTTTTTCTGCTCTGATTGCTGTGGCCAAAACTTCAAATTAGAGAACTAGATTCTCCTTATTCATTCAGTAAGTATTTGTATGAAGTTAACACTTACTTATTAGCCATATTTTTCACATTTTTTATATTTTAACAAATGTATTCTTTGCAGAGAGAAATGTATTTTATGTTAGCAGCATAATCAATATTTTACTTTTTGTTATTCTTTCCTCTGACTCAATACTTAGTTTTTCACTGTTTGAGCATGCAAAATTTCCCACATATCTTTTGTTTTTACATTAAGTTTACTAAGTCATCTATTTATATTGGGGTCTATAAAACCAATGAAACTAGGAAGGGACTTGTCAAAGTCACAGAACAGTTATGTTTCCCTTAGTTTATCATTGTTATTAGAACAGGATTCTGGCTGATATATTTTGTTGTCATCCTACTTATCACAGAAACGTACATTAGTGATTACTCATTGCACACTGGACATTTTGTCAATTTGAACCAACCCTGTTCATCTTGGTCAAAGACTTTTCCTTAAATCCCTTCTTGTCCACTGCTGCTGCTGCTGCTGCTGCTGCGTCACTTCAGTCGTGTCTGACTCCGTGCGACCCCATAGACGGCAGCCAACCAGGCTTCCCGTCCCTGGGATTCTCCAGGCAAGAACACTGGAGTGGGTTGGCATTTCCTTGTCCACTACTAATTTGCCACAAATGGCATGGTTTCTATATCCCCACTGTTGTCTGGGTTTGTTTGAAATTTTCACATTAAATTTTATTTTAGATGGACTTCCCTGGTAGCTCAGCTGGTAAAGAATCTGCCTCCTATGCAGGAGACCCTGGTTTGATTTCTAGGTCAGGAAGATCTGCTGGACAAGGGATAGGCTACCCCCTCTGGTATTCTCACCTGGAGAATTCCACAGTCTGTATAGTCCATGGGGTCACAAAAAGTTGGACATGACTGGTGTCTCTTCAAAGTAGTATCTATTTAGGTTTAACATTTTTTTAATCTGAGCATGGAAGTATGGTTTAATCAGTTTCTAATCATGCTCAGAAGGGATGGATATGGCTTTTTGCTTGTTCAGTCATGTTGACTATTTTACACTCTTTGGATGTGTATCTCTGCACTTTCGTAAAGTGATATTTTTTCAAAGAAAGAGTTGCTGTTGGGACAGAATCAACATCCTGGTGACTTGGTACTGAGGTAGAGAAAATAAATTCACTCAAATAGGACTTTATTTAAAAATATCAATATGAAGGAATGATTTAGAAAAGTAGTTATAAACATGAAGATAGATTTAAAATTGATCTGGGTAGATGTCTTTTCAAAACAGCATTCAATTAGTAACTCACAATGATGTGTAAAATTGCACAGAGTGTTAAAAGAATTTGTTCTGGTGTGCAGCTATAACTGGAGATGTAATTTACAAGTGGATGAGCATAAGTATGATCATTAGCATCACTGCTGAAAGTGAGCCCTCTCCCTCCCCAGTGTTAGAAGTCACTGACGAACGACCTACTGGGGATATACCCATGGTCCAAAAGTCAGGCTAATTTAGTTCCCTATGGGGCTTCCCATGTGGCTCAGTGGTAAAGACCATGCCAGCCAATGCAGGAAATGCAAGAAATGCAGGTTTGATCCCTGGGTCGGAAAGATCCCCTGGAGAAGGAAATAACAACCCACTCCAGTATTCTTGCCTGGAGAATCCCATGGACAGAGAAGCCTGGTGGCTACAGTAGATAGGGTCTCAAAGAGTTGGACACGACTGAGCATGTGCGTGTGCATGCGCACACACACACACACACACACACACACACACACACACGAGCACTTCCTTGTAGAAAGGGCAAATGCTTCCCAGAGGAGTCATGACAATGCCTCAAAAAGGACTGCTGGAAGAAGCAGCTTATAGAATTTATAGAATTCAGGATTGTGCCCAATGATTCCTGGGGCTTCCCAGGTGACTCAGATGATAAAGATCTGCCTGCCAATGCAGAAGATGCAAGATATGCTGATTCAACCTCTGGATAGGGAAGATCCCCTGGAGAAGGAAGTAGCAACCCACTCCTGTATTCTTGCCTGGAGAATCCCACAGACAGAGGAGGCTGGCGGGCTAAGTCCATGGGGTCCCAAAGAGTCAGACATGACTGAGTGACTGAGCCCGCACACCAGTGATTCCTCTGAGGGATTCAGAAAGTGGTTCCTGGTTCTGAACACAGTATTTTCTAGAAGCAGAGGGAATTCAGATATTGTGTACCATAAACATTTTATCTAGGGAGAATGAGTATTTGGGTGGGCTAGGATTGTCATCGGAGAAGGCAATGGCACCCCACTCCAGTACTCTTGCCTGGAAAATCCCATGGATGGAGGAGCCTGGTAGGCTGCAGTCCATGGGGTCGCTAAGAGTTGGACACGACTGAGTGACTTCGCTTTCACTTTGCACTTTCATGCATTGGAGAAGGAAATGGCAACCCACTCCAGTGTTCTTGCCTGGAGACGGGGGAGCCTGGAGGGCTGCCGTCTATGGGGTTGCACAGAGCCAAACACGACTGAAGCAACTTAGCAGCAGGAATGTCATTGGTTAAAAAGGGAAGGCAGCAGCATCCATGTTAATCCTCACTGAGCCAATGTGAGGTTTGCTCGGTCATTGTCGTGGTGGACTTGGTGTGTTCTCACCTTGTGGCAAGCGAGCCTGCAGCTTTGCTCTATTGTGTATTATCTGTATTCAGTTGGGAACACCTTGCTCTGGCTGCATGCAGTGCTGTTTAAAATTTTTTTTAATGTCATGATACATCTGCTCCACCCTGATCAGCTTGGCCAGGGTCTTATTTTGATCAGTGAGTAGAAGTGGCATGTGTCTGTTGCAGGACAAGCTCTAAGACCACTATGTTTTCTGCCCCAGTGCTCTTTCAGCCCTGCTCTGAAACCCATATTGCTGATAGGGGCTGTTCCTCTAGGCTGATCCATGGCATGCAGAAGCACAGTCGTGGCTCACGTGTAAGGACGTGTAAATGTACATGCAACCAGTCTTGGCTCAAGTGAGCTCCTGAGATGGAAGCATTGTTTGCTTCTGAAATATTGCTAAGCCTGAGCTGTATGATATATAAAGTTACCAAAGCAAGTTCTTGTTTACTAATAACCATTCCAAGAAAAATTGCCTAATTTACATTTTCTGTTACGTTCAACATAATTGCAAGCTAGCCACCTGATTTGTCAGTATACTGATTACAGATTCATCTCTCATGCATGGAATCTGTAAATAATACATAACACTAGATTTCTAGCATTTTCATTTACAAGGATAAAAATCACATGGAGAGATTATTCTCCCTAGTACATGGATCATTCACAGACACATATCGTTGCTGAGATGCCAAGACTCCAAGTCCTTATGATTTGTGGGTACCATTTTTACAAGTAAATCTACAAGGGGAGATAAACCATGATGAAAAAAAAAACTGCTTAGAAAACATGGAGTCATTACACAAAGTTTTAGGTAAATCCAATGTTTATTTGCATTGGGTGACGATGCTGTCATCTTTAATAATGAATGACTTCAGCAGGTGTGGACTACTCAAAACTGATTGGTCAACTCTCCCCTGGATAGCTCACGATTGGGTATTCCCTTAGCATCTGCTAATATTGGATAGTATGACGTGACATAAATTTTCATCTATTTATTCATATGCATGAAAATCTGGGACCCCCAGTCCTATCTTTCCATTCAGCACACTGATGGTAAAATATGTATCTGCACACTATTGGACTCATACTTTCCTAATGCCTTCCTATATGGGTTGCTAATTTTCTTAATGGAGGCACTAAATTCTCCTAAAATGATTACATATTTGTCATCACCTCCTTCTTTTGTACATCCATAAAGTACATCTCCTGGGACCACAGAACATGGATTATTTGTGAAATGAAGCTTTTCAGTCAGGCTGGTAAAAAAAAAAAAAAGTACCACCCAAGCAGATGGAACATCAGTAATTTAGTACTAATCAGCTCAACTGGTTTTTACAGAATTTCTGTCTTTAATGTTGTGTGCCTTCATTGTGTATGATTTATGTCTAAGCCGAGAGGAGCTTCAAAGACAGGCAGCTATCAATAGCTGGCTGATGCTTTCTGGCCTGTCACTGATTCTTCCATTACCAGTGGTCTTTGGATCAGGTGACCAGGTAGAACTATTGAAAAGAGCACACTTGTCAACGGATTTTCCCTTATATGATCCAGATTAAGATTTAGTAGAAAAAATGGCATCCTATTTGGAGAAGGAAATGGCAATCCACTCCAGCACTCTTGCTTGGAAAATCCCATGGACGGAGGAGCCTGATAGGCTACAGTCCATGGGGTCGCAAAGAGTCGGACACGACTGAGCGACTTCACTTTCACTTTCATATGTGTTTCAGATCACCAAGTGACCTAACAACCTTTATCCCGTCAGCCATAAAGGAGCAGCGAGACAGAAAAGGATAGAATGCTGACAGAGTCAGTTTTATCCAGAAAGAAGGTACTAGAACTTCAAAGACTGGTTCAGGCACGGTTAAGTATCTGTTAATTTAGGCATCCATACAATAGCTAAAGTTTCACATGGTAAAGAATTGGTTTTGTTTCAACATTTTTTGAAAAATTACTTAACCAATGGAAGTCACCAGAAAATGACTAACATGGGTGCTTAGCTTTGGGGAAAATAGCTGTTTTATTATTTATTTTTTCGGAGCTTCATTTCAAGATGTTGTATCCCCCAGTGTGATTCCATGAAGCAGATGCTCAATCGTTTATCCAGTTTCTTTTAAATGTCTGAATTGAAACATTTTATCCACACTAAACTTCTCTAATTTCCTTTCAACTCTAAAAGTGGAATTCGCATTAAGTAGAATCCCAGAGGAATTTAGATCCTGTGATCTAACGCCATGCTGCTTTTGTTTAATTTAGCCACTTGTCTTAAAGGCAGGAGAGAAGCCTTTAAGATGTTGATTCATAAACGTTAGGAAGCATAGTGCTTTAATTTTTTTTCACTATACTTTAGCAAGTCTTCTCTAAAGGGAAATGGGGTTGAATTACCTCTAAACAAATACCCGCAGTAGCTATAACTCGGTAATCTGATATCAGCCTGATAAATAGAGATAAGCCGGTTCCTTCATTGGATGACGGGTGGAAGAGAATTAATTTTAGAGCTAAAGCCATTGGAGGACACGGCAATTATCTCAGGAAATATCGGTTGTTTTACAAGAATGGGAATAAACATGGCACACGCAAAATGCTTATAAAAGGCTTTTTTTGCATGACTTTTTACTGTTTATTTGATGCTCATACCTACATTCCCATCAAGCTCCAAGATTCAGCTCCCTTTTGAATCATAGGTGTATCCATGCATAATTGGATGCCAAAGTGTAGTCCTAACATTTCTTAAGAAACAACTGCCAGGAAACACAAAGTATTCTTGCCTTGCTTGGAGGTGATATAGGCAGAGAGAAAGGAATTCATGGAATCTATTAAACTTGCTTTTGTTTTTTACAATGAGCATGCTGAAATAACCTGAATTTCACTATCGTCATCCATATGTCATTGCGGGGTTAAGGTGCTGTTGTATGTGTACTGAGGTCAGAAAAACTGAATAAATTTTTAATACGTTCTGAGATCCTCTCCACTCAAATACAAATGAAACATACTTGAGTACTACATGTACATGTGTTTTAAAACATTTTAATATAACAACCTCAAACATGTACAACAATAAAAGTCATGGTATAATGAATTAGGGAATTCTCAGGTGACACAGTGGTCAAAGATCCACCTGCCAATACAGGAGACACAGGTTCCAGCCCTGGGTCAAGAAGGTCCCCTGGAGAAGGAAATGGCAACTCACTCTAGTATTCTTGCTTGGGAAATCCCGTGGACAGAGGAACCTGGGAAACTACACAATCTGGATTGAGTATTATAAACTCCTATTCATTTCATCTACATGACCATCTACTCACTGGGAACCCATATGCATTTTATAAATTTTAAACTTTAAAAATCACATAATTTTTTTATCAGAAAGTAAAAACAGCTGCTCAAATTAAACTATTGCTTAGATACACACTACTGCTGCTGCTAAGTCACTTCAGTCATGTCCGACTCTGTGCGACCCCATAGACGGCAGCCCATCAGGCTCCCCCGTCCCTGGGATTCTCCAGGCAAGAACATGGGAGTGGGTTACCATTTCCTTCTCCAATGCATGAAAGTGAAAAGTGAAAGTGAATTCGCTCAGTCCTGTCTGACTGGTAGCAACCCCATGGACTGCAGCCTACCGGGTTCCTCCGTCCATAGGATTTTCCAGGCAAGAGTACTGGAATGGGGTGCCATTGCCATCTCCTAGACACACACTCAGTTCAGTTCAGTTCACTTCAGTCGCTCAGTCCTGTCCAATTCTTTGCGACCCCATGAATCGCAGCACGCCAGGCCTCCCTGTCCATCACCAACTCCCGGAGTTCACTCAGACTCACGTCCATCGTGTCAGTGATGCCATCCAGCCATCTCATCCTCTGTCATCCCCTTCTCCTCCTGCCCCCAATCCCTCCCAGCATCAGAGTCTTTTCCAATGAGTCAACTCTTTGCATGAGGTGGCCAAAGTACTGGAGTTTCAGCTTTAGCATCATTCCTTCCAAAGAAATCCCAGGGCTGATCTCCTTCAGAATGGACTGGTTGGATCTCCTTGCACTCCAAGGGACTCTCAAGAGTCTTCTCCAACACCACAGTTCAAAAGCATCAATTCTTCGGCACTCAGCCTTCTTCACAGTCCAACTCTCACATCCATACATGACCACTGGAAAAACCATAGCCTTGACTAGACGGACCTTTGTCGGCAAAGTAATGTCTCTGCTTTTGAATATGCTATCTAGGTTGGTCATAACTTTCCTTCCAAGGAGTAAGCGTCTTTTAATTTCATGGCTGCAGTCACCATCTGCAGTGATTTTGGAGCCCCCAAAAATAAAGTCTGACACTGTTTCCACTGTTTCCCCATCTATTTCCCATAAAGTGATGGGACCAGATGCCATGATCTTCGTTTTCTGAATGTTGAGCTTTAAGCCAACTTTTTCACTCTCCACTTTCACTTTCATCAAGAGGCTTTTGAGTTCCTCTTCACTTTCTGCCATAAGAGTGGTGTCATCTGCATATCTGAGGTTATTGATATTTCTCCCGGCAATCTTGATTCCAGTTTGTGTTTCTTCCAGTCCAGCGTTTCTCATGATGTACTCTGCATAGAAGTTAAATAAACAGGGTGACAATATACAGCCTTGATGAACTCCTTTTCCTATTTGGAACCAGTCTGCTGTTCCATGTCCAGTTCTAACTGTTGCTTCCTGACCTGCATATAAATTTTTCAAGAGGAAGGTCAGGTGGTCTGGTATTCCCATCTCTTTCAGAATTTTCCACAGTTTATTGTGATCCACACAGTCAAAGGCTTTGGCATAGTCAATAAGGTAGAAATAGATGTTTTTCTGGAACTCTCTTGCTTTTTCCATGATCCAGCGGATGTTGGCAATTTGATGCCTGGTTCCTCTGCCTTTTCTAAAACCAGCTTGAACATCAGGAAGTTCACGGTTCACATATTGCTGAAGCCTGGCTTGGAGAATTTTTAGCATTACTTTACTAGCGTGTGAGATGAGTGCAATTGTGCGGTAGTTTGAGCATTCTTTGGCATTGCCTTTCTTTGGGATTGGAGTGAAAACTGACCTTTTCCAGTCCTGTGGCCACTGCCGAGTTTTCCAGATTTGCTGGCATATTGAGTGCAGCACTGATCCAGTGGAATGTTAGGCAGGGTATCTGTCTTCAAATACACATGGCATAAAGGTCTCAGACTCAATCTTTTCCTATATGATCCTAGTACTTTACCTGTTAGCATCTGAATTTTCCTACCTGGAAACTGGGTATAATTATTACTCAAGAGGATTAGATTTTAAATGATAACAAGCCAACTGAAACTTACATAATGGAAAAGGAATGCCTCGAGCCAAGGGAATGTCTGAAGTAGCTTAAAGTAGGGACACCACGCGTCACTAGAAAACGGCGTTTGTCCCTGAGTGTGTACTAAGTTGTTTTACTTGTGTTTGACTCTGTGCCACCCTATGGATTGAGCCCGCCAGGCTCCTCTGTCCATGGGATTCTCCAGGCAGGAATACTGGAGTGGGTTCCATGCCCTTCTCCAGGGGGTCTTCCCAAGTCACGGCTGCAACCTGTGTCTCCTTTGTCTCCTGCATTGAAGGCAGATTCTTTACCACTGAGCCATCAGGGAAGCCCCTGTATTTCTCCATCTCAGCTCTATGTAAGCCCCGTTACTGAAGAAGTAACATCTACTGAACAGGCTCCTGGAGCACCAGAATTGCATACTCTTCCTTTTATCCAACTTTCTGCTGATCCCTAAGAGGGTATGCAAAAGCTTGGTTCTGGATCCCATTGATCTACATGGGATTAGATGCACAGCCCTGGACCAATCCTTTGTCTGGAAGATTTATTGACTAACTTGGTGGCTCAGATAGTAAAGAATCTGCCTGCAATGCGGAGACCCAGTTTGACCCCTGTGTTAGGAAGATCCCCTGGAGAAAGAAATGGCAACCCACTCCAGTATTCTTGTCTGGAAAACCCCATGGACAGAGGAGCCTGGTGGGTCCTTGGGGACCCACATTCCTTGGGGTCACAAATTGACAGGACTGAATGACTACCACTGAGTGATACTGAGACCACTTTGCAAATTGAGATTGGGGGACTTCTTCCAACCACAAGGACCAAGAGATAGGGAGCTGGCTGCTCTTAATTAGGGGAAAAAACAAACAGACAGAGTGCTGTCATGAGACAGATGAAGAAAAAATGCTGGGCAATAGAATAACAACCGGCCACGTCAGACAGAAGACCCCTGTTGACTTAGTGTTGTCTTATTAATCTTTCAGATGCTCTTGGCGCACATTTGGTTTTCCTCATGCTCGGGCATTGTGGGTGCACGGGTAGTGTGGCCGCCCCTCATCCCAGTGGTGCTGTGTATTCTTCACCTCTGCCCCAGTGGTTGGGGCTTCCCTGGTGGCTCAGAGGTTAAAGTGTTTGCCTGCAATGCGGGAGACCTGGGTTCAATCCCTGGGTTAGGAAGATCCCCTGGAGAAGGAAAGGGCACCCCACTCCAGTACTCTTGCCTGGAGAATCCCATGGAGGGAGGAGCCTGGTAGGCTACAGTCCGTGGGGTCGCAAAGAGTCAGACACGACTGAGCAGCTTCACTTTCACTTTCAGTGGTTGTGGAAGACACAGATTCATTCTGTTCACATTCTCCTAAAGAAAGGCTCACTGCCCAGGTGCAAAGAAAGTGATTACCTGACCGACTCCAACTGTAAATTCTTTCAGAGACCACTTCAGCTTTTTAACCAATGTCCAACTATTCCTCATGTGGTCTCCAGACAGTGTTATTTAGAATTGCTGAAATTCCAGGTATATGATTAGAGAATACTGAAGCTTGCATATATTCATGCATTTGATATTCTAAGTATGAGCAATGAAAGAACAGAAATTAGAAATATCCTTAAGATTGTTGTAGAAATTATTGAAGAAATGAAACCCTCAGGTCAGGTAATAAAAGTCAGAAGAAAAGCAAAGAACAGTCACTGAAGTAAAGTACATTAAAAATCTATAAGGCTGGATATAATGTTTTTGTCTACTAATTATGACTCAGGTATTGGCAGTCATACAGATAGAGTGTAGGAGACAATTACATAAGGTTGAGAAGCACCTGGAACTTTGTAAAAGTCAGTGGTATATATGTTTTAAGAGTAAAATTGGTAAGTAAAATGGATGCCAAAGAGGAGTTTTTGTAGGATAAATACTGAACTTAAAAGCCTGCAGTGAAAAGCTTTGAAAACAGCATTGCCATGAACCCTCATTGGAAATATAGATAACATGAGAAAATGAGCAGGTTTAACCCAAAGAGGCAACAATAGGAGCTGCAATCTGAAGGGAGGTAATTAAGTCAGCGGGGAGAAGGAAATTCATGGAGGAAACTAAGTAGAACCAAAAAAAAAAAAAATGAATTTTTTGGTAAGAATATCAGCTGTAATGTTTGAGTCCATGTAAAAGAAAGAGACAATGGAATAGAAAACAACAAAGTCAGGGGTGGGGGGGGAATTTTAAATTTGACCCAAAGAGGTAAAGGACAGAAGTATGGTTATAACTACTTGGTCTTGTGCTTCCTGATGGAATCTTGATGCTAGGTTTCTTCTGGATCAGAACTGTGTGCACTGAGGTCATTTCTCATCCATGTCTTCCAACATCTTTGTCACTCCTGAGGCCAGGGTTTACTATCCATCTGTGCATTATTAAGCAGTCAGCAAGCCTTGACTGGTACTTCCCACGTGCTCTCTAGGTTGAGACTATGGCATGCTTTTGCTCCTGCTTCAAGAATTTTACAGAATCTTATGGGAGATAAGCAAGTAAATAAGCTAGGGATTGTGGACATGCAAAGTGCTACAACTGGAAAGTATAATGTGCTGGAGGAACACAGAGGAGGACCTACAAACCCGATCATGGGCAGTCAACAAGGACTGCCCGTGGAACTAAGTCTGTAGGAATTTTGAAGAGGAAGTAGAGCCATCAAAGTCAGTGAACAGAATCTCTGGGTTTGAGAAAGCTTTTATATATTTTTGGAATTTCACACAGTGAGAGACGTGCACAATTCCTCAGAGATGAACGTGGCATCCTAGGGAATTTAAGTAGTCAATATGGCTGGAGTCCTTGTGCAAATAGGAAGGTGAAGATAAGTCTTTTGGGAAGATAGATAAACAAGAGGAGCTCATGGAGGTCTGGTTTCCCAGGAGAAAGAATTTGAACTTTATTCTGCAGAAAAGAGCTATTAAGCAGGGGAAGGGCATAATAGGGTTTGATTTTTTACTGTGAACAGTGTGAAGAGATGATTAGAGAGAATGATAGAGAAAAAGAGATTGATTTAAGAGGTGTTGTCAGGGTTCTAGTACATTCGGAAAAGGGTTGTCAGTGTGTTACTGCATTTGCCATGTTTATGAACTAAGAAGAAACAAATACAAGCCGTATGTAACCTCAAAAATATTTCTTTTAGGAATATTGACAGTGAAAAGACAATTTCAGAAGAAGATAAGCATGGGAAAATAAAACAGAGGCATATCAAGCACACTATTTAACACTATAGCAATTCACTGTGTCATTCCTGAATTTTTTTCTATAATTTGTTGGGAAATCCAGTACAGAATGAAATATCAAGTTCTCAAACATTTTTTATTTTTGTTTCAGTTATAATGAACTCTAACAACTTTGAATAATATTGTTAGTTTCATTAACAGCATATACATATTTAATAAATAGTAAATATATGCATATGTACATGCACATATTAATGTACCCGTGTGCATCTTATATGTGTACAAATATATTATACATTATACAAATAGCTCCTCTGTCCATGGGATTTGCCAGGCAAGAGTACTGGAGTGGGTTGCCATTGCCTTCTCTGATACAAATAGATGTGTCAAGTTTTTAAATATTTGTTTCTGGTAGACTTTAAAATTACTGTTATGTCCATCCATCAGCAGATGAATGGATAAGAAAGCTGTGGGACATATACACAGTGGAGAATTACTCAGCCATTAAAAATAATACATTTGAATCAGTTCTAATGAGGTGGATGAAACGGGAGCCTATTATACTGAGTGAAGTAAGCCAGAAAAGAAAAACACCAATACAGTATACTAACACATATATATGGAATTTAGAAAGACAGTAACGATAACCCTGTATGTGAGAGAGCAAAACAGACACAGATGTATAGAACAGTCTTTTGGACTCTGTGGGAGAGGGAGAGGGTGGGATGATTTGGGAGAATGGCATTGAAACATGTATAATATCATATAAGAAACAAATTTCAAGTCCAGGTTCGATGCAGGATACAGGATGCTTGGGGCTGGTGCCCTGGGATGACCCAGAGGGATGGTACGGGGAGGGAGGTGGGAGGGGGGTTCAGGGAGGGGAACACGTGTACACCTGTGGTGGATTCATGTTGATGTATGGCAAAACCAGTAAAATATTGCAAAGTAAAAAAATAAATTGTAATAATAAATGAATGATAAATGGTTAAAAAATAAAAATAAAAGTAATATCAAAATAAAATAAAATTACTGTTATGACAAAGAATATTAACATCAATTCTGTATTGGTTAAAGTTAAATAACTTTAACTGTTTAAAATTAGAATGAAAGTTCTTTCCCCCACTTTTAATAGTCATAAAGTTTAAACAGCTATTTTCTTTATCTTTTCAGCACTCTCTAAACAATAAGACAATCTAAGCTGACATAAAATTATATTATAGTTACATTTATTGAAGTCTTAATTTGTGCTAGCCACTCAGTTAACCAAATGGTTTAATCTTTTAGCCCTTATCACAAACCCATTGCATGATATACATAATAGCAATACTTCACAGATCTTAGTTACCCATTTTTTCTTTCATTAAAGTGTATTTATTGACCAACACTATGTATCATTAAAGTAAATGTATAAAGATCCCCCATCTACTGGGACATGCCTTCTACCTGGGACAGATAGACAGTAAATGATAAAACTAATTTTAAAAAATCCATGATTATATAGGCTATTAGGAAGTGACAAGTTCTTTGGAATTTGATCTACCAAGAAAGTACAGCAGGATAATAGGAATTGCAATGGTCTGGGGGGAGCAGAGTTCAAAGGGACAGTATTAAATAATGGGTGAATGTAAACTTCACTGCAAAGATGATATTTGGGCACATGGAGATAACAAGGCAGATGTTTGGGAAGAGCATTCCAAACAAGAAACTAGGGCTTTTTACTGAGAGATGTGGGGAAGAGTGGGAGGGAGGGATTATGACAAAGTTCTGAACAGAAAATATGACATACTCTGACATATATTAATATTTTTAAGGGATCCTTCTGGTACCAAAGAGAGTATGATGCAAAGAAGAAGGGAAACAAAGAGAAGTTAGTCTACTGAGATAAAATAGAAGTGATATTTCTCAGATAAGGTAGAAGAACAAATGAATGATGATGAGCAAAGATCTGATTCTGGATATATTTCAAAGGTAGAGTTAACTAGATTTCCCTTCAGATTGAATGTCAATTGCAACTTAAGTGGGCAAATGAAGACAGCCCTCTGAGTTTGACCCACAGACTGCTAGAATGGAGGTGCCATTAAAATAAATGGGAAACACTGTGAATAAAACAGATTCGTGGGGTATCAGATATTCAGCTCTGAACATGTTCAGATTGAGATTAGACATCCAAGTGGAGATATATTTGCTAGTATATATAGCAATCTAAGGTTTGGGAGAGAAGCACAGAATAGATAAATAAATTTGGAAGTATTTATTATATAACTAACGTTTAAAACCTTCAGTTGGAAGATATCATCAAGGACATGAGTGTAGACAAAGAAGAGGTGTCCTGGGGCTCTCAAACAGAAAGTGAGAGGCAGGACAAACCTGTAAAGAAGACTAATGGACATCAAATGAGGAGAAAAGTGAAATGCAAGAGGAGTAAGACATCCTTGAAATCAAATGAAGAATATAATTTAAGAAAGAAGAATAACCAAATTTATATCATGTGCTCTGATATATCAGAATTTACAATAGGATTCAACAACAAAGTGGTCACTGACTGCACTTAGGCAAGCAGTTATTTATGCTGGGGTGGAGAAAATTGTTGAAAAAATGATGAAGATTGTTGGGTAGTTGTGAGAATGGAGGGGAAGACATTGGAGACAATAATTCAGATAATTAGAAAAAAGTGGGTTCACAGAAAGAGTTCTGGTTACTTTACATTTTAATGAGTGGCATCTGCTCAGTTCAATTCAGTTCAGTCACTCAGTCGTGTCCGACTCTTTGCGACCCCATGGACTGCAGCACACCAGGCCTCCCTGTCCATCACCAACTCCCAGAGTCTACCCAAACTCATATCCATCGAATCGGTGATGCCACCCAACCATCTCATCCTCTGTTATCCCCTTCTCTGCCTGCCCTCAATCCTTCCCAGCATCAGGGTCTTTTCAAATGAATCAGCTCTTCACATCAGGTGGCCAAAGTATTGGAGTTTCAGCTTCAGCATCAGTCCTTCCAATGAACACCCAGGACTGATCTCCTTTAGGATGGACTGGTTGGACCTCCTTGCAGTCCAAGAGACTCTCAAGAGTCTTCTCTAACACCACAGTTCAAAAGCATCAATTCTTCGGTGTTCAGCTTTCTTTGTAGTCCAACTCTCACATCCACACATGACTACTGGAAAAACCATAGCTTTGACTAGAAGGAACTTTGTTGGCAAAGTAATGTCTCTGCTTTTTAATATGCTATCTAGGTTGGTCATAACTTTTCTTCCAAGGAGTAAGCATCTTTTAATTTCATGGTTGCAGTCACCATCTGCATTGATTTTGGAGCCCAAGAAAATAAATTCTGATACTGTTTCCACTGTTTCCCCATTTATTTGCAATGAAATGATGGGACCGGATGCCATGATCTTAGTTTTCTGAAGGTTGAGCTTTAAGACAACTTTTTCCACTCTCCTCTTTCACTTTCATCAAGAGGCTCTTTAGTTTTTCTTCACTTTCTGGGATAAGGGTGGTGTCATCTGCAGATCTGAGGTTATTGATATTTCTCCCGGCAATCTTGATTTCAGCTTGTGCTTCCTCCAGCCCAGCGTTTCTCATGATGTACTCTGCATAGAAGTTAAATAAGTAGGCTGACAATATACAGCCTTGACCTACTCCTTTTCCTATTTGGAACCAGTCTGTTGTTCCATGTCCAGTTCTTACTGTTGCTTCCTGACCTGCATATAAATTTTTCAAGAGGGAGGTCAGGTGGTCTGGTATTCCCATCTCTTACAGAATTTTCTACAGTTTATTGTGATCCACACAGTCAAAGGCTTTGGCATAGTCAAAAAAAGCAGAAATAGATGTTTTTCTGGAACTCTTTTGCATTTTCGATGATCCAAGGGATGTTGGAAATTTGATCTCTGGTTCCTCTGCGTTTTCTAAAAGCAGCTTGAACATCTGGAAGTTCATGGTTCATGTATTGCTGAAGCCTGGCTTGGAGAATTTTGATCCTTACTTTAGTAGCGTGTGAGATGAGTGGAATTGTGCAGTAGTTTGAGCATTCTTTGGCATTGCCTTTCTTTGCGGTTGGAATGAAAACTGACCTTTTCCAGTCCTGTGGCCACTGCTGAGTTTTCCAAATTTGCTGACATATTGAGTGCCATACTTTCACAGCATCATCTTTTAAGGATTTGAAGTAGCTCAACTGGAATTCCATCACCTCCACTAGCTTTGTTCATAGTGATGTTCCTAAGGCCCACTTGACTTCACATTCCAGGATGCCTGGCTCTAGGTCAGTGATCACACCTTTGTGATTATCTGAGTCATGAAGATCTTTTTTGTATAGTTCTTCTGTGTATTCTTGCCACCTCTTCTTAATATCTTCTGCTTCTGTTAGGTCCATACCGTTTCTGTCCTTTATTGAGCCCATCTTTGCATGAAATAGTCCCTTGGTATCTCTAATTTTCTTGAAGATGTCTCTAGTCTTTCCTATTCTATTGTTTTCCTCTATTTCTTTGCACTGATCATAAACATCGTCTTTTTGGGTGCTAATGGAAATGGTCCATTAGAGAGAAATGACTGATTATATTGGATGGGTGGAGAACTTAAGTTATGTCAAGTGTAATGGGAAGGAATGGCTACCCGCCCCAGTATTCTAGTATGGAGAATCCCATGGACAGTGGAGCTTGGCAGGCTACAGTCCATAGGGTTGCATAGAGTCAGGCACAACTGAAACCAGTGAGCATGCACGCAGTAGAAGGAAACAGGTGTCAGGGCAAAAGTAGAAGCAGTCCTGAGAGTTGTTGGGCTTATACTGGCTCATCAACAGTGGTATGCAGGGTGGCAGAGTTAAGGGATGCAAGTGCTAGGAGCTGGGTAGATGTGTGTGACTCTAGTCTAGGTAATGGGTTAAAAGTGAAAGTGGAAAGGGGAACACTGTGGTCTGAGAAAAGGATAGAGACTGAAAGATTACTTTGGAAAAAGGGAGAGTAAATATTCTAGGAAAAAGGAAGGAGCATGGTTGCTTGACATCATTGAAGGCACACTTAAGGTCTGTTGTTAAGCACTGAAAGGGAAGCCAAAGAGGGGATGAACTGGGAGACTGGGGTGACACACCTACACTGTGTATAAAATAGACAGTTGACGGGGGCATACCATGAAGCACTGGGAACTCCACTTAATGCACTGTGGTGACCTGAAACGGAGGGAAACCCAAAGGGGGGAATATGTGTTCGGGTGACTGATTCATTCTTCTGTACAGTAGTTGCTAACACAACTTTGTAAAGCAACTATATTGCAATAAAATTTTTAAAAAGTGAAACCAGCCACTTAAGTGGTATTTCTTTTCTAGCTGCACATGTGTAATGTATAGTAGACAGAAGTTTAGAATTAATCAAAGTTTTGCTTTTGCCCAGTGACAAGGAGGGAAAGAGGAGGAGGCTGAAGAAGAGAGAAAGAGTGAGAGAGAGGTGTAACTGAGTAAGTTCATCAAGTTTGTAAGGGAAGGGGTGTTTATAATAAATTATCAGGGATTGAACTCCCTGGTGGCTTTCCCCACTGCAGGCGGTAAAGAATCCACCTGCAATGCAGGAGATCTGGGTTTGATCCCCAGGTTGGGAAAATCCCCTGGGGGAGGGCATGGCAACCCACTGCAGTGTTCTTGCCTGGAGAATCCCTATAGACAGTCCATGAGATTGCACAGAGTCAGACATGACTGAAGCACCTAAGCTGAAGCAGCAGAAGTTGGGTAGGAAAGAGAGAATTGAAACCAAGGGAATAATGGAGAGTAAAACTTTGGTAGGATCAATGAACTGGAAATCCTGTGGAACCTAAAAGTTGACAAAAATATTTTGTCAACTTTTAGGTACAAGATAGAGAGAGCCAGAAAGAAAAGGGAAGGGGACTCCAGACAGGGATACACAGAGTTTACAGTGGAGTGGTGGCCCTTATTGGTAGTGGCAAGGTCTAGCTACAGCTGTGAGGGTGCTAGAAATGTAGATGAACTGGGACTTAGATTAATTCATTTTTATGAAGTTTAGCAGGCTAATGGTGGTGGTTTAATTGCTCAATGGTGTCCAACTCTTGCGACCCCATGGACTGTAATCCACCAGGCTCCTCTGTCCATGGGATTCTCCAGGCAAGAATACTGGATTGGGTTGTAATTTTCTTCTCCAGGGGATCTTCCTGACCCTGGACTCAAACCCAGGTTTTCTGCATTTGCATTGCAGGCAAATTCTTTATCAACTAAGTCACCAGGGAAGCTCTAGTGCCAGGATGCAAATCCAGGATGCAGGACCTCAGAGCTCATACAAGACTGTATCCAATTTTCTTTTTTCAAGTTTTTTCTTTTTTTCCTTTATCTATGGAACAATATCAACTACATGGTAACCTCCATTTGCCAGTGTTGCCATCAGAAATATACAACAGACTTTGGTTTTAAAGAAGGATAACTTTCCATTTGTTCTGAGAAATACTAGAGTTCTTACCCCAGGAGGCCTTTCAATGTATCCTCAGCAGCATCTGTGGCCACAGAAGTGGGGTTGCCAATCAAATTTTGTTCCAGAAACACTCAAAGGAGTTTGCAGTGAGGGCTTGACCAGCAGCTGAGCTGCTTTTAGAATTTTACTTTTAACATCATAGTTATTCTTCCAACTTCCAGGAAATGCTCTGCCCATTCATATCACTCTTGGATATAAAATGGACATCTTTTACTCTTGGAGTTGTTTATTTATGTTTGCATTCTTAATGTGAATTTGTACCATTGGCTGATATTGTTAATTCCTACACTACAAGGGTTGTTTGTATTTAAACCATCTTGTATTTCTCATAACTCAGTGCGAAAAATATGTTGCTTGATAAATGGCTTTGGTAATCAGAGTTATTTGCATTCCTTAAGATTAAAGTCATTCATGGACTTCCCCGGTGGGCTGATGGTTAATAAGAGTCCCACTGCAAGGGCCATGGATTCCATACCTGGTTGAAGAACTGACATTCCCACGTGTAAAGTGGTGTGGCCCCCCCAAAAATTTTTTTTAGCTTTTTTTTAAAAAAAGATTAACATCATTCTTATGACAACCAAATGGTAATGCATGGTGGAGCAATGGAGAGAGGAAACAGGGAAGAAGTTTACTGCTATAAGTGCCATGTGACAATACACTGAAAACAAATCTTTGTAATAATTATTCAAATAAAAATAATATGCTTCTTTTCTTCTAAGTTTTCTGAGTTGAGACTCAGTGCCAAGCCAGATATTAGTGAGTGAAATCATAAATATCTATCATGTAATCTCTTTTTTATAATTTCTGTAACCATGATTTTTGACAACTTTTTTACTGTTATAAAGCAAAGAGAAACAAGAACAAAAATCTTTAAGAGATAAAACTTGTTCTATGATCTGCTTCCTAAAGAAGATATTAATTTAAAGAAGCTCATCATCTTTCTTAAAAATTGTTTCCTCTCCACTGGATCATGGAAAAAGCAAGAGAGTTCCAGAAAAACATCTATTTCTGCTTTATTGACCATGCCAAAGCCTTTGACTGTGTGGATCACAATAAACTGTGGAAAATTCTGAAAGAGATGGGAATACCAGACCATCTAACCTGCCTCTTGAGAAATTTGTATGCAAGTCAGGAAGCAACAGTTAGAACTGGACATGGAACAACAGACTGGTTCCAAATAGGAAAAGGAGTACGTCAAGGCTGTATATTGTCAGCCTACTTATTTAACTTCTATGCAGAGTACATCATGAGAAACACTGGGCTGGAAGAAGCACAAGCTGGAATCAAGATTGCCGGGAGAAATATCAATAACCTCAGATATGCAGATGACACCACCCTTATGGCAGAAAGTGAAGAGGAACTCAAAAGCCTCTTGATGAAAGTGGAAGTGGAGAGTGAAAAAGTTGGCTTAAAGCTCAGCATTCAGAAAACGAAGATTATGGCATCCGGTCCCATCACTTCATGGGAAATAGGTGGGGAAACAGTGGAAACAGTGTCAGACTTTATTTTTGGGGGCTCCAAATTACTGCAGATGGTAACTGCAGCCATGAAATTCAAAGATGCTTACTCCTTGGAAGAAAAGTTATGACCAACCTAGATAGCATATTCAAAAGCAGAGACATTACTTTGCAAACAGAGGTCTGTCTAGTCAAGGCTATGGTTTTTCCAGTGGTCATGTATGGATATGAGAGTTGGACTGTGAAGAAAGCTGAGAGCCAAAGAATTGATGCTTTTGAACTGTGGTGTTGACGAAGACTTTTGAGAGTCCCTTGGACTGCAAGGAGATCCAACCGGTCCATTCTGAAGGAGATCAGCCCTGGGATTTCTTTGGAAGGAAAGATGCTAAAGCTGAAACTCCAGTACTTTGGCCACCTCCTGCGAAGAGTTGACTCATTGGAAAAGACTCTGATGCTGGGAGGGATTGGGGGCAGGAGGAGAAGGGGACGACAGAGGATGAGATAGCTGGATGGCATCACTGACTCGATGGACGTGAGTCTGAGTGAACTCCGGGAGTTGGTGATGGACAGGGAGGCCTGGCGTGCTGCGATTCATGGGGTCGCAAAGACTCGGACACGACTGAGCAACTGAACTGAACTGAAGTGAATTTTAAAGTTTGAAGACAGATTTCTTTTTACATTAATACTTGAGACTAGCATTTCACTTTGTAAATGTGGGACTTTTGAGAATATATTTGTTATAGACCTTTAAAATTTTTTATTGATTTTCTTATATTCATTTATATTTCACCTCATTTACTGCTATAAGAAGAGAAAGATTTAGTGTTTTAAGGAATACATAAAACTATATTCAATTGTAGAAAATCAGAAAATTTGGCTAAAATTGTTAGGTGCAATCAAGTTTCTACTCTATTCCCAGAATCTAAAGAAAATGAGAAAACATGAAAGATAAAAGGGAGTGAAGGAGGCTAAGAGAGGCATAATTTATTATCAGATATGGCCATGAAAGAGAAATTCCAGAGATTATAAGAGAATAATCAAATGGATATAGAGCATATCTTTTTAATTTCCTGGTTATAAAAGCACTGATTCAAAGAGACTGAGAAAAAAAAAAAAAAAAAAACACGCTCAGTCAGAGACATGAAGATAGATTTGTGTCGAATGACTTCACAAAGAGAAACCTAATGGTAGGGTGATTGCACTTAGGGGGAAGGTGTCCCAGAGAAAAACCCTGCACAAAAGACTTTGGAAGAAGTAGGAAACCGATATGGCAGACATCTTTATTCAATGAGCAAAAAGGAAAAAAGAAAGAAAGGCTGGAGGTGATCTGTGAGAAAATGCTGAAATCCAAACAAGGAACAACGCAGAGAATAAAAGCAAAATAAAATAAACAATGATTAATAAAAGGAATAAATATGAGATCAACTTTTAAAACTATGAAATAATAAATATAATAATGGTACTAAACTAGCATTCATTTTCTTAATTTCATTAAAGAGGACATTGTCTATAAAGGTAAACACATAATCATGATCATATAAAATGGCAACAAAATTAATGAAAAATGCACACTTGTGTCGACTCTTTGCAACCCCATGAACTTTTGACTGCCAGGCTCCTCTGTCCATGGAATTTTTCAGGCAAGAATACTGGAGTATGTTGCCATTTCCTTCTTCATGGGATCTCCCCCAACCATGTATCAAACCCACCTCTCTTTCATCTCCTGCATTAGCAGATGAATTTTTTTTTTGCCACTGGGTCACCTGAGAAGTCCTATGAAAGAGAAGGTATGACTTGTGAGTTCACACTATCCTGCAACAAGGAACAGGAGTTACAGTGTAGAAAAATGACACGTGTGATCCTGAAAAGATGAGAGCTTTGTTTTATAGGGGAGATTGTCTATGTAACAGAGTGGCAGGGAAATGATTTGGGGCTTGCGTAAGGATCAGGGAAAATAGAAACTACCCATCTTGCCTCTTCCCTGGTGGTTCTGCTGCTGCTGCTGCTAAGTCGCTTCAGTCGTGTCCGACTCTGTGTGACCCCATAGACGGCAGCCCACCAGGCTCCCCTGTCCCTGGGATTCTCCAGACAAGAACACTGGAGTGGGTTGCCATTTCCTTCCCCAATGCGTGAGAGTGAAAAGTGAAAGTGAAGTCGCTCAGTCGTGTACGACCCTCAGCGACCCCATGGACTGCAGCCTTCCAGGCTCCTCCATCCATGGGATTTTCCCTGGTGATTCAGACAATAACAAATCTGCCTGCAATGCGAGAGACCTGAGTTCATTCCCTGGCTTGGGAAGATCCCCTGGAGAAGGCCATGGCAACCCACTCCAGTGTTCTTGGATTCTCCAGAGAATCCCCATGGACAGAGGAACCTGGAAGGCTACTGTCCACAGGGTCGCAAAGAGTTGGACATGACTGAGTGACTAAGATCACAGCACACCACCTTGCCAGTGAGTTATGGGGCGCGGTGGGGAGGGTGAGGTGGTGGTGAGAGCATAAATTAATCATATGGTGGATAATGGAATAAACATTCCATTTACTGGGAGATAAAAATGCCATCAGTACTATGTAAATCTTGGATATTCTTAATATGATTCTAGAGCACAGATATTTTATTCAATATGCAGAAACTGTAGTTCATAAATACAATTATGGTGTACATTAGCTTACTTATCTACATCAGGACATAAATCCAGTTCTACATGAATACAAATTCCATGTTCTTTCAATTATAATAGATTCTACTCTGTATCGAGGGATACTTAGTTACTGAAGAGACATTATTAAAGGATCAAAAGATAAAAGAAACACTATATATATACATATATATATAAGCTTTTTGTATTTAGTCTCTAAGTCATGTCCAACACTTTTGCGACCCCATAGGCTGAGTCTACAGGCTTTTATATCGGTGGAATTTCCCAGATGTGAATATTGGAGATACATAAACTAGAAAAATCAAAAAGTTAAAACTGAAAAAAATCTATGGTGGGGAAGACACTCATAAGCTAAATAGTTAATTTCCTTTTTGTACTTTAGTTTTTACCCAAAGGATTTGATGCCATGGGGACAAAAATCAGGACTGAGGCATTTTGGTAAAATCTGTTATTTAGAGCCACAGCATTAAGACAGACAATGACAACATTCATATCCCATGTCAGTCAACACATTTCACGTGGAAGAAGTGACCATTTCACTGGAATTAGTGCAGCATAGTCTCCATGACGGAGAAGGCAATGGCACCCCACTCCAGTACTCTTGCCTGGAAAATCCCATGGATGGAGGAGCCTGGTAGACTGCAGTCCATGGGGTCTCGAAGAGTCAGACAGGACTGAGCGACTTCACTTTCACTTTTCACTTTCATGCATTGGAGAAGGAAATGGCAAGCCACCCCAGTGTTCTTGCCTGGAGAATCCCAGGGACGGGGGAGCCTGGTGGGTTGCCGTCTATGGGGTCACACAGAGTCAGACACGACTGAAGCGACTTAGCAGCAGTCTCCATGAATGTGTCCCAAATATGCACCTATGGTTATGATATCCGAGTCATTGAGAATAGTTCTGTCACCCTATAGTCACAATTTTACTTAATTAGTTTTTAAGGAACACATATTCTCATTACTTTTTATTATTATTATTATTTTTACTTTACAATATTGTATTGGTTTTGCCATACATCAACATGCATTCGCCACAGGTGTACACGTGTTCCCCATCCTGAACCCCCCTCCCACCTCCCTCCCCATACCATCCCTCTAGGTCATCCCAGTGCACCAGCCCCAAGCTTCCTGTATCCTGCATCGAACCCGGACTGGCGATTTGTTTCTTATATATATATATATATCTCATAACTTTTAAAATGACTTACTAATTCTCCTTTTAGGACACACTTGCTAATAGTGATACCAAGTAGGCCAAACCTTTCCCAACCCTAGGAAATAGGTTTAAAGCATATGCCTGAAAAGACTGTAAATAATTCCTTAGAGATTATAGGTAATGTGTATAAAATGGCAAGTCTGAATTCAGTCGCCTCAAACAAGGACCATGAGCATGAAACTGATTATACTGAGACCCCTGAAAGCTGTGTTTACCTGTTTCTCCCCAGCTCTCTTGCCCTTTGTCACCATTTTGATTCACTTAAAGGTCTCCACTAACTGGCTTTACAACTCTAAATGGCAATAATGATTCATACAGTCATTTTAGGTGTTTTTAGTTTTTAAGTTGTTTATAGATTTTGTTTAATGTGGACTATTTTTAAAGCCTTTATTAAATTTGTTACAATATCACTTCTGTTTTATGCTGTTTGTTTGGTTTGGGTTTTGGCTGCAGGAATGTGAGATCTTACCTCCCTGACCAGGGATGGAATTGGCACCTCTTGCATTGAAAGGCAAAGTTTTAACCACTGGACCACCAGGTAAGTCCCTAACATGTTTTTAAACATCTTATTTGAACTTATTTCTTTTCTAGGAACGCACTCCACTATACCACTATTACTTTAGTTTGGAAAACATTAGGGATTTCCCACTCCTACACAAATAAATAGAAACCTCTCTATAATGCAAAATTTATACCAAGTCACCTGGTTGCTTTTATTCTGTTTTATTGTCAAATATCATTGGCATTTTTAATTTGCAAAAGAAATGTTTTAACCTCCAAAACATTCCAATGCATGAAAATATTTTGTTAATTTTATGAGATTTATTCCATGTCCTATAACTCAGGCAAGTTATTTCATCTTATCTTAAACCATCAAGAACTGTAATTATCACCTGATTCATTGTTAATAGCATTGAATTATTGTATAAATTTAATAATATAACAAATTAAAACAACTTAATACATAGAAATCTTCAGTACTCAGTAACTTGGTAACTGTAATTATTCTTCCAAACTACCTCTTCGCCAAACCCTTGTGAATAGCATTGCTTATAGTAGATTTTATAATATTTGCCTTTTACTTGAGTATATGAAAGACAATCTTATTCAAAGTTTTTAAATTCCTACTCTCGCTGTTAAAAATAAACCTAAGTGTTGAGATCTAACATAGAGTTTGTGTTTCTAATTTCTTTAAGACAAGCTTAAGCTTTTCACATCCAGCGTTACATCAAGCCTAGTAGAGGATTATTGTTATCTAACTGCCTAACATTGGTGCTGGGTTTGGGGGAGCATGCTCCTGGGAGTTAAGGTGAGTCAAGGAAAACTAAGAAAAGTAATTAAGGAATGTCAAGAGGAAGGGTATCTGACACAAAAATAGTCTGGCTTTCCTGCCGAGCTAGCGACTGTTGTGGAATCTGGCAAGCAACGTCATTAATGAGGGTAATTATTATCTCCTCCTGCTTTTTCTATTGTTAATTTTTGAAAGTTCCTTTAGCAAGAGCTTGCCAGAAGTTGTCATGATACAACAAACAAGGTTATTAAGCAGATACTGAGTGTTCAGAGATGCACATGGGGAATACGATTTTTAAAAATTCAATCTTTTATAGGCTACTTGAGATTGTAAATAGTCCTGAAGGTAACATAGTATTGTCTCTTTTATGTTTTACCTGAATTGATATTCTAAAAGATCTAAAAGACTGCCGGAAATGCGATCTAAATTAAAATATACATATTTTGAAATTCCTCCATGTTTTAAAATTGTTTGTGTTCATGGATTTGGAAGAATTGAAGACTAGGATTGTGTGGTTTCTCATGACTTTCTGATGCATTGATTTAGGTCAGTTGATGACTAATTTAAGTATTTACAATATTTGGAAACAAAAATACAGCACTATTAAACATTTTAGTGTCATTTGCCTTTAATTCAGAAAAGCAATTGAATTTCATTAGACATCCTTTCTCTTCTGAATCACTACAATTCTACAGATTTTAACTAAGTGGTTTGTCATGGTAGATTCTAAGGCTCCTGTGAGCTTTACTTTAGATCATTAATTCAGAAATATACTGGTTATTGCCATATTGCTATAGCATCTTTTCTGTGTTTATCCATATGTGTGTGTATTTTAATTTCCATTCATGGGAATTATTACCTTATCTCTTTTGCTATATTTCTGATTTAGTCCCACATGTTTTAATGCTTGGCTATTATGTAAATAAGATAGACTACCTTAAGTGTTCAAATTCAAATGTAACATATGGGCAGCCAGGTGTCCCTGTCTTAGAAAAAAGCTTGAGGATTTAGGAAAATATTTTACAGAGCCAACCCCCTTGATTGTATATTTCACCCTTAAAATATGGGAATTAAGAGTGGTGCTTGCTAATTTTGTCTGAAGATGTGTAAAGCTGGTATTCATTCCCTCCTTCTGTCCTAGAAAGAACAAGGAGAACTAAGACTAAAGTGGAGCATTACTTTCTTTATTTATTTTTATTTCTTTAACATATAACTAGGAAAAAGTTATGGCCTCCATATGAGGACTAGTTGGAAGACCCTCCAACTAGGATGTGTGAAAAGACCAGAATATGATGAGAAAGATACCAAGAAAAGTGGACCAGGTCATCAAAAAAGACCCAGTCAAACAATTCTCAAGGGCTAGGTGTGAAATCCAAACCACTGGTTTAAAACAGAGGGGAAAAAAGGACTGGAGAGGATGATAGCAGAGAAACATTGAAATGCTGTTTGATTTCAGAAAGTGATGCCACAGACTAATAAAGAATTGCATAAAAAATCCATATTTGTAGAATAAAATGTGCACCTTTGGAGTGAAAAAAATCCTGTCTTTGAATTTAAGATAAAAATATAAATAAGAAAATGAGAAAAAACACCATACAGATTTTATTCCCTCTTGGCTAGGGAGAAGCAAGTAAAACAGTAATTTGCCCATACGTTTTGGACTAAAAACTATAAAGTAATCAGAAAAAAAATCCCAAAATAAAAACAAAAGAACAATAAAACAAAAAAGCAAAAGAGACCTGTAGCTATATCTGATCCAAGAAAGCCTGCCTGTAAAAATCTGAGACAATAAAAAAATAAAAGGAACTAATCTAATAAGTTTTCCAGTGGTCATGTATGGATGTGAGAGTTGGACTGTGAAGAAAGCTGAGCACCGAAGAATTGATGCTTTTGAACTGTAGTGTTGGAGAAGACTCTTGAGAGTCCCTTGGACTGCAAGGAGATCCAACCAGTCCATTCTAAAGATCAGTCCTGGGTGTTTTTTGGAAGGAATGATGCTAAAGCTGAAACTCCAGTATTTTGGCCACCTCATGCAAAGAGCTGACTCATTTGAAAAAACTCTGATGCTGGGAGGGATTGGGGGCAGGAGGAGAAGGGGACAACAGAGGATGAGACAGCTGGATGGTATCACCGACTCGATGGACATGAGTTTGAGTGAACTCCAGGAGTTGGTGATGGACAGGGAGGCCTGGTGTGCTGCGATTCATGGGGTCACAAAGAGTCAGACATGACTGAGCGACTGAACTGAACTGAACTGAATCTAATAATTTGAACTCAAGCATCTTCTGATTGTAAGCAGAATAGAGTAGCTGATGGCAGATGGAACTTCTGCCTAAACAACTAGAAAAGACAGAATCAAAACTGGTAGATTATCTTTTGAAGCATGCTGAATGATGTAAGGATAAGTGGAAGCAGAGAGCTGAGAACCTGAAGGGGAGAATCTTGTCAGGTTAGTGACCTGCAGAAATTTCACTCAGGCTGATTTATGGAGACAGAAAGTGACTGTGCATCAGACGTTACATCCGTAGGAAGAAGCTGGTAGGGAGGCGTCAGGAGAACAAATAAAGCAACAGCAAAACCCACAAGCTTTGCAAGGACCTGTGGGCTTCACACACCTGGACAGTTTTTCCCTAGAACGTTTCCAGAGACTGGACAGGCAGGATGGGGCCAGGGCGGGCTTCGCAAAGGACTGCAGACTAACAGCCAGAGCAGAAAGCTTTTGAAAAGCAGATTGGAGTTCTTCTGCCATTGGGTGAGACATGATTGGAGGTGCTTGAGGTAAGTGGCGTGCAGAACACACGGGACTCTCGGATAAAACACCTTTGATGGTTAAGGACAAGCCTCAGGCAGAAAGAATTGTTTCTGATTCAGTGACTGTGGTCAGCTTGACTCTAGAGATCCTTCCCAGAGACAGTCGGAAGAGAAACAGAAAATTTCACAATCTTAGTGAAAGATTTTAACATATTTTTCTCACAAGCAACAGAGGTAAAACAAAAAGAGTCTGTAATGCTATAAAAGACTTGAAATTGGCTTCCCTGGTGGCTCAGAGGTTAAAGTGTCTGCCTGCAATGCGGGAGACCTGGGTTTGATCCCTGGGTCAGGAAGATCCCATGGAGAAGGAAATGACAACCCACTCCAGAATCCTTGCCTGGAGAATCCCATGGACGGAGGCGTCCACGGGGTCGCAAAGCGTCAGACATGACTGAGCAACTTCATTTCACTTTCACTAAGTAACATAAGGAAACTCTCCCCATCAACATCATGGAACACGTTCTCTTGACATACACAGGCAACATGCACCAAAATTAACCATACCAGGGTCAGTAGGTAAAACTGATGAAATTTCTAAAGATTCCATTCACTCAGAGTAGATTTTCTGACTGTGATAGAATTAAGGTAGAAATCAATGATCAAAAGGGAATTGAAAACAGCCTCAACATTTTAGAAAACAAGCAATATGCCTCTAAATAATGCAAATCATAGTGGAAATTATTAATAGAAAATATGTCAAACTGAATGTTAAAAATATCAGACTTACAGGAAAGCAGATAAAACAGTACTATAAATATAATTTATAACCTCAAACACATCTATTAGAAAATAGGCCAGAAAAATGTGTTTTTAGCTTCTATCTCTAAGTCAAACAATGAATGAGACAATATTGGTTAAAAATATGATAATCTCTTATTAAGTCTAATAAAAGGTAAAAGGACTATAGGGAGAGAAAGTAGAGTAATAAAATATATCAGATTCCCCCTATAGATTCCATAGACATTAAAAAATACATGATGAAGAGTTTCATGCTGCAATTGACAATTTGAAATTGACCAAATCACTGAAAAATATTCATTGAAAATATCACAGAAAGAAATACAAAATAAGATTACTCCTAAATGCACCTCTCATTCTGAACCAATAAGCCAGTTACAAGAAGAAAAATACTATATAGCTCCAGTTACATGAGGTATCTTAAAGTACTCAAGCTCATAAACATTGAAGGAGAATGGAGGTGACCAGGGGCTGAGAGAAGGGAGTATGGAGAGATTTTGTTTAATGAGCAGAGAGTTTCAGTTCTTCAAGAAGAAAATGTTTCCGAGATCTGTTGCAAAACAATATGAATGTATTTAGCACCATTGAGCTGTACACTAAAAAATGGTGAAGATGACGTTTTATGTGTTTCTTTCTCACAATTGACTTTTTTTTTTTAAAGTAAACCAATATCAAGACTGTTGCACAAAAGCGACATAACCCAGACTCAGATAGCTTTAAGGACAAAGATGGTAGACTTCCCAACTGAATTGTTAAAACAACATAACTTTGATACTCACACTTGTAAAAGATATTACAGAAGGAAAGTTAAAAATCATCTCTGTCAGGGCTATGGATGCAGACGTCCAAGTTAAATACAGTGAAGTCAAACTTAATATAGTAGGAAGGAGCAGAATTTATTGAGGTTTAATCCATGAAAGCAAGGTTTGTGTAACAATCAGCAATCAATGCACGAATTAAAGCTGAGCGCCGAAGAATTGATGCTTTTGAACTGTGGTGTTGAAGTAGACTCTTGAGAGTCCCTTGGACTGCAAGGAGATCCAACCAGTCCATCCTAAAGGAGCTCAGTCCTGGGTGTTCATTGGAAGGACTGATGTTGAAGCTGAAACTCCAATACTTTGGCCACCTGATGCGAAGAGCTGACTCATTTGAAAAGACCCTGATGCTGGGAGGGATTGGGGGCAGGAGGAGAAGGGGACGATAGAGGATGAGATGGTTGGATGGCATCACTGACTCAATGGACATGGGTTTGGGTGGACTCTGAGAGTTGGTGATGGACAAGGAGGCCTGGCGTGCTGCGATTCATGGGGTCGCAAAGAGTCAGACATGACTGAGCGACTGAACTGAACTGAACTGATATGTAAAATTAGATAGCCAGTTGGAATATGCATGTTGCAGGGAGCGCAAATCTAGTGCTCTGAGACAGCCTAGAGGAATGGGATGGGATGGGAGGTGGGAGGGAGGTGCAGGAGGGAAGAGACCCATGTAAACCTGTGGCTGATTCATGCTGATATATGGCAGAAGTCAGCATAATATTATAAAGCAATTATCCTCCAATTAAAAATAAATAAATCAAAAAAATAATCAATAATCCATGAGATTAGCAGAAGAACCTATGACTGTCCATATAGATGCAGAAAAGGCTGCTCTCATAATTTTACACCTGTGCTGTTTCTTCAGGAGGGTGTAGGCTCACTCCTCCATCTCTCTCACCAGACACAACTAATACTCTGGATGGAATGCATGGAGCAACCATGTGAGGACTCTGGTCAGTCAGTGGTAGCAGAAAGTTTGTAGAAAGAAATCAGAACTCAGTTGCAACTGAATTGGCCGGAGGACTCCCCTTTTGTTTTCCTCCAGTATCCTCCAGCCTGGACTTCAAGGCATTGTGAAACCAGAACTTTGTTCTCTGTGTGGGCAGAGCTCTCCACAAAATGATCAGTCTGGCTTGAGTAGTCAGACATGTTGGTCCAGAGTCAGATAAAGTGGAAAATCCCTTCCTCTTCTTCTTTTTTCTCTTTTTGCTTCTGATTTTTCTATACCCTCCTGCACCAGCCTGGAGGCCAGCAGGTAGTCAAAATGCCAGAAGAAACAACTGCTGACACAGTCCCATATTGAGTGAAATATCCTCAGGAATGAATGTGAAAGATACCAAGTGAAGGAAGCTAGGATAACACTTTCACAGCAGAGCTCTGAAAGAAATGCTAGAGGCGGTTTTCCAGACTCGAGAAATCATGTCTGGAAGACACAAAACTTCAGAAATGTGGGAAGAGCAACAGAAAATACTAACTTTCAAATAACTGGGGGAAAGTTAAATATATAGATTGCAATACTCCTTAGAGCCACCACAAGATAAGTTACCAGAAAACAAAGTGTTGAAAAACATAAAGAAAAATTAAAATAAACTGGGTTACTAAAAATGTGGAAATAATTTTTAAAAGTTGGAAGGAGGTGGAGAAAAGAAAAATAGAAGAGAAAAACAGCACTGGGATGACCCTGGGGGATGGGATGGGGAGGGAGGTGGGAGGAGGGGTTCTGGATGGGGAACACATGTGCACCCATGGCTGATTCATGTCGACGTTTGGCAAAAACCACTACAATACTGTAAAGCAATTAGCCTCCAATTAAAATAAATAAATAAATTTAAATATATATATATATATACACACAAATAACTGCAAACATATCAGTAATTCCATCTAATGAACTAAACTTATCAATTAAGGCAGAGACTGATGAATCTAATTATTTTGATGTCAAAATCCTTTTCAATTCTGTTCAGTCACTCAGTCGTGTCCAACTCTTTGTGACAGCATGGACTGCAGGACGCCAAGCCTCCCTGTCCATCACCAACTCCTGGAGTTTACTCAAACTCATGTCCATTGAGTCAAGGATGCCATCCAACCCTCTCATCCTCTGTCATCCCCTTCTCCTCCCACCTTCAATCTTTCCCAGCATCAGGATCTTTTCAAATGAGTCAGCTCTTTGCATCAGGAGGCCAAAATATTGAAGTTTCAGCTTTGGATCAGTCCTTTCAATGAATATTCAGGACTGATTTCTTTTACGATGGACTGGTTAGATCTCCTTGCAGTCCAAGGGACTTGAGCACCTTCTCCAACACCACAGCTCAAAAGCATCAATTCTTTGGTGCTCAGCTTTCTTTATAGTCCAACTCTTACATCTATACGTGACCACTGGAAAAACCATAGCCTGGACTAGACGGACCTTTGTTGGCAAAATAATGTCTCTGCTTTTTAATATTCTGTCTAGTTTGGTCATAACTTTTCTTCCAGGGAGCAAGTGTCTTTTAATTTCATGGCTGCAGTCAGTTTTTAAACAATCCTTTTAAACATTAAGTAAGTATTGAGGATTTCAAAGATAATTTAGTTAGTTATTTTAATATTCATTGTATTTGAAATTAAAATCAAGATTTTTGAAATACCTACTAAATCATTTTGAAGTGTCTACCAATTCATTTTAAAAGAATAAAACTACATGTTAACATAAATAACATATTTTATGAAAATAACCATTTTTTTAAAAAGATGAAAATACTGGCATTGTTTTGTATTTTGTAAATTTCCCTTAAAATTTGACTTAACTGAACCCAGTGTGTTTCCAGTAGGCTCTTTGTGACCCCATGAACTGCAGTATGCCAGGCTCCTTTGTCTTTCACTATCTCCTGGAGTGTGTTCAAATTCTTGTCCATACGGTAAGTGATGTTGTCTAGCTATCTCATCCTCTGCCAGCCTCCTTCTCCTTTTGCCTTCAGTCTTTCCTCGCATCAAGTTATTATCCAGTGAGTCAGCCCTTTGCATCAAGTGGCCAATGTATTGGCGCTTCATCTTCAGCATCAGTCCTTCCAGTGAATATTCAGGGTTGATTTCCTTTAGGACTGACTGGTTTGTTGTCTTCCTGGGATCTTTTAAAAGTTGTTTAAAAGTCTTAACCTTCTGGTTGTAGAAGTTGTAAAAATATTAGTGTTTTAAAATTTGTTTAATTAGAATAAACTTTTTTATAGGAAGGCTGTGTGAAGAAAAAACCCAAATACAGAAAAATAAATGATACACCTCAAATAAATGGAGACAATTTTAACCTTTGAAATAACAGAATACTTGACATTTGAGCTAGCTATTTAGAATAATAATGGTGACAGTTTACTGTTAATGAAAATATATTCCTTCAAAACTGCAAGACAAGTGATACTATCTTAACTGAAATAAAAGAAAGAAAAAAAAGGACTAGGGGGTCTTTGTTTTTATGTTTGTTTTTGTTGTTTTTTTTTTTTTAACATAGCTATTACATGTTTGAGCAAAAGGAAGGTAAAATCCACTCCAAAGAAATAAGGTTTATATTTGTCTTCTGAAAATCAGAGTCTCCAGTATTTACTGTTTCAACTTGCACAGCAGGATAGCATGGTGTGAGGTCAGTTCTTATTGAATTGGAATTTAAGGCATATGCGTCTTCAATTATAGTAATAACAGTGATAAAATAACCATTTATATAAGAGACCTTACAAATGTGACACAAATGTTTTGGGCTTTGTTTAAAATGAATATATGCATGGGATCCCTTATGCTATTTATATCTGAACAACAGAAGAACATGTTGGTAAGCGTGCTTTGTTTTTTAGGCTCTAAGTTTGAAATGGGTAGGCTGGAAAAAAATGGAGATTCTGAAGGATGAGTTGGTTGTCATGGGATCCATTCTGCTTCTGTAGCTGTCCTGCTGGTGGTGGTTTAGAGCCTGAGCTCTGGTATGAGACTATTGGGCAGCTACCCACCACTCCGTACTGGGAAGTTTATAAAGTACATTCTCTTTCCTGAAGCTTTGTCATCTCTTAAATGGGGCACTAGTAATTGTACCTGCTTTGTAGACTTTCATTTCAGATGCTCAGTTGCTCAATCACGTCCTACCCTTTGAGACACCGTGGACTGCAGCCAGGTTTCTCTGTCCGTGGGATTCTCCAGGCAAGAATACTGGAGTAGGTTGCCATTTCCTCCAGGGGGTCTTCCTGATCCAGGGATAGAACCCTCAAAGTGAAAGCAGCTTAGTCATGTCTGACTCTTTGCGACCCTATGGACTACTCCAGGCCAGAATACTGGGAGTGTGTAGCCTTTCCCTTCTCCAGGGGATCTTCCCAACCCAGGGATTGAACCCAAGTCTCCCGAATTGCAGGAAGATTCTTTACCAGCTGAGTCACAAGGGAAGCCTAAGAACCCTCAAACTGGAGTATAAATGACTCATCCATTCTCAGACTTGATTCCTTTGGTTCCAAACCTCAGTACTAAAGAATTTCAATTTTAAGTATTTTCGAAATGTCAGTAATTATATTGATAGTTAAGTATTCTTTTGACGATTACCATGCCAAGATCCAGTACCTCATGGAAGTTTTCTTTTACAAAGGCACGCTTTTAAGAACAAGCAGTAATTATCATTTTGTATTTGTAACTTCGGAGAAGGCAATGGCACCCCACTCCAGTACTCTTGCCTGGAAAATCCCATGTATGGAGGAGCCTGGAAGGCTGCAGTCCATGGGGTCACTGAGGGTTGGACACGACTGAGCGACTTCACTTTCATTTTTCACTTTTATGCATTGGAGAAGGAAGTGGCAACCCACTCCAGTGTTCTTGCCTGGAGAATCCCAGGGACGGGGGAGCCTGGTGGGCTGCTGTCTATGGGGTCGCACAGAGTCGGACTCGACTGAAGTGACTTAGCAATAGCAATAGCATTTGTAACTTTTGTCCTTTCTCAAGAGAGGATCTGGGCTTCTGCTTGCACAGTGAACAGAGCAGTGGAGCACTGTGAAATTAACTGATGATTAATGACAGCTTCTGCAAAGGATGGATCATGGCTTTGTCCTCCTAGGACACCTTGAAATGATGAATTGACACGTAATATATATGTTACACACACACACACACCTCTTCATGGCTTGTTTGCTATAAATATTGATGGAGTGACAGAGGGAGGAAATAAGGGAAGCTTTCTGAGTTCCCTGCACTTCTTTGGGGGGAAATCTCCCTTTGCTAATCCGCTTTATTCTGCTAAATCATACCACATCTTATATTTCCGGTTGAATTTTTGTTTGGTTGTTGTATAGCTTCTTTTGCTGTGGTCCTACGATGTAACTCTTTAAGATGTTTTGATGTAGAACTCATATGTAATAAATGATGATCAATCCTGTTACATCTGTCAGGATGGTGTGGGTTTTGAAATCAAACAAAATTGACAGGAAAAGAGTCTTTGTGTGATAGCAAGCATCTTGGCAAACATAATGATAATCTGGCTGTATTTAGAGATTCAGGATTGTTTCTTATTCAGTGATACCCTTCTGTGCACTCAAGGAGAATCAGTGAAACAAACATTTGGCTTCTCTGTGCTTGCCTGGGCAGCGGGATGGAAATTCTGATGAGACCAGCATAGACTATAAGGAAACTGATAGCTGCAGTCACCAGATTTTTGGGAAACAAAGCAGACATTTTATATTTGATCTCAGTGGAGCTGGGGATAACTGATGCTATCCACTAGGGTCTCATAGCCCGTTTACCATTCTTCTCTGGGCTCTGAATTCACTTGCACAATATTCCAAGAAAAGACTGCTTCTACAGAGAATCGCAGTCCACTGGGAAAACACTCCCGCAGTAGCCCTGGGGATGTCTTTTCTATCTCACACTTCACTTTCACGCTCAGAGGAAATCTGCGTGATACTGAATCTCTTATAAAGGGTTTGGTTCTAAAATCAGCATGGGAAGTGAAAATGTATACCATCAAGATAACATAACCAGTGAACTGAGCCCCTCGCTCCATGAGAGGCAGTCAGAAATGAAGACTGCCTGGGGACGGGAGCGAATCAAATATTTCCTCTCACCATCTCTTGCTTCTCTGCAGGGCTTGTCGAGCTGCTGTTTATATGACACTTGATAATTTAAAAAATGCTGTCACACAGATCATTTATGTCATTTGTACATGACCTACATGTGGCATTATTGCTATTTTAAAAATTAAAACAAAAAACAAAAAAACCTTGCCTAAAGACCTAAGTTAGGACTCACATTTCATAGTAGCTCTGTTTTTTGTTTTTTTTTTTTCTGAATTTCTTTTCACTGATCTTGTTTTTTTCTTTCCCTTTTCCCAACTAGGCATGACCATGTGAACACGCTCTGGTAGAGGAGCTGCGAGCTCACGTTGATACTTGTTTGTTTATTCTGTGTTCCTGTCTTTCATAGATCTTTAGCTCTTACCTATTCCAGAAGGTTGATCAGTCTGTCCTTCAAATTGACCCTCCTCCTTGGGTAGACTGCAGATGTTTAAGGATTATAAGTCACCGGGCTCTGCTTCTGTGGCTATAACATTGAAAAGGTTACATGGGTTATCCATTTATCCTCAGCTGGTTTGTTGCCATCGGTTTTAATGTCTGCTGCCCAGAATCAATGATGTGATGACAAACAGCACTTCTAATCTCTTCTGCTGCCGTTGCTCCATCATTTCAGGCTTAAAACACGGCATCGTTTTTTCTCATTTCTTTTCCTCTTCAATAAATCCTTGACAGCTCAAGCATCTTGTTGTGTAACCTTGGAAATACATTCAAAAATCTCTATTGCCTCTCAGTCTCTCCAAATCTCCACTTACATGCAAAATGGTCATTAGTTCTCCTTAGCGTTCCTACTGTTTCTAATTTTTAAGTTAAAATAAAAAACACTTGAGAATTTATCTGAATTACAATTCTATTTAAAATATTCTGATGAAGTACAACTACATTTGCCAAATAATTCACTAAAATGAATAGATAGCCTGATCACTAATAGAATATTTGATATTAACTGACTCAGAATGGGACATTTTTTTATTGCAAATATTTCAAATATACACCAATAAACTCAAGTCACCTTAATTGTGAACAACTTATATAATAGTAACATATCTCAGGGAAAACTGGAAAAACTGTGAATTTTGATTGGATGGGAAAGTTAATGTAGAAAGGAATATTGGTTTGTGGTTTAAAAGTTTGTAGCAATGCTTTTGAGATCTGACTTTTATCAAATTGTGAATGATGGATTAAAGACCATATTTCTATTTGTTGGAAGTATATGTGTTGCTGCTAAGTCACTTCAGTCGTGTCTGACTCTGTGCGACCCCATAGACAGCGACCCACCAGGCTCCCCTGTCCCTGGGATTCTCCAGGCAAGAACACTGGAGTGGGTTGCCATTTCCTTCTCCAATGCATGAAAGTGAAAAGTGAAAGTGAAGTCGCTCAGTCGTGTCCGACTCCTAGCGACCACATGGTCTGCAGCCTACCAGGCTCCTCCGTCCATGGGATTTTCCAGGCAAGAGTACTGAAGTGGGGTGCCGTTGCCTTCTCCATGTATATGTGTTAATTGAACATAATTCTTATTTTTATTTTCTTATTATGTAATTGTGAAACATGAGGATATGAGAAATGTCTGTGATAGATTATCAAGTGACATTTAATATTCTTTACAGTGTTGAAGTGCATCTACACAATTAGTAACATCCACGTTGTACACCCTTCATAACAAGTGTAAAGAGGAGATATATACTTTCATTTGACCATGAAAAGCAATCTGGATTTGTCTCTCTGCTGAAACTATTTTAATTTTTATAAATAAAAGGCAAATCTTCCTAACTGTTTCACTATCCCAATTGTTGATTTTTAATTTATTCTTGATTTTAGGAACTAGCAGAAGGTTATGAGTTAATTTCTCATTTGTTTTGTGAATTATTCCTTGGATAAAATCAATTCTTTCTTGGTCTACTCATAGTTAATAAAACCTGGATGATTGAAACTGACCCTGGTTTTAGTCTTTTTTCTAAATATTCTTAATTATTGTTGTTTCTTAATTGAGTAAAGGAGAAATTTGTTAGGGAAATATAGAAACTCCATCATGGCTATTGCCTCTAAGATATTTATTTTATTGGGGTATAGTTGATTTACAATGCTGTTTTAATTTCATGTGTAAAACAAAGAGTTTCAGTTATATTTATACATATATATCAATGTCATTTGTATATAATGGCATACACTATGTATTATAGCACACATTTTATAAAACTTTCATTAAGTTTAAAATAATTAAATCCTGCACACTTTTGATTTTGTAGTAGGTAAGTAGCATTGATCACTGACTAAATGTATATTCATTGAATTATCATGATTTTCCAATTAAAATATAGTTATCTAATGTTATTTTCATGGAATGTTCATGCAAAATACTAAAAATTTTTAATTATTTTTATTTAAGGAATTCTGAGTACATACTATTAGAAAAAATATCTCGAGTCTTTTCACTCATTTTATTAGATTATATATGATTTGGGTGCATATTCTATGAAGGAATGAAATAGGTTAAAATGAGATTATTTAGTAAAATGAATGTAAGGATTTGAAAAAAGATGAGAACGTAAGAACGTTAAGTTAAAAGAATCCAGTTTTTATCCAGATCGTTGTCTCAGATTTAAGAACCCATCATTTCATTCAACTGCGAAAATAGTAGTGGAAAAACAGGCATTAGAAAGAAATCGCACAGACTTCCATATAATTCTTACCATACAAAAGCAGGACCAAGTGGTCAATTTTTTTGTACAGGTGTGCTTTGTCCAAATTCAATTATATTCCTGCAAAGCGCCATTGGAATTGTACATACACATTTAAAAATAAAATTTGTGGATTTTTCTGTTGAAACCATCTGAACTGTCAGTTTAGCTAACCTTTGTTTGCCTGTCATTGAGTTCCCGTGATTAAATGTGAAGATTATAATCATTAACCATGCCAGGGGTTCACTGTGGGTGGAATTTGATGTGCGGATGACATTCTGTTTGTACAATGAAGTCAAAATCAGGCTTCATTTTTTCAGGCTCAGCACCCAGAGGTCTCCAGGTTAGTTATCAAGGGCCTGCAGCCTTGTATTTCCTGACTTTATAGTAAATATTGCATTCATATTGACTGGGGAATATTTCCCTACAGCCTGTAATCTCTGCCTCTCCTTTAACTGGGACACATACATAGTTGACATCACAAGGGAAGCAATTTAAGAATTTCCATTTATAGAAAAATATTAATTTATAAACATTTTAAGCTAATAAGCAACTTTAATGAATACACATTTGCAATTTGATTTTTCATATTAGTTTATTGTTATAAAGGATAGGAACAACAAGAATATTAAACATGGCTGGAATTATTCAGCTACAAATGAAAGAGCATAATAATTTTAATAGGCTGTGATAAAACAATTTTTCCAAGAGTATGCTAGTCTTTAATAACTTTCTCTAGCTGTTATTATTCAAAATGAATCTCAATATGTTTCTTCACTGTGTATGAAGGAAATATTACTTGGTAATTAAAGTGCTGACTAATTTGAATTCAAATAAAACAGGTTTTTCGTTTTTGTTTCGTTGTTGTTGTTATTTAGTCACTAAGTTGTGTCCAACTCGTTGCCACCCCATGGACTGTAAGCACGCCAGGTTTCCCTTCCCTTCACTACCTCTAAGAGTTTGCTCAAATTCATGTCCACTGAGTCAGTGATGCTATCTAACCATCTTATCCTTTGTTCTTTTAGATTGACTTAAACTCTGTTGAGAAGATCAAAATCAGCTGGCATTTTGGCTAACACTTCATATTTGAAAGAATACTAAATTGAAGGAAAATATTATTTTTATATTTATATTATTTTACTGTTATAACTTTTTACTGTTCTCTTGCTTTTTTAAAATCAAGACCAGATTTGTAATTTGTATTCCTAACTCCATATAATAGATTAAAGATTTGTCCTGAATATCTGAATTTGCCAATCAGCTTCCTTCAAAAGTTACGTCCTTTGCAGCTGATAAAGTGGTTAAATCCAGTGATTTTACTGACTATGTAAATTTGTAAGCCTCAAGGTACATTATCATTAATTCAGCCATGTTTCAACGAGAATAATCTTCCCAATAAGCTACCTCTAATTTAAAATCACTTTCCTGGATTCTGTTAGGTTTCAGTAATTGCTACAGTAAATAAAATTAGAACTAGATAAAATCAAATTATATATTAATAACTTTCATTTTGATTGCTAATCACTGAAAACAAAGATTATTTTCCAACAAATCCTAACTTTTAAATAGCAAATAACAGTCTAAACATCCTTAAAAATAATAAATTTCACATCATTGGCTACACATATTCAAAGAACTATAGATATACCTATAAAGGAAACCTGAGACCCTTATAACAAATGCGTGCATGCAAGCTAAGTCGCTTCAGTCGTGTCCCACTCTTTGTGACCCTACCAACTATAGCCCGCCAAGCTCCTCTGTCTATGGGATTCTCAAAACAAACACTCAGATCTTTATTAAAATTCAGAAGAGATGTTTTAAAATATGTGGAATGATGAATTAATAAATCAGATTATAAGAGTGTTCAGTTAAAATGCAATCTGTTTATTGTGAGTTCAGGTACCCATTGAGGCAAAAGTCCTTAAAGGAATACTGATAATATTTACTGAACCTTGGAAAATTATGTCTGCCATGCGTTAATTAAAGCCTGTTGATGAATCATAAGATAAGACAAGTTGAACACAGCATTTAGTGGGCTTCTTTGCCAATGCCTCACATGGTTGTCCTGCTGCGAGATCTCATCAGACCTTCTCTGTTGCCTTCATTAACATTACGGTGATTTTTCCGTTGGGTCTGTGTAGTGCGGCTACTCTCTTTCCTCCTAGTTGTTCACACTGTTGGACAACGGGGTGAGGAGGCGGGGTTGCAGCCGCAATTAAGTCTCTGCAGGTGCTCTCAATACTGTCCTTCTGGGTAAACTCAGGAGACGAATTAGGATCAAAGGGGACATTGTGCAAAATGCCTATAACCAAGACAGGCGCTCTCTTATGAAATGGAACTCCGACCTAAGCATCATCTCATGGGGCCACGGCTGTTCCAACAACATTTTGATGAGCAAAGATAACACGTCCTCCTCACCCCACCACCTGAAAGTATGTGGTGCACCATAGAAGAGGTCCGTGGGGACCTCAGGGATATGCAGACTTGGCCGAGGTCAGGTGGGGGTCACACATGGTTCTAGAGTGACAAATGGACAGTGATAGCATGGTAAACGCAACAACAGCCATAAACAAAGATGAGGAGTTCACTTTTAATTTTGCAAAGCATGATTCAAATTGTTTTACATGTAATACCAACGTAATTCCCAAAGCATTCTGTAAGGTTTTGTCTTTATCCTTATTTATAGATGAAGAAACTGCAACATACAGAGGTTAAGTAAGTGCCCAATATCACACAGCTAGAAAGAAAAAAGAACAATCAGGGCACAAATGCAAACAGATTATCTCTGGAGCCAGCCTCCAGGGTCACTCCAACACATTGTCATTATAGCCCATTTGAACATATTATCAAACATTGCAATCAAATGTTATTTGTCAGCCTCAGGTCATTTCCATTCTATTTTTGTTATATCTATATGATGAAGACAAAAATTGGTTGACTTGAAACCTAACTTATTCAAGTAACGTTTTGCTGATATTTGCAACGTAAAACTGCTAACAAAGCAGATCCACCTGGTTACTACCATTGCTTGTAGGGCTTGTGTGCTCGTATAAGGAATGGATAAGGGAGTAAAAGGGTAAACAAAAATAAAACAAGCAGAATACAAAAATCGAAATATTTTAAACTCTGTCTTCAGTGACAGCATATGCACGACTGATTTCCATATTCTTAGAAGAGGTACAGGGAAGCTTTGTCACAAAATCAACAGTGGCTGTTTCAGAATGATTGGAAATCCAGTGGACATCCTTTGGTATATTTACTTTTACTTTGATTTTTGTTTTTTACAAAGACCACTAAGCCATTCAAAGAGCCCATATATTAACTTGGAAACCGTAGTATAGAAACCTTGGCTAGAAATTCTAGATTCAGATTCTACAAGGTAGATCTGAGAAAATATTGGGGCTCAAATACTAATGACATGGCTTCTGAGTTGGAATCACAAGTCCAGACATAAAGAAGACTCAATATTTAAAATGTTTGATTCAATTCCTATCCTAGGTTGGTGACATAAGTCCACAGATTTCATGAATACAAATGGCTCCCTAAAGGAGGAGTAAACTCATTCCTTACCATGAGTATTTCCTTCGCCCTGTTTTGCTGAGCTGCAAAGTAAGCAAACACTCACCAGTAATTTCGGCAAGATGTGTATTTAGATAATAACTCCTGTATGGACATACTTGTTGTATATGGGTATATGTGTGTATATATATATGTATATATTTTCTCATAGGTGGGAACACCTGCCATCAGTTCAGTTCAGTTGCTCAGTCGTGTCCGACTCTTTGTGACCCCATGAACTGCAGCATGCCAGGCCTCCCTGTCCCTCACCAACTCCTGGAGTTCACTCAGACTCACGTCCATCGAGTCGGTGATGCCATCCAGCCATCTCATCCTCTGGCATCCCCTTCTCCTCCTGCCCCCAATCCCTCCCAGCATCAGAGTCTTTTCCAATGAGTCAACTCTTCGCATGAGGTGGCCAAAGTACTGGAGTTTCAGCTTTAGCATCGTTCCTTCCAAAGAAATCCCAGGGCTGATCTCCTTCAGAATGGACTAGTTGCCATAGAGGATTTTAAACCTTTTGAATGTCACCCTTGCTATGTTTCTTATATTTCCATTTTCTCATTTCTGCTGATTAAATATTGCTAACTTACAACTGACTTTATTACCACGATTGACTGTGATTCCCATTCATACCCTTAGGATTACTTCTACTTTTTGCTACCCATTATTTAGTTCCCCTATTTTGTCATATAGACTCAGGTTTTAAATTTAGTTCCTCAATATTCTATGAAAACCTAAATGGGGATAGAATTTGAAAAAGAATAGGTACACATGCATGTATAACTGAACCACTTTGCTGGATACCCGAAATGAACACGACATGGTTAATTAACTATATACTTCAATATAATATACATCTTTTATAATAAAATACATTACCCAAATACAATAAATAAATAAAACTCCTCCTAAATTTAATAGACATATTTGGCATACAGTTAGTTGACATCGTAAAAACTTTCACAAAAGCCTTTGTATGTAACGGAGCTTCCTTCGTGGGTCAACAGGTAAAATAATCTGCCTGCAACGGAGGAGGTGCAGGAGATACAGGACTCAGGAGATGCAGGTACAATCCCCGGGTAGAGAAGATTCCCTGGAGAAGGAAGTGACAATCCACTCCAGTATTCTTGTCTGGAGAATCCCATGAATAGAGGAGGCTGGAGGGCTACAGTTCATGAGGTCGCAAACAGTCAGACACGACTGAGCGACTGAACAACAGTCAATGCATAAAATAGATGTGCTTTCTGGACTCCTAATTTGGCCACAGTCTGGCCACATTTAATCCTCTGGTTCTGCCCAAGACAGCAGGTAGCCAGCCTTCTGTCCCATCAGGGACCCCCTGGTGACAGAGGAGCTCAGTTTCATTGTATTGCCTTACTTTCTGGCTCATTCCCTGTCTGGAGTCCCTATCTTTCCTCCTGCTTATCCTTTTGCGTTGAATCACAAAAGGGTTTTAGCTTAGTGCTTTTCAAACATTAATATAGATGAGAATCACCTGGAGATCTTGTTACAATGCAGATTCTGCTTAGGTGGCTCTGTCCGGGGGGTATGAATCTTTTCATTTCCAACAAACTCCCACATGAAGATTCTGCTGGTCCCACGACACAGATCACTCTGTGTAGCAAGAATTTCGTTGACAAACCATGGGTTATTGAGTGAGATTGTTTGGATTTTGGACTCTGGTTTCATTATTTACTGGCAGGGAAACTTGCATAACTTATATAAATGCTCTCAGCTTCAAGGGTCTTTGCCTATAAAATGGGCTATTAATACTTCATAGAGTTCATAGGAGGACACGGGATAATAAACTTAAAAGTCCAGGGCCTTTCAAATGGGAGGTGGCTCTGTAATATAAATGCTGTCCTTACCTCTTCATCTCCCCTTGAACTTTCAGCCTAACTCACTTATTGAAAGAGTTTGTCACTTACTTTGCCTGCCACCACTTGCCTCTTTTCTGGCTTTTAGTCTCATCTCTGTGGTCTATCCATTAATTAACGGATCATTCATGGACCATCTTCCACACCCATGTCTTTGCTCACAGGCAGTTTCTCCTATGACCCTGAGGATCCACAATGGTGAAGCCTTGATCATTGTAGCACTCTCTTGGTGAACAAAACCTTTTCCTAAACCTATAGCTAACATTCCTTCTGCACATTTTGTGAAATTCACTGAAGTCAGTAAAATTCAATAAGAGTCTCTATTGGGCTATTTAATTTCAACATAGTAGGTGCTCAGTAAAATGCAACATTGTCAATCCCCCTGTAAATTTCTTTCCTAATAAATCAGCATATAATAAAGGCCAGTTTGGTTAATGTGCTTAACTATATATGTGGCTTTCCTGAATTCAGTTTGATAGAAATGATTAATTTTAATAAAAGAAGGTTTGTTATTAATATGATCCAGAATGATCCATTTTCAGAATGATCAATTTTCACTGATTAAAAAAAAATACATCAACAATTGTTTGAATGTCAATTAAAAGGTGCCATAGAGCTTGGAATAGAAATCACCATGATCATTCTGGCATTTGGTGAATAAATGATTAGATGCATTCAATCCCAAAATTAAACAATTTAGTAAATATTAGATCAAACATACCGCAAACCAAAATAATGTGACACATATGACTGATGCCTGAAGGCTATGGGAGGCGACATATTTTTTAAATTGTGTATCACTGATACTATATTAAATACAAATGTGTTATTTGTATATTTACTAGATTTTTATACATTTATTCCAACTATAGTTTTGACATTCAATTTTTTTACTTTTCTAAAATGTTTGTTGAAGTATAGATTTACAACGTTGCATTAGTTTTGGGTGTAAAGCCAAGCTTTTCAGCTTACACATATTTATATACATACATATAAATATACTCAATTTTGACCCTATTTCCTTTGACTGAAAGATACAGGCCATCGCCTATAATGGTGAATTACAGTTTAGTACAATGTCTTATGGGATTCCCAGGTGGCACAGAGGTAAAAAATTCACCTGCCAAGGCAGGAGACGCAAGAGACTCAGATTTGATCCCTGGAGCAGGAAGATCCCCTGCAGGCAGAAACGGCAGCCCACTCCAGTATTCTTGCCTGAGAAATCCCATGGACAGGGGAGCCTGGCAGGCTATTGTCCTGGGGGTCCCAAGAGATGGACATGACTTAGCAACCGGACACTCATCTATACCACCTCATGGATATCACAACTTCAGTTCCTGAATTTATCTGATTCAAGGGGGAAGGTTATGTTAAATATTGCATTAGATTCTTTAAAATGTTGTTAGTCTGGCATAGTATAAGAAATAACTTTGTGCTCAATTTTTATCTTCATGTAAAATGTGGTATAATTAAGCTTTAGACTTGAAAGCAATATTAGCCCTGCTCAAGAATGTGTTGCAGTTATTCAACCAAAAAAGCAGATTTTAGAACTGTGTCTAACCTATGACTCTCCTATGAGTAACAAAATTACGTTTGCATTTCCCAAAAATACACATATAATACACACATATGTCTGCAATATAACTTCTGGGTCCTTTGTGTGAATCAGATACCTATTCCTGCTGAGGAGTCTTCTCAAGTTTTACCTTTCAAACCCCAGTATTTTAAGCCATCTATTCTTCATTGATTTGACTAGTGTCCTAAAGATTAAAAGTTAAATACAAAAGTACACATAAGTATGAAATGTTTTTCTTTCTTTAAATACATGCTCTTCCATTTTTTGCTTCTTGGATATATTAACACACTAACATGCACTGAATCTTCAAAAGAAGTGCCTCATATAAGATACCATTTTCCAAACTTTCTTGCTCATGAAGGTTTTTTTTTTTTAATTAATTAATTAATTAATTTTTTTGTAGACCTGTAGAACTTACCGGAGAAGGCAACGGCACCCCACTCCAGTATTTTGCCTAGAAAATCCCATGGACGGACGGGCCTGGTAGGCTGCAGTCCATGTGGTCACTAGAGTTGGATACGACTGAGCGACTTCACTTTCACTTTCATGCATTGGAGAAGGAAATGGCAACCCACTCCAGTGTTCCTGCCTGAAGAATCCCAGGGACGGGGAAGCCTGGTGGGCTGCCGTCTATGGGGTCACACAGAGTTGGACACGAATGAAGTGACTTAGCAGCAGCAGCAGAACTTACAGTTGAATTAAATGAACCCAGGTTTGCCTCTTGATTCCAAACTTTAGCTGCAAGCAAATTTCCTAATATTATTCAACATGAACATTTCCCAAGGAAAGGGAAACTGGGAGGAGACTGACCAGGGATGGAACCCAACCCTCTGCATTGAAAGGGCAAGTCTGGACGGCCAGAGAAGTCCTTAAACACTTACTTTCAAAGGTACAAAAATAGCAGAACCCTACTTCACGACTGTCGGATTCCCATATCCAACTTCTACTCACTATCTGCACTAGGATTTGCACTAAGTTCACACAAGATAGAGGTAATGGTTTTCTTTCTACTGATTTCTTTCGACTCCCCACCCCTTCTCCACCCTCAAACCATCTTCCTTTCAGATTATAATGCCAGGACTCTACACCCAACCACTCAGGAGAAAGTCTTGATCTCTTTCTCTCATACCCACGCTCCCTTCCCCACCTGGTCCTGCCACCTCTACTTTCAAAATGCCCCAAATCAAACAATGCTTTCCCAGGCCAAAGACCATAGCTGGAGCCCCCATCAGCATCACCGTCTCTCACCTGGAACTGCTAACCCCCTCCTGCTCCCACGCTTATCCTCTTTCCATTCATGTTCTAGAGGACAACCAGAGTTGCAATTCCAGATGCAAATACAAGGTTCCGAAAATGTCCTCCTGCCTCTCGCGGTGGTGGAGTCAGACAGGACCAACTGATGCAGTCATTACAGAGATGGAGGCCCTGGTCCTTGGAATCCTCTGAACTCCAGGAAACATGTTCTTCAAGCCCTACCCTCCGGGAAGCTCTTAGGAGTCTCCTCAATCCACCGTTTATATTATAAATGTTTCAACAAAAGTAATGAAATCTAACAAGTGTGAGAACTTGTTTCTTAATACCCGTCTCTACCTTATCAAGACTGCAGGTGGTCCTGAGTGCCCTGACCATGTCTAGAAATTCTAAGGAAAAACATGATTTCTTTCCCGCTGTGTCACACATTATGTAGGGGAGGAAACCTTCAAACCAGCCTACACTCACATGTGATCTGTGACATGCAGGTAATAACAAGATCAGTCTGGCTTTTGAGGTTAAAGTATTCTATCGCATTGCTATTTCAAGTGCCCATCAGACTAGTCCAGGCTGAGCTGATCAATTGTAAGTATCTCTAAATACTAACAATAAAATACAGATTTTGTTCAATCTTTAGTCAAAACTGTGAAACCTGGAACAATCCCAAACCCTCCCTGAACTGTCTGAACTTGCAAAGTTATAAAAGACATCAAGGAAAAATAGCAACTTCATGAACAATTGTTATTGTATGTTACATTCTATTTGGCACATCACTTAAAAATATTTGAAAAATATCTGTGATTGACTATGTCTATCATCTGCACTAGGAAGGCAGTAGATAGGATTAGAACAGAACACCTCTCTGGTGGATTCACCGCAGACGCCTGGCTGGTGGGCCACACAGGCAGCAGATAGATTAACCTGGAAGATTTTGAAGGAGGGGATCAGGCGCAAGGGACTCTGCTTACATAAAACTTGACCCCCACATATCAGATTCATCTCTCCTCTATAATCTAAACTTCAGTCTGTTGTATTAAGATGCAAAAAGATGCTCCAAGCAACTAACTGATGACTTTGAAACTAATGAGTTGCTTCCTAACTACTATTCTTTATCTTATCCTCTTCCTAAGGTAAATTATTACTTGAAGCAAATAAGACTGCTGAAAAGATATTAGCTTCAGGATTGCTAGATTAAAAACATGAGAGGAACCTTTCAAAATTCTCTAGACATTTAAAAATAAAAGTATTGCTGTGCATAAAAAGCAAAAATGATATAGCTAAAGATAAACATCTCTGGGGGACTATTTGCTCAAAATTTTGAGTAAATTACTGATAGATTTATCTTGCAGGGTAAATGTATATACACACATGAATGGATCTAAGAAACATAGAAGAATGTAATAAATATCACTTATACAATAAGAACCATCTTCTTATAATTAGTGCTTTTTAAAGACAGTTTTCAAACTAGTTAATATTGTTACGCCAGATGCTAAACAACAGTCTTAGTCATATTTACAAAGGTGGTTTTATTTGAAATAAAAAGCTTCAGGACATTTTGCACATAATTTATCATGTATTTTATTGGTCATTTGACTTGCAATTTCCCACACAATATCTCTCAATGGTAAATTATCATGTTTTTTACCTAATTTGTTTAGCGTCCAGTTGGCAAGAACCTGGGTTTCAAGGTGCAAGAAAAACAAACACATGCACCACAATGTTTCCAAATCAAATACTTAAGATTGCAAGCATGATTACTTCACTCTGGTAAAATTTTTCTCCCCTAAATTAAAAGAAATAAAGTCCCCCGGTGTTGTTAGAAAGCATGGCAAAGCCAGAAGCAGGCCCTCTGAAACAATAGAGTCATCAGCCAACTTTATAGCCCGGGCTAATTCGATGTGTCAGACCCTAATCAGCTCCGTTTCACAGCGCTTTAGCTCCATAAAGGCAGATTTGTTTAACCGCAACCTGTGTATTTCAGCATGACTGAGGATGGGGAATAACGGGCCGAGAGCAGGCCGATCTCACGGGTTAGATGGCGGGGATAAAGGGAATCCATCACGGGCTGGAGAGGCAGAGGCGAAGTGACAGGCTCATTCATGCCTCGGAGACATTTTTAGGTCTATTGAAAATTCTAATCTGTGCACTCTAGATGAACCTCCGCACTCCCTAATTTAGAACATGTAGCCATGTGTGGAATCTGTCTGCCTCAGATAGGGCGGGCGGGGCGCGTTCGGCCAGCCAGCCCTCGGAGTGGTGCTCCCCTCTAAGTGCATCCTGCCCTGAACTCTGCAGCCCAACATATAAGCTCCATTTACAGGAGGATTTCAGAGTTAATTAAACGCGGAATTTGTTTCTTTGGAAATCACATATGCCTCGGGGTTGAGTAATAGTATTTCAGCAACTACTTTAATTTAGGATTAAGCCTACTGTACATTTTCCGAGGGAATTTTATTTTCATAAGGACGCATCTAAAAAGATGGGGAAATGTGGCTCCTCTGTTACCGTTAAAGGTTTTAAAAATAGCTTTAGAAAAAAAAAAAGACAACTGTATGAAGAGATGCTGCAAATCAGCAAATGCAAAATCATCTGTTGCCTAAAAAGCACTGGAAAGAGACAAATAGAGGAGCATGCTGGTGAAATTGTTGCTTTGCTGATAAGGCAGGCAAAGACTTGCGCCAAAGGCTCCCAGGTTTGAGTTCTCTTTGCTCTGGATTTGCTCTTAGCATGCCAAGGTAATGATTCCAGAAGCATAATATTTACAAATATTTGGATCCAAGATGACAGGTCAGATTTTTATGATCAAGCTAGCAAGTCAGTGCCAACATATATCAACTCCAACTGAAGTCCCTACAGAAAATAGTACATATTTTCATTCTTAATTTTTTTTTTAAGGTGGATTCTTAAGAGGGGGAAAAGTGAGCAAATGAAGAACAGAGCAATATAAGAATCCAGTACCTTCCTCTGTGGATTTATTCCAGTACTTCAGAAACACCATGCAGTAAAAGCTTCCCAATACATGTAGAACTTGAGTTCTTATCCACTGATGTTTTTGAGCATCACTTGCAGGAATGTTGCATATTAGCCAAATGCCCAGTTAGTGAGGTTGTAGATTTACAAAAAATCAGGGAATATTAATATTTTACAAAATAAAATTTAGAAAAACACAGGGAAAAAAGTGCATTTTAAGTTTGAGAACAACGCCAGCTTTTTTCTGTTTAAATTACTAGTGAGATTTTGTGTGTTCTCAACCTGGAATACTTCTTTCCTTTCCTGAGCATTTGCACTGGCCTTAAAGATTGAGATGAAAAGAATTGTTGTCAGTTTTGAGGTAGAAATAAAATTAGACAGCATTTGGCATTTTCTGTGGTCCACTGAGCATATGGACTCTTGGAGGTAAAAAGTTCAATTCATGAGGAAGAGCAGAGACAACGGAAGGCTAGAATGACTACAGTAAAATAAAACAGCCCCAAAGCCCCACCGAATAAGCCCCCATCCATAAATCTCATTAATCAGGAATACCTCAAAATAGAGAATGAGTGGGAGGAAAGTTCTTTCAGAACGGCCCAGATTCTTTATTACCTGAATGAAAGGCTTGAAAGAAAAGGAAATGATTAGGGGAATGGAAGATACAAGAAGATCAAGAAAATGGGAAACTTTTGTAGTTTGTAGAATATAAGCCTTGGATAATGTTGTGAGGAAGCATAAGCATCCTGTGTCGAAGTTTGGTATCAGTCTCTGGGCAGATTTCTCTTGATTGTGCGAAAGATCAGTTTCTAATTAGATGCGTCTTTGCAGCATGTGATTTCTATCGTTTAACCTGTTAAAATAAAAATTACATTGTCCTGAATGCATCCTCTGCTCAAAGACCTTGTTCAGTGTTTAACTTCTGGAACACTTCTAGTTTCAATTCTTCTTCATTTGGAGAATAGTGATTTATTCCTGAGTTCTATAAACAGGTACTGGAAAGGAAATTGAATAAAGCAAATGGAGAAGATCTGATTGTGAGTGTGTAAACACTCTACTAGGGCTCTAGGAATCATTGTGATTTGGCAAGTTTATCTTAGTGTCTGTGGGGAATCTGCTATTAAAATAAAGCATTGGTCTTGAGAAAATAATGCACATATAATAATGCAAACATTTAAGAGAACATAATTAGTCCATTATTTGCTAAAAATAATATTAATTGATTTGAATGATTACTGTTTGGGAATTATAGAACATTGATTTTATAAAGTTTCAATTATGTAGTAAAATGATTTTTAAATATTTTTTAGTTTTGATTTATTAGTTATAAAATAAGATAATGATTTTATAGGAAATCCATGCTGCATACAGAGTAAGAAAGGGAAAGCACCCTGTCACAGAGTATTTAAGATTCTATACTTAGAGATGATGTTGAAGCTGAAGCTCCAATACTTTGGCCACCTGATAGGAAGAGCTGACTCATTTGAAAAGACCCTGATGCTGGGAAAGATTGAGGGCAGGAGGAGAAGGGGATGACAGAGGATGAAATGGTTGGATGGCATCACTGACTCAATGGACATGAGTTTGGGTAAACTCTGGGAGTTGGTGATGGACAGGGAGGCCTGGCGTGCTATGGTTCATGGGGTCACAAAGAGTCGGACACGACTGAGCGACTGAACTGAACTGAACTGATACTTATAGAATCCTAAAGCTATATCTATTTATATCTACCCGATATAGATAGAGTGTATATGCATACATATCAAGTTAATTTTGAGATAATGTGAATTTTTGTGTTAGGTGTTAATGTATGTTTTGAATCCACATGCTTCTTAGTTACTATTACTAGATTTAGGAAATTTTTGAATTGGATTTCTATGATTCTTAATATATACTAATTGTATTGCCTTGGCTTATTTCTGTAGTAAATTAAATCTGCAATGATAATTTTCCACATACTATTATATCAGTTAAAAATCTTTCATAAAAACAGAATGTTCACTAAACTTTAATCATGTCACTTTTTAAAGTGCCAGAGAGACAGCACTAAAATACCACATCTCCATCGTGGCTTATACGGTCTTATTTTAGGTCATATTTATTCCTATTTTTGATAGGAATGATTTAGTCTTTTATTCTTTAAAAAAATCTGATTTAGTCTCTTAGTCTTTAAAAAATATGTTATCTATTATAGTTCACAGGATAGTTTTCATGTTTATAATTTTATTTTTTCAGTTATCTATATCAGTTTGTTTTATTCTTATTACTTTATTTTCAACGTTTCAGCTGTTTTATACCTTTTCATTTTTACTTATTGGTTTCTTGTATAGTCTAGTTTAATTCTATTGAGTTGATTTTGTCCTGCTCAGATTAAGATCTTTCTTTGGTGAGCTTCAAGATTGTCTTAAATATTATGCTTTGAATTTTAATACTTTCCATATCAATACTGTATTATCTATCTCTATTTATATCTTGTATGACTAGATATAAATTGACCTTATATAACTATATCAACAGGTTTAGCGAGATAGTGGTAGCTTTAGATACCGGTACAGATACAAATATAGATATAGAATAGGTAGATCAGAAGTAACCTGAATCTCTTTTGATGTCTTTCCTGGGACGATGCAATTAGTTCCTCTCCTCCTTTTATCTATTTTTGAGGCCATTTCTCAGGGTCAGCTTGTTAAAATAAGAAGGAACCAAGGTGTTGAAGAGCCTCCAACCCATCCGCGTCCCTGACTGTCACCTGAGCAGGCGTCTGCAGACGCAGCCCTTGGTCCCAGACTCCCGGTAAAGGATAGCGTGACTTTCAGGGTCAGGCATGTGAGCCTCTGGGTGCAGCCAAGTGAGAAATCGGCTCCAGGGGATAACCTTGAGCAGAGACAATCAAATAATCTCTTTCCAGACAGGGCTGGGAATCTGTGCTAATGAATTCTTCCAAGTTTGAAGGATGAGCGTATGGGTGCCTAACACATAAGGGGCAAAAACAAACAAAAACGCCCTAAGACCCATAAGATATTTCTGGTTGTGGATAAAGGCTCTATTTCTGGACAACAATTTTGATTCATTTAACATGTGTAGATGAATTTAAAGCGGGTAAAGAACCCGCTTGCCAATGCAGGAGATGTAGGAGAGAGATGCGAGTTTTGATCCCTAGGTTGGGAAGATCCCCTGGAGGAGGGTATGGCAACCCACAGCAGTATTCTCGCCTGGAGAATTCCCTGACGAGAGGAGCCTGGCGCGCTACAGTCCGTGCGGTTGCCAAGAGTCAGACACGACTGAAGCAACTTGGCATGCAAGGCTGGAGCTGAAATTCTATCTTGCAGAGCAGAGGAGAGGAGAGTGGAGATTTTGGGTGCTATACCATCTCAGCGCACAGGGCACTGTCACCTTTGACCCTTCAGCAGCCTTCTGGGAAGACCAGTCTTGACCTTCAACCTCGGAATAGCTTTGTCTTCCTGAAGTTGCTGACCCAGTCCACCATGCCTGGGCTGCAGTCCCTGTGTGAAGGATGCTTCCCCAAGGCTGTGCCCTCAGAGTGTGAGGTAGGAAGTCACAGGAGTGATGTACGAAGCTGCCTCTTTTGCCCTGTTGGTGTTGGCTGAGCTTCACCCACCCTCTTCTCTACCCCAGTTAAGGGGGTGCTCAATGGATTTTCCCGTAGGAAAGATATTGACACAACAGAAAGGGGATTTGAAGCTATACTTGCTTCAGAGTACATTAGATCAACTTTCAGGGATTTGCCTAAGAAGCTAAACTTTTCCATGGAGAAAGGTCAAGTTCAGGGCAATGGGTTATCAAGCCAGCTCCTGGAGTCTTTATCCAGAACTGGAGAGAAATCTCTTCATTGTGCAGAAGTGCAAGGTACAAAAGCAAGCGGGCATCCAAGACAGCATTCCTTTTAACAGAGCTCTGGAAGCCAGAATTCCAGGATTGCGATGTCGTCCTTTAGGGAAAAAAAGGCTCATCTTTATTTTGAACGTGTTGTTTATGTACAGATAAGATGTTGAACTAAACTTTGTTTCTGCTTCACTCACAATACCTAACTGGTGCTTTTGGTTTGGTGCTTTGTTCTGCTAGTGGTTAAGGACATGAAAAGGACCTCCCGGCCTGCAGGTCTTGAAGCGTTTATTTCTCTGTCAGTGTTAGTATGTCAGCAAGTATGTGTGGGGGATAAGAGGTGCCCTGGAAACATGAACCGTTCACCCGGTTAAGCAAGATATTAAAAGGATCATATAAATGAAGATATGAAAGTGTTATCAATGAATCTCCATGTTCTGGCTTTAAAAACTAAAGGTATTTTTGATAAAAGATGCCAGCAGTGCATATGTGTGTGTGTGTGTATGTATATATATATATATGTATATATATGGCCAAATTAAACGGGCTTCCCTGGTGGCTCAGACAGTAAAGCATCTGCCTGCAATGCAGGTGACCCGGGTTCGATCCCTGGCTTGTGAAGATCCCCTGGAGAAGGAAATGGTGACCCACTCTAGCACTCTTGCCTGGAAAATTCCATGGACAGAGGAGCCTTGTAGGCTACAGTCCATTGGGTTGCAAAGAGTCGGACACGACTGAACGACTTCACTTCATGGTCAGATTTGTCATGTCTCCCACAGGGAGAGTTAATGCAATATATAATGCCTTATCTTTGAATATACTTTAATCTGATGGAACCAAAATGCTGGGCTATGGAGAGAGGAAACACAGACGTCTATGGCTGGCTGCTTCTTTCGTGAATAGTTGTAAGCAGCACTGTACAGGAGTTGACTCCAAGAGACGGATTGTTTGTTGTAGGCATTTGGCAGAATGGACTGAGAAAACCTGTTAAAAAAAAAAAAAAAGTAATCCCTGAGAACTGAAGTGAGGTATGTGTCCACTCAAGAGGAGTGTGGAATTTCCCCTCATTGTCAGTACTATGATTCTGGAACATGTGAGCTGTTTCCTAGATACATAACTTTAGGAGTAGGTTATGATTTATAAAAGTCACCTCCCCAGGTGAAGTTTTAAGATAGATAAAACAGGACGGTTTGATCTTAATGAAAGGTTTAATGGGAAAGCCAACCCAATGATGTGTTTCTCTTTGAGTGTTCTGCTGCATTCATTCATATTTTCTAAAGAAAGCAGAACAATATGAGGAATGTATTAATCATGTTACTCCTCTGGGCTGCAGTAATTTATTAAACAGTATCTTAGTTTCCTGGAAGGTTTACTAAACCTCTTCAATTACTTAACTCTTGCAAAATAATTTACTTAATGGAGAAGGCAATGGCACCCCACTCTAGTACTCTTGCCTGGAAAATCCCATGGATGCAGGAGCCTGGAAGGCTGAAGTCCATGGAGTCGCTAAGAATCGGACACGACTGAGGGACTTCACTCACTTTTCACTTTCATGCATTGGAGAAGGAAATGGCAACCCACTCCAGTGTTCTTGCCAGGAGAGTCCCAGGGACAGGGGAGCCTGGTGGGCTGCCGTCTCTGGGGTCGCAAAGTCAGACATGACTGAAGCGACTTAGCAGAAGAACTGATGAGAAAAAAATACATGAATGAAGTTGTTAACTTAGGATGTTTCAGAAGCACCTGGAGAATAAAATGTTTTCATCCCTCAGTTTATCATGAAATAGTGTTTCTATGCATCAGGTTTTCAAAAACCCTTTATTTTATTTCATGTTTTTCAATATTGGGGATAAATAGCAAATATTTACTAATAAATTAATTTTAAGGATGTAAATATTTTCAATCAGTTTGCTTGCTTCTGGAATAAATGTCATATTCCAACTTTCTCAGAGATCAGACATCAGTCAAAATTGTATGATGCATTTTTTATAATGACCTTTGTACTTCCTCTTAATATTTCCCATTTCCTTCCAATTTTCTAAGCATTACTTGCATGTACCACTTGCAGAAGCCTTCAGATCAATCCAGTGAACTACTTTCTTATACAATTTACACTGAACAAAGAGTGCTTAAAAGTCTAATAATGGAACTGCAGGCTCTGTGATAGATACAAAGAGATATTGTTTTCAGTCAAATCTGAAAGACCATTGATTATTAAATGTACCACTGTTTTCTGTACCACTCAGAAAGAAAAAACAATGAACTATAATGTATGCTTAGGAATAATTTACACAGCATATAGTCATTGCACTAGTCTTTGCAAGCTTTAAGATATATTTAATATATTCCAAGGGAGAAGTCATTTTTTTTCTTGTTTATATTGTTTGCAGGTGATGGGCAATCATTTGCACATAATTCCCTTTCAAAATGGAACACATTGGAATCTACTTGTGGAGTTTTTCCATTGTGAGATACAATAAAGTACTTTATTTTTGCTTTGCAAGAAAATAAATGGAATTGCAGTCATTCCTCCAATAGCTAACATTGCCACAGCAAGGATTGAAAGATGCCATCAATTCCTAGATGCGTCTTGATGTTAGAGTTGATATATTGGAGGAAAACATGTTTCTAGAATAGATGAAATGTATGTAGTACTTGGGGAAGGATTTCTTTCTCAAAGCCGTTTAATTTGTTTTCCCCAAAGAATGAACTATCTAGCATCCCTATCCGTCTTTGGGTATTAACCCTGGAACTTCAGTCTTAGTAGGCTATTTCTTAAGAGATGGACCATGTAGAGGTATATTGTAAAAGGTAGTCCATGTTTTCAGTAACTATTTACTGTATTAAGTCAATTATTAGCTATTGATATCCTTAGTTTACCTTCATTATTAGTTAAAATATGTATTTATAACTAAACAAATATTTATTCTTGGAAAGATCACAAACTAGTTGGTAGAGAATGCAAGCATATGTGAAATGAAACTAAATCTTTTCAAAATAACGATTTAAAAATTAGATAATTCTATACATACTGATGTATAGATATACACTATATTTATTGACACATTGTAAGTTTAAATTTGTAATGCAATTTTCAAAACAGTTCATAGTTTCCCCCTTGATCTTTTGCTAAAAGTTTGAGAATGTTCCTAGAAGGTAAAAAAATGGTCCAATGTCTCGTGTGAGTAATTAAATGCACGGGGGTGGCTACTTGTGTCTATGCTGTTTGCTCAGTTATGTCTGACTCTTTACAACCTCGTGTACTGTAGTCCGCCAGGCCCCTCTGTCTGTCAGATTCTCCAGACAAGAATACTGGAGTTGATTGCCATTCCTTTCTCTAGGGGATCTTCCCAACCCAGGGATAGAACCTGGGTCTCCTGCATTGCAGACAGATTCTTTATGGTCTGAGCAACTAGGGAAGTCTCAAGCTGAATATAATCTTTGGCAAAACTCTTAATGTTTTGAACTTAAAATTTTTCTTGTGTAAAAAATATAGTATGTAGTCCAATTGCAAGTATAATTGTTTTTGGTTGTGACCATTAAAAGGATAACTGTATCGATCATATAATAAATAGAAAGTGTTTATAATAACATATTATAATATCAATAATAAGTCTGAGAAGAGATCATAGAACCATACTTTATTTTTTCAATCAAGGAAAACTCTGAGCAATAAGAAGCTATAAAGAAATGAAAATGCCTAAAGTGCTATACTGCTATTGAATACTTCAAGTTTTATAAATGTTACTTAATAAAATATACACAATTATGTTGTTTTAAGAAAGATTATACAATAGGTTGTCACAGGGTACTATTTAATATATGTCGTGAACAAAGTGTGCAAACTTACCAAGGAAGCCATTCAAATAAGGATAAGTGGCCTTATATTCATGATTGACATCTTTGGATAAAGAACCAACTTAAGTGTGAATCTGCTTTAGCTTTGGAGGGACAGCAAATAAACTGATTTTTCTTAAGACTGAAAGCACAGAATTGCTGTAACAGAAAAAAAAAAAAGAATTCAAATATTACTTAAATATTAGTAAACAGAAAATGTGAAACTTTATTCTAAGAGTTTGGATTAAACACAATTTGAAAATCTGAACACTGATTTTTTTTTTTCCTTTTTTGAAGGGGATTTGGTGAACAGGGGAGAAGCAGAATACAAATGGAGCTTAGCTTTACATCCTCATAGGTAGATTCAACATTTGGGAAAAGCAGAAATGAGGGCAGTCTTAATGCAAGTTATTGCATCCTATATATTTCCCTGGTGGTCAGACGGTAAAGCGTCTGCCTACAATGCGGGAGACCTGGGTTCAATCCCTGGGTTGGGAAGATCCCCTGGAGCAGGCAATGGCAATCCACTCCAGTACCCCTGCCTGGAAAATCCCATGGATGGAAGAACCTGATGGGCTATAGTCCATGGGGTCACAAAGAGTTGGACACAACTGAGTGACTTCATCTTACCTTCACCTTATTGCATCCTAAAGAGGTTAGGCTAGAGACTGCAGAAATAACGGGGGAAATAGTTAATCCTACAAATGAGTATATATTAGCATCAAAGGAAAAAGTGAAATTAAAAAGTAACTCAGCTTGTTAGCTATTAGAAGGATCTTCCTGGTGGCTCAGAAGATAAAGAATCTGTCTGCAATGCAAGATACCTGGGTTCGATCCCTGGGTTGGGAAAATCCCCTGGAGAAGGGAATGGCAACCCACTCCAGTATTCTTGCCAGGAGAATTCCACGGACAGAGGAGCCTGGTGGGCTACGGTCCGTGGGGTCACAAAGAGTCGGACACGACTGAGTGAGTAACACTTTCAGTTTCACTTTCAATACCAACAGTACTCTAGTGTGATGTACATTTTTAATTTGGGAAGCTCAGAGGGTTATAAAACTCCTTTTCATCTTTAATATCCATTTTCAACAGTTATCAAAGGTTGATATTCCTTGGTCAGTCACCCATATACTTACATTTGTATTTATGACACACAGCTGACACTGCTCCTAAAATATACTCAAACGTGTACACTGTCTGTATATGTATATATTAACAACATAAATACCGAGTTATTTAAGCCCTGATTTAACCTATATAAGGAATGAAAATCTAGGGAAATGGTCCTTAATGCATTGTACAATTTTATAATGTTATTTTAAAAGCCTTATTAAAAACTTGTATTCAATATATTCAATAAGAATATATTGAACCTTATTGAACCTATTATTCAATAAGAAACATATAAAAACTTTAAACTTTTCCTCCTACTAAGTATCTTAGAGTTACTTCTTATCTTTATTTCTAAAACCCAATTACTTAAACACATATATGTCTGTGCATATGCATATAAATGTATACTTATACATATATAATATACATATGAGGAGGGCGTGGCGACTTACTCCAGTATTCTTGCCTGGAGAATTCCATGGACAGAGGAGCCTGGCAGGCTACAGTCCACAGAGTTGCAAAGAGTTGGACATGACTGAAGCAACTTAGCATGCATGCAGTGTAGAAATATATGTATACACATATGCATGTTATGTGTGTGTGTGTATATTTATATATAGAGAGAGAGACAGAGAGAGAGTAAAAGATAGATTTTCAATTCTCATACAGTATCAACTATATGAGGTTCAATATATTCTTATTGACTATGGTATTCGTAGCTTTCACTTTATTAGAAATTAAATAAAATTATAATTTGTCCTTGTACTACATAGATATAATAGAAATCATATCACATTGTAATGATTACAGTATTCAGGATGCAGAAAGGTAGCTAAAAGTATCTAACAAACTTAAAATTGTATAATTGGAGTAACATAAGGACATCATCTAGATTTTCTGGTTTTCAGACTGGGTATCTTTCTTTCCTTCTGTAAGAGGCAAAAATATTAATCTTTTTGCATGAATCTTCTAGAAACTGAAAACAGTATATCATGTTGCTTATTGTGTCCATGAAACATGAAAATAAGATATTACTTTGTGACTTTTGAAATTGAAAAGCTTTTTAAAAGTGCTTTGCTTTATATTATGCTTACCAAATTCTAAAATATACATTTATTTCCTAAAACTCCATTTAAATTTCATATTTTCTTTAAAAACTTACAATACTGTGCAATGGGTTTCAGTTTTATTTTTAAAAAATACTGCTTTATTTCACTTTGTCAATATTTACAAGAACTGGTATTTATTACCGTCAGGTTCAAAGTGCCTTTGTAACTATTTTAAGTTCTATATCTTAGATATTACAGGGCTTACTTATCTCTCTTCCATTCTAGCCTATGAGAGGTGATAGATCTCCTGTGTAACATTACAATATATTTGGGGAAAAAATGATAGGCATATAAGACAAAATAAGAACCATTACAGAGTTTGTCTATCAATATAGCAAAACTACCCATTCACAGCATGCCTAAGTGTTGCAGGTGTGGTATTTATTCTGTTTTATATCTCTGAAATGTGTACAATTGAAAATATGTTAAGAATATAAACCCATGTGGTTTTATTGCCATTTTACTTTGAATAAAGAAGAATTTTATCTTCTGCTTATTGACCATTTTCTGGGAAAAAATGACAACCTGAATGAAGATTACTGGTTCTACTTGGTCATATAGATTCTACTTTGGAAATTCTGAGAAAAAGCGGTTGACCACCATTTGCTTCTTTCAAAATTTAGGTTGGCAGAGATAAGTGAAACAAAATGCCTGAGCATCTCTCCGTTATTTTCTTTGCTAAAATGTGAGCGCACATGCGAGGCAATTCCTCATGTGCATCAGCTTCACGGATGCCGTGTTGAGTTGGGTTTCATCTGTCATACTGCGTCACGTCAGGTTACATGGTGCCTTGTAATGGATGCTGACGTGGGGTTGCAAGCTGCCCTCGCACCTATGAAAACACACTCAGAATGAAAGCAGATGGGATGTTGTTTGCTGCAGTAACTCTTTTGGCAAGTAAAATATCCAACCCCAATTATGGAAAAGGATATCATTATTATGTTGCTAAATCTTACAGTCTGAACAGCATACACAATCTGATATAAAGCATAAATGTTATGTGCTCCAATAGATGCTGATGTTTTGGGGGCTTTTTTTGTTTTGTTTTTTCCCCTTAAGTCATGGGATAAAAGAGAAATCAAGCTAAGAAGATTTGTTTTCTTTTCTTAATTTTGCACTAAATATTAAACTGGAAATTATAATGCCACCATGGTCCATGCTATCATGATTAGCTAAAATTTTTTCAGAAACATAAGCCCTAGAACTTTTGTGGTTTTTTGCAGCAACACTGAAGCTAAAATGTTTAATAGTCAGTTCTTGTTTTGGAGAAAGTAATAGTAACCATTTTTCTTTTTTTTGCTACTGATCACTTCAGATTCCTAAATCGTGGCAAAGAGTTGCCAACACAGATGTCAGCAAAAGTTTCAGAGATGATAACCATTTTAATAGGACACAGAGTGAACAACTGCTGCTAAATAAGGCCAAATGGAGCTAAACTCTTCCTGTATCACCTTAAATTTCAGGCTAGGTCAGTGAACACTGAAAATAAAACCTAATTATTTGCAGTTGAAAAGTTCAATATCTCCATTATGATCTGACCTATTTCAAAAGCCCTTGAAGTTTTTTCTGCTGCAATGAGTAGCAGGTCATCTAAACTATTTTTGAAACATTCAGCTGTTGTGAGCTACATCACAGCTATGATTAGAACACTGATATTTTATATTGTGAAGTAAATGAATTATGAGAACAGAGAATTTGTAATTTGGTAAGTCTCTGCAATTGTGTGATTAGAGGTATTCTGTCACAATCAATATAACATTTCAGAAGAAATACAATTAAATAGCTCAATTGACCTAATGAATTAAAATGAACACTTCACTAGTTTCTTATATTATAGATTTTTAAGATATAATTATTCCATTAAATGTTTATTTTATCCTAGTCTTCATGAGATTATGTGTTTATTTCAGTTTTAATTTAAAAATCTTTATATGAAAAACAGTTTTATTATATAAGTTGGTGGATCAGTTCGAAATTTAAACTATAAAAATAAATGAACTGATTCAGTACTTTGAAAAAAACTTTTTCCCCCTGGATATTTAATTGAAATATCTCAATACAACTTATTTTTATAGCAAAATAAATCCATATTCAAGTGTTTCTGTTGTTCTACGTGAAAGTATCCAGAAAAATGATGAGGGGGAAGATGATATGTTAATGTCTTTTAGGAATACAGGGGGCTTCCCTGGTGGCTCAGTTTTTAAGGAACCCACCTGCAGTGCAGGGGATCTGTGCCGATGCCTGGATTGGGAAGATCCCCTGGAGAAGGGTATGGCAACCCACTCTAGTATTCCTGCCTGGAAAATCCCCATAGACAGCGGAGCTTGGTGGGCTACAGTCCATGGGGTCCCAAATAGTCAGACACAACTGAGCAGCTAAGCACACACACATGAATAAAGTAATTAAATTATCTCAGAAACTAGTCTATCTAGTATGAGATCACAGAGATCCAAGTTGCATGATATTAGGTTATTTTTCCTTGTTTGAACTTTAGCTGTAGGAGAATTTTAATTTTCAGTAGACAATTGGGGTTATTTTAATTGGCTCTGTTCATGCGTATATTCTATAAATGCCTCATAAAAAGAGCAAGGAGCACTAAACTAACTATATAAATAGATGATTAGATAGATAGAAGAGATAAACAGATAGAGTTATATCAGATTATATTTTTAAATTCTTGCTTCAGCACTGCCCAGTGCTATGCTCATCCTAGTTACATTTCAATCGTGATTTCTTTATCGTTTCTTTAACCACAAACTCAGACTTTTCTTAGTCTTCATCACGTCAATATCTGAAGCCCTTATTCAACTCCTTTCACATTGAAATGCTGTTCTATCTCCTCAAGGGCCACTCAGATATCTCTCTTAATGAGCAACCTATCTTCAGAACCTGTGACTCATAATTACAACCAATTATTCATTTCTTCATTCAGCAAACATTAATATGCCCTAGCTACACTGGCTATTGGACTGTAAAATCAAATAGAATAGGGTGTCTGTCTTGTATTGAGGGAAACAAGTGTGAAAACATTGAATTCAATGAAGCTCCTTATAAAAAAGATATATAGAGAATGTATTCAAGGCATGCAAAATTAACTTGTGATTTGATCTTGAGAGTGGGAATTCATAGGAGAAAGAACAGAATAAAAAGCTTCAAAGAGTAAGCGACTGTGTGAGTCTTGATAAATAAGGGTTCACTCTACCTGAGGTGAATACTTCTCTTGTGGAAGAAGCAACTTTGCAAAAGGAAATATGAAATAAACAAGGCAGAGCATTTAGGTATAGCTAAAGGAAGCCACGATGGTAGATTGTCAGTGCTCACAAACAGATGAGGGTGTAGTCACTTTTAGAGGCTCTCTCAGCACATGTGCTGGACCTCACTCTGAGGACAATGGAAAGATTAACAATATTTTTTAACAATATTTTTTTTCTGGGAAGCTTGATGACCAGGTGTTCATTTATAAAATGATTATTCTTCAGAACAGCCAGTATAGCCTGTAGACATGCTCTCAGTCCAAAGCATGATACTGACTTTCTAATTTTGCTTCTCCTAATTTCTTCCAGCACATTTTCCCTCTGGCAATCTCCACAATGAAAGCCCCAGTTGCCTTGGAGTTTATCCATTACTTCTCCCCCTTCTACATTATTTAACCTCAGTTAAATCAATTCTACCTCAAAATATCTCTTTAATCCACACCTTCCTCTCTAACCCCAGTGAAATTTTCCTATCTCAGCCTCTTAAAATCCCTTACCTGTACTAAAGACTCTACTATTTTTCTAACTTTACTCATGTCTTAATCCCTTCTAATTTATCACCTACCTTGTCACCAAGGTTGCTGTTTTACATTAATTTTATCAGGACAGCTCCCTGTTGGCTCATTACTGGACAAAATCCAAACTCATCTGTAATTTTTTTCTATCTGACCCCAAATTCTAGTTCTTGAACCACAGGTTTGGCTTGCTACAAAAAGGCCTGTGATATAAGCAGGTATGAAAGGGATCCACCATTTTATATGCGTCTAGTATATTTTTTAAAAAATCTATGCATGTGTATGATATTTGCTATTATAATTAAGGAAAACTACAGATGTTGGTGAAACCAAGAAAGTAAATTAAATGGAAATTCAAACAAAAAGCTAAGATTAATGAACTGGAAAATAGATTCAGAACACATCTATAAGACTGAAGTTTGGGAAAAGGATGCATACACAAAAATTAGGAATCCCAAATGAATATAATGTATAGAGAAGTAGATAGCAGAAGAATATGGCAAGATAGTTGCTCAGAATCTTTACTTGACAACCAAATCTGATGGATTAGTCCTGCAACAGGTTTAATTCCACTTGTCCTTCTTCAGTCCCTAAGCCATGTCTGACTCTGCAACCCCAGGGACTGCAGCACACCAGGCTCCTCTGTCCTCTACTATCTCCTGGAGTTTGTTCAAATTCATGTCCACGGAGTCAGTAATATTCTCTAATCATCTCTTCCTCTGCTGCCTGCTTCTCCTCCTGCCCTCAATCTTTCCTAGAATCAGGGTCTTTTCCAATGAGTCAGTTCTTCGCATAAGATGGCCAAAGTATTGGAGCTTCAGCTTCAGCATCAGTCCTCCCAATGAATGTTTAGGGTTGATTTCCTTTAGGATTGAAATCCAACTTACACTATTCTTTAACTGTATTATTACCTTCCCCCTTTTCGTGGGCACTCATATTTAAGACTAAGCATATTTAGGTGAAGTTGATGAGAAACATTCTGCTCTTCTGTACATAGAACAGTGCTACTCCTTCAGCATGTTATTCTAATCAGCAGCAGCAGCAATGCAATGAAACAAGAGAACCCTTGATTTATGCATGCTGCTGCTGCTGCTGCTAAGTCGCTTCAGTCGTGTCCGACTGTGTAACCCGTAGATGACAGAGCACCAGGCTCCCCCGTCCCTGGGATTCTCCAGGCAAGAACACTGGAGTGGGTTGCCATTTCCTTCTCCAATGCAGGAAAGTGAAAAGTGAAAGTGAAGTCGCTCAGTCCTGTCCGACTCTTAGCAACCCCATGGACTGCAGCCCACCAGGCTCCCCCGTCCCTGGGATTCTCTAGGCAAGAACACTGGAGTGGTTTGCCATTTCCTTCTCCAATGCATGAAAGTGAAAAGTGAAAGTGAAGTCGCTCAGTCCTGTCCGACTCTTAGCAACCCCATGGACTGCAGCCCACCAGGCTCCTCCGTCCATGGGATTTTCCAGGCAAGAGTATTGGAGTGGGGTGCTATTACCTTCTCTGTGACTCATGCATGAGGAAAAGTCAAACAGATGATGTCCTCAAGATGTAATGACAATTTCACTGGTCTTGGTTTTGATCTGTTGCCAGCTAATCCAATTTGAATTTCCACTCACCTGTGTCCAGTGAAGTCTTGCTTTACCAGCTCCAGTAAGAGCTGAGTGGCAGCTTTTCCCCAGCAGATGTTAGAGTCTTTAATAGGGAGAAAATACATTAAACTCAGACCTTCCAATTTGAGTCTCTTCAACCACATCTAAGCACTTGGCACTGGGTTGCTCTCTATCCTGGGTACATATGGTTTGTTTTGGAACTAAATCTAATTTAGCTATTTCCAAGTTCTGGTCAGCAAACCAGCCTTCTTCCATAATGAGATTTTATTGGTCCATGTCAAAATGAAAGAAACATGGTTAATTCAGTAAAATTTTTCTAAATACAAATTTATCCATTACTAAGGACTTAAGAGTTGACATTATGTTTTCTAAACTTTGGTATTGAAATATTGTTCCTTCCATGAAATTATTCTGATGAAATATTATATTTTGGGTGGCAAAATCTAGTTTTGTTTTAACTTTTTATATCCTTATTAGAAAAAAAAATGACAATTACAATTCATATACATATCTTTAATTTTACTTCTATATTCACATATGTATTTAACTTAATAATTAAATATGGATATATTTAATTAGATTTTATTTGTTAAATTCAAATATGTAAGGATTCTTCTAGTATATATTAACAATGAACCTGACCCTATCATTTTAAAGAAGCGTTTTATTAATAATATTGGCCCTAGCCTTCAGAGGACAGCAACCTCTGAACTTGGGTATCTTTCTCACCATGGCATTCTTTCTTACCTTGATGAATGATACACTCTCGGTATGGCCCTAGGGGACATAATCCTTGGGTGGGCCTTCTGGCATCACATAATATATCTATTCCAGCATGTCCTTCTCAGTCAGCCTCCATCTACCTTCCATCACCATCTGTTGCAGCAACTCAGATAACTCAGATCTGTACACCTTACTAAGCAATGATTCCCACTTTCTCGAAGCTTCTAACAGCCATACTACCAGTGTGTCAGGCTCATCCTTAAGGTTTCAGTCAGGATGTAAAATGGTATGTCCCAAGAAACTGCTGGGCTTCCTGGTGGTTCAGTGGTAAAAGATCTACCTACCAAAGCAAGAGACACAGGTTCCATCCCTGTGTTAAGAAGATCCCCTGGAGAAAGAAATGGCAACCCACTCCATTACTCTTGCTTGGAAAAATCCCATGGACAGAGGAGCCTGGTGGGTTACAATCCATGGGGTCACAGAGTCGGGCACGACTGAAGCAACTAAACAGGGCCACCAGGTCAATGAACTTTGACTTTTCCAGTCTTCAGTTTCAGACCTCTTAATCAAGTATTGTTGTGTCCAATGAGATATTTGGATTGCATCACTGACTCAATGGTCATGAGTTTGAGAAGGCTCCGGGAGTTGGTGACTGACAGAGAGGCCTGGTGTGCTGCAGTCCATGGGATCACAAAGAGTTGGACATGACTGAGTGACTGAACTGAACTGAACTGAATCAAGTTTACTTGAAATTTAATTGGAAAGATACTCTTGCAAGCACACACTCACTAGTTCTTGTAGCTCCTCCATTGTATAATTTTATTCCTCTTTTGTCAATCCCAGTAGGTTGTTAGCCAGATTATCTTTGCTGGGATTAAACCATGGTTATCAACCCATGAGCTCTTAGGAGTGAATTTCATTCCCTGTGCATTATCATTCATCACAGGGGAAAGAGTATTTTTACTAAAGAGAGGTGAACCACTTTTGTAAGCAGAGACATCTCAGGGGGTCTGTGAAGTGAAAATCCACTAGGGATATCCAGATGTCCAACACCTTATTTCTAGTTCTCAGATTTTTCTAAGCAGGGTTTCAAACCTCAGTCCAAAGACTGGCTTTGGCTGAATATTGAAATATATTTTGGAGATCTGTAACGTTCAGGTTCTAAGTCTGCCCTTCATCTTTGTCCACTGTCTCACTAAAGGCAATGTGCTGGGCTTTGTTGATCAGTCATGTCTGACTCTATGTGACCCCATGAACTGTAGCCCACCAGGCTCCTCTATCCATGGGGATTCTCCAGGCAAGAACACTGGAGTGGGTAGCCATTCCCTTCTCCAGGGGATCTTCCCAACCCAGGGATCAAATCCAGGTCTCCCACATGGCAGGCAGATTCTTTACCATCCGAGCCCCCAGAGAAGCCCAAGAATACTGGGGTGGGTAGCCCATCCCTTCTCCAGGGGATCTTCCTGACCCAGGAATCGAACCAGTGTCTCCTGCATTGCAGAAAGATTCTTTGCCAGCTAAGGACCCAGGGAAGCCCACTAAAGGGGGTCTGGGCCTCTTAATAAACTTATAAAGAGGGCTTCTAGTTCTCACAGTCAGCCTTTAAGGACTTGGTAATCGGCACTCTGTGTCTCATTGTCTCTCTCCAGAGAGTATCCTTCCTGTCTTCTGTACAGATTGTTTGTGTCTCCTCCTCCACTCAATTCATATATTGAAGCCCTGATATTTGAAGGTGGGGCCTATGAGATGATGAAGGTTAAGGGAGGTCCTAAGGTCGAGGCGCTCATCCAACAGGGCTGATGGCCTTCTGAGAAGGGCAAGAGACACCGGGGCTCTAACCCCATCACGAGAGGATGCAGGAGAAGGCAGACCTCTAAGGCCGGGAAGAAAGCTCTCATCAGGAGTACTATCAGTTGCACCTTGATCTTGGACTTCCCAGGTTACAGAACTGTGAGATATATATTTCTGTTATTTATGTTGCCCAGTGCCTGCTATTTTGTTATGGCAGCCCAAGCTAAGATAGGAGCTTAACACCCTTTTTCAATAACCAACCAACTCCTTGTGTACATTGCTTCTTGCACATTGTTCAAATGCCTAAATTACTTGTTTCTTTCTACTGAACTTCTTCCTAGGCCACTATCAATGAAACTCTCATTGATAAGACTGCTGCCTTGAGCCAACAAGTATCTCTTCCCATGTATCCTTCAGCACATGGTCTTCCTTGCTTATCAAGGGACCAGGTGACAGGTGTGCCAGGCACCAAATTTCATCTTGCCTTCTGTTTTCTCACCCTTGACAGCACCTGAGTTTTTGTTCTCTGAGAACACACCAAGAAGAAATTAGACTTGGAAAGGAAATATGAGTGACTCATTAAGGCCCTCACAGAGATTACATGACATGTTCATAATACTCTGAGAATATCCTGGAGACTAGGAATTGTGACTAATTATATAATTATGACTATATCTTGGAGTATCAGAAACACAGAAGTCTTCAAAATGTGTAAATAAAATTGCATGCTGGATTGAATTGCTATATATTGGAAATATCCTCATTTGTTTGGACAGTCCGTGGAGTATTTCAGAGGTCAACAGCACTAAAGAGTATAAAGAGGCTACAGATATTGATTATCTCCAGTTATCTTCCTAAGCAACAAGGTCAAAAATCAATGGAGTGTTATCTCTATTATTGATGTTTTCTCAGATCAAGTATGCTGTAGCTCTCCAAAATTTCCTTATTGTCACCAAACATTTATTATATTACTTTTGGATCTTTTCCCTTACAATATTTTGTCTCCATTTCCCCCATTTTGTTGGTAGGATGGGAAATAAATCGGTATTATTCTGTGCAAGTAATGATGACCTTGAGGGAATGGTGGGCAGATTAGAGATGTAGGTGTGACCCAAGCTCTAAGTGTTTGGTTAAATTGGATATTTCATAAAGGAAACTGACCACTTAGAGAAATAGAAGAGAGTTGGTAGGATAAACATCTGACACTCTGAAGTGGGGAGTCACCAAATAATTGAATAAATTATTTTTAAACCAAATTTTTTAAGCAATTAAAGTTTATTTAGCAGAAATTGGAAGAAACTGACTTTGTATTGACACATATTACTTCTAATTTACTTTTAATCATTATGTTATTTTCTATCACTGCTTATATATGAATTGTTATATTATATACTGCATATTTTAATTCCAGATAAAACCAGATTTCTTGCTGATTTATTTACACTGAAACAAATAGACAATGATAAAAAATTGACAAACCTTATTTTAATTTTCCTGTTATTTTCTTCAATTTGTTTTCCTTTTATTTCTGAAATGGACAATTATTATGAGATGAAAATGAAGGACTTAAAATTTAAATTAAACATAACTTATTCTAGGAAAACAGCTTTAGACTCTGAATTTTTGTTTTGAAATTTTTAACCACTGAGACTTCATTATGTAAATGAAAAGCTATCGTATAGATAGAGATGTATGTACATGCGTGTGCTTATTTGGGACTGATTTTTGTTTCACCAGTGTATTTGGTGTAATGTTCCAGGACTCTACAAATTGGCTGCCTGCTCTTATATCTCTTGATGTGATACTCTATAACCTTGGTTGTGGAGAAAGAGAGAGAAGGCACTTTTAGTGGGAATGAGAGTCGCTATCATAAAATGTTGCCGAGAAATAGAGGTTTGTTTCATCTAGTTCTCATAAAATATGAAATGTCACTTTTTGAAACTAAGACAAGAAAAAAAGAAAAAACCTGCATGACCTACCTTCCAGGATGTGGCAGACAGAGTGAGATTAATCAAATATTTTTAAGATACTTTTTTTTAAGCCCCTGAAACAAGAGAGGGTAGCCGTTATTGATAATTAGGCTTTGGGAAAGCCCCCAAAGAATTTGTGTGCCAAAAATTTAGAGACAGAAAATTAGCTTCTTGAATTTTCAAAGTCCAAAATGAATGTTATTTGTTTGGTTTAACTGAGTAAGTAAGTTCAAGGAGAGAATTTTTTACATTGAATTTCGTATGGGTGTGTTACAGTGGTCTCAGCGTGCATTGGAGGTGCACTGGGAAACAGAAGATTTTATTACACATAATGCGACAATGTCAGGAAATCCAATAATGAATGCATTTCAGATGACTTTCATTGATTTGTTTCCTCAGTCCTCCACCTTTATTCACCTGCTCAGCTACAGTTTCGGTCTTATGCTCCTCTTTCCCCAGCCCCACGATGCTCATACTTTGAATAGTTCTTTGTAACATATGTGACTGAAGCACCAGAGGCCATCAAATATGACAACTCCAAACTTCCTAAAGTTTCTAGGATTCTGATTCATCCTTTGCTACTTCCTGCTGACCTCAGAGTAAGAGATGCTCCTCTTTTTGTCCATAGAAAACCTTGAATTTCTGCTCTTGATCTGATGTCTTTTTCTCTTCTCTCATCAGCTAAAGAAGGAAGAGGGGGGTGGGAGGGAAGAAGGAAGGAAGAGCAGGAAGAGAGGAAAGGAAAAGGTCCGTCTTCTTTGGACATTTTCCCGGAGAAAATGTGCTTCTTCTCTTTCATTCTCAGTTCACCTTCTTAATGGGTGATGCTAGAATGGCTGTTTCTGTGCTGTCATTCCTTATTTCATCCACAGTCAACTAAAATCTTGCTCAAACAGAAGGTCGCTAGTGATTGTCTACTGCTGCTGCTGCTGCTGCTGCTGCTAAGTGGCTTCAGTCGTGTCCGATTCTGTGCGACCCCATAGACGGCAGCCCACCAGGCTCCCCCATCCCTGGGATTCTCCAGGCAAGAGCACTGGAGTGGGTTGCCATTTCCTTCTCCAATGCATGAAAGTGAAAAGTGAAAGTGAAGTTGCTCAGTCGTGCCCGACTCTTAGCGACCCCATGGAATGCAGCCCAGCAGGCTCCTCCGTCCATGGGATTTTCCAGGCAAGAGTACTGGAGTGGGGTGCCATTGCCTTCTCCAGATTACCTACTAATGCCTGCCAAATTAAAAAACAAAAAACCCAATATTTTAAGCACTGTTTTTCAGGATTCTATGAAACATTTAAGGGCTTCCCTGCTAGCTCAGTTGGTAAAGAATCCGCCTGCAACGCAGGAGACCCTAGTTCAATTCCTGAGTTGGGAATATTTAATAATACTGACTGTGCACAAATGCATAGGATCCTATTGTCAAATCTGGATAATAGAGTCAGAGGTTTTCCTCATTTTTTAGCGTTGCTAGTAGTGTCCACGCTCAGTTGAAGCAGAGAGGAGTCCAGAACATCAACAATACTCTTAAAGCTTTTCTCAGATTGAGGCTGAAGAAGAAAGTGCGTGTCTCTGTGTGTCCCTCCCTGCCTGTTTTTTTTAAATAGAAACTTCACGATACTAAGCACACAGCATTTCTGGGTAGAGAAAGACATCACAGGGATTTTGCAGAGTATTACCGGTTTCTGGCTCCTTTCCTTCTTGTCATCAGATGGAATGTCAGAGCCTTGTACTACCAAGCTTTGGAAAAAAAGATAGTGATGGTTTATCAAATTCATCTGTTCCCAGGAGAAGAAAACACTGCACATGACTGATATCATCTGGCCTCACGGAGAACGCTTTTTAGTCCATGCCTCCCTTTGCAGCTGACTTCTTAATGAACCGATCCACATAAGTCAGCCTTCATTTTCCCTTGATTTCCTCAACTTTTAAGAATTTATTTTAAAATATATATCAGTTTTATATGTATGTCATAGGAAAAGGCAAAGCCATAATGAAACTGCTGAGAGAGGAAGAGCAGGTAAGAGGAGAGAAGGCAGGAAGGAGGGCAGAGAAGGAAAGCAGGGGTAAAGAAGAATGAACAATATGAGAGGAATTTATGGGAAGAGACAAATCAGGGGGAGAGAGGTGGTTGGAGTTTTCAGATCAACCCAGGACTTGAATTCAGGTTGGAATGTTTATGCACGTGCATATGAATGAATTCTAGCCGTTGACACTTCTGACATTTGTTCCTTCTTGCATCATCATTGTAATACTCTTGGAGAGAAGTTGAATTTTATTTTAGTCTCATCGTCTTATTCTCGTAAATATAGCCTGTCCTCATTTGCTCATTTTCTGGTCTGTCTTCCAGGCTTTGGAATTTGACTTCTGCCCACAGCAGGCTACTCAAACTGCCTTTACTAATTTGGCCTCTTACTTGTTAGAGGTAGTAGCTTTTTCAATATCTTTCTCTTTTTTTAAAGTCCATCTCTTGTTAGAGCTCTCTGTTATCTATTTTGTAAAGTGGATTGTAAAGCTCTGTTCCTTGGGTTTCCATGGGATGCTCTGGTGATGTTTTGGACTTTATCACTGTTTTCTGCAGGCTAGTTTCTGAGCCTCTCCACTTAGCTTCTTCAGGAATTTACAAGGTGGTGTCCTAGCCTTCCACTCTTCACTCCTGATCCATCATCCCTTGATCATCCCACCTACTTCTACCCTTCAGACCACCACATTTATGATAGAGACTGGGAAGTCTCCATCTTCAAGCCCAAGCAACTCATTTGAACTTATGAATTATGATGAACTCGACCATCTATTCAATACACGCCTTTATGTTTCATGAACATTTCAAGTTTCATACGTCAAAACCCAAATCCATCCTCTTCTTGTACAAACCTGCTCGTGTCGTTTTCTGTGTCTCATTACCTCCATTCAAGAATCTGAAGGCATTAATCACCTTATCCTGTTCCTCCAGGCAATCTCTTAATTTTATGTTGTTTCCTAAGGTTTAAGGAAATCGGTCCTTATTCTCTATCCCCATTAATGACAGCTATCACATACACACACTCTCTTATCACTTTACAGTTGTGCTGCTGTTATAAAGTGCTAAACAGTCATCTTGCATCCATTGGCCAGTCTCCTGAATGCATCATTTGCACATATAATCAAGATATATGTAAGCTATAAAACTCACCACATTAACACTTGCAAAACCCTTTCTTCTTATAACCCAACTTCTTATAACCAAGAGAACAGGTTTCTACACATAGATTTCTCTTTGGGAATTTCCCTTCTCTGAAATCCCATTTTTTCCTTTGACAATCAATTCCTAAAGAGAGTTTCCCCTGAGTGCTGGGGACTGGGGCCAGCATCCCTCTTCTGTGCTACCATCAACTTGGTCTCACTCTTAAAAGATTGTATTATAGCTGTATACCTGTGTCTGTCGCTGACTAAAAGCTTGGATATTTGAAGAGCAAGAAAGTATTGCTCTTTCCCTTACAACAGAAAAAACAGAGGACAAGCATTAAGTAAGCCAATTCCCTTTAAATCAACATGGAACTGAGATATCTGAGTAATCAAATAGCCCCCAATCTTGATAACCATATATCTGCAGGGAGACACAAGACTTGGACATTTGTTTATCTGGGAAAGACTTCACTGAACTCCATAAAAGCTGGTAAGATACAACTAGAAATGTATAGTGCATTGTATAAAGCCCACTGTGGGCTCCTGAGACAGGATGAAGCCCTTAATGCTGCAGACCTAGAGCGACTAGTGCCCTCTTGTATATTTTACACCAGGCTCTCAAAGGGAAGATCAGGAAGAATTCTGACCCTTTGTTGTGCTTGGGGTTGGAGAACAGGTGCTTCTGCCTAAATTTACCCAGACCTCCTTCCCCTATCTGCCCTATGGAAATAAAAGGAAGACTTAAAATGTAAGAAAAGAATAACTGAAGCCTGAGGGCATGAATGGATTGTCACATCACTCATTGATTCTGTTAAAAATTAGAGAGGGAAAACATTGGGTATACATTCCAAATATTTATATCTAAGAAAAACATGTGCTTAAAACACAAAGGAATTGGAATCTAAAGATTGGGACTATAATTTGCTTATAATTGGTGGGATAATTTTTTGAGTCATTGCATCATAAAATGGAACTTGCTTTGATCATGAACATATATTAAATGAGTAGGTGGTTGAAGATACTGTATTATTTTGAAGATTGAGAGTATAAATGAAGTATAATGAAGTATAAATTTTCCCCTGGGGAACTAGGTCTACCAGGAGTGGCTGAGACCAAGACATTAGGTCAAAACCTCAATGTGTCTTTACTTCTTTCCAGTCTTCACTTAGCATAAGAAAATGTATTCCTGAAGATGCTGGGAAGTTGCTACATGGTGTCCAAGGTAGCGAACATCTAGGCAATTGCTCTGACACTGGCAGTGTTGCCTCAGACATACACTGATTTTCACAATCTCAATGATCAGTCAGAGCTGATAACAGATAAAATTGGCATGGCAGAAAGGAGTAACAAACTGCACATCACTATTTGGATGGTTTAGTAGCTGGGTAACTATGGGACTAGTTGCTTCTAGGTTCCAAACGTGACTCTGCTTTGCTTAAATCCATGACTCTGTCAAAAGTAATTGATTTATTTGGAGTTTAATCTCCTTAGTTGTAAGAAGGGAAATAGTACCTACACGGAGAGTTGCTGTGAGGTTTAATGTCTTGACGATGCCAGCCTTTCCTTTAACCTAAGTATTCCATAAGGAAATCTGTTACAACTACTACTAGCTATTTATACTACTACTACAAGTTCTGCTGCTACTACAGCTATTATTAGAGGCTTCTGTACTTTTAAATAAATAGAATTGGCATTGTGATTTTATATTTTATTTGAGTACATGGATTCTTATATTGGATATCTATAAATATATAATAAATATATATTGTATATAATTTATAGAGAGTTTGATATAAGTGCCAGTGCTTTGTTTGAATTTGCTGTGATCTTTACATTAGAACAGGAAAGACGCTTGTTTGACTAGAAGAGCCTTGTCCTGGGTAAACTAGTTCACAGCTTATCAAACGCTAAAGCCCATTAAGAGTTCTTTGAAAGAACAACTGTCTAAACTTGCAGGCTGCAGATGCAAGAGTGGATGTGCTTATAATGGACTCGCCGTACATGGCATTTCGTCAGGTATTCGATGAGCTGAGTTTAGAGCAGCAGCTAGCATAATGGTACCATGGAGTCAAATAAAAGCCGTGCTCTGATGGCAACCTGCAACATTCACAGACATTTGCAATGTTAATACATCTGATTTATTAATCTCTTCCACTCAGCATCTTATTAGGTTTTAAATGGTCAATATTTAGCATCACATTTCTGGAGAGAAAATGAATCCCTGTCATATACTAAGTCTAAAATAAAAGGCTTATACTTAGTGACTAGATCTGACCCCGTTTGCATTCATTATGGATGAAGCAAATGCTGTATAAAGACCATTTTCTCTTGTCATTGAATTCACTTGAGATACAGACATTTTTAGATGTGTTTATGTCTATGAAATTCAGCACAGCATAAATATGGTCTGTTAAGAGCAAGGTAACACCTAGTATAGAAAGGCTGTACATTCTGAAGTCTCTCCTCACACACACACACACACACTCCTCAAGCAATGGCAGTGTTGTGCAAGGGATAATGTGAAGCATTTGGGTAAAATGAGCATACAACTGATAATCTTATGTTCCCAATTTTCCTTCTGAATCTATAGAGCTTTCCTTTTACCCCTTCCCAATCTTCTCATTCACAATTTGTAAAATAGGCACCAAAACAAGCAAACAAACAAAATCACACTATCTTTGAGAAAACACCCTTAGTTCTGAGAAGTAAGATTTGCAAATGAAATGATCTGTATTATAATCAAGTTGATATTTGATGTCATCTATATGTGTTTTATGTATACATAAAACACATAGTTGTTATGTTTGAGAGCTCAAAATTGTTTCCACAGGGTCTTTAGGTAAACCACTGTCAGAACAAAATATTTTAATCTAGATATTGAATAAATGAGTAAAAATCAAAAGTTGTATTTAAGAAAATTGTTAATCTACAGCTTTTTAAAATCCCCTCTCAGCTGTAGGTAAAGCTGGTTTAGTTGGGCATGTGAAAAAATGAACACTGATATACTTTCAATTTCAAACTTTTTCATTACATATGTTAAGGTCATCTGAGATCAGTGATATTTGACATTACTATCATAACTGTCTTGGGTGGGAACATCAACCTAGTACATAAAAGACAGCAAAGTTAGTCGATAAATGTATGTGTTTTGACTGTTCCACCAACATGCTTTCCCCCATCTCCATTCCTTTTTGGGGGCTTTCTTACTTCACAAAACACAGAAACATTCAAATTAGGTTAATTAATAACCCAACAGTGGTACTCAATGAAACTAAGCTTGCCATGTAGGGTCACCCAAAACGGATGGGTCTTGGTGGAGAGTTCTGACAAAATGTGGTCTGGTGGAGAATTCTGACAAAATGTGGTCCACTGGAGAAAGGAATGGCAAACCACTTCAGTTTTCTTGCCTTGAGAACCCCATGAATGGTATGAAAAGGCAAAAGGATAGGACACTGAAAGATAAACTCCCCAGGTGGGTAGATGTCCAATATGCTACTGTAGATCAGTGGAGAAATAACTCCAGAAAGAATGAAGTGATGGAGCCAAAGCAAAACCAACACCCACTTGCAGATGTGACTGGTAATAGAAGCAAGGTCTGATGCTGTAAACAGCAATATTGCATAGGAACCTGGAATGTTAGGGCCATAAATCAAGGCAAATTATAAGTGGTCCAACAGGAGATGGCAAGAGTGAACATTGATATTCTAGGAATCAGCAAGCTAAAATGGACTGAAATGGGTGAATTTAACTCATATGACCATTATATCTACTACTGTGGGCAGGAATCCCTTAGAAGAAATGGAGTAGCTATCATAGTCAACAAAAGAGTCTGAAATGCATTACTTGGATGCAATCTCAAAAACGACAGAATGATCTTTGTTCATTTCCAGGACAAACCATTCAATATCACGGTAATCCAAAGCTATGCCCTGACCAGTAACGCTGAAGAAGCTGAAGTTGAATGGTTCTATGAAGACCTACAAGACCTTTAGAACTAACACCCAAAAAAGAGGTCCTTTTCATTATAGGGGACTGGAATGCAAAAGTAGGAAGTCAAGAAACACCTGCAGTAACAGGCAAATTTGACTTTGAAGTACAGAATGAAGCAGGGCAAAGGCTAATAGAGTTTTATCAAGAGAACGCACTGGTCATAGCAAACACCCTCTTCCAATAACACATAAGAAGACACTACACATGGACATCACCAGATGGCCAACACTGAAATCAGATTGATTATGTTCTTTGCAGCCAAAGATGGAAAAGCTCTATACAGTCAACAAAAACAAGACTCGGAGCTGGCTCTGGCTCAGATCATGAATTCCTTACTGCCAAATTCAGACTTAAATTGAAGAAAATGGGGAAAACCACTAGACCATTCTGGTATGGTAAAATCAAATCCTTTATGATTATACAGTGGAAGGGAGAAATAGATTTAAGGGACTAGAACTGATAGTCAGAGTGCCTAATGAACTATGGATGGAGGTTTGTGACATTGTACAGGAGACAGAGATCAAGACCATCCCCAAGAAAAAGAAATGCAAAGAAGAAAAATGGCTGTCTGAGGAGACCTTACAAATAGCTGTGAAAAGAAGAGAGATGAAAAGCAAAGGAGAAAAGGAAAGATATACACATTTGAATGCAGAGTTCCAAAGAATACCAAGGAGAGATAAGAAAGCCTTCCTCAGCGATCAATGCAAAGAAATAGAGGAAAGCAATAGAATGGGAAATACTAGAGATGTCTTAAAGAAAATTAGAGATACCAAGGGAACATTTCATGCAAAGATGGGCTCAATAAAGGACAGAAATGGTATAGACCTAACATAAGCAGAAGATATTAAGAAGAGGTGGTAAGAATAAACAGAAGAACTGTACAAAAAAGATTTTTACGACCCAGATAATCACAATGGTGTGATCACTCACGTAGAGCCAGACATCCTGGAATGTGAAGTCAAGTGGGCCTTAGGAAGCATCACTACTGGATGTGATGGAAACAAAGCTACTGGAGGTGATGGAATTCCAGTGGAGCTATTTCAAATCCTGAAAGATGATGCTGTGAAAGTGCTGTACTCAATATACCAGCAAATTTGGAAAACTCAGCAGTGGCCACGGGACTGGAAAAGGTTACTTTTCATTCCAATCCCTAAGAAAGGCAATGCCAAAGAATGCTCAAACTACCACACAGTTGCACTCATCTCACACACTAGTAAAGTAATGCTCAAAATTCTCCAAGCCAGGCTTTAGCAATACGTGAACTGTGTAATTCCAGATATTGAAGCTGGTTTTAGAAAAGGCAGAGGAACCAGAGATCAAGCTGCCGATGGATCATCAAAAAAGCAAGAAAGTCCCAGAAAAGCATATACTTCTGCTTCATTGACTATGCCAAAGCCTTTGACTGTGTGGATTACGATAAACTGGAAAATTCTGAAAGAGATGGGAATACCAGACCACCTGACCTGCCTTTTGAGAAATCTGTATGCAGGTTTGGAAGCAAGAGTTAGAACTGGACATGGAACAACAGACTGGTTCCAAATACGAAAAGGAATATGTCAGGGCTGTATATTGTCACCCTGCTTATTTAACTTATATGCAGAGTACATCATGAGAAACATTGGGCTGGATGAAGCACAAGCTGCAATCAAGATTGCTGGTTGAAATATCAATAACCTCAGATATGCAAATGACACCACCCTATGGCAGAAAGTGAAGAAGAACTAGAGAGCTTCTTGATGAAAGTGAAAAAGGAGAGTGAAAAAGTTGGCTTATAGCTCGATATTCAGAAAACTAAGATAATGGCATCTGGTCCCATTCAGTTCAGTTCAGTCACTCTGTCGTGTCTGACTCTTTGTGACCCCATGAATTGCAGCACGCCAGTCCTCCCTGTGCATCACCAACTCCTGGACTTCACTCAAACTCAGGTCCATCAAGTTGGTAATGCCATCCAGCCATCTCATCCTCTGTCATCCCCTTCTCCTCCTGCCCCCAATCCCTCCCAGCATCAGTCTTTTCCAATGAGTCAACACTTCTCATGAGGTGGCCAAAGTACTGGAGTTTCTGCTTTAGCATCAGTCTTTCCAATGAACACCCAGGACTGATCTCCTTCAGAATGGACTGGTTGGATCTCCTTGCAGTCCAAGGGAGTCTCAAGAGTCTTCTCCAACACCACAGTTCAAAAGCATCAATTTTTTGGTGCTCAGTTTTCTTCACAGTCCAACTCTCACATCCATACATGACTACTGGAAAAACCATTACTTCATTGCAAATAGAGGGGGAAACAATGGATCAGAGGCTGACTTTATTTTTTGGGGCTCCAAAATCACTGTAGATGGTGACCTCAGCCACGAAATTAAAAGACACTTACCCCTTGGATGGAAAGTTATGACCAACCTAAACAGCATGTTAAAAAGCAGAGACATTACTTTGTCAATAAAGGTCTGTCTAGTCAAGGCTATGGTTTTTCCAGTGGTAATGTATGGATGTGAGAGTTGGACTGTAAAGAAAGCTGAGCAGCGAATAATTGATGCTTTTGAACTGTGATGTTGGAGAAGACTCTTGAGAGTCCCTTGGACTGCAAGGAGATCCATCCAGTCCATTCTGAAGGAGATCAGTCCTGGGTGTTCATTGGAAGGACCTATGTGTAAGCTGAAGCTCCAGTACTTTGACCACCTGATGTGAAGAGCTGACTCATTGGGAAAAGACCCTGATGCTGGGAAAGATTGAAGGCAGGAGGAGAAGGGGATGACAGAGGATGAGATGGTTGCATGGCATCACAGACTCAATGGACATGAGTTTGTGTAAACTCCAGGAGTTGTTGGAGGACGTGGAGGCCTGGTGTGCTGCCGTCCATGAGGTCGCGAAGAGTTGGACACGACTGAGCGACTGAACCGAACTAAACAGTGGTGCTTAAGAGTTCAAGTCAAAGGAGGGCTCAGTGGATGCACAAACTTTATTTTTGTCTTAAGAAACTGCTACAGCCACCTCACCTTCAACAGCCACTACCCTTCTCAGTCAGTAGCCATCAATATAGAGGCAGGAACCTCCCCCACCTACAAGATTACAAATCACTGATGGCTCTTTACTATTATGTGAAGCTTCTTAGTTTCTTCAAAATAAATATAGGTTGCATTGTAACAAAGTGACATATTATCAGGACATGATACAATTACTGGATAAAGCTACCTTATTTTAGACTATATCCATCTAAAGTTGTACAGTAGGGTTAAATGACAAAATTTAGATTGTAAAATGGTATGATTATTATATAGTAAGTCAGATGATATAGATAAATTGATTAAAGAAAAATAGATAGATAAATGATATGTAGGTAGATAGAAAGATGGAGAGAAAGAGAGAAATCGAGGAATATGTAGATAATATGCCCACATACACACTGTAGTAGGGTTATGGCACAAGCCTTTTTGCTAATATGTATTCTTATTTACTTTTTTTTAATTTATTTTTAATTTGAGGACAATTTCTTTACAATATTATGTTGCCTTTCACATGTATAGGAACAGAATTTCTGGTGATGTCTCCACTTTGAAAATACTAAACTATTAACATTACTAAACAACCTTTCAGCACTATAGTCTTCTTTAACTACTTAAAAATATCTGTTTTCTCTTTAATAAACTCTAAACTTAAAAATCTTGGAAAAATATTTAAATTATTTCAAACACTCTCTGTGCTAATTTTGTACACTTTAGTGACTTAGTCAATAAACATCTGAAGCTTTAATAGCCTAAGAATTCATAAGAGAAACCAAAGTTTAAGGCCTAAAGAGAAATAACAAACCATTGATCATAGGTTATTCTTCAAATCCTATTTCCATTTGAAAATACAAAGCTCCTTTTTTTCCCCACGTTTGATCATGCAGTGATTGCTTCTAATGGGACCTCGTAAAGTTCCTGCTGTGCATTTTAGAAAAGATTAGATGACAAATTCAGCAAAGTTGAACTGAAAAAAGATACGCCACATCCGTGGATTTAAGCTATTTATTTTCTTTAGTGACTCACATCGTTTTTGATTGTTGCTTTTAGATGGGATTAAAATTATAGCAGTTGACAGTCAGTACTACTGAATAAGTACTACTAAAATAAGTATAAAATATTATCCACTGTATGAATCCAAAAAGTTGTCTCAACTTCTATAGCAATTTTACGAAGTTCAAATATGAAACACAAAATAGTATATTCGAAAGAAGAAACATGGGCTCTAGTCTAGAAAACAGTTTACATGTATCTATGATTTAAATGATCAAAACTGCATACACACTAGAAAGTCCACTAAAAGGAAGCTATAAACAATATGGAATTAGTGAAAGAAGGGCAAATTTAATTTTATGTAAGTAAATTTTATTGTAAGTAAAATATTAGGATTGTTTTGGCCAGAAGAAAGACCATTGGCTTGCTTGCTGCAAGAGTTTAAAAGAATTCTCTTTCTTTTTATATGTGATGCTTTTGTATACATGTTAAGACTGCATCTGAATGGTTAGAAATGTCTGAGGGCTTCCCTGGTGGCTCAGACAGTAAACAATCTACCTGTACCGCAGGAGACCAGGGTTCAATCTCTAGATTGGAAAGATCCCCTGGAGAAGGAAATGGCAATGGACTCCAGTATTCTTGCCTGGAGAATTCCATGGACAGAGGAGCCTGGTGGTCTACAATCCATGGGGTTGCAAAGAGTCAGACACGATCAAGCATCTAACACACACACACACACACAGAAATGGCTGATGCCATTGAAATACCACATCTGATAGCATCATCTATACTATTACGAGCCTTCCCAGGTAGAAAGATAATATAGAATTGAAAAAATGTGAACAGAATTTCATACCATATATCATTTCCATAAGCTAAATAATAACTTTGATTATAGACTAAATCATAGTTTGTTTATCTAGGGGAATGCTCCAAAGTCATTACAATCTCACTGCAGATTGGGAATACATGAATGCTTTAAAGAAACAATACTTATTGGTCAACTCATATATGATGAGAAATAAAGAAGAAAATCTTATTCACAGATGGCCCAGTCTTGCAACAACAGCCACCAAGCAACAGAGGAAAATGAAGTGAAGTGAAAGCACTTAGTCATGCCCGACTCTTTGCGACCCCATGGACTATAGGGTCCATGGAATTCTCCAGGCCAGAATATTAGAGTGGTTAGCTGTACCCTCTGCGACCCCATGGACTATAAGGTCCATGAAATTCTCCAGGCCAGAATACTAGAGTGGTTAGCTGTTCCCTCTCCTGGGGATCTTCCCAACCCAGGGATCAAACCCAGGTCTCCTGCATTGTGGGTGGATTCTTTACCAGCTGAGCCATGAGGGATGCCCAAGGATTTCTCTAAACCAAGTTAGAGAGTGTTCTTTAATGAAGCATGGGAACAAAATATTAGACATTCTATTTATATACTTCTATAATGATGAAACAAAATCACTAATTGACGATATTTGAATTGCTAGTAATATATTTTTAAGTGTGTAACTAGATATACCAATGTTCAAATTCTTATTTCCTGACAGTACGGGGACCATGTAAGTTCTGTATATGTCCTGCTGTTGTGACAGGAGAAAGTTGTTTTGAGACTACTTCTCTAAGCAATGGGAAGAGGCATAAGGTTAATATTTCAGTGAGCACCCTGTGTTCAAGTTCTTTTCAATAACCTTCTTAAGCTTGAATGTACTGAGGAGTGTCCAATCCCCCGCCACATCTACTAGTAGAATTTTGCAGGAGGGATGTTACAGAACCCACACTAGGAAAAAGAAAAGCACTTGTTCTGTACTTCAAAGATCTCCAAAGTTTGTTTGTCAACAAAGCAAATAAACCCACAAAGCAACCCACAATAACAAAACAAAATAAAAGACAGTAAAACTGAAATAATTTTAATTTAATAGTAAAACATTTAGTGGTGCTTGGTACATAGCATATGCAATCAATTTCCTTCCTTTTCCTGAAATTTAACACTTAAAATGCATGCCAATAGAATACAGTGGTCAGCTTGTGTAAGCTGATTGAGGAGATGTGAAGGAGGGTGATTGGCAGGGGACAGAAACGACGAGTGAGGAACCTGCGGATGGAAGAAGTCAACCCTGCAAAGACTCAGAAGTATCCCATGGACTGTGATCCCATGGACTGCAGAGCACCAAGCTTCCCTCTCTCTCACCATCTCCCGTAGTTTGCTCAGATTCATGTCAACTGAGTTGCTGACGCTATCTAACCGTCTTATCCCCTGCCACCCTCTACTTCTTTTGCCTTCAATCTTTCCCAGCATCAGAGTCTTTTCCGATAGTGACATATGCCTATATAATATGTTATTATAATATGTGGCATATGTTGCATATTAAGTTCTATTGGCTTAGTGGCAGTGCACACAGCATCAGCTGAGATAATTTCCTAGATGCTGGAGGATCCGATTCCAAGATGGTCTATTTCTCACCAGAGGGTTTTGACTGGCTGATGACCAGGAGATGAGCTAAAGATGAGGGCTGAGAATTCGTTTCCTCTCCCCATGGGTTTCTCCATGTGTCTTAAACTTCACAATAAATATAAGATACAGAGAGAAAAGTCCTATTCCATTTTATGATCTAAATTCAATCACATAGCCTTGCTTCTTTCTTACTCTATTAGTTGTAGCTATCACAAAGATATGATCCACCAAGTTCAAGAAGAGGAGAAACAGTTTCTACCACTTGATGGAGGGGCTTCCCAGGTGGCTCAACGGTAAAGAATCTACCTGCCAATGCAGGAGATGTGGGTTGGATCCTTAGGTCAGGAAGATCCCCTGGAGAAGGGAATGACAACCCACTCCAATAACTGTGCCTGGGAAATCCCATGGACTGAGAATGCTGGTGTGGTGTAGTCCACAGGGTTGCAAAGAGATGGACATAACTTAGAGACTAAATAACAAAAACAACTTGATGGAGGAAAGGAAAGGTTCTGGGAGTAAAGGTGAGATGACAAAAATGTTGAGAGCATTTAAAATATACATCCTCCTTCACAACTCGTTTGTGTTTTTTGCATTTTTTTTCATGTGTTCCACTAGGTTAGTATTTGATTTCTGAACATATAGCAAAGCCTAAGTCAACTTTTTGGAAGAAAGGTGGTAAAATAAATTGACCCAATTATTTCAAGGAAGTCAAGAGTAGAAGTAACCTAAAAATGTCACATAATTAATTGGTGATTTTCAGATTTGTGTCTTTAATAAGGTAAGAGTGAAATTGGATACCAAGATTAAATCCTACACTTTAAAGTTTTAAATACATTATTGGAAACATCTTTTTTTATAATTTCATTAAAAGCATCAATCACGTGGCATTTAAAAAGTACATGGGAAGATTACTCCATATATCATGTTTTTAAATTGTGACTGTATCTGTAAAAAGTCAACAAACTACCTGAAGAGTGAAAACAGCAGTGAATCAATTAACTGGATTTTGTTGCTGATTCACCATTAACTTATTGAAATGATCCTCCCTATTCCTCATTTATACTTGGGTGTGATAATGAAGTTTGTTATCACACAACCCAAGGTCATGAGAACGTTTCTTCCTTTATACTTTTACCATCAATGTATGAAGAAGCAGTACTTCCATAAGTGTTGTGAACTAATTAGTAGAACTTGGGTTTCTCTGTTGGCTAAGATGGTATAGAATCTGCCTGCAATGCAGCAGACTTGGATTCAATCTCTGGGTCGGGAAGATCCCCTGGCGTAGGAAATGGCTACCTATTCCAATATTCTTGCCTGGAGAATTCCATAGACAAAGGGAAGTGGCTGGCTACAGTCCATGGGGTTGCAAAGAATTGGACACAACTGAGTGACTACATTGTTAATTATTAGATCCTGCCTTTTATAACTATAGGAACTCAGCACCAGGGACTCTTGGTGGTTTCAAATAATCTGCTCTGAGATTTGCTATTGATACTTCCATGTGTTTCTGATAATTTCCACACGATATCATCTGTCTTGGCTTCAGCAAGTTACCGTCCTCTGCCTCTGCTGGTATATGAGCCCTCAGAGTATGTATGTGTGTTAATTGATCAGTCTTGTCTGACTCTTTGCAACTCATGGACTGTAGCCTGACAGGTTCCTCTGTCAATGAAATTCTTCAGGCAAGAATACTGGAGTGAATTGCCGTTCCCTTCTCCAGGGGATCTTTCCAACCCAGGGATCAAACCCAGGTCTCCTGCATGGCAGGCAGAGTCTGCACCATTTGAGCCATTAGGGAAGCCCTCAGAGTATAAGTTCACAAAACAAAACAGCAATGTTTCCAAGATGGAGAAAGGAAGCATTAACCCCAACTCGAATTTGGATTTCACTTGTTTCTGTAATCCTGACCTAACTGCTTCTGGAAAGGTTTTACTGTTGTAGTTTACTTGTTATTGTTAAAATACTTCTGATTCTAACACCACTGTGGTATTAATTTTTCATGTCAACATGATAGTCCATGAAATGCCCAGATTAAGTATTATGTCTAAGTGTGCTTGTGAGGGATTTTTCTAGATTTCATTAGTTCTGCCTCTGTGGACTCAGCAGATTAATCTCCCCAATGTGAATGGGCATCATCTAATCTATTGAGAGTCATCAAATGGAACAAAAGTTAGAGGAATGATAATTTAATCACTTTTGCTTCCTGCCTGCCTGTTCGAATTGGGACCTCTTGTCCCATCTTCTCCAGTTCTTTGACTTGGATGTGAACAAACACAGGTTTATGGGGCTCTCAGGGCTTTGGACTCAGACTAAATCATAGCACTGCCTTCCCTGAGTCTTCATCTTGTAGAGAGAAGTTCATTGAACTTCTCACTCTCCAAAATTGCAAGAGCCAATTCTCAGGAGGACCTTAATACATTCACTCTCACTACAGAGCTCTTGCAAAAAGAATCTGCCATGTGGGCAGTCAAAAGCCATTTCATCACTTTCTGCATCTCGCTCTGCCTCTGTTTATCTCTCTGCTCCCTCCACCCACTCTCTGTATATCACACTTTTACACATATCTCCATCTGTTTCCACCCCTAAATCCAGTGAACACTCCTAAAAGCCCTTGAGCCAATCATAAAAATATATGCCAGAGAGCTGCACAGCCTCCCCGTTTCACAAACATTCAAACGGAATCTTGGTTTGAGCTCAGCTGGGATGCCCTGCCACATTGACGGAAAGTAGAGGGGAGCCTGAAATTAAAGAATCATTCTTTTGAATCAGAGATGCTTCTTCAGGGCTGTTTGAATCTATCAAATGACAAATTAGGAACATGTAATGACAAGTGATCTTTAAAATATCAGAGGAGCGTGCGTCATTTAAAAAGTCAGAATGAAATTCAAAGATGCTGAACGAATTACCCCTCTGTGCCGACTGTGGAGTTAATTCTTCAGAGGCTCCTCTCTGATCAAAGGAAGACACATTGCATTTATCTTTCACACAGCCAAAATGTGTATGTTCTTCCAAATGTGCGATTCCCTTTTGATTTGCTTCTTAAAATTTATAGATCTTCTTATAAAAACAGGACTCAATAAAGGAAAGTGTGTCTATTAAATAGAGGTCTAAGGAAACCGCAGATTCTAGTTTCAGAATTTTCTTTTTTTTTTCTTTTTTTAAATTTTATTTTGTTTTTTAATTTTACAATATTGTATTGGCTTTGCCATATATCAACATGAATCCGCCATAGGTATACACGTGTTCCCCATCCTGAACCCTCCTCCCTCCTCCCTCCCTGTACCATCCCTCTGGGTCATCCCAGTGCACCAGCCCCAAGCCTCCAGTATCGTGCATCAAACCTGGACTGGTGACTCATTTCATATATAATACTACACATGCTTCAGAATTTTCAACTGCACCCCCTTAATGGGCTTCCCAGATGGCGCTAGTGGTAAAGAACCCACCTGCCGTTGCAGGAGATGTAAGAGACTGGGGTTTGATCCCTGGTTTGGGAAGATCCCCTGGAGGAGGGTATGGCAAGCCACTTGCATATTCTTGCCTGGAGAATCCCGTGGATAGAGGAGCCTGGTGGGCTACAGCCCATGGGGTGGCAAAGAGTCAAACACGACCAAATGACTTAGCAGCATGTCCCCTAAATGCAGATGGGATGTATAGAGCTCTCTCTTTTCATGTTTAGATTCTGACCATCCAATTAATGGGTTGGAAAAATTTTGAATGAAGATAAGTGCATTTTGTAGCTTAGCATGCACCCTAAAACGGAGCACATCATGGACCAGTGCACAGCAAGGGTGCTCGTGTGTTTATTCATGTGGTTACTTACCTGTCACTTTCTCGGAGACATCTTGCCTGATTTTTAAAACTAAATCAGATATTCTCCTTATGTCCTGCTTCAAGCTCTCAATTTTTTTTTTACTCCTTTTCCTTCTTTGTGAAAATCAGAAATTATGGATTTGTTTATGCCCTGATTCCTTTCTTGTTGTCTCCTTCACTGAATCGTTACAGGAGCCACATTTGTTGTGTGCATACGGCACGGTGCCTGAGACAAGAGTAGGCATGGAATAAATATACGTATACTGGATAAATAAATGACACTGTCAACATATATTGCAGCGTTATTAATTATCTGATGTTAGCCTTCAGAAGCCGTGCTTGTTGAGTGACATTTCTCTGAGTCCTCCATGTGCAAGAGATGCTCTTATATATTTCTCATGTCAAGAATGCAAGACCCTTATCTTCCTTTGTCCCAGCCATTGCTCAGGATTGGGTTCACAGCAAAAGCAACTCAAACCAAACCACCCCATCTTTTTAATGATTATTTTTAATTAGAGCATAATTGTTCACAACGGATATGTTTCTGCTGTACAACACTGTGAATCAGCCATAGGCAGACATATATGCTATGTTCATTAGCATACACCCCACCCCCTCTTTCCCCTGCTGTGTCCACAATTCTATTCTCAGTATCTGCATCTCTATTTCTGCCCTGAAAGTAAATTCATCAGTACTTTTTTTTCTGGATTCTATTTGTATACATTAATATACCATATTTGTTTTTCTCTTTCTGACTTATTTCACTCTGTACGACAGACTCTAGGTTCATTCAACTCACTGCAACATATTAAGTCATATATTCTATAGTTACACACAGACTTATAAGTACCTGCACTAATTGTAATTTATAATCGTAAGTTGAAAAAAGGTTAAACCTGAAGTAGTAAGTTTTACAAATCCTGAAGCATTTAAAGATTATACCAAGATTAAGAATAAAGTGAAAGAACAGCCTCTGAAAACATGTGCATATGGTTTTCATATATGCTTTCTACATATAGAAGGTGCTTCAGTGTGTAACCAGCAAAGGGGAAAGACCACAAATAGCTTTGCTAATGCTAATAAGTTGCCAGAATCTCTAGATGGTAGGAAATGCTTTTCTTTTCTAATTTTTTTCTACCATTTCAAATATATTTTCCTATGGTGAGATAATATAGAGTAATTAAAATGCCAGCATTGCAAACATTTATGAACATTACAGAATTTTTAGAAAGAAAATTGGTCTTACAGGGTAAAGCATCTACCTGTGATGCGGAAGACTCAGGTTCAATCCCTGGGTCGGGAAGATCTCCTGGAGAAGGAAATGGTAACCCACTCCAGTATTCTTGCCTGGAGAATCCCATGGACAGAGGAGCCTGATGGGCTACGGTCCATGGGGTCGCAGAGAGTCAGACACGACTGAGCAACTACACTTACTTACTTACACTTATAGTAATAGAGATTATCTGAGTTTGGAAGAGGGAAGAAAATGCTGAAATTTTTCTGTAGCGTACTGATATCTAGAGAATGTGTTTCGAACTCCCAACATATGTTCCATCTATTCTGAATGGAATTCTAGTGAGGGATGTTGAAAACAAATATTATATTTCCAGGAAAAATAACCAAACACAGAAGTAGAAACTGAAAGAGTGAAACTCGTATGTGTTTGTGTTAGCCTATTTCTGGTCTCCATGTCTGGAGTATTAGAGCCCCAGTTTAATTTTTTCCTGAAAATAATATGTTTGAAAATTCTAATTATCAATGGGTATTATTCAATGCTCCTTCTTATTTTATTTAATTAAAAAATGGAATATTAGCTTTTGATATTGATTTTGTCTCAAACTGGACAACTGGTTCAAAATAACTTTTAAGACAGTGAAATATAAAATTATATACATATAATTATATATAATTTTGTATAATGTAAAATGTATACACATATTCAATGTGTGTGTTAGTCGCTCAGTTATGGTTGACTCTTTGTGACTCGACGCCCTGTAGCTTGCCAGGCTCTTCTGTCCAGAGAATTCTCTGGGCAAAAATACTGGGCTGGGTAGCCATCCATTTCTCCAGGGGATTTTCCCAACCTAGGGATCGAACCCAGGTCTCTTGCACTGCAAGCAGATTCTTTACCACCTGAGCCACAAGGGAAGCCCATATATAAATAATGCTAGCCTTGGTGCCTCCATGCATTTTGGTATTTAGTTTTCTCCTGTGTTCACAGAGGAGCTGAAGGTCTTGTTAGCAATCCATTGTGCAAATATTTATGCTTTGTGAGAGAATATCATTGGGTTTCTCTCAAAGTTTAGGTTAAAATTAGTACAATGCCCTTTTTCCCTCACTGGTTAAACATTTTGGTTGGAATATGAAAAGATTTAATAAGTCCTTTGACATTCTGGTGACCACCTTAAAGCACCAAGACAATAAAATAATAATAGAGAAATGAAAACAAAGAAGACAGCAAAACAGCTCGTCTAAAATTTTGCTTGGCTATAAAATTTATAATCCTATAAGAACATATCTCTATTGGAAATCATAGGAACTTGGGAGTAACATTTCCACAGAATGTGCTTAATGTAAGGCTTCTTTATCTACATACTTGCATGCTCAAGCACACACACACACACACACACAGAGTTTTCTTTATAATGGTTAACAGCATTTTTCAAACTGGAACTTGTACAAAACTGGACTTGTGGATTGCACCTGCATTCACATTCTACTCTGGTTATGTAAATAGGAATAAAATCTTTTCTTTTTAAATAAAAAAAAAATCAAAGCATAACTGTAATATTTTTCGTGTTTATTTTTGTCCTATTTTTGAAAACCATCAAATCTATTTTTTAATTCAATATCAGTGTAATTTATTTTAGAGCACTGATTCTTAGGATATTCATATATTTTTTAAAATTCTTAATGTAGAGTGTATAGCACTGTGAGATACATAATTTGATGAATTTTTTTTGATGGCAAAGATAATTAATTTCACTTCAATAAGAACATTTTGTTTCCTTTATGTTGAAAGAATGCTCTTTAAAGGTCATTGTAAGATAGAAGATTCCTCAGTATACTAGTAGATCATTGCAATTTCTTCAAAGATATCATACCTAAGATGAAATACATTCATGTGCATAATTTTAAAAAATAAATAATGGGAAATCTTGTGCTGTACCGTATTGTACATTCTTAATTTATGAATGTTGCTTTCTTATATACAAAGTGAGTAGGAAATTTCAAACATCTTTTCATTCTTTCTTGTGCCTCTATTCTATTATAGGTTATTCTCTTTCCAAAACATTTACTGAAAACATACTGTGTTCACTGTTCTGCATTATACATAAGTTTAAAGAATAAATGTAATATATTTTAAATTATTTTAACCTGATGTCTATGGAAGCAGCATTTGAGTCTAGGCCAGATGATAAAGAGGAAATAAAGTGGTTTTAAATATTGTTCTTTGCATGTGTATTGGTTTAACATATGTTTTTTAGTTAAAACTACTGTTAGAAAAATCTAGTTTGTGCAGATGTTATTAAATAAAATATAAATGGCATGTGAAGTCGCTTCAGTTGTGTCTTACTCTTTGTGACTCCATGGTCGGTAGCCCTCCAGTCTCCTCTGTCCGCGGGATTTTCCAAGCAAGAATATTGGAGCAGGTTGCCATTTTCTTCTCCAGGGGATCTTCCCAATCCAGAGAGAGAACTCACATCTCTTAGGACTCTAGCATTGCCAGGCAGGTTCTTTACCACTACCACCACCTGGGAAGCTCCAATAAAGGATTAAATGGTAACGAGATGTAATCTGTGGCTGACCAAACCACCTATTTCTATAATATTTGATGGGGATTTCCATTATTTTGAGTTCCTTTGCATGAAATTGATTAATTTCAAATCAAGGGAACTTGTTGGAACCTTGAAACATAGGCTGATGAAGAACTTTGTCAGTAGCAATCGTTCACATTATGTACTGTCACTAATTAGCACTTTCTCCGTGTGGTGAAGATCTGAGAAAAATCTTAACGTTAGCTCCTGTTTTTTCCTTGAGTGTTGTAATGCATGTTCTTTAAGCAAGGGCATGTTTAATAAAACATGCTTCGTTTCCTTGGAAAAGGAATAGAGTCTCTTTGAGAGAATTCAGGGAGTCTCTTGGGACACAACAAAAATTCTATGACCATGCATTCCTCAAGATACAGCAAGAGTTAGGTGGAATCATATGACATCACTGTTTTGAAGATCAACATGTTTCTAAGCATATGCAACTTTATGGTTCAAACTATTATTATTTGATGTCATAAATCAAGTTTTTTCCCCCTTTTGACACAATTACTTTTCTGCAAGCCTTAGGCTTCAATGTACAACATTTTTTTTTCCCCAAAGAAAGGTCTTCAAGGAAGTAAAAATAATTTCAAAACAACAGTCTGTGCAAAATCATAAAAGTGTGTGTTGACTAATAATACAAAACAGAAAGAATAACACTTTGCTTTTCATGAATAATTCTTTTTAAGATTTAAATAAAGGGAACTTCAACAGTAGTTTATATTATTCTACTTTAACAATAAGCTCATTTTTGACAGTAAATTAACCATAAAAATTTTTTTTATTAATAATGAGTTCTTTTAATATGAGATAAAAGCTTTTGGAGGTGATGGATATGTTTATGAGATAGACTATGATTATATCTATATATATATATTTAGAAACTAATCACATTAAAATAGAGACACAAACATAGAGAATAAATATATGGACACCAAACAAGGGGTGGGATGAATTGAGAGGTTAATATTGATACACACACAATACTGATACCATATATGGAACAGATACCTGTGTGATTAGGCGCTCAGTTGTGTCCAATTCTTTGTGACCCCATGGACTGTAGCCCACCAAGCTCCTCTCTCCAAGGGATTCTCCAGACAAGAATACTGGAGTGGGTTGCCATTTCCTCCTCCAGGGGATCTTCCCAACCCAGGCATTGAACCTGGGGCTTCTGCATCTTCTGCACTGGCAGGGGAATTCTTCACTGCTAGTGCCATTTGGGAAGTTCAAAATAGATAACTAATGTGAACCTACTGTGCAGCACAGGGAATCCTATCAATTTCCTGTGGTAACTTGGATGGGAAGGAAATCCAAAAAAGAGCAGATATATGTATACATAGAGCTGATTCACTCTGCAGTACAGTAGAGACTAATTCAACATTATAAAATAACTATACTTCAATTTTTTTTAATGGCAGAACATTAAGAACAATTCTTCAAAACTGGTGGTGAATCAGTGAGGGATTAGGTATACTATCCCATTTAATTTGTACTTTTTGGAAAGCTTTCCTGATAAAAAGATTAAGACATAATGGATTGGGTATGCTAGCTCTGGACAACCTACTCCTTGACTACTTACGAGAAAGACATGCACACCATACTTTACACCACTGCTTCTAAAAATGTTGGCTTAGTTTTGCTCTATCAAGCAAGAAATTATAATAAATATGCTTGCTGCTGCTGCTGCTAAGTCGCTTCAGTCGTGTCCGACTCTGTGCGACCCCATAGACGGCAGCCCACCAGGCTCCTCCACCCATGAGATTTTCCAGGCAAGAGTACTGGAGTGGGGTGCCATTGCCTTCTCCGAATAAATATGCTTAATGATACAGAATTACATTCTATATTTTAATTATATCCACATAGTTAAATACATTTATATTATTTTAAACAAGCACATCTCTTACTTTACAACTTTCTGTTTTGCAAATAACTTTGAGACATGAGAAAATCTTTTCTTCTTCTTTTTATCTCAACCTAACTCTCGATACTAAAGATTTGTTGGCCTGGTTTATTAGTTTTGGACTTCTCTGAGGTTTTCCTTACAGAATGTTTCTGTGAAAAAAAACAAAACAACTTCCTTAGCACTTATATACCAAATTCCATTCATTCTATTTACTATTCACTCAATATTTATATATAATACAGAAGTATTATCTCTACACAAATATATATAGCTACAGTTTCATTTCCATCTTACTATTTTCAAAATAAATGAGGTCAACTAAATACAGTCAACAAAGCCAGTCAATAGATTTGCTTTATTTGTGCGTGGTTCATAATTTGCAATTCTATTGCTCTAGAAACACTCTCCTTCAATGGCCTGTTCAGTTCCCTCAGTCCCTCTTTGTGACCCCGTGAACTGTAGCTTGCCATATTCCTTTGCCCACGGGATTTTCCAGGCAAAGATACTGAAGTGGAACGCCATGCCCTCCTGCAGCGGATCGTCCCAACCCAGGAATCAAACACACATCTCTTGGGTCTCCTGCAATGCAGGCAGATTCTTTACCCACTGAGCCACCTGAGAAGCCCCCTTGGGTTAGTGACCCTTAACATTTATAATCTATTTATTCTACTATCCATATAAACATTTCCTGATTTAATATTAATGTTTAAACCCCATATTGCTACTTCAAACTATTAATTGGACTCTTTTTAAAAAAACATTCTATACTGCAATAAAAAGGGAAAAGAAAGTAGATTGAACACATTGTATCAGTTAAGAAATGATATGAATTTTGTTTGAAAATTATACCCATAGTCTGAGTTTCTTCATTGTTTTAGAATTTCACAAGAAAAATTGATTGGCAGCATAAAAAAAAAAAAAAAACGAGGCAAATGACCTTTATTATTTAATATGAGGGAAGAAGCACAGCTACTTTATTCCATGTGTAGTTCCATCAGCTGTCTAATGAGTTATGGAAGAAATCAGAAATGAGAAGAGAAGGCAGCATTAAGTATTAGAGCGCAGACTTCCTGGGGTGAAAAATGTTTCTAAACTGAGCTAGTAGTTTGTGAAGCAGATATTCAGTGATCGTTTGTTCTTGTAACATGCTCTTGCCTAAGAAAAAAATAAAGACTTTTCTTGGCACTGTTCTTGCTTTACATAAATCATGTCACAATTAAATATGTTTTGAGATCCTCTGTTGGAAAGATTCTATGTGCAAATAAATGTGTTTTTTTTCCCCCATTTGCAACTTCAAAGACGATTCTCACTAATGAGACACTTGAAATTCATATCTGGCCTACTTGCTACACTTGGGAACTTTAAAATTGCATTTATAGACAGTTCAAGTATATAAAATAGAGGCCAATAGAAAATATCATTAATTAAATTCCCTAATTGTGTAGATATATTTTATCCATATTTGTGTGCCTCATTTCTGTTTTATGAAGTGTTTAGACTATTCTGTGTAAAGGGTGAAAGAAAATCTGTAAGATAATGTGGAAAATGTACTCTATTTTTGGTAATAATAAATAATTTAATTTTAAAAGTTCTAATAATGTATGACAACCATATTACCAACATTGTAATATATATTCCATGGTTTTGTCATCTTCACAAAGGAAATATTAGAATAATAATATATATTTTAATGTATTTCCTCTTTCCCAGTTAATTTTTTTTTATCATACGCACCCATAGAAAGGGAAAATATTTTGATATCTCTGACTGACAATCAGGGAAATTCAGTGATTAAAAATCCCCTAACAGCAGTACTCTAAGTTCTTGTATACAACACTGAACAGCAGAGGAAGGGCTGGTGACTGCCACAGCACAGTCGTACAATTGTATAAATCATTAGACTCCCACGGGCCTCACTTGTCTTACATATAAAATGACACAGTTGGAAAGAATGATCCTCAAGGTCATTGCCAGATCTAATATACTCTGATTAAATCCCAGTTTGAGGGTAACAAAAACACACGTGGAAGATATAGGGCTAAAGGGACTTTGTAAAGTAGTGGGAATTACTGCACACCTCCTCACTGTTGTGCCTAGAACAAGAACAAGAATAATAATATTCATATCTAGTTTCAGAGTGGTTCTAACTTTGTTTCTCCTCCAGGTCACTTGAAAGGTGCACAATTTCCTCATTAGCAACCCTATTATCTGACTCTAGAAAGATTGTTTTTCCACTCTACCAGACAAATATTTCATTCTGTCTCTTTTCTTCCAAAATCTCAAAGAAAAAAAAAGGAAAAAGAAAACATTCCCCCATTTCTGAAAGCCTTTCTTATGAATTCACTGGGATACAAAAATCAGTCTTACAGGAACTCCATCAATATTTCACCCTTAAGTCTCCAAACCTCATGCAAACTTTGTCCTTATTCTGCCTTTTCTCAGTGTACATTGGAAACCATTTCTCCTTTGGTAAAATTTCAACGTCCAAAGTATACTCCAGGTTCTTTACTATCTGGGTTACTCAAGGCTGTTTCAGTTTTTGCTATTATTTAATACATTTTCTAAATGATCTTGATACAAGCATGGAGCATAAAGGTGGACGCCAAACACTGAACATTCATCTTGCTTTTTCTTATCACCAATTCCTCTCTCTCTTTCTTTCATACACATTATCTATCTACAAAACTCTCCATGAATTCATTCTTTTCTTTGCTGTCAAAAAACCTGCATGCATTGATGATAGAGAATTTACACCTTTGACATTTATTTTTCCTCTAAACTCCAAAAGTGTATATACTTTTTGGCGTGTCCACTTGGGTGTTTCACATATATGTCAAATGCAATGAGTCCAAAACAGACCTCATGTTCTCCTGCTCTGTATATGTCCTTGCCTGTGTGTGTACTAAGTCACTTCAGTCGTGTCGGCCTCTTCACAACCCCATGGACTGCAGCCCACTGGGCTCCTCTGTCCATGGGATTCTCCAAACAACAATACTGGAGTGGGTTGCCATGCCCTCCTCCAGGGGATCTTCCCCACTCCGGGATCGAACCTGAGTCCCTTATGTCTCCTGCATTGGCAGGCAGGTTCTTTATCACTAGCACCACCTAGGAAGCCCTAAGTCATTCTTGCATTTTTTCTAACCACAGTAAGTAATACTATTATTTACCCAATTCCTCAAATCAAAAGTCTTTTATTTAAACTTTCTTTTTCTCATCCTTTATGTTCACTATATCAACAAACATACCCAAGTCTTCTTCCCAAATATTTTCAAGATTCATCCACTCATCTCATTCTTCATGGCCATGTACACTATAACTCTCACTGGGGTACTGGCTAGCTACTTCTTATTCTAAAAACCTTATCTCAGATTTTATCCTCTCAAAAGCTTTTCATAAATATCCTGTTTACAGTGACTCCACCCATACACACAACAAATTCACTCAGTTATTCACTCCTTTTCACATGGTCTGGTTAACATCATTGCACATTTCAGAAAGGTATACCAGCTCTATTTGTGTGCATGTCTATTGTCTATTTTCATCCCCTAGAATGTCAGCTACTGGAAAGTAAGTACCTAATCAATAAAAACTACTTAATAAGACAATCATAATGATAAATAACTTCAAGAGAATACTTACTGGGGTGATGGGGTGATAGTCTGCAACTGTTGCTTCTGTCAGTTGCTTTTCACATTTGTGATACTTTAAAGTTTTTAAACCGTGGTTTTATGATTAGTAGCAGTGTGTGTGTGTGTGTGTGTGTGCTCAGTTGCTCAGTCGTGGCTGACCCTGTGAGATCCCATGAACTGCAGGCCACCAGTGGCTTCTGTCTATGGAATTTTCCAGGCAAGAATACTGGATCAGGATGTCATTTCCTCCTCTAGGGCATCTTCCCAATCCAGGGACTGAACCCAAGTCTCTTATGTCTCCTGCATTGGCAGGCAGATTCTTTACCACTGAGCAATCTGGGAAGTCTATTATTGCATTTGATCTTAAAACAATCCTCCTTCAAATCAGCAAGATCAGATATTACTGTTGTATATATATATATATATACACACACACACACACACACATACACACGAAAGTATCAGAAAAGTTAAGTGACATGTCAAATATCACATAATAAACTTTTGGTTTGAACAATACCAGAATTTAAGTCTTCTAATTCTTTTACTTAGTCATTGTTTACTCAAAGCCTACACAATTCTCAAAAGTCTCTGAAGATTAGTTTATGAATCACATACTAAGTTTGGAAGTAAAATTATTTTCTTCAAACCACACATACTAGATATGATTATCTAGCATGCCATTTTATTGATGTGTGTATTAAATGTCTACCATTATCGTATTGAAATAAAGTTGATTATATAAAGGATATACACAATGCACAATTTATTATTTTAAGTGATATTTATGGGAATGTAAACACTGTGGATGGTGACCACAGCCATGAAATTAAAAGATGTTTGCTCCTTGGAAGGAAAGCTATGACAAACATATTAAAAAGCAAAGACATCTCTTTGTCAACAAAGCTCCATATAGTCAAATACTTGCTTTTCCAGTAGTCATGTATGTCTGTGAGAGCTGGACCATAAAAAAGGCTGAGCAGTGAAGAATTGATGCTTTTCAACTGTGGTGCTGGAGAAGACTCTTGAGAGTCTTTTGGACTGCAAGGACATCAAACCAGTTAATCCTAAAGGAAATCAGCCCTGAACATTCATTGGAAGGACGGATGCTGAAGCTGAAGTTCCAATACTTTGGTCACCTGATGCAAAGAACTGACTCATTTGTAAAGATTCTCATGCTGGGAAAGACTGAAGGCAAAAGGAGAAGAGGACGGCACGGCATGAGATGGTTAGAGGGCATCACCAACTCAATGGACATGAATTTGAACAAACTCTGGGAGGTAGTGAAGGGCAAGGAAGTCTGGCGTGCTGCAGTCCATAAGGTTGCCAAGAGTCAGACACAACTTAGTGACTGAAAAGCAAAAACAATAAATGGGAACATTTATAGATTTTTTTTTTACGTAGTGAAGAAGAAATGATTGAATACTTTTCAGTTTATCCAAAGGAAATAGATAACAGAGAAAGGAATAGGATGTTATTACTTAAGTTATATCTGGTTTTATGAGAGTTAAACAAAAATACTGTGAAGAATATATCAAGAGACCATCAGTGCTGAAATAACCTTGAATTTGCGAGCCAAGTGAGACCTAAGATAAGAGGTACGTTCAATAGAAAATAAAAAACCAACTGTCTGATTCCAAAGCAAGAGAACAAGAAGGAGCATAAAAGGCAAATAAATGCTCCAAAGTGTGACGCAGATGTAGAGCCATTCATCTTCATAAATTAAGGGTCAGAGGGCCACAGAGAAGCCATCTGAGGGATGTCCATAGGCATACGGTCAGTCAGGAAGAAGTAATAAAGAGTAAGCAAGTTCCAGCTATACTGGACAGCACAAAGCAGCCCTTTAACTGTGAGTACTAAAACTAAATTAAGCTATGCCACCTTAATTTGGATAATATATTCATTGAGATAGCAATGATGCTGTCCCAGAATGGTTAAATCTGCTTAGGTTTTTAATTAAAGAGAGTTTTATAGGAAATACTTCGCTCTGAAAACATGTACCTCACAGTGTTTGGTATGAACTGTACTTAGAAAACTTAGCAAGGAGAAATTGCAGGTGATACAATTGCACCTGAATAGTTGTCAGAATTAGTGTATAAAAAACAAGTTTAAAAATTGAATAAAACTGCCCTCTCCAGGACCATTTTTGCCACCTCTGTGAGAACTGAGAAGGACCCCTCGCCTGGAGGGATGAGACTTTAGATTTTGGTTCCAGTTTCTCCAAACCGTGAGCGATCTTGCTGGGTGCCTCTCTATCTCCATGAAATCCAACTTGGAAATATAAGTGCGTTAGTACAAACAGTTGTAGTGAAAGCAGAAGGAGATATCCTGTTTCTGCCACACAATGCTTTTTTATTTGTTTGTTATAAATCAAAATCTCCCATGGAAAAAGTCCCCAAGACCAAAACTGAGTATGAGCTACAAGAGGCTTTAGGATAATAATTCAAATTTGTTATGATAAAGCCTGTCTGTATAACAAAATGATAGATATTAGGAATTTAATTAAGACAGATGATGTTATAGTGCAAACGTAACAGATATTGGAAAAATACAATAAATTCAGTGTAGCTTCAGTGCGTGGCCATATGTCAATTTAGAAAAGGGGAAAAAATTCCCATATGTCAAAAACGAAGGTGAATTCATATTGTGGACACTCAGTGGGAGGCTAAACTACGGGGGTCATGAGAAATATACAGAATCAGAATGAGATGGAAGTTTTCAGATTTTGGAGTTGGAGCTTTAATTACTAAAGGAGGATGAGGCTTGGGCTGTAACCAGCTGTGTGAGTGCAGAACCGAACTTCCGTAAGACTAGGAGAAATACACAGACGTTTGTTATTCAAAGCAAAAATTACAAAATTTTTGTTCATCCACCTGAAAGGCTTTCTATCCATTGCACATAACTTGGAACCTAGGTATGATTTTGTGGCTACTGCAGGCACCCCACTCCAGTACTCTTGCCTGGAAAATCCCATGGACCGAGGAGCCTGGTGGGCTGCAGTCCATGGGGTCGCGAAGAGTCGGCCACGACTGAGCAACTTCACTTTCACTCTTCACTTTCATGCATTGGAGAAGGAAATGGCAATCCACTCCAGTGTTCTTGCCTGGAGAATCCCAGGGACGGGGGAGCCTGGTGGGCTGGCGTCTACGGGGTCGCACAGAGTCGGACACGACTGAAGCGACACAGCAGCAGCCATATTGGATTACGGCTTCCTTGAACATGGAAAATAGAAATGGTGAGACTGATAGATGGGAGAAAGTTACCCTAATTATCTGATGGGACACCCACTCTAACTCTGGGTTGCCATTTCTAGACTCTTATTTGTGAAAATAAGCACTTGTATGTCTAAAGCAATAGACTCAAGTCTCTGTTACTAGAAGCAAGAGTCATTACATACATGCTGAGTTGCTTCAGTCGTGTCTGACTCTTTGTAATCCTATGGACTACACCAGGCTACTCTGTCCTTGGGATTCTCCAGGCAAGAATCCTGCAGAGGGTTACCATGCCCTCTTCCAGAGGATCTTCCCCACCCAGGGACCAAACCCTCATCTCTTACGTCTCCTGCGTTGGTGGTTAGATTGTTTACCACTAGCACCACCTAGGAAGCCCAAGAGTCATTCAGATCAGATCAGATCAGATCAGCCCAGTCGCTCAGTCGTGTCCGACTCTTTGCGACCCCATGAATCACAGCAGGCCAGGCCTCCCTGTCTATCATCAACTCCCGGAGTTCACTGAGACTCACGTCCATCGAGTCAGTGAGGCCATCCAGCCAAAGAGTCATTGCTAACTGATAAACTGATAAGCACCAAAAATTCAATCTTAAGCATAATCAGAAGAAAGGATTGAAACTCTCCGAAGAATCACTCCTTAATTATTTATGGCCTGATTGGTCATACTCACTCTCTTTTAAGTAAGATATGTTCATTTAAAATAATAATAAAACATTTCAGAGTACTTGATAAGTGATATGATCCCAAATATACAGGATAATATTAGATTTATTTTCCTAACTTCTGAAAAAGTACTTTAGTTACCAATAGAGACTTTGAGGGTAGACACAGGTATATAGAAAAATGAAAATATAAAAGGGACTGTAAAAGATTGTCTTTAAAATCATGACAGGTGGAAAAATTTTCTCATTTCCCATTTTAGAACTATTTTAAGCATCAAAAGCAACACACGAAATGGTTCAAAGGAAACATAATAATAGATGATGCCTGAAAAAGCATTCAGTGATTTTTGCAGAATTTATTTCATCTAATTGTTAATTATATAATGAAATGGAAAATCCCAATAGCTTCTTTTGTCATTTATCTCACAGACTGTATCTGTTTATTTCTTTAAAAAGAACCTGTTGCCAGTCCAGGTTCGATGCATGATGCTGGATGCTTGGGGCTGGTGCACTGGGACAGCCCAGAGGGATGGTATGGGGAGGGAGGAGGGAAGAGGGTTCGGGATGGGGAACACATGTATACCTGTGGCGGATTCATTTTGATATTTGGCAAAACTAATACAATTATGTAAAGTTTAAAAATAAAATAAAATTAGAGAGAAAAAAAAATAAAATAAAAATAAAAAAGAACCTGAAAATGAAAAATAAAAACAGCTCTTTTTTAAAGTTTAATTTCTCTACTAACCAGTCGAGTTCTATTTCTTTTTGGAAATCAATTTGTGTTATCAAGTGTGATGATTTAAATGACTGGAGTCTAGTGTTATAGAGTTGCTCTTGTTTAACATTTTGCTCTTGATCCATTTTTACTTGATCCTTCAATATTTTTGAAGCAGCTACTATATGCTATATAACTTGTTAGATGCTTGCCATCAAGGCAGCCGTCAAATGAATGTTCAATTCTGTAAGTCACTAGAGGGCTGTACCAAGTGGTCTAATTATGGACTGTTTATAATTGGAGCTAAAAAGTGTGATGCTTTTAGGCAAACAGGTCTTTGGGAAGACCTCAGATCATAGCAACTTGGTTTCTTTCTTGACCTGCCTGCGTGCTTAGCTAGACATGGAATTAGAGGTCTCGTTCTGTCTAATTCATATGAGATTCCTGATAAAAAGATCTAGTATATTCTAGAGTAAGAGAATCAGGGCACTCTTGACTTCCCCGATGGCTCAGACAGTGAACAATCTGCCTGCAGTGCAGGAGACCTGGTTTCAATCCCTGAGTCAGAAAGACCCCCTGCAGGAGGGCATGGTAACCCACTCCTGTATTCTTGCCTGTAGAGTTCCATGGACAGAGGAGCCTGGTGGGCCACAGTCCATGGGGATCACAAGAGTCAGACACCACTGAGTGACTAAACACACACCATACATATATGTATATAAATGGCCTAGGGACAACTTTTATTTATTTATTTTAATTTCTAGCTGAGAAATTTAAAGGCCAAATAAATTAAATGACTTCTTCATAAGCCAATCAGTAAAAACAAACATGAAACAGACTCAAGGCTCCAGATTCTCCAGCAAGCCTCCCCTTGTCTGATGACAGCTGGTCAACGCGGACCACTGGACAAGCCAGGATAGCTACTCGTGTCCTGGTATTGACTAAGAACCTTCCCTCTGGTGCTTGCCCTCTCTCAGTAAGATAAATCTACCATCAAACTAGTCAGAGGAGTATTTTAGAGGAGAATATACAATTTCCCACTAAAGAACAACCTCACTAAAGCACAACCATATATTGTCCCTAAATCATCAGTTTGTTAATATGTAGCTATGTATTAAAGGCAAAATAAAATTTGGATTAAAAAATGCTGCTTTAAACAAAAATGCAGTTTTGTGCCCATAAAGTTCTTATGATCTAAAAGACAAAAAGCCACAAAAAAGTAGATAAGAAAAGAAAGAATGAATGTCTACATCCCAAGAATTTCAGGAAGTTAACTAGTGGTTTAGGAACAATATTGAAGCTCATTCTTAGGCTTTATAATCTTATATTTGTGTAGAAAGACTTAAATGAATGACCACATGGAATATGAGAAGAGTCACCTTACAAAACAGAAACCTTGATTCTTAAGACATATACAGCATGCAATACAATATATATTACTTTTAAGCTAATGTTAGTGGAATATTTTTTATTTATGTGGATGAATCATTCAAGGATATCTAAGGCTGAACTCTTTTGCCCTGTTGCTTTCAGTATTCTAATCATCTGACATATGTTTATTTAACTTATATGCAGAGTACATCATGCAAAATGCTGGGCTGCATTAAGCACAAGCTGGGATCATGATTTCCAGGAGAAATATCAATAACCTCAGATATGCATATGACACTACCCTTATGGCGGAAAGTGAAGAAGAACTAAAGAGCCTCTTGATGAAAGTGAAAGAGGAAAGTGAAAAAGTTGGCTTAAAACTCAGCATTCAGAAAACCAAGATCATGGTACTTGGTCCCATCATTACACGGCAAATAGGTGGGGAGACAATGGAAACAGTGGCTGACTTTATTTATTTGGGCTCCAAAATCATTGCAAATGATGACTGCAGCCATGAAATTAAAAGACACTTGCTCCTTGGAAGAAAAGTTATAACCAAACTAGATAGCATATTAAAAAGCAGAGACATTACTTTGTCAACAAAGGTCCATCTAATCAAAGCTATAGTTTTTCCAGTAGTCATGTATGGATATGAGAGTTGGACTATAAAGAAAGCTGAGCACCAAAGAATTGATGCTTTTGATCGGTGGTGTTGGAGAAGACTTTTGAGAGTCCCTTGGACTGCAAGGAGATCCAGCCAGCCCATCCTAAAGGAAATCAGTCCTGAATATTCATTGGAAGGATTGATGCTGAAGGTGAAACTCCAATACTTTGGCCACCTGATGTGAAGAATTGACTCACTGGAAAAGACACTGATGCTGGGAAAGATTTGAGGTTGGAGGAGAAGGCGATGGTGGAGAATGAGATGATTGGATGCCATCACCAATTCGATGGGCATGAGTTTGAGTAAGTTCCAGGAGTTGGTGATGGACAGGGAAGCCTGGCATGCTGCAGTCCACAGGGTCGCAAAGAGTCGGACATGACTGAACCGAACTGAATCTTCTGACAAAAATGACCAAAAAGTGATTACATAGGGTGTATGCTGCTGCTGCTGCTGTGTAGCTTCAGTCATATCCGACTCTGTGTGACCCCATGGACAGCAGCCTAAGAGGCTCCTCTGTCCACAGGATTCTCCAGGCAAGAATACTGCAGTAGGTTGACATTTCTTTCTCCAACATAGGGTGTATAATAGATACTAAATTTGAGAGAAATCCCAAGCTCATACTAGAAATTGCAAAATAGAACATCAGTAATAATTTTGTACAAATTGAAAGAAGATTCCAGAAATCCACATGCCAATCTCCTTTTAAGTGAGCACAGTGATATACAGCACAAAAATATAGAGGGAATTAACAACAGCAGGAAAAAAAAAAAATCAACAACACATTTAAGAGGCAAGACCAAGAATGCCATCGAGGATCAGAAATGTACAGTATTCGCCTTACCACCTTCAGCTTATTTTGTCCAGTACAGATTAAAAAGAAAAAACAAATGCACCGAAAGTCCCAAATGAGAAATGGCTGCAGTTGGGATTCCGCTCACCATTCACATTGGCAGTATGGGATGGATTGGAGACAGAGGGGAAATGATACACAAAGAATAGCCATCTGGATAGAGGCATCTGAAGAAAGAAAAAATGTACAAAGGGAAAAAATGAGGATAAATACAAGAGAAATAAAATTGAAAGAAACTTCACTTATAATCAAGTGAAGAAATGCTAGGATTTCACATTAACGGCAACTAGAAGTTAATCCCTCAGAGAAGGCAATAGCACCCCACTCCAGTACTTTTGCCTGGAAAATCCCATGGATGGAGGAGCCTGGCAGGCTGCAGTCCATGGGGTCACTAAGAGTCGGACACGACTGAGCAACTTCACTTTCACTTTTCACTTTCATGCATTGGAGAAGGAAATGGCAACCCACTCCAGCGTTCTTGCCTGGAGAATCCCAGGGACGGGGGAGCCTGGTGGGCTGCTGTCTATGGGGTCTCACAGAGTCGGATACGACTGAAGTGACTTAGTAGTAGTAGTAGTAGTAGTAGTAGTAGAAGTTAATCCCGCTATCCATCAGGACGTTGCCAGTCAGAACATTCTCAGGACACAAGTTTTTGTAACAACTACTACACAAGGCACATCATAGGTTCTCAAGGCTCTGGATACCTTTTTACCTTCTTAGACATCTGAACAGCTGAAAGAAAAAGTAGAAAATTTTGAAGTCAACCAACCTAAACTAAATGTTGAGGGAAAATATTGACCCAAACCAAAAATCCCAGTGACCTGATATTTGTAGAATTAATTTCTCTGAATGAGAAATGATAGCATTGATGGTGCTGATGGTGATGATGATGACAGCTAACCTGATTTTAGTTCTTATGATGTGCTAGGCATTGGTTAAAATGTTTATGTGTACTTTATCATTCACTGGGGCTTCTGTGGGTGGTGCTCGTGGTAAAGAACTCACCTGCCAATGCAGAAGACATAAGAGATGCGGGTTCGATCCCTGGGTCAGGGAGATCCCCTGGAGCAGGAAATGGCAACCCACTCCAAAATTCTTGCTGGGAAAATCCCATGGACAGAGGAGCCTGGAAGGGTACAGTCCATAGGGTCACAAAGAGTTGGACAGGATTAAAGTGACATCACACACACATATATTCAGTCACTAGCCATTATTCAAATAGACAGTGGTAACTTAGTTAATCAGTGCATAAATATTTAGTTTGGTCAGCAAACTTTGATAACTAATTTATTGTATAATACTTAAGGCTTTTTTATTTTAAAGGTCTGAACTATGCTAATGTGTTCTCCCTACAGGATGTTGAGTGACATCATGAAGTATGCTTAATTTACATTGTAATGTGCCAGAATTTCACCACAGTGGAAAAGGTAATGCAGAAATTGATCTTTGTAGATAAATACCAATTTTCCCCTTGGGTACCCTTTGTAGAATGAGCCTCAGATTTGTTGTTGTAAATTCCCTGTGCTTCACATCTCACACTTTATAGCTAAATTCACTTCCTCTTCCAAAAATGCTTTTACCCTTTTTACCTCGAAAGTCATGAAATGGAGGGAAAGATTTCTGCTGCTGGAGGTCAATGTATTATTAGACATCTCCACTTAACAGCCTATTATACAGAGTGGAGTAAGTCAGAAAAGTGAAAGTGAGAGTCGCTCAGTCGTATTTGTGACTCCATGGACTATACAGTCCACAGACTTCTGCAAGCCAGAATACTGGAGTGTGTAGCCTTTCCCTTCTCCATGGGATCTTCCCAACCCAGGGATCAGACCCAGTTCTCCCACATTGCAGGTAGATTCTTTACCAGCTGAGCCACCAGGGAAGCCCAGGAATACTGGAGTGGGTAGTCTATCCCTTCTCTAGCAGATCTTCCCAACCCAGGAATCGAACCGGGGTCTCCTGCACTGCAGGAAGGCTCCTTACCAACTGAGCTATCAGAGAAGTCAGGAAGAGAAAGCCTGTGGTTAAGGCATGCGTATGGAATCTAGAAAGATGGTACTGATGAGCTTTCTGCAATGCAGCAAGGAGGTGCAGATATAAAGCACAGACTTGTGGGCACAGCCGGGGAAGGAGAAGTGGGGCAAACTGAGAGGATAGCGTGCACACATATATGCTGTCATATGTAAAACAGGTGGCAAGTGGGAATTTGCTGTGACACAGGGAGCTCAACCCAGTGCTCTGCGACAATCTAGAGGGGTGGGATGAGGAGGGAGATAGGAGGGGGTTCAGGAGGCAGGAGACACATGTCTACCTGTGGTTGATTCATGTCGATGTATGGCATAAAACCAACATGATATTGTAAAGCAATTATCCTCCAATAAAAAAAAATTAAAAGAAAAAAAAAAACAGAAAAACAGAGGAAAAAATAGGGGAGTGGAGTAACATCCCAATTTGCCTGGGAATTCCCAGACGGACTCTCTCACATCTTTGGAAAGCTCTCATTTGGGGCAAAGCCAAGTAGTTACTCACTATTAATAGAGGAAAACATAACTGTAATACCAGAAAATACCAATAGACAATCTTAGGTTGTTACACATAGACTATTTTGTGTATTATGATTTATATATCATTTTAAATCTGGAGGCTCTGTTCATTTACCTATTATGATGTTTGGATTCTGTTTCTGATACCATGGTGACGAGTATAAATAAAACGATGCCCAATGCAGAGCTGAGTATACTGTGGTTGGGACCATGGAAGTGACCAGTCTCATAGATTTGTGGGAAATTTCAAGAAAAAAAAAAAAAACAAGAACACTGTCTCTCCTTAATTCCTCTGCAAGGCCTTTTAGGACAGCAGTGTGAGGACCTGATTTGCCAAAGTCATGCTGAACTGTCAGTGCCACAGGCTCACCCCCCTGTTTATTTCATGTGCTAATTTCAGTCCTGCTTATTTCAGGTCATTCAGTAAACGGTGCCTACCTGCTCCATCTGGACAACTGTTGCTCTCAGCTTTAGAAACCATCTCTCTCCCCTTTGCTTGGATTTCAAGGGACTGCAAATATGACCAATTTACTCTTTGTTGCTGGCTTTCATTTTATTTCCCCCAAAGTGAACAAGATCGAAAATATATATATATGGCAACTTTGGTCAGCTGTTATTCACTGTTGACAGGGATAAGGAGGAGTCACTTTCTGTCATGAAAAGAGGCAAAGGACAGGCCAATGAAAACCTGAAAAATCAGAACAGTCACATAAAGAACCATGAACCCAGGACCTCAGATTGCTGAGATCAGGTTACTACTCAGACTGGGGTTAAACCTAATACTATGATTTGTCTTGTGATATCCTGACTCCTTTTGCTTAACACAGACGCAATTTAATTTTAATGGGTATTTTACTATGATTAATAAATGTCAATTCAGCGTGTTATCTCCACATTATAGCATATTCACAGACTTTATCTATGCCGAGAGTATTTTTATGGGACTTAATGTTTGAGGGAATTGTAGCACTGTTGACAATAATTTCATGGTTTATGTATTTTGTAAGGCTTCTTTTTAATGGAAATTCTTTGTGAACTTATGGATGTGTTTGGTTGATAATAAAAGAGTTAAGAAATATAGAAAGGGGCTGGGCAGTGCTGGTGTCATTTACTGGATGAATTAGTTTTCAGATTTGCTGCTAATAAAAATATCCTGATTTTTTTTTAATATCATGGGAGATTATTGAGGCTGCATATTTCAACCAAACTTCTTTTTCTTTCAAATTCGCATTCCCTAACTTTATCCAGAATGATTTACACAGAAGACTACAAAACTTATGACTTCTAATAAGTAGATGATTTACTTCTAATAAATGTAGGAAACATGATTATTTTGCCAAGTACTTTTAATGATAAAAATTCCCCATGGTGGCCCAAGATTTCTGCAGCCTTTTCTTTATCTCGTGACTCAAAGCCAAAGAGTAGAAGTCTCATTTTATTTTCACAGAGCTATTTTAATAATCTTTAAATTTTGCTTATGGTATAGCCAAAGGTATGTTTTCTCCAGTAGTCATGTATGGATGTGAGAGTTGGACTATGAAGAAGGCTGAGCACTGAAGAATTGATACTTTCAAATCGTGGTGCTGGAGAAGACTCTTTTTTTTTTTTTAAACTTTACAACATTGTATTAGTTTTGCCAAATATTGAAATGGATCCACCACAGGTATGCGTGTGTTCCCCATCAAGTTCCTTGGACAGCAAGGAGATCAAACCAGTCAATCCTAAAAGAAATCAACCCTGAATATTCATTGGAAGGACTGATGTTGAAGCTGAAGCTCCAATACTTTAATCACCTGATGCGAAGAACTGACTCATTGGAAAAGACCCTGATGCTGGGAAAGATTGAAAGCAGGAGAAGGGGAAGACAGAGGATGAGATGGTTGATGGCCTCACATCTTATGTATTCATCCCAGCTAAAAAGAGCAGGTGTGAGCCACCAGATAATATTTTATGACCTTTTAGCATTAGTTTATCTTTCTACACTTTAAGGAAGAAGCCATTATTCAAATGCTATCTCAGAAGACCTTTTAAACAACCAGTTATATAAAATCTCAAGACCAAGGTGATCAGTGAAAACTTTTGTTCAGTCACTATTGGAAATCACACCTCTTCAATTGTCCTAGCACTCAGCCCTCTCCTTTACAGACAGCTTCATAGTTACAAAGTCCTTTTGCATATGTTTATGTATTATTTCCAGGCCTAACCTAAAATGTAGAGATTGTTTTTCTCTCTTAAGGATTTTTTTTTTTCAGTTTTGCAACCATGAAAACTTTTCTTTCTCCTCTCTTCCTTTTTTTTTTCATTCTTATTTCCTGTAAATATGAGCAAAAATAGTTCCTTCCCTTTTAACATATCTCACAATGATTCTTGTTTGACAATATTTTAGTTTTACATGCTTAGAATTCCTTAGAAGTCAAATAGAGAAGTAAAATCAATGCAGAGTCACAGAGCTTAGGTCAGAAAGGGGTTTGATAATAGCCGGACTAGGTGTTTTTCTTCCCACTACCAAATAAGAATGTTTCTGGTTTATGAACTGAAACTGAACTGAAACTGAAAAATGCTTTCATTTTGTGATTGAACTCAAAGCGATTGAAACCACCTCGGTGTTTTCCAAAAACATTATTGACATAAAAATCACTCACACACACACACACAAAATGAGGGGGGTGGATGAAGCCCTTTTCATGAGCTCACTGGATTTCAATCCATATCTGTTTAATCTGCTAATAAAAAAGTATTTACCATAATGATCTTTATCGCCCAACAGAAAAAAGTTTCTTAAAGTCATAAAACTCTGCAACCTGTTTAAACTATCACTGCTAAACATTTTAATCAGAAAATCTTAAAATGGACCAAACAAGATAAAGATGTTGATTTAAAAGAAGAGAAAAGAAAAAAGCACCAATTCGGAGCTTTCAAAGCAGCTCACGATCAATGCAGAAAAATCTTGACCTCGGTCACTAACTTGGGTGGCGTGCTAGAAGTAGGTAAAGGAACCCAGGTTAGGAGAGAATTGGCAACATCGGAACCACACACATTCTCATTCCCTCAGGTGCCTCAGGTCACCGAGTAACAGTTTGAGCAAAAAAAAAGAGCATCCTTCATAACCTGGTGCAACCTCTCACAACCTGATGCCTCCTCTTGCCCTGCAGTGGTACCTACAGGCCCCAATCCTAATGGCTTCCACAGGGCATCCGTAAAATGAAGCTACTTTAATTGAGGAAAAATAATTCCTTCCTAATGTACGATATTCATCTCTTCCAGTAATTTGTTTGCTAATATGCCAGCAATCGATAGACGACAGCGGAGAAGAAATTTGTTTTCAAAAGCACTGTTCATTAAATCACACGGGCTTCACCCGCTGCAACTGTAGTTGGCTTCATTATTCAAGACCACTTTCATATCCCATGTGTGTGGCTTTCATTATTACAGATCATTTTTCCTTAGGATGTGTGATTTAATTTTAATGCCTGAATCTAAATCAAAATCCTCCGCCACTTGGAAGCTCTCTGGTGTAATAAGAAAGCGAGGTTTATTCTGCTTTTGTGTTTAGGAGGGTTTGACTCTGTTTCTAAATTATGATAAAAAAATCAATATGAACAAACGGATAGCAAAAATGAGGCATGAAGTTTTCCTTTTCTAGATAAATATGTGATTCAATCTCTTCTTAAAACAATGCTGATACCTCTGGGTAGCTTCCTAATTCTTGGTTGATACGATCATTTAGTGATGTTTTTTGCTGTGAGAGGTACGGTTATACTTCTGAGACATTTCCTCTCGGAATATTTCACATGCTTTGCAGTTCCGAGCTAGTCTGTTATTTGCCATTGTTCTTTTAATTCCTGAATCGCCCATGCACACAGTATCCCCTTTCACTGATGAACTCTTCACAATGCTGGCAAAAATTAAAGCGTTTCCCAAGCTGGATTATTTCCAAGACAAGCCATGATCTAATAGAGCAAATTATTGTCTTTGTTTCCGCTGGGAAGCCAGTCAGTTAAGAACCATCTCCCCAGCCCACCTACCAAAGATCCAGGCTCCAGCAGGTGTAGGGGCTTCAGAGGCTGTGTCCCCACTCCACCCGGCCCACAGAGGGCCCACGTGTGCTGCTGCAGGGAGAACCAACTCATTCATCTCTGAGCAAGTTTTCGAATTACTGTGAATAAAAGGCACGATGAAAGCATTTCTCGTTGTGCACAATTTCCATTTCAAATATAGAGCTGGAGCAGGAGGAAAAATATCAGCTTAAACCATGAGCCTCAAAATACGGTCAGAAGGCAAAATATTGATAACAATAATAGTAATAATAATAATGTGCTCGAAACCAAGTAAGAAATATTTCTGAGGCTTCTCAGGTGGCTTGGTGGTAAAAAATCTGCCTGCCCATGCAGGAGTCGCTGTAGACGCAGCAGGTCGGAAAGATCCCCTGGAGAAGGAAATGGCAACCCACTCCAGCATTCTTGCCTGGAGAATCCCATGGACAGAGGAGCCTAGAGGGCCACAGTGCATGGGGTTGCAAAGAGTCCCACACGACTGAGCATGCATGAAAGAAATAATTACATTTAGAAAGTAGTGCTATGATGGGTTCCATGTTTCACGCATAGACTCCAAAAGATGTTGTTTCTCTGGTTCTCAGGAACACCGCTCAGTCTCCATGGTAGACAGACGTAATGTTGTTCGTTACTGGCTCCTGAGTTGTCCAGGAGTCATTTCTCTACTGCATCTGATACTCTTCCCAATCTCCCTGTGGGCATCTCTTCCCATCCTGGGGGCTCCCCCACCTATTGTGGGCTCCTGGATACAGACCTTTGAAAGGAAGCTGCTTCCAGACAATAGACATTAAGGGAGAGAAAGAAAGAAAGAGAGAAAGACTGAGGCCACTGTCTTCTTCTTTTCTCTCCCTTAGTCCTACAATGCCACCCTGTACAACTATGCAGGTTTATCAGATTTTAATACTTTTCAAAGCAAAAGGATTATGAAGAGGAAAGGAAGGCTGTTTATTCATTCACTATGTAGAGCTTTCTTCACACAGGCAGGAGGAAGCACCTATGATAACACATCCTTCAGATGGAATTCTCTCAGGGAAATCACCAGTGTCTGACTGGAAGAGCCTGCTCTCTGCTTCCCTAGCTCTTTGAGAAAATACTTTTCTTTTTCTCTTAAAATCAATCATATGACACTCAACCCACCCTTCTGGAAACCCACTAGGTCACCATGCTTCATTTCCTGAGTCCCCACAGGTGTGAGATGTTGCGTCTGGAGGTTACCTGGCTTGGCAGGAAGCCCGTGAGAGCTGTCAGCATCTGGGTCCTGCAGAAGGACCAACTCGGGCTGCTGGATCAGTGGTTCCCAGAGCGGTCCAGTGAGTGTGGCCGTGTTAGACGTTTTCCATCAGTGTGTGTGTGCAGGCCATTTTTTTTATTATTTTGCCTCATGTGTATCTGTTTAGTAAGATATGTATATGCATGCTTGCACACACACACAAACAAACACACTCCTTCTAAAATACAAACTCCCAGATACACAATACTATATATGTGTGTGTGTATGTATATACATATGTGTATAATGGGCGAACAACAAAGTCCTGCTGTATAGCACCAGGAACTATATTTAATATCTTCCAAAAACCTATAATGGAAAATAATCTAAATATATGTATACACACATATGTATATGTTTTGTATATATTAGTATATATATATATATATATATATATATACACACATATGTTTAACTTTGCAATCCACCTTCAATTTTAAAAGACATAAAATGAAATATGAAGTCTCAGCACTAGTACTGTCTTCACTGTTTGGAAAAAAAAGTGTTTCCCCAATGCCGCGACAATTTGAAAATCTGGACTTAGAGTTTCTAACTTAGCTCCTTTCAATTATTCCCCTTCAAACTTTCACAATGCACCTTCTTGGTCCTTCCAAAATGTAAACAGACTCCACTCCTGAGGCAAAATCTCTCAATGCTTAGTTCACGTTGATCATGACTGTGATCATGGTTCACAATCCCTGCAAGAGAAAATATATTTATAGAACGTTATTACTTCTAAGGACATAAGTTAATTATTTCATTTGACTCTTTCTGAGAATAGTAATGAGCTTTGGGAGGAGTCTGTGACATTACGCATTAAGAAAGACACTCTGACTTTTGTGAAACTAAAGGTGATATTCAGCCTAATTTTTTAAATGACTGATTTAACGGAAATTTTCACAACTAACATATATTTGTGATCCAAGATCTGAGTAGTTTGAGTAAGAAATTTCTAGATAGGACCAGGTACAGGTGTTTGAAACAGCTGAGTGTTTCAAAAACACATCTGATGTTGCAGGAGGAAAAATACGCCAGACATCGGTGAATTCTGATCCACATCAGTAAGGACGCTGACTTGGGCCTCTGTTTACCTCTAGCCTTAATCGACAGTTGTCCTTTTGTATCCGCAGGGGATTGGTTCTGAAACCTGGGATTCCCTGGTGGCTCAGAGAGTAAAGAATCTGCCTGTAATGTGGGAGACTGGGGTTCGATCCCTGGGTCAGAAAGCTCTCCTGGAGAAAGGCATGGCAACCCCTCCAGTATTCTTGCCTGGAGAATCCCAGAGACAGAAGAGTCTGGTGGCCTACTGTCCATGAGGTTACAAAAAGTCTGATACAACTGAGCAACTTTCAGGGACACAAAGATCCCTGGATGCTCATGTCCCTTATTTGGCCTTGCGTATCCGGGTTCCAAATCCATGGATTCACTCAACCTCAAATAATGCAGCACTGTATTTATTGGGGAAAAAATCTGCTTATAAATGGACCCTTGCAATTTAAAGTCGTGTTGTTCAAGGGTCAGTGGTACTCAGAGAGGTTACCCAGCAGCATAAAATCACCATGTAATGAGTCAATACTGCCAGTAGGCTTTGTGGTGAAAATTTCAATTATGAGAGAGAAATCAACATTTGATATAATGAAGATTAAAATAGATGGAATCAATTGGCACAGAGAACCATGGCGCCTAAGACAGAATCTTCTGAACTCACCTGAAAAAATTTTAGTTGTGATACTTTAATTGCATGTTGTGCCTTCCAGCAGGTGGCGTGATGTTAAAGAATCCACCTGTCAAAGTTGGAGACCTGAGAGATGCGGGTTCAAGCCCTGGATCGGAACCCACTCCTGGAATCTTGCCTGAAAAATCCCACGGACAGAGGAGCCTAGCTGGCTGCAGTCCATGGGCTTGCAAAGAGTGGGATACGGCTAAGCACAGAGCCCACGGTGCATGTTAAGTCTGCACTCTCTTTTCAAAATTCAACAACCATTTCATTCAAAAATGTTCAATTGTTGTGACTGACTAAGTAGGGCAGGAGCTCAGTATTGTCCCAAAGGAAAGTTTTACTAGAAATATTCTAATCTGTCGAGAGTATATGTCTTGTGAATTCTTGATACAGATCATTTTTCTTCAGAGAAAGACAGTTTATACACTCTTACTTTCTGAGATTTAGAAATAAGATTTCTAATGCCAGCCTTCTATGCAGGCATTTACACATAATTTTGTGTTTAATTTTTACTATTGTGAATGATTTGGGGATAGCAAAACTAAGGATCACAGCGTAATGAATGGGTACACTGTTATACTGATTGATGGAAACAGATGAGAAGACCCTCGTGTGCTCAAACTGTAAGATTATTTATCAAATAAAGTTCAAAAACACCAAAGATAAACTTATTATACTCAAAATTGCCTGAAGCTTCTAATTTGAAACTATTTCCTCCCAGGGTTTTAGAAATATACTTTGTATTAAATATTGGTAGTCTACAAAAATTCATTTCTATTATAATCAAATTATCAGTTGGTGGATTTGAAGAGTGAAAAAGAGATAATAAAAGAGACTAGACACCAACAAAGTTCAAATGTTTGAACTTGACATCTGCATATCTTCTAATTACAGAATCTGGGTCCTTTTCTGTCTGCAACATAAATAGGATAAAATCTCGGATATACCTAAAATTGCATAGTATAACCTGGAGAGAATGGCCTTCATTAAACCTCTAAGCTTTAAATAGTGTGGAAGATAGACACAAGAAGAGACCCGCTTAAGAAAATCTCTGCTTTTCTATAAACTATCTTTTACGACTCTGCAAACTACTGTTTCCCACTAATTAATTATTGATTTCGTCAAAAAGTCCATTCAGGTTTAAAAACTTTTTGGCCAACCCAACCGTACCTAATATAAGGACCTGTAGTAACAAATTCCTCTAGGAATTTAGATCTAGCAAAATCTAATCTCTTTTGATATAATTGGTGTTTTTAGTATTAATGATATTTGAAATAGCATGGTACTTTTGCTTTCTCTTTTTCCCTGGGATAACAGAAGCCTCAGATAAATTTGATATTCAGTTGAGGAACACTTGCATAGACAAACTATTTTACCATCACATTTGACATATATTTTTAATTATTACTTTAATCTTGAGACCTCTCTATTCTGCTCATATAAAACACAAGAAAGCGTTATTTCTGTTAGTGTCCTTTTTTTTTTTTTTTTCCCCCTGTAGAGATGTTTTATAATGGAGTCAGACAACAGTAGACCTCTAAGCATCATTCAGACACACACAGCGGAATTAATATGAAATTTGGGTCAGGTGAAAAGGTTTCATTCTTGAGTGGTTAGCTTTAATGAAACATAATGTAAAAACGCTAGCATTTGAGAAAAGACACAGACAAGGTGACGTGACAAGTTGCACAAAGTGAAGCCCCAGAAGAAAGACTCCCTTCATCCGTTTCTTGACAGGCCCGATTCACTGATCAGCGCCTTGTTCCGCCTTTCGCTTGCTTGCGTGCCATCTCGTTCTCTCTGCCCCCAGCCCTTATCAGAGGAGTTATCGTATAAAGGGCCTCTTTACAAATCGTATAAATTTTATAGGCTATACTGAGTTCAGTACAAGGGCATTTTACGACCCTCATCTCATTTGAGGCTTTGAGGAACAGGGGGGCGGCGAGAGCCTTGAATTCTTCGCGTTTTGTTTCTGCAAGCTTTTGTCAGGGCTTTCAGAATCCATCATATCTCTAAGGCAACACCCTGTCCACGTTTCCGCGCGGCGTTTGTGTCCAGGACTCAGACCTGCCAGTTCGCATCACGCGGCATCGGTGTTTGGGGCTCCTCTAATGTAGGCTAAAGATGTAGAGATCTTAGCTCACTTGGGCTGCCTGCTGACCTGTGTTTGAACTTTCTCCCAGCTGCTCCTGGGTCTCTTCAACATTGTTCTAAGCTGTCGAATTTGGATGAAGCAATCCCAGTATTAAAAATGAAGAGAGATTATGATTTTTGTTTTTAAATTCCTGAGGGCAGTCGGTAACAGAGATGAAATTGGGAGACGGCTGTTGCTTTGTTGGATTTAAGCCTATACATATCGTTGGTCCCTGGTCTGAATGGTTCTTTAAAAACATTGCAAGAAAATTATACTGTAATAATAAAATAGAATGATAGACAACTGATAAGGACCTACTATATAGACAGGGGCCTCATCACTCTGTAATGACATATATGGGAAAAGAATCTTAAAAGAATGGATATATTTATATGTATAACTGATTCACTTTTTTTACAACAGAAACAAACACATTTAAAATCAACTATATTCCAATAAAAATATAAAAATAAAATATAATTTAAATGAAAATAAATAAAAAAGATTTATAAAATGTTGTAAAGATTTCTTCTCTAAGATGTTGCAGTTGGTGTATTCTTTGGGGGACAGCAATGAGCTGAGTGCACCTGCTTTGTGTAGCTACCCAGGGTTTTTTTATGGGATGTAATTTATGAAATTATTGCAGAAACGTAGGGTAAATCAGCCTTCATTGCCATAAGTATGTCCAAAGAGATAATCCTGAAATTTTAAGAGAGGGCTCAGTGTAGTAAGTTTACAGTAAGAACTTTTAGTAGAGGTTATAACAAATGATGAAAGACATGCATTATATAGAAAGCATTTGGTGAGAATAGGAACAAATGACAAGTGTTTTGAAGTTTTCTAAGTGTCTTCTTATGAATTTCATATATAATTTTTATATTAAGCTAATGTGGTCAATTTATTTTTCATCACTCTGCTGCCTCTTAAGTCAATTAGTTTGGTACGGCAAAGTAGACTAAAAACGTTCATAAGGTATGACAATTTTACCCAGATTAACATTTATATTGCATGAATAAAATGTTTTTAAAATGTGTGTAAAGCTGTCATTTTTAAAATTCTATTTTCATCTAAGATTTTCATTTCTTAAATTCTATTCTGTAGCTTGGAAATGTAAAAAAATTAACGTATCAAGTTTTTCTATCAATTTTTGCCTTTTTATTGATTTGCTACCTATTGTTTAAGTTCGTTTCTTAGAAGACATTTAAAATAACTGTAGCTTAAATATGAAATATTGTGTGATGGTGCCTAGGGCAAAAAAATAATTCCAAACTGTATTCACGCTTAAAAATTAAAGTCTGATACTACACAACTTGAATATTTCTCATTTTTAGATTTTTCATTACTAAATAAATGAAAACTTGTATATGTATTCATTGACAATGTGTAAACTTATGGTGCTTGACCTAGATATTGAAAACTTTCATTGAAATTTTATATTTTCTGTATTAATGTGTCATTTATATATTAAAAAAATCAGAATGTTCAATGAATTTTGGCAATTGAATATTCTCTATGTAATTACTACCCCAATGAAGATAAAAATTTCATCAACTAGAAAAGTTATCTTGGGCTTTTTCTCCATCTATCTCTCATGATTTATCATCTTTTCTGATTTCTATCATCCAAGATTGATTTTGCTTGTTCTGAGATACCATGAAAATGGGATCATACTATATACACATATATATTTTTCCTGCTCAATATAATGCTTATGAGATCATCCACGATTTCAGATGTATTAGTAGCTATTAAAAAAATCCTTAGTGGTATTTCATTGTATAAAATATAGGATAATTTGAATATTCATTTATAAACTGATAAATATTTGGGCTCTTCCTAGTTCGGGGCTAATATGCACTAGCCTGTACATTATTATACAGGCTTTATTTTAGGACATATGTTCTTGTTTTTCTTGGATAAATACATAGTCGTGAAGTCTTAGGGTCACTGGTAGATATATAACTTTCTGTGAAAACACACACAGTTCTCCAAAGTTGTAATTTATTTTACAAGCACATAACTAGTGTTCATGTCTTCACTAATGTTTATTCTTTTCAACCTTTTTAACATTAGTTATTCTAGCTAATTTAAAATTATTTTCTATTTTGGTTTCAACTCGCGTTTCCCAGGTCTTAAAGATGATGAGCGTTGATTTCTTGATGTGTGTATTGACCATTTGTGTATCTTCTCTTCTGAGGTATCTGTTTGAGTCTTTTGCTCATTTTTATTATGGACTGCCATATTTTCTTTCATATATTTCATATGACTTTCATATAATCTGGGTACAAGGTTTACAGGTACACCCGCTCCGTTGATAGTTCACCTATATTCATGTCGTTTTCTAATAAGTAGAACATATGAATTTTAATGAAGTTTAATCAATTTTTATATGATTTGTGCTTCATACACACTTTGTAAAAAATCTTTGCCTATCTCAGGTCATAAAAATATTCTCCTATGTTTTCTTTTAGAGTGTTTACAGTTTTATCTTTTTCATTTATGTCTATGGTCCAGCTCAGATCAATTTAGGAATAAGGAGAATGGTATTCTTTATCATGTGGATGTTCAGTTGTTCCAGCATGATTTGATGAAAAGACAATTCTTTTTTTTCCCCATTGAATTACTATGCACATTTTCAAAAATAATTGTTCAAACGTTTGTGAATCTGTTCTCAAGGATATTTTAAAATTTTAGTGCAAAAAATTTAGTGCAGATCATTTGTTATTTTTTCCTAAGAAAATTGTTTTTATTCTAAGTGGTCATTTATCTTAGTGTCCTATTGTTCACTTTATGTATTTAGAAATGTCATTGGATATTCTCTATACCACTTAGGTAACTCCAGTAATTGCACTTATCAGTTCTAGAATTATTTTCTATGTAGACTCCTTAAGATCTTCTATGTATATTCCTTAAGATCTTTGCCTAAGTAATCATGTCATTTGTGAATAGAGATAGCTTTATTTCTTGTCTTTGATTCTTTTTTATAGCTTTTGTCTCAGCGCTTAAATTTCCCATGTGTTCAAACATGTTTATTTTTTACATCAGATTTTTTATTTGCTTTAAAATATTTTATGATTATTTTAATGTTTCAGTGATCTCAGATTTTGCTTCCATTGACTACTTGATTTTGATTTGTTCCGGTCATTGGTCACATTTCCTGCTTTTTCTCTTGTCTTGTAATTTTGTTTTGTAATTGGTCCATACCAAACACTTTGGGTAAAAGAACAATAAAAGTAAAAAAGGTATTAAATATTTATACCAGAAAAGACCCCAGGGCCCCTTCTGTTGGTGTCCCAGAGAAGGAACAGAGTCAATTCATTTTCTAGATGAGCTAGTTTAGAAGTTCACTGCAGCATTTTTAGATGCAGTTCACCAACAGCTTTAAATATTTTGAAGGCAGAATCAGGCCATTCTCTGCAACACTGCTTGAAATTGAAGCCCAGCAAAACTGGAAACACCACTGAGATACAAATCACACCCATCAGCTTTTCAAACCGTTTGAGAGCTCGTGACGCAGTCATCACTGACTCATGTCCCGTGGACTCTGGCCGGCCACGTTCCTCTGTCCATGGGATTTCCCAGCAAGAATAGTGGAGTGAGTTGCCTTTTCCTTTTCCAGGGGATCTTCTGACCGAGGGATCAAACCCAGGTCTCCTGCATTGCAGGCAGATTCTTTACTGACTGAGCCACCAGGGGAGTTGAAACTTTGCTTTAAAATAAGGCCGCCAGCATCAGAGTTCTCTTTGCTCCATGACTTGCTGTGCCTTGAGAAGGTTGTTTTCCATGCCCTACCATGGTCTTTGCAGTTATGTTTGTCAACAAAGTCCTCAAAGATGTCCCCTGCAGTGCCTCTACCCTACAAGAAGGCTCATTGTACAGCTTGACACATAGATGGAGCCCTAAGCAACCCTGACTCATCCTTAGATTTTTTTTTTTTTTTTTAAGAGAAATGCCCCAGTACACTTGATAGAGATTAGTGGTAAGATCTGGGTGTGAGTGTGGATTGATGGTGGAATTAAAGCTTCTCTGAGTATGAATCTCAAAAGCCAGTCTTGGCAAGGCTGCTAATTGAGTACCCCCAAAGGTTCTGGTTCTCCTTCCTCTCATCTATGGCATGTTCCTTGTCCAGCAGTGGTGAAAACACCAATGGGTCTCCCCTGTCTAAAAAGGACTTTTCACTGCATGCCATGCTAAGTCGCTTCAGTCAAGTCTTTGTGACTCTATGACTGTAGCCCACAAGGCTCTTCTGTTCATGGGGTTCTCAAGGCAAGAGACACTGGAGAGGGTTATACTGGAGAGGGTTATACTGGAGAGGGTTACCATGACCTCCCCCAGGGCATCTTCCCAGCCCAGGGATTAAACTCACATCTCTAACATTTCCTGCATAGGTAGGCAAGTTCTTTATCACTAGCCACCTGGGAAGGTTCATTCAGATTTCCTGTGCTTGCTTCTCTCTGATGAGTTAAACAAATAGAAGAATACATACATGTGTGTTTGTGTGTCTGTGTGCGTGTGTGTGTTGTTGTTGTTGTAGTATGTATGCTCAGTTATGTCCAACTCTTTGCAACCCCATGGACTATAACCTTCCAGACTCCTCTGTCCATGGAATTTCCCAAGCAAGAACAGGAATACTGGAGTTGGTCACCATTCTCTGCACCAGGGGAACTTCCCAACCCAGGGATCAAACCCAGGTCTCCCACATTGTAGGCAGACGCTTTACTGTCTGAGCCACAAGGGAAGCCCTATGTATATATATAAGCCAACTTAATTATCTTGTTCTTGGAATGATGGTCAGAACAACAGTTCTTGGGATTTCTGTATACTAACTGCAAGTGAAAGCCATCATAACTGACTTTTCAACACATTCTTATTGCTTATTTTCTGTATTTTGGGCTATAAGAAATTATATTTATCTGTATCAGGTAAAATGGTGTCTTGAAGGACAAATTAATTATAACTGAAACCAGAATCCAAGAAAGATAAGTATATTTTTCAACAGATGCTATACCATATGGCTAAATTTTAAGACAGAACACAGTCAAGGATAGAAGAAAAAGAGTTTAATAAGTGCAATCTTTCATTTTATGTTCCATAGCAAAGGGATTATATGACTACTGGCTGGAAAAGTATAGGTTCACTATTCAAGAAACCTCTTAAATTCATAATTTTTTAGTCTTTTAAAATTAAAAATCTGATTGTATTGCACACATAATTTTTCCTTCCTTTCCTACATTCATTGATTTTTTTTTTTGAGTAAAATACAAAATTGGAAATAAAATTCTATGGACAATAATATACAATTAAGAAAGAGTTAATTCAGAATGTGAGCTAATTATATTTGAGCCTGTAATATTTGTACAATTATAATAGTATTTATGTATTGTAATTAGAAGCACAAAAACAATGATTAAGCACTTCTATATTAACCTAAGCATGCTACAGAATGCTTTTTTAAGTTTTATGATTTACTAAGGGATATTTGGATTTCATTTACTTTTATGTTTACCTAGAAAAAAGTTCTGCTAATAAATATTGGGCCATGTAGACATACAGAAGAGACAGAATCACACCAGTTACGTGAGCCTGAGCAGATGTTGAGCAGCAAAGCCACTGTCCATAGCTACATCGCCTCCAGAACTCCAGTCATTAGTCAACAGCATAATGACTAAAACCAGACAAAACAAATGTGACACTGAGAAGTTTTCTATCCAATTGCTAGAACCTAAGGAAGAGATAGCATTTGCCAACGAGACGCACGGAACAGTGACAAACGAATTCAAGTGTCCTAACCAAGCTTTGCCGAGTCCCATGATGGAAGTAACAGAAGCAGTGCGGTGTGCTTGTGTAAAGGTTTAGTGTGTGTGTTAGCCACTTAGTTGTGTCCAGCTGTTTGCGACCCCATGGACTGCAGACTGCCAGACTCTGTCCCTGAAGTTCTCCAGGCAAGAATACTGGACTAGTTAGCCATTTCCTTCTCCAGGGGATCTTCCCGATCCAGAGATTGAACCCAGGTCTCCTGCACTGCAGGCAGATTCCTTACTGTTTGAGCCACCAGGGAAGTAGTAAAGTAAGAAACACATTAATTAATTACATTCAATGTGATACTTAAAGGCTTTAGTATCTGGGGCTTCCTTGGTGATGCAACTTAGCAACTGAACAACAACATATCATAAGTAAATTCGTAATTGTAAGTAAAGCTCATGTTAGTTAATTTATAGGAAAATCACTTTGAAACTTACAAAGGTTTGTATTAATATTAGTAAAATAACTGATTAAATGTGGGAGCTAGGTTATCACTAGTGTCACAAAGAAGTAGCTCATGTAGGAGAGGTAAAACTAGCAGGATTCTGAAATATGAGGCAACAAGAAGCCCAGAATAAGGAGGAAAAGGATAGTGTGATCAATGGGTGGTGAAAATGAAAAGATTTTAGTTTTACTAGAGCAAATAATATTTTTATGTGGGAATGGCTCAGTTCAGTCACTCAGTCATGTCCAACTCTTCGGGACCTCGTGAACCACAGCATGCCATGCCTCCCTGCCCATCACCAACATCCCGAGTCCACTCAAACCCATGTCCATTGAGTCGGTGATGCCATCCAACCATCTCATCCTCTGTCATCCCCTTCACCTCCTGCCCTCAATCTTCCCCAGCATCAGGGTCTTTTCAAATGAGTCAGATCTTCGCATGAGGTGGCCAAAGTATTGGAGTTTCAGCTTCAACATCAGTCCCTCCAATGAACACCCAGGACTGATCTCCTTTAGGATGGACTGGTTGGACCTCCTTGCAGTGCAATGAACTCTCAAGAGTCTCCTCCAACACCACAGTTCAAAAGCATCAATTCTTTGAGCTCAGTTTTCTTTATAGTCCAACTCCCACATCCATACATGACCACTGGAAAAACCATAGCCTTGACTAGATGGACCTTTGTTGACAAAGTAATGTCTCTGCTTTTTAATGTGCTGTCTAGGTTGGTCATAACTTTCCTCCCAAGGAGTAAACATCTTTTAATTTCATGTCTGCAATCACCAATTGCAGTGATTTTGGAGCTCAGAAAAATAAAGTCAGCCACTGTTTCCACTGTTTCCCCCTGGTAGGATACAGTATTTCATAAGTGTTTTTAAAAAAAAATACTTAAATTGTTCTGCCTTAGATCGTGTCATTACCGTTACCAACTCTCCATCATCTTTTTCAAAAATTTATTTATTTTTAATTGAACTCCAGAAGATGGCGATGGACCAGTGTGCTGAGATTCATGGGGTCACAAAGAGTCGGACATGACTGAGCAACTGAACTGAACTGAATTGAATTGAAATTTATTTAGATTATTTAAATAAATATTTTATTTATATTTATTTATTTTTATTTATTTTTATTATTTTTAAATTTTATTTATTAATAATTATAAATTTCTAACAGATAAATTATAATTTAAATATGATTAAATAAATTTAATTCACCTAATATATTCATCTCATTTTTAATTGAAAATGTATTTAATTTCATAAGTAAATTTATTAATTTTTAAATTTCTTTATAAATTTTTGCTGTTTTCTGTCAAACATCAGCAGGAATCAACCATAGGTATACATATGTCCCATCCCTCTTGAACCTCCCTCACAGATTTTAATTCCTCTGTTCACTGAGAGCTCAGAGAAAATTGCATGATGATTCTTCATATATTTCAAACCTAATAGGATCCACCATTGTTTCAATGCTCCTCACCTCCCTCATGTCTTCAGTTTCTTCTCCTACCCAACTTTAATTCAGAGTCAATTATTATAACTTAGTTGCATTAGCTTTTGTCCTGTTCTCACTTTTTAGACTCCTCTGGTATCAACTACACTGGTTAAATAGAATTTCCACTACTTCATACTCCATATTCTGTGTGCTTCTGGCTTAACGTGGCTGGATCAGGCCCTGGGGCTTGTCACCATGCTACTTGATAAACTAAGAGAAATTTTGTACTGTATACTGTTCAACCTCAGAATGTTTCAACAGTCAATTTTTTCAGCACCCATTAGGAGCCTAATGTTTTGCAGGTTTATAAAAGTAGTATTGTATACATAAACATATCATAACCATTGTGGCAGTGAGATTCTACAGCCAGTGGTTATACTTAGAAAGCTATTTTCCATTTAGTAATGTTTGCCTAATGTTGATCATGTTAATCATAAAATTTTCAATGTCAAGGACAATATAAAACATGTCAAATGGCAAACAGCTGAAAACATACATATTTAAATAATAAATTATTCACATCATATATTAAAGTATATTTGAAATACGTTTAGATCTTGGGCTAATGATCTCCCAACTCATTTTTATGAGTGTCTTCCAAATCATAATTCGCCTGATATTTTCTCAAAAGTGAAGGATAAATAAAAGTTGTTATGTCACTCGCTTGAAAGAGACTATTTTTCATGACAACTGTTATTTCAGTATAAATTTTATTAAGATTTTGCTTAATAACTTACTCTGTACAAATTCTCCTAATATTGCTAAGCAAATGAGATTTTGTCTGAGAGTTTGTCTCTGCTGAGAATCAAGAGGGCACACAAATATTTCAGAAACCCTCAGTGTGTACCAGATCTTGGTCAAGATGAACATATGGTTGAAAAGTTCAGGATATGGCCTAAGGCATTTAGTGACATAAAGTGGAAATACTACTTCATTAGCTTAGAGGGCAAATTTATCTTTTTTTTTAAGTTGATAATATATCAGTTATATCCAGAGACAATATAATTTTTAAAGAAAATAATCTACTTATTTTATGAGTGAGTGGCTTTTTAAAGGTATTAATTTATAACAGTATTGTACAAGTTTGGAGATAAGATTTCCTTTTTAAGCATTTTATAGAAGTGGTTTTAAATGATGTATTATTTTAATATCCAAGTACTGAATTTATTTATAAATTTATTTACTATAATAATGTATTATATATGTATTTATTCATGTTCTTTCTAAAGGCTGGTATTCTTCTATATAAGAAATCATCAGGGAATTTTATGGAAATATCTTAAATATTAGTTAAAATTATATACTTCCCAAGACACTTGTAAGTCTTTGAAACATACAGTAAAGCTTTGTGTCAGATTCTAAACTACTTTATCAGAACTCAGCTGCAAAGTGTAGAAGGTTAGATTGTGATGAGATACAGTAGGATCACAATTAACAGATCCAATGTAAAAAGATAGTCAACAAAAATATTTGTAATATCAGATAATTTTTATAATCATAAAGATTGTTTTTTAACCTGCAATTATTGAAACTCTGGAAAAGCCTAATTTCCATAGGTGCAAATTTTTCTACCTCTGAATACTATAATCCTACTATAACTTAGAGAAAGTTTAACATAAAAGTATATGTTTATGTAAACTAGCATTGACTACCTCCCCTTCTGGCCAATTAAAAACCCATGGAAATAATGCATTAAAAATATATTTGCCAAATTAATAGGAAAATTACATTCACTCTTAGAAACACGTATGGAGCTTAAGGTTAGATTAATAAACTGGAATTGATGCCACCCCTGGCCATTGGGTGTCAAGACCTGGGAAATGAGGGCTCAGATACTTCATGGTAGGGATTCTTTTTCAGAGCCTGAAATCTGTGAGAATCCTTGTGTTTAGAAAAGTTCTGCCCATCAGCCTAGAAAAGCTTGCAAAGATGCTCACTTTCTGCCTAGAATCATGATTAGAGAAAACAAGAACAATAACAGTAACAGCCAGTTACAAACAAATGACAGCCCAAGACCTGCTGCTCCATGATTCTATTTCACATACTCCTACTGCAACCGTAAACCAAGAAATCAACATGAGCAGAGAAATCCTCTGTAGCACAGGCAAAAACAACAACAGCAACAGCAACAAAAGACGCTTGGACAATATAAGACAACTGGTACACAATGCTCTTTGGGAAAAAAATACAACCCCCCTCCTACCAAAGGAAAATGAAATTGCAGGAAGAAGTATACTAAAGAGGCTTAATTACAAGGTGTAATAGAATATTTTGATTCCTATAAGTGGAGGTAAAAAATAATGAGAAGGAGTATATAGCATAACTAATTCAAAATGATTAAAGGGATAAAAGTCACAAAGAACTAATAATAAAAAACCAACTACTGTATTTAGAGGGGAAAAAAAGATGCAGTCATTGAAATGAAAACAGAATTTAAGGAATTGCCTTTTGTATTACATGGTACTTGATACTGTAGGAGATACAAATGTTTTGAGAGATTGTTTAATATATAATCAAAATTTAGTGTATAATGAAGACTTTTTCATAAACATAAAATAAGTGTAATGTATAAACAAGAAATTCTATAAGGCTGTATTGTCTAACAAATTAAAGGAAGAACAGCATTCAGAAATCTTTGGAACAAAGGAATTTCATACTTCAGAAATCCAATGTGTTCTTATGAGTTTGTCATTCTTTCTTAAAAACAATTTTAATTACATTGGTACCCTTGTTTTTGTTTAGTAGCTCAGTTGTGTCTACTCTTTGCAACCCCATGAACTGTGGCCTGCCAGGCTCCTCTGTCTGTGGGATTTCCAGATGAGGATACTGGAGAGAGTTGCCATTTCCTTCTCCCCATGATCTTCCCAACCCAGGGACTGAACCCATATCTCCTGCACTGCAGGCAGATTCTTTAACACTGAGCCACACTTATTTTAGTGTGGCATTAACACTATCCCAAATATTTGACTACAGATATAACCTTTAAAACCATATTATATTGTCCATAGAGTAGAATTCCTGCTCTTTGACATTTTTTAAAGTAAATCCATTCTCTGGTTTTTTATTGTACATCATAAAAATGATTTGGATAACACTTAAGATTTTAGAAAGTGCAAACATATGCAAAATGTAGTCTGAAGAATTTTGCCTGAAGCGTCTGTGAAATAAAGACGCTTGATTTTTTCTGAGAATAAAGTACAAAAATACTTGTATTATATAGTTTTTCCTTTTTACATCTCATAATATCCCATGTCATTTTACAGCAGGGCTATGAGGGGGTGATTTCGATTAGATTGTGAAGTAATGACTATTAATAAAAATAAAGGACAGATTATATGGAGATAATGGGAAGCCAGGAGACTTGTTAAAAACTTCGGTAGCATGTATAAAACATCATGGTGGCAAATAAATCAAGCAGAGAAGGCCAGATCAGAAGGGGGGAGTGTGGCTAGACTCTTTAACTCTTAGAATACATTAGATAGCACACCAGGTGACTGAAATCTAAGACTGTGTTGAGCCTCTCCTTGCCTAGTTCATGCTGTAGTGAGTCCCCTACATTTGAACCTTCGAGTTACAAACTTTCAAAGACGCAGCCGTGCATTTGCATGTCCGATCACTTAAGTCAGTTCACATGTCTATTGTATGCTGTCACATATGTGCGGCCTTGACAACTGTTTGTGCTTTTGTGAACTTTGCCGTATTATACTGTTTAGAGTATGGTAGCTTTATTTCAAGCCTAGGATACCAAGTGCAAAAGCAGCAAAGATATAGCTGGCATCTCCTATTGAAGATGAGCCTTCCATTCTACCACTTCCTACCACCTCTTTCTCCTCCAGTCTGATACCGAAGCTGAAACTCCGATACTTTGGCCACCTGATGCGAAGAACTGACTCATTGGAAAAGACCCTGATGCTGGGAAAGATTGAAGGTGGAAGAAGGGGACGACAGAGGATGAGATGGTTGGATGGCATCACCCACTCAAAGGACGTGAGTTTGGGTAAACTCCGGGAGTTGGTGATGGACACAGAAGCCTGCAGTGCTTAGTCCATGGGGTCTCAAAGAATCGGACATGAATGAGCGACTGAACTGAACCGAGGATACCGGTGCAAAAGCAGCAATGGTACAGTGGTGTGTCCTACTGGAGATGATCCTTCAGCTCCACCACTCCCCACCACCTCTTCCTCCTGCACTCAGTAACTCTTCTTGCCGGGTCACTCGATGCCAGCCCCTGTGTGCCAGCTGTTGCACTGTACTACTATACTTTTCACAGTACTCTACTGTAAGATGAAAAATGTCTCCTTTATTTTTGGTTTGTTCTTTATGTATTATTTCTGTGAAAAGTATTGTAAGCATATTACAGTACAGTACCATACAGCCAACTGTGTTAGTTGGGTACCTAAGACTGAAGTGACTTAGCATCAGCATCAAGCTATTTTTACTGGACTTACACGCCTATTCTCAGAATGGAACTTGTTTGCATGTAAGGGACTTACTGTATTCTTTGTTGCCCCCCCCCCTCTTTTTCTTCAAAAATACTACACTGTAATGCGATTCACCAAAAGGAATGTGTTATCATGTCACTCAGGGCAAGTCTTTGAAGAACCATAATATCATGAAAAGAAATGTGCAAGGAAGTGTGTAGGCTGTTACTTCTTGACACTCCGCCTATAACCTCATGGGTGTGTTCATTCAGGTCTGACTGCTACCCCATGGACTGTAGCCTGCCAGACCCCTCTGTCTCTGGGATTCTCCAGGCAAGAATACTGGAGTGGGCTGCCATTTTCTTCATAGAGATTTATTAACCACCAAAGGAAAATGGGAACCTGGGTCTAATTTCAATAGGATTAGAGAACACAAATGTCAAGTGTGGAAACTCACTCACTCTTTACCACCATGGAGAAAGTAAAAGAAGAAAAATTATGTATAGAGTTAAAGAATTCTGTGTACATCTGTAAGGAGTAAATAATACATTGTGGAAACATCAGTAAATTGGGGATAGATGACGAACTTGAAACTGACAATAAAAATCCTTTGGTAATTTGAACCCAATTGCTTTTGAAATATTGCTCCACCTCAACTAATTGATCAAAATAAATATTCAGGAGCTTATTGAGGTGTGTTCCATGAGCAGAGTTAGTGAGAAATCGCAAAAGCACATGATTATAGTCACTGTTCAGTCTCTGTGCTGGTGGAGCTATTCACATGAGATTAAACTTTTGAAGTATTGCAGAACCCAAGTTTTGAAGTGAAAGGATGGAAAGTGAAAACTGGTAGGTTCACGCAGCTCTAAAAATTATGCATCTTGATGAGGGAAAGACACGAAACAGGTTCCCACTATTTGATTACCTGCGCATTTATCATCGGTCTTGTCTGAAATTTCCTCTGAGCACCCTACAGAGGACTGTACAACTAAAAGGTTTTCCATTAGATGTAATTTTAAAGAGCGCAAATGGTATGCAATCATATACAACGTGAGAAAAATTAGGACCATCACTGTCTTGTTTCCAGAGATATTCACATTTAGCCTCAGTCTCGATTTTCTCCCAGGAAACCAGGGACAGACATTCTCGGCAGTTTTCTGAGGGTCGTGGGTGGAGAGGGCATGCTTTCTGCTACTCTAACAGGAGTATGTCAGTCTTCTGCTGATGGCATGCATGTTATGCCCACACACAGTAGATGTAATTGGCAGAGAAGCGAAGTACCAGTAACACAGATACAATGCTCATCTACCTATCATATTGTCGCCCTTGCTCATCTTAAATTCCCCAGATGATAGATGCTCCATCAGTATTTCTGGCACACACATATGCATTTAAACACTGACAAATGATGTTAATCAATTCGTAGGGCTCTCATATCAGGACAGCAGAGAGTACGTGGCACAGTGTTTGATAATGAGTGTTCACAACTTTTGTTAGTGGAGACATAAATCTCTGAGTGAATGGAAGGCTTCTGAGTACACCTCTGATTCCCCATGATGATGACACTCATTACCTAGATATCTATCCTAATTATCCAAGACGATCTGGTCCTTACCCCAATTTTAAACACAAGTTACCTAGAAACAATAAGCTTTTCCCTATACATTTACAATGGAATAAAAGTACCTCCAAATGTCAGAAATGTAACAGGAGAAAATTAAGCAGTTTTTTTTTTCACTGCAATTTTCCGCCTTACATTTTCACTTAGTATTATTTTCATTATAAATGTGTGTCTTTTGTAGACTTCATTTATTGTTTTTTAAATTTGTTTTCATTAAAAAGAAAATATGCACACACATTTCAAAAGTGAAGGAGGAAGATGATATCCTCGGGCTGGGTGGGAAGACCTCCATGCTATGACCATGTGGCCACAAAGGAAGAAAATCAATTTGCAGATTTGTTTCTGCAGAGCCTTGAGAATTTATTTCAGGAGCTGAGCGACCAGGCATCGCCTTCCCAGCAGTTTTGTTTCCAGTTCTGACTTTCTCAAGTCAAGATTCTACAGATTGGCTACCCCAGGATATATAAGTCTTATGCTACTTGGGGTTTGATGTGAAAAAGAATCCTACTGTTCAGAAGCAAAGGCCTGTCAGAACAGAACCAGCATCATTTCCCATCTTTCTCTGTAAGATAACTTAAGACAAGAGTGGGGGAAAGCTACTTTTTCTTTATGAGGAAAAATATAATCAGAGCCCTCACGAGTCTCGCGTGATTTTTGGAACCCCAGCAACATTTAGATTTAGTCACTGCCCCGCTGCTACGACGTGCTTTTCTTGATCAGGGTGCTTTTCCTAATATCCTCTGCCTTGCCAGAGACATACCTTCTGAAAGCTCAATACAGATGAGAGACTTGATTCTGTCTGACGCTTAGTAAAAAGTGAACAATTCAGATCATCACCATAAGGGAACATTTATCCGTTCCTTTAAGTCATATATAGGAATCTTGCCTACCTCCTTAAAGTTAGGACCCTAGGGGACTTAGGAAAACTATGGGCCTATCACAGCCCTTATTTGGAGAAAGCTGTGCTCTTCTAAGACAACATTTTCTTCCTTGCTGGCCTGCCTTTCCATGGGTGTGCAAGTACCTGCATATGTGTGCTCGTGTGTGCATGCCCAGTGACCAAACACTCGGACAGATCTGATAAGTACAGCACAGAGAACGTGTAGGTCCCATTTAGAGTCTGATGATGTAAAATGAGGCAGGAGGCAGACAATTATTACAGTAATCTTAGAAACACAGGTCAAAGGTGCCTTAAAATAGGAACCCCTTTCTCGTAACGTATTGTAATAAGTTAAAAATAATAATGCTTTCTATGTTTATTTCAGCCAAGTGGATATTGTCATAAAACCAAGCTATTGCATTGAGAAAAGCTACTGGAAAAGTAGGAGACCCGAAACACATCATTCTCATTATGGGTTATTTCCTCTTAAATGTATCATTTGTGTAAAGTGAGAGAATCTCCACTTTTTGCATAGAGTGTGTTTACTTCTTTTAATAGAGAGCGCTCAGAGCCCTAACAAAAGAGCCTGCATTAGTGCTTATATTTCCTGCCGAGGCTGTTCAGTGGCATTTGAGAGCCAGTACGTACCCCTGCCACTGTGCTCCATGGGGAAGACTTCAATATTGCTTTTTCTCCCTTAGTAATGCTAGGCAACCTCCTGGTGGGCAAAGTTGCCTAAAACCCTTATACACAAAGAAAAACTTAAGACTCCTTCCAGTCTTGTCTTATCTCTGGATGTATTAAAAACAAATAGTTTGGCAAATATCTCTATTTTAAAGCTGAAATAATCTGTTTGTCTTGATTTGGAAGGCATATTTGTTTGACATTTGCTGTGATGTTTTCTGCAAATGGATGCAAATAATCACAGATGTGGCTAAATACAGATGTGGACCACGTTAATAGTCTTTGGCAAATCTGAATTCTCTCAGAATATACAGATGTCACGCTGGTGGCTCAGTGGTAAAGAAACTGCCTGCCTATGCAGGAGACATGGGTTTGATCCCTGGGTGGGGAAGATCCCTCGGAGAAGGAAATGGCAATCCACTCCGTATTCTTGGCTGGAGAATCCCATGGATAGAGAAGCCTGGTGAGCTACAGTCATGGGGTTGCAAGAGAGTCGGACACAACTTAGCGACTGAACAATAACCACGAAGTTATAATAGCATAGAATACAAGAAAATAACTCAGCTATATCAAGAATTTGCTAACATGCTATGAAATTGGTAGAACCCAGTTAACTTGACATAATTACTCATATGTTAAATAAAGCATTTCCTTTTTAAAGCCTCAGTGAAATCCTGCAAAGAGAGACACTATTTTCAGGATCATTTTATATCTTGCTTCTCTTGCTAAGGCACATTTCTTTTTAAAAGGATTCAGTTCAGTTTTCTTGTAAAAATGTAATTTTATCTTGGCATTTTGGATTGGATATGAGGGTTTTAAAAGGTAATTGTTTCTTTTGATATTATTTTTGGAAGAAATGCAGAAAATTAACAATTCTTACGTGAATCACATGATGCAGTAAGAGAACTATTTGTTGTAAATGTTACAACTTGGAAGAGACATATCTGAATAAAACTGAACAAGTCTGATTCAACACTTAAAATCATGTCTTAAAATTTATAGTGTTATAATTAATCACAACCTTACCTTGCCATAAAGACTTCTATATTTTTGGAGGAAAAATATGTAAAACTATGTTTTTAAAACTTGATGCAAGCTAATTTTTTCATTTTCCTACAAAAGAAGCGATGTATTTGGAGAGAACTGTAATGCTTACTCCATTGTATCTCTTAAGGAGATTATTTTCCTTTTGATTTGACCATACTAATTCTCTTCTTGTGATATCTGTCATATATAAATCACCATTTTTCAATTGACTTTTATTATTAAATATTCTCACTTTAGGTTCCATTTTGAAGTAGTTATTGGACACAGGATTAAAGAATAAAATATTGTGAATTGTGATTCTTTCTAAATTAAAGTACGATGTGATGGAGACTATTAAGTAGAAATGAGCTATATCTACATGACATCAATAGGGGAAAGCTTTGGAATGGTGTCTGTGCTCTCTGCCCAATTGGTGATATATTTCATTTTGTTATATTAAAAAGAACAATAATTAGGCATAAGTATTTAAGCCATTAGATCAATGTTTTCAATCATTTCCACTGCTCAGTGATTAACTTAATGTGCAATTCTGATAATTGTAAGAAATCTAGTATAGATTACTTTATCAAACCTCAGGAGTCAGCCAATATCATTTTAAAGCTCTTCTAAAACATTATCAAATATTGCTCGAAGTAATTTAAAGCCCCAAAGAGGGTTTCTTCAGTAATATGATCTGCCTGTAAATTTTTCCCATTGATATTGAACTTAATTTTTTACATTAAGTTTGTGCTAAGGCAACATATTTTTTTTAATTTTTTAAATATAAATTTATTTATTTTAATTGGAGGTTAATTACTTTACAATATTGCATTGGTTTTGCCATACATCAACATGTATATGTCACAGGTATACACGTGTTCTCCAGGCAACATATTTTATGTTGTTAAGTTCAGATTTCTCTTACATCCATCTGATACACAACTTTGCTTTCCCAAGCTTCAGCCTCTTTGAGGTAGAAATCAAAAGTGTCTTCCTCCTGCTCTTTCCTATTTGTACTGAAAGTAGATGTTAATATTTAATACACAATTTTCGTTAACCAGTAATTGGCAATAAAGAAAAAATAATTTACTGTTTCAGGATTCCTCAGTGTTAACTAATTAAACTAGCCACAGACCTGGAGCACAGGACAATGGCAAACTTTCAGATGAATTAATTTTATGGGAGACCAGCTGAGTAATTGGACTCCAATTACAGGCAGTTTAGTTCAATCATCACCTTCATATATAATTAAATTCAATTGGTTGATACAGCTTCTATTTTTATGAGGCCACTTACCAGCTTTTTGAACCCCACTGTGACTCTGGATCCAGGCCAATCAATTATTAGTCATTTCTCTTTCAAATGGAAATGCTCTGGATTAGGCATATCTCCCATTATGGCCACAGTTAAAATCTCTTTCTAGGATGTTGTGATATCTTTGGATCCCTCTTTTTTGCTTCTACACGGAAAGGATATTCATTTGTGTTCAAATGTCATAAGATGAACAGCAATAGGGCATAGCCATATGAGTATGAAGGCTGGTTAAGATAACATCCTAGATCATCTCATTTGCAGATGAGTCTTATCCTTTTGGAAAATTGCAGGACAAATTTTGACTTGCTTTAAAAAAATTTTTTTTTTGTTTCCGAAGCTCACCTAGAAATCTCATTTGCTTATTATTTTAAAGCTCAGTGTGACTTTTCTTAGGCTTTAGGAAATATATACCAATTCCACAACAAAACTATTAAATATTTCTGTAAAAAATGCCATGCATACATTATCGTAGGTGGATTGATCACAGGTTTTGATCTGCATGTGCATAAATTGCTAATGTTAATGATTATAAATGTATACTTATTTGAAAGTACTTTTTAAAACAGTGAATTTTTTTGAGAACATATTTATTGGCACTTATTAATTATTCTGAAAGTTTAGATTTGCTTTATTTCTCTAGAAACACATTCATAGGAAAAGGGAAAGCATTTCTCTAAAACTCAGAATTATTTGAGGGGGCATATTTTTGCTCCTTCTAGTCTAATCTGTTAGAAAGAATGTAATTTATTGAACAAACAAAGAAATGAATTCTTTCTAAGGTCTTCTGATCAGTCATAATTAAGTACAAATTACTGCACTGATAAGGCAGTCTTGACTATACTATTGATAGCATATTTGTCATTTTTGCAGTGATTTTTAAAAATAGTAATATATTATAAATGGTAAAGTAAAATTTAGAAGTTATGAGGTTGTACAGTAATACAGTAAAACTAATACTTACTTCAAAAGTCCTAACACAACAAAAGACTTTCATTTCCATCTATGTAAAGGGAAGGCCATCACTTCACAAGAAAAAAATTGGAGAATCAAGGGAATGATCTGAGGTAAATTAAAGCATAATGACTTAATTCAACCAAATAAATGTTGTCTTGTGTTCATTGTTTGAAAGATTTTGAATATTACTTGAAATTTCTTTCTTTACTCTCTTTTTCTAGCTTCAATTTTATGAGAAAATTACAATTTAAAATTGAGCAAATTACTAACCAGTTAGTAAAATTTCTCAAAGAGACATCAATGAAAAATAACAGGATAATAATTTATTAATAACCAAGATGATAAAAACTCTAAATCATAAGAATAATTTTTAATAAATTTACTCAAGTAAAGTTACAAAGATTAAATTTAATCATGCAGATAATTTAAGAACTTTGGATCATATGTAAATAATAGTTTATAAACATATACATTTTATAAATACATATATAAGATAGCATGTATATATAAAAAGTAATATAGAAATATTTCTATATATAATAATTATATATAAAATTATATATTTATAAATAATTAATATATACATGTTATACATATTTATACATACACACTGATGCTGATACCTATTTGAAAAAATAATTGAAGCAATTTCAAGTTATTATAATAATTTATATATCATAGAAAGCATACTTTCTTTAGGAGATAATTGTAGTATTATTTATCACTCATAATCTTAGTGATTATGACTCAATTTCTCCAACTTAATTTCATATTATATGAATTACTCAATATATTTACTAAATATCCTACATAACAAATTTTCTAACTACACTTTTATTGTCATATAGTTCATTAGTAATCTTTAATTATTTGAAAATAAGTTTAAAAATAATTTTGCTATGGATATATTTAAAATGAAGAAAATGTCCTTATTAAGTGGATGACAAACATATTAAAAAGCAGAGACATTACTTTGCTAACAAAGGTCCCTATAGTCAAAGCTATGATTTTCCCAGTAATCACATAGAGATGTGAAAGCTGGACCATTAAGAAGGCTGAGCACTGAAGAATTGAAGCTTTTGAACTGTGGTGTTAGAGAAGGCTTTTGAGAGTCCCTTGGACTGCAAAGAGATCCAACTCATACATCCTAAAGGAAATCAGTCTTGAATATTCATTGGAAAGACTGATTCTGAAGCTGAAACTTCAATACTTTGGCCACCTGATGTGAAGAGCCAACTCACTGGCAAGGACTCTGATGCTGGGAAAGAAGAAAGGCAGGAAATGAAGGAGGTGACAGAGTCTGAAATGGTTGGATGGCATCAGCAACTCGATGGATGAGTCTGAGCAAGCTCTGGGAGATGGTGAAGGACAGGGAAGTCTGGCATGCTGCAGTGCATGGGGTCGCAAAGAGTTAGACACAACCGAGTGGCTGAAAAACAACAACGACAAAATGGTAATTTTCTCAAAGAATTGTTTTTATTGGATCATGTCTTTTAGATAAACATGGGATATTTCCAAACTATACCTGTAACACAGTGGAAACATTATAGAGGACCATGATAGATTGAAATAGTCTTTGGTAGAAACTAAATATTTTCTGACTTCTCTGGCAGCCCAGCAGTTAAGACTCAGTCCAATCCCTAATCACGAAGCCAAGATCACACATGCCGCATGGCATGGCCCCCCAAAAATTTTTTTAATAAATAAAAATTTAAAAAAATAAACTGTAATGTTTATTTTTTCCCCCTTAAGAAAATGTACAATGTTATCTTAACTCAATCCCCATTCCCCAGAAAGAAACATCTGCATAGAATCCTAAATATATCAATGAAGAAACATCCAATTTTTACATGAAAATCCAAACACTTAAAAGTCTTCTTGGACTGAGGTTACACATTACACAGAAGGTACTGATATATCCTGAGCCCCAAATGCGTGCTCAGTTGTGTCCAAGTCTTTACAGCCTATGGACCGTAGCCTGCCAGTCTCCTCTGTCCATGGGATTCTCCAGGCAAGAGTACTGGCGTGGGTTGCCATTTCCTCCTTTAGGGTATTTTCTGGACCCAGGGATCAAACCTGTGCCTCCTACAGCTCCTGCCTTGGCAGGCTGGTTCTTTACAACTGTGCCACCTGGGAAGTCTCACTGAGCCTTAAATAATGTAAAACTTAACTACGTATTACACAGCCCCAAGCTGAAACAAGGAGATGGAAGCAGTCACCAAATAATTCACAGTCCCAGGTCCGAGTTATGCCTAATGCAACCATTCAATTTAATATCCAGGAGGGACAATTCAGTTATCCACTCTGTATCTAAGGAACCAGTCTGAGTAAAGTATTGATATAAAAACATAAGCTTCACAATCAATACACATTACTTCTTCAAGCATTTTAAAATATCTTTAATGAAGTTCTAAAGCATTGTGCACAGATCATACAGCCTTGGCATAACCCCAAATAAGTAGACTGATAGTTGACCTAGAATAAACTTTCTGAAAACTAGAGGATCAATAATAAGAGAAATGATTGAGCATTAATATTAATGTAATTTTAAATTTTACTTCCTGAATTATATTATAAATCTTGTATTTGTTGACTTCTGTTCCATGTATTAAACAGGGCATTCATGGTGATATAGTTATTTTACAAATAAAACTGAACACTCAAAATATCAAGGACACATCAATATTTGCTCACTTAGTCTCATATTCAAATTTTTACAAGCGATAGTGTTCATTCGACTGTATTTTGTGTAACTGCAAATCTCATGAGTGTTGTCTGCTTTGTGTTCATATTTGCACTGCAATGCATCATAATATTAAAATATGCAGTCAAATATTATCCTATTATGGTTAAAGACATTTACAAAGAATTAAAAACAAAATAACGGGGAGAGCCGTTTTGAAGATATTCTTGTTTTCCTTAAATCTATTTTTGTGGGAGGGGAGCATAGAATAGTGAATAATGCCAAGGGACATTTTCAAATAGTCATTAATGCTTTCTAAATTTTTCTAAAATATGTGATCAATTACCACTATGGTATTATTTTTTTCCCTGTCTAGGATAACTAGAAAAATTGGGCAAATGCTGCTTATTTCTCATGATAAAAGACAAGAAGCATGATCAATGATGTAAATCTTCATTTGCCATTGGTTAATCAAGGCAGGGCTGTTCTTATTTCGGGAGTCATCTGAAGTCACCAGGCTCATATTGTATAAAAAGGATTCCATCCTGATCATAACCAAGTAGGGACCTTTGCCTTCCCTGGGAATAGAATCACCTTTAAGCATCATCTGAATCAGGAGAATATGCAATAAGTTGTCTGTCTCTCCTGCTTCTCTGAGTTTAACTGAGATGGTCAGCATCCCCCCACCCCCGCCTGCCACCAACAGTACAACAAAAGCCCTTGTGTGCCCTGGTGTCAGCTTCACAAAGAGCATTGAGCATGCAGGCCTCCTGGGCAGAGAAGCACATCACTAACCCAGTGGGAAGCGGCACCAACAGAAGGTACACACGGGTCAGTCCCAGAAAACCTGGTGAGGGCTCGGGCGCAGTTCCGCAGACGCGATAAAGAGAATGACATCCCAGGGGCCCGTCCTTCCTTTCAACCCGGATTCTCAGTTATTAACTGTGGCCTAACAGCATACAGCCACAACAAAGCGAGACTTGGCCACTTTCAGCTATCACGCAGATGGCAGACTCTGAGCTCCTGTGAGAACTGGTCGGTGCCCATTGTGTTATGGCTTATTCAGCTTGGGGGTAAATGGGACACAGAAATGTTCCAGTTTAAGTAAACACTATCCAGTCATGTACTCTACTAGACCTGCCCAATTCTCTGTCATTATTTCTTAGGGCAGGAGGAGAAGGGGGCGACAGAGGATGAGATGGTTGATGGCATCACTGATTCAGTGGACATGAACTTCGGCGAACTCCGGGAGATGGTGAGGGACAGGGAGTCCTGGTGTGCTACAGTCCATGGGGTCGCAAAGAGTGGGACACGAGTTAGCAATTGAACAACAGCAACAATCCTGTCATGTACTCATCTAGGCTGCCCAGTGATCTGTCATTAATTTTTAGGGCAAGAGGAGAAGGGGACAACAGGGGATGAGATGATTGGACGGCATCATCGACTCAACAGACAGGAGTTTGAGCAAACTCTGGGAGATGGAGAAGGACAGGGAAGCCTAGAGCACAGCAGTCCTTGGGCTCACAAAGAGTGGAACACAACTTAGCAACTGAACAACAATTTATTAGGGGCACGTGAACTCCATGGAAGATTTTCAAAATTCTGGGCATAATTTTTCTGTCAAAAATTGGCAAAAGAAAATATCATCACATAGACATTGCATATATGTCAAAGCTTTTTTTTTTTTAACATCTGAGCAGGAATTCATTAGTTTTGACTTTAGGTTTGTTGTTGAGTTGCTCGTATGTGTCCAACTTTGTGACTGCATGGACCGCAGCACACAGACTGGATTTAGTGGGACTTTATTGCAAGATAAGTCTTTTGCTATTCATATTAAGTCAAATAAATATACCTTTATAATTTTTCTATACTTCTGTTATGTTTCTACTTGAACTATAAAATTGAGGAAAGCAATAGGGAAATGATGACTCAATAAGTTGAATGCAATTCCATGACGTCCACAAAGTATGTTGGTATCATGAGTGGACTCATTGCTGTGAGAATTCCAGGCTCTTTATTCTGGAACTTAGTCAGGGAAGTGGTGTAAGTCTTTGGGCTTTTCTGGATTATAAACAGAAAGTTTGGGGGAATGTCATTATTCACAAAGCATCATTGTATCAGATAAATTGAAAGCTTCAATCTGAGTACTCATTCAAGTGTTTAAAACACATAAAGATTTACTTTGAAGTGTTTATTTTGAAGTATCTTGGGAAAATATTTGCAGAATTTTTTACTGGAAACACAGTCAAGTAGAATTTTTCTATAACAGTTATAAAACTGCATATTTTAGTAACCTAATCAAATACAAATTTACTCTGTGAAATCTAAAAAAAATATTTTTAATATTTTTATTATTATTATTATTTTTTTTACTTTACAATATTGTATTGGTTTTGCCATACATCAACATGCATCCGCCACGGGTGTACACGTGTTCCCCATCCTGAAGCCCCCTCCCACCTCCCTCCCCATACCATCCCTCTGGGTCATCTCAGTGCACCAGCCCCAAGCTTCCTGTATCCTGCATCCAACCTGGACTGGCGATTCGTTAAAAAAAAAAAAAAACTTATAGTCAACTTTTTTCCAATTCTATTCACTTAACAGGTAAGTCATAATGCAACTGGCTTTCCTATACGTCTAATAAATAATTTTTCGAATGAAATCATGTTTGACCATGGAAGGCCCCATGTTTAGTAGTCTTCTACTGAACTAAATATCACTTTGGTTCCTGTTGTATTTTTAAATATAGTGAAGAACCATAGTAACACTAGGTTTTCAGGACAGCATGGCTATTATTTTATAGCAAAATTATGTCCCATCAGATTCTTTCTTTACTAATGTAAATGTATAAAATACCCCATGATGGATTTAAATGCATAACACAGCAGAAACCTTAATAACCTAGCTGTGCCTTGTAAAATCTGCCCAGGATGTTTGAAAAATAGAATTTCAGAAATGAGAAATACATTCACGGTAGATTTTAAGGAAATACTGAGTAGTCATCATTGTAAAATCTAAATAATAAAATGAAGCTGTGGTGGAAATGTATGACTATGTTCAGAAGTACAGCAATATGAATATGTATTAGAATTTGCTACCAATTCAATTACTCTTTCCACCTCATCAGTTAGGTAAAAGCTTAACTAAACAAATTAATATTGAGTAGTTCCCCGAAGGCCAAGGACCTTAGCTTTGTTGTAACGAAGAGGAAATGAGTTCCAGATATGTGTGTCCTTTGGGGAAAATGGCAGAAATTCAACTCTGAGGATCACAGACAGGAGTGCCTTATTGATCTCTTTTCTCCAAGGGTGGATATCATGAAGGTAAGTAAGTAGTCTCTGAAGTAACTAGAGATTTAACTATTAAACAGGGCAAAATCAATATCTGAGCTCTCTAGTCAAGCAAATATGAGGTTCAACTGTAATACACAGATGCAGTCAGCTCATTAAATGAAGAGGATTTATCTAAACGTTTCATGGACAGGAATTATTTTCACAATTATAATTTATGGGATATTTTAAAAACATACCTAGAAATACTGTGATGTAGAAATTATTCAGAGAAGATGGTAGGCTTAAAGGTAATGAGAAGTGTCATTCTATATGTTTACCATTGCCTTCTTTAAAAGTCATTTTAAAAACTAAAACAGTAACTCATCAGTAACTCATCAGTTATGCATCAGTAACTCACCTCTCCATTTCCTTTTTTATTGCAATTGAAGAAAATGGTTGTCTACAATTTAGAGAAATCCAACTACTGCAAGGATTTCCCATTTGAAAACCTCTGAGACTTATTGCTTTCATTTCTTTATTTGTTCATTTATTCATTAAATATTTATAGGAGTGGATAACATTTGTCAAGAACCATCCAGATTAGGAATAAAATATTAAGTACAGAAAGAAATTGCTATCATTAGGAAGAGACAATTAACCATGAGGGAAGATGGAAATTAATACTGAATATTGGCTATTAACTCATGCTATGAGGCAGAATGTGTTCGGAAACATGAAGGGAATGAAGGTGGTTCTATGTATGTATCCATGGGAAGTGGGTTCCAGGCAAAGAAAAAAGTGCAGACAAAGGCCCTGAGGCTATAATTGTCTGGAGAACTCACAAAGCTGTGGTCTGGCCTAGGTGATGTGAAAAAAAAAAAAGAAAGCAAATATCAATTAAGGGGTCTCTTGATGAGGGTGAAAGAGGAGGGTGAAAAAGCCTGCTGAAAACTCAACATTGATAAAACTAAGATCCTGGCATCTAATTCCATCACTTCATTGCAAATAGATGGAGGAAAAGTGGAAACAGTGGCAGCTTTTATTTTCTTGGGCTCCAAAACCACTGCAAATGTTGACTGCAGCCATGAAATTAAAAGATGCTTGTTCCTTGGAATTAAAGCTGTGACAAACCTAGACAGTATATTAAAAAGCAGAGGCATCACTTTGCCGACAAATGTGCATATAGTCAAAATTATGATTTTTCCACTAGTCATGTAAGGATGTGAGATTTGTACTATAAAGAAGGCTGAGTGCTAAAGGATTGATGCTTTCAAATTGTGGTGCTGGAGTAGCCTCTTGAGAGTCCCTTGGACAGACAGCAAGGAGATCAACCTAATCAATCCCAGAAGAAACCAACCCTGAATATTCATTGGAAAGACTATGCTAAAGCTGAAGCCCCAATCCTTTGGCCACTTGATGTGAAGAACTAACTGACTCATGGGAAAAGACTCTGACGCTGAGAAAGATTGAGGACAGAAGGAGAAGTGGGCGACAAAGGATGAGATGGTTGGATGGCATCACTGAGTCAATGGACATGAGCTTGAGCAAATTCCAGGAGTTAGTGAAGGACAGGGAAGCCTGGGTGCTACAGCCCGTGAGTCACAAAGAGTTGGACACAGCTTAGCAACTGACCAGCCACAACAACAATATGTGGGAGAAAAAAAAAGGAAGTCAGGGAAGACAGTAGTTAAGAGGATGAGGTCAAAGAACTGACAAGCTGAAGCTAGTTTGTGTCAGGCTTTGAAGGTTGGATGAAAACAAACATTTGAATTGATAGAATGAGTAAAGATCACCCTCAGCAATGCAGGGGTGCCTCATCTGGTCCATTGAGGGCTCAGATAGAACAAAAGCAGAGGAAGGGAGAAATTGCTCTTTTGCTTGAGTTGAGATACCTGTCTTCTCCTGCCCTCAGACACTGGTTTCTCAGTTCTCAGGCCTTCAGACTTGACTGAGACTTACGCCATCACCTCCCCACCCTCATTCTTAAGCCTTTGAACTCGGACTTAGACACACACCCTTGGTTCTCTAGTTCTCAGGCCTTCACACTGGGACTGAATTAGCCCTCTGGCTTCCCTTGTTCTCCACCTTGCAAACACAGATCCTAGACTTGTCTGTCTCTGCAATCACACGAGTCAACCCCTATAATAAATATATTTCTTTAGCTGTATCTATTTCTATCCTGTTGGTTCTCTGAGAACTCTGATGTCTTCCCTCAGTCTTCCAACTCCTGGATAAGCATGTGCCTACAGCTCCTTATGAAGGACACCTGGTAATTGTGTGAGACACGCTCACCTGGAAGGCTGGAGGCAGAGAGGCAGACTTGGGTTGCAGTTTTACCTTTCTCTCCTTTAATCCCCTTCCACTGTGCCTTCCTCCTCTTGGGCGTCTTGATTTCAGATCCAATACTAGTTGCAGAAGTCACAACCATAGCATAGACTGTTTAACTGGTTTCCATAACATAATAAAGGCTAGTTATTACAATGTGTTCTTTAAATTGTATTCCCTCATAGTGATTCTACCTTGCAGATCAAATTCTACCTAACACAATGATAACAGAGCTGCACCAAACTGCCAAGATTTGAATCTTAACTCTTCGTCTAGGCAGCTGTGTGACATCTGGCAAGTTTACTTAATCTCTCTGGGGCTCAAATTTCTTCATCTGGAGAGTTGAGATAAAAGTAATACTTGCTTCCTAGGATGTATGATTAAATACGATATCTGTGATGATTAAGTATGTTATCACATACAAAGCACTATGACCAGTGCCTGCTTATATGTTTTCAGTAAATGATGAGAGTAGCTTGACTAGTAGCATTAAAACTATTTGGAGTGATATCAATGTGTATTAATGGGTGTAGTACACTTACCTGCATTTCATCTGAACTTTAATAAGCAAAACACTTTAAAATAAGACTTTAAAATGATGAGACATAAGACATAAGGTATTGGTTAATGTTCGTTTGAAGAGAAAGCTCCTCAGACAGTAATAGTTCTATGCTGTCTTTAAATAATAGGGCCTACCTCTTCCAAAATAAAACACCTCTTCCTGTTTGTTTGTTTGTTTTTAATAGACTGTAGATGTGACATTTGGAAAATATGTGTTATAAAATTTCAAAAATGCATATAAATATTTTTTCTATATGATCTCGTATTAGAAACAGTAGTGAAAATTATGCTGCTTTAAGAAAAGGCTTTCAAAAATGAAAGGACATGTGAACAAGCAAAATCAGTATTTCCACCAAAGATATCTATATTTCTAGCACACACTAGCAATGAAGAGGTAAATATTAAAATATTTTTAAAAAATCAGTACATTAAATATACTTTAGAAGCTTAATTTGTTGACTATAATCAATTTATAGATTTTAATTCAACATTTCTTAATGATCATTTTCTGCTGAAGAATGAAGGTTGAAATGAACATGACCTCTATAGAAGGGAAATTAAGATATAGAAAACAAAGGAAGCCAGTATATAATATACTCTTGCCTGGAGAATCCTATGGACGGAGGGGCCTGGTAGGCTGCAGTTCATGGGGTCACAAAGAGTCAGACACGACTGAGCGACTTCACTTTCACTTTTCACTTTCATGCATTGGAGAAGAAAATGGCAACCCACTCCAGTGTTCTTGCCTGGAGAATCCCAGGGATGGGGGAGCCTGGTGGGCTGCAGTCTATGGGGTCGCACAGAATCAGACACAACTGAAGCGACTTAGCAGCAGCAGCAGCAGCAGCAGCAACGGCAGCAGGAGACCCAGGTTTGGTGCCTGGGTCAAGAAGATCCCCTGGAGAAGGGAATGGCTACCCACTCCAGTATTCTTGCCAGGAGAATTCTATAGACAGAGGAGCTTGGTGGGCTACAGTCCATGGGGTTGTAAAGAATAGGACACAACTGAATAACTTTCACACACATACACAGACTCTAAATCAGGGGCATTAAGTTTCATTTACAAGGTCATATGTTGGTTCATTCAAGGATAGTTTTTTGAAGGCCTATCCTGCTTTATCCCAGCTCTTCTGTTGCCTAGCCCTGACTCCTTCATTTTAGGAGTTGAAATTAAATAATTCACTGTGGTCTCTTTGTGCTCTGACATCTTATGATTCTTTACAATCTTAAGAAGGTGCAATGTTAAATTGCATATGTAGGATACTCTTAAAATGAAGCCCAGGACAAATATTTCATAGATAAGTTTGAATTGATAAACATAACTGGCTATCTCCAAATTATATTTTAAAATAAAACTTTAGGATTCACTAAATCCCTTCAAGGAAAAGAAGGATCAACTATTCTGGGCTGTGTAGAGTCAGTGAAAATTTGACAAATTCTTAGAGCTCAGTTCAGTTCAGTTGCTCGTCATGTCCGACTCTTTGTGATTCCATGGACTGCAGCAAGCCAGACTTCCCTGTCTATCACCAACTCCCAGAGCTTCCTCAAACTCATGCCCATCAAGTCGGTAATGCCAGCCAACCATCTCATCCTCTGTCATCTCCTTCTCCTCCTGCCTTCAATCTTGCCCAGCATCAGGGTCTTTTCCAGTGAGTCAGTTCTTCCTATCAGGTGGCCAAAGTATTAGAGTTTCAGCTTCAGCATCAGTCCTTCCAATGAATATTCAGGACTGATTTCTTTTAGGATGGATTGGTTGTAGCTCATTGCAGTCCACAGAACTCTCAAGAGTCTTCTCTAACAACACAGTTCAAAAGCATCTATTCTTTGGTGCTCAGCTTTCTTTATAGTTCAACACTCACATCCATACATAACTACTGGAAAAACCATGGCTTTGACTAGACGGACATTTGTTGCCTCTGCTTTTGAATATGCTGTCTAGGTTGGTCATAGATTTTCTTCCAAGGAGCAAGTGTCTTTTAATTTCATGGCTGCGGTCACCATCTGCACTGATTTCGGAGCCCCAAAAATAAAGTCTGACACTGTTTCCACTGTTTCCCCATTTATTTGCCATGAAGTGATGGGGCCGGATGCTATGAACTTAGTTTTCTGAAAGTGAGTTTTAAGCCAACTTTTTGACTCTCCTCTTTCACTTTCATCAAAAGGCTCTTTAACTCTTCTTTGCTTCCTGCCATAAGGGTGGTGTCATCTGCATTTCTGAGGTTATGGACCTAACATTCCAGGTTCCTATGCAATATTGCTCTTTACAGCATCGGACCTTGCTTCTGTCACCGGTCACATCCACAAGTGGGCGTTGTTTTAACTTTGGCTCTGTCTCTTCAGTCTTTCTGGAGTTATTTGTCCACCGATCTCCAGTAGTATATTGGGCACCTACCCACCTGGGGAGTTCATCTTTCAGTGTCCTATCTTTTTGTCTTTTCATACTGTTCATGGGGTTCTCAAGGCAGGAATACTGAAGTGGTTTGCCATTCCCTTCTCCAGTGGACCACATTTTGTCAGAACCCTCCACCATGACCTGTCCATCTATGGTGACCCCACATGGCATGGCTCATAGTTTCACTGATTTAGACAAGGCTGTGGTCTATGTGACCAGTTTGATTAGTTTTCTGTGATTGTGGTTTTAATTCTATCTGCTCTCTGATGAATAAGGATAAGAGGCTTATGGAAGCGTCCTGATAGGAGATGCATCAGGTACAAAGAAACAGTGAGAAAAAACAGAGCTCTCCACTGTCCTGTAATTAGTTTTCAAATATGATGTACTGTTCCCCGTCTCTGTATTACAATGTAAAGCTCGGCTGTATTTGGAAGAAGCACACACACACACACACACACAAAGGAATTAACCATATACATTGAGAAGGATTTTCTCTCTCAGTGTTTCACTGACACCAATGTCCATGACTTTTATCCATGTGCTTCTTCAAGAAGGAAGAAACAATCAAGTGATATTGGATTTTATTTATTTCTTCCTGTTTTCAATCTTTGTGGAAACATGGAGAGATCACAGGGTGTTGGGTAACTCTTGGAATAGAAATTAAGATTCTTTCTTATGCAGCAGAAATAAAAACCAGTTAGAAAATAAGTAATCTTGGCATTACATGATTTTACAAATAATGAATCCTGCCTGGGATTTCTTCTCTGTTCATTTTAAAGACAAGGTTAGCTCATGTGGGGGTCTTTCTACATTTATCTCTGCAGTTCAGCTGCTTAAACAGTCTAAATGGAGTTTGATTATTGCCAGGGGAAGAACTTGGTTTAGCTAAACAATTGTCAGATTTTATAAAAGATATTTAACCCAAGCTGTTAGAGCATTTACTGTTTTCTTTAAGAAGTCAGCAATGAAAGATGAGACAACCTTTGGAAATGGATATGACTTTTAATTACTTTTAGATCATGACTAATTTAATTTGAAATCTTTAACCCCCAGGTATGAATTAGGGAAAAAAGTTAACCATTGTAGCTTGTTAATGGTAACCAATACACCAGCTTTATAAATAGCATTTGGTACAAAAGAATCACAGGTAAGAATTTAAGCACAAGAAAGAAAGTTAAATTATTAACAAAAAAAGCTTCCATTTACTAAAGTTAAATTATTGCAAAAAAAAATCTTCCTTTTATGTTACTCAGTTTAAGGGAAAACTGTCAGATTGCTTAAATCTTAAAACTGAAAAAAAATAAGAGTCAAGTTAATATTTTGTGGTTTACATAATACACATATTTGTCATGGAAAATAGAGTTACACCTAAAAATAAATTAAAATGGCATTTATACATTATGATTATCACAAAATTTAACACTAAAAGGGGACGCAAACTTGTGTTAGACTCCATATTCATTAACAGCTATCCCAAAGATATGGATACCATTGCCGTAAGTACAAGTGAGAGCATTTTTGAACAAAGGAAAGTAAAATGGATGCAGAAAAATGCATCCAGTGATTCACTGACGTGTATTTGAGAACAGAATATATTTACTTTCTATGTTATTAGTACCATCGCTATGCTTTTTTCAGTAGCTTTTTGAAGATTTAGCCAAATTAGATTAGATTTTTGACCACATTTTTGTACACAGACTTCAATCTGGTGGTAAGCATATCAGATAGGACTAGGTGAAACACCCCACCCTCCCTTGCTTGACAATTGAAGTCCTTTCAAAAAATGTAATAAACACCATCTAGTTGAAAATATGTATGCTAATGAGAATGGAAAAATTCAGCAAAACTGAGAGATGAAGCAGTTTGGGCAGTGCAGATACAGTGCTTCAAAATCAAGGAGGTGGAATTGGGACAAGTGGCCTGAACGTTTGATTGAACCTTCAACTCTGGAATTTTATGACCTAAGGAAGTATGCTGAGAGATTAAAAAATATTGTTAAAACAGCATATAGAGTCATAGGTATTTTCCACATTCACTTTATGATTTTACAAATTTGAGGCAGGAAAGCTGAATCAGTGCATATAGACATATATACTGTACACATCTGCATGAGTGCTCAGTTGCTTAGTCATGTCTGATTTGTTTGTGACCCCATGGTCTGTAGCAGGCCAGGCTCTTCTGTCTATGGGATTTCCCAAGCAAGATTACTGGAGTGGGTTGCCATTTCTTTCTCCAAGAGATCTTTCCAACTCAGGGATCGAATCCGCATCTTCCTCATCTCCTGCATTGGCAGGTGTATCCGTGTGTGTGTGTGTGTGTGTGTGTGTGTACACAGAGAGACTGAATGATTTTAAGGAGCTGACTTACATTATTGTGGAGGCTGGCAAGTCCAAAATCGATGAGGTAAACCATGAGCCTAGAGACCCAGGGAAGAACAGATGTTACTGTTTGCTGGCAGAATTTGATCTTTCTCTGGGGAAGATCAGTGTTTTTCTTAAGATCTTCAAGTGATTAGATGAGGTCGACCCACATCTTGGAGAATAATCTGTTTTCTCAAAGTTTATTGATTTAAATGTTAATCTCATCTTAAAATATCCTTACAGTGACATCTTGACATGATTGACCAAATACCTGGGTACCTGTTAGTCTAGTCAGGTTGACAGGGAAAATTAATCAGCATGGGAGCCATTTTAGAAAGCGTTAGAGAAAACAGATGCCATGGTGCTGGATTTTAAATGAGTAAATTGAATGAGGATCGGGAAAGTAAAGTTCTTGCAAAGAAACATGTTTTATATAATAATAAAACATCTGAAAATGCTGGGTAAACTGTGATACATGATCTTATAAAGGATTAACTGAAATGGCACACACAAAAAGTGGGGGAAATTCCCAAAGGATAAAGATGAAAAGGTAACTGTAAAAAAAGAGTGTTAAGATGGGTCTCTGTTTGGCCATTCTCAGGATGTTTAAATATTCAAAGGTTTGGGGAACAAACAAAATACAGAAAAATCTTTAGCCCGTAAAGTAGGAAAATTGAGGTGGTCACTAAATACAATGGAATAAATTAATGAATTAGCCTCTAAGAAAGTTCTGCCAACTTATCAGGAGGAACATGTCTTTTCTGTTCTAGGCCCAAAAGATGATATAAAATAAAATACCCTTCTCAAAAATATATTATCCAAGACTTGACATTGGATGTGGAATGTATAATACATGCACGGTCCAGGAAGTGTTGAGCAGAGCAATTAGCATAAAAATGTTTAACACGACAAAAACTGACAAAACTACCACAGATATTTCTCCAGTAATAAGTCATCAGCAAATACAGGAAGAGAACATATCCACAGGAAAAAAAGTTAGTGGAAAAATATGAGAATTAGTAGTAGAAATATATAGTAGATTTTTCCATTGCTGTATATAAACATTATATATGCAATATTAATATTAGTAAAAAAAGTTGGAATCAAATCACTCTACCAATTAAAAAAATTAAGGCAATGTTAGACACTGACTTAATAAGATAATAGCAAATACAATGATGACCAAGTCTGGGAATTAGAATGTTTATCTGAAATATAAAGATAAAATGAGGTCAGGGAACCTTTGTGAAGACTGTATTGTTTAGGCATATAAAAAAAATATTCACCACAGCTCTAACCACAGTGATATTATTATAAGTAAGAGGAGTTTACTAAGATATTTTTGTTGTTGTTGTTCGGTCTCTAAATCACGTCTGACTCTGTAACCTCGTGGACTACAGCAGGCCAGGCCTCCCTGTCCTTCACTTTCTCCCAGAGTTTGCTCAGACATGTCCACTGAGTCAGTGATGCCATCCACCTATCTCATCCTGTCCCATCCTCTTCTCCTTTTGCCTTCAGTCTTTCCCAGCATCAGGGGCTTTCCCAATGAGTTGGCTGTTTGCACCAGGTCAAAGTATTGGAGCTTCAGCTTCAGTCCTTCCGAAGATATCTTATATGGTGGAAATTTTAAATACACAACATTATGATCAATGACACCACCTTTATGGCAGAAAGTGAAGAGGAACTAAAAAGCCTCTTGACAAAAGTGAAAGAGGAGAGGGAAAAAGGTGGCTTAAAGTTCAACATTCAGAAAACTAAGATCATGGCATCTGGTCCCATCACTTCATGGCAAATAGATGGGGAAACAGTGGAAATAGTGTCAGACTTTATTTTCTTGGGCTCCAAAATCACTGCAGATAGTGACTGCAGCCATGAAATTAAAAGACGCTAACTCCTTGGAAGGAAAGTTATGACCAACCTAGAGAGCATATTCAAAAGCAGAGACATTACTTTGCCAACAAAGGTTCGTCTAGTCAAGGCTATGGTTTTGCCTGTGGTCATGTATGGATGTGAGAGTTGGACTGTGAAGAAGGCTGAGTGCCGAAGAATTGATGCTTTTGAACTGTGGTGGTTGAGAAGACTCTTGAGAGTCCCTTGGACTGCAAGGAGATCTAACCAGTCCATTCTGAAGGAGATGAGCCCTGGGATTTCTTTGGAAGGAATGATGCTAAAGCTGAAACTCCAGTACTTGGGCCACCTCATGCGAAGAGTTGACTCATTGGAAAAGACTCTGATGCTGGGAGGGATTGGGGGCAGGAGGAGAAGGGGACGACAGAGGATGAGATGGCTGGATGGCATCACTGACTTGATGAACATGAGTTTGAGTGAACTCCGGGAGTTGGTGATGGAAAGGGAGGCCTAGCGTGCTGAGATTCATAGGGTCGCAAAGAGTCGGACACGACTGAGCGACTGAACTGAACTGAACTGAAGATTTAATGACACATACTAAAAAATACAATTGAAAAATAACAAAACAAAAGAATTTGAAAGTTTAGTTTAATTGTTATTCATCAGAGTACCAGATGAGTATCAGAAGAGTACCTTCTCATGAGGTACTCTGCATAGAAGTTAAATAAACAGGGTGACAATATACAGCCTTGATGAACTCCTTTTCTGTTTGGAACCAGTCTGTTGTTCCATGTCCAATTCTAACTGTTGCTTCCTGACCTGCATACAGATTTCTCAAGAGGCAGGTCAGGTGGTCTGGTATTCCCATCTCTTTCAGAATTTTGCACAGTTTATTGTGATCCACACAGTCAAAGGCTTTGGCACAGTCCATAAAGCAGAAATGGATGCTTTTCTGGAACTCTCTTGCTTTTTCCATGATCCAGCAGATGTTGGCAATTCGATCTCTGGTTCCTCTGCCTTTTCTAAAACCAGCTTGAACATCTGGAAGTTCACGGTTCATGTATTGCTGAAGCCTGGCTTGGAGAATTTTGAGCATTACTTCACTAGCGTGTGAGATGAGTGCAATTGTCTGGTAGTTTGAGCATTCTTTGGCATTGCCTTTCTTTGGGATTGGAATGAAAACTGACCTTTGCCAGTCCTGTGGCCACTGCTGAGTTTTCCAAATTTGCTGGCATATTGAGTGCAGCACTTTCACAGCATCATCTTTCAGGATTCGGAATAGCTCAACTGGAATTCCATCACCTCCACTAGCTTTGTTCGTAGTGATGCTGTCTAAGGCCCACTTGACTTCACATTCCAGGATGTCTGGCTCTAGGTCAGTGATCACACCATCGTGATTATCTGGGTCGTGAAGATCTTTTTTGTACAGTTCTTCTGTGTATTCTTGCCATCTCTTCTTAATATCTTCTGCTTCTGTTAGGTCCATACCATTTCTGTCTTTATCGAGCCCATCTTTGCATGAAATATTCCTTTGGTGTCTCTGATTTTCTTGAAGAGATCCCTAGTCTTTCCCATTCTGTTGTTTTCCTCTATTTCTTTGCATTGATCGCTGAAGAAGGCTTTCTTATCTCTTCTTGCTATTCTTTGGAACTCTGCATTCAGATGTTTATATCTTTCCTTTTCTCATTTGTTTTTCGCTTCTCTTCTTTTCACAGCTATTTGTTAGGCCTCCCCAGACAGCCATTTTGCTTTTTTGCATTTCTTTTCCATTGTTATTCATAGAAGGTGTTAAAGAGAAAATTTTTCTAGCAAAAAGTCACATACTAAAATTATTTAAACATATTTTATTATATTGTAGTATAACTGATTTACAATGTGTTAATTACTGCTGTACAGCAAATTGATTCTGTTATACATAAATACACATTAACTTTTACATAAATTATTTTCCATTATGATTTGTTATAGGATATTAGCTAATTCTAGATTGAGAAATTCTTGAAAGGACAAGTCACTTAAATAATGTAGAAGAAAAAAATGCTAACTACAAGAGTTTACATTATCAAAACTGATACAAGTAAAATTAGAAAATATTAATGATTCTTTGATCACTTAACAAATTTTATCTTGAGCAAAATATCTATTCATAAGATTTGTCAGGCTAGCTTTTCACTGTATTAGGCTAGTGTTACCTTCACACCAATACCCAGGAAGGACAGAACAAGAGGGAAAAGTTACACACTAGTCATATCAGTTGGCAGTCATTTAGATGTAAGTAAAATATTATTGGACCAATCCTGTGTTATAGATTAAAAACATATGATTATGTTGGGTCGAGGCATTCAAGAGTAAGGATGGCTGACCCTTAGAACACTCTATCCATGTAACAGCACATTAACTGATTAATGCAAGGAAGATTAGATCATAAAAGAGAAAAGGAATTTGGTAAGACTCCCACACACATTCACGTAAAAAGATATTCAACAAATAATAATTTGTTTAATTTTAAACTTTCTAATATCTGTATTTAAAAAAACTTAGATGAAATTAAAATAATAGTATATTTTATTTAATCCAAATAGAAAATATTATGATTTCAACAAATTATCAAAGCAAAAAACTCTATGAGATATTTTGCATTATGAAAAAAGTGAGTTTTGTTCATGAAGTTCTGTTTGTATTGGTTCAATCTTGAAAAAAGTAGTGAATCGCATACATAAAAGCTGCTTTATACAAAGCCTATGTTTTTAGAGTGGGTGCTGTTTTCATATGATGTGAGGTGTGGATTTGATATTGATTTAGCAAAAAATATTCCACAATCCTACTAAATTTTTCCTAAAATGGAAAAGCAATTCTGTGCTCTTTCAAGTGTCCTCTGAGCTTTTATAGTCAGTTGGTGATCATGACTATCTCTGTGTGAAACAGCATCTGTTTGGAGTGGAGTATCTCACAGCATCATTCATGCAATACATCTTAGACACATTCAATTAAAAAAGAGTAATTAAAGAAGCCATAAAGATGAAAAAGGCTACCATATTTTAATACATATTAGCCTTTTTTGTCAGAGAAGGCAATGGCACCCCACTCTAGTACTGTTGCCTGGAAAATCAATCCCATGGATGGAGGAGCCTGGTGGGCTGCAGTCCATGGGGTCGCTAGGAGTCGGACACGACTGAGCGACTTCACTTTCACTTTTCACTTTCATGCATTGGAGAAGGAAATGGCAACCCAATCCAGTGTTCTTTCCTGGAGAATCCCAGGGACGGGGGAGCCTGGTGGGCTGCCGTCTATGGGGTCGCACAGAGTCTAACACGACTGACGCGACTTAGCAGCAGCAGCAGCAGCAGCAGGCTTTTTTGGAGAAGGCAATGGCATCCCACTCCAGTACTCTTGCCTGGAAAATCTCATGGATGGAGGAGCCTGGTGGGCCGCAGTCCATGGGGTCGCTAAGAGTCGGACACTACTGAGCGACTTCACTTTCACTTTTCACTTTCATGCATTGGAGAAGGAAATGGCAACCCACTCCAGTGTTCTTGCCTGGAGAATCCCAGGGATGGCGGAGCCTGGTGGGCTGCCGTCTATGGGGTCGAACAGAATCAGACTCGACTGAAGCAACTTAGCAGCAGCACCAGCAGCAGCCCTTTTTTTGTAAATCAATGTATTTATTTTAATTGGAGGCTAATTACTTTACAATATTGTGGTGGTTTTTGCCATACACTGACATGAATCAGCCATGGGTGTACACGTGTTCCCCATCCTAACCCCCCCTCCCACCTCCCTCCCCATCCCATCCCTCAGGGTCATCCCAGTGCACCAGCCCTGAGCGCCCTGTCTCATGCATTGAACCTGGACTGGCGATCTATTTCACATATGATAATATACATGATTCAATGCTATTCTCTCAAATCATCCCACCCTCGCCCTCTCCCACAGAGCCCAAAAGTCTGTTCTTTATATCTGTGTCTCTTTTGCTGTCTCGCATATAGGGTCATTGTTCCCATCTTTCTAAATTCCATATATAAGCGTTAGTATACTATATTGGTGTTTTTCTTTCTGACTTATTTCACTCTGTATAATAGGCTCCAGTTTCTTCTACCTCATTAGAACTGATTCAAATGTGTTCTTTTTTAATACCTGAGTATTCTTCCATTGTGTATATGTACCACAGCTTTCTTATCCATTCATCTGCTGATGGACATCTAGGTTGCTTCCATGTCCTAGTTTTTGTAAACAGTGCTGTGATGAACATTGGGGTACACGTGTCTCTTTCAATTCTGGTTTCCTCGGTGTGTATGCCCAGCAGTGGGATTGCTGGGTTGTATGGCAGTTCATATTAGCCCTTTGAAAAATATTTGAAGTGTGTCCTACTACCGTTACTGAACTAACATCTGATTTGGCTTTAAGTATGGGCTTCCCACATGGCTCAGTGGTAAATAACTCGTCTGCTAGTGTAGAAGGCCTGGGTTTGATCCCTCGGTCAGGAAGATCCCCTGGAGAAAGAAACAAAATCCACTCCAGTATTCATGCCTGGGAAATCTCAAGGACAGAGAATCCTGGTGAGCTACAGTCCACGGGATCTCAAAAGAGTTGGACACGATGTAGCGACTAAATAACAACAAATCAATATAGTCTTTAATGGGGCAAGACATGCTTTTTATGGAGTGAGTGTCTGTTCCTTTTCTGTAAGAATCATGTTTCTATAGGATACCTGTTCCTTTTTTTTTTTTTTTTTTTTACTATTGATGATAATCTTAGATTTATTCTCTCTACCATTCAAAGTTTTACCTTGGGGGTGACCCTTTTTAATGAAGTATATTAGTGTATGACTATGTCACAGTAGGCCTGCCCTCACCAAACTGCAGTATCCCACAGGAGAAGTTGTTGAAATCTGTGTGTCTCCTTTTCAGGTTCCAGAAATGCAAGGGGGGTCTCCTGACAAGACCTCAAGTCAAATAACTCATGGGGCTTATTTGTCCTCCCTTCACCGACCCTCAAGGATACTATCAAAAATCAACAGCTTCTGTCCTCAGTACGTCTGTGTTCCAAGGTGGAACCATGCTAAACAAATACAGTTTACCATGTTCATGACTGTTAATGTTACCCATGATATATTTACATTTTAACTCTGGTTCTTGTCAAATACTGTCTTATAAAAATATTTTTCATGTTCTTCATTTATTCTAACTCCAGACAGAGATTGTGCTCCATTATTCCACTTGATTTTCACAACCTCAGAGGAAGAAAATTTTCAGACTGTTTTAGAGATTAATAAGTTGAAGTCAAGTAACTTGATTGAGGTCATACTGATGATAAAACAGTGATACTGGATTGGAACCTGGCTTTTCAGATTCAGAAGCTGTATTCACTTAAAGACTGGTTCTTCTTGCATTTGAGTGACTTTATTTCCACCACTGTAGCAAGTAAATGGGATTTTAAAAATAAAAACTAATATTATTTTACTTTCCAAAATTTATGTTTAATTTTATAATTACGCAGAAGCAGTTCAGGGTTCAAATTATTCTTTGTATTAGTTGATACTTAAAGATACGATTAATATGTCAGATCTTGTAATTTTAGCAGAAAAAAAAGTTTTATTTCTATCAAAGTGAAGAATGGGAGTCATTCTTCAGGCAAGATATTTCTCAACAATCAATAATACATTTGACAGTTAAGATAACATGTGGTGATTAGAATATAGGTTTAGATACTTGGAATTAAGCAAGTACAATCACACCGACCCCCCCCCCCCCCGCCAAACCCATAGTATCACTTTCTGCAATTTCAGTTACTCATAGTCAACTGCAATTTGAAAATATTAAATGAAAAATTCAAGAAATAATTCATAAATTTAAAATTGTAAGCCATTCTAAGTAAGGTGATCAAATCCCACTTGACCTGCTCCCTTCTGCCTAGAATGTCAAACATCTCTTTATCCAGCACATCCTTACTAGTAGTAGCTTAGTAGCTGCTGAATCATCAGATTAAATGTTGCAGTGCTCGTGTTCAAGGGACCCTTATTTTACCTAATAATGGCCCCAAAGGGCAAGAGCAGTGATGCTGGCAATTCAGATATGCCAATGAGAAGCCATAAAGTGCTTATTGTAAGTAAAGAGGTGAAAGTCCTAGACTACCCAAAGGGAAAAAAAAAAAAAAGGTATATTGTGGTTGCTAATGCTAAGATCTACGTAAGAATAAAACTTGTATCTATGAAATTGTGAAGAAGCAAAAAAACTTTGTGCTTGTTTTGCTATCCCATTCAAACTGCAAAATTTATTGCCACAGTGCTTGATGAGGGTTAGTTAAGATGAACAAAGCTGTAAATTTGGACAGTAATATAGTTTGCATTCATATAACTTTAATTACAGTATATTGTTAAAATTGCTCTGTTTTGTAATTGGTTCTTAGTATTAATTTCTTACAGTGCACAATTTATAAATTTATCCTAGATATGTATGTATAGGAAAAAGGCATAGTATATATAGGGTTTGGTGCTATCCCTGGCTTCAGTCATCCACGGGGGGTCTTGGGCAACATGCCCCCCCAGATAAGGGGGTACAGCTGTCCGCCAAAACAAGATATTGACAAAGGGCACTCAGGAAAAGCACTTTGACTCACAGCAAACAAACAAACACCTTCTAAGAAATTTGATCTGACATTTCAAAGAACAGCAAACCAAGGAGACAAACGGTCATTGAGATAGAAATCTGATTTCGATTTAAGAGATTTCACTGTGAACTAGAGTAAACCTTCTTTAAGATCACTTTTAGAAGATCATTTCTGTTTTCTGTGTAAATAAAATTTCTCTGGTTAAATCCAAACAGTTTCACCCATTTCTTTATCTGTTCATTCACAAATCTATACTTCCATGCCTGTGCAGATCCCACTGTCAGCTCAAGGGAACTTATATCAACCCTGTGCTTCTTAGAACACAGCTGCTGTTGCTAAGTCGCTTCAGTCATGTCCAACTCTGCGACCTCATGGACTGCAGCCCACCAGGCTTCTCCATCCATGGGATTCTCCAGGCAAGAACACTGGAGTGGGTTGCCCTTTCCTTCTCCAATGCATGAAAGTGGAAAGTAAAAGTGAAGTCGCTCAGTCGTGTCCGACTCATAGCGACCCCATGGACTGCAGCCCACCAGGCTCCTCCATCCATGGGATTTTCCAGGCAAGAGTACTGGAGTGGGGTGCCATTGCCTTCTCCCTAGAACACAGCAACTAGGTTCTAATACTATGAAATTAGAAAAGATTAACACATGGGTTGAGATTGAAGAACTCCAAGACTTACATAAAAATAAGTTATAAATACAGTTATGAAATGATACTCTGCCTTCAGTTATTCATTTGAAAAGAAATTAATGGGAAGGAGTTAGATATGTATCATGTGCAGCTTTAAAGGGCATGGAATTTCTCTAAAAGTGATGTACATGAAGGAACTGCCATCTGGGGACCTGTGGCTTTAGTGAGCAAATGTAAATGAAGAGCAGGGTTGAAAACTGATCTTAAAAGCAGTGTTGGAAGTGAAAGTCGCTCAGTCGTGTCAGACTCTTTGTGACCCCAGGGACTATATGTCTGTGGAATTCTCCGGGCCAGAATACTCTAGTAGCTGGCTTTTTCCTTCTCCAGGGGATCTTCCCAACCCAGGGATCAAACCCTGATCTCCCGCATTGCAGGCGGATTCTTTACCAACTGAACCATCAGGGAAGCCCTAGAAAAGGCAAAATTAGCCTGTACAGAAAAGCAAAAAAAATTTTTTTAATTTCATTTTAAAAGTTTTTAAGAAATTCCAATCTTCATAGCTATTAGCTTTAATGGATAAATTAATAGAATATTTAGTCTTATTCTTATCTGTGTGATATATATATATATATATATATATATATATATATATATATATATTATTTTTGGTAAAGAAAAAATGTTCCAGGTAACAAATTTACCTGTAAGTTTGTCCACAAACAAAAGTGATTGGAAAGAACTGGTCAAAGTTTTTATTTTTCTTTTATTTAAAATAAACCTAATCCATTTGGAAAGATAATTCTGAATAATTTAAATTATAAATATTCTACTTTTCTCTGATTTAAAATTTTATTTCCTCAAACATTGCATTTTCCAATTTCTTTCAAGATGTCTGCTATTGATAAAAACAAAGCAAAAAACACAAAACAACCAAAAACTTACACACAATGAAATACCTCTTCATATATTTTATGGAAATAGTTTTCAGAACATACGAATCAGTTTTGTCAAAACCAGTCTATTAATAGCAAATGAGTTGACCTTAAATTCAGTATTTTCAGAGTTGAATAGTGAATGAATGGTCATAAATAGTACAATAGCTACTAAAGAAATAGATCCTTTTTATACTTGAAAGCTTCATAGCCACGAGATTATAAAACAGAAGGAAATCATGGGGCAAAGAAGGGATTTCCATTTATTTACTATACTACTGAGAACTAGGAGAGAAAAAACTGTAAGCTTTCAGTCAATAAAGGCTGTGAATAATAACCTAGAGTGAGTAGCAGGTGAATAATAGTTTACCTAGGGGCTAAACTATAATTGTGCCTGTCCATCAGAACATTGTGTAAAAACTATGTCCCTGAAAATAGTCATATGCTTAAATATTTTAATGCAAATAAAACACAAGGTGGACATGAAAGTTGCTCAGTCGTGTCCAACTCTTTGAGATCCCATGATCTATACAGTCCATCAGATTCTCCAGGCCAGAATACTGGAGTGGGTAGCCTTTCCCTTCTCCAGCGGATCTTCCCAACACAGGAATTGAACCCGGGTCTCCTGCATTGCAGGTGGGTTCTTTACCAACCGAGCTATCAGGGAAGCCCCAAAACACGGTAGCTCTTTATAAACCAAAATATGTCTGACATATTTTAAAGAGCTATGTCTTCATACCAACAACTGAAATAGTCTTACTCAGTTATCAAAAATCTTTGTTTAAATCTTGGAGATGCTTTTTTCCTTAGATATATTATGTGAATAACTTTTCAAATAATAAATCATGAATGAAAAATAAGCTGCTTTTAAGTATTTCCAAAATTTATGACCTTCTTAGAAGTAATCTGTAATATTATATTAATTGCACTGGGAAATTCAGTAGTGTTCTATCCTGAAGACTTTGATTATATATATATATAATGGCTTTTTCCTTCTCCAGGGGATCTTCCCAACCCAGGGATCAAACCCTGATCTCCCGCATTGCAGGCGGATTCTATATATATATATATATATATATATATATATATATAAACAAGTCAGCATAAAATTAAACTTTTCCATAGACACTTAATATTAAAATATGTTATTTCTGCTGCCTGGATTTATTTGCTACACTTTCCTATCTTAAATTCCTCCATCTTCCTGGTGATTTGGCTCTGCTCTGGCACAGTCTGTCTTTCTTTTATTTTCTTTTTGTTCTGTTTTTGAAATTTTAAACTTTTTATTTTGTACTGGAATACAGCTAATTTACAATGTTGAGATAGTTCCAGGTGAGCAGCAAAGGAACTCAGCCAGACATATACAGCCATCCATTCTCCCCCTAACTCCCCTTCCATCCAGGCTGCCACATGACACTGATCAGAGTTCCCTGTGCTCTACAGTAGGTGCTTGTTGGTTATCCATTTTAAATATAGCAGTGTGTATATGTCCACCCCAAACTCCATAGCTATCACTTCCCCCAACCACCACCCCCCCCACCACCACCACCAGTAAGCATAAGTTTGTTCTCTAAGTCTGTGCAGACTTTCTTTTAAGGAGATGCTTAATGAAACAATCAGCTCTTCCCAGATTATGGTTTGATTGGAGCAGGAAGACCATTCGATAAATATTTTCTTCCTTGTTATCATGACACTTGTAGTCCACTTTTTCTTAAGAAAAAATAATGAATGTTTAAAAATTTTCTATTATGACCTATGGATGTTGACTTTTATCCATAAGGATGAATGCAAATTAGTGTTAACACATGGCTCTTTATACCAAATTTGTTTGAGTTGTAGATTATCTTAAAGCCAGGATCCCTTTATCAGTCAAAGACTAACCCTGATTCAAGTCTAGAGTTAAGGTTTTCATCTGAAGGCAGGGATAAGGGGACATTGACAGCCTTTATCTTTCTTGTGTCCTTAAATCAGTTCTCTGGTCACAACTTCCATGGCCTGGCATATGAGTGAGCCACAATCTTATTGCAGTAACAATAAATTATTTCTACTAAGAATCAACCTTCTTCTAACATTTTAAAATATTTCCAGTAAATGTGTGGTTATCCTTACCAAATTATCACTTCATTTTCATTCTGATGTACTTTACCAAGAGGGAGGGACGAGTTGCAATCAGAGCTAGTACAGAGAAATGTGCTTATACTAGCTGTTTGCTGTTGTTCAGTTGCTCAGTCATGCCCGATTCTTTTGCAACCCCATAGACTGAAGCATGCCAGGCTTCTTTGTCCTTCGCTATCTCCTGAAGTTTGCTCAGATTCGTGTCCACCAAGTTGGTGATGCTGTCTACCCATCTTGTCCTCTGCTGCCTCCTTCTCCTTTTGCCTTCAATCTTTCCCAGCATCAAGGTCTTTTCCAATGATTTGCTCTTTGCATCAGGTGGCCAAAGTATTGGAGCTTCAACTTCAGCATCAGTTCTTTGGAAGGAACTGATATTCAGGGTTGATTTCCATTAGTATTGACTGGTTTGATTTCCTCAAAGCTCAAGGGTTAGAGCAATTGGGGATGATGTCTCTTGTCATCTCCATGATGCAGAAAACAGCTGAGATGCATCTATAATCATGCACACGTGGAATACTGCACAGCCCAGAGACATCAGAAATACGACTGGCATCGGAAGGGAGGACAATAGTGGGCACATGAACGTGTTCCTTGGGCTCAAAAACACACTCAAAACGTCTGCTCTCCCTCTCCCTCCAAGAAATTGCTCAAAATTGACGTTGACTCGGTTTCCTTCTATAGTAAGTCTCCTATATGTGAATGAGTTCCATTCTGAGAGCATGTTGGTAAGTCCAATTTATTCCTAGTCCAACAAAATTGGACTTCCCAGGTGGCGCTGGTGCTAAAGAATCTGCCTGCCAGCGCAGGAGACCTGGGTTCAATCCCTCGGTTGGGAAGATCCGCTGGAGAAGGGAAAGGCTCCCCACTCCAGTATTCTGGCCTGGAGAATTCCAAGGACTGTATAGGCCATGGGGTTGCAAAAAGTTGGACGCCCACTGAGTGACTTTCACTTTACTTCATAAATACATGACATCCCATCAAATTTGAATTTCATATAAACAACAAACAAATATAAATAGGTCCCATTAAACACTGCATATTTTTTTTCTAAATGTAACTACTGCAGATGGTGATTGCAGCCATGAAATTAAAAGACACTTACTCCTTGGAAAGAAAGTTATGACCAACCTAGACAGCATATTCAAAAGCAGAGACATTACTTTGTCAACAAAGGTCCGTTTAGTCAAGGCTATGGTTTTTCCTGTGGTCATGTATGGATGTGAGAGTTGGACTGTGAAGAAAGCTGAGCGCCAAAGAATTGATGCTTTTGAACTGTGGTGTTGGAGAAGACTCTTGAGAGTCCCTTGGACTGCAAGGAGATCCAACCAGTCCATTCTGAAGGAGATCAGTCCTGGGTGTTCATTGGAAGGACTGATGCTAAAGCTGAAACTCCAATACTTTGCCCACCTCATGAGAAGAGTTGACTCATTGGAAAAGACTCATGCTGGGAGGGATTGGGGGCAGGAGGAGAAGGGGATGACAGAGTATGAGATGGCTAGATGGCATCACTGATTCGATGGACATGAGTCTGAGTGAACTCCGGGAGTTGGTGATGGAAAGGGAGACCTGGTGTGCTGCGATTCATGGGGTTGTGAAGAGTCAGACATGACTGAGCGACTGAACTGAACTGATGTCTTAAACATTGACATGGTCTTCCCTCGTGGCTCAGTCGGTAAGGAATCTGCCTAAAATGCAGGAGAGCTGGTTTTGAGGATATTTTTCTCCAGGAACTACCCTGGAGAAGGAAACGGCAACCCACTCCAGTACTCTTGCCTGGAAAATCCCATGGACAGAGGAGCCTGGTGGGCTACAGTCCTTGGGATCGCTAAGAGTCAGATACGACTGAATGACTTCACTTTCACTTTTCACTTTCACTTTTCACTTTCATGCATTGGAGAAGGAAATGGCAACCCACTCCAGTGTTCTTGCCTAGAGAATCCCAGGGACTGCGGAGCCTGGTGGGCTGCCATCTATGTGATCCAACAGAGTTGGACGTGACTGAAGCGACTTAGCAGCAGCAGCAGCAGCAGCAGTGAGCTCCACATTGTCATTCTGTAGAGTTTGCAACTTGAAGGTTTCTATATATGGGATGGCTATAACGTATTGACAGTACATAATGAATTTGCTTCAAAACAGATACTTCTATGGGTTTTGAGTTCCTATTTAGTTCTTTAACATTTTTTGCCTTTTGATTTGTATGCTTACCACCACATAATATGTCAATGTTCCTATAAAGTGTGTTATACTTGTTTTCCTAAGACTGTCTTACTTGAATTTTAAAGTCTACTTGGATACACATGATTCATTACACTTGAGAGAGAACTGGTGGCATGCACCCCCCACCAAAAAGAACATAAAGTCTTTTTTGCTAACGTGAAGATGAGCTGTTAGCTGTGTGTATGTTGACTTTTCACCCCTAATTTAGTGCATTTTCTGAATGCTATTCAAACTTACACTTGAACGTAATGAATAGTTCCTTTCATTTTATAAGTTGGTCCTGCTCTGAGTGCTTTTAGCAAACTCTGCCTTTAGAGAAAGTGGACTTGATTTAATAGAAATTGAGGCAGGGTACACAGAGAAGTTAGAGAAAAGGCTTCTGAAAAAAGAGACTGTAATTTACCATTTTGATGTTTATCTGAAAAACTACTTCATTTTAGTACAAGAGGGAAGAAAACACAGAGAGGCCATTATGATTCCAACATTTTAACTAATAAAGTCCCATCAGTATTTTTTAATATTTTTAACATTTAAATGGTGCCTAAGCAAATTTTATAAAATGAATAAGTCAAGTAGAAAACATGAAATATAAAATTAATGATCCTACTAAAGGTCTTAGATTGCAGCCAGCCTTTTAATGCCAGTGTTCACCAATTTAAGAAGTCCCTTCCTTAAAAGGATTCATCCTGATATGCTTCAATTATATAGCAAAGTTTTTTTTTCCTCTCTCTTCTTGATTTCTCTCCCTTGCCCGTAAAAACTTATCTATCACCTCTTATTTTCATAGAATGAACAGTAAGTGGCACTATCTTACTTAATCTCTAAACCCCGATCTTCAAACCATTTCTCTAAGCTAGGATCCCATGTCACCATGACAGCTTTTGTGGAAGGGTTAAGCATTATCATTTTCTACCTCATTTCCTCCTCCAGGACACCTTGACATTAGAAAATAAGTTCACACAGCAAGTTAATTCATTTAAGTACTTTGCAAGCCATCGACAATTGACTCTTCTTGGAAGGCCCATTAACAGGGAGAGATGCTCTATATCAGACTTTCTACGGGGACCACACTGAAGTTAGTTTACGACTTAAGAAGCTGGAGGTTAATACCTGTTCCTAAAATTTTCCAAGCAAGAATCAGCTCACCTCTGGGTGATGTTGCAGGACTTTCTGAGTCTCAAATGAACACTTGTTCAAAGACATGAACAGGAAGTGTGCATACGTGCTCTTTCGCTCAGTCATGTCCGACTACTTGCAGCACTGTGGGGGGGACTGTAGCTTGCCAGGCTCCTCTGCCCACGGGTTTTCCCAGGCAAGAACACACGAATGGGCCTACTCCAGGGGATCTTCCCGATCCAGGGTTCCAACCCATGTCTCCTATGATTCCTGCTTTGGAAGGCGGATTCTTTACAACTGAGTTACCTGGGAAGCAAGAATAAGCTCACCTCTGGCCTAGGCTGCAGGACTTCCTGAGTCTCAACTGAACACTTGTTCAAAGACTTAAGCAGGAAGTGATTCTACAAGACTGTGAAAGCAAGGGCATTGCCATTAAGCAAATCCAGATTTGAGTCTTGACTCTTGTTTTTTTTTTCTCTGTAAAATATGAATCATCCTTGACAAAGTTCATTAGGAATGTAACATGAGTTCATTTATGGAAAGTTTCAGTAAAGTGTTTGACAACAAGAAACTAACTTTCAGCTTTTTTTGATATTTTCATTTACAGCTAAAGCCATTTAACTTTGGGAAAGTCAATTCATCCAAGCATCCATTCCACATCTACAAAATGAAATTACAACACCAGGTTCATAAGTTATGGTTGTGAGTGTGATGATTAAATGAGGCAACAACTGTACTTATATATCCTACACCTCAAATGAATATGTATATTTTTAAATGCTGTAAAGGACACATGATCATACAAGTTTAAAAAATTATTTAAAGAGCTTTGAATATTGACATTTATAATAATAACCAGTTAATCGAGAATTTAGTATAAAAGGCTTGGAAATAATTTGGACTCAGCTTCAGATCGTAGTTCTTTTATTTATTTGCTATATGTATCTGAGTAAAACATTTGATTTCTTTACCCCTCAATTTTCTCATTTTGAAATGAAGGAAACTTATTTTTCTATAGAAAGTCAGTGAGAAGTATACAGTAATTAATGACAGTATACAGAGCTCAACCCATAATCATAATAAGAACAAGGGTAGTAATAGCTAACATGTCAGTAGTCATGGGCAGATATGAGATTTGAACCATAAAGAAGGGTGAGCACCAAAGAATTGATGCTTTTGAACTCTGGTACTGGAGGAGACGCTTGAGAGTTCATTGGACTGCAAGGAGATCAAACCAGTCAATCCTAAAGGAAATCATCCCTGAATATACATGCATAACCAGCATTTCTATGCAGTTGGTAGCATTTACACATCACCACCATATAACCAGATATACTGGCTAAATATGTGTGTCTATAAGGAACAAACACATCATTATTCGAGACATTTACATTTTTAGATCTCTTGATGCGTGCGTGGTGCTCAGTCTTGTCAGACTATTTGTGACCCCATGGACTGTACCCCAGCATGTTTGTCTGTCCATGGAATTTTCCAGGCAAAAATACTTGAGTGGGTTGCCATTTCCTCCTCTAGGGGATCTTCTCTCATCATAATTTACCCCATAATACATGGTACATGCATAAATTTAGATTTTTTGATTTGTTTTGTTTCTTGGGCAAAATACTAAATTACAAATGGTGCAGAGATAAGGTGATATTTTTTTCTACTTTCTGTTTTTTCTACTTTGAAAAACTCGTGTGTAATGATCTCACCTTGCATTATTAACACTAAGCATGTGTCTTGATTTCCCTACAAGTCTCCAAACTCATTGAAATCAGGGGCTGTTTCATACACCACTATTTATACTTCACCTGACTAGAGAATTGTTTTCAGTTTTGTAAAGGTCAACAATTTGCAAGGGATTAAACAAGTGATTGAGGGCACACCTGTGACTCTCGTACACAGTGGTGAGGGCACTTTTGGATGGAAAGTGTTCTTCCCTCCATTAAAATATGAAACACCAAAGGAGCGTTTTTTCTTTTTTATTTCCTATAATACTTCTTCATGGCCCCTTTGAAATTCCTTTAATTTGGCACAGATACCGGTTTATGGAGATTCAGAACACACTTCTCCCTTTGCAGCATTAATTTTTAAGTTTGTTTGGGTTGGGAGTGCTTGTTGGGTTGATTGTTGCTTCAGTTCTAGCTAGTGATCTGTACACAGGCCATGTAACGTATGCTCTGTAATGGAGTGTGTCGGGTATGAAGAGCCAAGACATTAGGCAGTGCATTAAGCAAAGCCTCTCCAACTCCTGCACTGGGCTTGGCTGGATCTGAGAGAGGCCAGACCTCTACAAACAGAGCCCTTGAGATGCATTTTCTTACGCTGTCTTTGTTTGTATTCTCTGATGTTTGCAGATGCTGTGTGACTCTTTTGATTGATTCCATTTGGTTGGTTCAATGCGCACGCCCAACAGGCTTTGTTCTCTGTGAGTTGAGATAGCAAGAAACTATAATGAAATGCTTCCACCTGCGCATAAAGATCTTATCATATGTTCCAGCCAGCTTTATCGTGTTCAATGCTGATGGATTTTCTGAGACTTGTTAGCTATTAACAAAATGCCTTTTTAAATCCTCTACAAAGTTCATAAACATCAAACGTCTATTGTCCATTATCTACACATAATCTTTCCCCCACCAAAAAATCAGTCTTTTATATCTTACATTCAATTATCTAGATGTGGCAAATAAATTTTGATTAACAATTATCTGAAACATGGCCTTATTTTTGCATGTGATTTTTATGGTGAATGGTTTACAGAATATAACTCATTTCAAATGACTGATCAGCTAAGGATGACTTTTACATTTTATAGATAGATTTAAACAATTTATACATTATTTATACACTTATTTGACTATTACCAGAGGAAAGTTTTCTGTACTTTAAATTACAAGTGGAATGAAAACAGAATCCATCAGTTTTATTTACTTAAAATCATTCTCTATCAAACTCTTCCTCAGTTGTATTAACTTTTGTAAAAATGAGTGTGTATATATATATATATATATATATATATATTTATGGCTTCATTGTTACACATAGGCTTTTCTTTTTTTTATAAAAGCTCATTTTATAAACTTTTCTTTCCCCTAATCTATAGAGCTAGTACCTGAAGATATTTATCATTTTATATTTATTTATTTTACAAGCAGGCTCTAGGCCACACGGGCTTCAGTAGTTGCGACACATGGGCTCAGTACTTGTGACACATGGGCTCAGTACTTGCGACACATGGGCTCAGTACTTGTGACCCCCGGGCTTCAGTACTTGTGACACATGGGCTCAGTACTTGTGACACATGGGCTCAGTACTTGTGACACATGGGCTCAGTACTTGTGACCCCCGGGCTTCAGTACTTGTGACACATGGGCTCAGTACTTGCGACACATGGGCTCAGTACTTGTGACACATGGGCTCAGTACTTGTGACCCCCGGGCTCTGGAGCACAGGCTCAGTAGTGGTTAGTAGCTTAGTCGTTCCACAGCATGTGGGATCTTCCTGGACTAGGGATCCAAACTTTACCTACTGCTTTGACAGGCAGATTCTTTACCACTGAGCTATCAGGGAGCCCCTTAATTTCTTATGTTGTTTCCTTACTTAGAATCATTTCTTCAAGAATTGACTTTTTTTTTAAACTATTGTTGAGATTTTTTTCAAGTCTATTGATTAAACTTTCCTCTATCTAATTTTTGGTAATTTGTTATTAGAAAGTCTTTAATCCTTGTTACAATTATTTTTTAATAAAAACTCATTTTATAAAGCTTTCTTTTTAGTGGTAATTGAATAGCCAGGCACACATACATCAGAGTTGTCCTAATCTATAGAGATAGTACATGAAGATATTTATTAAAAATGTTTCTTACAGATGCTGTAACTATACTGATACTTTACCAAGGATGAAATAAAATAAGCAAACAGATGCATACCAGACATATGAAATTACAGTGAGAAAATATGAATGATCAAAGCAGTTGGTTCACTATGCTTTGTTTATTACATTAACAAAAATATAGAGTATTTATGGATCATTTTAGGCAGACCAGGAGTTTGTGAAATAATTTTTAATATACCAACTAAGGTTTACATAGGAAAAATTATGTGTAAGAGCAGATTTTCAAAGTTGATAAGACTGGCTCGTCTTACAAGGAAACTGACAAGCCTATAGAATACAAATGGGATCTTGGCTGATGATACTGTTTGGAGGGTCACAGGAACCTAACCCCCTATTTCCCTCAGTGGCAATAGATTAGTATTTACCAAGTCAGCATTCACAGGAACTTTATAGCACACACCAACATCAGTGATGAGAATCAACTCTGTGTGTGCATGTATATTAAAGGAAATGTTGACAATATTAAGTTAAATATTGTTTTACTTGTCATGCTTCTCTTATTCAAGTAGATGTAAGATTCTAATTACTTCACGATGGCCATTATGATAGTAGGGCTGAAGCATTAAAAAAGACATATAAATATATATGCAATTTTAACATGAGTCTCTCTTTTTTCATTTGTATTAGAATTGCATCAGTTTATTGATTTTTTTAAAAAGATATGTGTGAAGGAGGTTATACTAAATAGAAGTTTTATTTCAGAATTGTAAGGGAACATTACAAAAAAGAATTTGATTTGGTAAGATTAAGTACCACTGAGGTAGAATAGTCACATTTTTCAGAGAAGTCAGAAGCTCTCTAAATTATAATTAAGAATTTAAAATATGATTCTAGTGAGACAAGAAGGCCATTAGAGAAAGATTATTTAATAAAAGATAATGGAAGAATTGTTAATCATTTGGAAATAACATAGTTAAATACCTAATACATAACATATATCAAAATGAATTTCATAGGAAACTGATGTACATGTATAATCTGAAATAAGTGTAGGGATTATTCAAAAATATTTTTTAAATGACAAAAATTCTAAATACCATAGAATCTCCAAAGGAAGACTTTGTATAACAAATTCAATGTGCTCACAAAAACTACTGTAAACAAACCTGAAAGACACACTGGGACGTGATGAGAGTTTTCATGGCTAGATTAAGAGAGAGGAGGTGGAGGGTTCAGGAGGAGAATTGAAAAGTCAGTCAGAGATCTGTACTCCCACGATGCTGGTAGACTACACTGGCACAGCGTTTCTGAAATGTTAGCCACATACATCAAAAATTCTAAAAATGTTCATCAGGCAAATCCGCATTTCAGAATGTGTCTCAAGGAAAGAATGAAGTGCATACTACACACACACCCCAGCACCCCGCACATACAAGTTACACACATGACATCCTTTACACCTTTGCTTATTATAGTGCATTATCACTATGGCAACCCACTCCAGTGTTCTTGCCTGGAGAATCCCAGGGACGAGGAGCCTGGTGGGCTGCCGTCTATGGGGTCACTAAGAGTCAGACAGGACTGAGGGACTTCACTTTCACTTTTCCCTTTCATGCATTGGAGAAGGAAACGGCAACCCACTCCAGTGTTCTTGCCTGGAGAATCCCAGGGACGGAGAGCCTGGTGGGCTGCAGTCCATGGGGTCACTAGGAGTCGGACACGACTGAGCGACTTCACTTTCACTCTTCACTTTCATGCATTGGAGAAGGACATGGCAACCCACTCCAGGGTTCTTGCCTGGAGAATCCCAGGGACGAGGAGCCTGGTGGGAGGCCGTCTCTGGGGTCGCACAGAGTCGGACACGACTGAAGCGACTTAGCAGCATCACTATACCACTAGGCAAGGTAAGTTTCAGCAATCAAAAAGTTACTGAATAAAATTGTTGATCTATTTTATTTTAGGAAAGCTAAAAGATGGAAATATCAGACAAGAAGGAGGAGGAGCAGAAGGAAGAGAAGAAGAAAAAGACGGAGGAAGATGGGGAGGAGGAGCAAGGAACAGAGGAAGATGGAGAAACAAGAGCAGCAGAGCCAGCTGGAGACCAAACACGTGTTTAGAATGAGCATGGGCAGGTTTCCTTAGCAGGTGTAATAGAAACTGAGAAAACAACTGCAGATAGTTAGCTTAGGACACCTACCTAATTCAGGAGTATTTCAAAAATTAAAATTCCAGATATGATGTAGATTAATCATAATTGAACGCATGATCCTTCCAGTATCTGACATGCAAATTATGGGTTTCTGTTGATAACATGTGATTCTTTAATTAACCTTATCCAATAAATATTGATCTGCATTTCTATTTGAATTATGATGCATTTCTAGATTTTTAATGTTTTTAAAAACATAAGGCAAGTATTTTTGCAACAAACATATAACAAAATGCCCTTCTAAGGAGAGTATGAAACACACTTCATTTATATTATCACTGAGTATTAAAATTTTTATAAGTTGCACTTGTTTAATACTCAAAACAGGTATAAATTTTGCTCTAAATTTTCAAATTCAAAGAAAAAAAAAAGTGGATGAGCCCATGATGTTATCAAGAAAAGAAAATGCCATTTCAATTCTTACCAAACCAATAAATCCTACTTTTCCTTCTCCTTTTATTTCTATTTTTGAGGTAACAAACTTAAATATGGGGAACCACTAAGAAAGAGTTTCAAACTATCTTGTTTTGACTGAGGTTTTATTTTTATTCTGCTTTTTCTGGGGCTCAGTGATGCTCTATTGAATCTTATATTTTTCTTTGTATCACTGAGAAATAAAATGTATCAGATGGACTATAAGTGCAGTTTTATGAGGAAAAGAAACTATATGAAATTGACACTTTCATTCTCAACATATCTCTTATTGGTGTTATTTTGAGCCATAAGCCTGTTTGTTCTACACAGGAACAAGCTGTTTTTGCTGCTGCAAGAACTCAAGAGTCAATATAGTTACAGGAGAGTAAGTCGAATTGTATACCTCCTTGCACATCATGGACTAAATTGTCAATGAAGTAATTCCTAAGAAGCTTTATTATTAGGCCCTGTGTGAGAAGCAGAAAGACCAGCTTGATTTTTCAGGTCCCAGCCTGAGTCTCTACTGCTGGCAGTTACTGCAATCACCTTTTTTCCCACATAAATATAAAACATTACTGTAAAAGTCATTGAAAAAGAATGAATACAGACCCCACAATCATATTTTCACTGCAGTGCTTTCTGGACTAACTGCACTTGAGTATATACTTCTTTTTCTTCCTTCATACCGTTATTCTGTATGTCTCTTAAAAATTGTTTTCTTCATTTCTTGCATTGGCACAATTGTTGAATTCTAATGGCAGGGAATCCATGCTCCAAGCACTTTACTTTTCAAGGTAATAGATGTGGGTGTTCTACATCCACCCACCTATCACATACTTTTTCAAGTAAAAGTTAGCAAAACTCTTGCAGATATTTGTTGATATGTTTCAGAATTCTTTACCAGCTTGATCATATGGAATGATTGAGTTACTGAATTTTTCTTCTATCTACTAGAAATGACGATATATTTATTTAGTCAATTTTAATCCCCTAAATGAGGCTCTTCATTTTCACATGCTTAGTTTTTAAAGTTCAGAACTGCTCTGAACACTTGTCTAATCCATACAAAAATCTCGACTGATTAAAATAAATCGAACTTGTGTGTGCTACTGTATTCCATAAAAATACCAAGGACAATTCTGAGAAAAATTAAAATTCTCAGTGTTTGTATGAGTATCTCTACCACCAACGGGGTTTCCCTGGTGTTGCAGATGATAAAGCGTCTGCCTGCAGCATCTGACTCGGGTTCAGTCCCTGGGTCGGGAAGATCCCCTGGAGAAGGAAATGGCAAGTCTCTCCAGAACTCTTGCTTGGGAAATCCCATGGACAGAGGAGCCTGGTGGGCTACAGTCCATGGGGTAGCAAAGAGTCGGACATGACTGAGTGTCTTAATTTTCTTTTTCTTTCTCTTATCACCAACATGTGGTTAGTACTTCTGTTTTGAAGCACTCTGACAAACGCACTGTAAAAAAACAATGAAACCTTGTTTATTGCCCAGTTTGAATGAATGATGTATAGATAATGAATGATGTATAGATAATGAATCAGAAACATGTTTTGCCACCCAATGGCCTTTCCTTTCCTTGTATAAATCCTACCAAAGCAGTTTAATCTAATTGACATGCAGTGATAAAAACATCATTTGGGATTAGCTCAAAATTTCTCTTTCTGCCATATAACATACTCCATGTTAATATACTTTTAACGACATCCATTACATGCTCTAGTTCTCCTACCTATCAAGCAAAGATAGAAAATCAGCAATTTGAGGCATTCAATTTAGACCTTTTCTGAAAAACAGAATAATTTCCTGTGCACGCTAGTATGTAGAATACTGCCCAACAGTAAGCAACGTATGCCATTTTCCAGAGATGTTGGGTATACTGGAGTGAATTATTTTACTAAATGTACCACAAATAGCTGAAATATTTAATGAAAGTCCCAAGGACTTACATCTCAGACAGTAATTTATCTATGGGGAAAATTTGTATAAATATTTACAATTCAAACAGCCAAAATTTTATAATAATTAGACTGTACTGTGCACAGGCATTATACCAGTTGTAAAGGTAAGACCCTGAGAGAGATCCCCTAGCATTGATTGGCAAGATTATGTTCTGTAGTTACAGAGGAATGTGTGGTATGGAGCCCATGTGAAATCACGAAATCCATGTTTTCAACTAGCTTAGACCACGCAGATTTCAAGTTGTTTTTATACCTGGTTAAAATATTATTTTTGGATTCTTTTAAATGCCTAATTTAAAAGCTGAACGGCAATTTGGCCTGTAAAACAGCACTGTTATTATAACATTGTGATGAGATAAGATTAAATGAATCAGAAATGATACATTAATTCCACATTACAATATGCATGGGTTTAAACATCAGGAGGGGGAATGTTCTTGGTCTTTAATCAAGGATTTGCTATTTCCAAACATTAAAAAAGAATAGCTGATGTTTGTCAGGAAAAAATACTATTGCTAAGCTCACTCAACTCAATTCATTAAAGTATTCTGTGAGTGCAGGGGACAAAGCTAGGCGTAAGCTTTGCTGTTTAATATGCCCGCAGGACATTGCACATGGCTTACAGAGCCAGCCAGTGGCTATACTGAAAAATGGATGAATTTTTATTTCCATTACACTCAATACACTCAATATACATGACACTCCATGACACCTTGTCCATGGCAGCTCACAGCTCCCTCTTTTTAGTTCCCTCTGCTCAGCCTTATCCCATGCCTGAATTCCTAGGTCTGCAGTACATATAATTACTATTCAGCTTGCTTATTAAAGTGTTTGGATTCCCACGGAAAAAAAGAAAATCATGTAAACAATTATAAGGTGGGAATGTGTATCTTCCTTGGGGCTTTCTAGGTAGTGCTAAGTGGTATCACCTGCCAAAGCAGGAGACACAAGAGACATGGATTCGATCCCTGGGTTGGGAAGATCCCCTGGAGGAGGGCATGGCAACCCACTCCAGTGTTCTTGCCTTGGAACAGAGGAGCATGGAGGGCTATAGTCCATAGGGCTGCAAAAAGTCATACACGACTGAAACAACTCAGCACGCACATATCTTCCTTATTCTCCGATAGTATGATTATCACGTATACAGGGTCTTTCTAGCGATACATCACTGAGTTAATATAAGTTAACGATCTTCAGCTTTGCATATGGTCAGGAAGGAGAGTGACATGAGACCTGTAGCCAATAAGTTGCTCGCAAAAAAGAAAAGTGGCTATTTTCCTGGTTCTATATTTCATGCAAAAGCTTCACAAATTCTTTTTTGAAAATATTAAATTTGAAATGCATTTTTCCAGGCAATAATTCATATTATTAAAACTAATATGTAAATGTTTATATAAAAATAAAAATGAAAACGTAAACCTGCATAGTGATAGCTAAGAAATGCTTAATGTTTATAATACTTTCACTTGTTCTTGCTGTTGCTGTTGTTTAGATGCTAAGATGCTAAGTATCCAACTCGTTTGAGACTCCATGAATTGTAGCCCACCAGGCTGCTCTGTCCATGGGATTTCCCAGGCAAGAATAGTGGAATGGGTTGCTATTTCATTCTCCAGGGGGTCTTCTCAACCCAGAGATTAAACCCACGACTCCTGCATTAGCAGGCAGATTCTCTACCGCTGAGCCACCAGGGAAGCCCGATACTTTCAATTACGTTGTGTTTTATTAATACTTCTTGAGTTTAGTTGAGACTCCGTTTTGGAAATCCTCCAACTTTTGTCAGTTCATCTCATTCCCTTACATCATTTTGAGAGCCTGCATTCGACTTGACCATTCAACTCAACCATCCCTCTAGGATGGGTATACGACCTATGGTAACTGAAGTTAATAATCTTTCCGGGAAAGGTAAATCATTCAGGGGTGGTTGGAGCTGGTTCATTCAGGGTTGTTTTGAGTGTTTTCTCTTTTATCCCCTCTGTCATTTATTCCCGGGCCAGATCTGCTCTATGTGGGGACAGAGACCTGATGGAAAATAAAGCTGGCAAGACTTGAAAGCGAAGACAAGTAGTCAATCTGGACAAATAAGTGTAGATAATATAATATCAGTTGTATCTTAGACTCATGAAATGGCTTTTCATGACCATAGATTTGGGGACTAGATAAAAATAAAAATAAGATATGTACTGAAGTGTGTTGCCTACTATTTCCAGCCTTAAGTGAGATTCTACAAGGAAATGTGTATACACCCAAAGGGCTGATGAGAAAGACGAGAAGAAAGAAAATACTTCCAGTTTTCCAGAACCACTGTAGGCTTGTGGTCAGCAACAAATGGGCTTCCCAGGTGGCGCTAGTGGTAAAGAACCCACCTGCCAGGAGATTTAAGAAAGTCCAAAGGATTTCCGGTTTCTATCCCTGGGTGGGGAAGATCCCCTGGAGGAGGGCACGGCAACCCACTCTAATATTCTTTCCTGGAGAATCCCATAGACAGAGGAGCCTGGTGGGCCCCAGGTCATGGAGCTGCAAAGAGCTGGACACGACTTAAGTGACTTAGCACACACACAGCAACGAATACATTTAAAGATCCTGAAAATGTGCCTTATATCTTTGGGAGAGTGTGTCACATTCAGTACCCCAGGGACATGGAGGCAGCAACCGCAACAGAGAAAAGATTCTGATATAGACAGAGACAGAAAATAAAAATCGAGAAGCTGGCTACCACAATTATTCTGGGTACTTCTTCCTTAACAAAGCCTAAAATTTTTCTCGCTTTGAATTTTTTTTTATCTCTTTTTGAAGAATGGACTATCAAATCACCCATGCTGATTTGCCATGCATCTGGCATGACAGACTCAAATAAAGCTTGCCCCTTATGATCTTTACTGAGTAAAACCTGCCTGTTTCCCTTGAGAGTGGAGGATGCTCAGAACTCAGTATCGGGAGAAGGACTTGCGCCCCCTCCTGGCTGAGGTGCGAAATCACTCGATAGGTCAGCATCCCCCCCTCTATGCTGGTGGAGCTGGAGATGCTTAGCTTTGCCTGCAGTGGGCTGTGCCTCTCTCCTTGGATTCATAGACCAGAGAACAAGAGAGTCATCAGCCACTTGGGTCACCTGAAAAAGATCCCCTCTATCTCACCCCTAGGAAAAACAGCCATCTGTTTCCACCATTCGTTTCACCAGTGGAGCTTCAACCTGTTGACATAGGGGACTGCTGTAAAACCTTCCTTGATGAACCACTTTGTAATCTAGACCATGATCACAAATAACTGAAGCAAGATGAACGTGGAAATCCTTTGGGCTTGTCTCCATTTGGAAACTGATGTCCAGAGGTGATTCCAGGAAAGCAGGGATTGTCTGAAGCCGTGGCATACAGCGGTCGTGCCCCGGAGTTTGTCGAGGAAGGCATCAAACTGTGTCTCCCTCTTACTTAGCAACACTGCTTATTGTTAAGAAATAGGAAGAAGGTTTTACTCAGGACTCTCTATTCAATTATATTTATATGCACAAGGAAGTAATCTGTACTCATGCCAGTGAAGATATATCTGAGAACAAAGTAATGGTCATAGATTTAAAATATGGTGCATTTTGAATATTTGAGAATTATTCAGAGATAACATTGTATTCTTAAATAAGTAAATTATAATTACAAATTGTAGTTATGAATCATATTTTTAATTTTAAAAAATCTGCCTCAGTTTTAAGTTTAAAATGCATCATCTTTTTTACTTGCTTTAGGAATGCAATGTTAATGATAGATTTGTTGTTAATAAACAAAAGATTTTTCAGCTGAAAATGTCTTTTGTATAGTGTCCCATTCAACCTTCTTACCCTTCTTAACAATATGCATTTAATCTCCTTCATCAACAAAAATCTTGCCTTAATTATTTTCTTTTCTCCAAGAAAATTCATCCCAGCCTCATGAATTTACACATGGTAGTATAAAAATGAAAATTTAATCCTTCTCTCAGGGATGGAGTTCAGAGTATACTTTTGCCCACCTTCACTCAGATATTTAAGAGTCACCCAAAATAAAGGGACATATCCATCTATATAAATAAACTGTGGTATATAGAATATGGCCTGTAGATATTTTTGAATAGATGACTGAAAGTCTATACGTGGACTCATAAATATATTCCACAAACACACTAGACATAAAGCCTCACTTGAGAGCCCATATTTGCTTCCTCAGAGAATACCACTAGAGTACACAAGATTGAGTTGCCAGATCCCTGAGGGCATTTTCCTTTCCTATCTCTATCTCCTTGGACTAAAAGAGGATTTTACTGAACTAAAGAGCATCCATATTTATCTGTGGTGCTCAGTCTCTTCAGTCATGCCTGACTCTTTGCGATCCCATGAACAATAGCCCTCCAGGCTCCTCTGTCCATGGATTCTCGTGGCAAGAATACTGGAGTGGGTTGCCATGCCCTCCTCCGAGGCATCTTCCCAACACGAGGATTGAACCTGTGTCTCCTACGTCTCTTGCATTGACAGGCATGTTCTTTACCCCTAGTGCCACCTAGGAAGCCCATATTATCTAATCCTATCTAATGTCACCACTTCATGTTTCCAGTCTTACTCTCCAAATTGATCAATATGCTGCTGCTAAGTCTCTTCAATTGTGTCTGACTCTGTGCAGCCCCATAGATGGCAGCCCAACAGGCTCCGCCGTCCCTGGGATTCTTCAGGCAAGAACACTGGAGTGGGTTGCCATATACTGATCAATATATTTCCTCTTAACACTGTTTTCTTATTAAAAAAAACAAAAGCAAAACTCGATGGATTCATTGTCTGAAAAATAGTGACTTGAGTTTTAAACTTATCCTAGAACAGTCTTTGGTATGATTGTTCTCCAGTTTGTGGATTGCCCAGCCGGGACTCTATGGTGAGGCTATTGTCTCCAAGAGGACTTTGCCACATGCTATACCTCCACGGGATCGCAGAGTCATGACTGAGTGACTGAATAGCACCAACAAAGAACAGTCTTTATGACCTGGCCTCTGCCTATTTTAGTGATATCACTTTTCCCCAAAGTTTCACCCAAAATGAATTACTTGCCATGCTTGAAAACGCCATGATCTCTTGTGCCCAGGTGTCATGACACAGACAATCCTTATTGCCTTTTCACATTCTGACTTCTGCAGCAACATGGGTGAATCCATCTTCCACATTTCTCATCTGATATCACCACCCCGACAACTCCCAATTCCCTGATTTCTTCTGGGAAGAATGCTCCCTTAAGTATACATTGCTTTGGGACTATATGTCTATCTATTAGCCAAAAAAAAAAAAAATGCATCTACCCAAATGCATCTACCCAGCATCCAGCTCATTTCAGAGGATCACTAAGTGGTTTTGAACGTCTAAGTTTTGGCATATCAACTTTGTAGAATCAAAGTTGAAAAAAAAATTGCAAAGACTAAAAATGTCTTCAAATATACTTGTAATTTAAAAAATAAATAAATAACGTTGCCTTATTGCTGGCTGAAATACAGTGCTTATTTTCTGATAATAACACAGAACTATTTCCTAGCCTTCCACGAAGTGACAACAGTTGAAGATTATTTTTCTGTGATTAAGGTTCAGTGATAAATTGAAAATAATTTCCTGAAATGTCAAGTGTTTAGGTCTTTACATATTTTTTGTTTTGAATCAATTATTCCTTTAAAATGCCAAATGCACTTTTGAATGTTGTGCCCTTAATCTAATAATTTTTTAATTTTTTATTCCTTAGCATTTGTGTGTACAGAAAAAGGAGTTCAGGCATCAGTGTCTTATGCTAGAAGTGTAAGCTTCGGGATACTGAGTGTGAGTGTATGTTCCGTCTCTCACAGCTTCCTGACATGGGTCCATTTGCATATTATCTAATCTTTGTGATTCTCATTTTAATTCTTGTATGATTTATTTCATCAAGATAACAAATTAACATACTTTTGAAAAAGGACAATGTGTACTTAAATCAATGTAATTATAATACCTGGGGAAAAAAGCCAGCGGCAGCTCATCTCACCTTTTTTTTTTCCTAAGAATTGCATGGTGGGAATTTCCTGGTTGTCCAGTGGTTAGGATTTAGGGATTTCACTCCTGGGTCCTGGGCTTAATCCCTGGTCAGGTAACTAATTTCACAAATCACAAGATATGGCCATGAAAAAGAAAAAAAAAAATGACATAGTAATCAAGTTGACAGCAATGAATTCATTTGGGAACTTTCAATGTCTTCAGATAAGGCTCTTTCAAACATTTCCATGAAATAACTTGCAGTTGGGGTTCAGAAAACAGTGTGGCCATAGGTGATTTCACCCTTGAGAACGTAGGATTTCCCTAATTCCACCTCGCACTGCCTGCCTGTCCCCAGTAGTGCTGACCCAAACCATTTGTACAGCAATGGCTCTTCTGGCTTCTGTGAACGTGTAGACGTCTGCCTGTGCTTAGTCGCTCAGTTGTGTCCAACTCTGTGTGACTGACCTCATGGACCCTTGCCCACCAGGTGCCTCTGTCCATGGGATTCTCCAGGCAAGAATCCTGGAGTGGGTTGCCATTTCCTACTTCCAGGGAGACATCTGCCTAGACAGTGTGTTAAAAAGCAGAGATATCACTTTGCTGACAAACGTCCCTATAGTCAATGTTATGGTTTTTCCAGTAGTCAAATACTGATGTGAGAGCTGGACCATAAAGAAGGCTGAGCACTGAAGAATTGATGCTTTCAAATTGTGGTGCTGGAGAAGACTCTTGAGAGTCCCTTGGACTGCAAGGTGACCAAACCAGTTAATCCTAAATGAAATCAACACTGAATATTCTGTGGAAGGACTGATGCTGAAGCTGAAGCTCCAATACTTTGGCCAGCTAATGCAAAGAGCCAAAACATTTGGGAAAGATGCTGGGAAAGACTGAGGGCAGGAGAAGTGGGTGACAGAGGATGAGATGCTCAGATAGCATCACCAAGTCAATGGACAGGAATTTGAACAAACTCTGGGAGACAATGAAGGACAAAGGAGCCTGGCATACTATAGTCCATGGGGTCACAAAGAGTCAGATATTACTTAGCAACTGAAACAGCGAAACATCTGCCTGCCCAGGGTGGTTATGATGACCCAAGAGTGCCTTAGGTACACTTTTAGTAAACAGCACTGTCCTGCTTTTGCTTCTAGAGGAACTGGGGCTTGTCTTCTGTGGCTTCAGCGTCTTCCCCTCAGTACATCAGTCAGCTCGCCTCTCCATGCTCTCTGCCTGTACTATGACTGAGGGTAAAGATCTTTCCCCAAAGATAGAAATTGCATACTGATGCTCACACATTTAGGGGATATTTTGCAAGGGAATAAATTGCACTTTCTTGCAGTTGGAAGTTGGCTTCATAATTTTTTAACATGAAGATAATGCCTGCCTCATAACATTGCTGTGAAAGTTAAACAAACAAAAATCCGAAGCTTCTTAAACTTTTAAAGTTTAAGAACACATTGTAATTTGGTTCATCCCCAAGACTTTTAATACTGACAAAAATTGCAAGTGCATGCAAGAGGTTCTTCTAGCTCAGAGAAAGTATGATACATTTACTTTTTCCCTTTAATTTGGCAGATATTTTTCTATAGAAGTACAATTATAGCTCTATATAATTTCATTGTCTATATTTTAATTATGAAAACTAAATAAAATGCATTCGTTTTAATTCTGCTTGTAGAATCAATATTCAATCACAACTTTTACTGCTAGTTTGAATTAACCTTCGAACAAATGAAGGGAAACAATATTTTAAAACTTTCAGAAAATTAATGATATTTAAAGACATCTTACTGTTTATTTCACACTTAAGTATATTTGAAACTAGAACGGGAAGAATAATATTCTAGTATATTAAACAGAAGAAAGAGAAAATACTTCCTAAGCCATCAAATATCCACAATTTATTAAAGAAAACATTGAAGATTTTTAAACCTGGCATTCTCTACCGAAGACCAAGATGGTTTAATTTTAATATCTGAAGGCTAACAGAAATGAGCTCTTCTATTATGACAACTTCAACTAATAAGAGGAGATAGCAAAGTGCTATTTCTTTTTATCTTTTCCCCCTTACAACTTAGTAATGATTAGATCTCTACACATAGATAGAACAGTGAGATTAATGCCCATTAAAGACGTTTGTGCATGCATGCCATGTTGCTGCAGCCATGTCCAAGACTTTGTGATTCCATGGACTGTAGCCCTCCAGTCTCTTCTGTCCATGGGATTCTCCAGGCAGAATACTGGAGCGGGTTGCCAGGCCCTCCTCCAGGGGATCGTCCCCACCTGGGGATCCAATGGACATCATATTATGTCTCCTGTATTGCAGGCGAATTCTTTGCCTCTAGCATGTTCACCAATAAAATAATTTTTAAAATAGGCTACATATTATTGAAACACAGACATGTAAATCAGATGTATCAGGCAAAATCAAAATTAAGTCAGTCAGAATTAAAAACAAAAGCAAGCATAGGACTTACAGCTAACTGGGCAGTAAGCACTTGTAGTAGGAGAAAAGGAGTTTAAAATGAACTGCGCTTTATCACATATGTGTTTAAAGACGTTATTCTAGAATGTTCTTGCCAGATGAAGATTGAGAAGCTAATTGAAAAACGAAAATGCTGGGAGGTAACACCATAGTAAGAGAACTTTGCTGTTTCCTCAGGTTTTGTCTTTTACCTTTGAGATATATATATATATATATATATATATATATATATATATATATAGTGCTGAATGTCTCTGTATTTTTTTTCGAATGACTGCAGAACCTGGAAGAACTGTTACTGCTATTGATGCATGCATGAGTGCGTGCTAAGTCGCCTCAGTCATGTCCAACTCTTTGCAACCCTATGATGTGTAGCCCACCAGGCTCCTCTGTCCGTGGAGTTTTCCAGGCAAGAATACTGGAGTGGGTTGCCATGCCCTCCTCCAGGGGATCTTCTATTGATGCATAACATACTTCTATTGATTGCTTCATAGATATAGAATTTGAATGTTTTGAAACGTTAGCTGTGCTGTCAAGTTTAGAAAAAGTACCCCAGTGTACTGTTTTGGGTTGGCATCACACAGAGATTAACCCATATTGGTCTAGAAATGTTAAAGGTAATTTTTCCATTTGTACGGGGTGGGGGTGGGGCACAGTGTCTTAAATACATGGGTTTGATTATAGAAACTAATAAAGTATTCTCTAAATAAAAATAAAATGAACTTCAAATGTATAGAAGGCAGAGCAGGGTGGTGGAGAGTGAAAGCAAGTAAGCTCTGACGGACTAGCCAGGGCTGTTTCTCTGTTTGTCCTTTTGCTGATGCTTCTGTCCTCAGACATTTGCACAACACACACACAGCAATCGGAGTAATCAGAGACACCGTGCTCTGATCTCAGGCTCTGGAATACCCGTGTTTTGGTCAGATGTGTCTCTTGGCACTGCAGCAAGAGAGGAAATGAAGACCAAGTGGAGAAGAAGCCGTGATGGATTCTGGAGTGAGGGCAAGCAGAGTTGACTTGTGCCCTAGGCTTTTCTCCCTGGGTGGACTTAATCTTAAACATATTATGGGATACAGTTTGGAGTTTCTACATAGTAAACATTTCCACTTCTACACAGCTGCATTTGTGTTGGCACAATGCTCAATCAATTTGATACACTATCCAGTTGGGCAGAGAATGCAGATTTTGATCCAGAGGGAAAATAACATTTTCAAATGGTTCTCTGCATTTGATATTTTGAAAATGGAATCAGTGGATTAGGCTAAACCTGCCACCAAAATGCTGAGGCTCTAGTGCTATTCCTGCGGCTTAATAATGCTACTGATTTTCTCAGAGGAGTAGTTTTGATGCTTCCTTGTAGAAACAGATTTAAATGTAACTAACAAATCTAGCCATGTGAGGCTTAACAAGAATCTCAGTAAGGTAAAACATAGAGTCATTAAATTGGATTAGTTTAAATCACTTATATTTTGAACTACTTATCACTGATATTTCTAAGATGTGTAAAGATATTTAATAAGACTGAAATATATACATGATTGCTTTAATGAAATTATTTAATATGTAAGACTGAATCACTGGCAACTAAATGCAGTCACATAGAGATCTTATTAGAAAAAATGGACATAAAAATTTACCAAATTTTTGAAGAATACACACAATGAAAGTCTCTAGGTCTGGCTAATATATTGCAAACCATATGTATAGTTAAAAATTATGTTCCTTTAGAGTCTGTTCTGAATTTTATTCTTATATCACATCAATTTTGGATGCACAATTTTCCTGGCAAATACTTGATCCACATTTAGCCTTCCTTAAATTTATTGTTGGAAAGTAGACTCATAAAAACCAGTTATTCCAAACATACTTAAAAGTTTTCACATAACCAAATTGACCATTGATTTTTTAGATTAAAATTTTCCTCAATTAATGTTAAATAAAATGAAAAGTTCAGTTGCTGTTTTACTATTTGCATTTTAAAATTGCTAACAATGACATTAACGGCTATCGTATTTGACAGATGGTTAATCTAGTACACCCCTTTCAAAAATCTATTTTTAAGGTCAAGGAGAAACAGCACTGAGGGTTAGCTAACACAACTTTCCAATTTTAATTCTTCAAATTAGTTTTAAGGCTAAATAAATAAATGCACCAGTGAATTTGGACATTGTTAGTTGGGCAACATCGTATATTAAGCTCTATAATACAAATTAATATTCTTGATTTGGAGAGGCAAAATGCTTACACTGGTTATTCAGATCAATAGAGCAAGTATGCACAAAATTAAGTCTAAAAAACATTTTTGGTACTAATGCAAAAGTAAACCTTAGTACAACAAGAGAGGATGTAATTCTGACAGTAACTGAAATCACAGAAAAGGCAAAGCACGTTTGAGATTTTGTAAATAGATCAATAACAGCAAAGAAGTGACCTTACTTGTCTTCCATTTACTCCTCCTCCATTGTAGGGGCTACAGGATTCTCAGTTGTCGCAGGCAGTACTGTCTTTTCACAATGGTTGTTTGACTCACAGTCAGCCTGCCATTAGAGATTGAACAAAATCACATCATTTATATGAGAAAAAAAGGGAACTAACGGGTCAGAATTATACCAAAGTGAATTTTCTGGACTCAGACACAACTTGGCATGTTTACTTGGATGCCTGGGGAAAATTTGTGGAGTTTAAGTTTGAAAAACTGTCTTTTATATATATATATATATATTTTTTTTACATTTCTGCATTATTAAAAACAGAATCTTGGACTGCCCCATTATACTGTACAGTAAGTTCCCCTCCTACAAACAAGTTCCATTCGGAGAGCATGTGTGAAAGCCCCATTTGTTCGTAAGTCCAACTGACACAATCTATATAGTACTGTACTATAATAAGCTTCTAATGCTTTTCACAAAAATAATAAAAACCATATTAAATAATAAGACACAAACACAAAAATAAAGCATTTTTAATCGTCAAATACAGTAGCTTGCAAAGTACAGTTCAGTTCAGTTCAGTTCAGTCACTCAGTTGTGTCCAACTCTTTGCAACCCCATGAATTGCAGCACGCCAGGGCTCCCTGTCCATCACCAACTCCCAGAGTTCACTCAAACTCATGTCCTTCAAGTCGGTGATACCATCCAGCATCTCATTCTCTGTCATCCCCTTCTCCTACTGCCCCAATCCCTCCAAGCATCAGAGTCTTTTCCAATGAGTCAACTCTGCATGAGGTGGCCAAAAGTATTGGAGTTTCAGCTTTAGCACCAGTCCTTCCAATGAACACCCAGGACTGATGTTCTTTAGGATGGACTGGCTGGATCTCCTTTCAGTCCAAGGGACTCTAAAGAGCCTTCTCCAACACCACAGTTCAAAAACATCAATTCTTTGGTGCTCAGCTTTCTTCACAGTCCAACTCTCACATCCATACATGACCATTGGAAAAACCATAGCCTTGACTAGATGGACCTTTGTTGGCAAAGTAATGTCTCTGCTTTTCAATATGCTATCTAGGTTGGTCATAAATTTCCTTCCAAGGAGTAAGCATCTTTTAATTTCATGGCTGCAATCACCATCTGCAGTGATTTTGGAGCCCCAAAAAATAAAGTCAGACACTGTTTCCACTGTTTCCCCATCTATTTCCCATGAAGTGATGGGACCAGATGCCATGATCTTCATTTTCTGAATGTTGAGCTTTAAGCCAACTTTTTCATTCTCCACTTTCACTTTCATCAAGAGGCTTTTGAGTTCCTCTTCACTTTCTTCCATAAGGGTGGTATCATCTGCATATCTGAGGTTGTTGATATTTCTCCTGGCAATCTTGATTCCAGCTTGTGCTTCTTCCAGCCCAGTGTTTCTCATGATGTACTCTGCATATAAGTTAAATAATCAGGGTGACAATATACAGCTTTGACGTACTCCTTTTCCTATTTGGAAGCAGTCTGTTGTTCCATGTCCAGTTCTAACTGTTGCTTCCTGACCTGAATACGGTTTCTCAAGAGGCAGGTCAGGCGGTCTGGTCTTTTATATTTTTACTGCAAAGTACGGTAGGACAGCACAAAAGCTGGCACACAGGGGCTGGCGCTGAGTGAACAGGCAGGAAGAGTTACAGACTGGTGAAGGCAGAGGAGGTGCCAGACAGCAGAGCTGAAGGGTCCGAGACAAAGGGCAGGCTGCCATTTGATGTGATGACACAGCTTCCGGCTCCTTGCGAGGACCAGATGCATGTTCATATTTTTGAAAGTTCCTAAGTTGAAGGTTTATATGTAGGAGACTTAACTATATTACTGTAGTAATAGTAATAGACTTACTATATTAGTTTCATTGTTAATGACGTTAATTTACAATGATGTTTGTAATCTGTGTGTAATTTACAATGATGTTTGTATAGTCAATGCTCTTGGCATATAGAGATGGAGTCTTCCTCTGAAGTCAGGCAGAACTACTAAAATATTTGATCTCCTTAAGCTCAGTGTTCTGCTTTCATTTCATGCACTGAGTATGAAAGTGAAATAGGAGAGTGAAAAAGCTGGCTTAAAACTCAACATTCAAAAAAATGAAGATCGTGGCATCCAGTCCAATCACTTCATGGCAAATAGGTGGGGAAACAATCGAAATGGTGAGAGACTATTTTTATTGGCTCCAAAATCACTGCAGATGGTGACTGCAGCCATGAAATCAAAAGTGCTTGCTCCTTGGATGAAAAGCTATGACTAACCTAGACAGCATATTAAAAAGCAGAGACATTTCTTTGTTGACTAAGGTCCATCTAGTCAAAGCTATGGTTTGTCCAGTAGTCATGTATGGATGTGAGAGTTGCACTATGAAGAAAGCTGAGTGCTGAAGAACTGATGGTCTTGAACTATGGTGTTGGAGAAGACTCTTGAGAGTCCCTTGGACTGAAAGGAGACCCAACCAGTCCATCCTAAAGGAAATCAGTCCTGAATATTCATTGGAAGGACTGATGCTGAAGCTGAAGGTCCAATCCTTTGGCCACCTGATGCAAAGAACTGACTCACTGGAAAAGACCCTGATGCTGCGAAAGATTAAAGGCAGGAGGAGAAGGGGATGACAGAGGACGAGATGGTCTGATGAAGTCACCGATTCAATGGACATGAGTTTGAGCAAGCTCCAGGAGCTTGTGATGGACAGGGAAGCCTGGTGTGCTGCCGTCCATGGGTTTGTAAAGAATCAGGCTCGATTGAGCGACTAACTGAACTGTACTGAGTATGAAGGTGTGACTTGTGCGTCCCTGCCTCATCTCATGGGATTCAGAGGTTTCCCAGCATCAGGGTCTTCTCCAGTGAGTCAGCTTTTCACATCAGGTGGCCAAAGTATTGGAGCTTCAGCTTCAGCATCAGTCCTCCTAATGAATATTCACTGTAGGTGGTGATTTGATGCAAAACTGATGGCTCAGGGGTAAAGAAACTAACTGCCTGCCAGTGGTTAAGACTCTGCCTGCCAACGCAGGAGACACAGCTTCTATCCCTGGGTTGGGAAGATCCCTGATGAAGGAAATGACAACCCATTCCAGTATTCTTGCCTGTGAATTCCTATGGACAGGAGAACGTCCTGGCTAAAGACCATGGGGTCCAAAGAGTTGGACAAGACTGATCAACTAAACAACAAACAAGGAGGTGTTTGAGAGGAGTCAGAGTAGAGAAAAGTGGTCCTAAAGTGATAATTAGTAGAACAAATTATGCAAATAATGAGTTAATATCTTTGGAATCCAAGTTATATAAAGCAACCGGGAATAAAGGTCGGAGCAACGGCAGTTAAGCAGAGATGGACTATGGACAGATTCGGCTAAAACACATTTTACTGATTGATGCATACACATAGTTTTCATTTTTATTTTTTTAAAGAAAGACCTAATTTATCAAATCAGGAGATTTATCACATTCTCCAGGCTTGGATTTCAGGATGATTTTGATAAACTGATTATCTTGGTTCTATGAACCACATTTCCACAAGGAATATCACAGTGAGGCTAAGTAGCAGCTGCTCCCCTTTACATGAGGCGTGTGCTCCTTCCCCACCAGATATATTTAAGCTCTTACTCATCCTTCCTCACTCTGGGAAGGAATCTGCGTTTATGATTACTGGTGTAAACTCTTTAATAGCAAATTAAAGATGTGAGGTTTATTTCCATAAGCCATAGACAGGTTTGGCTTCCCAATCAGTACAATGGTAAAGAATTCGCCTGCCAATGCAGGGGATGCCACAGATGAGGTTCGATTCTTGGGTAGGGAAGATCCCTTGGAAAGGGAAATGGCAACCCACTCCAGTATCCTTGCCTAGGAAATCCCACAGACAGGGGAGCCTGGCAGCCTACGGTCCCTGAGTCACAAAGAGTTAAACTAAACTGAGCAACTGAGTGCACGCGTGCACACACACACACACACACACACACACACACACACAGACATGTGGGTGGTGAGTAGCTTCAAGATTCCATTGTTTGTCATTATGGAATGAATTTTAGGTTATGGGGATAGTGTGTATGGGAAAGAATAAGTTTGTGGCCATAGTAACGATAACATTGAGAGAGAAAACATGATCTGAGTATAATTCAAAGGTAAAATAGACTTTTCTAGTTCTCCTACTAAGATGAGGGCGGGAGGAAATGGAAGGGTCCTAAATTCACTGAAATTTTGAGCCCAAGAGAAGAGAAAATAGAAGTACTGTGAACAGACTTTGAGTACCAAAGGGGTTGATGATTTTGGAGGAAAGATAAGTTTATATTTTCACACCTGAGCTGCCGAAACACATCAGAATATTTCCATGGAGGGTTGACAGGTGTGAAATTGAGGTGATCACTGAAACAACAGAACTGAGTAAAATGGGAAATAGGGTATTGTTTTGAATAATGCTTACATCTAGTGGGGAAACACAGAAAGTAGTGAGAAGAGCTGAAAAGAAGGGGCCTGAGTGAACAGAGGAGCCATCCAGAAGGGGCTGGTGAAGACAAGCAAATTCAAAGGCTAAATCGCAGCAGATGCTACAGGGACCTCCAAGCAGATGGGCACAGAGATGCCCTGGAGGACACAGACAGGGGTGATACAGAAATTAACATGGGGTGCTCTAGCTCATTCACATCATAGATGAGGCATAAACGTAAAGTGAGAGTGGAGATCATCAGTACAAACTACTTTTATGCCTCAGGGTAGGAAGGAAAGTAGTGATATAGGACAGTGTGTTGAGTCAGGAGCAGGTTTCTGGCGAGGATTTTGTCAGAGTTTCATTGTATCCACTTTTTCTTGCAACAATCCTACCAGCATAGTTTCTAATGTTCCCTCAAAGATAATGCCCAATTATTATATTGTACCACACTCAAGAGGTAAAGAATCTGCATGCAATGCAGGATACCCCAGTTTGATTCCTGGATGAGGAAGATCCACTGGAGAAAGGATAGGCTACCCACTCCACTTCTCTTGGGCTTCCCTGGTGGCTCAACTGGTAAAGAATCTGCCTGCAATTCAGAAGACCTAGGTTCAGTCCATGGGTTGGGAAGATCCCCTGGAGGAGAGCACGGCAACCCATTCCAGTATTTTTGCCTGGAGAATCCCATGGATGAGGAGCCTGGCAGGCTACAGTCCATGGGATTGCAAAGAGTTGGACACCAATGACCGACTAAGCACAGCACAGCACCACACTCAAGGAGGCTATAGCTCCCCATCAAGTATTGTTAGTTTATTTGTGGTTCTTTATATGCTTCCCACTCTAAGTAACACTGCCTAGTACCATAGATGACATATTCCATATTCTCAGATCAGAAGGAAAAACAAACAAACAAACAAGAAGTTACTCAAAAGCCAAATTCTCATGCAGAAAGGGGAAGGTCTTGTTAAGTTTTACCCACACTCTCTATGAGTATCCTCGTCTCTATAGTGATGTTTAGATAACGTTAGCCATGGTAATATTGAGTGACTGTTTTTGTTCTATTCTATATTTTAAGCTTTATTGAATTTATTACAACATTGCCTCTGTTTTATGTTTTGTTTTTTTGGCCACCAGGCATGTGAGATCTTAGTCCCCTGACCAGGGATTGAACCTGCATCCCTTGCATTGGAAGGTGAAGCCAACCACCGGACTGCCAGGGAAGTCTCTGCTTCATACTTTGAGTATTTTATTTCTTTGGTTATAATGAATGTAAACCTTTTTATCAAAAGATAAAGCGTATATATGCATGTTATCATGGTGAATGAATTCTCATCAGACACAGTGTTCTGTACTTCTGACCATGGGACTAATGCAACAAAGAGAAATATTACATGCAGTCTTAAATGGGATACAGAAATAGTAACTATTTCCGGATGATTTATTTATATGCATACCATTATAAGCTTGCAATCTTATAATTAATAAAGCCCTACAAATCTGATTGAGGGACTATGAGAGAGAATTTAAATTTAAAAAGAGGCCAAGAGTTGAAACATGAGCCACTGAAGGGCCAAAAATAGAGGAAAGAAAGGAAGCCTCTGCCAAGCTGACCAAAGTGACCAGGCGGTTAGAACGAAAATAAGTGAGGTGAGGCTTTCTGCCAAGGAAGGAAATATGCAAATATTTCCAGGGGGAAGGAAGGATCCCATGTCGAAGATGAGGACTGTAAATTGACGATTGCACTTAGCAACAGGAATTTCAGTGGTAACCTTAGTGAATCCCTTTTCATGGGGCACGTTTAGAAGAAACAGCCTAATTCAAATAAGGTTAAAAAGTTTGGACATCTTGAGCATGTAAAGTGTTCTCAAAAATAAATCCCTTTGGGGCCAGCAGAAAGATGAGCCTTGGCTTCTAGTAGCAGAAGAGCTAACTGATGCTAAAGAAGACTCTTGAATTATTACATAAGGAAGAACTATCCTTTATTTTTAGGTAGCTAAAATAGATATCTACTTATCAATGATACAAGGTAAAATAAAAAGCAAAATAAGATAGTAGGGTTACATTCAGAATGATAAGATTTTACAATGACTATGTTAGGATAGATTTGAAAGATTCTGCTGCCTAAAAATTAAGCTAAAACCTATCAAAGAAAATAATGGAAAATAATGGCTGTATATAAATATACCAGAAAATCAAAATTTAAAAAGGTTTCAAAATGAATTATTACTTAAAAGTGCTACATTGATTAAAAGGCTACACAGCTATGTTACTATGAGACAAAAATGAAATTTAAGTCAAAACCATTACAAAAGAAAACAGACTTGCTTTTTTTTTAGAGAAAAATAATTTTATCTGTAGTTAAGCAATTAAGAACCTTCAAATATTTAAAGCAAAGATTGATAAAACTAACTGGAGTATTGGCAAATGCTTAAAAATGTTTAGAAATGTTTTATAATACTTTGTAAGAAAATGGAAAATTCACTAGAAAGAAAATAACTACAAAGAAGAAATAATAAAGCTATTAATAAGCTTGATCTAAACAATAGATATGCATGTGTCTACTTAAAACAATGAATATAGACAGTGAATTTGGAGAAGGAAATGGCAACCCACTCCAGGATTCTTGTACTCCAGTGTTCTTGGCTGGGAAATCCCATGGACAGAGGAGCCTGGCAGACTATAGTCCATGGGGTTGCAAAGAGTCAGACAAGACTGAATGACTAACATATACAGTAAATTGTTATAAAAATAATTATGCAATAAACCACAGGGGAAATTTCTTAACTTTATATTATTAAAACCGTAATTACTGACCTCAACTCAAGGAAATTTGAAAGTAACAGCAAATAACATCTAGAAATTAAAAACATTTTTATAAAATTGAGGGGATAGAGAAGAAATAAATCAAACTTGAAAAATAATTTGAATTGAATGGCAATCCTAAATATGTGAATATAGATAAAACACTTAAAAGGGTCATGTTTTAAATGCATTTACTGTAAACATAAATGTTTTAAATAAATGAAATAAGTTTTAGCTGACTTGTAAGTTTAGATTTCCCTGCTGGCTCAGACAGGAAAGAAATGAACACATGTCCCTTGCATGCATGTCCAAAAATATATCCAAACCTCTTTAGAACTATACTTGTAAATAACACTTACGGTTGATTCTTTTCCTATGGTAAATAAATAAATAGAACATGTGCCCTCAGTACCTGCCATGTTGGAGCACCACCTCAATGCTCTTTCTTGGAGTCGGGCTTTTTCCTCATTATACTGCTGGTTGCATTACCATAAGGTTGTGTTCAATGCTGGGGTGAGCGTGTTTGCCCTTTCAGTAGAGTTAGTCTCTTCTTGGCTAAACTCCCACTATTTCTGCTTTTCACCATGGTGTGAACCTAAGGATCTAAATCATTCTTCACCTCTGCTGAATTATTTGGTGTTTTCACTAGATCTAGTTTTCACACTTCACTAGATAAAGTGTCAGACTCTTTGTGACCCCATGGACTGTAGCCTTCCAGGCTCCTCTGTCCAAGGGATTCTCCAGACAAGAACTCTGGAGTGGGTTGCCATGTCCACCAGGGGATCTTCCCAACCCAGGGATCGAGCCCAGGTCTCTGACACTGCAGGCGGATTCTTTACCAGCTGAGCCGCCAGGGAAGTCCCTCGAGAAGGTACCAGAGATCTTGTACTGTCTTGTTGGTTTATATGATTACCTCATCATATCAGCGATTCCTGCTGCCTTTTCTTCATCATACACAACAGATAAACTCTTGCCTTATGTGACTCAATGTCTGTCCAAAGGATTTAGAGGTAAGAGTCAAAGGGGACTTTTAGTCAATCATTTTAAAAGACAATTAATTTAATGCATTATTTTTGTAAAAGTAATTTAAATTACGAAAGCTTGATAGATTTGAAAGCTATACCTAAAAAGTTAAAAGTCAGAATCAATAGTATAAGTTTATATTTGTTTCAGTTTTAAAATGTGCAACACATTCCTTATCATAGAAACTAGAGAAAACACAGTTCAACTTTGATTAAATCGAGTGCAAAATACTTGGCATGTGAAAATGACACAAATACAATTAATGAAATGCTCTCTTTTAGCAAGGGCTCCCTGGTTGGTCCATGGTAAAGCGTTTGCCTGCAAATGCGGGAGACACAGGTTTGATTCCTGGGTCAGGAAAATCCCCTGGAGGAAGAAATAACCACTCCAGTGTTCCTGCCTGGGAAACCCCATAAACAGAGGAGCCTAGCAGGCTATAATCTATGGGGTCTCAAAGTGTTGGAAGCAGCTGAGCACACACACACACATTGAAATATATAATGATCACATCAGTTATAAAGAAAGATGTCTGAAACAGAATACACTTTAAGATTGAGCTCCAGTCAGAGAGGTCCCTGAGCCTGCCAGTTATTCCCTTCTAACACCATGAGCAATGCCCTCAAGAAAGTCCAAAATTCTTCCCTGAGCCTGAATTGACTAACCCCAGAAAGTTAGATAACATGGATCGCAAGATCTTCTAATATTAAAGAAACTTAGAAATCCCTGCTCTCCAAGCCCAGGTTTTTGAATAAGTAGCTGAGGCCAATAACATCTAGTGATTTGCATTTCGTCTTCATTATCTGCAAGAAGGATTAGGTACACACACCTAACCTTTTTGACTACTAATTTCTAAAATTGCTTTGACCAGATTCTCCCGATATTCAGTACAATACCCACTATACACTGAGAAAGGAAATAATGTGTACGATATTTCATATAGTATAGGCATTTTCCATTATTCAATTTTATGCTATCTAGTAGACAGTATGCTATGCTATGCTATGCTAAGTCACTTCAGTCGTGTCCGACTCTGTGTGACCCCATAGCCGGGTGCCCACCAGGCTCCCCCGTCCCTGGGATTCTCCAGGCAAGAACACTGCAGTGGGTAGTAGACAGTATATGTGCTGTTAAATCAGTTGATTTTCTTAATGTTTTGAATAGTTTTGAAATAAATAGTTTGGAACTACTGTACCTTGAGACGTATGCGTTCTACGGACTCCAAATGAGAGAGTGACGGCTTTAATTTAACATCAACCCATCTGTTTGGGAAATAGATTTTATATTAACTATAGGTCTAGTCAATATTCAGTACTTTATGTTGTAGTTTTCACAACACAGAGTACACGGAATTAGTTTTGAAAAGAGCCAGAGGGGAGTTGAATTGGCTCATCTCCCTTTCCTTGTTACCAGTTATTTGTACAATCTTCAAACTTTTTTTGTAGTGTTTGCTTTTACTTTTTTAACTAATTGCTATGTTTTGTGGTGAGGCTATTTAGATATCATCGACTGCTACATATAACTTGTTTTATCTTTGATTGCAGAGAAGCTGATTCTGTGTAAAATCAAATGAAATAATGAAAGGGAATGTTGAATGATATAATCAAATGAAACCTTTGGCACCCACATTTAGATGACTCAACTACGTTATTTTCCACCTGAAATCATGTGGACTGATTATAGGTCCTGAGATACGCAATAAGAAGGTTGTCACCCATTTAGTCTGTTCAGTCACTCAGTCGTGTCCGACTCTTTGCGACCCCATGAATCCCAGCACGCCAGGCCTCCCTGTCCTCACCAACTCCCGAGTTCACTCAAACTCATGGCCATCGAGTCAGTGATGCCATCCAACCATCTCATCCTCTGTTGTCCCCTTCTCCTCCTGCCTTCAATCTTCCCCAGCATCAGGGTCTTTTCCAATGAGTCAGCTCTTCACATCAGGTGGCCTAAGTCATCTATTTAACCTTTGTTTAAGAACATAAGGTATATAAAAGAAATGGTGGTTTCTAACATTCTGAATGTGGCTGAATCTATGAAGCATCCTCAATAAAATGACGATTTCCTTTAGAAAGCACGTCAGAAATCACTAATAAAAATTTAAGATGCACTTGCAGCTTAAACTAATTCATAAATTATGATTCATGTGTGCTTGCACGGTCGTCTCCCACTCTTTGAGACCCCATGGACTCGCCAGGCTCTTCTGTCCGTGGAAGTTTCCAGGCAAGAATGCTGGAGTGGGTTGCCCTTTCCTTCTCCCAGGACTCTGCAACCCAGGGATCGAACCCGTCTCTTGTGTCTCCTGCACTGGCACGTGGATTTTTTACCACTGAGACACCTGGGAAGCCCCAATTCACAAATTATATTTGCTTTTTTATTACTAAAGATGTATACATTTTCTAAAGTTTATACTATTGGCGGATTTTCCCTCAAATCTGTTTTTATAGTAAATGAATTCTACTTGCAAATAAATTGAATGATTGAATAAAATAATACTTAATCTTACTGAGAATTTTTATGACCATTCTACCCTGAATGTAGTCTTCTTTTGCTATTTCCAATCTATTTACTTTTGATGCTTACTAAATGTTAGAACAATTTAACAACTGGTAACACCAATACAAGAGACAGGAAATACCTGATTTAAATATTTTGCTTTTTCTGACAAAGTGGCAGGAAGTTGTTCAAAATCAAAGAATATTCAGTGAAGTATTATTTGCATTATATTGTCAGTTAAGCCTCAAAATAGCATATTTTGCTCTATTAATTAATTAACAAAAATCTCTTATTTTAAAATATTTTCAGAAGAAATCTGGAATGAGAATCTAGGGTTAGATTTCACCTCATCAAGTCATTGACAATTTAGGCCCATATGGGTCAAATTGCATAAAATGTTGCCGTTATTGAAAAAAAGCAGTTATTTGATTTTGAATAGTTTACTTTTTCAGTTTGAAACCATTGTTTTCCTGTTGATGTTGGATGTCCAAGTTGGATGCTGATAGAATGATTGCCCTATTTGACTTTAGAAAATGTGGTCGATGAAATAAAACTATGACACTTGTCTAAACAAAGCAACTGTCAACTCACATCACAGACTCCTTCTAAATACAGGACTCCAGTACATTAAATTTGTTTTTCTTTAATGAACCTAAGCCTTTTCACTGTCATTACTCATGCCTTCTAAAAACAGTGGAAAATGCAATACATTACTCAACTGAGACCGTTTGTCTTGAGGTGCATATTTTATTGATGTAAATACACAGGATTTTGGCCCACTCAACTACTGATGTTTTGATTTTATAGAAATTCTGTGTCATTTTTGAAATTACTCCATCCTCTTCCCAGAGACTCTAGTGGTGACATACAGGATTGTAGGGTTCGACTGCTTGAAAATTATTATCAAAAAAGCCTGCTAGGTGAGAAGTGCATGTTGATTATGATTTTTGACTCATATATATATACATAGAGATATACATATATAGATATACATGCATATATAGATACGCATACTGATGGCTCAGTGGTAAAGAATCTGGCAACAATACAAGAGACATAGGAAACCTGGGTTTTGTCCTTGGGTTGAGACTATCCCCAGGAGAAGGAAATGGCAACCCACTCTAGTATTCTTGCCTGGAGAATTCCACGGAGCCTGGCAGGATACAGGAGCCTGGCAGGCTACAGTCCAAAGGGTTGCAAAGAGTTGGGCACAAGTGAGCCGCCCAGCACAGCACATACATCCCAGCTTTCACTTGTGAAACACATTGTTCAATTTTCTGTTATTGTTTTTTGTGCAGTTCTCTTTTCCTTTGTCAGTATTTCCAGGTTAGAGTCCAGCCTTCTCAGTACAACTATATAATTGTTGCTAGTAAAGTGTTTCTAATTTGTTTTAGCATTTCCACTAACAGTTTCAGTGAATTGGATCTTTAAGACAGAATCATGTGTTCAAACATTTACTGCTTGCAATACATGACTTTCGATTTTTAAACTTCCAAAATATAGCATGCTGTATTGAAATATTCCATCTCTTGGTAGAGAGAATAAACTGCATGGGCTTCCCAGCTGTTGCCAGTGGTAAAGAACCCACCTGCCAATGCAGAGGATGTAAGAGACTCGGGTTTGATCCCTGGGTTGGGGCGATTCCATGGAGGAGGAAGTGGCTACTCACTCTAGAATTCTTGCTTGGAGAATCCCGTGGACAGAGGAGACTGGTGGACTATGGTCCATAGGGTCATAAAGTGTTGGATACGACTGAAGTGACTTAGCACACATACAACCATTTTGCAGAGGGTTTCTTTATTGCAATGGCCTATCTACCATAGAAATGTAATGGGCTTCATCCTTTTGGTGGCAAAGAAATCACATGTCTAGACTAAGGCACAATTGTTAAATGAATGCATAAGTTGACAGGGAAAACTTCATGTAATAATGAGTGTCTTTGAATGTTATAAACTTCTATCTTCTTATATACCTGGTGGACTTTTTCCCATAGGTGTGATATTAGTATAACTTTTCTATAAATTATTCTGCATTTAATTTATCTCTGCAGTGAAAAAGCCAATGGAATAGTCTATCAGTCAGTTTGTTAAAAAAAAAAAAATCTAAGTAGAATTTTGTTTCTTATAGTTGAACCAAATTAAAATGTATTTGAAAGTGTTTAGTTAAAGGAACGTTTCCCCTAAAAAATCTTGACATTATAAGAACTAAAAAAAATTAAAAAAATTTTTATAGTATCTCATCAGAAAAAATAAAAGTACAGTTTTTTTTTTTTCTTTGAAACTTAAAGTAGCATTTTCCTTCTTTTGATTTTTCTGGTAGACAAATTAGGTAAAGTTAATGCACATGAAAATTAGATTTCCTTTGCCATTGCCTTTAAGTGGTGAGGCCTTATTATGTCACCAACATAAATTCTATTTTTAAGGTTATTGATTTAATGGAATAATTTAGATGCTCATTCTTTTATTCAGGAAAATAAATTAGCTTCTACTAGGTATTCATTAGTACAAATTACACAGGACTGAAGGCAGTGTAATCATATGAGTGATAAATCATAAAAAAATATTGACTTAATATTTGCTCCTGAGAAAAGAAAAATAGTGCCAATTTGAAATGAACAATCTTAAATCACAAAGAAAACAGGAGAAAAGAGAACTTAGAATAATCAAGTCCATTCATTATTTGCCTCCCATATGAACAACATAAGGACTATACTATAACATTTAATCAATAGGTATAAATATTCCACCTGTCCACCTGTTCTCTGCCTTATGAAATCATTATATGCAAATCAAGATTTACATTCACACTTGAAAAACATGCTATTTCCATTATCAAATGAGATAATCCTTACTTTGGACAAAAATTGAATGTTAATCTTTTGAAGTTATTGTATCTATGTGTGTGTGCTAAGTTCTTCAGTCATGTCTGACTCTTGGCGACCCTATGGACTAGCCCACCAGGCTCCTCTGTCCATGGGATTGCCTAGGCAAGAATACTGGAGTGGGTTGCCATCTCTTCCTCCAAGAGATCTTTACCCACCCAGGGATCAAACCCATGTCTCCTGAGGCTCCTGTATTGCAGAATTCTTTATTTCTGAGCCACCAGAAAAGCCCCTATTATGTTTATACCAAGGGCTAATTTTCCTACTAAATTTGTTTATTTCCATCTGACAAGATAGTTGAAATAAAGGAAAATAAATGAACACATACATTTCAAAACTAATGTTTTAGTGCTCAAATGTATAATATTTTCAATTAAGTTTAGCTTTAGCCTTTATTTTCTTGGGCTCCAAATCAGTGCAGATGGTGACTGCAGCCATGAAATTAAAAGATGATTACTCCTTGGAAGGAAAGTTATGACCAATCTAGACAGCATATTAAAAAGCAGAGACACTACTTTGCCAACAAAATTCCATTTAGTCAAGGCTATGGTTTTTCCAGTGGTCATGTATGGATGTGAGCTGCTGCTGCTGCTAAGTTGCTTCAGTCGTGTCCGACTCTGTGCGACCCCATAAAAAGCAGCCCACCAGGCCCCACCGTCCCTGGGATTCTCCAGGCAAGAACACTGGAGTGGGCTGCCATTTCCTCCTCCAATGCATGAAAGTGAAAAGTGAAAGTGAAGTCTCCCAGTCGTGTCCGACTCTTAGCGACCCCATGGACTGCAGCCTACCAGGCTCCTCCATCCATGGGATTTTCCAGGCAAGAGCTCTGGAGTGGGTTGCCATTGCCTTCTCCAATGGATGTGAGAATTGGACTATACAGAAAGCTGAGCACCAAAAAATTGATGCTTTTGAACTGTGGTGTTGGAGAAGACTTTTGAGAGTCTCTTGGACTGCAAGGAGATCCAACCAGTCCATCCTAAAGGAGATCAGTCCTGAATATTCATTGGAAAGACTGATGTTAAAGTTGGAACTCCAATACTTTGGCCACCTGATGCGAATAACTGACTCACTGAACTGGATTGATGTAGAAGAATCATAAATAGTTATATAGACTCTCTCTATTTAAAGAAAAATTGAAAGCAGGAGGAGAAGGGGACAGCAGAGGATGGGATGATTGAATGGCATCACTGACTCAATGGACATGAGTTTGAGTAAACTCTGGGAGTTGGTGATGGACAAGGAGGCCTGGTGTGCTGCAGTCCATGGGGAAGCCAAGAGTTGGACACAAATGAGCAACTGAACCGAACTGGATTGATGTAGAAGAATCATAAATCATTCTATAGAATCTCTCATACACACATGCAATAGCTTACCATTTAATTTCAACCTTAAAACTTCTGTTTATTAAAAACAGATTGGGTTTGGCATAAGTGGTTTAATATTTTTCCTCACTTATATATAATACTGGGTACTACTCTTAAAGGTAAGAAGAATGATGTTGATTCACAAACTTAAATAAAATTTCTGAATTTAAAATTTAAGTAATTGTAATATGTCTAAATTTTCTTCCAGGAAGATAATTATGTAATTATTTTGTTTTAATTGAGATAAATTTTGTGAGGGGTAAGGGTAATGTAGAAAAAGAAACATATTTATGGATGGAGGTTAGTGGCATACTTTCCTTGCCATTGAAGCTTCTTGTTTTGAAAATTGGTGCATGTAACCTGAGTGTTACATGTTTTAGTACAGTCACCTGGCACTTAGTTTGGCTCATATTTCTATAAGAGAGTTTCAATACATATATTTCCTTTATGTTGATTGTCATGTGGTATTTCTTTCACAAACGTATAAAAATTCACCATTTAAAAAAATTTAACAAGTAAAGATTGGGTAGCATGTTGTAGGCATTGTTTCAATATTGCTTATTTATTCAAGCAGATTGAAGTAATAATTACATATTATGGCCATGGTAGAAGACAAGATGTTTCTCAGCCACTATTTTAGGAAAAAATGAAATCACCATTAATCCTAAACAGCTGTTTCACTATACAACACATGCAATATACAGGTGATACTACCCAAAGTTTCTCAATTTTGTAAAGAACTATAAAGTTTATAGCTAAATTTAACATCAACATGGAAAAATAAGTAGAAAGTATGTACAACTTGTAGGTCTGTATTTTTCTGGAGTTGGTGATGGACAGGGAAGTTTGGCCTGCTGCAGTCCATGGGGTCACAAAGAGTTGGACACGACTGAGTGATTGAACTGAACTGATTATGAAAAATAATGATTTCAATAAAGAGAAATCCTTAAAATCTAGAATATTACAATATTCCCAAAGCCAGAAATTTTAATGTAGCTAATTTGATATAGCCTCTCAGGATCAGACACATTTTTCCTGTAAAGTGACAGATAATCAATATTTTCAAGCTTTGAGAGCTGCAGGGACTCCATCAAATTGGTCGATAGTTTGCAATGTAAAAGCAGACAATATGTAATCAAGTGATGAAGGTGGCTGTGTGCCATAAAGCTAATTTATGGGCATGCTAAGTTGCTTCAGTTGTTTCCGACTCTTTGTGACCCTATGGACCATAGCCCAGCAGCATCCTCTGTCCATGAGATTGTCCAGGCAAAGGGAGTGGGTTGCCATGCCCTCCTCCAGGGAATCTTCCTGACCCAGGGATTGAACCCATGTCTTTTACATGTCCCGCATTGGCAGACAGGTTCTTTATCACTAGCACCACCTGGGGAGCCCAAAGTGACAGTGTTAGTCACTCAGTCATGTCCAGCTCTTTACAATCCCATGGGCTGTAGCCTATCAGGCTCCTCTGTCCAAGGAATTCTCTAGGCAAGAATATTGTGGTGGATAACCATTCCCTTTTCCTTGGGATCATCCCAACCCAGAGATCAAATCTGGCTCTCCTGCATTGCAGGCAGACTCTACCATCTGAGCCCCCAGGGACATTAATTTATGGGTGCTGAGATTTTAATTGTATATGATTTCAAATGTCAGGGCTTCCCTCATAGCTCAGTTGGTAAAGAATCCACCTGCAATGTAGGAGACCCCAGTTCGATTTCTGGGTTGGGAAGATCCTCTGGAGAAGGGATAGGCTATCCACTCCAGTATTCTCGGGCTTCTCTTGTGGCTCAGCTGGTAAAGAATTTGCCTGCAATGCGGGAGACCTGGGTTCAAACCCTGGGTTGGGAAGATCCCCTGGAAAAGGGAAAGGCTACCTACTTCAATATTCTGGCCTGGAGAATTCCATGGACTGTATAGTCCATGGGGTCACAAAGAGTTGGACAGTACTGAGTGACTTCACTTTCAAAGGTCAGAAAATATAATTATTCTCTCAAGTTTTCAACCTCTTAAATAGGTAAAAATCATTCTTAGCTTGCTAGTTGTACAAAAATGGGGAGAGGGGAGTCATATATTGTTGATTTCTGGGATGGACACTTTAACAGAGTGAGCTCAAAGCTTGGGCACTAAATGGTAACTGTAGATAGTCCCTTTAACCTCTACTTTACCCTGTATCATTGCTTTAGGCCACAGATGAGTCATTCCTCGGATTGGATGAGGCGTGAACACGAGCTCCCTGATGGGGTGACATGAAGGCACTCGGTACCTCAAGTATGAAGTCAAGGTGTCTGTCATCCATTACTTGGTAATAGTTAAACAATATTGAAAACTCATTTTTATTGGGTTTCAAAAGACCTGCTCTGAAGAATTGCATTGACAAAATGGGCTTGTCAAAGTGTCATCTGTCAGTGCCCATAACTTGTTTATTCAGCCCCTATGCTGGAAAGTTGAAATCAAAATATAGAAGCAACTCCTTTAGACAGTAAGGTTACTTATAGGTCCCCCAAATAACCCAACAGGTATCGGTATATTGATAGCCCACCATTCTGATGGGCTTGTATGTATGTGTGTGCTCAGTCACTCAATCTTGTCCAAATCTTTGAGACCTCATGGACTATAGACCACCAGGTTCCTATGTCCTTGGAATGCTCCAGGCAAGAATACTGCATTGGGTTGCCATTTCCTCTTCCCAAATACTGGATTGGGTTGCTTTTGAACTGTGGTATTGAAGAAGACTCTTGGGATTCCCCTGTACTACAAGGAGATCCAACCAGTCAATCCTAAAGGAAATCAGTCCTAAATATTCATTGCAAGGATTGATGGCTGAATCTGAAGCTGCAGTTTACTTTGGCCACCTGAGGTGAAGAACTGACTTATTGGAAAAGACCCTGATGCTGGGAAAGATTGAAGGCAGGAGGAAAAGGGGAAGACAGAGAATGAGATGGTTGGATGGCATCACCAACTCAATGGACATGAGTTTGAGCAGGCTCAGGGAGTTGGTGATGGACAGGGAGGCCTGGCATGCTATAGTCCATGGGGTCGTAAAGAGTCAGACATGACTAATCAATGGAATTGAAATGCGCTTCCTCTTCCAGGGGATCTTCTTGACTCAGGGATTGGACCCAAGTCTCTTGCATTGGCAGGTGGGTTCATTTCCACTGCACCACCAGAAGCCCTCAGTTGGGCTATCGTGGTTTGTAAAATGTGATCTGGGTACCTTGCCTTCAGAGTTACTGAGAATGACAAGGGGAACTCCTCCTCCCTTGAACAAATTCATTCTATTTTTGTTAGCAATTTATTTGGTTTTACAAGATTCATTTAAAGAATTGGTACACTTTACTGATATATATATATACATATATATGTATGTAAATGGCTACATGTACATCTATACATATTAATATGTATAGATATAATACTATAATAATACTATATAGTATTATAGTATTATTATATGTATATAATAATATATATAATAATATATTATTAATATATTATAATATGATATATTAATTATTATAATTAATATTATACAATATTAATGTGTATTATTAATATTATATACATAATATAATATATATATTATAGATATAATACTATAATAATATGTGTGTCTATACATATATATGTATGTAAAGCTCTAGTTCACTGATTTTCAAAATATATATGTATATATTTGAAAATATATATGTATATAGATATATTTGAAAAATATATATATATCTGAACATATATTTAATACATATATTGAAATATATATTGAAAAATATATATAGAAATATATACTGAAAAATATATTGAAAAATATATATATTGAAAAAATATATGTATATATATATTTGAAAATCAGTGAACTAGAGCTTTAGTACCTTTATTAGAGCAATGTTTCAATGGAAATAAACAAACTCAAACTTCATTATTGCTCCTCATCAGTTGGAAGCTTCTCTCACACAACAAGGTCATCCAGAATCTACTATCATGTTGCTTTCCACAATATCCCCAGATCCTCCCATAATGGGCTGCACTCATATGGATCTGAAATCCTGAATTTTATATGATCTTCTATGTTGATTTCCATCTATTTTAAACTCTTTTCTCCTTTTTTTCTACCAATCTCAAGGATCCAGCTTTTGCTTCTGGACTGGTATAGTTTGATATTTCCTAATCATTATTTGTATAACTTTTTTATTTTTCACAAATACAATTATTTTTTTCCCATCCAGTTTTATTGAGATATTATAATTAAGGTATAGCACTGTATAAGTGTATTTTTTTTTTTACTTTACAATATTGTTTTGGTTTTGCCATACATCAACATGCATCCGCCATGGGTGTACACGTGTTCCCCATCCTGAACCCCCCTCCCACCTCCCTCCCCATACCATCCCTCTGGTCATCCCAGTGCACCAGCCCCAAGCTTCCTGTATCTTGCATCAAATGATTTGGGAGAATGACATTAAAACATGTATAATATCATATAAGAAACGAATTGCCAGTCCAGGTTCGATGCACAAATACAATTAAATTGAGGAATATAATCTGTTTGTCATTACTTAAAAATGTCCTAAAATGTTTTGAATAAAAATATGTATTCAATGAGTATTTTCTTATGATTACATATTATTTTTGTCATTATAAAAATTTTGTGTTATTAAATATGTCAAAGAACCTTTTAGGAAAGCTGGCACAGTCCTCAGTGATGTTTATATGCACTGTTATATAGAATCTCTTCATTTAAGATTACATCTATATTAGTATGATTATTATTAGCTTATATCTGGCCTTTCAAAACTACCACAGCAAACCAACCAAAATATTTTTCCTTTTAGTTTCACGAACTTTAGGAGGAGTAGGTTATTAAACAAACTATTTAAATTATTTCAGAGCACCAAGCCAATTTTGTTTCTTCACCGAGTGCTGTATTAGTGTATTTAGATCTCAACGTCTAAAAGGTGTGACATCTCCATTTTATTTCCCTATACTTGGGCAAGAGTGGTATTTTCATGGAGAAAATAATACCAAACACATTTTCAGTAATAGCAATGAAATGAGAGTCTGGAGAGCAGTGGTATTCTGAATATCAGCAAGAGATAGAAGTTACCCTTGAGCCATTCCAAGGGGCACAATTAATGATTGAGTTGTATTTCTGTTTACACTGTTTGTTCAATAACATCATGGCTTGAGATTTATGCAATTAGTTTCATCAATCAGAGTTGCTCAGTATGCAACAAAGGATGTGAGCTGTCTGAAGCAGAGGGTCACTGTGCCAGACCAGATCTGGAGGGTGGAATCTGAGGTAGAGAGGCCACTCCTAGAGGTAAGACAGTGGGTGGCACTCCTCTGTGACATGTCTCCTCACCATCAACCACTGTGCTCCACCAGGTAGACCACTGAACCTTTCTTTCTACCACATCCTTGTATCTGCATGGGCTCCTTCCGTATTTGGAACGAGGCACTCTTTTCTCGAGACTCCTAACTGTAAAACTGGTTTCTTTTTACCAAGAGCCCTGAACCAGCTCATAAGTCCACTCCCACCGACAGCCAAATCTGCCACAAACCTGGGCACAGAGAATGGCAAAAATACAGTGGAAGGATTAACTTTACCTTAGCTGCTTAATCACGAAATCCCTTCACTTTTTGCCATGTTCTACTGGCTAAAATCGAGTCATGATACCCTCACGTATAGAAAGAGAAGATATTGTTGACTGCGCAGCAAAGAGTGAAACTCATGGGACCTCTCTGGGCATACTATGTATTAGTATTAGAGTATTAATATTTCTATACGTGTGACAGTCAGTATCAGATGCTATTTATACGTCAATATACATTTGCACAAGCTTCCCAGGTGGCGCTAGTGGTAAAGAACCCTCCTGCCAATGGCTGAAGACATAGGAGGTGTGGATTCGACCCCTGGGTTGGGAAGGTCCCCTGGAGAAGGAAATATTTGTATATTTTACTCTGTACTGCTACTTTCTTCTCTCTTAGTTTTGAAGTAAAATATCAGATATAAAATCGGACCAAAGGTAATTTTTAATGATTTCATTATTGGCTCAGTTTTCACCCTTTCTCAGCTGTGAAGAATAAGAAGTTCCCACAACACTCAGCAGTGAGGAATGCAAATTTTAGGGAATTAATTGACATAGTATGTATGAGGAACACTCAAGTATTCTGCCACTAAAACTTAAAAAAAATCAGAAAGAGAAGAACATTGCTTTGTAAATCATAAGCTAATGCCATTAACTGCATAACTTTCTCTCAGAGAAATATTCATAGAAAGCATATTTGAAAAGATACATTGAAAATATGGAAATGGTCACTGTTAGAAGTTATCGCTATACAATAACATCTAACATAGTCACAAGATCCTGACTGGAACTAAATCTGGGGCTTCTGTTTACAAGAACTAATTTATTTGTTTAAAGCATTTATTTGGCATATGCCAAACAACTTGCCTACCTTCAAGTTTAGCTATCACAAAAGTGTTCTGAGGTCACTACTAATATATCTATTTTCCTTCTAAGAAGAGAGACTTAGTTAAATTAAGAAATTTAATAAAGTCATGCTGCTGCTAAGTCGCATCAGTCGTGTCCGACTCTGTGCAACCCCATAGACGGCAGCCCAACAGGCTCCTCTGGCCCTGGGATTCTCCAGGCAAGAATACTGGAGTGGGTTGCCATTTCCTTCTCCAATACATGAAAGTGAAAAGTGAAAGTGAAGTCGCTCAGTCGTGTCTGACTCTTAACGACCCCATGGACTGTAGCCTACTAGGTTCCTCCGTCCATGGGATTTTCCAGGCAAGAGTACTGGAGTGGGGTGCCATTGCCTTCTCCAAATAAAGTCATACTACTAGTAAATTAGTGAATCCAGAGTTAGAATAAGGTATCTTCCCTGGTGGCTCAGGTGGTAAATCATCCGCCTGCAATGCAAGAGACCACTTGCAATTCAGGAGATTCGGGTTCCATCCCTGAGTCAGGAAGGTCACTGGGAGAAGGAAGTAGTAACCCACTCCAGTATTCTTGCCTGGAGAATCCCAAGGACAGAGGAATCTGGTGGGCTACAGTCTATGGGACTGAAAGAGTCAGACACGACTTAGCGAATAAACCGCCACCACCATCTAACTTGAGAAGCTGCATTTGAGTGACTAATCCGGGCTTTTCCATCTCAAAGTCATAAATGAGGCTAGGGAGCAGAAATTAAGGGACCCTTGGGAGTGAACTGATTTCAACTGCTTTGAATCATTTCTGCTGTGACATACTTATTGTCCAAACAGCCAGTGTCTTTGAACTTTTTGTTTTAATGAGAAGCTCATTTTTTGATCTATCACAACTTTTAATAAACGATCTCCATATCTATATGGAAACAGCCTGAGCTAAATATATCTCGCCTCTGGATTTCTTTTCACTTTCTAATAACTTCTCACAATTATGTTCTCCGTGTGTGTGTGTGTGTGTGTGTGTGCTTCTTTCCTTACTTTACAGCTATATACATTCACTTTTTCCTTAATCATGTTTATTCTGAAAATGCTGAAGTATTGATGCTGAAGCCGAAGCTTCAATACTTTGGCCAACTAATGTGAAGAGCTGACTCTGTGGAAAAGACTCTGATGCTGGGAAAGATTGAAGGCAGAAGCAGAAGGGGGCATCAGAGAGTGAGATGGTTAGATAGTATCACTGACTCAATGGACATGAATTTGAGCAAACTGTGGGAGGTAGTGAAGGATAGGGAAGCCTGATGTGCTGCAACCCATGGGGTAACAAAGAGTCAGACACAGCTTAGCAACTGAAGAACCACATTCTGAAAAAGTGAGACAGAACTTCTCTGTTAAGGGAAACAAAATAAACACAGAGATGCACTCATGTAAGAAAAGGCTAATCCAAATGACCTCCCGAAGTTTTGGAAAAGCCCGGCATTGTTCTTGACTTTGGGCATGAACTCTGTAAGAAGAACCATCTGGTATGGATGGTCCACTGTGAATTAGTGTCAGAAATAAACACTCTGCCTTCTGATCCAATTCCTGGCTAATCGATGTGATGTGTCCTGACACTTACAGTTACACATTAGGCTCCAAGCTGTGTTCTTATGTAGGTCTATCTTTCTCTTTTTTTCATTCTATTCTATTCTATTCCATTCTATTCACATGGAATTCATCATTTCAATTAAAGTCTTGAGGATCAGAATTCTCCACGGATTTGATGCAACCCAACAACCAACTACAATCCATTGAAGGATATACGCTCTATAGATGGTTTTCTTAGAGACAAGTTTATTTACCTGGATGGATGATACCCAAACTCATTCCTCCCAGGTGGCTCAGTGGTAAAGAATCTGTCTGCAATACAGGAGATGCGAGTTTTATCCCTGGGTTGTGAAGATCCCCTGGAGAAGGGAATGGCAACTCACTCCAGTGTTATTGCCTGGAGAATCCCACGGACAGAGGAGCCTGAGCGGCTACAGTCCACGGGGTCGCAAAGAGTTGGATATAACTTAGTGACTGAGCTCACATGCAAACTCATTCACTGAAACCTGTGAAGTTGAATGTGAGAGAAATAATTCCAGGAGATGTTTGGACTGCATTTCTACACTGAGGCTAACACCTTAGCTGCTTTTTTGTTTTGTTTCGTTTCACTATTTATTTTGAGAAGCGTTCTGGTCTGCATATGAGGTCAGTAGAGCTTCTCTAGACTTGTCACCCAGAATGATTGGATGATGACAGGACTGAAGAGGTTGAATAACTGAGATACCTCTGGGAGGTAGACCAGTGATGGCTATTATCTCAAGGCTGCTGGAAATGCTACCTAGGGTGACTTGAAGGAGAGTTGAACTATTACCAGCCTGTTATAGATAAAGCAAACCATGGCTAACTGTGCTGAGTCCAGTGCTGGGCTCCTTAACCCTTTTGGGAAGAAATACTTGGGAGGAAAGTAAGCCCCCGAAGACCCCTTTACTGTTAGCACATTTTCATTTCCGTTTAGCTGTTGGCAACACTGAGCTCCAAGCTAGGAGTGAATCGTAAGCAAGGAGGAGCAGCCAGACTTACCGAGGTCTGATGGGCTCGCTTCTGTAAGGAAACTGGTGGATAAGAAATAAACTTCATTTTGCAACTTAGAGTCTAAAGGGTTGACAGAAATTAAAAGTGAAATATATTTACAATGAAATGGAGCAAGTAATGACCAAGTCTATACAATCTGTGATGGTACTAGGAAGCAAAGAAGGATTCGCTGGCCATGGGCTTCAAGAGGAGTCTTGACTAAGTAGAAGACACTTCAATCTTTTCATACGGTTGAGAATTTAAGACTATCTCTGATAAAAATCTATCCTACCTATATGAGTAACAGACAAGATAAACTTTGAATCCTGTTTTACTCTTTCTTGCAGAGTCATTTGACATCAATACCCCATATTATAAAAGCTTTTGAAAAGTAGAGGAGATTTGTCCAACACTACTCACTTCAGTGTATGTATCTGGTCAGCCTCATGACCGTCACAGCAAAATGCAGATTCACATCAACCATGCAGACCTAATTCAGACTGAAGGGGGCAACTCTGGAAATCTCTGACATTCTGCACAATTACATGAACACTCCATGGGTTTTGTTGTTTTTAAACGAAGCTTCTTGTGCTTGTCCACGAGACCATAAAATGTGGAACAGAGCTGGAGGCCTCTGCTATTTTTATCTGAAGTGCACAGAAAGTATGACTTTTTTTTTTAAAGGAAATGTCATTTTGGTGATGTGTTCCTAGCTCCTATCTCACACACAAGGTGACTTTTCAAGCAGTATTTTAAAGTGCCCAAAGTCAGAAACTCAGAATTTTCAGCATCCTGAAAGAAGCTTAATGATTAAGACAATATTTCTCCAGTAAAAACTTAAATAAGTAAAAACTTATGGTTTTATAGTTGTAATAAATGCTCATCAGAGTTGGCAGACTAGCTATCTGAAAGTGTGTATCAGTGGAACAGGGTGTATAAATTCTGAACAAGGCATTGAATGAGTTAGGATTCTGAAATCTAAACACAAGTGCATAGGAAACTTGGATGTCTTTTGGGGGAAAAGATGGATCGTTACAGAATGGTACCGGTTCACCTAAGTCTCTGTCTGAAAGTCAAACTTAGATTACTTTTATGTTTGGAAATATGTGAGATATTTTAGCATGGTGATTATAATTTTAGGTGTTGAGATATTAGTAAGCAGACCTTGCCGAGATGGTAATTTTTCTTTTTTAATTCAGTCTTACCTATAATGTTTTACGTGGTCACACGTGCATAGTCACTTCAGTCGTGTCCGACTCTTTGCGACCCTATAGACCACAGCACACCAGGCTCCTCTGTCCATAGGATTTTCCAGGCACGAACACTGGAGTGGGTGCCCTAACCTCCTCCAGGGGATCTCCCAACCCAGGGATGGAGCCCGTGTCTCCATGTCCCTTGCATTGGCAGGGGGGTTATTTACCACTAGCGCCATGTGGGGAGTCCTTTATGTGAGCAATAAGCTTCAAATATAAAAACTCAGGTAGGGTTTTGCAATAAAAAGATTAGAATGTGTTAATACCTGCTCAGTTAAAGTGTTCTGTATGGATTTCAAAATCAGGGTCAGCAGAAATACAGACCCTAGAAGGGGCTTTCTTGGTAGGCAAGTTGTCACCGCTGTTCAGTAGCTAAGTTGCGACCCCGTGGATGCAGCATGCTAAGCTTATTCAAACTGTGACCTATTTACTGAACCTAAAAAAAGTGTGAGTCTTCAAAAAACATAAATCCTAAGTATCTCCTTCTGGCATTTCTAGCTGATTTTAAAGTTTAAGGAAAATCCAGGTATTTAAATATCTTACTATGTATAGGTTTACATTACTTTGCAATCCAGTGTTTAACATCTGTAACCTGAAGAATGCCATCTAACATTTTTTTAGTGATTTTTCCATATAAATAGAAAATAAAATCTCTAAATATTTGGAGGTTAAAAAAGAATATAGCATAAAAAGTCTCCAGAGGTTTCTTATAGCTCTGATGTCTATGATTCTACTGGTTTTTAGAACAGTGACATATAAAAAATGACAAACCTCAAACTCCAGTGAAATTTTTGTATTGTATAATATAAAAATTATAAAAATAATACTTATAAAATTATTTTTAAAGTATATCAAGCCTTTAAGAATATTCTGAATTTTTAAGTTTGCACACTTGACAACAAACATCCTGTTTCTAACACGTGACCAATTGCTTTTTCTTCCTCCCCTTTATACCAACCCATTAGTTCTTCCTTACTTACCTGAAATTCCAACAATGGTTATTCTTAATCTTCTTGTCAAAGGCTACATAAATAACGCTAGTGCCTGACTGCACTGAACGTGCCCTCTGGGGTCAATGAGAAATGTTTTTCATGTGAAAATTTGAACTTTCTCTTGGATAAAGGCTGGTATTATTTTCATAATTCACCCACAATTATGTCATCAGTGTTTTTTTTTTCAGGACTGCTAGGCATAGAGTAATTGATAACAGAGCTGCTATACTGTAGAGTGACTTATCTCTATGAAAATAAACCACCGTTATAGTTTGAAACTTACATGAAAGAAAAATTAATGGGTTAGAGGAGAAAGGCATTCTATAAATCATCCCAAGTCACTTATCCATTACCAAATGCAGTTACTGGTGAGTGAGTCTACATGTTTTATGCTTTCAAAGATCAATAAGAGACAGTATACTGGATGTATAGAACAAGTTTATTAGTTGTCCTGGTCAGTTTATTCAAGGTCCTGGACATCTCATTTCGTGTTAGGAGACAAAATACGAAGTGCAGAAGGCTGCCCCAGCAGCCTGACTCATTTTAATTTGCCCCAATCGCTATAACTCTCAGTGTGACCATTTCTACAACTAAAACATGGGACTTAGGACCCTGGGAGATGATGTAAGATTACTTGAAAAGTGCATTGTACTATTCAGAGGCACTTTACTATGGAGGTAGAAAACATTCTAATTAATGCTACATAAATCACTCTGAATTTCTTGGCAAAGAGATATTATTTTGAAGATGAATTTGAGAATTAAGCACTTAATGAAGAGTCACCTTATGAATACAAATTGATTCTTGGGATCTGTTCATCCGCTTGAAGTTTAAGCAAAATTGAAAAGCTGTAACAGGCATTTATTGTTAAGAAGTAACTTGAACAACTCTTTTAATTTGATGTGTCATTTGAGTTGTTGTTAAATAGCCATAGCTTATTTTGAAATACAAATTAATTATCTATTACAAGCATGCTATTGCTTATCTCCTTCAAAGTCTCATTAGTATGCAAATTACTATAATTAGGTCACTGTCAGACATTATTAGTGTAGAGTCACTTTCCGTGGTTTAGAATGAAAGGTTTTGGTTCCTAAATAGTTTTAAAACTATTTGTGAAATCAGCCTTACTTAATTGGAATTATTCTATAAGTCTACTTGTTCAGAGAAAATAATCTCATACAACAAAGAAAAAAATCATCCTTTAAAAAACACCAATTTTTAATTGACACACAAATGATTAGATGATTAGAGAAGAGTGTTCATGTCTGTAATATAAACTTTATTTTAAATACTTAAATCACTAAATGTGTTTCTATATATTTTATCATCAGTTTTTTTTATGAATCACCAAAATAAAAGATTAATATGACTATAATGTGTACTTTAAAGAAAGTTTGGTTTATTAAGAATATTTTAAGAGTAGAATTATTATTAACAGATAGTAATTAATAAAGCTGGACATCCCATAGCTCATTACTATGAGTTGCATACAGTGGATTTTGATTACGCTTAAAAGGATCTTTTCATATGTTCCATCTCTGTGGTCTGGTCAGATCACAGTAATTTTCTTTATTGGAACAATCATAACAAAACGTCATTTAGTCTTCCCTTGAAGTAAGTAAATATGTCATGTGTTAAATCAACAAGATTTATGTCTTATTAACCCATAATATTAAACATGGAATTATATGTTGCAAAGATGGACAATGAAATTTTGAGACAGTATCAGATAAATGTGATCACCCATTTCACCAGAATATACTTTTACCATGTTATTCATAATTCCTCATCAAAATAAAAAGCACATACTTAAATATTTTCATTTCTACATTGTGGCATACTTGATATCCTGAAACCCTATTCTGAAAAATCTCTAGACTATTCCTGTAAATTATTTATTGAGCTTCTCAGAGACCAAGGAGATCAGGGAGGCTAAAAGGTAACGAGGAGCAGGAAACCAGCATTCTAAATAGTCCCGAAGCCTCCTGTTGTGGGTGTATAGTCACTTTTACTCACCCCAAGCTTGCGTGTAGATACCAGTGTGGGTGGCAAGAAACAGAACTCTATGTGCCTGCAGCTGAATCCCCACCAGGCGCAGACATGTGGAACCCTCACGACGCTATATTCTTGGTAAAAAGGAACAGCAAGAAGGGGCGAGGATTTTTATCTGTATGAGCCTAGAGTCTCAAAAGGGGAAACATCTTTTAGATACTTCTTCTTCTTCTAAGTCGCTTCAGTCGTGTCCGACTCTGTGTGACCCCATAGACGGCAGCCCACCAGGCTCCCCCGTCCCTGGGATTCTCCAGGCAAGAACACTGGAGTGGGTTGCCATTGCCTTCTCCAATGCATGAAAGTGAAAAGTGAAGTTGTGTCCGACTCTTTGCGACCCTATGGACTGCAGCCTACCAGGCTCCTCCACCCATGGGATTTTCCAGGCAAGAGTACTTAACAGTTATTAAATGTCTCTTCGATAGGTTCAGGGTCTGTATCTGTATTATTAATGCTATAGTCACGATCCAGGAAATGCTAGAGTTGGGAAATTAAGATGACATGATCCCAAGTCGATAGCTCCGAGCTGGGCCTGGCAAACAAGTGCAAGTCTGGCTGGAGAGCCATGGTCCTCACCAGGCGTCTCAGCAGCCTTATTCCATGCCCACTGTCTTTTGATCACTCTTTCACTTTAAATTCTATCATCTATTTTGCTGTGACCTGCGATTTCTATGCCTCTAACCTTTCTCAAGCTGTGTCTAATCCATCTGCTGAATCTTAACATTTTTCTTTTCTAGAAGTCCCTTCTGTTTTTCTCTGATATCTTTGATAATCTTCCCTGCCTTGACTTTATTTGGACACCCAGAAAGCATGGAAACATGTGTCTGGAGAAATACCAACAAGAATTCATGAAATACTTCATAGATAGTTATTGTGTGTTTTATCTGGTTACTGCAATCCGAGTTACTGGTCTACCTGCATTAGTTCTTCTTTTATTGCTACTCTTCACTCATGGTGACTCATTTCCTTGTGTACGAATATTGACTAATTTATAAAACTGTCCCCTTAGAAGAACTTATATTTGCTTTACTATGTGCTGATGGAAGGTAGTAAGCTAGAGCATGCATTTAATTTCTTGCCTTTGGGTTTCTATAACCAGGAAATATTAATTTCATCTCAAGAAAGATAAGAATAACTTTATTTTACATTCTCAGGTAACAAGAGTTTCTTTAATGAAATTGTCTAAACTAACTTCCTAACATACTCAAACTTATTCACTTAAATAACAAGTGTTGCACACCTGAAAATCATACAGTGATATACATCTATTATATCTTACTAAAGCAGAAAAAAGATTGAACAAATACACTTGCTGTTACTGCAAATATTTAGTAGAAAAGAATAGAAGGATATTTCTTCAAAGGTGGCATGAAAATAATAATTAATATATATTATTGCTTATACCCAAAGTATCTGCAAGTCTCTAAAGTAAATGAGTAGCTATATATATGGAGAAGGCAATGGCCACCCACTCCAGTACTCTTGCCTGGAAAATCCCATGGATGGATGAGCCTGGTGGGCTGCAGTCCACGGGGTGGCAATGAGTCAGACACAACTGAGCGACTTCACTTTCGCTTTTCACTTTCATGCATTGGAGAAGGAAATGGCAACTCACTCCAGTGTTCTTGTCTGGAGAATCCCAGGGATGGCGGAGCCTGGTGGGCTGCTGTCTATGGGGTCACACAGAGTTGGACACGACTGAAGTGACTTAGCAGCAGCTGCGGCAGCAGCAGCTATATATAAGATACATATTTTAAAAATCAATTGTATTCCTATATACTAGTCACAGAATTATTTTTTACAATTATTTAAAAGAAAGATTATACTAATTATAATATCAATTAAAAAATTCAAGTACAGATTTAACAAATTGAAAAGTCTTTCATCTGGAGACACACAAGCTTTATTAAGAGATGTTAAGGATATGATATCACATTCATAGGTTAAATTTTACTAATGTAAAGATATAATTTCCCCAAAAGCACTCTATGAATTTAACGTAATATCAATATTTTCTACATAATTGATTAGAAAACTTGACCATCTTATATTGTATTTGAAAGAGAGAGTTGCCAAGAATAGCTAAGACTGTTAAAGATTAATGTAAGGAAATTTTTCAAACCAGATCTAAGGCCTGTAGCTATAGTTACTGATGCAAAGATAATCAAACATATGTATGTAAGCAATAGCAAACATTGCTATTGAACATTTTTTCATATATGAAAAGAACATCATACATGAAAATGTGCAAAACACGACAAAAATGACATTGATCTTTAGTGAGCCTGTGATACCAATATGATTTATTAGCAATGTATTTAGAAAAAGTAAAATTTATTAATTGTTATTGAAATATAGTTGATTGATAATCAGCATTGTGCTAATTACTTATGTAAAGCAAAGTGATTCAGTTTGTACATATATATATATATATAATTTTTTATATTCTTTTCCATTATGCTCTATCACAGGATACCAGACATAGTTCTCTGTGCTGTACAGTAGGACCCAGCTGTCCACCTGCTTCCAACATAAAAGCCCACGTCTCCCAATCCCAAACTCCCTCTCCTTCCCTCCTCCAGCCCCTTCCCCCTGGGTAACCACCAGTCTGTTCCCCATGTCTGTGAGTCTGTTTCTGCTTCACAGGTAAATTCATCTGAGTCACATTTTAGATTCCAAATATATGTGATATCATATATGTCTTTCTCCTTCCAACCCACTTCACTCATGATAGTGTCTAGTTGCATCCATGTTTCTGGAAATAGCTTTACTTCATTCTTTTTTATGACTCAGTGGTATTCCATCATCTATACGCACATATACATATACGGGCTTCCTTGGTGGCTGAGAGGGTAAAGTGTCTACCTGCAATGTGGGAGACCTGGGTTCATTTCCTGGATCCCCAGTTTGGGAAGATCCCCTGGAAAAGGAAATGGCAATCCACTCCAGTACTCTTGCCTGGAAAATTCCATGGGCAGAGGAGCCTGGTAGGCTACAGTATATATATGTATATGCAGCACATCTTCTTTATCCGTTCATTTTAGATGGAAATCTTGGTTATTTCCAAGTCCTGACCACTGTAAGCAGTGCTGCCATGAACTTTGGGGTGGATGTGTCCTGTTGAATTAGAGTTTACTCAGGATATATACTCAAGACTGGTGCCACTAGATACCCTGACAAATCTTTTAGTTTAGAAAAAGTAAAATTGACTCTCTCCACCAAAGACAGAAATTAATTCCAGGCAACAGAGGAGATTTACGTACTAGGGGAAACAATCTGTGCTAATTTAGAAGATGATATGGAAGTGTGCAAGTTTTGTCTAATTTCTCTCCACTATATTCTAACCTTCTGTGTTTCCTCTCTGTAGGGTGGAGAGATAGAGGTCTGAAAGCTACACTCCCCAGATTTCAGTGCCAGCTAGTTTCCATTCTCTCTTTATCGTACTTCTTTCTTCCATGGCAGTAGCTGGGATTCAGTAGCCTCACATCAGCTCGCAGCCCTGACCCATTTCTCTCAGGGAAGTATTAATATCAGTATTGGGGGACTCCATCCTCCTGGGCTCCTTCTAAAGCAAAGCAGGAATACAGGCTTTGCATGTCAATCATTCTAACAACAGCAGAGGGAGCAGCTTCTGTGAAAGCATTAAAGTTCCCGTGGCTCTGGGTTAAGGCTTGCTGTCTGTTTTTACCTCCCCATTCTTCCAATATTGTTGTTTAGTTGTTAAGTCATGTCTGACTCTTTTCAATTCTGACTCTGAACTGTAGTATACCAGGTTTCCCTGTCCTTCATTATCTCCCAGAGTTTCCTGAAACTCATGTCCATTGAGTAGGTGATGCTATCCAAATATCTTTTCCTCCTGCCCTCAATCTTTCCCAGCATCAGAATCAGAGTCTTTTCCAGTGAATCAGCTCTTCTCATCAGGTGGCCAAATATTGGAGCTTCAGCTTTAGCATCAGTTCAGTTCAGTTGCTCAGTTGTGTCCAACTCTTTGGGATCTCATGAACTGTAGCATGCCAAGCTTCCCTGTCCATCTCCAACTCCTGGAGCTTTCTCAAACTCATTTCCATCAAATCAGTGATGCCATCCAACCAATCTCATCCTCTGTCGTCCCCTTCTCCTCCTGCCTTCAATCTTTCCCAGCATCAGGGTCTTTTCTAATGTGTCTATTCTTTGCATCAGGTGGCCAAAGTATTGGAGCTTCAGCTTCAACATCAGTCCTTCCAGTGAATATTCAGTGTTGATTTTCCTTAGGATTTATTGGGAATTACTGTATTACTTTCAGTCAGGTCAAAATGCTTAGAGGAGTTCAGTTTTCCTGATACACCAGTAACTGGAAATGGAAATACTTATATTCCGCATGGGAAAAATGCAAATTCTGAAGTAATTGTAGAATCATTGCATTTATGACCGTGATGATCTCTGGGATGAGGAAGAAACTGCTAACTGAGGGGACAGGCAGGGCAACCTTTACACGCAACTCCAGCTCTGTTGGCTGTTCTTGATTGCTTAACCTGATTGGTACATGCTTGGGTAATTTTTTACACACAGTTTCATATAATGTCACATATCTGAAATTTTAAAAACAATATATATTATTATTACAAATAATAAAAATATATAATTTAGATTTCTTCAAAAGACACTTTTAAGTAACAAGAGCAATAAAAATCAATGCATATTTTTGGCTTAAGAAACAGATGGAAAACAATTTGAATCAACCCTATTTCTGCTCCCTGTAGAATGTTGTTGACACAGCAATTCAGGAGTTTGGTAAATATTCAAGGCAAATCCTCCATTGGTTTCTATGCCTTTCTCAGCAAAACCCCAAACTCCTCCTATGCCCTCTCAGACTCCACATTGTCTGTCTTCTCCTCACCGCCTGACATCTCCTGTAGATTCCTTCGTTCTCTCTGGTCCAGCCGCATGGGGCTCTAGTCTGTTTCCTGAACACATCAGGCAGGCCCTCATCTAAGCAACAGGAAATCCTTCTACTAGCACCTGCGTGGCTCACTTGTTCACTTCTCTTCTAACTTTATTCATAATTCCCCTTCTCTGAGGGGTTTCCCATGGATAACTCTCTCAAGCACTTCCAATCTCACTGAGTATCATTTTTTTTTTCCTTTCTAGGACTTGTCATTTAGTATCATGTTTTCCTTATTTTTGTTACGACTTGCTTCTCCACTAGATCATAAAATATTTGCAAGGGAAAGATTTTTTTTGCAAGAAAACTTGCTTGGTATTAGTAGGATTTTAACATGTAATTGTTGAACAAATAAGTGAACAAATGACTAGACCTTCCCCAGCAGTCAGGTTATTTTAAAGTCAAAATTTTGCAGCATCCTTGTCAATCATCTTTGAAGATCCAGAGCGTTTGAAAAAGGATCGGAGGAGGATTTGAAAAACCAACTTTAGAAAAAACGTTTTTTTGAAACATTAAACTATCACATAAAAGGTTAGGAATTGAGTGTGAATTATCTTTGTACTTCTCATTGATTTGAATGGTTCTTTTTATTTTTGAAATTAGCTTGGTAATATTAATTTTGTGCATTTATAATCTCCATTAAAGTAATTTTGGGGTGAGCTTTTTATTCTTGTAGCTCGATGGCTTACAGCATGTACTAAATGAGGACAAAATCTACCTCTTGGAACTTTTACAATCGTTTTATAGAAATAGATTCGCATATATATGAATATCTCTAGGGTGGTTTTTTGAAACATTTCAGGACAATTGCATTTCTGATATATTATTTTTAACTGAGTGCTTGATGGAAAATTTCACATATCTCATAGCCAAATGCTTCTAGTGAAGACCATTTGCAGCCAAGCAGTTTCCTGTTGACAAAAATATTAGAATATTATCATGTCATCTATTAATAAAGTGCTATTTTTGCAATATTTGACACATTGAAGTAGGCTATCTGTGTGCATTATTCTGGTAATCACTCATGTGTTCAGTATTTATAACCAGAACATTTACTTAAATGAGACTTTTTACAGAATCTTACTATTCATTTTTATTTAGTCTTTTCCTATTTAATATCATAAGCTGAAACTACCCTAACTGGAAAATATTATAGTAATAAATACAAAGATAGCATCATGTTTTTCTCAGCTGAATGCACAAACATTTTAGCACTATTTTTTTCTGAGTGTAGAGGAATTTTCCTCACACTTCATACATAGAGGCATTTGCTCAGGAGTTTCTGTTTCTGGTGATGACTGTTGGTAATACATATTTAAAATCCCCCACTGAAGTTTTATTCTCCACGAGAAACATCTTTCTGGGTTATAAACAATTATTAGAGGACTTATGTATTGCAATTCACTTTCTTTTCCCTTCAGTAATTGTAACAAATCGTAACTATCAAGTTCTCAGTAATGAGACGTCCGTGTGCTGTTCTTGTCTTCTACTGTTTGTCCCTGGGTCCATCTAGAAGAGATCATTAAATTACTCAGTTTAAAAGGGCAGCATTACTTACATCCTAGGGATAAAAAATGAACTAAAGTCCTGGCGTGGCAGCACAGTCACAAGTCCCAAGGTTAAGTACTACCTACTCATAAATTCGGGTCTTGAGCAATTTTTTTTTTTAATTTCCTTTTTTTTTTCCCTTGTGAAATCCTTCCCTGAACTCTCATGGTTCCAGAGAAATGCCTCAGAGAAGTCAGTCCCAAATGATACAGGGAACAAACCCTCTCCGAGCTTCCAAGGTGGCTCAGTGGTAAAGAATGTGCTTGCCAGTGGAGGAGATACAAGAGACGAAGTTCAATTCCTGGATCAGAAAGGTCCTTGGAGGAGGAAATGGCAACCCACTCCAGTATTCTTGCCTAGAGAATCCCATGGACAGAGGAGCCTGGTGGGTTACAGTCCACCAGAGTTGCAAAGACTGGGACACGACTGAATGACTGAGCACATAAAACATCTCCATTTCATCTGGAGAAGTTCTTCCTTTAGTATATTTTATATCTGTAGTTCTCAGATTTCCCCATGTTTTGTTTTTATTGTGTTTATATTCAGTATTTCATGATCATCAGTCAATCAACATATATTATGAATCTAATGGTTGCTAGATACATTTTTTTATGATTGATTTACAAGTTTTTGTTTGAGTATTGTGTGCTTGATGGTTTGATTATTCTTCTGATTTTGTTCTAACAATCATTTAAGAGTGTAGATCAATGATATGAAATTTTCTGTTTTTAAATTTTGACCTCAATAAAGTCAATATAAACATGAAAACTAGTCACATCAAGTTTGGGATTTCCACATATAGATCCCATAAAACCTGTAAACAAAAGCAAATTCATTTCACTAAATCAAGAAATTCCAACCACTCCTCTGCCCCAAGACCTCTGAATGACAGGCTTCATTTTCATCAATAAGAAGACACTTTGTAGTTTTGTTTCTGATGTACAAAATGGTCAGATCAGCAATCCTAATGGGTTAGATTGGTTTTCAAGATTTGTCTAGCCTTAAGGAATAGAGATTCATTTGGGGTCAGAACCAATTTTAACTTATTTGGATATGAGATTACACATTTCTCCATGTTTTAGAGTGAAAAGGGGTACCTATATAAATCAGAAAACAGTCTGTGACATGCTAAAATGCAATTTTTGTTTTTGGTAGGACCACATAATCTTTCCAGCATCATCTCCATCTGATCAGATGTGGTAATGCATTTGAGTTTAGCACAGTATTGCATAACAGGTTATTCAGCATGCGTTGTCTGAATTAGGATGTCTTAAAGATATTGGATGTGTTGGTTTTTAAAGTGAAAGGGCAAATAGACATCATCTAGTCCAATTCCAGGTACATAGAATGGGCCCAGTTTTTATTTCCTAAAATCAAGAATTTATGAATAATTGAGTAACTGAATTAGTGAAAGAGTATTCAAGGCTGTTTAGTGGCTTAAGTCTAAAGACCAAGGACTCAGTTGAGATGGTGTATCTGAGTATCTCTCAGATTCTGAGTTCTTAAAATGGAGAGTATCCATTAAATTTATTTTCCCAAAGAGGAAGACAGGCAGGATACCAGTGGCAGGAATTCACATAACAACACTTGGCAGGAGAAAGAAAGAAAGAGTTTTGTAGTGTTGGTGGTAACTGAAATAAGGAAGGCATCAACCTGTGGCCAAATTGGGTGAAAGTTGGGCACACTGACAAAGTAAAAGTTACTCTAAAGTTGCTAGTGGTGGCATCACATAAAGAAAAAATTATGAGACCCATGGAACTTGGGGGTTAATGAATTCCTTTTTCCATCCTAGGTTTTACACTTAGCATCACTACCCAAAATGATTCAGTTAATGTCAAGAGTAAGGAAAGAGCAAGAGAAAAATATCAGGGACCAGTGCTCACATTGGGCTTCCCACATGGTATTATTGGTAGAGTATGCCTGCCAATGCAGGAAACTCAGGAAACTGGAATTCGATCCCTGAGTCCGAAGGATCCTCTGGAGCAAGAAGTGGTGACCTCCTCCGGTATTCTTGCCTGGAAAATTTCATGGGCAGAGGAACGCAGAGTCACACAGGGCTGAGCACTAGCCATGCTTACATTATTTGTCAAATTCTGAAGTAATTAAATATAGAACATATGCACAAATAAGGTCCAATATCTTAGTGCACCACTTAATTCTAAAGTATCAGATATGTTTATTCTCCTAATTATATGTTTAAGCTTGATAGATGATAATGTAACTACTGTTTTAGATGTTCAAAGAAACAGGCTAACTGCTTAAGCATAGACCTAATTTGCATGTAAATTTTTACCTTTTTCAGAGAGCCCTACAATCCCTGTTGGACATTACACAAATATAGAGAGGTAGTTTAAGACTAAGAGAGGTATATCCAAGGATGAGACGGTGGAGAGAAGCAGAAGACCAAGGACCACATCTTGAAGAATACATACGTTTAAGAAACAGGGACAGTAAAAGAAATGTAAGATAAAAGTTATAAAATTATATAGAAAAGGGAAGAAAATAGAATTATTTCTTCTAGTGAAGATGGAGGTAAAAAGCAGTAAAATCACAGACTTCCCTGGTGGTCTGTTGGCTAATCCTTTGCACCCCCAAGGCAGGGGACATGGCTTCGATCCTTGGTCGGGGAACTAGATCCCAGTGCTGCAACTAGAAGTCTACGTGCCGAAACTAAAGATTCCCCATGCAGCAATTAAGACTGAGAATGGCTGAATAAATAAATACATAGATAAATAGCACATATTTTTGTAGAAGAGCAGCAAATCTGTGTATGATGCTCTTTAAGAATTAAAAAGTGATCTAACAGAGGATGCTCACTTGATACATAAATATAAAAAGGCTTTTAGCCCTTTCAATGGCATCAGTGATTGATGGACCCAACATGATTGTCATAGACTAAGTTATAGTGATTGTGTCACAAGGTGGAGTTTAAAAAGGTATAAGTGAAGTGAAGTGAAGTCGCTCAGTCATGTCCAACTCTTTGCCACCCCATGGACTGTAGCCTACCAGGCTCCGCTGTCCATGGGATTTTCTAGGCAATAGTACTGGAGTGGATTGCCATTTCCTTCTCCAGGGAATCTTCCCAACCCAGGGATCGAACCCAGGTCTCCTGCATTGTAGAAACACGCTTAACCATCTGAGCCACCAGGGAAGTAAAAAGGTATAAGGAATTACATGAATCTACACAATCTGGAATCAAGATTGCCAGGAGAAATATCAATAACCTCAGATATGCAGATGACACCACCCTTATGGCAGAAAGTGAAGAGGAACTCAAAAGCCTCTTGATGAAAGTGAAAGTGGAGAGTGAAAAAGTTGGCTTAAAGCTCAACATTCAGAAAACTAAGATCATGGCATCTGGTCCCATCACTTCATGGGAAATAGATGGGGAAACAGTGGAAACAGTGTCAGACTTTACTTTTTTGGGCTCCAAAATCACTGCAGATGGTGCCTGCAGCCATGAAATTAAAAGACGCTTACTCCTTGGAAGGAAAGTTATGCCCAACCTAGATAGCATATTCAAAAGCAGAGACATTACTTTGCCAACAAAGGTCAGTCTAGTCAAGGCTATGGTTTTTCCTGTGGTCATGTATGGATGTGAGAGTTGGACTGTGAAGAAAGCTGAGTGCCGAAGAGTTGATGCTTTTGAACTGTGGTGTTGGAGAAGACTCTTGAGAGTCCCTTGGACTGCAAGGAGATCCAACCAGTCCATTCTGAAGGAGATCAGCCCTGGGATTTCTTTGGAAGGAATGATGCTAAAGCTGAAACTGCAGTACTTTGGCCACCTCCTGCAAAGAGTTGACTCATTGGAAAAGACTCTGATGCTGGGAGGGATTGGGGGCAGGAGGAGAAGAGGATGACAGAGGATGAGATGGCTGGATGGCATCACTGACTCGATGGACATGAGTCTGGGTGAACTCTGGGAGTTGGTGATGGACAGGGAGGCCTGGTATGCTGCGATTCATGGGGTCGCAAAGAGTCGGACACGACTGAGCGACTGAAGAGTCTCTATGGCTAAGTCTACCAAGACTGAATGCAAAAATCTGGAGAAATTTCTAATAGATGTAAACAAGATGGCCAACTCTATTTATTATTCTTAGTACTCTTCCCAAATATAAATACACACTGCAGATTCATCTTTACAGAAGTTAAATCAATTACACAATGGTTTCAGACTTGAATGTATCTGGGAAAATAAAAATTATCTGCAAAAAGCTTTTATGACTAATTGTTACAGTATGAATTAAAAGGAAAGTCAACATTTTCTCTATTCCTTTGAGAGAGAAAAAAATGGAAGAAGATTTTGACAAAGAAATGCTTTTACTGCTCAAAGGGAACTTGTTTAGGAAACCGAACACATTATAATGCTAGAGCTTTCCTTTCAAAGTGAAATTAAGCTGAGTAATAATAGTCTCCTCCCTTCTGACTTCTTTAAATAAATACATTTGAACATAAACTCTTGCATTGTGGCGTGAAGGTTACAACTCCTTTTACCTTTAATGAGACCAGACAAATCTGGGCGTAAGAATGATATGTTAATGAGATGAGAGCATCGAGTCAGCCCCGGGATGTAAAGAACTTTTATTCTTCATGATTGTGTAGAGAGTTTCCTTCACTTGTTAACCTTCATGCATCTTGGTAACACATAAAAGACCATATGGACTTCCAATTGTAAAGGCATTTTGACTCGGGTGTTTATATTTCTTTGCCAAGAATTTACATTTCCTTATGTTAGGTCCAGCCTTCAGGGATTGCTTCTTCTCTCAGACTACAAATCCAAAGACATTCTTTGATCAGCTCTGTCTCCGGGGCCCCTAAACTCATTTGCACACCCCTCATTCCTGTTTCCTAAAGACTTTTGTTTATTCCCCTAGTTTAATTGAGAAATTTACCACTTAGCTTTAAGTATTCCTCTCCAGTTCTACTTTATTCTGGTCTCTCAAACTAGACACCACATATTATAGTTTTATAGAACTAATGTTCACATATTTCACCGGAGCAGTTAAATCACATTTTTTTAACCAATGCTTTTGCTTGTGTCAAGTCTACATCCTAAAACCATTTTCCTCATTCCTGAAATATGTCTTTCACAATTTATTTTAGTGAAAGTCTATTGGTGACAAACACTTTTAAGTTTCAAATATCAAAAATACTTAGATTTCATTCTTGATTGAAATCTTGAGTTTCAACTTCTGTTTTATCTTAGACCATTTCAATTATTTTCTCACTGTTGTTTGGCTTCTTTTAACTGATGCTGTCAATTAGTCAACGGTCAGCCTCATGATTCGTTGTAGGTAATTTCTCTTTTCTCTGTGAATGTTTTTAATTTATTCTTTCTTTGATATTCTTTCATTTCAGTGTGAAATGTACAGATGTGGATCTGAAGTTTACTGTCTTTTGGCTCTAAAACTTTCAGACATTGTTTCTTCAAATAGTGCTTCTTTTTAAATTTGTTTCCCCTTCCTTCCTTTTGGAAAATTAATTAAATATATATTACTCAATCACCATGAATTTGAGCAAACTCTGGAAGATGGTGAAGGACAGGGAAGCCTGGTGTGCTGCAGTCCATGGGTTGCAAAGAGTTGGACATGACTAAGTGACTGAACAGCTACAGCAACAAAATATTTCTATTTCCTAAACACAATTTTTAGCCTTTCTTTCACAGTTCAATGTCTTTTCCTCTATGGACTGTGTTCTGAGAGCTATGAGGATCTCTCTCCATCTATGTATAATCCACTGAGTTTCAATTTTTCAGTTGTGGTTTTTATTTCTAAGTATTCTCTCCATCATTTTTAAAGTGAAGCGAAGTGAAAGTCTCACAGTCATGTCCTACTCTTTGCAACCCCATGGACCATACAGTTCTCTAAGCCAGAATACTGGAGTGGGTAGCCTTTCACTTCTCCAAGGCATCTTCCCAACCCAGGGATCAAACCCAGGTCTCCCAAACTGCAGGCAGATTCTTTACCAGCTTAGCCACAAGGGAAGCCCAAGAATATTGAAATGGGTGTATCCCTTCTCCAGTGGATCTTCCCAACCAAGGAATTGAACCTGGGCCTCCTGCAGTACAGGCAGATTGTATACCAACTGAGCTATGAGGGAAGCCCATTATTTTTAAAACCTACTGGTTTATCTCTTAAATGTTGCTTACAGTTTCATAACTGTTGTCTTAAACATATATTAAACATATTTATTCTATATGCTGTGAGTGTTAACTCCAAAATCTGAAGTCTCTATGTCCCGTGTGCCCACTCTTATCCATGGCACCAAGCTGCCTGGGCATTTTATAATCTGAGGCTGTGAAACCCAGTGTTTTCCTACTTTATTTGTAAATATCTTTGAGCCCTAGGTTGAAATTTATTTTTATTGAAAGCTTGCTTTTACTTCTGAAAATGCCTGAGGATAATACCAATCTGTTGTTTTTCGGTCACTAATTGGCGTCCAATTTTTTGCGACCCCATGAACTGTAGCATGCCAGGCTCCTCTGTCCTTCACCATCTCCCGGAGTTTGCTCCACTCATGTCCATTGAGTCAATGATGCCATCAAACCATCTTATCCTCTGCCGTCCTTCTCCTTTTGTGCTCAATCTTTCCCAGCAACAGGGTCTATTTAAGAGTCAGCCCTTCCCATGAGATGGCCAAAGTATTGGAGTTTCAGCTTCACCATCAGTCTTTCCAATGAATATTCAGAGTTGATTTCCTTTAGGATGGATGTTTTTAACCTCCTTGCAGTATAAGGAACTCTCAAGAGTCTTCTCCAAAACCAGAATTCAAAAGCATCAATCTGAGTCCACTATGAATTAAACACTTTTCTTGGAGATCTGGGGAATATACAGGTTACATGAATATGTATTTCAAAACCATTTGAGGAGTGACTTGTAATTATGAATTATCAGGGAAGTGTTCCCTTCTAAGTGGCATCACCAACTCAATGGACATGAGTCTGAGGAAACTCCAGGAGATAGATAGTGAAGAACAAGGAAGCCTGGTGTGCTGCAGCCCATGGGGTCAAAAAGACTAGGACATGACTTAGCAACTGAACAACTAGAACTCAGATTTCAACAAATCAGTAGAATTACTGATTACTTAGTAGAGTTACTAAGTAAAATTACTTAGTAGAATTTTTGTGTGTTTTTTACCTTTAAATAGGGGTAGAGCTTCTAGGATCTGAGTTTCATGCAACCAAATCCATTGTCTTTTTCTGTATAAATTCCATCATCATTTCCCCTTAGCAATCTTCACCATTCTCCATCCCTCTAACTCCCACTTTCCCATACCTAATGATTGTGACATGGTTTGCGTTTTAGCCCCTGGATAAAGGGGCAGTGGTGGTTTAGTTGCTCAGTCATGTTTGACTCTTGTGACCCCATGGACTGTAGCCCACCAGGCTCCTCTGTCCATGGAATTTTCCAGGCAAAAATACTGGAGTGGGTTGCCGTTTCCTTCTCCAGGGGATCTTCTCGACCCAGGGATTGAACCTGCATCTCCTGCGTTACAGGTGGATTCTTCACCAGCAAAATCACCAGAGATGCCCATGCAAACAAGAACACAACATTGCTGTTTTGCTCCTGGATGATCTGGCCCTGTACGTGTACTTTAAAAAAATCTCTCTCATGAACATAAAATAATGAATAATTTATTATAAAATGAATAGATACATGAATAGTGAAGTTCAATAAACAAAAAGTTTGCAAAATCTACAAGAGACAACAGTGGCTTGTTCATGATGAAATATAGGAATGTGTCTTCTTTCAGATATAATATAAACTGCTTATATGGTTCGCTGAAGGTGTAAGTGTCCCATCACTTCTAAAACTTTTATTATTATTATGGTACACTTGTCTTTAGGATAAAAGTTATGCTACAATTATGCGACCATGACAGTATTAATCTACTCCCTATCCTTCCTAGCTTTTGCCATCTCAAACCATAAAACCATGTGGGAATCTATTCTGACACAAAACATACATTTATGAAGCATTTGCTACTTTATTTTTTTCTCATAAGTCATATAAATTATATTCAGAGCATCTCCTATATATCTCTACAGTTAGATTTCAACCTAAAAAGAAAGTCTTAAATATTAAATAGATTTTGTTGTTATCCTTACTTAATAAATTAGTAACCAAACTGTCCCTTTATGACTAAAGTCACTATAACATCCTTGAGTTTTTAGGGTTGGATTCAGATATGCCTCAACATACTTTGTTTATATTAGTAGCGAGTGGTTTTTGGTACCATTAAACCCTGATGTCTGTCACCATCTGGCCTCAGGTGGAGTGTCTCTGTCTCTATTCTTGAGTGTTTTAAGAACATATTATCTCTACAAACATTGGTTTCAGGATCATACTGCCTGGATCTTCTACCCATTAGTTTTGCCCAGTTACTATTCACCACCTGTAAAATGGGATGATAAAGAAACATCACATAAGGTACTTACACATGTTACCTGAGTCCATACATGTTATGTGCTTAGAAGTGTGTCTAGCCATGAAAAAAGTTCTCAATAGATGACCAATAGCAGCAGCAGGAATAGTAATGTCTTAATTCCCATGGATTCTAATAGAGACTTGACATTCCAAGTTTAAATAATTCCACAAGCTTTAGATCACATGACTTTCCTCCAATTCTTCTACGCTTAGAAGAACGTCACGCCAACTGAATAATACTCGGGTGATGCCTTCCTCTGCAGAGCACGATGTTATCATCGTTTGTCTATCATCTTAAATTAACGTGTTTTGTTATTAATCTGTGACTGCTGTGAAACAAATGACGTAAAATGTGTGGCATAAAATGGCACATCTATAATCTCTCACAGTTTCCAAAGGTCAGAGTTCTAGACACAGCTTAGCTGGGTCCCCTCCTGCAGAATCTCTCACATGGTTGCAAACATGGGTTCTTGCTTTATATTTTAGTGAAGTATAGCAAAGATGTGTTAGTTTCAGGTGTAGAACAAAGTGATATATATATCCTTTTTCAGATTCCTTTCCCTTATGGTTTATTACAAGATACTGAGTATAATTCCTTATGCTATGGAGCAGATCCTTGTGGTTATCTTTTTTACACACAGTTATTAATCCTAAACTCCTAATTTATCCCTTCCCCTTTCCCCTTTAGTTTGTCTTCTATGTCTGTGAATCTGCTACTGTTTTGTAACAAAAGCTTATTTGTATCAAATTTTATAATCTACATATAAGTGGTATCATATAGTATTTTTCTACGTCTGACTTATTGCACTTAGTACGATCATCTCTAGGTCTATCCATCTTGCTTCCAATGATATTATTTTATTCTTTTTTGTGGCTGATGGACTTCCCTGGTGGCTCAGACAGAAAAGCGTCTATCTACAATGCAGGAGACCCGAATTCGAGCCCTGGGTTGGGAAGATCCCCTGGAGAAGGAAATGGAAATCCACCCCAGTACTATTGCCTGGAAAATCCCATGGACAGAGCAGCCTGATAGGCTACAGTGTATGGGGTCGCAAAGAATCGGACATGACTGAGCGACTTCACTTTCACTTTCAATAGCCCATTTAAAAAATATATATATATATATATACACATATATATACATACGTGTGTGTGTGTGTGTCTGCCACATCTTCTTTATCCATTCATCTATTAATGGACATCCAGGCTGCGTCTATGTCTTGGCTACTGTAAAAAACACTGCAGGGAACATTGGGATGCATTATCTTATTGAATTATGGTTTTCTCTGAATATATGGCCAGGAGTGGAATTGCAGGATACTATGATAGCTCTGTTTTTATTGTTCTATGGGGCTACCATACTGCTTTGACTTGGACTGGAGTCTGATTTGAAAGTTTGTCTGGAGTAGGGCCTCTTTGCACTGTTCATCAACACAAGGCATCCGTTGCCCCTGGACACGCTTTACAGCCCCCTCGAAAATGAACGCATTTCAATATCCCTTTGCTTCAGCCGTACATTCCCAAATGTCTGTGACGTTCTTGTATGAGATGTTACTCAGACACTCTGCAATTTGACTTGGAAAGCATCTACCCATCCCTGGAACCCTCCAAGTCTTAGCTATTCCTCAAAGTCTGAGACAAGTTTCATCCTTCGTAGAAAGTCTTATCTCCATTCTCCATAGTGACCATTCCTTCCTCTCACCTCTCATTCTACTTCTAGAACCACATTTTTGCCGTGAAATTTTCTCTGGTTTGTTCATAATGATCATATGGAAATAGATACTATTGTATAATAAACAACTTCAGTGTAAAAGCTATGTCTTATTTTCGACTTGCACAATCCTTAAAGCAGAGCTTGAAAATTTGGCACAAATAGTAACAACTATTATTATTAAATGATAATCCAATTAAATTGTCTTCCCGGGTGGTTCTAGTGGTAAAGAACCTGCCTGCCAGTGTAGGAGACATAAGAGATGAAAACTCAGTCCCTAGGTCAACAAGATCCTCTGAAGGAGAGCGCAGCAACCCACTCCAGTCTTCTTGCCTGGAGAATCACTATGGACAGAGGAGCCTGGTGAGCTACAGTCCACAGGGTAGCAAGAGTCAGACTTGACTGAAGCGACTGAGTACATCTAGTTAAAAGAATTTCTAGCATGGAGATTATATAATTTACCATTAGAAAAGTAACGTGTTCTTGTAGGCTCTTGGAAGACACTGATAGAATTTTTATTTTAAATTGTGGTTTCATTAATGCACATTTAGAAAGAGTGCCATTTTAATCCTTTTTTGGTGGAAGAAATACTGCCAATTATAAATAATCACTGCGATTACAAATTCAAGGCTTGAGTTTACAAATAACACTGAGGAAAAATATTTCCTTCCAAAAATTTGTAAAGGCAGGTTTTATTTAGTATTGTGTATGTGTTACAGAATGGTATGTTGAAGTTACATAACCATTTTGGTTTCTCAATAACAATAATACGTGTAGTCAGGAACAGGAAACAAAATCCTTAGTTCCTCTATGTGGACAAAGACCATTTTGACAGACTCTATAATGCGTTTAAAGCTTCAGTTGACAGTCATACATATGAAAGGTTTATAATACTATACTACAGAATGTTCACTTAGACAGAAGTGCTCACTGGGGTTGAAGGATTCTACCCTTAAATGCAGAAGCATTCCTTCAATGTAATACTAGACACTTTCTTCATTCATTCATGATTTTTTTCCTCCTAGAGTTTTCTAATTTTTCTTTCAGATCTTTATGAGTGTCTGCTTCACTGTTTCCTTCAGCCTAATCTCAGGCAAGGCAGGTCACCGTCTATACACACAACCATATGGATGAAGATGATAAACAAAGTATTCCAGCACTTACACTGCTGCAGGATCAACACAGTGAAAATAAATTGCAAGCTCAAAAGAGCACCCGGAATCCTCTACAGAAGGATAACAGTTATAGTCCCAGTACCAAAAGTTTCTGGCTAGTTGAACTTTCACTGGCATTGTGGTCCAAAGGGATTATTTTCCAGCAGGACCTTTAGAATCGTTGCCTCTATGTTAATGATGCCCATGCATCTCCCCAGGACAACATTTTCCATGGAAGAGCTACGTCTGCGTCTACCCACCTTGTTGCATTGACCAATCTCACGGCTCCTTTGCTTAATACACATCCTTCTTCTTCACTCATGCAGTTCTACTTTATACAGAGCTTAAATCTTCTCCTTAAGCATATGGTTCTTCAGGGTTCAGTTCAGTTCAGTTCAGTCACTCAGTCGTGTCTGACTGTTTTCGACCTCATGAATTGCAGCACGCCAGGCCTCCCTGTCCATCACCAACACCCAGAGTTCACCCAAACTCATGTGCATCAAGTCGGTGATGCCATCCAGCCATCTCATCCTCTGTCATCCCCTTCTCCTCCTGCCCCCAATCCCTCCCAGCATCAGAATCTTTGCCAAAGAGTCAACTCTTTGCATGAGGTGGCTAAAGTATTAGAGTTTCAGCTTCAGCATCAGTCTTTCCAATGAACACCCAGGACTGGTCTCCTTTAGAATGGACTGGTTGGATCTCCTTGCAGTCCAAGGGACTCTCAAGAGTCTTCTCCAACACCACAGTTCAAAAGCATCAATTCTTCGACAGTCAGCTTTCTTCACAGTCCAACTCTCACATCCATACATGACCACTGGATAAACTATAGCCTTGACTAGACAGACCTTTGTTGGCAAAGTAATATCTCTGCTTTTGAATATGCCATCCAGGTTGGACATAACTTTCCTTCCAAGGAGTAAGCGTCTTTTAATTTCATGGCTGCAACCACCATCTGCAGTGATTTTGGAGCCCCCCAAAAATAAAGTCTGACACTGCTTCCACTGTTTCCCCATCTCTCTGCCATGAAGTGATGGGACCAGATGCCATGATCTTAGTTTTCTGAATGTTGAGCTTTAAGCCAACTTTTTCACTCTCTTCACTTTCATCAAGAGGCTTTTGAATTCCTCTTCACTTTCTGCCATAAGGGTGGTGTCATCTGCATATCTGAGGTTATTCATATTTCTCATGGCAATCTTGATTCCAGCTTGTGCTTCTTCCAGCCCAGCATTTCTCATGATGTACTCTAAATAGAAGTTAAATAAGTAGGGTGACAATATACAGCCTTGACGTACTCCTTTTCCTATTTGGAACTAGTCTGTTGTTCCATGTCGTCAAAAGCCATCTGTTTGTCTCTTACGACCCTGGCATCACCATTCTGTGATAAAAACCAATCACAGTGCTCAGGAATGCACTGAGAAGCATTCATGTTCTTCGCAGTAGCGTGGGTCTCTGGCTTCTTTGGTGTTTAATCCCACAGTGCACGTGCGTGTGCTCAGTCACTCAGTCGTGTCCCACTCTTCGCCACCCCATGGACTGCATCCCTCCAGGCTCCTCTGTCCATGGGATTCTCCAGCAAGAATACTGGAGTGGGTTGAAGTTTCCTTCTCTAGGGAATCTCCCCAGCTACTGTCCAACCTGCATCTCTCATGTCTCCTGCGGTGGCAGATGAATTCTCTACCACTGCACCAGCTGGGAAGCCCAACCCAACAGTAAGGAAGTTTTTATCTCCTTCTGAACTCTTAAACAACACTTTAGTATGATGTTGAGCCTAAGTAGATTTGACCTGTTGGGTTCTTTTCTTTAGATTTTGAGGCCAGACCATCAAACCCCAGCAAAGAATTCCAACTTTCCAACAGAGTTTGTCAGCGATGGCTGCATCCCCATCTTCATGTAGCTGGCATCTGCATCAGAGCCCATCTCCTTTCTAGAGAGTTTTGCCCCCCATCATCTGATATCTCTGCTGCTACCACCCAAGCCACATCTCCTTTCTTCTCTCATCTGCAATTTATCACAGACACTACAAATGGATAGACTCAGCCTCCCTTTACCTTTGTTTCTGTTATTCTGAGACTGATCAAGTTAAAATGACAGATGATGCCATTTCTCTACTCAAAACGTGTTGGTGGTAGAAACAAGGTGGTCTACCTTTCCTTTCTTTTCTCTTTTTTTTTTTTGTTTGGGGGGGGGGCAAGGGTAGGGGGTTGTTTTAAACATGGTGAGCTTGAAATATAGATTAGACATCTATGTAGAAATGTTGATGAAGTGGTTAAATCTAACACTCTGGGATTCAGGTGAAGGAATCAGGCTGGAGATATACATGTGAAGCTTGTGATTAGGTAACTTCATGAGCAGTTTGAGTGGCAATAGAAGACGTCCCTGGGCTTACCAGCATTTAGAGGTTAGAGGTTTAAGTTTATTAAAGCAGAATGAGGAAAAAAAAAAAAAAAGCTAGTTTTTCCAGGTGTCTCCTGGAATCCAAGTGAAGAAAATGTTTCAGGGTGAGATTATGTCCAATGTTGATATTGAAGTCAGACAGAGAATAGAAACTAGTTTTCATGTTAATGGCTTGCAAGCATAAGTTCAGCTCAGTCACTCAGTCATGTCTGACTCTTTGCAACCCCATGGATTGCAACATGACGGGCTTCCCTATCCATCACTAACTCCCAGAGCTTGGTCAAACTCATGTCCATTGCATCAGTGATGCCATCCAACCATCTCATCCTCTGCCATCCCCTTCTCCTCCTGCCTTCAATCTTTCCCAGCATCAGGGTCTTTTCCAATGAGTCAGTTCTTCCTATCAGGTGGCCAAAATACTGGAGTTTCAGCTTCAGCATCAGTCCTTCCAATGAATATTCAGGACTGATTTCCTTTAGGATGGACTGGTTGGATCTCCTTGCAGTCCAAGGGACTCTCAAGAGTCTTCTCCAACACCACAGTTCAAAAGCATCAATTCTTCGGGGTTTGTCTTTCTTTATAGTCCAACTGTCATATCCACACATGACCTCTGGAAAAACCATAGCTTTGACTAGATGGACCTTTGTTGGTAAAGTGATGTCTCTGTCTTTTAATATGCTGTTTAGGTTGGTCATAGCTTTTCTTCTAAGGAGTAAGCATCTTTTAATTTCACAGCTGCAGTCACCATCTGCAGCGATTTTGGAGCCCCCAAAAATAAAGTCTGTCACTGCATCCATTGCTTCCCCATCTATTTGCCATCTATTTGCAAGCATGGTGAAAGTGAAATCCTAATTGAGGAGGGTTGATTCAAGAGAAAATGTGCAGAGTTCAACTGAAGAGTGTGAGTCTGTTCAGACAATGCTCGGTGTAGACTTACCTCATGGGTTGCTGATTGGAGTAAGAGGAAAATTGCAGAAGAAATGTGGGAACTGATATTAAAAGTAAGAGGGGGATTTTTCTTTTAGAAATGGTAGAAAACTATTTTGATGGTAATACTGATTCAGAAGAAAGGCAGGGAAGGGAGGAGAGCTACAAAAATGTGAAGCTTGGGCCAGAAGGATCTGTCAGGCAGGAGGAAAGGCAGGCAGTAGTTAGGAACCCACGAGGCTTGTCTGTTTTTACAGGAGAGGAGGTGGAGGCGTGGAGTCCATGTGTCATATCTGAGAGCTGGCAGAAGTTCTCTCTCCTACTTACGTTGATTTTCTCGGGAAAATAGAAAGCAAGGTGGGCTGTGAGTGAGCACTGGAGAGAAGATGTTAGAGGTCTGGAACAAGAGAACCTTTGGAAAGGTAGCTGTGTAAGCGTGGGAAAGAGAGTGGGCCGTGTCACCTTGACATGAGCTTTGGGTAGAATGCAGAGCATCACAGTCATCAAAACTGAGTATTGATCAGACCCAAAGTGAATGTAACCTTATCAGCAGAAAAGACAGCTGAGGAAGGTACATATGTGTGAAAGAAGACAAGGAGAAAAAAAAAAGAGCCAAGTAGAAAAGCCATAGCAGAAGTTTAATAGATACGAACAAACGCGATTTGTATAAAAAGAAGTGAATTCTCAATGAACCAGATTCAAGAGCTAAATGGTTTTCTCTGAAAAGGACTGCATTTTATTATTTTTAAAACTGATGAAACCAGTTGATTCTTTTTTATGAAGGAATAGTATTGATAAAAATAACATTTAAAAAATTAAGACTTGAAAAATTGAAAAAGGAATAGGCTAAGAGAGAAAGAAGTACATGTCCATGTGTCTATACATGTGTGTGTATCACATCTATATAGATAAGCTATATGCATAGCAGCTTGAATAAATAATGCATGTGTCTGTTTACACTTCACGGCCTTCTTAATTCCCAAAAGGATCTGAGATAGAAACAGATTCGCCAGCTCTGTAATGAAGCTTTGTCACAAGTAATTGTGTGTAGCTGTGCATTTCAGGGAACAGTGGTATCAGCTAGACTAACTCACTTAATTATTAAAACATGGTATTAAAACTAAGACTTTTTTCCTCATAAAAGTCATCTGACATTTCATGAATCAAATAGAGCTGAAAAATAGCAGTGACAAATGCAAAGAAATACGTAGTTTTCTCATCTATCACTTATGAAATCCTACATTTTGTCAACCAATTACCCCTGATTAACATACCAAGACATTTGTTAGTATCATCTTTTAGCAGGAAAGTTATATATGTGAAGTTGTAAAAATTAATCCTCACCTCCCAACCTCCAGTCCCTATCAAACCATTGTTAATATCCAAGACATTTAAATTAAAAAAAAAGTCACCTTTGCTGAAAAATGGTAATCGAATATGCCATGACCTTTGGGAGAACAGAGGTCTGCACTTATAAATCCAGCTTCAGCCCTGCCTTTGGTATCCATCCTGGTTGGGCCCAGGCTTGGGGTGGGCTCTGCAGTTCTCCAGAGTTCCTACTGACCTGGGCTCCTGGGACCGTCACCTCACTCTTAGAACTGGGGAGTATGTCCAGAGTTGGTCCTCGAGTCTCTCTCCCAGACCATGATGAAGAGGAGATTACTAAGCAGTGTCATGTGTCACAACCGTTCCTACTATGCAAGCATTCTGATGGTACAAGAAAAGCACTGATTTAATCTTCAGTAACGTTCACGGTGGTTTATTGTATACCCAGAGCCTGAGTTATCACTTCAAACCAAGAACAAGGTCCTCATGCCTGTAACATCCAATGAGCCGTGCAAGGAACTAAGTACATGGACGGCCCTGGAGACATTCCAGCAGCTTCTCCACGTGAGATCAGTCTGTAACAGATGGGACTAGGGTGACTGATTTAATTAGAATATTTTAATAGCAGGATGGCGAACATTGCACAGCTCTATCACTTAGGAAGAAGGTCATTAAATTCACCAAAGTAATTGTTTCATTGGGAGGCTACGTCAAAGAAGAAATATCTACGTCTAATATATATATTTAATTTGAAGGGAATTTCAGATGATTATGAAAATGAAGCCATTATCTAACATATGATGGTTATCTAAATCTTTATGAGAAATGAACCTTTAAAGCTCCTCAAATATTTATCTTGTCTTGTTAACTGAAGCATCCTGGGGCTTGGAGGTCCTTTTGACCTCTTCACTGTTGTCCTGCAGACTTTAGCATGATGCATTAGAAGAGGAAGTAGCCTTTTCAGTGTGCTCAGAATATAGACATTTTGAGACATAAAAGGCAGTTTATATAGTAAATAGCATTTATCTAAAGTTAGTGAACTCTCTGAAAGGAATAGTAACACAAAATGCAATTCTTAGAGGAAGTTAGCATCCTGAAATATGCCCTGAATGAATTCTACAAAAGCAGGAAGCAAGTTAATCTCTTTCAGTTATTATTTGAGCATAAAATTTTGAAGATTTTTATTGAAAAATTTGCTATTAGCCTAAAGTTTATATTTATAGCAATAAAGATTTAGTATATCCAAAAAATGTTTATCTTCTAATCCTGGTGAATAATGTATTACAAATTATCTCACAAATAGTGTCTATTACTCCATTTTGAGCAAATCCTATATGTCATATAATATAAAATAGCAAGTCTTCCTATGATAATGAGTAATTGGCATCACACAAGGCTTAGCACCATGGTACTTAATGGAAATTGAATTAAAGTGACAATATAATTTGTCAGTAAGCCTTTGTAGAATCTGTTGTTCAGTTTCTGAATCAGAAAAATACTATTTTATTGAAAACGATTCAGCCTTATTCATGTATACCTGTTAGAATTTTTAAAATTTTTTTTAGCAAATCAAAATAATTATCTAGGTTTAAGAGGAAGATAAAATGAGATGTTTACTATGCCCATCTGTTTATTTGTCTATCCATAGATCCTTGTAATTATGTAGCAAAAAAGGTTTTTTTTTTAATAAAAGGAGGAATAGCATATTTATTTGCATAGTAATAGGGTTTCATGCTTTATCTTGAGATAGTGTTTTAATTAATGTATTTATTTTTAAATAACTGATAAATGCATTCATTACTGTTTTATTTAGACAAAATGATGAATGTTTAGTACTAAAAACTGGAGACAAGTGAGAGTGAAACAGTTAAACAGAAAACTCCTAGCCAGTAGAGATATTAATATTTGCTTCTGGAATCCAGAAAGTATCATAGAGTCAAAAATACTATGTGGTGACTTGATCAGGATGAAAACTGAGCACTAATTTTCTTCAGCCCCCAAACTCAAGTGAACTATAAACTCTCTCTTACCACCCCAGCACAACTCAGATCTCAATTGAGGAGACAAACTTGGGGAGCGATGACGATAGCACATTTCTCAGGTAAACAGGCAATTGTACCATGAATTCATCGGAAGCCAGCCCATTGAAGAAGAATACATGCCCGTATGTTATTGAATTACACAGATCACTGCAGTAGCTAGTAACAGGATTAGCTAGCCTCATGTAAAAAAAAAAACAAAACTGAAAAATAGGCCTATCTTTGATTGAACTTTGAACATTAGCAACTAGTTAAAAAATCCTTTTAACTAGGATTTTAACTAAATCAAAAGTCCTTTGCAGTTTGCATTGATATCAGTCTTTAAAAAGTGGACAGTTTGGGACACGGGCAGTGTACACACACCAGAGAGTATGACAAATAAAACAAAGTGGGGTGTGGTGAGGAAAGAATTGGACCCTGGGTGGTTGTGACACACAAGGGACCACAAAATTCCAAGTGAGAAAGACCAAAGATTAATCAGAATTACTTTCGCATTACCCATATTTTGATGGGTACCCATATTCAGATTCAGTTAATCATTTAATATACTGCATGTGGTTCTAGTATCTTGCTTTAATCATTCCCAAGGAAAGCTTTTGTTGCTAAGACCATAGCCCTGGATTAAGAACTCTTTCCAGTATTATTAAAGCGTGATTGACAAAGTAGTCTAAGCCTCTGGTACCAAGAATGATCAGAAAAGTCAGGTGTCACCTATGAAGCCTACGACTGACTTTATTCCCATCATTCCTACAGGGGTCTGCTCTGCTCCACACCCATATGAAGCTAAGGACTGGCTCTTCACTTCTTCCCTTCATCAGTGGTTTTCCTACCACTGAAAGTTCTTCCCCAGATGTACGAAAGCCACATTTTTTACTTTTCCCCTCATTATAAATGCAAAGGTATAGAGTAAAAAATCTATAAAGCGTGTCAAATGTAGGAAAACAATTGCATCATTTCTAAATGCCCTTCTTAAGGCTGGTTCTCTGCTAATGCAATAATGTGCCACTAAAAAGAAATGTGTCCACATTAAAATCACTTTTCCATTTTTCCCTCTTTAAAATATGACAAATAGAATATTTATTTATATGGCCAGCAATTGAAATAGTGTCAGACTTTTGAGATCTTCTGCAAATATTTATTGAATCACAGGAAGAATTAAGCCAAGCAAATCTTCTGTACCTTGTGGAAATGATGCTAATATCTGGCCGATAATAAAGCCAAAGCTTCAGGCTACAATTATTGAGGAACAGATATTAGTTTCACCATGATATATCTCATCTCTCTTTCTGCCTCTGATGAATCAAGTGCTTTGTTTCCTGACTTGCACTGTGTAGGAAATTAACTAGAACATATGAAAATTAAGCCTGCTAACATAGACTCAAGAATACATTAGAGCAGTGTAATAAAATAAGTATCTGGGTTGCGAGAGAGCTTGCATGGTGTGCAGTGGTAAAGAATCTGCCTGCCAATGTAAGAGATGCAGGTTCGATCCCTGGGTCAGAAAGATCCCCTGGAGAAGAAAAGACAACCCACTCCAGTATTCTTGTCTAGAAAATTTCATGGACAGAGAAGCCTGGTGGGCAACAATTCATGGGGTCATAAAACAGTCAGACACAACTGGGTGCACACACACACACACACACACACAGCTACTATCTAATATGTACAGAGTTAATTTGTACAGTAAAAATAGTATACTCTAGTTGGAAGAAAAGATGTACAATTTTGAAAAAGAGCAAATTGAGAAATGTCATTAATATTCAAATAATGAGGTACATTTATTTATTTGTTATGAATCTGGAAAATGAGAGATGATAACGTTCCATGCTTGTGTTCAAAGGCTTTAAGGAGGCAAGTTCTTGAGTGGATTACATTTGGCTACTGGATTATTTAGCTAATTATGTGTTTGCAGCATGCCTTGTAATTACCAGGTTATACTATATTGGTTCTGTGTCAATACTGTAGAAACACAGAGGATACTTCAAGAAGCAGTCAATAGCCATCTCTGATAGAAGTGGCTTCTTAATGAGCATTCCATATTCTTAATCTAATGATTGGTATCTAGTAGCCTGGTTACTGGATGTTTACCAACACAATTCAGAAATCACAATGATAGCATGACATTGACATTTTTGTTTCTAAGGGAGAAAAGTCTTTTCAGCATAGTATGACATGATTAACGTTGGGTTCCAATAAGTGAATTTCTTTTTAGATTGGATATAGTGGTCAATGAAGACAATCTGATTTAACAGGCCCCATCTATTTGTGGGTTTCAGATGCTTGCTGCTGCTGCTACTGCTACTAAGTCGTTTCAGTCATGTCCAACTCTGTGCGACCACATGGACAGCAGCCCACCAGGCTCCCCCGTCCCTGGGATTCTCCAGCCAAGAACACTGGAGTGGGTTGCCATTTCCTTCTCCAGTGCATGAAAGTGAAAAGTGAAAGTGAAGTCGCTCAGTTGTGTCCACCTCAGATGCTTACCATCCAACTGAGAAGCCTAAATGAGGGAAAGTCATTCAGTCTTGTCTGACTGTGACCCTGTGGACTATAGCCCACCAGGCTCCTCGGTCCATTGAACATCCCGGGCAAGAATACTGGAGTGGGTTGCCATTTCCTTCTCCAGTGGATCTTCCTGACCCCAGGAATCAAACCAGCATCTCTTGCATCTCCTGCATTGGCAGACAGATTCTTTACCACTGTGCCACCTGGGAAGCCCCTTATTTAGTGCCTAAGGTATGCCTTAGAGAAATATTATGTTATCTTATTTGATCCTCATAACAACTTTATAATGAACCAGGTCTCAACTTTTTAAAATCACATTTTATTTAGTAACATTACAGTAGGCATATTAATTAATGTTTAAACTCAAAACTGATTTTCTTTCCACTAAAGTCCACCTAAAAAGATCATGTAGCTTAACCCACTTATTTTACACAAGAGAAAACTGAGGAGCTGAATATTTAAGTAATTTGCCCTTTCCTATGTAATTGGCATAGTTAAACTTCCACAGAAAATTAACCAGAGAAGAAATTCCACTTCAAGAACCAGTAGAAAAAGAATATATGATTGAGCACAGATTGTATCTTGCTTATCTAATATGGTTACCCATTTTCTTCACTTGATTTTAAACCTAATCAAAAATGGAAACATCCTAAAAGCTTAATACAACAGATTTTCCAAAATCCTTTTTGAAGTCTCATGCATACAACCTTTCATCTCTTGAGACTAACCCAGGCTATGGTTGCTGGCTTACTACTGGTGAATACTGATAGGACTTTTGTTTTGTTTTGTTTTTGAACTTTAGCTGGAATTTTTATGATAAACAACTTTTCTTGATGTTAATAAGAAGCTTAAAACTACTTCTTCCATGGTAGAGTGAAGCTCTAGCCTAATCTTAACTCAGGTGTTCTTAAACTGGGATCCACTGAACCTTAAGGGATTTTTGGCTAGTCTTTTGGGGATTCATGAACCTGAATGAAATTTTAAAAAGTATTTTTACTGTCCTTTAAAATTTAACATTTCCTTTGGCATTCCATGCTGGTATTAAATCACAGTAGTGCAAAGAGTTCTAAGTAACTTTGTTACCGATAGAAATCAGAAGTTTTCATATTCTGTTCAAGTTACTTGAATATATCAAAAAACATCATGTATACACACCACTACTTTGAAATTATGGAATTCATTAATTTTAATATGCTAATTACATTTCAATAAATTGTGTTCTTTTGTCATCCTATGTATGTTATTTTATATGTAAAAAAATGTTGGAAGTCTACGAGATTCACTCGATTGCCAAGGGGATTCATGGCTCAAAAAAACTACTAAAATATTAGGAATTCTCCGTGCATATTTCTTTCTTTCTAGACATACTAAAAATGAACCCAAAGTATGATCAGTGCAATTAACTTACCAAAATTCTCCTTTCAAAGTTGGAAAGAAAATAAAAACATGCAATGCTATTTCTCTCTCTTCTTTCCTCTGAGAACTGAGCTCAAGGAATTGTTAGTAGTTGCTTCATCACAAAATAAGGAAAATGTGTACTAACAATTTGAATAGCTAACATAGAGTACTTACTTTTATTTTTACGAGAAGCCACTGAACTCAACTTCCAAAGTATCGTCTACAAGGTGATCAATGCTACAGACCACCTCTTTGCAATGTGTATATTCTTTCCGAAGGTCTGGTTCCTTTAGAGTTCTGTATAGCTAATGGTTTTGTGCACCATCTGGTCTTAAAATCTTTCATTTGGTTTTCTTTCACTGGTCTCACCAACCCAGTTTGAGAAACACTGATGCCATAGAAACTGAAGCCCCTTATCCCAGATTTTTCATTATAGCAAATTAATTTATAAATTTTAGTCAAGAAAGTGCCCTGCTAGTATATTTTTTTTATCTGATTGTGTAAGATATACTGAGCTTCTCAGAACATGTGACTGTGGATTCATCACCCATTCAGGCCAGTTAACTCTGTTCTGGAATGAGGCCACAGATGCATCTCAATCAAGACCACTTATCTTACAAAATTTACCACAAATATCAAAGAATATTCATAAGAAGAGTCTGATTAGATCGGGATGGACCAATTATCACTGGCAGAAACTTAGAACTTGTCATTTATGAGCAATACTTAGAGTTCTTTGCTTAAGATCCCACTTTGAAAGTTTATATTAGATCTCTAGAGAGATCTAAAAGACAGAGTGAATCGTTGAACGTGGAAACAGAAGCTATGAACTGCACAGCTAAAATTAGTTAAGAAAATAAATTGTGTGTTATATTTATTTTACCACAATTAATGCAAACTAAACTTTAACAAGTGGAATCAAAAAGCTGTTAATTTCTGCTCAAATGAAATCCACTGAAAACATGATTTGGTTTCAAGATGCCAACTTTTGCTAGTCTCTGGTTAAAATTTAAAACTTTGTAAAGGCATATATGATATCATATGTGTGTGTATATATATATATATAATATGACATATATTATCTGCTCAGAGTAATGTCTATTTCTACAAGCATGTCTAAAAAGCATTTAGCTAGCACTTTGAATTTTTATAAAGTTAATGTTTAAGATAGGTAAAAAAGGACTTGGTTTCTCCTTCACTAAACTTAAAATAATCCAGAAGTGACAGAGGAAATCTAAATCATCCTTACTTGAATATGTGATATAAATGGCGGGTATTTTCGGATGAAGCTTGGCTGATTCATGATTCATCTATTTCGTTTTTTCCTTTCATTCTTCCATGGTCTCTCTAAATTCCTAGGAAACCATGATAGTGTCATAGAGCTAAGGAAGAAGTGTATGTTCCATTATCATCTTTTGTCTCTGGCAACACTTGTTGTTTAGTCCCTAACTCAAGTCTGACTCTTCTGTGAACCCATGGACTCTAGCCTGCCAGGCTCCTCTATCCATGGGATATCCCAGGCAAGAGTACTGGAGTGGGTAGCCATTCCTTCTCCAGGGGATCTTCCTGACCCAGGGGTTGAACCCATGTCTCCTGCATTGCAGGCAGATTCATTACCGCTCAGCCACCAGAGAAGCCCACTTATTAAGATGCAATTTAATTTAGTCAATTTAATTGGGTCACCTAACATGAAATAACCTCAGATATGCAGATGATACCACCCTGATGGCAGAAAGTGAAGAGGAACTCAAAAGCCTCTTGATTAAAGTGAAAGAGGAAATTGAAAAAGTTGGCTTAAAGCTCAACATTCAGAAAACTAAGATCATGGCATCTGGTCCCATCACTTCATGAGGAAGAGATGGGGAAATAGTGGAAACAGTGTCAGACTATTTTTTTGGGCTCCAAAACCACTGCAGATGGTGATTGCAGCCATGAAATTAAAAGACGCTTACTCCTTGGAAGGAAAGTTATGACCAACCTAGATAGCATATTGAAAGGCAGAGACATTACTTTGCCAACAAAGATCCATCTAGTCAAGGCTATGGTTTTTCCAGTGGTCATGTGTGGATGTGAGAGTTGGACTGTGAAGAAAGCTGAGTGCCAAAGAATTGATACTCTTGAACTGCAGTGTTGGAAAAGACTCTTGAGCGTCCCTTGGACTGCAAGGAGATCCAACCAGTCCATTCTAAAGGAGATCAGTCCTGGGTTTCATTGGAAGGACTGATGCTGAAGCTGAAACTCCAATACTTCAGCCAATTCATGTGAAGAGTTGACTCTTTGGCAAAGACTCTGATGCTGGGAGGTATTGGGGGCAGGAGGAGAAGGGGAAGACAGAGGATGAGATGGCTGGATGGCATCACCGACTCGACGCATATGAGTTTGGGTGAACTCTGGGAGTTGGTGATGGACAGGGAGGCCTGGCGTGCTACAGTTCTTGAGATCGCAGAGTCAGACACGACTGAGCAACTGAAGTGAATTGAACTGAACATGAAATCTGGTCCTGATGTCTATGAACTCTGCCATGCCTTCTGGGCATGAGATCTTGGCACTTAGATACTACACTTATCCTTCTTAAGAGCAGTTTCTTCTTCTACATGAGCCACATAGACTTACTCCTCCATTTCCCCTCCCCACTATTCTATCTAGTCTTCATAACAAACCACATTTATGGCATAAGAAACATTTTATCATATTCTTGGATTCTAAGGAGCAGGCATCCAGAAAAAGCCCAGTGGGGACAGCTCGTTTCTTCTCTGAGCTATTTTGGGCTTCATCTGGAACACATGACGTCTGGAGACTGAAGTCATCTGAAGGCTTCTTTCCTTTATTCTCATGTCTGAGCAATGAGGCTGGCTGTTGGTTGCAACCTCAGCTGGTCCTGTTGGCCCAACACCTACATGAAGCTTCTCTTGGCTGCTTGGGCTTCCTTATAGCACGAATGGCTGGGTTCCAGGGGAGAAAAAAAATGCAAGAGAAACAGGCAGAAGTTGTTTGCCTTTTATTACATAGCCCTGGAATCACACAATGTCACTTTTCCTGTTTGTAAGCCCACCAGATTCAGGAAGAAACACAAACCCCTCCTCTTGGTGGTAGGACTGTCAAAGTCACTTAGTAAAGACAGAGTGTGGAAAAAAGGAATTGTTACAGTTGTATTTCAAAAATACCACATGCCACACCCGCCTTATGGAGAACTTGATTCCTTACCAAGGTTGCACCAAACCAAGGTTGTCAGAATTTTCTGAGGCTGCCTTCAAGCCCACAGCGCATATCTCTTCTTTTGGCTTGGCACCATCACGTGGAATCTCTCTTCAAGGTCTGAATATCCATGGGCCACCCTTGGGAATAGAGAGGCTTCACTACTCTCAGATTCCTGTCAAACTCATGTGCGGTCCAACTCTATCTCACTGGACGGAGGAGATGGGTGGGTGTGTTGGATTTCTTTTCAGCTTCCATCAGAAGATGGAAACTTCTCTAACTTTCCTCTGTCTGCCTATCCACTGAGACCTTTATTCATCTGTTTCAGAAAACAAGGAATGTATCTGCATATTGCCGTTCTTACTCTGATGTTCATTATTTACCTTTTCTCTGTGTTGTAAATATTTGTTCTTAGCATTGTTGGAATCTTTAAATCAGATTTCTTTCCTGCAAATCCACATTTATATGAATCAAGAGTTCACGAAAGACTTTACCTAGCTTTCGATTTTTAAATCTTATTTTGGAAGTCAAAGCCAATTATTTGACTATTTGTTCATATTCTGTTGTTTTTTCCCTTCACAGGTCAGTAACTCAGTATTATTTTAATGATATAGGTAACTCAGAGTAAAACAGAACCAAGAAAGGGAAAAAAATCAATTGAATAGAATTTCAAAATGCCATTCTGCTACATTTGCAGAAAGACAATTATCTATACTTACCATTATATAACCAATAGAATTTAGCAATGATAAGTTTTCCATTATAACATTTACTATGAGTAAGTCATAATAAAATATATTAATCTAATCCTGACACATATACAATTTCTAATTATACTTTATATTTTTATGATAATATGATCTCTAACTGTATAAATATTTAGGTCATACCAGATTCCAAGGAAACCCAGGAATATTTAGTAAAGTTTGTTTTTTGACTCAACTCATCTTTTTACTCTCTAATCTGATGTAAGTTCGATGTAAGTTCCATTTGTTGTGTTAATATATGTTATGTCATTTTCTAACTATGCGAAAATGTAATATTTAAATCCAACTGATAGATAGAATGCATGACTTGCCAGTTGGATGTGTTTATACTAAAAATAGGTTACAATTAGTTGTCAGGTTCTCATAGTAGCAAATTATGAGGTTTATCCTGGCTTTGTTGATTATTTTACACCTCTCTAAAATACTGACATATATATGATAGATGGTATTGTTCTTACTGTGTCCAATTCTGTTTTACTGCCATGGACTGTAGCCTGCCAGGCTCCTCTGTCCATGGGATTTTCAAGGCAAGGGTACTGGAGTGGTTTGCCATTTCCTTCTCCAGGGGGTCCTCCCAACCTAGGGATCACACCTGTTTCTCCTGCATTGGCAGATGGATTCCTTACCATCTGAGCCATTGAGGAAGCCCTTGATGATATACCTGGGTAAAATTTCTGTAATACTTTTAAGTAGATTATTCAATACAGGGAAGATGGTTATAGACATAGACTTGGAGACTGTTTTCAGTGTAATCACAAACTTACAGACTATTTTTAGGAGATTTTTTTTTTTTAAAGCAGAGGAGAAATATACTCAAAAATACTCTGGTAAAGACTTCTGCTTTCCAGTTTGACATGTAAAGAGATTGAAATTCACTATTCCTTCTCAATAACATATGAAAAGATGAACAGATGGAAAAATTAACATTAAATAAAACTGTGAAAAAAAGAGATGACACAGGATAAACTGCTGCCTCTAAGACTAGACAGACAGGTGAACACAGAGAGTTCCAGCTTCTTGGAACCTGAAAAGAAAACCCTTAATACAAGCTGTGGACTTTTGGTGATGCTAGGTCAGTGTAAGTTCACTGCTTGTAACAGATGTAGTGTTTGATGGAGGAAGTTGAGAATGGTTTGGGGGGCGGTGCTATGCATTTGTGGGGGGAATCTCTGTACCTTTACCTCAGTTTTGCTGTGAACACACAGCTCCTCTAAAATATGAAATCTTAACACGAATTTTTTTTTAATTACTCTACTAATATAAATTTGAAAAAGTTATTGAAAAATACACGATGATATTTCTGGAAGTATTCTGCAATGAGAAAATGAAGCATTTCTTCAATTTTTCATTAGACTCCAAATTGTTACTGGTAGAATTCCCATATGCCTGTGTGTGAACACACAGAAACACACACAGAGGGAGAGGATGAAAACAGAGAAGTTAAATATAAAAAGCAAACAAAGAAACAGATCAGTAATTGAAGGAAGGAAGAGGCCCAGTCTTCATCTTCTAAAGTAGTAGTTCTGAAAACATAGTATTCAGGCTCTCGGGGTCCCCTAGACACCTTCATTGTAATAGGCAAATTATTTCCATGATAATAATGAGGAGTTATTTGTCTTTCTTACAGCATTGGTGTATGTGTTCACCTTGTAAAGCAGCTTGGGTAAAACTTGTGGCTTCTTGGTGCAAATCAGCTGAGTGACCCTAAACCACAGGTAGCCATGGATTTCTTCACAGTCAGGAACGTGTAAGGAAAACATAATAAGAAAATTTACTCAAGACTTTCCTAAGTGAAACATAAAAATTATGACTTTTGTTAAATCTTAACTCTCTGGTAATGCTGTTGTAATTTACTGAGTGACGAAATGAAGCATTTTTTATAATTTATAAAGCATTACTGCTGCACATCAAAGTATGATATTGCTCCCTAGCTTGTGTAATTGTCTGAATTGCAAGCCAAACTAGCTCTTTTATTTCATGAAGCACCATTTTCACTTGAAAGAAAGATTGACAGAAAAGCTCTCTTTATGTATTTTTTAATAATAAACAAAGACATTGAACTTGCCACTTGAAGAAAAAACCTGATAGGGACTTCTCTGGTGGTCTCTATGGTCTCTGGTGGTTAAGAGTTCACCTTCCAGAGCAGGGGGTATGGGCTTAATCCCTGGATGCAGGGGCTAAGATTCCACATGCCTCATGGCCAAAAAAATAAAACATAAAAGAGAAACTATATTGTAAAAAAATTAATAAACTTTAAAAAGTGGTGTGTGTGCATGCTCAGCTGCTTCAGTTGTGTTCGACTCTGCAACCCTGTGGACAGTAGCCCATCAGGTTCCTCCATCCATGAGATTTCCCAGGTAAGACTAGAGTAGGTTGCCATGTCCTCCTCCAGGGGATCTTCCTGACCCAGGGATGGAACCCACGTCTCTTACGTCTCCTGCAATGGCAGGCAGGATCTTTAACACTAGCGCCACCTGGGAACCCCTCTTTCCATCCTTATCTGTGATTATATTATTTTCTTCTGACTTTTCTCCTGTCCTTTTATTATTCCTTTCTGGTCCCTTTCAATATTTTAAAATATTGGTGTTTCTGACAGTTTACTCCTAGCTGTTTATTTTTCTTCTGTAACGTCTCCCTGGTGACTGTTGTGAAAGAGGCTCCATCTGCTGTGGGTGGCACTGTGCATTCTTACCAAGGACGCCAAGAACATGCAGCTCGGCCCACTCTCCCCTGGGGCTTTCTTTGGACTGCGTTTTCAGTGAGAGGTCCTGAAGGGTGAGAGATGAACGGCACCCTGACTTCTCTTTTGATGCAAGCAGCAGACTCTTCAGTCTCAGTGCTTCTCTTCTCAGTGCGACCTGCTGTGCGTGCCAGCATCCATCATGGGCCGCCTGCATAACCTCCTGGGATCTGAGTGGCTTGGCAAGCCGACAGAAACAGATGAGAACCTCTGGCTTTCCTGTTTGGGTTCTAACCAGATGCCAAGTGTCTTCCGCCAGCACCTAAGAAATGGTGGCAGGCAGATTTGCTAACTTTCAAGTAGAATAAAACCCTTGACCTCTCACAGTTCTCGAGTGTAACCTTTTTTTTCACCTGAGGTTCCCAGTAAAAGTCACAAAAGCAAGGACTTATAAAATGCATGACTTTAACCTAGGTTACTGTCTTAGCTCCAGATAATCTACTAGAATAATAGGAAAAAGATACATTTCATTCCTATTTTGCTCAAACATAAGGTAATTCATTTCCTCACTGGGTGTAAAATCCTTGAAGTATAGGTCAGACCTTCTAGATATTGTATTTGCAGCCCTACATTTTGTATTAGGTCACAGCTGGACTTCAGTAAGGTCCTCAATAAGAACTAGTTATCAGTGATAGTACTTTCTTCTTTGATGCACTACTATCGGGTAAGAATTCCCAAGCAATAATTCAAGATCCCACAGAATCTTGTTTTTTTTTTTTTGTTCCATATTTTCCAGAAATATAATTAATTTAGCTTGAGAGTTTTCTCACAAGCTGCAGCCCTAACCCATGCTATTTTAAACAGTGTACCTCTAACAGTGTCTGAAAACTTAGCTGAGCAGAGAACTATAGCCAAGAGTTCTGTTCAAATGCACAAAATACAATATGTTGGTTCCAAGACTGCAGTTTCAGCTCATGGCCGGTGTGACCATGGTCCAAAGCCAACTCTTGGTATGGACACAGTACCCCCGTGGGAGGAAGGAAAAATATCTCTTGGAATGACATTTTAGTTATGGTTTCAGAATCCAAATTATTGACACATTTTGCTTAGTGAGAAATAAAACAATAAAACTTTAAAACCATAATTAAAGCTAGGGTCATATTTTAGGAGAGTTTGAACAGAACATTTGCACAGAACAGAAGAAACTTCCAGAGACATTTACAAAAATTAAAAAGGTTGGTTCGAGTGATGACCAAGTGATATCAATGAGGTGTTCTTCCATTGAAGTCACATGATTTGTTACTGTATATTCTTGAAGAACCAAGCTTTAGGCCTTTCATAGCAGGATTCTGGGAGCCCCAGTGAAATCTACAGATTGTTCTAGCAGGTTCCACGAATATACACTCTATTTTATATCTCTGCCAACTGTGACTAGTTAATAACCATCTTCATAATGAGGCATATTTCAGAAATTAAAACCACCCCTTGATTTTGTTCTGAAGAGGCAGATCAGGTGGTCTGGTATTCCCATCTCTTTCAGAATTTCCCACAGTTTATTGTGATCCACACCATCAAAGGTTTTGGCATAGTCAATAAAGCAGAAATAGATGTTTTTCTGGAACTCTCTTGCTTTTTCCATGATCCAGCAGATGTTGGCAATTTGATCTCTGGTTCCTCTGCCTTTTCTAAAACCAGCTTGAACATCAGGAAGTTCACGGTTCACATATTGCTGAAGCCTGGCTTGGAGAATTTTGAGCATTACTTCACTAGTGTGTGAGATGAGTGCAATTGTCTGGTAGTTTGAGCATTCTTTGGCATTGCCTTTCTTTGGGATTGGAATGAAAACTGACCTTTTCCAGTCCTGTGGCCACTGCTGAGTTTTCCAAATTTGCTGGCATATTGAGTGCAACACTTTCACAGCATCATCTTTCAGGATTCGGAATAGCTCAACTGGAATTCCATCACCTCCACTAGCTTTGTTCATAGTGATGCTGTCTAAGGCCCACTTGACTTCACATTCCAGGATGTCTGGCTCTAGGTCAGTGATCACACCATCGTGATTATCTGGGTCGTGAAGATCTTTTTTGTACAGTTCTTCTGTGTATTCTTGCCATCTCTTCTTAATATCTTCTGCTTCTGTTAGGTCCATACCATTTCTGTCCTTTATCGAGCTCATCTTTGCATGAAATGTTCCTTTGGTATCTCTGATTTTCTTGAAGAGATCCCTAGTCTTTCCCATTCTGTTGTTTTCCTCTATTTCTTTGCATTGATTGCTGAAGAAGGCTTTCTTATCTCTTCTTGCTATTCTTTGGAACTCTGCATTCAGATGTTTATATCTTTCCTTTTCTCCTTTACTTTTCACTTATCTTCTTTTCACAGCTATTTATAAGGCCTCCCCAGACAGTCATTTTGCTTTTTTGCATTTCTTTTCTATGGGAATGGTCTTGATCCCTGTCTCCTGTACAATGTCATGAATCTCATTCCATAGTTCATCAGGCACTCTATCTATCAGACCTAGGCCCTTAAATCTATTTCTCACTTCCCCTGTATAATCATAAGGGATTTGATTTAGGTCATACCTGAATGGTCTAGTGGTTTTCCCTACTTTCTTCAATTTAAGTCTGAATTTGGCAATAAGGAGTTCATGGTCTGAGCCACAGTCAGCTCCTGGTCTTGTTTTGCTGACTGTATAGAGCTTCTCCAACAGTTAGAACTGGACATGGAACAACAGACTGGTTCCAAATAGGAAAAGGAGTTTGTCAAGGCTGTATATTGTCACCCTGTTTATTTAACTTATATGCAGAGTACATCATGAGAAACGCTGGATTGGAAGAAACACAAGCTGGAATCAAGATTGCCGGGAGAAATATCAATAACCTCAGATATGCAGATGACATCACCCTTATGGCAGAAAGTGAAGAGGAACTCAAAAGCCTCTTGATGAAAGTGAAAGTGGAGAGTGAAAAAGGTGGCTTAAAGCTCAACATTCAGAAAACGAAGATCATGGCATCCGGTCTCACCACTTCATGGGAAATAGATGGGGAAACAGTGGAAACAGTGTCAGACTTTATTTTTCTGGGCTCCAAAATCACTACAGATGGTGACTGCAGCCATCAAATTAAAAGACGCTTTCTCCTTGGAAGTAAAGTTATGACCAACCTAGATAGCATATTCAAAAGCAGAGACATTACTTTTTCAGCAAAGGTTTGTGTAGTCAAGGCTGTGGTTTTTCCTGTGGTCATGTATGGATGTAAGAGTTGGACTCAGTGAAGAAGGCTGAGCACCGAGGAATTGATGCTTTTGAACTGTGGTGTTGGAGAAGACTTTTGAGAGTCCCTTGGACTGCAAGGAGATCCAACCAGTCCATTCTGAAGGAGATCAGCCCTGGGATTTCTTTGGAAGGAATGATGCTAAAGCTGAAACTCCAGTACTTTGGCCACCTCATGTGAAGAGTTGACTCATTGGAAAAGACTCTGATGCTGGGAGGGATTGGGGGCAGGAGGAGAAGGGGACGACAGAGGATGAGATGGCTGAATGGCATCACTGACTCGATGGATGTGAGTCTGGGTGAACTCCGGGAGTTGGTGATGGCCAGGGAGGCCTGGCATGCTGCGATTCATGGGGTTGCAAAGAGTTGGACATGACTGAGCGACTGATCTGATCTGATCTGATCTGATTTTGTTCTGGTTAGATAGACCTTTAAATTTGGTCATCAGAAAAACAGATTCAGCTATTATTCTAACTTAAAACTTTGTTTGAAATGAAACAGAGAAAAAAAATTATAATACATATATGTATATATACATACACACACACACACACACACACACACACACACACACACACACATATATATATATATATAATACAAATGCAGGCACACCTCAGAGAACTTTCATGTTCTGTGCCATACTACTACAATGAAGCAAATATCACAATAAAGAAAGTCACCCAAATGTTTCCCAGTGCATATTAAAGTTACATATACACCATATTGTTGTCTGCTAAATGTGCCATAGCATATGTCTAAAAATGATGTATATAACCTTAACGGGAGCACTGTGGGAGTCTCTGCTGGAGGAGTGGGTCGGTAGTTGCCTGCTGCAGGGTCCAGGCACCAAGCACTGCAGAGCTGGCATGGAACCTTCTGAAGGAGGTCCCATTATCTTCATTCAGTTCACTTCATTTCAGTCATTCAGTCGTGTCCGACTCTTTGTGACCCCATGAACCACAGCATGCCAGGCCTCCCTGTCCATCACCAACTCCCAGAGTTCACTCAAACTCATGTCCGTGGAGTCAGTGATGCCATCCAACCATCTCATCCTCTGCCATACCCTTCTCCTCTTGCCTTCAATCTTTTCCAGCATCAGGGTCTTTTCAAATGAGTCAGCTCTTCGCATCAGTGGCCAAAATATTGGAGTTTCAGCTTCAACATCAGTCCTTCTGATGAATATTCAGGACTGATCTCCTTTAGGATGAACTGGTTGAATTTCCTTGCAGTCCAAGGGACTCTCAAGAGTCTTATCTGACCCCACACTTCAAAAGCATGAATACTTCAGAGCTCGGTTTTCTCGATAGTCCAACTCTTACTTGACTGCTGGAAAAACTATAGCCTTGACTAGAGGGAACTTTGTTGGCAAAGTAACATCTCTACTTTTTAATATGCTGTCTAGGTTGGTCATAGCTTTCCTTCCAAGGAGCAAGTGTCCTTTAATTTCAGGGCTGCAATCACCATCTGTAGTGATTTTGGAGCCCAGAAAAATAAAAGTCAGCCACTGTTTCCACTATTTTCCGGTCTAGCTGTCATGAAGTGATGGGACCATATGCCATGATCTTAGTTTTATGAATATTGAGCTTTAAGCCAACTTTTTCACTCTCCTCTTTCACTTTCATTGAGACTCTGTAGTTCTTCTTCACATTCTGCCATAACGGTGATGTCATCTGCATATGTGAGGTTATTGATATTTTCCCAGCAATCTTGATTCCAGCTTGTGCTTCATCCAGCCCAGCATTTCTCATCATGTACTCTTCATAGAAATTAAATAAGCAGGTTGACAATATACAGACTTGACTTACTCCTTTTCCTATATGGAACCAGTCTGTTGTTCCATGTCCAGTTCTAACTGTTGCTTCCTGACCTGCATACAGATGTCTCAAGAGGCAGGTCAGGTGGTCTGGTATTCCCATCTCTTTCAGAATTTTCCACAGTTTATTGTGATTCACACAGTCAAAGGTTTTCGCATAGTCAGTAAAGCCGAAATAAATGTTTTTCTGGAACTCTTACTTTTTCGATGATCCAACAGATGTTGGCAATTTGATCTCTGGTTCCTCTGCCTTTTCTAAAACTTACCTCCACCATAGTTTGGCATCAGGTCAAACAACAGTAGGGAGCACAACCCCGCCCATCAACAGAATATTGAATTAAAGATTCATTGAGCATGGGCCCCACCCATCAGAATAAGGCCCAGTTTTCCATCAGTCAGTTTCTTCCAACAGGAAGCTTCCATAAGCCTCTTACCCTTCTCCATCAGAGGGCAGATAGAATGAAAACCACAATCACAGAAAACTAATCAAACTGATCACATGGACCACAGCCTTTTCTAACTCAATGAAACTATGAGCCATGCATGTAGGGCCACCGAAGATGGACAGGTCATGGTGGAGAGTTCTGACAAAATGTGCTCCACTGGAGAAGAGAATGGCCAACCACTTCAATATTCTTGCCTTGAGAACCCCATGAACAGTATGAAAAGGCAAAAAGATAGGACACTGAAAGATGAACTCCCCAGGTTGGTAGGTGCCCAATATGCTACTGGAGATCAGTGGAGAAATAATTCCAGAAAGAATGAAGAGACAGAGCCAAAGTGAAAACGACACACAGTTGTGGATATGACTGGTGATGGAAGTAAAATCTGATGCTGTAAAGAGCAATATTGCAGAGGAACCTGGAATGTTAGGTCCATGAATCAGGTTAAATTGGATGTGGTCAAACAGAATATGGCAAAAAAAAAAAAAAAAACATTTTAGGAATCAGTTAACTAAAATGGATTGGAATGGGTGAATTTAACTCAGATGACCATTATATCTACCACTGTGGGCAGGAATCCCTTAGAAGAAATGGAGTGGCCATCATGGTCAACAAGAGTCTGAAATGCAGTACTTGGATGCAATCTCAAAAATGACAGAATGATCTCTGTTCATTTTCAAGGCAAACCATTCAATATCACAGTAATCCAAATCTATGCCCCAACCAGTAATGCTGAAGAAGCTGAAGCTGAATGGTTCCTTGAAGACCTACAAGACTTTCTAGAATGAACACCCCAAAAAGACGTCCTTTTCATTATAGGCGACTGGAATGCAAAAGAAGGAAGTCAAGAGATACCTGGAGTAATAGGCAAATTTGGCCTTGAAGTACAAAATGAAGTAGGGCAAAAGCTAACAGAGTTTTGAAAAGAGAACGCACTGGTCATAGCAAACACCCTCTTCCAACAACACAAGAGAAGAGTCTACACATGGACATCACCAGATGGTCAACACCAAAATCAGATTGATTATATTCTTATAGCCAAAGATGGAGAAGCTCTATACAGTCAGCAAAAAAAAAGACTGGGAGCTGACTGTGGCTCAGATCATGAACTCCTTATTGCCAAATTCAGACTTAAATTGAAGAAAGTAGGGAAAACCACTAGACCATTCAGGTATGACCTAAATCAAACCCCTTATGATTATACAGTGAAAGTGAGAAATAGATTTAAGGGGCTAGATCTGATAGACAGAGAGCCTGAATAACTATGGACAAAGGTTAGTGACATTGTATGGGAAGCAGTGACCAAGACCTTCCCCAAGAAAAATAAATGCAAAAAGGCAAAATGGTTATCTGAGAAGGCCTTACAAATAGCTGAGAAAAGAAGAGAAGCTAAAGACCCATGAGAAAAAGAAAGATATACCCATTTGAATGCTGAGTTCCAAAGAATAGTAAGGGAAGATAAGACAGCCTTCCTTAGTGATCAACGCAAAGTAGAGGAAAACAATGAATGGGAAAGACTAGAGATCTCTTCAAGAAAATTAGAGATACTAAGGGAACATTTCATGCAAAGATGGGCACAACAAAGGAGAGAAATGATATGGACCTAACAGAAGCAGAAGATATTAAGAAGAGGTGGCAAGAATACATAGAACTGCACAAAAAAGATCTTCACGACCCAGATAATCACGATGGTGTGATCACTCACACTCACCTAGAGTCAGACATCCTGGAATGTGAAGTCAAGTTGGCCTTAGGAAGCATCACTATGAACAAAGCTAGTGGAGGTGATGGAATTCCAGTGGAGCTATTTCAAATCCTAAAAGATGATGCTGTGAAGGTGCTGTACTCAATATGCCAGCAAATTTGGAAAACTCAGCAGTGGCCACAGGACTGGAAAAGGTCAGTTTTCATTCCAATCCCAAAGAAAGGCAATACCAAAGAATGCTCAAACTACTTCAAGATTACACTCATCTCACCCACCAGTAAAATAATGCTCAAAATTCCACAAGACAGGCTTCAGCAATACATGAACCATGAACATGCAGATGTTGAAGCTGGACTTAAAAAAGCCAGAGGAACCAGAGATCAAATTGCCAAAAAAGCAAGAGAGTTCCAAAAATCATTGACTTCTGCTTTATTGACTATGCCAAAACTTTTGACTGTGTGGATCACAACCAACTGTGGAAAATTCTTCTAGAGATGGGAATATCAGACCACCTTACCTGCCTCCTGATAAATCTGCATACAGATCAAGAAAGAACAGTTAGAACTGGACATGGAACAACAGACTGGTTCCAAATTGGGAAAGGAGTACGTCAAGGCTGTATATTGTCACCCTGCTTATTTACCTTATATGCAGAGTATATCATGCAAAATCCTGGGCTGGATGAAGCACTGGAATCTTCTGGAATCCAGATTTCCAGGAGAATTATCAATAACCTCAGATATGCAGATGACACCACTCTTATGGCAGGAGTGAAGAAGAACTAAAGAGCCCCTTGATGAAAGTGAAAGAGGAGAATGAAAAAGCTGGCTTAAAACTCAACATTCAGGATCCTGGCATCCGGTCCCATTACTTCATGGCAAATAGATGGGGAAATAATGGAAACAGGGACAGACTTTATTTTTGCTGAGCTCCAAAATCACTGCAGATGGTGACTGCAGCCATGAAATTGAAAGATGCTCGGTCCTTGGGTTAAAAGCTATGACCAACCTAGACAACATAATAAAAAGCTGAGACATTACTTTGCCAACAAAGTTCCCTCTGGTCAAAGCTATGGTTTCCCAGTAGTCATGTATGGATGTGAGAGTTGGACTATAAGGAAAGCTGAGTGCTGAAGAATTGATGCTTTTCAAGGTGGTGTTTGGGAAGACTCTTGAGAGTCTCTTGGACTGCAAGGAGATCCAACCAGTGAACCCTAAAGGAAGTCAGTCCTGAATATTCACTGGAAGGACTGATGTTGAAGCTGGAACTCCAATACTTTGGCCACCTGATGAGAAGAACTGACTCATTGGAAAAGACCCTGATGCTGGGAAAGATTGAAGGCAGGAGGAGAAGGGTATGGCAGAGGATGAGATGGTTGGATGGCTTCACTGACTTGATGGACATTAGTTTGAGTAAGTTTGAGGAGTTGTTAATGGACAGGGAAGCCTGGCATGCTGCAGTCCATGGGGTCTCAAGGAGTCGGACTTTACAGAGCAACTGAACTGAACCTTAATTTAAGGGATTCCCTGATGTCTCTCCGGGTAGAGAAACTGCCTGCAATACAAGATAAAGGAGTGCGATCTCTGGGTCAGGAACATCCCTGGAGGAGGAAAGTGCAGAGGAGCTTGGTGGGCTACTGTTCAAAGTGTCACAGAGAGTCGGACATGTCTGAGCAACTAAACACACAACCTTAATTCAAAGATACTTTTTTTTTTTTGCTACCAATTACTGACATCATCTTAGCCTTTAGTGAGTTGTAATCTTTTTGCTGGGGTTAGGTCTTGTCTCAGTGTTGGTGGCTGCTGACTGATCAGGGTGATAGTTGTTGAAGACTGGATGACTAAGGTAATTTCTCTAAGTAAGACAACAGTGAAGTTTGCCATACAAACTGACTCTTTCTTTCATGTACAATTTCTCTGCAGCATGCCATGCAGTTCGATAGCATTTACCCACAATAGAATTTCTCTTAAAATTGGAGTCAGCCTTCTCAAACCTTGCCTTTATTGTATGAACCTAATTTATGTAATGTTCTAAATCTTTTGTTATCATTTCAAAAATCTTCCCAGAATCTTCCCCAGTAGATTTCATCTCTAGAAACTATTTCCTGCTTCTCTTCTGTGAAAATTTGCTCATGAGGTTACATTGTCTTCAGGCTCCACTTCTAATTCTAGTTCTCTTGCTGTTTCCACATCTGCTGTTACTTACTTCATTGAAGTCTTAGAACACTTCAAAGTCATCCATGAAGGCTGAAATCAACTTCTAAACTCTTCTTAATATTTTTGCTTCTTTCCATTCCCAGATGGCTCAGTGGGTAAAGAACCCACCTGTCCAATGCAGGAGACACAGGAGACTTGGGTTCAATCCCTGGGTCATGAAGATCCCTTGGAGGAGGGCATGCAACCCATACCCACTCCAGTATTCTTGCCTGGAGAATACTGTGGGCAGAGTAGAGTGGCAGACTATAGTCCATGGGGTCCCAAAGAGTCGAACAAAACTAAAGTGACTCAGCACATAGGCATGAATCACAAACATTGCAAACCGCATCTAGATTGCTGAAATCTGTCCAGAAGGCTTTCAATTAATTTTGCCCAGTTCTGTCAGAGGAATTTCAATCTATGGCAGGTATAGCCTTATGAAATGTACTTCTTAAATATTGAGAGTTGAAAATTAAAGTTACTTCTTGATTGATGGGCTGCAAAATGGATTTTGTGTTAGCAGGCATGAAATCAACATTAAGTCCATTGTACATCTCAATCAGAGCTCTTGGGTGACCAGATGCATTGCCAAAGAGTACTAATATTGTGAAAGGAATTTTTTCCTGAGCAGTCAGTCTAAATAGTAGGTTTGAAATATTCAACCCAAACCATGTGATAAATAGAAACTGTTATCCAGGCTTTGTTGTTCCATTCATGAAGCACAGAAAGAGTAGATTTAGCATAATTCTTAAGGGCTCTCAATTTTTGTTTTTCTTTTTGAATGTTAAAGGAGTGTTGGCTTCAATTCAAAATCCCAACTGCATTAGCCCCTAAGAAAAAGGCCACCCTGTCATTTGAAACCAGGCATTGACTTCTCCTTTCTAGCTATGAAATTCTTAGCTGGTATCTTCTCAAAATATAAGGCTATTTCATCTACACTGATCATTTTAATGTGGCCACTTTTATTAATTATTTTAGCAAGATCTGGGTAAGTTGTTGCAGTTTCCACATCAGCACGTGGTCTTTTCAGTTCAGTTCAGTCCCTCAGTCATGTCCGACTCTTTGTGACCCCATGGACTGCAGCACGCAAGGCCTCCCTGTCCATCACCAACTCCCAGAGTCCACCCAAACCCATGTCCATCGTGTCGGTGATGCCATCCAACTGTCTCATCCTCTGTCGTCCCCTTCTCCTCCTGCCCTCAATCTTTCCCAGCATCAGGGTCTTTTCCAATGAGTCAACTCTTCACATCAGGTGGCCAACATATTGGAGTTTCAGCTTCAGCATCAGTCCTTCCAATGACCTTGGACTTCTATGTGATGAAGATGGCTTCTTTCCTTAAACCCCATGAACCCACCTCTGCTAGGTTCAAACTCTTCTTTGGCAGCTTTCATACCTTTCTCAACCTCAATAGACTGAAAGGAGATAGGAACTTGCTCCAGATTAGGTTTGTTTTTTTTTTTTTTTTTTTTTGAAAAGATAAAGTTTTATTATTTTTTTTTAATTTTATTTTCTTTTTAAACTTTACATAATTGTATTAGTTTTGCCAAATATCAAAATGAATCCACCACAGGTATTTTAAGAAATTGTTGTGATTGGTTTGATTTTCTATCCAGGCCACTCAGATATTCTCCATATCAGTAGGAATGGAGTATTTTGCTTTCTAGCCTTTTTGTGTGTTTGTTGGAGTAGCATTTTTCATTTCCTCAAGAGTTTTTCCTTTGCATTCACAACTTGGCTATTTGTTGCAGGGGGACCTTGTTTCTTAGATGCAAACAAGATGCCCTGAAGTAGGTGAATGGATGAATAAACAGTGGTACATCTAGAAAAAGAAATATTTTTCAGGACTATCTAGTCATGAAAAGACCTTAAATGCATGTTCACCAAGGGAAAGAAGCCAATCTGAAGAGTCTACAAACTCTACTACAAACTATAGTCGGGTACATTTTTGAAGAAAATTTCATGAGCACTGGATAGAGGGAATCATGATGAGTGCTAGATAAGCCACACTTTTATAAATAATGCAGCTGCACAAAATAGTGTATTAATACATGTCCCTTCCTGTCTCTGCTATACTGAGCTCTCCAACTCAACTTGACTCTGACCTTAGAGAAACACAGTGCAGTGACAATCCACGTGGAGCAGCTGGATATAAAATATTAGGAAATACCAGAGAGAAAGTATTAGGAAAGGTGGGCTCTTTCAGAACTCTTTGCACCTGTTGAAAATGGATCAGCGCCCCTTTGCATCCCTGCTGTGAATGCCCAGTTCCTGCAGCAAAGCTGCTTCCTACTCTCCCAGGCTCGTTGTCTTGCCAACCGTGGAAGCTGACATTTCTCCTCTTGTTTGCATGAGCATTTAGAAAAGGTTCTTGAAGCAGCACCTGAGGGAAAGGCAGATCTAGTGGGAGGAAAAAAAAAGGAAAAAAAGCCACATAAAGAAAGACGATCCTCCTAACCAAAAGCACAAATTTAACAACAACAACAACAAATTTTAAAAGAGGAATGAAGCTTTGGGGAGCAATTGTAATAGCTTTGTCACATTGATTTAAGAGAATTATTTTAGGTAAAATGTTTGCAATACAACTGAGAGCTATACCTTAAAGAGAGCTAGAGCTTAGGCTATTGAATCTCTCTTTATCCAGTTCTTAAAATAAAATAGACCTGCAGGCTAAATTACTTTTGAAATAGGTACTAGATAATTTTTATTACATCTATATAAACAAAGCACTGACAAATTATATAAGGCATATGAATGGACTTATATGTATGCAGGTATAAAATGAACATATACACATGAAAACATATACATATAAATAATAGTAATGTCATCAGTATTAATTATGGCTTTAATGCGATGGTTGTATATATGCAAACACCATCTATATTTACAGATGCACGTAATTTTTCAATTGAACATTTGGGTTCCATTTGGAGTTAATTTTTATTTATAAAATTTCATTTTAAATGTGCTGTCATTTTAGAAGTATTTAAAGTATACTATTTTTGTAACATAGATAACTCATACTAGAGGATTGAACCTGCCAAATTTGAGTGACTATGATACTGTGAGTATTAATAGGACCTTCTGAGGTTACGGAATCCTGTGATGTTCTGATGACTCGGAGTTGTGCTCTAGTGGAAGTGCTGACTTCAGGTGGATCCTCGCCCTCGGCCCTCCCAGGTGTGTTATCAGACCTATATCACCACCTTGCAAATTGCTCCTCGAAAAGGAAAGACATTCTTTTCAAAGAGATCTTGCTAAAGACCCATTTCTTCTCTGCTTAGAATGAGCACATGAGCTCAATCCAGATAATCAACTCCAGTTTACAGTGATTTATGTTTAGTAGCAGGGAGAAGGCAGAGCTATGCCAGCTCATTGTAAATTTGGCTCTTTGTAATGCTGATGCTTGAGAGGGCAAACCCGCTAGCTCAGTCCAAGGGAGTGGCATCATTCCATGTGAGGACCTAACAGTTGAAGAAAGACACAGATACAGAGTCAGTTTTAAAACTTGATGAAAAGAAAACACATGAATGGAGAAGAAAATGGAGCTGATATAACAGAAAGAAGCAGAAAGAATAACTCCTACTAGATCATCCAGGAGGACGGACTTTGACTTCAGTTGCCTGGAGCCAGCTGCGATCTCTCATCAGTCTTGCCAAAGAGAGAGGCATATGCCCCAATTAGGGACAGGGCACAAAGCCATTATCTTTGAGGAGGAGCTTCACTGGGTGTCAGATGAGAGATGGCCAATGGGGAGACCATCCAAGGGTGTGTTCCCTGCAAGGACGATGCCAAGCTCTGTCTGCTAAACAGTATGGCAAAGCAGCACCACTGCGCTGTGGTAATAACACAAGTGATGTCTCACGAGGTATGTCAAATAACGTAAAGACCAAGTGTTACATGCGTAACTATTGCCAGCTTTTGTCTTCGCATTCCCTAAATGAGTGCATCGCAGTTACATCTGCAGTGTGAGACCAGCATATAACTGTCAGCAATTTCTAACGTTATTTTTACTGCTGTTATCATTGATAGAGACATCCCGACACTTCAGCTTTCTGGGATGGGCATGTGGCCTCCTCACTGCATAAAGAGGGCTTTGAAGGGAACTATAGCAAGGTATCATTTTTAAGAAGCAACGTAAACAGGTTGTTGGGAGCAAAAACAGGGTACTGAACATGCTTTCTGCACTCAACACCACTGGAGCAGTGGGCAAAGCCACTGCTCCAGCCAGACCCCGGGACACACCCCTATCCTCACCCCACATAGGGAACAAGCTCACCCCCAGCCCCCTCCCCACCAAACAGCAAGCAAGCAAAGGAGCTTGTTGTTCCTTCAGGGGGCCCAGACAAAGCCTTGCCTGGAAGAATAAATAAAAGAACATGTTGTATCTTTGGGTAGTAGCAGCAGATATGATCAGAGCAGGATGAACTGAAGCTTATGAGTTAGGAGGACCTGGGTGCTTTATCTCACTACTTCTTTGCAGGATGCTGATGTGTTTGATATGCAGAGAGAAGGGCCCTCAGGGAGAGGGAAATTGCTCTGATTAATTTTGATATGGTACATAGGAAATATGTTCCCCAGTAGATTTCATCTCTAGAAACTACTTCCTGCTTCTTCTAACCCTAACCCTAACCCTAATTCTCACACCTTCCTTATTTAGGTGTGAAACACAGATCAGGTGAAGAAGGTCAGGAAATAAGGAAATAAAGAAATAAGGAAGGTGTGAAACACAGATCAGGTGAAGAAGGTCAGGACAGACTTTGGGCAGTGGAAGGAGAGGGGTACATCATCTGGTTTAGGGAGCAGTGTTTATTTCGAAGCACTTGAACGATGTTTGAAGGGAGGCGGTCTTAATGCCAAATGCACACTTGATTTTTCAAATGCTGGCAGTTTAAGCAGATGTAGGAAACATCTGTCATGTTTAAAGTTTACAAATAGCTTTAATTCAAGGATACAACGGGCTGATACTATGTAATTGAGTCTGGAAGGCTAGCACTGAAGAGGAAGAATGGGCAGCAGAAATGAGAACCATCCTCATTCTGTGCATTTCTAGAAATGTGTCAAAGACAGTTTAAGATTTTCTATAGTTTCAAAATAATGAGCTAAATGTGCTGTGGTCTCCTTGATTGGATCCTAATATAGACAAAATGTATTCGTGGAAAAACTGGTGAATTCTGAATAAAATCTAGAGTTTAGTTAATGGTATAGGGCTTCCCTGGTGGCTCAGTGATAAAAGAATCCACCTACAATGCAGGAGACACGGGTTCAATCCTTGAGTCAGGAAGATCCCCTGGAGAAGGGATTGACTACCCATTCGAGTATTCTTGCCTGGAAAATCCCATGGAAAAAGGAGCCTGGTGGGCTCCAGTCCATGGGGCTGCAAAGAGTCAGACAAGACTCAACAGAAACACAAGGTACATACCAATCAGTGCAATAGCATTATGGCAGTGTTAATTTCTTAATTTTGACCAATGTGTCTTGATTACTTAACATGTTAAACTTAAGGGAACCTGGGCTGAAGGTATTTAAGCCTTAATTCTCTGTGCTATCTTTGCAACATTTTTATATATCTACAATTATTCCACAATATGTGTATTTTTAACAATTGGGATTTTTAAAAAGATGTCTCTGAAAAACTGAACAAAAGCATGAAAGCATTGTTTTTCCATGCACCAGGGAGGCACATTTCAATCTTTTATTTTTTTACTTGTTTTTATTGTTCTATGTTTTAAGCTACTGAGTATTGAATAATGAAACAATGCAAGAAAAGAATCTCAAAATTTGTATGAATTTCTGTTTTTGAGTTGTGTCTATCCTTGGAGCTTTTGAATCAATGATAAGGACCCTCACGTGTGTGTGTTAGTCACTCAGCCATGTCCGACTCTTTTCGACTCTATGGACTGTAGCCCGCCAGGCTCTTCAGTCCATGGAATTCTCCAGGCAAGAATACCGGAGTGGGTTCTCTTGCCCTTCTCTAGGGGAATCTTCCTGACCCAGGGATTGAACCCTGGTCTCTGAATTAGCAGGTGAATTCTTTACCATCTGAACCACCAGGGAAGCCCTCTTAATGACTGGGGAAACTGTTCATCAAATTTCTCTGAATCTAATTTTCCTTAAAAAAATATTTTACAGTGAAAAGTTGTAATTTATACATGCAAAGAATATTCAAACTTTTTAGAGATTGTACTTTAGTTAGAGAAATTAAGCCTAAGGGAACCAGCTTATAAGAATGCTGATGAAACTGAGCACTTAGCCCCAGAACACAGGCAGATTTTTTCTAAAAGGTGAAAAAAGTCTGTTCTTTAAATTCTACCACATTGTCTCAGGATAAGATATTCTCATCGATCCTGGCATTATTTTTCTTGCAAAATTTCTTCTCTAGCTTGATATCGAGGATGATTTTTAAAGTGTTAAAGATATAGTTTGGGAAGTATGATATGTATTCTATCTCTAATCTTTTAATGATTGTTTGCAAATCTGTTCACAGTTTTATATAATAATGCTTGTGTCTTGGTTTACCTTCATCAGTAGATTGCAATATAATTGTTACAACCATAAACCATTTTGAAGTTTAGTGATTTCACATCAAAATAACAGCCAGGACATGGAAGCAACCTAGATGTCCATCAGCAGATGAATTGATAAGAAAGCTGTGGCACATATACACAATGGAGTATTACTCAGCCCTTAAAAAGAACATATTTGAATAAGTTCTAATGAGGTGGATGAAACTGGAGCCTATTATACAGAGTGAAGTAAGCCAGAAAGAAAAACACCAACACAGTATACTAACGCATATATATGGAATTTAGAAAGATGGTAACAATAACCCTGTGTACGAGACAGCAAAAGAGACACAGATGTATAGAGCAGTCTTTTGGACTCTGTGGGAGAGGGAGAGGATGGGATGATTTTGGAGAATTGCATTGAAACATGTATAATATCATATAAGAAACGAATTGCCAGTCCAGATCCGATGCAGGATACAGGATGCTTGGGGTTGGTGCACTGGGATGACCCAGAGGGATGGTACGGGGAGGGAGGTGGGAGGGAGGTTCAGGATGGGGAACACGTGTACACCCATGGCAGATTCATGCTGATATATGGCAAAACCAATACAATATTGTAAAGTAATTAGCCTCCAATTAAAATAAATAAATTTACATTAAAAAATATATATATATCTTATTTATTCTCCCAACACCAAGAATTTATAAAACTCATACAATACATTAGACACTAGGTGACTTACTAGACAAGAATCAGACAAGTCAATGTTCTAACTCATGGGATGATTTCAAAGCTAGTGATTTAGTTTGTTTTACTATTTATGAGAACTATTAAATACCACTTGCTTTGGTGATGTATTTGATATTATTTTATTTTGATTCTTGGAAGATTGGGGAGTAAGGGAGTTGTGTATTAATGCATTCTCTTAATTTGCCAAAATCTTTCCTGTTAAATTGAATATAAATATAAAATGCGTCTTTTGAAAAATGGTGGGATTTCCCCTGGATTTTGTAATTTGGCTCATAACAAAGATACAGGAAAAATATACCCACACATTTTGCATGATGCTTTTTGGCTGTTGCTTTTCTATATTTTAAAACACGTTCATTTTGGTGAGTTTGCTCTGGAAATTCATTAAATTTGAGCTAAATAATTAAATCATATGTGAGAAATTTATGGCAAAAGTAGTATTCACAATGCTTTATTCATGTTCAGGGCTGTATGATGTTTTAAAGAAATAATGATTAAAACACTACCACCAATATCCTCTGTGTTTCAAAATGTTACAGGTATTTGGGGGTTTGATGACAAATTAGTGTGTGGCCCTGACATTTGACCAGAATTTTAAAAAACAGATAATATTAATTCTAACTTACAACTTAAATAAATTTTAATATTTTAGAAAAACCTAGAAAGAACTTATAGACTTTTTATAAATCAACATAAACTCATACCCAATGAGTTTGTACAATTTTCTTTCTTTTTCTGCTTTTTCTTTGTCTTTATATCTGTCCTCCACAGCCATGGCCTGTCCTCTGATGTTCTCTTAATAACACTGAGAAATTATCACATGTTTTCTGGTACTTTTTTTTTTTTTTTAACAAATTCTTTTTACACACAACCAAGGAGTTTAAGTTTCAATTGTGGTTTGTTTGCTTGTTTTTCTCTTGATTTATTTTTTGATTGATTTTTGTGATAAGATCACTTACCATGAGTTCTATGCTCTTTAACAAAACTTTAAGTGTACAGTATGACCTTGTTACCTGTGGGCACAGCGTTGTCCAGCAGACCTTTAGAACTGAATCACCTTGCATCGTTGAGACTTTATATTCCATGGACAATCTTCCTTTTCCTTTCCCAACAGCCCCTGGCAAGTACCATTTTACTCTGCTGGTTATATGTTCTGGACTGTTTTTGATTCTTCATATCAATGGAATCATGCGATATTTGTCCTTCTGCAACAAAGTAGATGAATCTTGAGAATACCATCATTGGATTTCTCTTTAATCATGTTCATAGCATAGATATTATTACTTTGTTACAACATAAGACTCAATGGACATGAGTCTGAGCAAATAGTGAAGGAGATAATGAAGAACAGGGAAGCCTGGTGTGCTGCAGTTCATGGGGTCACAAAGAGTTGGACCCAACTTAGTGACTGAACAACAACAAAAATAGATATAAATAAAAACGTTACAGATATGTAACAGAGCCACGGCATGGTTGCCTTCTTCTGTCTCCTCCACGTCCACACACACGCAGTGCAGGACCTTGCACTTGTCCCTCCGTGGAATAAGATTCCATCATTTCTACTGTGGTTTAGTCGCCAAGTCATGTCCAGCTGTTTTGTAACCACATGAATTGTAGCCCAATAGGTTCTTCTGTCCATAGGATTTCCCAGGCAAGAACACTGGAGTGGGTTGCCGTTTCCTTCTCCGGGATATCTTCCCAACCCAGGGATCAAACCCAGATCTCCTCCATTCCAGGCAGATTCTTTACCAAGTGAGCTACCAGGGAAGCTATCATCTCTACTGAACTAGTTTTATATTTCTGCTGCAACAGATAGCTGCAGACTAATGACTTAATACAACAGAAGGGTATTATGTTACTAGTCCAGGGTAAGGAGACTAATGTGGGCTGGCAGGACTGCTTTCTGGACACCTTAGGGCCAAAGCATCTCCTTACCTGCTCCAGCTTTGAGAGGCAGCCCCTTAGTCCATGACCCTGCATCAGTCACACCTCTACATCCATCATGACCTCTCCTTCCCTGAACCCTCCTGTTTCCTTTTATAAGGACGCTTGTGATTACATTGGACCCATCCTGAAAATCCAGGAAAACTCCTCCACCAGAGAATTCCTTAACTTAATCACATCTGCAAAATCTCCTTTGTCACGTGATGTCACATAGTCACAGGTTCTAGGAGAAGCAGGTGAATGGCTTTGGAAGCTGTTATTCTGCCTACCACACTGGTTCGTAGGATGAAGTCCAGATTGAATAGAAGAGCACCCGGACCCTTTTAATATCCAGCTCTCATCCACGTTCTCCATCCCTACCCTCTCCGAATTTCTCACTGGCATCTCAGGACAAAGCCATGCCAAATTGCGCATGGCTTTCTGAAACCATCTTCTTCTTTTAGAGTTTCTTAATTCCTTTGCTTCCTTCTGCCTGCAATGCATTTTCAGTCTTTTTCTACCAGACTAATTCCTACTCATCCGTGTTTTATTTTAATTACAAACCACTTTAAACATATGGAAAGAAACAGAAATAACAGAACAGAGCCGTGTACTCCAACTCCCAAGATTAACCAGATGTTAGCCCTGTTCTGTGTTTGTTTTGAGTTTCCCTTTCGTTTTTTAGAGAAATGAAACATTGCAGATCCCACTGAACTCTTATCTTCCATCTCTGCCAGCGTACCCAAATAAACACCTGAGTTGCTGTTTTTTGTTTATAAACTGTGTATATTGTAGTTTTTATCTCTATTCATATAAAAGATAGATTAAAACATGAATTTGATTACAGTATGATTTGTTCACTCAACATTGTTTTTTTAGATCCTATGCATGTGGACACATACTATTTTTTAATTTAAATCCTCTGCAATCTTCTAGATTATTAAAAAATACATTTACCCAAAGATCTATTTAGAATTAGCTAGGAAATTTCTACATCATTTTTTGCTATTTGAAGAAACTGCAATAAACAGCAATGTGAAACTCTCCCTTTGATGATAGGAGGTTTCTCTAACATAAACACCTATAAGTAGAATGTTTTATGATGCTTAATACTGTCAAGTTGTTTTCTAATTTGATAGGACTAAATCCTACTCCTGTATCCTATTTGGTATTATCTGATTATTTAAAAGAAATCATCTGATTATTATATAATATAGTTTTGATATGTATTTATCGTATCTGTCACCCAGTGAGGTTAAAATCTTCATATGTCAATTTATCATTCAATTTCCTTGGTCTTCAAATTGAAATCAACATGAGCAGTTTTAAGTTTTTATAATTTTGTATGTGTATGTTTGAGCCTTGTTTAAGAAATCCTTCAAACTTGAAGGTATAAAGATACTCTATGATCTTTTCTTCTAAATGTTATAGACTTATTATTTAACTATCTTTTCTTAAAATATGTTGGAATTTGTTTATGATGTGAAGTAAGAATCTAAATATACACAAATAGACATGCTTGTTTCTAGGCTTCCTGTTTTGACCCACTTGTCTATTTGTTTTGCTTTTTATGCTACTAATACACAATGTTATTGACTTGATCTTTTTATCATGACCTCAGTTCAGTTCAGTTCAGTTCAGTCGCTCAGTCGTGTCTGACTCTTTGTGACTCTGTGGACTGCAACACACCAGGCCTCCCTGTCCATCACCAATTCCTGGAGTTTGCTCAAACTCATGTCCATCGAGTCAGTGATGCCATCTAACCATCTCATCCTCCGTCGTCCCCTTCTCCTCCTGCCTTCAATCTTTCCCAGCATCTGAGTCTTTTCTAATGAATAAGTTGGTGCTTTGCATCAGGTGGCCAAAGTATTGGAGTACTGAAAAAAGCTCTCTCTCTCTCCCTTATATTTCTTCTCTTCCTCCCCTATTAAAAACAAAACTAAGTTTTATTTTTCAGAGCAGTTTTACCTACATGGCAAACTTGAGCTGAAGTCTATGAGTGTGGGTCTAGGGGCCATGTGGGAATCCTGTGTACTTTCAGCTGAATTTTGCTGGCATAAACTTCAGCACTGTCAACACCCCACACCAAAGTAGTCCATTTGTTACAAAAGGTGAAAGTATTGACACATCGTTGTCACTCAAAGTCCATGGTTTACACAGGATTCACTCCTGGAGCTGTGCATTCTATGGGTACTGACTAATGTATAGGGACATGTCTCCACCCGTGCAGTATCTTACAGAAAACATCACTGTCCTAAAGAGCTGTGTGCTTCATCCCTCTCTCCCCAGACCTCCTGGAAGCCACTGGTATGTCCACACAGCTCTATGTCTTCCAGAAGTTTCTGTATTTGGAATCATATAACATGTAGTCTTTTCAGATTGGCATTTTTCACTTAGTAATATACATTTAAGCTTTATCCAGGCCTTTCAGTGATGTGATAGTTCAATTCTTTTTAGTTCTTGATGGAAATGTCATTGTCAGGATATACCAATTCATTTACCTATTCACCTACCAGAGGACATTTTAGTTGCTTCCCAGCTTGGCAATAATGAAAACACCTGCTACAAATATACATCTACAATTTTCTTACAGATATAAATTTTCCGATAATTTAAGGTGATGTCACTAGATGATAAGAATAAGTTTAGTTTCTAGCAAGCTGCCAAACCATCTCCCAAGGTTGCTGTACCATCTTGCATTCCCACCAGCAATGTATGAAGTTTCCTGTTATTCCACATTCTTGCCAGGATTTGGTGTTGTCAGTGTTTCAGATTTTGGCTGCTCTAATAGTCATGCAGTGGTCTCTCACTCTTTGCTTTAATCTGCAATTCTCTAATGACATAGGATGCTCTTTATTTTTGGTTTAGTCTTTTTAATTCATTTTCAGGATTGTCTCTGCCATTCTTGCTCCTTTACTTGACCAATTTTATGTGCCATATTGAATTTTCTAATTAGCTTCTATTTTTTTAATTTCTATAAATTCTATTTATTTTTTCATAGCATCTCTCTGTTCTTACACATCTGATAGCTTCGTTTACATTTTCAGTTGTTGGCAATGCCCATATTTTGTATTTTCAGATTGTCTGTTATCTAAAGAACTTGAATTCACTTTCTTATGGTAGTTATGTCTGTCAAATATTTCTCAAATTCAACACAGATAAAAATCACATAGATTGGGAATGAAGGAGAGGTGGGCAATCCTACCTGAACTAAATGAGGTAGGATTGAATATCCCACAAGAAAGACATATGTGTTACAAGAATGGGAAACGAAGTAGATGCATTTTGGACTGGGGGAATAAACCATTGTAATCATCACAGTCCTTTAGAGCTCCTCTGATTCAATAGACAGGCTTTATTATGTAATGATGCTCTGAGCTCCCACAGCACTTTACAAGACTGAAGACTCTAGCACTGATGACATGACTATATTGAATTGTCTGTTTGTATGTCACTTCTACTCTTCTGTACGCCCTTCAAGATCAGAAAGTGTATTCTCTTTTATACTTGAAATCTCAGTTCCCAGTCCTTTGTAACTGCATCAAAAAATGGTTATTAAAAAAAGAGAAAAGGGCAAAGAAAAGGAAAAAATAGGAAGAGAGAAAAGAATCCTACATAAAGAAAGATTAAAAAAGTTTCCATCATTGCCTCAAGTTCGTGGTAGAGATAGAAGTGGAACCCATTTTCTATAAACACAGGCAACTGAACACTCCTGTTACATGTATAAGTCTAAGGAACATCATAGAGATACTTATAAATGTTGGTAAAGAAAAACCAAAGAACCTAATAAAACTGAAAAATGAAAAAAATACACTATCTCCTTTATTTAAATAATGTCATGGAGACTATTAGTTTAATTTATTTTGGAACGTTCAATTTTACCATTTGGATTTAAGGTCCTATTTTACAGCCCTCTATATTTGCCTATGTCTGCTTTGATGTCATCTTCAGATTGTCCTCCCCAAAGTAGCCACATGAGTGTGCAAATTCCCTGATCTCAGGTCCTGCCCTCTTAATGTCCAAGATAAGAGTGAGCACTTCCTTCAGGCGCTGCTTTTTAAAAGCGTGAGTTTGGCTTTCAAACTCGCCAATAAACGTCCTGCGTTACTTCGTTGGCTGTGCCTGGTGCAGCTCCACAAGCTCATCCTCTTGCTCACAGGATGAGCTTTCTGAATGACTGACCTTCATCAGGTCCACTGTGAGAAGTCTTTGGGTCAATCCCCGAAGAAAAAATGCAATTCAGAACAAGACTGTTTGGTCTTACAAAGGAAATCTTGGAGAGTTCCTTACCAGAAGGTGAAAAAGTGAACATCTGACAGTCAAAACCACCATTGTGCATGCATGCTCAGTTGCTTCAGTCATGTTTGGCTCTTTGTGACCCCGTGGACTGTACCTCATCAGGATCTTCTGTCCATGGGCTTTCCCAAGCAAGAATACTGGAGTGGGATAGCCATTTCCTTCTCCAGGGGATCTTCCCAACCCAGGGATCGAGCTCAGGCTTTCTGCATTGCAATCAGATTCTTTGCCATCTGAGCCACCAGGAAGGCCAACATCACCAAACACCTTTTTCTCCCTGGGAATAGATTGCAGTCTCGGTGTGGTTGATGACAAGGTCTTGATCAGTTGATGCCCAGTAGTTATTTGTATTTGCCACTGAATAATCATCTGCTGCTGATACTAATTTTCTCATGACAGGTCAGAATTACTTTCTTTGTTAGCCATTTCCTTCTGAAAGTGTATTCTTTTCCCATACTTGCTAAGACCACCCACATCGTATTGGAATGTCACATGCTGAAAGCTCTGTTTGAATTGCTAGATCCAGTTACATATTCACTTTGTATAGGAGAATAATACCCAATTAATTAATATGAAAGGGATTTCCATGCTTTCATACAATGTGTTTTTCAGATCTGAATATCCAGTCTGTGTCACCTACTGTTAGCTTCCACTCAGCACGGTCTACCCTCTTGAATTGCCCTTGTTTTCCTTCCTCCTAATGCAGTCAGTCGGTCTGAGTCAGAAGAGGCCTGCCTTGGTGTATACACCTTCTCTGAGAAAGGAAGCAATTAATAGACTTAAAAGTTCCTTTTTTTCGCTCTTGCTAGCTCCCGCTGGCCCAGTGTAAACTGTGACACTGTTCATGTCAACAGAAGAGAATCAGCAAACGGATAATCCACGTGCGATTATCCAGACTTCGCAGTAACAGCTTCATTTCTATTTCATAGTTTTGAAAACTTGTCACTCCGCTCCAGCCACAAGAGCCACTGAACTTAACCAGATGTGAGAGCTTGGCTGCTCTGTCAGTCCCTGAGGAAGCCTTGGCCAAGGTTTTTAAATCTCTGACCTTATTCTCACCCTCCAAGAGCAGAAGCAGTAATCCAAAGTGGTTTATCTTTCTTGCATTTTAGTCTTTTTCCCAGCAAATGTACATTTACTATTCTTTTTTAAAATTTTTCTTTCTTCACTTTTTCTGTCTTGTATAACTATATTTCTTGAATCTTGGTGAAAGAGGAGAAATTATTTTCCTTTAATCCTTGAGGGAAAGTAGGATAGGAAGGCACGATATCATTTTGGCAGGTTGAAATAACTCCAAAGTGTATTATAATACTTTACAGATGTATGAAAGCTTGGTTTACGAATCTCTTTTGTGTGCATTAGCTCAAAATCTCAGAGAGGCCAGTAGGATAGGAAGCTCAGAAAGCTGAAATTATGTGTCCAGTATCACGCACAGGGTGATATAAGGACGCCCATACAAATCTGTTTCGAAATGCAATGTCTTTTTCGAGCTGCCTTCTTCCATGTCTCAGTGTTGGTTAGAGCTTACGGAGTAGGGAAAGCACATTCATGTATCCACATTTTTCCTTGCTCTTACTTGTCTTTGTCTTGCCATCAGGTTTTCTGTACTATCGAACTAAAACATCGCAAAATGTTTCTGTGTCCCAGTAGCTTTGCTTCACAATTATAGTTCTAACTGCTTTACAGCCAACCAATTAGGCAAATCCAACAGTATATACGGAATTCCAAGAATCTACCTGCTGAGGCAGGAGACACAAAAGACTCAGGATGGAACATCCCTGGGTTGGGAAGATCCCCTGGAGCAGAAAATGCTGAAAATGCTCAGAAAATCCCCTGAGAGAAAATGACACCTCCAGATTCTTTCCTGGAAAATTCCATGGACAGAGGAGCCTGGTGGGCTACAGTCCATGGGGTCACAAAGAGCCAGACATGACTGAGCGACTGAGCACATATTGAATCTGCTTGATATAAGGTACTGAGTAATCAGTGTTAGCAGAGAGTGAAATCATCATTGCCAAGAGTTGGGGGAGTGGGGGTGCAGAAAGATTGGTCAAAGTGGGTGCTGGTTTTAGCTGCTCTAGATCAGTGAGTTCTTTTTTTTTTTTTTTTGTCCTAGATGGTGGAGGTAGTCAGTCATAAGTTACCCAACACCACCTAAGGATAAAGAGCTAAAAACACTTGAAAAAAAAAAAAAAGATTTCAATGCAAGATACACATTGGAATCATCTGGGAATTTTTTTTTTTTTTTTTTAATAATGAGGCCTAGGTCCCACTTCAGATCAACTGCATCAGTATATCTGGGATGCAGCTCAGGCAACCGTTATTTTTAAAGCTCTCCAGGAGATTTTATTTATTTATTTTTTTTGAAAATGTTTTTGGTTTGTGTCTTTTTTTTATGAGTTTTCCATTTATTTTTTTTTAATTTTACATAATTGTATTAGTTTTGCCAAATATCAAAATGAGGAGGGTTCAGGATGGGGAACACATGTATGCCTGTGGCGGATTCATTTTGATAGATCAGTGAGTTCTGCAGATCCGATTTATGGCACGGTGACTACAGTTACAAATTCTGTATTATATACTTGAAATTCACTAGGAGAGTAGATTTTAATTGTTCACACACACACATATAACATAATGATGCTAGTTGATGGATATCTTAATTACCTAGTATGGTGAATGTTTCAAAAATATACATGTTTCAAAACATCACATGTACATCTTAAACATATACAATTTGCAAGTGTCAATTATATCTCAGTAAATCTGAAAAAGAGAGAAAGAGAGAGAGATCAGGGTTAGTAATATTTTTCCATGGTCACACCCAGTAAAAGCCATTTTGCGGTAAGATGAAGCAAATTATTCTGAAGAAGTGTATTGATCCTATGAATGATGACGATTCTGGAATTAGAACAGATTGAAGAAGCAAGTGAGTGCTATTTTCTTGCTTCAAAAATGCAAGAACCCAAGAAGAAGTCAGAGCTGATAGGAAGAGATTTATGTGGACATTGAAATATGTCAGGAGTCAGTGGGTTCCCTTGTATCAATAATCCATTCTCAATTTGGTGACAGTCCCCTTGATAAATTACCTCAGCTCAGACAGGATGACTTCCTGAAAAGTGAAAGGGAAAGTCACTCAGTTGTGTCCGACTCTTTGTGACTCCATGGACTACACATACAGTCCATGGAATTCTCTTGGCCAAAATACTAGAGTGGGTAGTCTTTCCCCTCTCCAGGGGATCTTCCCAACCCAGGGATTGAACCCAGGTCTCCTGCATTACAGGCGGATTCTTCACCACCTGAGCCACAAGGGAAGCCCAAGAATACTGGAGTGTGTAGCCTAGCAAATCTTGCAGACCCAGGAATTGAACCGGGGTCTCCCGCATTGAAGGCGGATTCTTTACCAACTGAGCTATGAGGGAAGCCCAAAGACGGGTCTGAAGTATGAGTCTTCCAGGATTCCCAGTAATGCTGTGGTCCAAGCAAGGCATAGATCCCAGAGAGAAACTCACTTGGGGTCACCAAAGGAGTCATGTTGGTTTGGACCGTGAACACCTATAATGCTTTTGATATTGGCCCAGCATGGCGATGAGATTGGAAGTATTCTAGAATATGCATGACTGTGAAGAAATCAGGACATCTCTTACCTAGTCTTGTCACAATTGTGCTTGGGAGAGAAATACTGCTTCATGTGATGAATATATAACTTCAACTGCTGCTGGAATTACTGTCAGTATCCTCAAACCCCAACAGTAAAATGCAGGAATGATACATCTCAGGAAGTGTGTTTAGATCCATGACTCTGATTAAACAAAGAATAAACCTGTGAATTTATTGCTATTCCCTCCAGAAATCCACTTAAAATCTTAGTATAAGAAGAGAATAGTGGTGACCAGCAACAAACGTTATGTCTATGTCTGTATCACTTGCTCCCTTTCACAATAGATGGTAACAAATCAAATTCATATTCCTCAGACTCCTATGTTGACACATTTGGCCATGTGACCCAGTTCTGGCCTCGCAGGTAATTGGAATCAATTGCATTTGCAGGTTGCATGCTAGCAAACATTTCCTCCTTGAGAAATAACAGGTGTCACTCTAACCTGGAGGGGAATATGAAGGAGATGTGTGTATTTTCTTAATCAAATCATAAAATAGCAACTGGATATATCTACTTATAACATTCATCATTCTTCTGCATAGCAGGCCTGCATTCCAGCTTACAGAATGGCCTTTTACCCCAGTGATGTTTTCTCAACCATACTCCTTCCACATATATTTGTTATGGAATATTAATTTTTGTGATTGCTGATGACCTCCTTGTAGTAATCAGCAAAATAATTTGGAACAATTTCTACAATGCCACGTGGTATGGATTAAAAAATGAGCTTCATTAGGTACTTAACAAGATAAGGGGCAGCAGGAGAAGACAAAGCATACGCCTTTGCCTTACTTCTCATTTTACCCTTGGGACTGTTGATCAGTCACTAAGTTGTGTCCCTTCTTTGCAATCCTATTGACTGCAACATGCCAGATTTCACTGTCCTTCACTATCTCCTGGAGTTTGCTCAAACTCATGTCCATTGAGTTAGTAATGTTATCTAACCATCTCGTTCTCTGCAACTCCCTTCTCCTTTTGCCTTCAATGTTTTCCAGTATCAGGATCTTTTCCAATAAGTTGGCTCTTCACATCAGGTGGCCAAAGTATTGGAGCTTCAGCTTCAGCATCAGTCCTTCCATTGAATATTCAGGGTTGATTTCCTTTAGGATTGACTGGTTTGATCTCCTTGCTGTCCAAGGAACTATCGAGAGTCTTCTCCAGCATGACAGTTTGAAAATGTCAATTCTTCGGCACTCAGCTTTCTTAATGGTCCAGTTCTCATGTCCGTACATGACTACTGGAAAAGCCATAGCTTTGGCAATATGGACCTTTGTCAGCAAAGTGATATCCCTGCTTTTTAATCTCTAGATTTGTCAAAACTTTCCTTGCAAGGAGCAAGCGTCTTTTAATTTCATGGCTGGAGTCACCATCCACAGTGATTTTGCAGCCCAAGAAAATAAAATCTATCACTGTTTCCACTTATCCATGGAGAGGGATACCCAAACCATGACACTCTGCTGGATACGACTCTCCATTGCTTTCTGTACTTACAAGACAAGCATGGGAGCAACCTGCCAAGCAGAATTTGAAATGACCGTTTTACCAGTAGACAGTGTGTATTTTCAGGGAAGCTATTCACTTGTATTGTCTCAGAAAGCAGTCTTCTAGCACCTGGGAAATGTGGAGTTCATTAGAACCACATACCCACCTCTGGCAGATGATTGAAGTCGGTATCTTCTAGGAACTTGGCTTTGGGTGCTGGTCCTTATGCTGGGAGAAGGTGGAAGCCCCTAGATCCTGTTGGCTCTTGATCCAGGCAACCCAGAGTAATTTGTAGACATTCCTGCCTCTTTCAGTATGACTCAGCAATTGTCATAACTAGTGTAAAACCCTAGGATATTTGCCATCAAAGCAGTTGATTTTAGACTTTCTGCAATACTCAGGAGTTAATTCCATTCTAGGAGAGATCATTTTCATCTTTAAAAAATTATTATAGATTCTTGGGAACAATAGACGGAAATTAGACAGTGTTCTAACTTTAGTCCAACAATTATGCTCAGATTTAGAGCTAAAACCTTTTTCTCTTGGAGTAAAAATAGCACTCTTTATTTCCTGCCCTTGAAGATCAATTAATCCAGGAGGATTCCAGAATCTTTTAGAAAGCATGATGGTGCACACATAATCTGACATAAATCAAGTTTGATTGGACATGATGGAGGTATTAGCTTCAATAGAGTAATGGTGATACTTCGAAAATACATCCTGAATTGTAGAGACAAGATTTTTGTGTAACACTATTGGAAGAGGTGCCCAGGGATATGTACAAAGTGAGATCAGATGGCCTGGCAAAATTATGAATATGTTAAATACTCATTTTAATGCATCCAAATAAGTGAAGTGTCTGTAGTTTATGAGAAAATGAAATTCTACAGGTCTTCATTTACACTTACAAATCCTGCTAGTCCTCGCTCTTACCTACTGTAAAATATTATGTTTATATAGTTTATGTAGTTTAGTCACTCAGTCGTGTCCGACCCTTTGTGACCCCATGGACTGTAGACTACCAGGTTCCTCCTTCCATGGCATTCTCCAGGCAAGAGTACTGGAGTGGGTTGCCATTTCCTTCTCCAGAGGATATTCCCAACCCAGGGATTGAACCCAGGTCTCCCACATTGTATGCAGATGCTTTACCGTCTGAGCCACCAGGGAAATCCTTGTGTTTGGCGTATGTCAAAATATTATAAAATAAAATAAATATTATGTTTGGCATATGTCAAATACATACATGTTTTAGTTTTGTCATTATATATGTTCTTTTTGCATTGTGCTGTTTAATTAATACATTCATCTATGAGAAATATATCTATATAATTTTATATTTAGATAAATATACTCATGTTTACTGTAAGCAATGTGAGGACTAAAAAGATCAGTAATGTGTTTTCTATGGTAATGTAACAACTTAGAACCTGAATTATGATTTATTTTATATAAAATTTGTGACTCTTTGCGACCCTATGGACTATACAGCCCATGGAATTCTCCAGGTCAGAATACTGCAATGGGTAGCCTTTCCCTTCTCCAGGAGATCTTCCCAATCCATGGATTGAACCCAGGTTTTCCTCATTGCAGGCAGATTCTTTACCAGCTAAGCCACAAGGGAAGCCCAAGAATACTGGAGTGGGTAGCCTATCCCTTCTCCAGGAGATCTTCCCAACCCAGGAATCACACTGGGGTCTCCTGCATTGCAGGTGGATTCTTTACCAACTGAGCTATCAGGGAAACCCCTTTATATAAAACTGGTATGATTCTATGCACAGCTTTCCAAAAGTAATGGTTTTGTGTACCACACAAACCGCTTCATTTACTTTCAAGTCTTTTGCAAATCACATGCACAAATATACCCCCATATTCTGTTTCTATTTTGAAAGGTAATAAGTTTTCAATTAGGGAGAAAATTATCTGAAAGATAGCCAGGATTCAGACTAGATTGTGTACATTAATGTGTGGATTTGTGTGTGTAGGTTTCCGTATATTTGTGTTTATATGTCTCTATATGTGTGCGTGTATATTTGTGTATGTGCTTGGGTGTGTGTGTATGTCTGTGTGTGCTTGCATGTGTAAAGTTGTGTGGGGGCATATGTGTGTGTGTGTGTATATGTGAATTCCTCTAATTTCTCTGAGTAACCTATAATAGCACATATATGCATTCAGAGGTACAATGAATCTTCAGGCAATGGATAACATGCAATAAATTGTTAGTTCAAATTAAAGATTGTAGATAAACTCAAAGGTCAATCACTGAAAAGCTCATTGTACATAAGTGACACGTTTATAATGAAATCATCCATTTAAAAGCCAATCTATACCAGAAGGTGAATTTGTATTTCATTTCAGTTGCTCCCTAAACTTGAATACATATTTAACTCTAATTTTTATAAATAATAATAAAAAGCACAAAGAATAAAACTGATGCCTTCCAGTTACTTTATTTCCTACAAAACCGAACACAATGAAGACTATAAGAAATAAAAACAGTTGTAGCACTGTGCTAGCATCTTAGAGAAATAAATAAAATTAAACTCTTTACAGGTATGGGAAAGAAAGAAGTGTGATATATAATATGCATATATGTAAATATATATATATAATCTCTAGTAATTCAATAGTTATTTTGCTTCTGAGTGATTATTATGATTGGTTTTATACTCAAATCACATAATCACAGCATATGTTTCTGTGAGTCATTTCAATAGCATAATACTCATCAAATTGTTTTCTATAAACCAAACTTTAAAAATATATATAAACTGCTATAAATTTTTAAAATTTCTACTAGATTTAAAAATACATTGGTACATTAATAACACTAAGAATATTATGTGAATATGTTTTTAGGAATTACATGTTTATGTATAAAAATGTGATAATACACTATTATATTTTAATTAATACATACTAATTTGAAAGAAATTGGCTGTACTACTCTACCAAATCCTGATTGTTTGGGATAAAGAAAAATGTAAAAAAAAATAGAGAATACTCTACTTCTTTTAAATAATAATAATAATGTCTCTCTACACATATTGTATTTGAGTCTCATCTTTACAAAATATTTTTCTGAAGCACTCTGGTTCATTTGAACATCTCAGGACATATAACGATGCAATTTCAGTACTTTTCAAATATCACTGCTCATAAATGTACAGAAGCCATAGATTCACAAAGGCTGTCTCACATTTAAATATCCCAAAGAGTTTGTTTTTCCATTTTCCCTAAGAGACAATTTCTGCTGAAAGGCCTTTACTATCATCACATTTTGGATGGCAGTCAACCCAAATTTTCTCTTTATTAACTTGGAGTGATTCAGGCTTTCTGATCTCAGCCTGAGCATTTCTGCTCCAGCTTTGATATTTGCATCCTTGTAAGTACTTGTAAACAATTACCATATCCCCTACTTAGTTGTCTGTTAGCCAAGTTAAACAGATTGAGCTCTTTTAATCTTTTCTCATAAATCAATCTCTCCACTCCCTTAATTACTCCTGATGTTCAGTTTTGAACTTATTCCAATATGCTCATCATATTTCTAATACTCAGTTTCCTAGAACTAAAGTAGTTTTTTAATGGATTCATGTCAAAATTGTGCTTATTCAATTGAAATAACTGCAGCAAAAGATGTTTTTCTACTGTGTTCAGTTCTTCACAGAGTGGAACCACCACCATCAGGGTGCTCTTCATGAAATGTATTCTTTTTTCACTCTTCTGGCCTTGAGCCAAAGTACAGGGCTAGCATATGATATGTGAAGGGTAATGGTTTTAAGATTGCATGGGATGAGTGCAAAGACTGTCTGCTAAAAAAAAAAAAAAAAAATACTGTTTCCTAGTGTAAATAGGAGAGTGAGTTCATTTGCACACGTTAGCTTGACAAAGAATTTCTCTATAGAATATATAGTCCAAAATGTAGGTGTCTCCCCACCAAGCTAATTCATATTTAAACCAAAGTTTTGCTACTGCTTTCTGCGGTTGTTGAACAAATCCTCTCTTAGAAATTAACAGCTATGATTTCGTATTCAAACTAAGATCTTGTGAACCGATCACAAATATTTAGTATCAAGAAGGGAAGAGTAAAAAGAAAAGTTGAATTTGAATGTAGACCTATGTTGCAGCAGCGAGCGTACCGGGGACATTTGATCTCACTGAGACCTCCCGGTGTTCCCAGAGGGGAGAAGCTGACCAATGCCAAGACCAGCCTGAGCTGGTTACAGAGCAAGAAAGTCACTGCATTGCATAACTACTTGCCTCCAAGGATAGAGGAGTGATGAAAATATTTTTCTAGAATTATGTTATGATATAACCGTTTCATAAAACTTTTATTCTTTATCATTAAACTCTGCTTTAGAAATGTTTTGAAGTCTTGGAAGAAAGAGGCTTTGATCCATTTAGAGAATCCAGGAACACAGCTAGGAGACCCAAGCACATAAGAAATGAATGGAGTTATGGTTGCCAAAGGGGAAAAGTGGAGGGGGGATAGATTAAGAGTTTGGGATTAACATATACACACTACTATATATAAAAAAGAGACTCAGGGACCTACTGTATAGCACAGAGAACTTTACTTGAGAGTCCGGAACTACCTACATGGGAAAAAGAACCTGAAAACGAGTGGATATATGTATATATATATGACTGAATCACTTTGCTGTTCAACTGAAATTAACACAATATTGTAAATCAACTAAATTACAAGACAAAATAAAAGTTGAAGCAAAAAAGGGAAAAGAATGGAGGACATGTGGCTACAGTGTGAACATTTCACAAAATGTCACAATCATATAGATATGCCAATATCTGCATGATTTCGATAAATCTGAAGAGGTCCTCTTCCTACATTCTCTACCACGCTTCTTTGATTTTGGGGGCACTTTACAGGTTTTTTAAATATTTTCAGAAAATTCCAATCATTTACTCAATGAATCAATATTTATAGAAAGCATGGGCGTGTGCATGCTCAGTTGCTTTAGTCGTGTCCAACTCTTTGCGACCCTATGGACTGTAGCCCATCAAGCTCCTCTGTCCATAGGGTTCTCTGGGCAAGAATACTGGTGTGAGTTGCCATTTCCTTCTCCAGGTGGTCATCCTGACCCAGGGATTGCTTCCTGCATTAGCAGGCTGGTTCTTTACCTCCAGTGCCACCTGAGAAGCCCAATAGAAACATATTAAATGTCAAAAATATATATTTTCAGGGTGTGATGTGAGTGGAGAAGGCAATGGCACCCCACTCCAGTACTGTTGCCCGGAAAATCCCATGGATGGAGAAGCCTGGTTGGCTGCAGTGCATGGGGTCGCTAAGAGTCAGACAAGACTGAGTGACTTCACTTTCACTTTCCACTTTCATGCATTGGAGAAGGAAATGGCAACCCACTCCAGTATTCTTGCCTGGAGAATCCCAGGGATGTGGGAGCCTGGTGGGCTGCTGTCTATGGGGTCACACAGAGTCGGACAAGACTGAAGCGACAGCAGCAGCAGCAGCAGTGATGTGAGTAGGAATTTGAGCTAGAAAGCAGGTAAACACAGTAGAACACAGTGGAGGATTATAATTGCTTCAAGTGAAGCAATTATTGAAGGTGGTTATGGGAATCACTTCAGTTCAGTTCAGTTCAGTCACTCAGTTGTATCTGACTCTTTGTGACCCCATGGACTGCAGCACATCAGGCTTCCCTGTCCATAAACAACTCCAGAAACTTACTCAAACTCATGTCCATTGAGTCGGTGATGCCGTCCAACCATCCCATCCTCTGTCATCCACTTCTCCTCCCATCTTCAATCTTTCCAGGCATCAGGTCTTTTCAAATGAGTCAGCTCTTCTCCTCAGGTGGCCGAAGTATAGGAGTTTCAGCTTTAGCATCAGTCCTTCCAATGAATATTCAGAATTGATTTCCTTTAGGATGGATTGGTTGGATCTCCTTGCTATTCAAGGGACTCTCAAGAGTCTTCTCCAACATCACAGTTCAAATGCATCAGTTCTTCGACACTCAGCTTTCTTTATAGTCTAACTCTCACATCCATACATGACTACTGGAAAAACCATAGCTTTGACTAGATGGACCTTTGTTGGCAAAGGTCACTGCTTTTTAATATACTGTCTAGTTCGGTCATAACTTTTCCTCCAAGAAGCAAGTGTTTTTTAATTTAATGGCTGCAGTCACCATCTGCAGTGATTCTGGAGCACCCCAAAATAAAGTCTGTTACTGCATCCATTGTTTCCCCATCTATATGCCATGAAGTGATGGGACCAGATGCCATGATCTTTGTTTTCTGAATGTTGAGCCTTAAGACAAGTTTTTCACTTTCCTCTTTCACTTTCATCAAGAGTCTCTTTAGTTCTTTGCTTTCAGCCATAAGGTTGGTGTCATTTGCATATCTGAGGTTATTGATATTTCTCCCAGCAATCTTGATTCCAGCTTGTGCTTCATCCAGGCCAGCATTTCTCATGACGTACTCTGCATATAAGTTAAATAAGCAGGGTGACAATATGCAGCCTTGATGTATTCCTTTCCCAATTTGGAACCAGTCTGATGATCCATGTCCGGTTCTAACTGTTGCTTCTTGACCTGAATACAGATTTCTCAGGAGGCAGGTCAGGTGGTCTGGTATTTCTATCTTTTCAAGAATTTTCCACAATTTGTTGTGGTCCACACAGTCAAAGGCTTTGGCATAGTCAATAAAGCAAAAGTAGATGTTTTTCTGGAACTCTCTTGCTTTTTCGATCATCCAATGGATATTGGCAGTTTGATCTCTGGTTCCTCTGTCTTTTCTAAATCCAGCTTGGACATCTGGAAGTTCACGGTTCACATACTGTTGAAGCCTGGCCTGGTGAATTTTGAGCATTACTTTACTAGCGTGTGAGATGAGTGCAATTATGCAGTAGTTGGAGCATTCTTTGGCATTGCCTTTCTTTGGGATTGGAATGATTTGGATTATTTTTCCTTTCAAAATGATTAAGATTCCCATGTATCCACCTTCACTTTCTTATTCTTCTTTGTGGATCCTCGATTCTTTAGTTTTGGTCCCATCAGAAGCAGGCTGGAGACAAAGATTAAAAGGAAGTGACTGATTTTAGAGGTGATCACAGAAAACACTAGTAGTGAATCTAAGAGTCAGTGAGACAGGGAAGGAAAAGAAGCCCAAACTGTGTTTTTTAAGCAAATCTTTAGCCCAGTTGGTATAGGAGTCTCTAATCCTTTCAGGGTATTCAGAAGTCAGTGTGAAAAAATTGCAAAAGATAATAAGGAAATTGATAAAAAGAAATGTATTTAATCATACATATAAACACATATTAATAATAAAATATCATCATCATTAGTGTTCAAAACATAGGATAATTTAATACATTTGATTGCAGTGATGCAAAAAGGTAAACATTAGATAATCTATCACTATAATTCATTACATTCAAGGAAAACTCTTTAACCATGCTCAACACTGAATAAACACTTCATAAATATGTGTTCTTATACTGAAAATAAAGATTAAATGTATTACCTCTTCATGCTAATCTTCCAATCAATAGAATAAAACTGATACAATCATACAACAATTAGCTACCTGAAAAAAACAGTAAATATTTTAAATGGTACTCCAATTCAAATCTTCTACATAAAAATCAAGGATGTCTACATTGTCATTGCTAGTCTTTCTCTTACCAGAACTGTCTTAAACCATGAAATCAGAGAAAAGAAGAATACATATAAGAAATGTATAGTATCATAAGTATTATCATAAGTATTAGAGAGGCATATACAAGAATTTTCAACTGCCAGATTCCAAGACTATCAATTATCAATTCTTAGAAGAAAAATTGAACTTAAAATACTGTTGTTGTTTTTTCAAGACTACTATATGATGGTAAACCTGAAACTCCAGTACTTTGGCCACCTCATGCGAAGAGTTGACTCATTGGAAAAGACTCTGATGCTGGGAGGGATTGGGGGCAGGAGGAGAAAGGGACGACAGAGGATGAGATGGCTGGATGGCAGCACTGACTCGATGGACGTGACTCTGAACTCCGGGAGTTGGTGACGGACAGGGAGGCCCGGCGTGCTGCAATTCACGGGGTTGCAAAGAGTTGGACACGACTGAGTGAATGAACTGAACTGAACTGACATGAGCTGTCTATTCTTTTTAGTGATAACCAAATGGACAACTAAGTAAACAATGCATTGATTTGTAACTTCAAGAAAATATGGAAAAATAAGAAATAATCCTAAGCAGAAACATTCAAAGACAATACAGTAAAAATCAATAAAAATTTAGTAAGGACACTAGGCAAGTCCAGTATAATCAGAACATTTATTGTATAAAATAACAGTGATATAAAATATAGTAGAAGTGAAAATTCTCAAGTCAAGCTACAATTGAAATTTGAAACCAATATGAAACCTAGGTTTTTCCCATAAACTTAAGGTTCTGTTTTATCAATAGCTATACAAAAAAAAATTGGAAAACTTTTTAAAATAGCAGGTTTTTACAGACTTTTTATTTTGGTACTAATAGATTAATGTAAGAGAGTACAGATTCTATGTAAGACACAAAAATTATTGGAATGTAAAAGCAATTGAGTATGCATTATATGATAAGATTGAATTTTCAAATCATAGAAAGGAATACTTTAGTCAATGTTTGTTAAAGCTATCAATTATCTCATCTACTTCATTTACTAAGAAATATAACTGATGAATATAACTGATAGAAATGTTTGTTTGAAAGCACACATTTTACTTATATTTTATTAGTTAAAATACTCTCACCTTCACTTGGAGGACAGATTGTTACCTCACATTAAATTTTCCTCAATTCTCTACATATTTCAGGATTTTAAAATTCAGTTCATTGATTCTGCCTGTGAAGTGTGTGGAAGTGTAATTCACTCAGTCATGTCCAATTCTTTGCAACCCAATGGACTGTAAGCGATCAAACTCCTTCATCCATGGGATTCACCAGGCAAAAATACTGGAGTGGGTTTCTATACCCTCCTCCAGGGGATCTTCCCAACCAAGGGATTGAACCTGGGTCTCCTGCATTGCAGTTGGATTCTTTACCTTCTAAGCCATTAGACAACCACCTATTTTATACAAACATGAAGTTTGGCTGCCTGGTTTTTAAAATTTTACTGCAATACTCTCCAAATTACCTACTTACTGCTGCTGCTAAGTCGTTTTATTCATGTCCGACTCTGTGTGACCCCATAGACGGCAGCCCACCAGGCTACACCATCCTTAGGATTCTCCAAGCAAGAACACTGGAGTGGGTTGCCATTTCCTCCTCCAATGCATGAAAGTGAAAAGTGAAAGTAAAGTCACTCAGTCATGTTCGACTCTGTGCAACCCCATGGACGGCAGCCCACCAGGCTCCTCTGTCCATGGGATTTTCCAGGCAAGAGTACTGAGTGGGGTGCCATTGCCTTCTCCGACTTACTTACTAAGACAGTGTATGTCCTTGTTAGACATACTATATCTGTGTTTGGCTTCATAGACTTTAACATAACCTTTTTCTTAGTATTGCCAATGATAATCCAGGGGTTTGTTCCCCTTGGCTTTCCATTTGAAACTCTAGTTCATATTCTGTGAAATGTGCAAGGCATTGATTTAGTCCGATCTCTGTGATTTTTTTTAATTAAAAAAAAACTATTTCTTAAAATAAATGGTATTTTTATTTCTGTGTTCTTATGATGTGTGTTCCAGGACATATATCAGCAATAATAAATCTTGGAGTATGAAAATCTCCAGCCATATTAGCTGTGTAGTGCTAGTGGTAAAGGACCTACCTGCCAATGCAGGAGATGCAAGAGATGCAGGTTCAATCCCTGGGTCCAGAAGATCCCTTGGAGAAGGAAATGGCTCCCCACTCCAGTATTCTTGCCTGGAGAATCCCATGGACAAAGGAGCCGGAGGGCTATAGTCCATGGGGACACAAAGAGTCAGACACGCCTTAATGACTGAGCAAGCACAGCACAATTTTGCTCCAATCTAAGGCTTAGCTTGGAGAAGGTGATGGCACCCCACTCCAGTACTCTTGCCTAGAAAATCCCATGGGAGGAGGAGCCTGGTAGGCTGCAGTCCATGGGGTTGCTAAGAGTCGAACACGACTGAATGACTTCATTTTCATTTTTCACTTTCATGCATTGGAGAAGGAAATGGCAACCCACTCCAGTATTCTTGCCTGGAGAATCCCAGGGACGGCAGAGCCTGGTGGGCTGCCGTCTATGAGGTCGCACAGAGTCGGACATGACTGAAGCGACTTAGCAGCAGCAGCAGCAAGGCTTAGCTATATATCATTTGAAATCATCATGGGCACTAGAATTCTCTCTCATGCCCTTTAAAATGTATTTCACAAGTTATACACTTTATATGAAACACAAAGCAAATGCTCAGTAAAAATTTTGTAATGAACCACAGGTTGTATTCTTATCCAGTAAACAAATACTTCCTTAAGTTCCCCTGAATGTTTCCATGCACTAGAAGTTAGACTATAGCTCATATCAAAAATGCCATTGGCAAGAAATTGGAAATCTTTGTTATACAGGGAAAGTTTTAAAATTTGTTGTAATGGTATTTACACACACCTATGCACTTGTAGAATATTACTCGCTTTAGGCTTTCTCTAAGCCTGAACAAAGTCAATTCCCAAACTCCCAGAGCAATTTTTAAGCAGAAAGGGAGAAGGCAAACCTGGAAGCATATGCGGTAGTGATCTCATATTAGGTGAAAATCAGAATTGAATATGGTAGGGGTCAAACACAATTTAATATTTGTGGCACAATATACTGACCGCTATTGCTTTGACATATTGGGGTGGAGGGCAGACAAGACCATAGTAATGGAAAGCATACTGTCATTATGATGTTATTATGGTGTTATTCCAATCTCAGAGACAGAAAATTACATCATAGCAATCTTAATAATAACAATACATAAATGAAGTGAAGTAGCTCAGTCGTGTCCGACTCTTTGCAACCCCATGGACTGTAGCCTACCAGGCTCTTCTGTCCATGGGATTTTCCAGGCAAGAATACTGGAGTGGGTTGCCATTTCCTTCTCCAGGAGATCTTTCCGACCCAGGGATTGAACCCAGGTCTCCCACATTGTAGACAGACGCTTAACCATCTGAGCCACCAGGGCAGTCCAATACATAGTATGTATTAATTATTTACTATTTGTATTTTATTGAGATAAATGTTTTGCATGCATATTTTAATTATTTCACAAAGTCTGTTACTAAATACTATTAATTTTTCCATTCTTGTCCAAGATAATTTAACTATTAGAAGACAAATCTGGGACTGAAATATATTTATAGCTTCACAATCATTAATTGTTACTGTGAAGTATTTTTCATATAAAGTCCTAGTAAACATTTCTTAATCATCTAAATATAAGAGAAGGATAATACAAATAAAAAATCCATAAAAAACAATACTTAGTACTAGCAACTTAAGGATAATCTACATTTCTAGACTCTTGAAGTTACACAATCTGCAACTCACTAACCCATTCATTTTATGGAAATATCCTGAGTATAAGAAAAATGTTTGATGTGTTATTGTATGTTTATATAATCTAGCAGGAATGTTTAAAGTATATGTATAATTTAAAATATAGTGTAGAGCATATAGTTTAATTTAAAGTATATGTTTAATGTCTAATTATATAAAAGTATTCTGCATTTTTTATCTTGTTAAGCTTTAAATGATGAATTTAAAGCTATAGAAGTTAGGTTAACCATTTAACTTCTGGAAATATATAATCTATTGGGGAAACTATTTCTAGTTCCACTAACATTTTAGAGGTAGTAGTGGAACTGCAATCCCATAAATCTTTTTTTCCCCAATATTTAAGAGTTTTAATAAATCCTGCAGAATACAGTCTCCGTTTCTATGTAAATCTTATACACTTTCACTTGTTATTGTGTGGTGCAGCACACACACTCTTCACATAGAGGGCAGCTTCATCCCTCCGAATTGCAGATTCTCTGCACTTTTTCAGCACTTCCCAAGACAGCCAAAACTGAGCAGAGTCCAAAACATTATAATAACATTTGTCTCCGTTGTTGATGAGGGCCAACACATATTAATTTGTCATTTGCCGCATATTTATCAACCAGATTGCAGACTATTTCCAGACTGAGGCAGTTAAAAGCCTTTATTAAAAATGATGCTTTTGAAATCTAATTTATTTCACCATGCATATATTTTTATTTAATTTTTTTATGTCTTGCAAGCTAACAATGCTCCAAGTGTCAAACAGGAATGTTAGGCTTTACAAATCTATTATTTTTTTATTAATTTGTTTCAGTATGATGTTTTTTACGTCCTTATTTTGCTATTTCAATTCTGAATATTTTAAAGGAAACTGCCAGAGGTACTGGTACATGGCTGCTGGTAGTTACCATGACAATCACAATTTTAAGAAATTATGCCTAAGACATTTTAGTGGGATATGATCAGGCAAAGAGGATGCACAAATGAATAAAGGTAAGTAGTCAAATAAATATTTGAATAGAGCTTTTTATATCATACACAAAGAAGCAGAAGGATAAGCATGAAGTTTGTATTTACATATGGGGCTATGGTAATATCTAGAATAATGTCAATTCCCAGGGTTATTAAAAAGATAAAAGATAGTATTTTAAGGTTATATGTATGTGAGCTGCAAACAGTGAAGACTCAATCTATACATTCATCTTAAAAAGTTTGCAGGAAAATTTTCATTGAAAATTTTGAAAAATATATGAAAGAAAAAAGAAATCACATCGTTGAAAAGATGTTCTCAGTCACTCAGTCATGTCTGATTCTTTGCAATCCCATGGACTGTAGCCCACCAGGCTCCTCAGTCAAAGGGATTTCCCTAGCAAGAATACTGGAGTGGGTTGCCTTTTTCTCTTCCAGGGGATCTTCCCAACTGAGGGATCAAAGTCTTGTCTCCTGCATCTCCTGCATTGCAGGTGAGTTCTTTTCCTGCTGAGCCATGGAGAAAGCCTATGGAAGAGACGTATGTTTCACCAAATTTTTTTTACAATCAAACTAAAGTATCTTTGGGCTTCCCTGTGGCTCAGCTGGTAAAGAATTCACCGGCAACGTGGGAGACCTGGGTTTGATCCCTGGGTTGGGAAGATCCCCTGGAGAAGGGAAAGGCTACCCACTCCAGAATTCTGGCCTGGAGAATTCCATGGAGTGTACAGTCCATGGGGTTGCAGAGTTGGACTTGACTGAGTGACTTTCACTTTCACTTAAAGTATCTTTATAGGCAGTTAAACCATGCTGTTCACCTTTTATTATGACACAAATAACTTTTATCATTGTTTTTTAAAATTCCTTTAATATAATATTTACCTTATTGTGCTATATTTTAAATACAATGTTTATTGAACACTTTTCAACTCCATGATTCTACTAGGTTCCAGATTCCAGATTCTACTAGGGAAAGGAAGATTTAGAATAAAACCTTTCCCCACTATGAGCTGAAAATATAGTGAAGGAACAATACAAGCATACATAGTTATTGCAGTTTAATCATTCCAAATCAATAGCACAAACAGTTAACATTACAGGAATTCAGATGAATTTATCAAGCTACAATCTTCACAGCAAAGATCAGAAAAAGTAGGAAAGATTTTCCATGTTGCATCTCAAGAATGGACCTTGACTCCTGATCCTGCTGCCATTTTGTCATTTATAAAGTTCATTTTTTCCCTCTAAACTTCATTTATCTAGATAGCAACTGTATTAATTTTCTATGGCTGTGTTAACAAAGCACCACAGACTATGTGGCTTAACCAACAGAACTTCCTTTTCTCACAATTCTGGAGGCTGGGTGTTCAAGGTCAGACTATGAGCAGGATTGATTTTTTCTGTCCTTGTGTTCAAGATGGCCATTGTCTCCTCCCTATGTCTTCACATACTCTTTCCTCCATGTCTGCCTATGTCCTCTTCTTGTTTAAGAAAAGTCATCCTGGGTTAGAGCTCTCCGTAATGATCTCATTCTTTAGTTGCTAAGTGGTGTCTACTCTTTTGCAATCCTACAGACTACAGCCTACCAGGCTCCTCTGTCCATGTACTTTTCCAGGCAGGAATCCTGGAGTGGGAATGCATTTCTATCTCCAAGGGATCTTCCTGACCAAGGGATTGAACCCATATCTCCTGCATTGGCAAGCAGATTCTTTACCACTGAGTCAATTACCTCATTAAAGAGTTTATCTTCAAACAGTCTCATTTTAACATACTAGAGCTTAGGGCTTCAACATACGCATTTTGGGGGAGGACACAATTCGGCCCAAAATAGCAACTAATTATACATGCGTCATGTGACTGATCTGATGTTAGAATATGATATTTTCTGTAAAGCACATTGTAAACTGAAAATAATTAGCACATGTTAAATGGTGGGTTAGACAGTTTCCATAATGACCAATTCCAAGAGCAAATAAATCTCAAGGGCTTCTTAAGACAATGAGTGTGTATTATTAATACAAACTCATGAAAAATCCAGTGAGGATGTTCTCAGTCAGGTGTCCTGAAATGAGGACACAGATGCCTTCTACCATTTTTAGTGTCTTGGTGACCTTCACTGGGATCTGTGCTTCTAGCCAAGAGATGAAGGAAGAGAAGATGAATTGCTAGGGAGGAAATCTCTGGGATCAGGTGTGGAACTGGATTCCACCATTTCACCCACTTCCATTGGTGAGGATTAGCCTAAAGGGACTAAGAAGATATCAGTGCTGAGCAATGTTTAATGGTGAACTAAAAAACTAGACCATAGATTAAAAAAAAAAAAGTTTGTTGTAGTATAGTTGATTTACAGTGCTGTGTTAGTTTTAGATGTATGAGTTATACATATATATATATATATATGTGTGTGTGTGTGTGTGTGTGTGTGTATGTGTATTGAAGTGAAAGTGAAAGTCTCTCAGTCATGTCCAGCTCTTTGCGACCTCATGGACTATACAGTCCATGGAATTCTCCACGCCAGAATACTGGAGTGAGTAACCTTTCCCTTCTTCAGGGGATCTTCCCCACTGAGGGATCAAACCCAGGTCTCCCGCATTGTAGGTGGATTCTTCACCAGCTGAGCCACAGGGAAGCCCTTATATATGTATATGCATTCTTTTCAGATTTTCTTTCCATAAACGTTGTTATAGAATATTCAGTAGAATTCCCTGTGCTATACAGTATGTCCTTATTACTCACCTATGTTATGTATCATATGTGTATGTTAATCCCGATTTCCTAATTTAACCCTTCCAACATAGATATTTTCTATGTTGGTTGACAATTAGTGAAAAGGTATTCACAAAGTGATTAAAAAGAAACAGTCAGTGTCTGCCACAAAAATTATCGATAGGTTTGTTTTAGTTGGACTTTGAAATTTAAGTAGGAATCTGATAAGGGAAAATGGGTTAGAAATCACATTCCTATAAAGAGAATGGCCAGATCAATTAATGAAAATACAAGACTTTTTAAATGGAAGAAATCCAATATAGAGGTGACAAGTCTGGTACAGGGTGCCTTAGTCTATATACTGACAATGTTGTATTTTAGCAGTGATGTAATTCCTGGTAAGGGCTTCCCTGGAGGCTCAGTGGTAATGAATCTGCCTACCAGTGCTGGACATGTGGGTTTGATCCCCGTGTCAGGAAGATCACCTGGAGTAGGAAATTGTAGTGCACTCTAACATTCTTGTCTGGCAAATCCGATGGACAGAGGATCCTAGTGGGCTACAGTCCATGGGGTCACAAAAGAGTTAGACATGACTTAGTGGCTAAACAACAACAATTCCTGTTGTTATCTAACCTCTCTAAACCTCAATTCATTCCAGAGTAAATCCCCATAGTAATACCTTATAGATGTGTGGATGTATGTGTGTGCATGCTCAATTGTGTCCCCATGGACATGACTTACAACCACATGGACTGTAGCCCACCAGGTTTCTCTGTCCATGGGATTCTCTAGGCAAGAATACTGAAGTGGGTTGCCATTTCCTTCTCCAGGAGATCTTCCTGCCCAGATATAGAACCTACATCTCTTGCATCTTCTGCATTGGCAGGCAGCTTCTTAATGAGCTGAGGAACCAGGGAAGCCCACCTTTTAGATACTGTTGTATAATACCTTATAAGTATTTTTCTGGGAATTAAAATAGAAAATACAAGTTAAGTAATCTCACATTGTCTGTTGCATTATAAGCATCTTTAAGATTCAATAACATTGAAGGACACTAAAGAGTATCTGTGGGACTAGATCTACTGCCCAAACTAATGTGATTTTTATATCTTTGATTTCTTGATCTGGCCCAACTTAATACATGCATAAATCAAATAAGTTGTAACAGAGACAAGGAAGATGAATGTGAGACAAATACATCCACTTAGCTACTTAGGAAACTAGCATGTTTTGGCAATAGTGTTTGACTGGATTTTCTGTTTCGAATAATGTTGATAGTAAACAGTTCAGAAGCACAGGGGAACTTTTTAGAGTTAAGTTGTGCAAAATGGTCTCTGAAGGAATATGTGGTCAATTAAAGAGAAAGCTGTCTTAACCACACTTTCCTTCTTCATCTTACTGGGAACCGACCTCAGTACTCAGAATGACTGACCGCTTTGTTAGACTCACAAAGGATTCATTTCAGGTTTAGCTTCACCTGGTGATACAACAGAATCACTGACAAAATTCAAGCTCAAGATCTGTGTCTTTGCAGAAGGAGATTTTGGTATTGAACTATGATCACTTTTTGCCATTAGAGATAGCTGCTGTAGACCTTTGAACAAAAGGCTGGGAGGAAAGTAACAGAACTTCAAAGACAGTGCAGCAGAGCATCATTTGCCTGGGCTTTTACTGAGAAGAGCTCAGAACTTTGATATATTCTAAATCAAAGTGTCAACTCTATGAATTGTGTTCAGAGATGGAGAGGCAGTCAACATGGGTCTAGAGTCCAGGATATCTGCTCCCAAACCCCAGGACCACAGCCACATCGCCATGGTTGTTTCATACCACATTGGGCTTCTGAGTGATACTCATCATTCAAATCTTGAGATGATTATAATTAGTCCTTCACTATTTAAGATCCAAACTTCAGAAAACTGAAATAAGCAAGTGATTGTGTATCTAGAAGTCATGTAATTTTATTAAATATTTATGTCAAAATATTTCCAAACATATATCAGATCAGATCAGATCAGTCGCTCAGTCATCTCTGACTCTTTGCAACCCCATGAATCACAGCACACCAGGCTTCCCTGTCCATCACCAACTCCTGGAGTTCACCCAGACTCACGTCCATCGAGTCAGCGATGCCATCCAGCCATCTCATCCTCTGTCGTCCCCTTCTCCTCCTGCCCCCAATCCCTCCCAGCATCAGAGTCTTTTCCAATGAGTCAACTCTTCGCATGAGGTGGCCAAAGTACTGGAGTTTCAGCTTTAGCATCATTCCTTCCAAAAAATCCCAGGGCTGATCTCCTTCAGAATGGACTGGTTGGATCTCCTTGCAGTCCAAGGGACTCTCAAGAGTCTTCTCCAACACCACAGTTCAAAAGCATCAATTCTTTGGCGCTCAGCCTCCTTCACAGTCCAACTCTCACCTCCATACATGACCACAGGAAAAACCATAGCCTTGACTAGACGAACCTTTGTTGGCAAAGTAATGTCTCTGCTTTTGAATATGCTATCTAGGTTGGTCATAACTTTCCTTCCGAGGAGTAAGCGTCTTTTAATTTCATGGCTGCAGTCACCATTTGTAGTGATTTTGGAGCCCCCCAAAATAAAGTCTGACACTGTTTCCACTGTTTCCCCATCTATTTCCCATGAAGTGATGGGACCGGATGCCATGATCTTCGTTTTCTGAATGTTGAGCTTTAAGCCAACTTTTTCACTCTCCACTTTCACTTTCATCAACAAACAAACAAGAATACATGTCATCAGTTCAGTAGCTCAGTCCTGTCCAATTCTTTGTGACCCCATGGACGGCAGCACACCAGGCCTCCCTGTCCACTGGCAACTCCCAAAGTTTTCTCATACTCATGTCCATTGAGTCAGTGATTCCATCCACCCATCTCATCCTCTGTTGACCCCTTCTCCTCCTGCCTTCAATCTTTCCCAGCATCTGGGTCTTTTCCAAGGAGTCAGTTCTTCACATCAGGTGGCCAAAGTATTGGAGTTTCAGCTTCAACATCAGTGCTTCCAATGAATATTCAGGACAGATCTCCTTTAGGTTGGACTGGCTGGATGTCCATGCAGCCCAAGGGACTCTCAAAAGTCTTCTCCAACACCACAGTTCAAAAGCATCAATTCTTAGGCACTCAGCTTTCTTTATAGTACAACTCTTACATCCATTAGAGAAGGAAATGGCAACACACTCCAGTACTCTTGCCTGGAGAATCCCATAGATGGAGGAATCTAGTAGGCTATAGTCCATGGGGTCCCAAAGAGTCAGACATGACTGATTGATTTCACTTTCACTTTCACTTACAACCATACACAACTACTGGAAAAACCTTAGCTTTGACTAGATGGACCTTTGTTGGCAAAGTAAGGTCTCTGATTTTCAATATGCTATCTAGGTTGGTCATAGCTTTTCTTCCAAGGAGCAAGTGTCTTTTAATTTCATGGCTGCAGTCACCATCTGCAGTGTTTTGAAGACCCCCAAAAATAAAGACTGTCACTGTTTCCACTCTTTCCCCATCTATTTGCCATGAAGTGATGAGACTGGATGCCATGATTTTAGTTTTCTGAATGTTGAATTTTAAGTCAACTTTTTCACTCTCCTCTTTCACTTTCATCAAGAACGTGTCCCTGTCATATGATATGTCATGCCATATGATATGTAATATGATATGTCCCTGTCATAGTACAAAATAAATTTAGATAATCTCTACTCACTAAAATGAAAGCATCCAAATTGTTCACTAAGGTTGGTGACTTCTTTGGATCCTAAAAGCAGTTATAAATTTTAATATTGTATACCTTGTTTTATTCTTTCTATAGTAGTGGCATTAAGAAACAGTCAAATAAACTAATCCAAGTTAAAGAGTTGGAAAGAAATCATAATACTAAAAACAGGATTTCTTCCTTTCTCGATAGAAAATGTTAATTTTATTTCTCATTAAATGTCAAAAAGGCAATTTTGTAAATGTTTTTTACAAAATTTTATAATTTATTGTAAATAAATTTTGTAATGTTTATATTGTCAGAATCATAAAAGGCCAAAAAAAAAAAATACTTCAAGCATGTCAAACCATATCAAATGAGGTTATTTTACATTGCATTTATCTATTACAACAGTCAAAACACATATTTTTTAAAGTTTATTTTGGTCTTGTCTTATGGGAAATAGTGGAATATACATTATAAGGTTGAAGCTTATTAAGCAAAACCTAGTAAAATTGGCAGATGGATACTTATCCTGAATGCTGAGATAGCTTTCTTTCCTGGCTCCTGGGAAACTAATTTTAGGCCAAATAAGTGTATGTGCTTTGAATTCATCCATTTAGGAAATACCTATTGAATGTCTAGTATATGACTAACCTTTGACAAGGTATTAAAAGTGTAACAGGAAACTTCATGCAGCTTGCTTTCTCCTTAAAACAAAGTGGAATTAAATTTATGTTTATACTTATATTTGTAACTTAAGTATAAATATACACTTACCAGGGAAACATCAAGAATTTCCCTGATGGCTTAGATAGTAAAAAAAAAATATATATATATATATATATATATATATATATATATATATATATATATGTCTGCAATGTGGGAGATCCAGGTTTGGTTCCTGGATTGGGACAATCCCCTCCAGTTTTCTTGCCTGGAGATTCCATGGACAGGGGAGCCTGGTGGGCTACAGTCCAAAGGGTCACAGAGTCAGACCCAACTGACAGTTTCTGACACTTTCACATTCACTACAATAGGTGAGGTCATGGTAAACAAGCTTCCACCAAAATGTGTTCTTTCTTTCAGATGTACCTGGGGTGTGGTCCCTTTTCAGTGATTATTTCTGCCAAGGCCAGGTGAACAGAACTGATGTGTGTCCACTTCCTACCAAAGGTTATGAAGTGGCTCTTTCTCTCTTGCTTTTCTCCTCTCTTTATCTCCTGCCTCATGCATCCATGAAAGATCTTCAAATCAGGTACACTGCAAAAGAGATGAGGCTCTAATTCTGATTCCCCATGAAGACAACCACCATCCAGGGACCAGGAATCCATTGAGCTAATAGGAGCAATTACAATTAACTTGTATTTAACCTGCAGGTAAAGAATCTGCCTGCAATGAAGAAGACCCAGATTCGATCCCTGGGTCAGAAAGAGCCTCTGGAGAAGGGAATGGCAATCCACTCCAGTATTCTTGCCTGGAGAATCCCATGGACAGAGGAGCCTGGCAGGCCACAGCCCATGGGTTCACAAAGAGTAGGACACAACTGAGCGACTAACACACACTGCAATTAACTTACTACTCTTGAAGTGTTCTCATGCATTGGGTATTCTATTTATTGCAGTTTAACTCATGTCCACTGTTACACATGAGGAGATACAACAGAGTAAGGAAAGAAGGTGTGCCTAGACAGGTGGGATGTGAGGGGATTTAAGATGATCAGATGAGCTCTTCTATGAAATGACTTGGATGAGTTGTATGAATAGAAAATGCCCTGATCCAGACCATTGCCCTCCACACATGCTCTAGATATCATTTGTTCTCCATTTCTGCCAAAACTGATCAGCCAGTTCTTTCCTCACTCCCCTGAATCAGCACCTATTTATGCCCTCTCAAGGGTATGTTTCTCATTGGCATACACTCATGCTATTATTTTGGGCTTCCCTGATGGCTCAGTGGTAAAGAATCTGCCTGCAATGCAGGAGACTACAGGAGGCATGTGTTCAATCCCTGTGTTGGGAAGATCCCTGGAGAAGGAAATGGCAAGCCATTCCAGTAGTCTTTCCTGGGAAATCTCATGGGCAGAGGAGCCTGGTGGGCTACAGTCCAAGGGGTTGCAAAGAGTTGGACACAGCTGAGCACAGCATGCGTGCATGCTACTCTTTCAGTCACCTTAACGTTCCATCTGTGCCTACGTCCTTTCCCTCCGAGAACCTACTCATTATTCTCCTTGTGTTCACAATAAAACTCCCGGAAAAGCTGTCCTTATGCCTTCTTTCCTCTCTTCCTATCCTTCTACAGACACTTGTCAAGTTTATACACTAAGACTGCTTGTGTTAAGCTCACCCAAGACCACAGAGTTCAGTGACCATTTCTTGACCCTCGACCTAGAGAGTCTCTCAAAGGCATTCAGAACAATTCTCTTTCTTGAAACAGTTCCTTCATGTGGATTCATGATGCTATGCTCTACCGGTATCCCCTCTACGTTCTTATTGTTTCTTCTGTTCTGTTTTGCTTGTTCCTCCTTATCTCCTGACCTTTTAATGTTGCTTCACACCATGCTCAGTCCTTGAGAATCTCCTCCATTTTATCTTCCTGACTCCCTCACATCCTTCATACAGTCTCACAGATGGTACACCGTCCGCATGCTGATGATCCTCTAGTTGGTATTTCTAGCCCAGATACTCCCCTGAACTCCAGATTGGTTTGTCCATTTCCAAGAAAATCCAGTACTAAGCCCCAGAGTTTCATAGGTCAGCTCCTCTGTAGTTTCCCTTCACTAGTTATGTGTACTCACATTATCGAGGGCTTTAAGGTCTTCACCGTGATGTCAGCAGGACTTGCCTATTTTGTCATCTCCAGTCTCTTATTCCAATTTGTCAGTAAATCCTGGTAGCTTCAAGTACATAAAATGAAAGAATGTTTCACTCTCCTATCTTACAGTCATCTCTCATCAAAATGCTAGAGGACCTCAATAACATCCAACCTGGCTCTTTGCAGTATCTCCTTAAAAAAAAAAAAAAAAAAAGCATCCAGAGGGATTCAACTAAAATGCCCCCAAAAATAAAGTCAGCCACTGTTTCCACTGTTCCGCCATCTATTTGCCATGATATGATAGGACCAGATGTCGTTATCTTAGATTTCTGAATGTTGAACTTTAAGCCAACTTTTTCATTCTCCTCTTTCACTTTCATCAAGAGTCTCTTCAGTTCCTCTTCACTTTCTGCCATAAGGATGATGTCATTTGCCTACCTGAGGTTATTGATATTTCTCCTGGAAGTCTTGATTCCAGCTTTTGCTTCATCTAGCCCAACATTTTGTGTGATGTACCCTGCATATAAGTTAAATAAGCAGGGTAACAATATACAGCCTTGACATACTCTTTTCCCAATTTGAACCAGTCTGTTGTTCCACGTTCGGTTCTAACTGTTGCTTCTTGACCTGCCTACAGATTTCTCAGAAGGCAGGTCAGGTGGTCTGGTATTCCCATCTCTTTAAGGATTTTCCACAATTTGTTGTGATCCATATAGTCAAGGATTTTGGCGTAGTCAATAAAGCAGAAGTAAAATAAATTAATAGCTGCAAAATTTAAACATTAAAATACCACATCTATGGAGATGTGTTGGGAGTCCCAAATGGCACTAGTGGTAAAGAACCCATATTCTGATACAGGAGCCTCAAGAGACTTGTCTTGGATTTGTGGGCCGGGAAGACCCCCTGGAGTAGAAAATGATAACCAACTCCAGTATTCTTCCCTGGAAAATTCCATGGACAGTGGAGACGGGTGAGCTACAGTCCATGGGGCCCCAAAGAATAGGACAGGACTGAGTGACTGAGCACACACACATGGAGAGGAGTTAAAAACAATCTGCATAGTTTATTTGACAATCAATTCAGTTCAGTCGCTCATTCATGTCTGACTCTTTGCGACCTCATGAATCACAACACGCCAGGCCTCCCTGTCCATCACCAACTCCTGGAGTTCACTCAAACTCACGTCCATCAAGTCAGGTGATACCATCCAGCCATCTCATCCTCTTTTGTCCCCTTCTCCTTCTGCCCTCAATCCCTCCCAGCATCAGAGTCTTTTCCAATGAGTCCACTTTCGCATAAGGTGGCCAAAGTACTGGAGTTTCAGCTTCAGCAACAGTCCTTCCAGTGAACACCCAGGACTGATCTCCTTTAGGATGGACTGGTTGGATCTCCTTGCAGTCCAAGGGATTCTCAAGAGTCTTCTCCAACACCACAGTTCAAAAGCATCAATTATTTCACACTCAGCTTTCTTCACAGTCCAAATCTCACATCAATACATGACCACTGGAAAAACCTTAGTCTTGACTAGACAGCCCTTTGTTGGCAAAGTAATGTCTCTGCTTTTCAATATACTATCTGGGTTGGTCATAATTTTCCTTCTGAGGAGTAAGCGTCTTTTAATTTCATGGCGGCAATCACCATCTGCAGCGATTTTGGAGCCAAAAAAAATAAAGTCTGACACTGTTTCCACTGCTTCCCCATCTATTTCCCATGAAGTGATGGGACCAGATGCCATGATCTTCGTTTTCTGAATGTTGAGCTTTAAGCCACCTTTTTCACTCTCCTCTTTCACTTTCATGAAGAGGCTTTTTAGTTCCTCTTCACTTTCTGCCATAAGGGTGGTGTCATCTGCATATCTGAGGTTATTGATACTTCTCCTGGCAATCTTGATTCCAGCTTGTGTTTCTTCCCGCCCAGCGTTTCTCATGATGTACTCTGCATATAAGTTAAATAAGCAGGGTGACAATATACAGTCTTGATGAACTCCTTTTCCTATTTGGAACCAGTCTGTTGTTCCATGTACAGTTCTAAGTGTTGCTTCCTGACCTGCATATAGGTTTCTCAAGACGTAGATCAGGTGGTCTGGTATTCCCATCTCTTTCAGAATTTTCCACAGTTTATTGTGATCCACACAGTCAAAAGGCTTTGGCATAGTCAATAAAACAGAAATGGATGTTTTTCTGGAACTCTCTTGCTTTTCTGATGATCCAGCAGTTGTTGGCAATTTGATCTCTGGTTCCTCTGCCTTTTCTAAAACCAGCTTGAACATCTGGAAGTTCCTGGTTCACATATTGCTGAAGCCTGGCTTGGAGAATTTTGAGCATTACTTTACTAGTGTGTGAGATGAGTGCAATTGTGTGGTAGTTTGAGCATTCTTTGGCACTGCCTTTCTTTGGGATTAGAATGAAAGTGACGTTTTCCAGACCTGTGGCCACTGCTGAGCTTTCCAAATTTGCTGGCATATTGAGTGCAGCACTTTCACAGCATCCTCTTTCAGGGTTTGGAATAGCTCAACTGGAATTCCATCACCTCCACTAGCTTTGTTCGTAGTGATGCTTTCTAAGGCCCACCTGACTTCACATTCCAGGATGTCTGGCTCTAGGTGAGTGATCACACCATCGTGATTATCTGGGTTGTGAAGATCTTTATTGTACAGTTCTTCTGTATATTCTTGCCACCTCTTCTTAATATCTTCTGCTTCTGTTAGGTCCATACCATTTCTCTCCTTTATTGAGCCCATCTTCGCATGAAATGTTCCGTTGGTATCTCTAATTTTCTTGAAGAGATCTCTAGTCTTTCCCATTCTGTTGTTTTCCTCTATTTCTTTGCACTGATCTCTGAGAAAGGCTTTCTTATCTCTCCTTGCTATTCTTTGGAACTCTGCATTCAAATGCTTATATCTTTCCTTTTGTCTTCTCTTCTTTTCACAGCTATTTGTAAGGCCTCCTCAGACAGCCATTTTGCTTTTTTGCATTTCTTTTCCATGGGGATGGTCTTGATCCCTGTCTCCAGTACAGTGTCACAAACCTCAGTCCATAGTTCATCAGGCACTCTGTCTATCATATCGAGCCCCCTAAATCTATTTCTTACTTCCACTGTATAATCATAAGGGATTTGATTTAGGTCATACCTGAATGGTCTAGTGGTTTTCTCCACTTTCTTCAATTTAAGTCTGAATTTGGCAATAAGGAGTTCATGATCTGAGCCACAGTCAACTTCTGGTCTTGTTTTTGCTGAGTGTATAGAGCTTCTCCATCTTTGGCTGCAAAAAATATAATCGATCTGATTTTGGTGTTGACCATCTGGTGATGTCCATGTGTAGAGTCTTCTCTTGTGTTGTTGGAAGAGGGTGTTTGTTATAACCAGTGCATTTTCTTGGCAAAACTCTATTAGTCTTTGCCCTGCTTCATTCCGTATTCCAAGGCCAAATTTGCCTGTTACTCCAGGTGTTTCTTGACTTCCTACTTTTGCATTCCAGTCCCCTATAATGAAAAGGACAACTTTTTTGGGGGTGTTAGTTCTAAAAGGTCTTGTAGGTCTTCATAGAACCACTCAACTTCAGCTTCTTCAGCGTTACTGGTTAGGGCATAGACTTGGATTACTGTGATATTGAATGGTTTGCCTTGGAAATGAACAGAGATCATTCTGTCATTTTTGAGATGCATCCAAGTACTGCATTTCGGACCCTTTTGTTGACCATGATGGCCACTCCATTTCTTCTGAGGGATTCCTGCCCACCGTATTAGATATAAGGTCATCTGAGTTAAATTCACCAATTCCAGTCCATGTTAGTTTGCCGATTCCTAGAATGTTGACGTTCATTCTTGCTATGTCCTGTTTGACCATTTCCAATTTGCCTTAATTCATGGACCTGACATTCCAGGTTCCTATGCAATATTGCTATTTACAGCATCAGATCTTGCTTCTATCACCAGTCACATCCACAACTGGGTATAGTTTTTGCTTTGGCTCCATCCCTTCATTCTTTCTGGAGTTATTTCTTCACTGATCTCCAGTAGCATATTGGGCACCTACCGACTTGGGGAGTTCCTCTTTCAGTATCCTATCTTTTTGCCTTTTCATACTGGTCATGGGGTTCTCAAGGCAAGAATACTGGTTTGCCATTCCCTTCTCCAGTGGACCACATTCTGTCAGACCTCTCCACCATGACACTTCCATCTTGGGTGGTCCCACATGGCATGGCTTAGTTTCATTGAGTTAGACAAGGCTGTGGTCTGTGTCAAATACTTACTATTTGACAACAGTAAGTATTACTATATATGCATCATGCCTGACATTTGGCCAACTTCTGTTGTGTCTTTCATTCTTTTTTTGATTTAGCGATCCACACAGAGAAGAGAACACAAACTGAAGTGTCTTTCACTCTCAGATCAAAATGAATTGTGTCTGAAATTTGGTTGTGTCTTGAGCAAATGAAATTCCTCGTAGACATCCTACACTTTTCTGGTCTTATCAGAAAAGAGACACAGCCAAACAGGCTATAGTAGTGGGATGGAGATAAAACTAAGCCTGAACCCACGAGGGGCTGTGTTTTATTGCCCAGTGGTCCCTGCAGTCATGTTATGGAAGCAAGGCAGAGCATCTCTGAGCAGAGCTACCTACCAGCTCGCCTTGTCTAGCAGACCGCAAGCATTTAGTCTGAAAGGAGGCCAGGTGGCCCCTGAGGAATTAGAGAAGGAAACCCTGTAAAAGTTGAACTGAAAAAACCTGGGGAATAAATACAAAAGCATGTGTTCGCAAGGGCGAGTACTGCGGGAATGCTACCTCAGCAGAATGTGGTAACTAGGCCAGGCAGAGAACAGTCTACTGAGTTTAAACTATTCTTGCAAAAATCTTCCCTATCTCTTTCTTAACCTTCAAGTCTGCTGTATATTCAAACATGCAAGAAAAAAAAAAAAAAAAGTAAGTATACATTTAGGAAACAGACACAAATTCAGCAAATTTTACATTACATATTTACAGAGCCTTTGTCTGCAATTTCTTCAACTGGTAACCATAAAGTCTTCATGCTGATATGACAGGTAATGGATGCTTTTATTTGCAGTTTGATAATTCATCTTAGTTCCCGTGTCATTTAAACTCTGCAAGAATATCACTGCATTCACGAAGGGTTTTGAAATGTTTTAACTTTTGATGTTATGATCTGCAAGGATCTCTGATGAAATGTTTCATTTAAATGTGCTCAGATTCACGGACATGAAATTTTGTGTCGGTTGATAGAAAACAGCTTACAAGCTTGACCTATGCTGAAGGCCCTGTGCTGATTAATCAAGAAGAGACTGCACCTCCTCCTGCTAATGACCTCATCAACAGTGGGTGTATTTTTAAGATGAAAAAATAAAAGGTGCATCCTGATTATAATTATTTTCAGTTTGATTTGCTCCTTAGCTTCCATGGTGAGGCTCTGGAGAAAGACTGTCTGGGTTCAGAGACTAATGGTAACAATTCACATTTACTGAATCATTGTTACTACCAGGCACTATACAGAACACTGTGTAAATAAATCATATAATTAAATTATCACAACAATACTAGGAGGTTGGTGTTATTACTACCATTGTTTTATAGACAAACAGATCAGATCATAGGAAAGCTACCTAACTAGTTCAAAACAATCTGTCTAGTTCATGGCAGAAGCAGGATTCAACCCCAGGCATACTGCCTTTGGAATCAATGGTCTGAATAATCAGAAAACTGGCACATAGTAAGCCATTGATAAATGTTAGTTTCTTTCTACTTGTACAGCTTTTAAAAATGCTTTTTAAAGCAAGATTCTTTTCCTTCCAAGACTCTCTTTAATGAAATAAAATATTACAAATGTAATTGAATTCTATTTGTTACCTACCTGCCCATGTTTCTCACTGTCAGTACAAAGAAGTAATATTATGCTAAATATAGCACAGTTCTTTCCAGGCCAGTTTATTATTATTTGAATATCATTGTCCATGACCATCTATGTAGTAAAGTACTGTTAGTTGCTCAGTCGTGTCCCACCCTTTGTAACCCCATGGACTGTAACTTGCTAGATTCCTCTCACCATGGGATTTCCCAGGCAAGAATACAGGAGTGGGTTGCCTTCTCTAGGGGATCTTCCTGACCCAAAGATTGAACCTGGGTCTCCTGCATTGCAGGCAGATTGCGTACTGTCTGAGCCAACAAGAAAGCCATCTAGAGTGCATTAGAAAATACACAATTCTTCAAATTGCTTTTTTTCACTTGTCACTACATTCTCAAGATTTATCCAAGTTGTTCTATATTTAATTGTATAATTCTTTTCAAATGTATTTGTTTGACAATAAAACATTAGATTGTTTCTATAGTTTACTGCAGCAAGTGATTTTTATAATGCGCTTACTTGTCACATTAAGAACACACACAAGACAAATAAGTTCTATACATCTGCTGTACAAGATACTGTCTATTTTTTAAAAATGTTGCACATTTAAAATTTGTTAAGAGGGTAGATTTCATGTGAAGTGTCTTTCCCATACAAAACACACACACACACACAAGTGAGGAGGGAAGAGACAGTGTTTAGAGGGTCTGGATGTGTTTATTACTTTGATTGTGTTGATGCTTGGATGAGTGTATGTCTATATCCAAACTCATCCAACTTTATATATTAAATGTGTGTATATCTTCTATATGCCGATTATACTTCAACAAAGTTATTAAAACAATAAGTGCAAGTTTTAGGCACAAAGTGTATGCTGTTGCTGTTTAGTTATTAAGTTATGCGCAACTCTTTGCGACCCCATGGACTGCAGCACACCAGGCTTCCCTGTCCTTCACTGTCTCCTAGGGTTTGCTCAAACTCATGTCCATTGAGTCAGTACTGCCATCCAACTATATCATCCTCTGTTGTCCCCTTCTCCTTTTGCCTTCAATCTTTCCCAGCATCAGGGTCTTTCCCAGTGAGTCAGCTCTTTGCATCAGGTGTCCAAATTATTGGTTTCAGCTCCAGCATCAGTTCTGCCAATGGATATTCAGGACTGGTTTCCTTTAGGGCTGACTGATTTGATCTCCTTGCAGTTCAGGAGACTCTGTCCAAGGCTGATGCCATCTGACCACACCTGAAGAGACTCACCATGACCCTGACTCCTGCCTTTACTTTGGGATCGAGATGAATTCCCATACTTCAGGCATTCTGATTATTCAGTGACTTTCCAATGGCCCAAATGACTCAATACAAAAGTATGTTGGCATTAATTCTTTGTGAGAGCAATCTTGGCCATTAATGAGGGGAAGATGTAATAGAAGCCTTAAATAAACCCCTGCTACTCCCCTTCTAATGAATTGTTCTCAGATATGATGTTTCTTTTTGGCTGGCTGAAGATATTCTATGCAACCAGAGTCAGCTGTATCTCCTTATGAAGCTGCTTGATAAACTATAACCTTATATTTGTCTCGCTTTCTTTGAAACATTTTTCTCCCCTCCCTTGCCTGAGATCTCACCTCCTATGAAAGCAGTAGCCTCTTGAGTTTGCTTCAGTTTCCATTTTCTAGCAGGTTATGGCATCTTTCGAAAAGACCAGAGAAATAGAGCATTAGCTTGAGAGAGCTGTGGGTCAAGATACTTTGTGTTGCTTTTTATCTGCGTGCTATAATGGTGAAGGATATTATAGTATATTTGCACGCTCATGTAATAATCCTCTAGGTACATTCTAAAGCTCATCTGCAGAAGCAACTTTTTTGACTGGGTGCAGAAGACTGGAAACTACTGCAAAAACAGAGACCTTAGCCAGAAACAGGGGTGAGGCCCCCTCTCAAAGTCAGAATATGGGAGTGTGCAACTGGGAGGGGGTGGCACTGGGGAAGGGTAAGGAAGCTCTTTTCTGATTTATCCATAATCACATTTGAGAGTTTTGATCTTTTCAAATGCAGTTCTTTTACCTCCAGTTCCTATTACTAACATTTAGTCTGAAAGTAGTGCTTTTTACAAAAGAAATTTCATGGACAGAGATTCTAAACATCCTCCAGATACAGGACACAAACATTGGAAAACCCTATTAGGTAAGAATCAGCTTTACCTAAAGTAACAAAAAATGTTACTTTTTGTGGATTATGCAGATATTTCTGTTATCAACAGAAACCTGCCAATCTTTCCTTAGTAAAAGTGAGGAATTGAACTCTGACATTGTTACAAAAGAATATGTTCTGTTATACAGTGATTGTAACTTACAATCGAAAACAGGGTTTTTTTTTTTTTTTTTTTTTTTTTCATTTTAAATGTCTCTCTTTTTATTCTGACCACCCTTCCTCCTGGGAAACACGACTATATTTAATATTTCCTAAGCCAATAAGACACCTTTGGAGTTTCATGATTATTCAGGGTTAATAATCAGATTTTTTTTTCTGAGGCAGAATTATTCCTATTATAATGTGGATGAGTGGTTACTTTCATATGAATCGCTTATTAAAATGACTATCCTCAAAATAATTTTTCTGGCATATGTATTTTTCAAGGGAACATTATCAGTGCCAATGAAGAGGCGGAGGGAAGGATACAGAAATCCAGAAGTACCAGTGATTATATTCCAATGCTGCTGGGTGTGCAGGAGTCTTCATTTCTCTATGCCAACAGCCCTGACACAACCTCTCTTAATGAATGGCCACAGATACAAAGACACTATATTCTTGCAGCATCAGCCCTCTGCTGACATACCTTATCACTGCAATTTGTCTCACCTTTCCTTGTGTGTACTATCTTTCCTGAAGTTTTATCTAGTCAACTGCCATAAGCTGCTGTTCTCAAACACATTTTTCAAATCTAATGAGAAAGGTGATTTTTGGAAAAGAAAGTTAATGGCTTCTGGTGCTATCAGCTTCTCTCCCTCAAATCTGCACAGCTGTAGCATCAATTGTCTTGAGAAAGATGTAGATGATCTTATATTGGCTTGGGAAACTTTTGAGTGCAAAGCAGTGCAAAGCAGCCCTGAAGAGAAAGAAAAAACGTATAATTATTGTTTGGAACTCCAGAAAGGAGGAAAAACTAAACTCACCCTGGAGAATATACAGTAACCTACCCTTAGCTATTAAATGGGGGGAAGGGGAGGGTAGTGACCTTAAATGTCCATTTGATGGAAGGAAGAAAATAAAATATGGGGGGGGAGGATAAATGAGTAGGAGGAAATTATAAATCCTTTTTCTTTGAAAGCAAAGCATAGGTGGCCAGACAAATGGACAGGCGCATACATTCTCGCTGATTCACGTCTGCCTTCTTACTAGGGGACAGAGTCAGAGGATTTAACGTAGAGACCACAGTCTAGGTGAAGAACGTTATTCCCCCTTCAGATCCTCTTTGGCAAGATAGCTCTGAGGTGAAGAGCCATTTTTAAGCAGACACAGAAAATTATAACCAAATCTCTTCTCTAATTAACAAGACAATTAGTATTGATGTGCTGCAGCAGTGAAGGATATTCTAGCATCTGAGCTCATGCAACGGTCCAGTAGGTACATGAGAAAGTTCACCTGCAGAAGCAACAAAACAGACACTTGACATTTAAACCGTCTCCTCTGATTTTCAGATGCAACTCTCTTTATCAAGTACTGTCAGCCCTGACACCTCTGTGATGTTTGTCCATTTTCTCAAGTGAAGATTGGAGGGAAACATGGGCACTTATTCAGGATGTTTGCTTCTTTCTTTCTTTTCCTTCTGGTCCAGCCAAACCATTCTGGCAACATTCAGTTCCTAGACTTGATAATATACCCCCTGATGCCTCGCCACTCTTTGGAACCCGGATGATCTATTTCTTGATGCTGCTGAAGCCAATATGGTAATGGAGTCAGCCCCAAGAATCTTAAGATTAGCCCCAGCAGGGCATAAAATTCGTGCTTGGAGACCCAGCCCCCTCACCCGTCTTGTAGAGACTCAGCCATGCCCCCTCCACCTGGTATGCTCTAGGATGGACAGGCAGAGCTCCAAGTCCAAGCTTACTTCTCACTGAGAATTGCTCGGTGACATACAACATCAGAGCCTTTGTCTCTGATGCTTTATATCCATGTCTTTATTCTCTCTATATGTCACTTATCTTTAATAAGCTGCCTAAACTAAAGGAAAAATTAATGCCTTTATTTGGCTTTCGATATGTTCCCAAGGGTCATGTGAACAGTGAATGAATCCTCTTACAAAGCAGTAAAGAGGATATGGAGTGTGGTTTATCTCCCGGAAACATGTTATTTTCCAGAGAATTCTGGAACCTTGTTATTCAGAAGTGTACAGCAAACCTGTTTCCCAGGTTTGATCTTGTTATTATTAATCCTGGAACATAAGCATGACATTGGTTGCAATGAGAAGGATGGGGCACGATTATTTTTGTCTTTTTAGATTCATTAGATCCTTAAATTCTTCAGTGTATCCAGGCACGAATCCAGCAGTGCCATTTCAGGAAGGTTTTCAATGCTTGCCAAATGGTCATAGACTCTATAAAACAACCTGGCCAAACACTATGGAGACGGGTAACTTCTGAAGACTCCGTGGGTGAGAGACATCCTTCTCAAAGGTTGGAAAAGAATCTCAGGTAATTGACTTGCATCTTTTTGCCATCACCAGGCAGCAAAGTTTTCTCCCATAGGATATAAGTATCAAGCTATTTAGTTCAGAAGAATATCTGAAAATTACAAACATCCATTAAGTAATTTCCACAGACAGTTAGAAATGTTTAAAATAAAGGTAGACATAAAATATATACTCTAAGATACTGAAAATGGCTATAGTTTCAGACACATAATATAATAAAATATAATATACAATACAGAGCAGGCGTCCCTGGTGGCTTAGCAGTTAAGGAATCTACCTGCCAATGCAAGAGACTTAGGTTTGATCCCTGGGTGGGGAAGATTCCCCTGAAGAAGGGAATAGCAATCTGCTCCAGTATTCTTGCCTGGGAAATCCCACAGACAGAGGAGCCTTATGGGCTACAGTCCATGGGGTCTCAAAGAGTCAAATGGACTTAGTGATTAAACAACAACAGCAACAAAAATACTACAGAAGATGTTATCTCGAAGTAGTTTTCTTGTTTTTCTTTCATTTGCCTCTGAAGATAAAGCATTCACAAACAACAAAAGATATGTCTTTCTCAAAGATGGTATCTATTACCTTTCACCTTCTTTCCAAAGCTTCCACTCATGTTCTTTCAATTTAAGCTTCATGATGCTCTAAATTTGGTGAATTTGCTGTCTTTCCAACCATATTCATTGAGATGATGCATTTTTTGAGTGATTCCACTGTTCCACACACGAACATCAGTGTCAGTCGTTCAGTCGTGTACGACTGTGCGACCACGTGAAGTGCAGCCCACCAGGCTCCTCTGTCCATGGGATTTCCCAGGCGAGAATACCGGAGTGGGTTGCCATTTTCTTCTCCAGGGGATCTTCCTGACCCAGGGATTGAACTTGGGCATCCTGCATTGTAGGCATATTCTTTATCACCTGAGCCACCAAGGAAGATGTTAGAAGGTCAGAGAGTAATTAAATTGGGGGAAATTTCTGGCTTCTTCTTGGGAAACTGCATCCTGACTTCCTAATGCCAGTTGCATAGTCCAGCTGAGTACCAGACAAGTGCCTCAAGCGTACTACATCTCAAACAAAGATCATTAGTTTCTAAGAAAAAAAAAATATATATATATATTCATTTATATATATTATATATAATATATATATTATATATTATTATGTATATTATACAAAGATCTCAAAGATCATTAGTTTCTAAGAAAAAAAAATATTCATTTATATATATTATATATATATATATAAATGGGTGTTAAATTGTTGACTTAGCACTTAGTTGTTCTGTAGCCAAGGAAGCACTGTGTTCTCACATTAGCATTTTGGACCTATGGAATTTTGTTAGTAATAGGAAAACAGAGAATTATTAGAGAGTTAGCCAGGAGTGTTAAGAGACTTCGTGTGTGTGCACTCAGGTCTCCTGCATTCTAGGTGGTGCAGGAGATGTAAGAGATGTGGGTTCTATCCCTAGGTCAGGAAGATCCCCGGCCACCCACTCCGGTATTCTTGGCTGGAGAATCCCATGGACAGAGGAGCCTAGTGGGTACAGTCCATGGAATCTCAAAGAGTTGGACAGAACTGAAGTGACTGAGCAAGCAGGCACAGCAACCTGAAGTTTTCTGTCGTCTTACTCAAGGCATTTAGTAGGTTTGAAAGCAGTTGTGTCATTATGTGTGTGGTTTGTTGTGTCCACTGATCTAGTAGACCAAGAGGAAAGCACCATCATCTTTCTCTCACTTTTCATCATGGTGCCTGGCTATGGCGCTCAATGGACATGGTGAAATGAATGCAAGTGTGGTATCCCTCGTCATTGCTATTTAGTGAATCAGCAAATACTCTCCACGTCTCAGGCCAAATGATTCCTGAATGATGCATTTCTTGATTGTCAAGGTCAATCTGATGCTTCCTCCTCCATTTTCTGATGGCTTGCACCCAGTCCCCTGGGAAAGAAAGGACTTACTGTAGAGCACAGGGAACTCTGCTCAATGTTACACCCTGGATGGGAGGGGATTTTGGGGAGAAGGGATACACGTATATGTGTGACCGAGTCCCTTCACTGTTCACCTGAAACAATCACAACATTGTTAATCGGCTCTATGCTATGCTATGCTATTCTAAGTCGCTTCAGTCGTGTCCGACTCTGTGCGACCCCATAGACGGCAGCCCACCAGGCTCCCCCGTCCCTGGGATTCTCCAGGCAAGAACACTGGAGTGGGTTGCCATTTCCTTCTCCAATGCGTGAAAGTGAAGTCGCTCAGTCGTGTCTGACTCTCAGCGACCCCATGGACTGCAGCCTAACAGGCTCCTCCGTCCATGGGATTTTCCAGGCAAGAGTACTGGAGTGGGGTGCCATTGCCTACTCCAATATAAAATTAAAAAGTTTTTAAAGCAGTTAAATAAAAAGACAGGAGAACCACATTCTGGCAAACCATATTTTAACCCCCTCACTTTGTAGGAATAAATGTCTATTTCTTAGCTCTGATATTTGGTCATTTTTCTGGCCTTTAATCCCAATGTCTGTGTCAAGAAGGAGTAAGGACACAGTCTCACTGGGCCATTTGTTATAGTTGTTCAGTAGCTCAGTGGTGTCTGACTCTTTGCAACCCCATTAACTGCAGCACGCCAGGCTTCCCTGTCTGGGCCGTTAGAACCCATCAGACTGTCTACTGATGGCCATGTCCTTGGTTATACCCTTTTCTTCCCATTTCATCCCATACCCTCCATGGATCTATTTGAGAAGAATTATCTGAGACTGGGATTCTTGTAAATTTGGTTGATGTGGAATCAGAAAATATCTGTTCAGAATCTTTATTATCATTTTATTCTTACCACTAGGATGAGATGTCTTAGAATACACAAGTTGTAAAGGAATTTCTCTGTTGCAGTTATTACAGATGGAACATAGATTTCAGTTGCAGGGTATTCTTTAGAATTAACGCAAAGTGTGGCTTCTATTTTTATTTAACATCTGAAGGAAAATCTCTAAGCCCTGCATTTCAGATATTGTGGAAACCCTGGCTTCACTACTGCAAAAGAAGCCTCCAAAATTTTTGAGAAATATTTCCTAGACTGAGGGCATAACAACAGTGATACTCAGACTTAGGTTTATTTACTTATTTTTTATAGTCTTTTTTAAAAGAGCTTTTACTTATTTATTTATTTATTTTTTGGCCTTGTCACTTGGCGTGTGGAATCTTAGTTCTCCAACCAGGCATCAAACCACGCTCCCTGGAGTGGAAGCACAGAGTCTTAATCACTGGAGCTCCGGGGAAGTCTCTAGACCCAGCTTTACACATCAATATTTTCCTGATTGAAGTCATCACTACATTGATCCCAATACCTCAGAGTAATACAGTTACAATAAGTACATAAAATATCATCTGATCAATAAAAAATAGATTTTAAAAAGTGCGTAATTTTTTCCAAATTCTGTTTGCATGGAAGAGACAGAGGGAGAGAGGACGTGAGAATCGGATTGCCATGAATGTTTTTCTGTGGAGCAGGGCATATAAATCAAGGCCAGCGTGGGAGCTCTCATGTCACACAGAGCCAGCATTCTGTATTTTTTACACCGATGATTGTTTATGTTGCTAGAAGCACAAATATTAAAATGCTGTGCCTCTTTCTATGAGGCTCTGGAAAAGAATGCAAATGCTAATTCTATTATGAAAATAATCACTTCATTTTATTGGAGCTTGCTATGTGCTGCTGCCTGTGCTGAATACTGGGCACTTCCCATGCACACTTTGTAATAATTTGGCAAAATACAGAGGCGATATGTTCAAGTTTAATCTCCAAATCATAGATAAGAAAACTGAGATGATTTATACTGATTGTACAGGGATATTCAGAACTAAGAGGAAGGGCCAGGGAACTTCTCTGGAGGATCAGTTACCGGGGTCCAGCCCTGGTGGATCCAGGGAATTCAAAGCGGGGACTGCGTCGGCGAGGATCAGGAAACAATTGCTTGATTAAATGTTAATTAAGGATAGCTGAGTGAGGAAATTCAGTGGAGAAAAGAGGCTGAATAATTCAACCAGAAGGTGAGAGAAAGAAGGACATGGGGAGACCAAGTTTCGGTGAACAAGGCCTGCACTTTATTTTCCAAAGTAGTTTTTATACCTTAAGTTGTGCATAGAGGATAATGGGGGAAGGGGTAGAGTTAGCAGTAAGCCAGGCTTTCTTCCTGCAAACTTATCATATGCAGAAGTTTAGGTGAATTACATCATCTTCTGGCCAAGAGGCCTGTTAACATTTTAAGATCCTTTCTTCAGAAAACTTATTTTCCTCTAAAGATGATTATTCTAAAGTCAGGTGCCACCCTCCAAAAGCATTAGATAAAGTTGCATTCCTACAGGGCAAAGGTATGGTGGGCTATAATAAGAAAAGAATTAACTCAAGGGTCCAAGGTTACAAACATTAAAGCTACTACTTACATTCCCATACACCAATTACATTAATCAATACACTGCCAGGGACACAGTAGGTAAGGGATATGGAAACTTAGCAGCAAACATTGGCCCAACAAATGAAAAACCCTTCACCAATACAATTTTAAATCAATCTTTTAACTGCTCAAAGGAATCTGTATTTAGACAGTTTAGAACATCTCATGCCTCTCACAGTTGGGAGGCTGTGAACAATCACATGTGGCCGGAATAACCTTCAGAGGAGTTTGTAGGTTCAAACTCTCTTATCACGCCCAGCAACTTTATCAACTGGAGCTGTAAGTTAACTCTTTTTCAGAGAGAGGTGGTGGGGGACAGCCCTCCGGTAAAGTCAGAGGTGTACGTGAGAGCACAAAGCAGTAAAGTAGGCAGACTCTGGTTTTGGGGGTAGATGCTCGAGAATTTCCAAGGGGACTCCTGAGGCTCGATCCCGCCTTTGTGTATGCCGAGCCTCCTTCCTCATGACCTTTGCCACAGGCCGAGCTCCTCATGCTGGCTCCCAGCAGTCAGCGGTTACATTTCACCTTGCAATGCAGAGACTGTGTGTTTCATCCTTGCTCAGGGAGCTGACATCCCACATGCCTAGCCAAAAATCCAAAACACAAAACAAAAGCAATATTGTAACAAACTCAATAAAGATTTGAAGATGGTCCACATTTTTAAAAAAATCTTAGGAAAAAAGAAAAAGAAGAAGACTGGTTAATACTCAGTTCAGGTCTTCTGACTCCATGGAACACTCTCAAAATTCCCCTAAGTAACAAAGATAATGTAACACTGAAAATAATTTAGTTAAGTCTATAGATTGACTTGAGCTTGGTGGAAATGGCATATGTGTAAATGTGAATTTGCTTACAAGATATAGTTTGGACAATTTGACAAGTAGAAAGACATTTATAGGTCTAAGATTTTTAAAACTAGTTGCTCACAATTCATATCACAATGAATTTTTAGGCAAGTATTATCTGTTTACCAATAAAATGAAAAGAACAAAGGATGCATTTTAACTGCCAAAAACAGATCGTTAATATTCAGATTTTAATAGACTGTGGACCTACAGTAATCAACAAAGCCAATAAAATGAAAAGAACAAGAGCTGCATTTTAATTACAAGAAAGTGATTGCTAATATTGAGATTTTAATGGACTTGTGAACCTATACTAAACTAATTAGCAAGACTTGTACTATTTTATCTGTATACGGTGAGGAAAAAATGGATTTTTCTACGTTCCAGGAGAATCAAATTGTAATATGTTACAACTGATCTAAAAGTTATAGGTACTACAAAATAGAATAACATCCATTCCAGGGGAAAACTGTCATCACATATGTAAGTGGGTGTGTGTATGTTTCAGATTCTTAATTCTGATTATCAAAATGGCAGGAAGAAGATATAGTTCTTCTTTCCTTAGCAGGAACATCAAACAATCACTAAATATCTGATATCACTATGTTTCAATATAGTGAACTCACATTAAAATATACTTTAAACTTGTGTCGTGCTTCAAGAGACTGGATTTAACAGGCCTGTGACAGTTTTAAGAAGAACTGGCTAGATCATTAGACACACACTTTAGAAAAAGAATTTTACACTTAATTTTATACTAGCAAAATTTGTATAAATTATCACCCATTTTGGATATATTTATAAAACATTGCATTACAATAAAATCCCAATCCTATATCTAAAGAGCTTTTTTAAACACTTTAAATATTTAGTGTTGTTTCTGAGAAGATCATAGACACATGCAATGTTAAAACATTTTTTCGAAAGACCCATTTCCCTCCTCCATCCTTTTATTTTCCACTCCCTTTGGCAAAGCTGTGCTATCTCTTTCAAACCCCCAAGTCACTCACCTCTCTAAAACACAGTAGTATTGCTCCTATGTTTATCTCCAGTTCCACTTTCTACGTGTTTTATTCTCTAGGAGTAATTCTCTACCTTTTCCAACACAATCAATTTGTGTTTGCCTTTCTTTAATTTTCTCCCCTTCCAACCTGCCCCCCTACACCCCACTGTGGCCAATCTGCACATAAAACCCTGCACAAGACTGGCAAAAATAGAATTATCTTTAATGGGGAATGAAAGGGGAGAGGCTATGAAACTCATGTGTTAATGCTTTTGCTGTCACACTACATTTCATTTTTCAAACCTTTGTAACACTGCCCTCGTAAATTGCTAAGTTGGTATCTGTCTGCCTTATGTGCCAAGACACGGAGCCCTGAGAAGTCAGGCCCTTACATCATGCCAGAACACCGCAGGGCTCTCCCTAGTGAGGTTGAGAAAGATGCCTTCTTTTCAAAGATAAACTGAGTTCAGACGTTTTCTGAACCCCTTATTTGGTTATGATCCAGGTACATCTGTAGAGAGTAGAGAATGTCCCTCAGAATCTCAGAAAACTGAAGATGCACTTTTGTCTCTGTAAATACCCAGACATGTGCATCAGGTGTTGAAAAGAAGTTCCTCTGAGTTGCTGCTCTGCCATTTAAGTGCATAGAAATGTATATAGAAATGAATGAAAAAAGAAAAAAAAAATCACGCAACTCATATCCCTCCGTGAGTTGCTAATACTCCACCTTTGCCTGCTGCTTTTCTACATGTGATAGGACTTACTACTAAGTCACTTCAGTCGTGTCTGACTCTGTGCGACCCCATAGACGGCAGCCCACCAGGCTCCCCCGTCCCTGGGATTCCCCAGGCAAGAACACTGGAGTGGGTTGCCATTTCCTTCTCCAATGCATGACAGTGAAAAGTGAAAGTGAAGTCACTTAGTCGTGTTTGACTCTGTGCGACCCCATGGACTGCAGCCTACCAGGCTCCTCCATCCATGGGATTTTCCAGGCAAGAGCACTGGAGTGGGGTGCCATTGCCTTCTCCAGATAGGGCTTAAGATCCAAGTAAACATTATGTGGAATCTAAAATGAGATGCAAATAAATGAATCCACAAAACAGAAACAGACTCCAGGACACAGAGAACAGATGGATGGTTGCCAAGCAAGCAGGTAGTGGGAGAGGGCTAGCCTGGGAGTCTGGGATTGGCAGATGCAAACTGGTATAGGAAGACTGGATAAACAATGTCCCTGTCCGACTGAATAACACAGGGGACTATATTCAATATCTTGTGATAAAGTGTAACGGAAAAGAGTTTTTAAAAGGATATGTGTCTACATAAAACTGAGTCACTTGCTGTACAGCAGTTATTAACAGATTGTAATTCAACTATACTTCAATAAAAAATAAATTAAAAAAAGAAATATCAAAGGAAAAAGTATAACACTAAACACTTCTATAGTCAGGAAAAAAAATTACAGTAGAATGTGAGTGATTAGTATAATACTATGGTACTCAATAATGGTTTGCTTGAATTTTCTGAGTCTCAACAGTCCATGACATCTGTTCAACAATTTATATTAAATTACTCTTCAGATGCAACAGCATTGATTTAGCAATTTGTATTTTATAACAAAACATGCAGGCTAGACTTTGCTCATTCGAAAGTTCTCTTTGTTTCCACTAACTTTGATATTAATATAAATATGGAAAAATATGGTGCATATTTTGCTTAAATTAAAGCAGACTGGACCTAAATCTGTGGGTTCTACTCGTAATTGCTGTGTGTGTGTGAGTGTGTGTGTGTGTGCGCACGCGCAACTGTCTCAGGGAGGTTGTAAGCACAGGCATATGGATCTACTTACAAGGTCTCACACTAAATTTGTTCATTGCTTGATCTCCCATCTCACTAATGGCTTTTTTTTTTTGGTCATGGTCTACAGTTGACTGCTTTTATTGCTTTTAATTAAAGTCTGAAATAAAATGTGTCTATTAATCAATGTGTGAAGCCAATCATGAGTAAGGGCTTTATAAACTCTTCACAAGATGGATAGTTGTTACATAAATTGTCCCACCTTTGTCATCATGGCAGAAAGACAGTTGTTTAAGTTAATTACATCACGGGAACACCTGTAATCTGGAAATTTGAAAGGCAGCTCTTATTTTGACAGGACAGCTTTTTTTTTTTTTTTAAGGAGCAAAAGATATATTTTAAAATGTATCCTTTCACAGCACAATTGAAGAAAGAATGAGGAATGATTTTTCGTGTGTGCTTCTTGAATCAGGGTATAGTCAGCTAATCACTGAAAATGATTAGCTGTACATTTTGACTAGCTTTTTCTCCTCCTTTTCCTAATAAATTTTAAATGGCTTGATTTTTTCACATTTCCCAATTCAGATTTATAGAATATGAACTTTTGATGATAAAACACTCAGCAACCTATTCCCTTCAGTTTCTAAGATGGAGATAAATGAAGCATTTTCCCTGATCCTTCTTTTATGGGCTGGAAAGTCTTTTCAAATTCAATTTAAATTTAATTCAGAGATGAGACATTGCAATTTACTGTGATGATGAGAGTGTCCAATCTCACCAATACATCTAGTTGTGTGGCCTGAAATAAAAATATTGAATTACAATTCAGTGAAATTTACCTGAGGCCCTTAAGGAGTTCTCCTAAAGAAGGAAATGGCAACCCACTCCCGTCTTCTTGGCAGGATAATCTCATGGACAGAGGTCCCTGGCTGCTACAGTTTATGGGGTTGCAAAAGAGTCAGACAAGACTGAATGACAGAGCACTTGAGTTCTATAGATCGATTCATTTTCAACTGCGTAAGTGGGGCAGGATTTGAGACAGTGGTGGATTGGTTTTCCAAATTGTATACTTCTAGTAATTACATAAACAAACACATCTCAGAGAGAGAAGTGCCTATCAATTTTCAGTGAAAATCACTATTATTTAAAAATGCAGAAGGGAGGAACTGTCAAGGAGCATGGTGGTTTTGTCAACTACAAATTGGCACTTCCCAACTACCTCTAGAAGGATTAAATCATGTCCTGCTGCAGCTGCTGACTTTCAATACCCCTGAAAGTAGTTCATGTGAAGATAAGAAACAAGCCACTCTGTAGCCTGGGAAAAACTGGCAGAACAGGCCTTCAGATAAATATTTTCAGTAGCCAATTTTATGAGTCCAATTCTTGAGTCTTCTCATATCTAGAAAAGCACCGAAATCCTTTACGGTGAGACTTCTTAGGACTAGCAGCAACCTACAGGGAACAGAAACCTTCTGCAAAAAATATGTGCTAACCCTTCACCAAAATCACGTCTATACTGACCTTCTTCTCTACCTCTTTGGAGCAGTTTCTCGGAGCTACTTGAGATGCTGTGTCCTGGGCTATAGTCTTCATTTTGCCCCAAATAAAACTTAGCTTACCACTCTCATGTTGTGGCTTATTTTGTAAGTCGGCCATTTATTGGTCAAAAGAATATATGAGTTCAAAATTGTGTCATCGACGTTAAAATTACCACCATATTTAAAACTGTGTTTCTGTGTCTTTCATTCTTTTACAAAAATCTGTTTGGACTGTGGGACAGGCTTTGGAAGACGCTAAAAGGTGATTCAGAAAGAGAATCTGGTAGATTTCATTTTGGCTTTTTAGAAAGATAAATTGGACTCTGTGGAGCACTGATAAAATGATTCTTCAGGTCTGAAAGAAAGAGAAACAGAAAAGGAGCCTGCTCAGTAGTCGAGGGAGATGAGAAATGGAATATTTCCTGCCATATCAGTAAACAAGGACGTCACAGTCATCAATAATTGCAGCCCTCCAACGTGAGCTGGCTTCTGGAGGAGGAAATGGCAATCCACTCCAATATTCTTGCCTGGAAAATTCCATGGGCAGACTAGCCTGGTGAGCTACAGACCGTGTGGATATTAGTCACTCAGTCTCGTCCGCCTCTTTACGGCCCCGTGGACTATAATCTGCTGGGCTTCTCTGTTCATGGGACTCTCCAGGCAAGAATACTGGAGTGGGTTGCCACCTCCTTGCCCAGGGGATCTTCCTGACTCCTGCATTGCAGGTGGACTCTTTACCATCAGAACCACCAGTGAAGCCACATGGGTCTGTGGGGCCAGAAAGATTCAGAGGCTACTGAGTACATTGTCAGCTGGTGAGCCCCAAGGGAACTCAGGGCTGAAGAGAACACTAGCAGCCATCAGATGCAGCCACTCCCTATGATAAGTCCTGAGGAAATTCAGGGTGTGAAAACACAGGATATGGGGCTCAGAGAGCTGGGGTGCATACCAAAGGAACGCTTTCAGTGAGCCTAGATCTGGCATCTTCCCAGGCATAGAAAAGCTCTAAATTCCTTGAGTTGGGATATTTGTTTTTCTTTAATTAACAATAATCTTTTGACATTCTGACTACCTGCCCTTTGTTGCAAAACTTCCATATAACCTGGCTACCCTCACACCTCACTGGAGCCATTCTCTTAGGGTTTTATGAGATGCCGCCTCCTGGGTTGGAAGTCCTGAAAGTTTCCCCTCAAATAAAACATCACTCTTAACTTTTAGGTGGCATGATTTTTTTTTTTTTTAGTCTACATCGGTCTTGCTCTGGCTGGAGAGCTGAAAGGAGATCTAATTCCTTTAAACAGGTTTCTCTTCTTTCTATAAAAATATCTGGAACTTTTAAAAATTATATATGACTTTATGTTTATGATTTGAAGTCTGGAAATGTTATCTTTAACAGTAAAACAACACAACTCTGCAAAAAAATTTAGTTTTTGTGTGTGTGTTTGTTTGGGTGTGCACGCACCTGTATTTATGGAAAATGTCCCCCTCACGGAAAGAGCTTGGTTATTTATACTTTTCTTCTAAGCAATTTAGAGTCTCTTTACAACTGAGTACAAAATTGCGCTCAGACACTGACAACTTCACCTTGAAGGCTCTGACCCTACGGTAATCTAACCCCTGATAAAAGTGAGAATTTTTATTTTGCTTTCTAATTCTTCAAGACTTAAAAAACAACTCCAAGGTAGGTAGTTAAGCTGCAATCACTTCTAATGACCGTGCCTTTTAAGAACAATGACCTTCTGAGATGAACTATTTGGTCATTCATAGATTAGTTAACCTTTTGGAAGCTCAAAGCCTCAATTACTCCTTAGCAGAGAAGGAACTTCACAGACAAACACGTCCGTGCCTTTAGTGATAAATGACATAGGATAATTTAACCAGTAACTTTCTGAAAGAAGACTATTTACCCAGGTGTAGACAGAATATTGAATCAATAAACAATGAAAATGAGCATTATTAATTAATTAACAATATTGGGGCTGAGCTAATTACTTAATTTTTTATCAAAGAATTTTAAGAATGAAATATCAAGGGAATTTATTGAAATGGCTTAATGGAACAGTCTATCAAAAGTCTGACAGATATTTTCTTAAGGAAATAATTTTGTTTTCTCTGTATGTTCTTTAGTAAAAGAAGAATTTCTACTCCCAGAAACATATCCAGTGAATTTGACCTGAATGTGTATTGGTATAATAGAAAGCACATACTTGCGTAAAACTGAGGTTATTTCTTTTGTTTGTATTTCAGAGTGAGGTGCCGAAAATTTAGTGCTCTGAATGAAGAATTTACATTTAAGCATTTCTAGAGTATATGAGGGGTCTTCCCAGTGGCTCAGTGGTGAAGTATCCACCTGCATTGCAGAAGACGCAGGTTTGATCCCTGGGTTGAGAAGATCCCCTGGAGGAGGGCATGGCAACCCACTCCAGTATTCTTGCTTGGAGAATCCCCATGGACAGAGGAGCCTGGCAGGCTACAGACCACTGGGTCACAAACACTCAGACACAACAGAAGTGACTTAGCACGCATGCATGCAGAGTGTATGAGAATGTGTGTACATAATTTTTCTTGGAAATATGTACCCTATACAGGATAATTTACTGTCTTTACCTTTTGTTACTTTTAATTTTTTCATGCCTTTCTGCTTGCTAAGTTGCTTCAGTTGTGCCTGATTCTTTGTGACTCTATGGACTGTAGCCTGCGAGGCTCCTCTGTCCACGGGATTCTTCAGGCAAGGATACTGGAGTGGGTTGCCATTTCCTTCTCCAGGGGATCTTCCCAACACAGGGACTGAACCTACGTGTCCTGCTGCCTCTGCATTGTAGGTGGATTCTTTACAGCTGAGCCACCAGGGAAGCCCCAGAGTTTTACTCAGTTACCCTGTAATAAGAAAAATTGCATAAAACCTATTATTGTATAATATAGCTCAAGAAAGGCATATAATTTATAACATCAGGAAAGTGACTTTTCTTTCTGCACTGATTATTGGTAATCTGTGTCTTAAGTTGATGCCAAAGATTATCTGATTAGATTTTAAAATTTTATGCTATCAGTATATATTAAGTCCCTATGCTGTGTAGACTGCTGCACTTGACACAGTAGAGAGAAAAAGTCCTCGAGCCATTTAAGAGCATTTCTTTTTCTACCAGCTCTTGCCTCCTGAGTATGGCTATCACGGATTTCATTTAAAAAACTGATCATGCCAACTGCATTATGATGTTTCCTTCTTTGTGTCAACATGGCTTTGATATTTATAATTCATTATGTCTGCACTTCCTTTTCATTTCCCATTATCATAAGCTGTTATAGTGTTAGGTCAAGTGTTACCACTTTATGCCATTTATAGTGTTGTCTCTTTGCTGCTTTGGTAAAAGCATTCATCAGACAGCAATTGTTTTATATAAGCAGTGAGGTATGTGGAGGTTGAGGAGCGGTACCACTGGGAGTCGTCTCTGTCTAATTGCTCAGAATACGCTACCTGAATTCCATTTGTCTTCCCAGGCACTGGGTGATAAGAGACACGCTTGTTTATGCATCATTCACCTAGATCACATTACAAGAACCAGGAACTGTATTTGCAAGTACAATTTCGAATTGCCTGGCAAGACTCACCATAGCCCTAGAATGACAACGGTGTTCTCAGGATGCATGGATAATGTGTATTCTACACCTTGTTATAAAATCGGGTTGAATGTGTTGTACTATCTTTGATGTAGAGAATCGTTCCTCTTTTGTTCCCTCTCTGACTGCTTTTGTCAAGACTTTGTGGGAGTGTCTGTGAAGCCCATGTAAGTCATACCTGGCAGAAACGGGGAGCAGTAGCAAAGTTTCTTGGGGAACTCTGAGAAAGAAGAGCTACAAATTAACACAGAAAGGAAATACCTCTTAGATGGTATTCAAAGTAGTATCACTATGGCACAATGTTCTTACTGTTATTGAGATCATACTCATCTTTTGCAAATTATAACATGAGACGTAGAACTGCATGCTGCTGCTGCTGCTGGTAAATCGCTTCAGTCGTGTCTGACTCTGTGCGACCCCACAGATGGCAGCCCGACAGGCTCCTCCGTCCATGGGATTTTCCAGGCAAGAGTACTGGAGTGGGTGCCATTGCCTTCTCTGTAGAACTGCATAACATGGTGCTTTTGTTATTGTCCGGTTGCTAGGTTGTGTCCTACTCTTTGTGACCTCATGGACTGCAGCATGCCTGGCGTCCCTGTCCTTCATCATCTCCCGGAGTTTGCTCAAACTCATGTCCTTTGAGTGAGGGATGTCATCCAGCCATCTCATCCTCTATCTTCCCACTTCTCCTCTTGTCCTCAATATTTCCCAGCATCAGGGTCCTTTCCAATGAGGTGGCTGTTTGCATCAGGCAGCCAAAGTATGGTGCTTTAGCTTTTATCTTATAAACACTTTAACTCTCAAAATTAACAATACAACATGATGCAAAAGACAAATTACCTAGATACATCTGGTCTTATATTGGCCATCTAGATAGTCATATAGGCAATGCTGACTTGAGATGTCCAGAGAAATTTCAAGATATAAAACTTTATATATAATTTAGAAACCTATGCAAGACAACTTCAAAGAAACCTAAGTTTTAAGTGGTAAGTGGAGGATAAAAAGACATAGGGGTCTAAGTTAATTTGTTTAAAGAGATAAAGAGGCAAATGAAGGAAAAGGGTATAAAACAAGCTGGCTAAAGAAACGACATTTTACATTTAATCAGTGACGTTGCTATAATTCATTGAATCAGTGTCATAGGACTTAGATGGATTGTATAATCCAGCATAATCATATATACAGGAAAAAAAGGATAAACTAATTTGGTATCACCAACAACAGGTAAGGTAGCTCCTTTGTGGTTCTAAGTAGGAAGTACCAAGGGTGAAACAGAGGCTACAGGCATAAGCAGAGACAGACAAACAGACAGAAATATATTGTAAATGAGGAACAAAGGAGTCGTCATTGTGGATATGGATTTTTTTAACTATCAGTTTATAAAAAGGATGTCATTTTGAAAGTATTCATAATAAGCATATGTTTCATAGCATATTTTTATTTTAAATGTCTTTTGAAATACACCATATTATTAAACTTAGAATATGTAATATATTTTAATATATTCATATTACAAAAATTGAAACCAAGTCACCTAAAGATAACGTAATTTATTTTAGTCTTGTTTATGTATCACTCACCCAGAATATCAGGCATGAACTAGGGTTTGTACTTGTAAATATTCAATCCTCATATTAGGAAACATAAGAAAGAGAAGTTAAATATCCAGATAAATGTCCTGGGAAAATAGAATAAAGAGTTTCCTGGTTGTTAAGTTAGAGGTTGTCATTTTCACCGAAATTGTGAAATGAAAAAAAATGGATTTTTAAAATGCATATATTTTGACTAGGGTCATAGGTTTTATGTGCCTTGACCCAAGTTCCTGTGGACATCAAGAACCAGATAAAGAACCTCAAATGTTGACAGCAATTTATTTGAATTTCCAAAGTTCAGTAGGAACTTCTGTACAGTAGGAGATCATATGCATGTTTTGCAGTTTTACTTCCTTCCACCCTCTCTTTTGGAGAAGAAAATGGAAACCCACTCCAGCACTCTTGCCTGGAGAATCCCCATGGACAGAGGAGCCTGGCTGGCTCCCTGGGCTCCCTGGGGCCGCGAGAGTCAGACATGACTTAAGAGACTAAACCACCATCCCCTTTATCCCTCCCACACTCTCATTCTTTCTTCCAAGTAAAGGTGCTGCTGCTTACTTGCTATGTAAAATTGGAGGGATTAAGTGACCTCTCTGTGCATCAGTTACCTATGGAAAACAGACATAAAACTAATATCTACCTGGAAGACTGTTGCTAGGATTAAGTAAGGTAACATGCCTGCATCAGATGCTGTTGGTTCCGGACCAGGTACCCTGGATCCTTGGTCTGCCCTTTCTCTCTGTGCACCTGGGTTTCACTCTTGGCTCCCACCTCTTCCTCCCAGGGCTTGCCTTTAGGGTGGTTGATCCCTCCTTATAGAGGAGAAGCCTAGAAGTTTCTTCCAGGCTTTACAAAATTCAAGTCCGTTGTATCAAGGCAAGACAGCTCTAAGGAATTCCTGCTGGGGTCGGGCTACAAACTGGAGTTTGCCTGACATCACGTGTTTGAGTAGCCATTGTCTCTCGCCTACTTCCCTCCTTCATTATGGATCTTTCCTGAGTGCTCTCCTTCAATAAAGAGCATTGACAAAGCCCAATGCATTTATAGGGAATTCATATTGGCCACATCACCAGCAGAACTTGGAAAGGCAATGGAAGTGTAGTTGATCAGTAGCCTGGGGAAACACAATGGCAGTGACTTTTAGAAAAATCTGAACTATATTTTTCTTTTATTTTGTAAAACATCTGGTGAGAAATGAGATTACTTTTTGTAAATTATTTTAATATTCACAATAAGCGTGCTTCTCTTCATTTGTGTATTTTATTTTGGTACCAAAATATGAGTGCCTGTACTTACTTCAGTTATGCCTTATTTAAATGGTATTTTCAACCCACCTTCTTATCACAAATTGTGGCCTCACCCAATGTCTTACCCAAGTAACCAGCTGGCAGGATTAGTTATTTGCTTTAATGGTTTTTTTGGTTATGGCTTTGACAACATGTTATCTTTTCCAAAAAGTACCACTGTAAACTGTATGGAAGGTTAAGCATTCTAATTTGATGCTATGACTCATTCTTCTTTTCAAAGAAATACTCAGGACAAACACATACGAATTCTGTAATTTCTGGAATGTAGGCATTTGTGTTACCAAGATTTCAAAGATATGAATGGAGTCTATTTAAACTGAGTTTACTATGGTTCAGCTTAGTAAAGATGTTTGCGGCATGAAATAAATTTTATAAGAAATGTTGTTCATGAGGAAAAATAGTTATACTAATGAAATTTAACATTTATACCTAAAACTCAGATCTGAAAAAAAGAAATTGTTTTCAGTAGTATTGCATTTTCAACTCTCACCTCTACCACAAGAAAAGGGCTAGAATGAGCACAAATGAAGATTTTAAAGTTACCTGTTATCTTTATCTACTTCAAAACTGTCCGTACTCTTTCATTTATCTCAGGAACCTAGAGAACAAACTTTACCTAAGAGTGTAATGGCTGGGTCAGCGTGTGATTAAGTTTTCAAGAAATGGTGGAGGTGGTTTTCGAATTGTTTGTATCATTTGCACCCCAAGAGTTGTGTATGAGATCTCCAGGTCATTTGGATCCACATATCATCTGTCTTAAATTTTAACTCTCCCAACTGATGGATAGTTGTATTCCATTTTGGTTTTCATTTCCATGACCATAATGACTATCAATGGACTTCGCAGGTGGCTCAGTCGTAATGAATCCATGTGTCAGTGCACAGGACACAAATTCAGCTCAAGCTCTTGGGTCTGGAAGATCCCCTGGACAAGGAAATGGCAACCCACTCCAGTATTCTTGCCTGGGAAATCCCATGGAGAGAGGAGCGCCTCGGCTACAATTCGTGGGATCTCAAAGACTTAGCAACTACACAGCCATCACTACCACCATAACAATGACTGTTCATATTGAGCATCTTTTATATGCTTGTGTGTTATATACCCTTTTTTTGTGAAGTATTTCAGTTATTAGCCTCTCCCTCCCACCTTTTTCAGCTAAGTTGTTCGTTTTCCTATTACTGAGCCTTGAGAGTTCTTATAGATCCTAGACCCAAGTCCTTCCTCGGATATATGATTTGCAAGTATTTTCTCCCAGTTTGCAGTTTTATTCTTTAAACAGCATTTTTCAAAGGGCATACATTTTAAATTGTTATACAGGAACAATTTATCAATTTCTTCTTTTATGGATAGTACTTTTGGTATCAATAAATGGTGCTGGGAAAACTGGACAGCTCCAAGTAAAAGAATGAGTTCAGAACATTTCCTCACACTATACATAAAAAACTCAAAATGAATTAAAGACCTAAATGTAAAACCTGAAACCACAAAACTCTTTAGAGGAGGATGTAGGCAGAACACTCACTGGCATAAATGGTAGCAACACTGTTTTGGATTTCTTTCTTAAGGCAAAAGAAGTAAAAGCCAAAATAAACAAATAGGACCCAATTAAAATCTTTTGCACGGTGAAAGAAACAGCTACAAAACAGAAGGGCAACCTATGGAATGGGAGAAAACACTTGCAAAGAATTCTGCATTGTCTGCATCACCTGTTTTCTTCAGCAGATGACTCAGGCAGTGGTAACAGTATCACCAGGGGCACCACACACTGCAGACCCAAACCCCAGGCTGGGTTGGTGCCCTCAGAGCCCTTTCCCTGCCCAGCCCCACTCTCACATGCCAGGATCCTTTCAGGGGTGCCCACCTGCCCAGCTTCTAGGAGCTGCTGCAGCCAGAGCTGACTCTTGCAGAGGGCTCATCTCTCCGCCTGGTTTCAGCTGCACCTGCCGTAGCACACGGACGTCCTCTGCATCCCCGCCCGGGCACAGCGGCTGCCATCTCCCTGAGAGTACGCCTGCTAGCTTGCAGACCCTGGACCAGCTCTGGGGCAGGCAACTCAGCAAACTCCATCCAATTGGCTGAAGCTCCACCTTCTTCAACAAGAACTGATCCTCTCTTCCAAGGGTGCCCTTCCATAGATTTTCTTTCCCATTAATTCTTTCCTAGCCTTAGTAGCCCTTGTAGGTTTCTCTTCATGTTTTGACCTGCCCCATTGTGTGTGTGTGTGTGTGTGTGTGTGTGTGTGTGTGTGTGCACTCAGGCATGTCCAACTCTTTGTGACCCCATGGTCTGTAGCCCACCAGACTCCTCTGCCCATGGGATTCTCCAGGCAAGAATTCTGGAGTGGGTTGCCATTTCCTTCTTCAGGGGGTCTTCCCTCCCAGGGATCCAACCCGGGTCTCCTGCATTGCAGACAGATTCTTCACTGTCTGAGAACTTTGTAAGATCTGATATGTATCTACTTCCTGGCCACAGATAAGGGGAGGGAAATGCACAATACTAGTGTGTTAATGGGGGAAAATTCCTAGCACACAGCAACAGTCTGTTGCTTTATTTCAACTGAATGGAGCAAGGTGAATGATCTGAAGAATGGTGTCATGACCAAATCGATCAACGTTGAAGAAAGAAGAAAATTTATTAGTGCTCAGAAGGTTGATATTTGACCTCGTATTCTTCTCTACTTCTAAATACAAAAGCTAGAGAACAAGGATTCAGAAATAAACATCTAGAAGACTTTTTTCCGTCTATTGTCACTGGGATATGGTAGATCCCTTGGAACAATGAAAGTAAGTTTGAAAGAGCTTCTTGTTTTCCCAACTCTTTTTTTTGTGTGTGTGAAAGTGGTTTTCCTATTTCTATTGTCTGTTGGCAAAAGTGTTTAATAACATTTATCTTTGACCTTCTATCCATTTGCCCTTTCAGTTTATTTGCACCAGCCCTGCAAGTCCATGTGATACAGAGCAATTTAGTGAGTATTTGCTCTGTAAATCAAAACCACCTCAAAGCAGTTTGCAACTATACAGGACTGTACATTTTCTTCAAGCTGTCTTCGGACAACAGGCAAGCGCAACAGAAAGATGTGTGTGTAAATTACAGGGTCAGGTTATTTCTTCTTTGTTGTTTATTTCCCTCATTTGTATTTGAAGAACATCCACTTTATATAACTCAATACCCAGAGAGGAGTATCGAATCAATGAGATAAATATGCAGCTTATGTTTTTGTTAAGAAAGTATGAGAAATTTACTTTTACACTTAACTTACAAACACATATAAAGGAGATTGTGTTAAATAGAATGAATATAAACTATTAATATGTCCTTCTTCTCTTTATTATTCTGTCAAAAGGGTAGAAAGCATCCAGATGTATGCATAGCACTGGCTTAATTCCAAACTCTGTCATCAGATTAGTATTCAACTTAATGTTCAGGGGTTTAGCCATTATAATTAATCATCCCCTAAGTGTAGAAAGATACTTAATACTCTGTCCCTACTCATTATTTAGATTTTTAGTTCTGTAGTGAAGGGTCTCAGAAAAGATTAATTAAGTCAAACACTTTGGGGTAATTCTCCCATCATTGTACAGAGGATTTACATACATAACTGGCATTAGTGTGGGTGAATATTCCTCCTGTAATTCTCTAGAATATCAATGAAACCAATGACTCCCTGAGTGAGTTTGTCTGGCAATAATAATGTACATCAGAATTACCCTAGGGAATGCATCTGATATTTTGCTTTTACTGTTTACCTTTTTTGGATTAAGTAATAACCAATTTTCATACATAAGGCAGTGCATACTACATTTGAGAAAAAAATAAAAGCTGATTTTAATTTGGAAAAATAACTAACTCTACCCAGTTACTTCCATATACTCATTGAATCCCAATTATCACTGCTAAAAAAAGTGATAAATTAAAGTTGTGATCTCTAAGATTGCTTATAATTTAAAAATACTCTTCTTCAATATGTAACATATTTGGATCTAAAATGAATCTCAAATATCAGAAATCCAAAAGGCAGAGGGTACAGTTTGCTACTTAGAGTAAATAAAGAGATTACAAATTTTAGTGTTGCCAGTGCTAATTAGAAGTGCTTGAAATCTGTTCTATGCAAAAAGAGAAATTCTTTTCTAATGTTTCTTTTTTTCATTTATGAAATACACATTCTTGTGTTTAATAATATACATCAGATTCTGTTCCATCAGAGAGAGAAGAATCCATGCGATAATTTGAGACTCAAAATAGCCAAAGCAACTTAAGAAAGAACAAAGCTGGAGACACCACATTCCTGACTTCCAGTGAATTACAAAGCTACAGTAATTTTTAAAATACGGTACAGACATAAAAACTGACATATAGACCAATGGAACAGAGTAGAGAGTCCAGAAATAAACACACCTATATGATCTATTGATCTTTAGCTGAAGTTCTAAGAATAAAGAGTGACAAAGTATGGTGTCTTCAACAAATGGTGCTGGAAAAATCAGACAGCCACATGAAATAGAAGGAAATTGGATCTTTATCTTGCAGCATATACAAAAGTCAACTCAAAATAGGTGAAAGATTTAAACATAAGACCTAAATCTATAAAACTATAAGAAGAAAATAGAGCAAAACACCTTCATGACATTAGTGTTGGCAGTTATTTCATGGATATGACACCAAAGGACAAACACAGATGCAAGTGGGATTACAGCAAACTTCAAAGCTTCTGTACAACAAAGAAAACGATCAACACAGTGAAAATGCAACATATAAAATTCATGCAAACCATAAATATAGGAAGGGGTTATTTTCCAAAGCATAAGGAAGTCCTACAACACAACAGCAAACAGCAATGCCCCATATAAAAATGAGCAAAGTACTTGAATAGACATTTCTCCAGCAAAGACACATACACAGCCAAACTGTATAGGAAAAGATGCCCAAGGTCACGAAGCCACAGGGAAATGCACAAAGAGATACTGCGCCCCACATCTTAGAATGGAAATTAAAGGAAAAAAACAGACAAAACAAAATAGATTAAAAAAAAAAAAAACAGTTAACAGGTACTCACAAAGATGTGGAGAACCTGGAATACTGGTACACTGCTGATAGGAAGGCAAAGTACTGCAGTCATTATGGAAGATAACATGGAGGCTCCTTAAAAATAGAACTGCCGTATTATCTAGAAATGAAAATTCTGGGTATATATATCCTAAATTCTGGGTATATATATCCTAAAGAATTTAAATCAGTATTTCCATGAGATCTGTACTCCCACATTCATAACAATGTTCTTTATAATAGCCAAGATATGAAATCAACATCAATGTCTACTGATTTATGAATGGAAAAAGAAAACACAATGCAGTTCAACTCTTAAAAAGAAGGAAATTCTCTTTATAATCAACAGGACTAGAAGTAATCTAAATGGCCGTTGATAGATGAATGGATACAGAAGTTGTGGTACACATAAACAATGGAATATTACTCAGCTGAGTAATATTTGAGTCCGATGAAATGAGGTGGATGGACACAGATCCTGTTATACACGGTGAGGTAAGTCAGCGAGACAAAAACAAGTATCATATATTGACATATATATATATATATATATATAAGGAAACTAGAAAAACAGTACTGATGAACTCATTTGCAGGGCAGAAATAGTGACACAAATATAGAGGGCTGTCTTGTGGACACAGTGGGGGAAGGAGAGGGTGAGATGAACTGAGAGAGTAGAACTGATGGATATATACTACCATGTGTGAAATAGAGAGCTGATGGGAAGCTGTTCTGTTACACAAGGAGTCCAGACTAGTGCTCCATGATGACCTAGAGGGGTCAGAGGCTGTAGCGGGAGAGGATATTTATATGCTTATGGCAGATTTGCATTGTGGTACAGTAGAAGCTTCCCTGGTGGCTCAGATGGTAAAGCATCTGCCTACAATGCGGGAGACCCAGGTTCAATCCCTGGGTTGGGAAGATCCTCTGGAGAAGGAAATGGCAACCCACTCCAGTACTCTTGCCTGGAAACTCCCATGGATGGAGGAGCGTTGGAGGCTACAGTTCATGGGGTCGCAAAGAGTCGGACACGACTGAGCGACTTCACTTTCACTTTTCACAGTAGAAACCAACACAACATTGTAAAGCAATCATCCTCCAAGTTAAAAAAAGAAAAAGGAAGCCCTGCCATATGCAACAGCATGGAGGAAAGTAGAGGATATTATGCTAAGTGAAATGAGCAAGTCACAAAAAGATAACTACTGTATGACTCCATTTATATGAAGACCCCAAACAGTCAAACTTACAGAAAGAGAGTAGAATGGTAGTTGCCAAGGGAGACAAAAATGGGGAAATGTTCAATGGCTATAAAGTTTTGATTATACAAGATGAATAAATCCTAGAGTTCTGTTATGTGCTCATAGTTAACAGCACTGCACTGTGCCCTGAAAAATTTAAGAGGATAGATCTCATGTGGACTATACTGATCACAGTAAAAAACATAAATAAAAGAAGAGAAGCACAAACAGCTTAACTTTCTAACATTGTATTCCTTATATTATTCCAGGGCCATACAAATAATGTTTTCAAAGGTAGTTATTCATCCAGATTATTAATTTTCAATACATCAGTGTGCAAAATTCCTATCATAAGAAGACTCTTTCACCCTCAAAATATTTTTCTATGGCTTTGTTTACTTCTATGAAGGTCATTTATCAAATGATAAAACATACATGGGCTGTTTAGATTTTATAGTTGTGACTATATTCTTCAACTAGATACAGGTCTTTTTTTAAGGTTAAAAGAGAACTGCAGATATGGTCTACTCTTGAGTTGATAAATCAAAAAACAAAGTATAAATCAATATTATATTTTAAATGTTAACTTAAAAATCTAAGCAGATGGAATATATTATTGTTCATTTGATTTTCAAATGCTACATTCTTAATTTACCCTAGTTTATCCAGAAGAATCAGCACTTTATTCTCCGAAGAAATCAATTTTATTTAACAGAAGCTCTGGGCAAAAGTTTTCAGAGTATATTTTGCATACATTTGGTCTTACTTACTGAGATCTTTAGTGTTACTGAAATCATATTTACCATGTATGATAGAAAATGAGAATGAATTTACTTATAAAAAATTGTCAAAGAGCAGGAATTCTACTCTATGGACAATATAATATGGTTTTACAGATTATGTGTTCAAGTATTTGGGATAGTATTAATGCCATAATAAAGTAAAAGTAGTGTCTCAGTGGTAAAGAGTTTGCCTGCAATGCAGGAGCCTCAGGACGCATGGGTTCTATCCCTGGGTGGAGAAGATGCCCTGGAGAAGAGCGTGCCAACCCATTCCAGTGTTCTTGCCTGGAGGTCGCATGGACAGAGGAGCCTGGTGGGCTATGGTCCACAGAGTCACAAAGAGTCGGACATGACTGAGTGACTGAAAACACACACATTCACACACACACTCACACACAAACACAGAAGAATCAGTGTGCTTGACTAACCAAAGGTCATTAAAGATTATTTCAAACTAGAATTCCCAAGTGAAATATCCCTGCTTGGCATAATTTATTAGGAAAAATGCAACACTTGATAGTTATTTATTTGATGTATATATTTTTCTGCTTGAAAAGATTGTAAACTGTTGAATGCAGTGAATATTACATTTGTTTGATATCCTAAAGCAGGAATTAGGAAACATGTTTCTGTTATGGAAAGGTAATAAATATTTCGAGTTTTTTGGGTCATATCATCTCTGTCTCTTTCAAAATCACTAAACTCTGCCATTTTAGTGCAAAACCACAATTTGAAAACAAGCAAATGTGGTAGTATTTTCTTAATTGTAGGATAATTGCTTTACAATGTTGTGTGGCAGTTTTAATAAAACTTTATCTATAAAAATAGGAAGACAGTTTGGCCTGTGGACAATGGTTTACGAATTCTTCTATGTGGGCATATTGTAGTGCATAATAAACATGGTCTTAAATATAAAACCAGTATAAAGTCTCACTTGCTTTTAAACATTTTTCTACAGTATTAATTCTTTGTCATTTTGTTAATAAATGACAATCTATGGTGTACTTGTTGTTCAGTCACTAAGTTGTGTCTAACCCTTTGCAACCCCTTGTATGGCAGCATGCCAGCCTTTCCAATTCTTCACTATCTCCAGAGTTAGCTCAAATTTATGTGCATTGGTCAGTGATGCTATCTAACCATCTCATCCTCTGCCACCCTCTTCTCCTTTGCCTTCAATCTTTCCCAGCGTCTGAGTCTTTTCTAATGAGTTCAGTATCAGTTTTGGAGCTTCAGCTTCAGCATCAGTCCTTCCCATGAATATTTAGGACTGATTTCATTTAGGATTGACTGGTTTGAACTCCTGGCTGTCCAAGGGACTCTCAAGAGTCTTCTCTAGCACCAAAATTCAAAAGCATCAATTCTTCAGTGCCCAGCCATCTTTATGACCCAACTCTTAGATCCATATGTGACTACTGGAAAAACCATAGCTTTGACTATATGAGCTTTATTGGCAAAGTGATATCTTTGCTTATTAATACACTATCTAGGATTGTCATAGCTTTCCTTACAAGGAGCAAGCGTCTTTTAATTTCTTGCAGTCACTGTCCCCAGAGATTTTGGAGGCCAAGACAAAAATCTTCCTGCTGCCACTGCTTCCACATTCCCCCCTTCTATTTGCCATAAAGTGATGGGAACAGATACCATGATCTTAGTATTTTGAATGCTAAGTTTTAAGCCAGTATTTTCACCTACCACTTTGACTTTCAAGAGGCTCTTTTGTTCCTCTTCACCGTCTGCCATTAGAGTGGTTTCATCAGCATATGTGATGTTGTTGATGTTTCTCCCGGCAATCTTGAGTCCAGCTTGTGACTCATCCATCCTGGCATTTTGCATGACATACCCTGCATATTAGTTGTACTATGAACATTAAAATCCACTTAGAAATTAACTATTGACCGTATTTTATTTATAAGCTAATATCTGTCATATAAAAACACAAACATGTATGTAAGAAGGCCAACAGTAGCAGTGGAGTCATAGTGTAATACGGCAATTTTGTTTCTGATTTTGTCAAATTGCAGCAATGTGCATTACGTTTATTTTTATAACAAAGCTAACCATTTTAATAACACAGTAGACTGAGATTGTTCTACATGACTTAGTTATGCATGAAAATTAATACAGCTGCTCATGGTTTATTTATTGGAGAAATTTTTAAAAAATACATGAAAGATACCTTATACTAAGAAAACTACTGGTTGTAATTTTTTTAACAGTGATTTTTTCCATTCAATTATTTCAGCAGATATAATTGCAGCCTCTGATATCCTATCACAATGATTTAGGACTTTAATCATTTTTATTGGTGGAAAACTTGTACATATTTTCAGCACTTTCACAGCACTATGTGAAGATAGCAGTAAGATTACACGTGATAAAGTTAACACAGTTTTGTTATTGTAAGTCAGAAGCAAAGATTACTGGGTCCTGAATTTAATAACTTAAAAGGTTTTAATTATGTGGAGAAGCCCCTACAGAATGTTGAACTTTTCTTTTTTTATGATTATTAGGTTAGAACAATAGAACTCAGAAAGCTGTATCAGAAAAGATCATTGTAAAATTATGGAAATGAAAAAATGAAATACATTTTAAGTGCTCTTCTACACTGTAATAATATTCAGTATATTATAGATATAATAATGTTATGAAGAGCATGTGTTTTAAAAACTGACATATCCACACATGCTTATTTCTATGTCTAGATATTTACTTCGATCTCTAATCCATCGTTACAAAATACTCATATACCAGATGTTGATTGCTCATTTAGAATTATAATTCCTAAAAGGAATACCTGAATTAAACTTCTTAAGCTTAAGAAAAGTATGTTTTTTTCTTTAGTGGAAGATGGAACCTCTAAAAGTCATTCTCATTTTCCAAGATTTTTTAACAGATCATTTAAATTTTACATAACAGTCTGACTTGTGTGGCTTGCAGTAACAAAAGAATTTTGTCCTAAGAGTATAGGAGTCAGAACTTGAGTAGATTAAAAGATTGAATATTCATGAAAATGGCTTCCTCACTTGACCTCTTGCCTGTTTGTTTCTCTTCTGTATGTTCTTCATGTACTGCGTTCTTCTTTATTTGTGAAAGTGAAAGTTACTCAGTCGTGTCCAGCTCTTTGCAACCCCATGGACTGTAGCCTTCCAGGCTCTTGGGTCCATGGGATTCTCCAGGCAAAAATATTGGAGTGTGTTGCCATTTCCTTCTCCAGGGGATCTTTAAAACCCAGGGATCAAACTCAGGTTTCCTGCATTGCAGGCAGATTCTTTACCATCTGAGCCACCAGGGAAGCTCTTCTTTGTTTATATGACAGTTTTTTGTTGTTGTTACCGAGAGAGGCTGTATTTACATGTTCTCAGTTTCATCCTTAGAAAGATACTGGTCCAAAATCTAGAGCCCACGTTCAGATCATCTCAGCTCCTACCGCCTTTGTGCTGATTAATTGGCCTTGCAAGTAGGTGGGGTCATGTCCCAGGACATGCTTTTGATAGACACGTGTGGGTCAGGAGAGGTCAGCCACTACTGGACATGATGTGTGGTAACTGGATGGTTTGCACAAATAAAAACAAAAACAAAAAAACCCAGTAAGTGTTCTTCAACATAGCGTGCATTCTTAAAAAAAAAAAAAAAAAAAAAAACTTTTAGACCTTCCAAAATTCAAAGCAAAAATATAAATGAAAAACTCTCATCACTCCTCATGTTTATTAGGTGAAGAAATAGCCTGTTTTTCCATAAAACTTCCTGAGGCATTTCAAGAATGTCTTCAAGAATGACATTCAAGAATGTCTCAGATTCCTTAAAAATTATGACATACATAGCTTTTCTCACTTGACTCTCTAATGTAACAGATAATGTTACTGCATTTCTGAGCATGCAACCATTTTTCTGCAATTCTTGCCAAATCTTATTGTTAATGATATAGTCTTAATATACAATGGAAAGTTGTATTTTTATTATTATTTTATTCAGTATTTTAAATTAAGTGAGTTTTGGTTTCTTTGATCTCAAACAAGTGAGAACTCTATTTCCTAAAGAACTTCACTGGAAAATATTGGACTCTTCATGTCCAAGGTCATTTTTAGTCTTCATCTTACTTCATGTCGTTTATCTCTGTTAAGTAGGTTCTCAATATGTTTACTTGTTTCCCAAAATGTATCTTCACCCATTTGATTTCCTACCTATGAAACCTCAATGTCTTGTTAATCTAATTACATCAGACACAGTATTTAATCCCTGGATCCTCGTACTTTTCTCCACCCTCCTTTGGTAAACTCATCCAAACTTTTGGCTTCAACTCATTTAGATGCTGAAAATTCTAAAATTTATATGTCCACCCAATTTCTTTCTCATGAACTAGTATATATAAGACATCCGTGAGTGTATAATGATAATATATATTTCTGTTTTATTTAATGCATCTAAATATATTACTTTCAAATATGGAATTGTTCTCTAAAAATTCCATTTTGTGTCATGCTTATTATGTTTAACTAAACTGAGATCATTTTCTTTTGACAACAAAAAAGACTTCTGAAAGTACCTTATGGTTGCTACAGAATATTTCATCTCAATATACTTTATTTTGTTCATTTAAAATATTACTGTTAGAGGTTATATATGAAGTGTTGCCATATTTTTATACCATGATCAAAGTTGCAAAAAATGTTCTTTGAGATTTAGAAATCAAAAATTCTTAGAAACTAAATTGATATATTATGTAAACATTTTATATTAAGGTGTACATTTTTAAGACATTTCAACATATTATTCAGTTGCCCTCATATAACTGAGTAACAGTAATAGTAGTATCAATAGTATATGAGAGTGCCAAAAACCTCATAAAAATTCATGGACAAGTATTAATACTTCTAACAGTTAAAGAATTAAGTTATTTTGTTGTCTGGTCTGAATTTCATTGATTATTATTGAGCTTGAAGGTTTTTGCATGTGTCTTGGAAAGTGTTTTAAAATTTCTGCACCTGATTATTAAGAATTCTGACATGCCTTAGATTTTGTTCTAACTACAAACTAATATATTAGCTGGTCATAGTTCTCTGGATGCTCACAGTGGACAGCAGACTCCTGACTTACAGCGTCAAGAAACTGAGAAAACCAAACAGGATGAACTCAAACAAATCCATACCAATGCACATCATTAATCTTCTGAAAATGAAGAAAAAAATCTTGAAAGCAGCCTGAAAAAAAAGTGACAACTCATCTATAAGAAAAACAATTATAATGGCAATGGATTTATCATCATAAATCATGGAGCTCATAAGAAGGAGGCATGATGTTTTCAGACCTTGAAAGAAAGGAGCTCTTAACCCAGTATCCAATATCCAATAAAGTATCCTTTAGGGATGGATAGGAAATCGAGACATACCCAGATGTAGGAAAACTGAATGAATTTTGTTGCCAAGCTCATTCTAAAATGTATACGTGGTAAAAGGACCTAGAATAATACTTAAGACAATCTTATTAAAGAAGAACAATGTGGAAAGAATGACTTGATTTAATATTCAGCTTTACTATAATCTGCATATGATACTTTACATACTATATGCGTATTATATATAGTATATAGACTATATACTATAGAGACTATATGTACTCTACTATTCTATATGCTATATATATTATACTGTGTGCAACTTGTCTTTTCTCTCTGGAAGCTCTTAGAATTGTTTGTCTATGTCCAGTGTTCTGAAATTCTATGATGATGGATTAGGTGTGGGGTTGATTTGTTTTGCCATCAGTGTGCCCTTTCAACCTAGAGACTTTCTTCACTTCAGGATAATTCAATACTTTAAAATAATTTCAGTGATTCTTTCTTCCCTTTTGAGTCTCTGTTCTTTTTTGTGGAGCTCTCACTATTCAGAGGGGCTTCTCAGGTGGCTCAGTGGTAAAAAAATTCTCCTGCAGTGCAGGAGACTCGGGAGACACAGGTTCGATCCCTGGGTTGAGAAGATCCCCTGAAGGAGGGAATAGCAACCCACTCCAGTACTCTTGCCTGGAGAATCTCATGAGAGGAGCCTAGTGGGCTATCGTCTGCTGCTGCTGCTGCTAAGTCGCTTCAGTCATGTCTGACTCTGTGTGACCCCAGAGACGGCAGCCCACTAGGCTCCCCCGTCTCCAGGACTCTCCAGGCAAGAACACTGGAGTGGGTTGCCATTTCCTTCTCCAATGCATGAAAGTGATCGTCTACAAGGTTGAAAAAAAAAATCAGGCACAAGTGAAGGGACTGAGCATGTGTGCATACATCTGCAGTACTTAGGGCAGTGTGGTACTGACTAAGGGGTGGATACTTAGATGAAAAGCTAAATTAGCAAAATCAATAATAGATTCACACAATTCTTCCCAACTGATTTTTTTTACATAGTTGCAAAAACAATTCAAGGAAGGCAAAATAGACTTTCAACAAATAGCTGGAGCAACTGGACATGCATAGATAAAAAAAAAAAAAAAAGTGAACCTTGGCTTAAGTTCCACTCCTTACAAAAAAACTAATTCAAGCAGTATTATGGAATTAAATGCAAAACTCAAAATTTTATGAACAGATAGGAGGAAATCTTTGTGACATAGGACTAAGTAAAAAATTCTTAGACTTAGCAGGATGTAAAAACAAGCTGCTGTGTGGGAAAATATTTGCAAACTTACTTATCTAACAATGAATAAGCATGTAAAATATAAAAAGAACTCTCAAAATTCAACAATAATAAAGCAAACTATCCATTTAGAGCAAGGCAGAAGTCACAAAGAGCAATTTCCCTGAAGAAGATATGCAGATGGCAAATGAGCTCATGAAAAGATGTTCAGCATCATTAGCTGTTAGGGAAATGTGAATTAAAATCACAATGAAATACCAGCACACACCTATTGGAATGACTAAGATAAGAAAAAAAAAGTGACAGCATCTAATGATGACGTGGATGGAGAGGAACTGAATCATTCATATATTGCTACTGAGACTGCAGAGTGATACAGCCACTCCAGGAAGCAGTATGTCTCTTTCTTAAAGCACTAAATATACACCCCCAGGGGCACACCTCAGTATTTATCCCAGAAAAGTGAAGACTTAGTTTGGCACAAAACCAGTACACAAATGTTCAGGAAGCTTTATCCACAATAACCACAAACTGGAATCAACCTAGATGCCCTTCAATGAATAAATGATTGAACAAACTATGGGTTAGCCATTCCATAGACTCCTACTCAGCAATATAAAGGAACGGATGGTTGATGCACATAAAAATCTGGAAAGATCTCCAGAAAATTTGCCGAGTGATAAAGTCAGTCACAGAAGGCTTTGTACTCTATGTATACAATGTTGTCTAAATGACCAAAGTCTAGAAGTAGAGAATGCTTTAGTGGTTTCAGATGGGTTAAGGAGAAGGTAGACAAGTTATGTTATGGGAGACAAGTAGGTGAGGCTATAAAATGTTACACGAAGGATCCTTTGTATGATGGGAACCTGTGTGTTTCGATTGAATGAACATCAATATTCTAGTTGGTATATAGTGTTACGTATTGTGTCGTGGTTTTGAAGATGCTACCATTTGGAGAAACTGGGTAGGGATTATTCAGGGTCTCTCTCTCTATTTAATAAATAATACAATTAATCTGTGAGTCTACAATTGTGTGCATGTGTTCTCGGTTGTTCAGTCATGCCTGACTTTTTGCAACCCCATGGACTGGAGCCTGCCAGGCTCCTCTGTTCATGGAACTTTCCCAGAAAGAATACTGAAGCTGCTTGACAATGTCTATCCCAGAGGATCTATCTCCCAGACGCAAGAGTTGAACCCGCATCTTCTGTGTCAGATGGATTCCTCACCACTCGCCACCTGGAAAGCCAAAGTGCGTGCACAACTATATCCCAGGAAATGTTTCAAAAAGTCAGAAGAGAAGTATTTAAAACTTCATGACTGTTTTAAGACATATATTTCATCTAGATCTACCGTACACCAGAAAAATAAAAATAAAGATTAAGATGTAACTCATTTAACTAGCTAGATACAAAATTTATGTATCTTCTGTGTAGACAACAGTGAGATAGAAGATGAAGTTAGCAGATAAAATTTTTAGAAATAGACATAACATCAACAAACTTTAAAAGATGCTCCTGAAGGACACAAAGAGTAATAAGTAAAAAAATTATTGTATAAACTGAAAATGAAGACTCAGTATATTTTAAATGATATAATTTTTCCTAAATTATTTCTATATTTTATCTAATTCTAATGAAAATCCCAACTGATTTTAAATGCTAATTTATTTTTGGATTTCTTAGACAAGATAAATAAGAATGAATCCCAGAATGAAGGATAAGAAGAAAAAAATTCAATCTAACTAATATTAAGTATTGGAAAATTTGGTATGTTAAGAGAAACATGATAAATATAGTTTATTAAATATATATTAAGAAGAATATAATAAATATAATTTATTAAGTAAATAGCAGATAATAGCTAAGTTGAAAAATATTTTTTAATTTCTACTCTTGCATGCATGCATGCTAAGTTGCTTCAGTTGTGTCCAACTCTGTGCGACCCTATGGACACAGCCCACCAAGCTCCTCCGTCCACAGAATTCTCTAGGCAAGAATACTGGAGTGGGTTGCCGTTTCCTTCTCCATAATTTGTATAAAAAGACAGTCTAAAAGTGTTGGATAATTAAACAAAAGAAAAGCACCATTAAGGTACAATAAAATAGACCATCTAATATTAATTCAGAATTTCAGTAGTTAGACCCATATCCACAGCATACATACAAATCTTAGAAAGTTTACACGAAGCTCATTAATATATTTAAGCTATATAAATAGTATACCTGTATAATGCAACTTTAAAAAAAATAATGACAACTCGAGACAGCTGACCATTTGATGTTTCTGTCAGTTGCTGCTGGGTAACAAGCTACCCCCAGACCTCAGAGCTCACTCAGCAAGGATTAGTGCTCACACCCATACAGCCTCAGCTTGCATCTGGACAAGCTAACTCAAGCAAGGTTGCCGGGGGGAGAGGGGAAGCTCTGCTTCCACCTGCAGCACCAGCTAGGTTTGGCTGCCGGCCAAGGGTGAGCTCTGGTCTTTGTATGTGTTCTATGTGGTGGTCGGGTTGAAAGTACAATGCTAACTGTGGGAAACCACTTCTAACTGTAGATCAAACAATTCCAGACCAGTCTTGTAAGCGAATTTGCGTTCTCCACTCTATGAACTCATCCTTGGCCAAAACAAACTACATTGACAAGGACCAATTCCAGGGGTGGAGACGTCCACCATCTCATGATGTGGCAAGAACCAGGTTTTTGATATATAACCTAATAAGTGAAAAGCTGGGACTAACAATTCAATTTTTGTCAGTAATGTTGGTGTTTACAATTCATATGGGATTAAAAAGGAACTTTTCTTATACATAAGAATCTTCTACAAATCCATTAAAATGAAATTGAAATCAAGATAAAAACTAATGAAGGGTATGAATAAACAATTTTTAAAAAATAAGCAAGCATGCTTTATTATATACAGTTAATCTACCTCACTTATAATAAGATAAAAGTGAATTAAATTTGGCAAAGTGACAAAAATGAAAACAAAATCGCAATGTACTGCTGAGGCGTTTTCATGCATTACTGATGGTCGTGCAAATAGTGTATCTACAGAAGGCAACTTACATATATTTTGACACACACACACACACACATATATATAAAACCTGCCTGCCAATGCCAAAGTAAGAGAGGCAGTTTCAGTCCCTGGGTTAGGAAGATCCCCTGGAGGAGGGCATGACACCCCACTCCAATATCCTTGCCTGGAGAATCCCATGGACAGAGGAGCCCAGTGGGCTACAGTCCATGGGGTCTCAGAGTTGGACACGACTGAAGGGACTTAGCACATATGTGCATTTTCTATTTACTTTTAATTGGGGGATAATTGCCTTACAATGTTGTATTGGTTTCTGCCACACATCAACATGAATCAGACATGGGTATACATATGTGCCCTCCCCCTTGAAACTCCCTCCCAGCTCCCACTGCATCCCATCCCTCTAGGGTGACATACATATTTGAATGTATATTTTACCTATATATTTTACTTGTATATATTTAAAGTGGCCTCAACCTTTGACCTAGCAGTTCTATTTCTTTAACAGTTCTATTTGTCCTACAAGTGAAAAATTGCACACAAAGCCATTCATGGAACAGTTTACAAGAGTAGAAGACTGAAAACAACTAAAATGACTATCAAATTGAGATTTCTATAAATCATATTGTATCTATGCAAGTATACTCAGCCTTTAAAGAGAATTAGTCTTCTTTACATACTACTGGGTGACCTCTGTGACATGTTACAAGGAAAAATATAGGATGGAGAAATAGAGTTTATGATATCCTCACATTTCTGTAGGAAAAAGAAAAACATACAACAGGATTCTGCTTGTGGGAGATTTTGCAAATATGCAAATATGAATGAAAAATAAATAAATAAATGTGTTTTCCCAGGAAAGGAAAACCTGGAAGTAATTTATAGCTGTTATTGAGATAGAAGTTTTAAAACCCCAACACTCCCATCAGTAGCACTCTGAAAAGCAAGGATGCCATTTTTTAACATTCAAGGAAAATGTATCAGTATATTTACAGATTAAGATTGAAGTTTAGAACTTGTGGTAGTTTTCTGTTCCCTATCCATATTAGCTTGAAAACTCCGAGATGGCTTTAGTACATTCATAATGTATGTGTTCAACAATGAAAATTTGAGACAATATGTAAATTTCTTCAGGAAAATCATCATTCTTTTTCATTTTCTTTGAAATTACCCAGGATTACTCCACTGATGATTTTGATAATGATGACAATCCTGATTATAATAATTTCCTTGTTATCTTCCAGCTTTAAAAATCATCTGCTCCAAAACTGAATAATATTCTAATTCCTTCATCATAAATGTTATCTTCTAAAGATGTCAAATACAGCAATTGAAAGGAAACCTTAATAAGGATAATTATTTTCTTGTTGGGGAATTTCCTCTCTTCAGATCTATGGATCAATTTTCTTGAAAGAGGAGGGACATGATGAACTAATTCATCTCCTATTTTAAAACTACAGTTTTTCATTGGCATATTAAAATGTAAAATACATTTCAGCCAAGCACTTGCTTCGTCTTAAGAGGTTATATTTTTTAACAGAACTCTGCCAGTACAACCTGACATAGCTTAATTTTTTTAGATATTTATGTCACAAAGTCTAAATGAAGTCAAAGCAGCTTGGTCTGGTTACATCTACAGTGTATTACAGAAAAATTTAAGGAACATATCAAGTCATTTACAAATAATTAAGGATGACTGAGAAGTCGGAATTTTCCTGAGGATTAAGTCATATGTCAACAACTGTATTTTTAAGAAATTTATTGATGCTTTTTATGCCTTAGTTTTCTCATCTACAAAGTCTGAATAAGGAGAATTCTTTTTTAGGCTTATGGGAACTAAACAAAAATCATTACACTAGTGAATGAGGAGAAAATGATTGTTAGTTATATTTGCTTCTGCTAAAATTTTTATAAAATGTTATTAGGAAACTTAAAGATTAGCCTTGTTTTATTCTTATCTCAAGAAGAAAGTTTGTAAATGTTGGCATATTAAGTCTTAATATGGGCTTCCCTGATGGCTCAGACAGTAAAGAATCCGCCTGCAATGCGGGAGACCTGGGTTCCAGCCCTGGGTCAAGAAGATCCCCTGGAGGAGGGCACAGCAACCCACTCCAGTATTCTTGCCTAGAGAATCCCATGGACAGAGGAGCCTGGCAGGCTATAGTCCATAGGATGGCAAAGAGTTGGTACACGACTAAGCTCAGCATGTAGGGCTTCCTTATAGTTGGTAAAGAATCCACCTGCAATGCAGGAGACCCCTGTTCGATTCCTGGGTCAGGAAGATCCCCTGGAGAAGGGATAGGTTACCACTCCAGTATTCTTGGGCTTCCCTGTGGCTCAGCTGGTAAAGAATCCACCTGCAATAAGGGAGACCCAGGCTCAATCCCTGGGTTGGGAAGATCCCCTGGAGAAGGGAAAGGCTACCCACTCCAGTGTTCTGGCCTGGAGAATTCTATGAACTGTACAGTCCATGGGGTTGGCAATGAGTTGGACATGACTGAGCTACTTTCACTATCACTCACTAAGTCATAATAAGTAGTGTTTGTGAACCGTGAACTTCCTGATGTTCAAGCTGGTTTTAGAAAAGGCAGAGGAACCAGAGATCAAATTGTCAACATCTGCTGGATCATAGAAAAAGCAAGAGAGTTCCAGAAAAACATCTATTTCTGCTTTATTGACTATGCCAAAGCCTTTGGACTGTGTGGATCACAATAAACTGGCAAATTCTGAAAGAGATGGGAATACCAGACCACCTGATTTGCCTCTTGAGAAATCTGTATGCAGGTCAGGAAGCAACAGTTAGAACTGGACATGGAACAACAGACTGGTTCCAAATAGGAAAAGGAGTTTGTCAAGGCTGTGTATTGTCACCCTGTTTATTTAACTTATATGCAGAGTACATCATGAGAAACACTGGACTGGAAGAAACACAAGCTGGAATCAAGACTGCTAAGGAGAAATATCAATAACCTCAGATATGCAGATGACACCACCCTTATGGCGGAAAGTGAAGAGGAACTCAAAAGCCTCCTGATGAAAGTGAAAGTGGAGAGTGAAAAGGTTGGCTTAAAGCTCAACATTCAGAAAACGAAGATCATGGCATCTGGTCCCATCACTTCATGGCAAATAGATGGGGAAACAGTGGAAACACTGTCAGACTTTATTTTTCTGGGCTCCAAAATCACTACAGATGGTGACTGCAGCCATGAAATTAAAAGACGCTTACTCCTTGGAAGGAAAGTTATGACCAACCTAGACAGCATATTCAAAAGCAGAGACATTACTTTGCCAACAAGATTCGTCTAGTCAAGGCTATGGTTTTGCCTGTGGTCATGTATGGATGTGAGAGTTGGACTGTGAAGAAGGCTGAGTGCTGAAGAATTGATGCTTTTGAACTGTGGTGTTGGAGAAGACTCTTGAGAGTCCCTTGGACTGCAAGGAGATCCAACCAGTCCATTCTGAAGGAGATCAGTCCTGGGATTTCTTTGTAAGGAATGATGCTAAAGCTGAAACTCCAGTACTTTGGCCACCTCATGCGAAGAGTTGACTCATTGGAAAAGACTCTGATGCGGGGAGGGATTGGGGGCAAGAGGAGAAGGGGACGACAGAGGACGAGATGGCTGGATGGCATCGCTGACTCAATGGAAGTGAGTCTGAGTGAACTCCGGGAGTTGGTGAGGGACAGGGAGGCCTGGCGTGCTGCGATTCATGGGGTCACAAAGAGTTGGACACAACTGAATGACTGATCTGATCTGATCTGATTACTTTAAAATAATTGAGTAATGGATTCTGCCTTTATAACTTTCAGAGTCCCTTAATATGGATGTATGGATAGATTCTTTATTAACTTAGCAAATCAGTACACTACAATGTTTATATTTCACCTTTCCAGCTACCTCACAAAGTCTTTTTATTACCAATACTTTGATCTGTTCTTTGAATTAAGCATTTATGGGATTATAAAAAAAATCAAGAGTCTCTCTTTTGCTTTCTTCGAAAAATGATTATACATTTGAGTTTCAGTAAGCTTGTGATTCTGAGCGACACTCTTACAACTAATTTCATTCAATGTCTTTGATGTTCTTCGAGGAGAATTCTGGTTTTGGAAAAGCCATATAAAGAGCACTGACCTGAAAGGATATTAATAGCAGTATTAACACTCCACTAGCGTGATTATCTGCCAGGAGCAGAAATCCCATAAATAAAGAGATAGTCCCCTTCCCACAATGCAATAATTCATCCACCAGGAGAATCCATTCAAAGTGAAACAGTGATTTTCATCTTTGTGATACACATTCAGTTTTAAAAATGCTATTATATTTAGATCTTACTAAAAATGTTAATTGAACTTAGTACATATATTTATAGATTGGAAACCAAATTTAGAGAAATTTATCGATTAAATATTTGCTCCATATATCTTGAAAGTACTTTAAAAACCTAATAGAATACGGAGTTTCTAATTTAGACCCCAAATAGTGGAATGATAAAATGAATTGGAAAAGTAAGCACATAGAAGAAAAATGGGCTTAAACTATATTCACCACCATCTTAGATAATAATATATATGATCCTCAGTAATATTCTAAATTCAAATTGTAAATATTTGGCAACAACACCAAATATGAAAGTATTTTTATTTATTCCAAAGTTTAGTACATATGAAAAGTTATTACAATGTAATCTTTCTTCTGCATGATTCAGATCAGATAACATTATAAATGTCTTGTGTGAAATTAATATAAAGTGATAATGAATATAATGTACCATATTTAATGAATATTCATTAATATAATTTATATTTATAAATATGTAGTTGAAATAATTTTGCCTTCCAGTTGAAACATTAATTACTTTGCTGACTTTTCAAGAAAAGAAAAGTCTGTTAATAAGTTTTTAAAAGTGCTGATTTTTATGTTTTTTAGGAGGGCTTCCCAGATGGCACAGTGGTAAAAAGTCTTCCTTACCAATGCAGAAGATGCAGATTTCAGCTCTGGTTTGGGAAGATCCTCTGGACTAAGAAATGGCCACCTGCTCCAGTATTCTTTCCTGGACAATCCCATAGATGGAGGAGCCTAGTGGGGTACAGTTCATGGAGTCACACAGAGTCATGATGGAACACGATAGAACACACCATACTGTTAGGATCTCACTGTCACTTAGTACCAATATTGAGACTGAATCGATTTTACAAATCACAAACTCGTTGGCACAGAGTCCGTTCTAACGAGAGGAACCTTTGGGTCATTGCAGATCCCCCCACATGAAGGCCAGCATCTCCTAATCACAAAGAGTCTAAAACTGAGAGTTCACAGTGTACAGACTGAAAGGAATATTGTTATAAAGTTGGAATCAGGCACTAGACTCTATTTGCCTTGAAAAGCAGTGTCAAAAAATGACAACTACAGAATTAAAGCAAAACTTATTAGAAATTTTGCTAAGCAGTTTTAAATTAAATAACAGCAACAGAAGCGAAGAAAGTCATTCTATTTACAAGAAAGTTGATTTAGAAACTAAATATAGAACACAAATTAAAATACTCACTAACTAATTTAGCGCTGTACTCTAAACAGGGACTCATGGTCTCAGAGGGGAATCTAAAAAGTTAGTAAATTAACCTGGGCAAGTTTTACAGTGTAAATTATTAAACTTACATGACATTTCCCTAGTGGTTTATTTCCCAGTGCCTGGTCCAATAATGCGAAGTCAACTGCCTAAAAACCATAGTTGTAATAGTAAAAGAATGAAGAAATATTTTAAAGTAAGTTAACAGACTTGGTTGAAAGTTGATCTGTTTCCCAGAGTCTGGGACACCGATTACTGTCTATAAGCCACTTCTATGCCCACCCCCCACCCCACCCCACCCCGCCGCCCCCTGCCACCTCTGGAGTGTCCTCTCTAGAAAATGAGCAAAGAGTTAATCAGCTGACATTTGACATACATGATTTGGTATGAAAGGGTCAGCATGATGACCATGAATTAGTATCTTTGGGCTTTTTCTCAAAAGAAACATTAGGACATTAACCAAAGGAGTCATGGGTTAGTCTTAAGAAGTCTATCTAAACTACTCATTAATTCTCATCTCAAAATGTGAACTTGTTCCTTTAAGAGATGACATTTTCTAAATAATACTTCCCCCAGTACCTAAAGGCTGTTATTTCCTGTTTTCTTGTAATCCCATTTTTTTCTGCTCATCTTTATTTTCCAGAAAAGGACAAAGACCTTCCATTTGATAACAAACAGATTTCCTTTTTTTCTTTTTTCTTTTTTTTTTTTTTACCCCTTTGCTCCAGTTTGTCAATGCATGACAAAAAGAAAGAAAAGTGCAAATGTTAGTTGCTCAGTCACGTCCAACTCTTTGCTACCCCATGGACGGTAACCTGCCAGGCTTCTCAGTTCATGGAATTCTCCAGGCAAGAATACTGGAGTGGGTTACTATTCCCTTCTCCTGAGGATCTTCCTGACCCAGGGATCAAACCCTGGTCTCCTGCATTGTAGACCAATTCTTTACCTCTGAGCCACCAGGGAAGCTCCATAATAAAGTACCTTGTTTAAAAACATTGCATTTTTGGTCAACATATTAAAACTCACTTACTCCTTTCTTCAAGGGTTTTTGGACATGTACAGGTACTCAGCACTTGGGAGAATAAAAATGTTGTGAGCCAGATACAGGCTGATACAAGGATCTCTGGTTGCATCACTGCCTGCTTCCAGGAAGCTGTGGAAACTCACATGGACAGAAGCTTCTGGGCGCAGGACATGACACCAGGGCCTGGACAGTTTCCTCAAGGGCTCTAGGATTTCACCATGCTCAGTCACTTCAGTCCTGTCCAATTCTCTGCAACCCTATAGACAGTAGCCAGCCAGGTGCTTACGTCAATGTGATTCTGCAGGCAAGAATACTGGGGTGGGTTGCCATGCCCTCCTCCAGGGAATCTTCCCCACCCAGGGATCGAACTCATGTCTCCTGCATCTCTAATTCATGTTGCAGATGAATTTCACTGGCCTTGGTCAAAGGAAGAATTTAATAGTCAAATTATCTCTCTCTCTCTCCTTTTATTTTAATTTTAATTTTTTTCCAAAATAAAATACTCTATAGCAAAGGGCATAGGAGCCTTGAAAGAAATTTTCAATGAAGCAATGTTAGCTTCTGACACATGGATAAACATGGTTCAACATTACTGGATCTGGAATCTAATTCAGGTTGATAAAAAGAGATGAAAGAAGTATCAGAAAAAGCCCTTGCTTTTAACTATAATTTCCAGAAACTTTTCTTTTAATTTCTGATTTGCAAAATTTCCCTGGGAAGGAAGAATTTCAACTAAAATGTATTTATCATCAGAACTTATGGAAAAGCAGCTCTGAAATTCACATTTGTGAGATGGATGAGAGAGAGAGAGAGAGAAGGTTAGGGAGACCAGATTTTGAAAAGTAAATCTAGGCAACAAATACCCAAATTTTCTTTTTAACTCAATTCTAGGAACATTTTAGTTACTATCATATTTGTCATCTGTAAAGGACATTTGTCTTAATATTTAATCTCAAACCGCATCATTCAAATAATTAACAAATATTTCTCATGGAAATCATTTTCTTTTAAATCCTCATTTTAAGATATTAGTAGTATAGTTACTGTTTTCTAGCTTAACCAAGACAGAGTAGAGAAAGTTCAGTTCTGGAATTTAGCCTCTGAGTTCTCAATTCGTTCTGAGATAAAAATATTAACGTTTACACTGTTTAGGCAACAGTGAATGTCCTAATAGCTGAACAAGCCTCACATTTGTATCAGACGCATATTCTGAGCAATGATGCAGAGTCTGTGACTAGTGCTCTGTTTTCATTTTTCTTTCTGTACTATTTTTGAACTTTTGAATTCTTATGGGATTCTGTGGTGGTGGGGTCAGGAACATATTTTAAATTAAGTTATTAAACATGATTTAAAGAAAATCATCTTTGGAAACCATATAGATCATTTATTCTAATGTGGTGAGTTAAATACATTGAAATAGTTTATCTGGATAAAGTTTGACCTGCACCTAAAAGACAAAACTTTAATTTGATATTTTGCTCTATTTATCCTTGGGGCTAATATGGCAAATTCAATTGACCATATTTAGTCTGATATATGTAGACTCACTCAAAAATGTGCCAATTACACTTCCTTTTGTGGGGGAAAAGAATTGTGCTTTGAAAAAAAATTACCTATCATAGCACTGCAATGATGGGAACTAGGGACTTTTGAAGTTAATAATATAGAATTAGAGTTATTTATTTAATTGGTTCCAGTCTACTGCAGTGTTTAACAAGCTCAGATAAATAGACTAATCTTTCACAATTAGTCTATTAAAGTCTGGTTATTTTTAAAACTTATATCAGTTGTAATCAGAGGGTTTTCTAAGGCATACATTGCCTAGCACCTTTATACTTCAGGAACATTTGACTTGCTGTTAAACTATTTGCTCTATGAACTTTGTTTGTTTTAATATAAGGAATTCTAGAATCACAACAGACATCTGAAAAACTCCAGATGACTTCAGTGGATGAAGTACATTAATCAGTTACTAGTGACCAAAAGGAATCCCCATTCTTTATTGAATACGCATCTCCTACTGTTAAACGTGTAAGTGAAAACGGCATAAGACAGTGTGGTACCTTGTAGATAGTCCTAATAATTGACATTAATAGGTTCCACCTTTCGTCTTGCATCAGGGTGTTATGTCACACTACATTTCTTCTAAATACAGAATCTGCATTTATTTAAACTCAAGTGTAATCACATTTAACCTTTTATAATCTTTCAGAACTTCTTAAAGAAGTAAAGAACATCTATTCCTCTACATAGTTGAAAATCTAACATTTTCCCATTATATAGTCAATCATAGCGAATTTTACAAAATGAACGAATGGAAATAATTGGCACACTATAACCCCAAGGTCAGAAGTAATAACCAAATATGTTCTTCAGTAAAGATGAAAAACTCCAAGCCTAGATGTAATGCCTTGTGATCTCCTAATTGATCCCTAGCCCTTTCCTCCACCCACCAACACTGCCCTCTGACCAGCACAGTTTCATCCTGGTTCCCGGTGTCGGTCCCATTTGAAGTCTCCGAAGTCACTGCGGGTTGTTCTGTTTTTTTCTCCTCCACACGTGTGAACTCTTTCTAATACATGGAATGGCAACATTGTTGTCTAGGTTCTGATGGAGTTTCAAAATAAACCTCTCCTTACTCTGATTACCCAGCAAACAAACATTTGATAATTAAGTCAATTGGCTTTACAATTTGATCACATTAACTCTACCAGTTAAATACTAGATTTATGCTCCTGCTTTAGTCCCTTGAAAGCTGAAATATGTTAACATATAAAAGAAACATTCAAAGCTTCTGCTAATTCTAATGTGACTGAATTCAATAATGGCAATTTTAAACGAACAGCTGAATTGTACAACAAACCACCTAAGAGCAAAATAATTCAGTTTGTGCTTGTGTTTAAACTGATTTTAATAATAACGATAACTGAAATTCTAAGGGGAATAATAAAAATACAGCTAAAGAGAACAGAGCATATGTTAAATTCTCTATTATGAAAAGTTTGAAATTTTACATATTTGGCATTTAAGTTCAAATTCACATTTAAATGAGAGACTTTTGATACATAAGTGGATTGAACCATAATTAAAGGAATTAAATAACAGCAATATTAAATATAACCATAAAGTTGCAAAACCTCACACTTTAAAATCAAAGAAAAAGAATCTTCATAGACAAAATATTTGCTTCCATATCTGGTGTTTTCATTAGCATCCTGAGTGGTGGATCTAGAACTTTATGCTGTAGGGTCTCAACTAAGTCATGGGGTGGGAATTAGCAGGTACCAGGGAAAAAATGCAAAAATGTCGAGTTTCTGTAAAGACAGTGAAGAGGATTCCTTAAGACCACCCTTTCATGCTATCATTAAATCCTCCCAATTGCCTGAATAAAATTATCTGAGGAAAATAGCAAATATTACCAAACACTAGACAAAGCTACTGAAAACAGGAAAATAAATTCCAAAACAGAGAGGATAAAGTGATAGGTTTGCCAGTTTAAAAAAAGTCAATGACATCCTAGTATTTTCAGAGAACAAAATAAGTCGTAAAACCATTTTTGTTATAACATATTGGTAAAAGTACCAAGACAATTTTGTAAGATAGCAACACATATTAAAAATATGATGTTTGATATTTACCTCTCTTTTAAGGAATTCAGGAGTATAGTTTTATTTTTGGTACTGTTTTACCAATGGAGAGAGATTATTTCTATATTTTCCCTTAAGTTAAACATTATAAAGGTATCACACTTCAGAGTTTTCAAATATAGCAGGCAATATACTATATACTATAACTTCTGAAGAAAGAGATTAGTAACTGCAAGGTCTGTGTGTGTGCATGCTAAGTCACTTCAGGGGTGTCTGATTCTTTGTGACCCTACAGACGCTTCCAGATCCAGGGATTAAACCCCAATCTCTTAAGTCTCCTCAGAGAAGGCAATGGCAACCCACTCCAGTACTCTTGCCTGGCAAATCCCATGGACGGAGGAGCGTGGTAGGCTGCAGTCCATGGGGTCGCTAGGAGTCGGACACGACTGGGCGACTTCACTTCCACTTTTCACTTTCATGCATTGGAGAAGGAAACGGCAACCCACTCCAGTGTCCTTGCCTGGAGAGTCCCAGGGACGGGGGAGCCTGGTGGGCTGCCGTCTCTGGGGTCGCACAGAGTTAGACACAACTGAAGCGACTTAGCAGCAGCAGCAGCAACTTAAGTCTCCTGAATTGGCAAGCAGGTTCTTTACTACTAGCGCCACCTGGGTAGCCCTTAAAATTAATAATTAGATGCAATTTTTGTAGAACTGCAAATCTATACAGTCAATGGACTTCTCCAGGCCAGGATACTGGAGTGGGTAGCCTATCCGTTCTCCAGCATATCTTCTAGACCCAGGAATTGAACCGGGATCTCCTGCATTGCAGGCGGATTCTTTATCAACTGAACTATCAGGGAAACCCCTTTGTAGAATTTAGATATCTTCATTTTATAAGGTCTATCAGTGCAAGAAAGATAGGATGTTAGCTGTATATTGTTATAGCTAAGTAAATAGAGGACTAGATAGTTTAAATGACCTGGCTCACAAGTCTAAACGTTTTCAAGTGGTCAGAACTAGAATAGGAATCTTCTAACGTGTGTTTCAGTGAGGAGGCCATTGTACCATGTTGCTTTACCTAACTCTCAGAGCAAGAACACAGTTCCCATGTGTATTCTTTAGCCCATCACTTGCAGGAAATTATATGGATAATTCATATTCAGATTAACTATAGTATCAAGATAATTGTGGAAAAAAATATTTCACATTATTCCTCTCCTAGTGCACAGCCCTGGGGAGCCTCAGCAAAAAGAGCAACACACAGGCATGAGCTTTTCAATTTTATTTGGTCTAGAATTTTTTAAACTTACTTATCAAGGAAGTCTTTTTTGCCTAGCATCTTGAGATTTAAGGTAATGTCAGGACGAAAGCAAGGATCCTCATTTCAAAATTACTAATGTTAATATATTTACGTTGTTCCTGCAAAGTATGCACAAGTAAGTAGTAAATTCACCTAATTATGTATCAAATTGCAAAGCACAAATTTATGCCTGAAATATGATGAATCAATTTAATTAAAGTATGTAACAATTTAGGGCATACTATAAAGATAGCTTGAACCTATTGCCTATATGGTTAGAGACAGGATATTGTCTTAGAAATGATAGCTCACACTGAAAGGTGTTTGATTCATTTTTTTTTTTTCCCCTAGGGATGGGTATATTTTTATTTATTATTATTTTTTTAATTTTATTTTATTTTTAAACTTTACATAATTGTATTAGTTTTGCCAAATATCAAAATGAATCTGCCACAGGTATCTCCAAGAAGATTTAGCTTCAGGACCAGGGATCAGGCTTGATCACTCAAGAGCTTTTGTGTAGCAGAGTTTTATTAAAGTGCAAAGGGACAAAGAAAGCTTCTGACATAGACATCAGAAGGGGGATGGAGAGTGCCCCCATCCCTAGTCTAAGCAAGGGAATTATATACTTTTTTAAAATTAGCTATTGCAATAAATCAAAAGAATGTCTCAATGTTGTGAAGATCTTACTAGACCCACTCCCGCAATTTACATTTTAAGATAACAGGATTAGCCAGAAGGTTTTCAGGAAGGAGAAACTGTCCTCAAGCAGGATACACTGTTGTTACATAATCCTTAGTACAGAGTTTAAACTGAGTTGTTTGTTGTGAAATCATCAGTTCTGGGCTTAAATTAAAAAACATTTTATGTGACTAAGACTAAGGAATGTAGAGGAAAAAAAAAATGTCATTTCCTCCTCCTTGAGAATTCCAGACCCCTTTCTCCTCCTTGGGACCCCGGACTTCTTATCAACCTGCTCAGGAATTGACTCTTTCAGAAAATGAGTAGAAAATATATTGAAAACATAATTTAAAATGATAGTTTATCATGCACATCTAATAACTTAAAACATTTACAGTAGAAAGATTTTAAAACAAACATAAACATCATTTTCAGTTCTTTGGAATGTTCTCTAACCACATACACACACACACGCACACACGCACAAACATATTTGTACAGATGAAGATGTTTAAACTCTTGTTTAGTATAAGAATAGATGGTCTTACTCGCACTGCCTAATTCACTCACTCATTCAGTCATTATTTATACTGTGCCCATATAGACCAAAGTATGTGTTTCATATCCCATCAAAATGAATATATTCTTCATATTCTTATTTTTGAAAGGTTACTTGGTGAAAATAATGCAAGTATTTGTACTCTGTCCTTTAAAATACGTTATAATTATTTTATCAGGTCAAAATCACTTTTAGTGGCTCAGTCATATTTCTTCCCTAGGATGGACCAGCACTCTGAAAACCGGACACAACTGCATTTGTGGGCTTCCCTGGTGGCCCAGGGCTAAGGAATCTCCCTGCAGTACAGGAGCAGTGCAAGACCCAGGTTCAATCCCTGTTCAGGAAGACCCCTGGAGAAGGAAATGGCAACCCACTCCAGCATTCTTGCCTGGGAAATCCCATGGACAGAGGAGCCTGGCGGGCTACAGTCCATAGGGTCACAAAGAGCTGGACACACCTGAAGTGACTGAGCATGGTATTTGTAACTGCGTCTATAGTTCATTCACTAATTCTGTTTCCTTCCTTTCTTATCACTACTCCTTAATATACTTCAGTGAATATTAAATTATTGTAAAGTGACGACCTTATTCCCCACCTGTGACCGTAAAGGTCACACAAGAACATACCCTGATAATCTCAGCATGGCTCTTTGATTTCTTAAAGACTGTCAAAAATGCTAAACGCTTTCACTTCTTAGGATCTTCAAATCAACTGTTTCTCTGCCCCAAATGTCTGTCTTAAAATTATCCAGTAGCTGTCGCCTTCTCATTTTTGGTCCTAGGTTTAAAAGTACTGAGATGCAGACAACGCACAGCATGGAAAGGTGAGTAGCAAGCATTTAACGAGCAGTTCCTGTGCTAAACCCATGCTCCCCACCCCCCGACCCCCAGATGCTCCCTTGAACCATAAATATTTGAAATTCAGGACTGAGCTTTCTTCTCTGTCTTGCACGTAACAAATCATGGAAGGTCTACTTACAACAACACAGGTTTGGGGGTGTAACGAATGACTGTAAGGATGAATGAAATTGGAAGTATTTGTAGAGAGGAATTGTTTTTCTGCAGACTTGAAATATATGATGAAAATGATACGGTTGAGGAAAAGCACAGGCACCTAGCACTGTAGTCAGAAACTAAAAAATAATGATAAACTTTCAGGTAAAAAGAACTTTTAGTGCCTTGTCTTCTTAAATATGCTGATTTTTCTTAATATATTTTTATGACCAATATTCAGCAATATTATAATAATCAAATATTTATTTCATAGTCACTTAATCATGAGAATGTTTTTAATAAAAGAAGATACATATAGTTAAGAAAATGCTAATGGAACAAAAAAAGCCTTCGATTATGAGACAATGTGCTAAGCACAATTTAGTTTCCCATAGATCTTTCGGTTCTATCACATTTCTTTAAATCTTTCTGAAGGAAATCAATAGCCTATCAGGTACACAGGGATACTTGCTAGTTTAATTTCAGAAGAACCACAAATCAATAATTTTAATGTTTTACAGTCTTAAAAATTTTTAATAAAAATGTCAGCCTATGCATAATGTCTTTTTAAAGTATTGATGGTGGCATCTTAATGTTGAAACAAATCTCACTATTTTTCTTCATGACATAGAAATCTCTGTCTTTCTCTGACTTTGGCTCTGTGTGTGTGTTTGTGTGTGTGTGTACATGAGGTAGGCAGAATGATGGAGAATGGAAATAGAATATATAAGATGTGGGAGTATGACTTGAACATAACCTGATTTTTTAAATAGGCTGATTTCACTTTTCTACTTTTAAAAAATGCTAAATGCTAAGTTTTTTGTTTAATTTTATTTAAGTCAAATGGTATTTTTTACAAAATAGTTTTTGATAGAAAAGAAGGGTATGCTGCTGCTGCTGCTGCTAAGTCACTTCAGTCGTGTCCGACCCTCTATGACCCCATAGACGGCAGCCCACCAGGCTCCCCCGTCCCTGGGATTCTCCAGGCAAGAACACTGGAGTGGACTGCCATTTCCTTCTCGAACGCATGAAAGTGAAAAGTGAAAGTGAAGTCACTCAGTCATGTCCAACTCTTAACGACCCCATGGACTGCAGCTTACCAGGCTCCTCCCCGCCCATGGGATTTTCCAGGCAAGAGTACTGGAGTGGGGTGCCATTGCCTTCTCCAAAGAAGCATATATATGATGTCAAAATATAACTGTCATTAATACACTTGTGAAAAGTATAAACTCAAATACCTATTATTACTATTCAATTCAAAGAGAAATTGGCTGTATTTAAAGGTCAAAATAATATTTTAAAATCATACTACATTTTGTAGTTTCAATTTAAGGATTAGGTCTTTGAGAATGCAACAAGTTTTCCTTGTTCAAATATTCTGCTTTTAAACTTCCACTAATATATCCACAGATAGAAGAAATTATAACACATCACGGAAGAATAAAACCCACAAATGACATCTAACCCGATTCTGGAATCAGTGAGTTTTAAATTTCCCATACTACAATGTAGTGAAAACAAGATTTAGTAGTGCTACACGTGTTTTGCTTTTCAACTAGATAGTCCTTGGTGAAATGAACTAAAAGAGTAGAAGAATGAGAGGGAAGGGAGGAGAGACTGAAGGAGTAACATAAGGAAGGAGAGAAGAAAAAAGGAAGGAAATGAAAGCTGATCTGCCGTCTTAATGGGGAAAAGGGAGAGGGGCCTTGGCCTCTTTGGGGAGATTATGTGATTTGTAAAGATGAATGGATCCCTTACGGAAGCGGAGGGGAAGAATGATCCTTGGTGACAAAGCTTGTCTGGGTGTGGGCTTGACTAACTTCTCGTCTCCTCTCCTGTGACCAGTCAACGTTCCCCGGTTGAGAAACTCCCGGGGAGGGAATTTATGACAGCAGAGTTCCTTCCATAGGATCTGTCTCTAGGCTAAGAGGAGTTCAGAGTACCTCTCACTTCCTTTGCTCTTTTTCAAGGGCAGCTCAAAATAATCGGTATGGCAAACCATCCTATTTGGGGTGGCATGTCCTGAGCTCCTATAGTCTTATTTTGGGGTGCTGTTTTTGGCTACTGTTCACATGCACCCCGATTTTCATAGATACTGCCAACTGGCTTTCCATGCAGTTAAAATATGGGCCAATGCCTGCTTCAGGACTATTTTATTAGGCTTTTAGACCTTTCCTCAGTGTGCGATATAATCTGTGTTATTCTTACAAATAAGTCTAGTTACCTTTTACAGCACTTAAGAGGTAATTGTATTGTGCGTGTGTGTGCATACTTAGTCACTACTTCATGTCTGACTCTTTGGCGAGCCCATGGACTGTAGTGCGTCAGGTTCCTCTGTCCAAGGGATTTCCCAGGCAAGACTACTAGAGTGGATAGACATTTATTCTCCAGGGGTTTTCTGACCCAAAGACTGAACCTGTGTCTCCTGCATTGGCAGGCAGGTTCTTTGCCACTGAGCCACCAAGGAAGCCTTAACTGCATTTATTACTTATTCTATTGAGTGGCTGTTGATCCTTTATTATGCACCAATACTGACTGCATATATTTCAGGAAGATTAGCTCTTTGATGTGATATTGGAAGAAAACAGATTTTCCAACCTGTCATTTGTATTTTGACTTTGCTTCTTTTGATGTTTCCTCCCCATTAAGAATTTTAAATGGTAAAATTTAAATTTATCAAATATTTTTTCCATGAGTTTTCAGTTGAACCTTAGGAGAAGAGATGTCCTTGCTCCAAATGTTGATAACAATTTTCTTACATATTTAGTATTTTGATAATTTTATTTTTGGACTTATTTTCTGATTCTTTAACATGAATATAGTCTATACAATATGCTTCAATTTCTGCAAGTTGTAGTCATTACTCCCTATTTTTTTCCTAGAGTTTCCCTCGGTATCTTTGTCTGTTCCTATTCTTCCAGATAAATTTAAAATCAAATTGTGCAGTTAAAAGGAATCCCTGTTAATGATTTTCAGGATATTGTTAAACTCGTAAGTTAAAAAAGGGAGAAATTATTCCATGATGTTAAGCATCATCCTAATCAGCATCACAATAAGCCTTTTCTCTTGTTTAAGGCATTTTTGTACCAATTGTTGTTGTGTGGCCCCTAAGTCAAATCTGACTCTTTTGCGACCCTATGAACTGTAGCCCACCAGGCTTCTCTGTGCATGGGATTTCTCAGGCAAGAATACTGGAGCGGGTTGCCATTGCCTTCTCCAGGGGGTTTTCCCAATCCGGGGATCCAACTGCATCTCCTGCATCAGCAGGCAGATTCTCTACCACTGGGCCACCAGGGAAGCCCATTTTTGTGCCAATAAAATGGGCACAGGGCATCAAAATATTTGTTCACATAGTTCTTGGACATTTCTTAGTTTTAGTCCTATTTGATATCAATATGCTTATGAATTTTGTACATTTTTATATGTATATTCATTTTCTTTGTACATATAATTAACATATATATCACTAAATGAAGCATGTATACTTAAAATTATAAAAAACATGAGTGGACATTTTAGTGCATAAATAAATATAAAATTCCCAGATGAACACTACTCAGTGAAGAAACTCCAGCTAGATATGTAGAGTGTGGTAGCTGTAATTAATGTTAATTGATGTGTACTGCACATTTTCCCACAACTTGTGGATGATCATTCAAGTCCTTCCCAATATTTCACTATCATAAGCCATGCTTCTATGAATGTTTCTATACAATATCCCAGTCCACAAACTTTTCCAATGTAGATTCATAGGAATGCAATATTACATTGTATGGTATGGGCAGCTTCTAATGTAGTAGGTACGTCTAGATTATTTTTCAAAATGTCTATCACCATGCAAGACATCAAGTTTCAATTGTCTACCCAGGTGTTTATTTTCAAACACTAGAGAGACCAAAACATTTCGGTGTTGATAACAGAATTTTTTTTTTTTCACTTCAATACTGATAAATCCCAAACTGACTCATTCCTTGTTTTTTCCACTCTGAAAATGTCTGGGGCCTCCCTTCTTAATAATCAAAATTGGTGATCTTAAACCATTATCAAAATCATCTTCTATCTCATCTTTACCAGCTCATTGTCTTGATTTCCCTTTTCCCTATTTCTAAAATCTATTCATTGCTTAGAAAATTTTTAAAAAGATTATTAAAGTGGCTTTCAAGGACAGCATGATATAGGCTCAGACATCATTCACCTAGAGCCAGACATCCTGGAATGTGAAGTCAAGTGGGCCTTAAGAAGCATCACTACAAACAAAGCTAACGGAGGTGATGGAATTCCAGTTGAGCTATTTCAAAACCTAAAAGATGATGCTGTTGAAAGTGCTGCACTCAATATGCCAGCAAATATGGAAAGCTCAGCAGTGGCCACAGGACTGGAAAAGCTCAGCAGTGGCCACAGGACTGGAAAAAAAGGATTGGATTTCATTCCAATCCCAAAGAAAGGCAATGCCAAAGAATGCTCAAACTACTGCACAATTACACTCATCTCACACACTAGCAAAGTAATGCTCAAAATTCTCCAAGTCAAGCTTCAACAGTATGTGAACTGTGAACTTTACAGTTCAAGCTGGATTAAAAAAAGGCAGAGGAACCAGAGATCAAATTGCCAACACCCAATGGATCATTGGAAAAGCAAGAGAGTTCCAGAAAAACATCTACTTCTGCTTTCTTGACTATGCCAAAGCCTTTGACTGTGTGGATCACAATAAACTGTGGAAAATTCTGAAAGAGATGGGAATACCAGACCACCTGACCTGCCTCCTGAGAAACCTGTATGCAGATCAGGAAGCAACAGTTAGAACTGGACATGGAACAACAGACTGGTTCTAAATCTGGAAAGGAATACATCAAGGCTGTATATTGTATATTATTCTCTGAAAATTTAAACATTTTTCTATCACTCTTCTGCACACACACAAGAAAAAAAAGTGATGTAAACTTAAGTTTGATGTTACTTTATATTCAGAGTCCAAGATTTCTTAGTCGCTCTTAACTCAGCATAAATGAGCATCTTTTTTCACCCAATCCTGTGCTCTGTGCTGACAAGAGCACTAGTGAGGCAGCATTTCTTAAAAGAATGTGCTGCTGTGGTTTTCTGTTCAACATCAGCAGAAAATTTCTGGCAAATTGATGTTCGACACCTTAACAAGAGCCTCCCTTGATGTATAGATCTGTCACACCAGCATCTCTTTACTTTGATTTTTCACCTATTCCTAGCTGTTTGGCCATTTGTCCTGACATCAACTTCAGCTTCACTGTCTGCAGCGCTACGTGCAATCCTGCGTGCGTGCATACTCAGTTGGTCAGGCTTGTCCAACTCTTTGCAATTGCATGGACTGCAGCTGCTCTGTTCATGGAATTTTTCAGGCAAGAATACTGGGGTGGTTGTCATTTCCTCCTCTGAGGGATCTTCCTGACCCAGGAATCGAACCTGCACCTCCTGCACTGCAGGTGGAACATGCACTCCTAATGCAACTGCAATGCAGAGGACTTTCAAACTTTCAGATACCTTACTTCCCTAGGTCTCATAAAGTATATTCTTGTCACTTTGCAAGAAAATATGAAATTGTAATCATTTATCCACTGATTAATATGTTCTTCACTTACACTGAATTTACACTCTGGTGTTCCATTCTTCCCTGTGGACATAGTACCTTTTTTATTTTAATACTATTACATGATGTAATTTTTGTAAATATAATTTCATTGGCAATTAAATCCGTACCTGTGGAACTAAAACTCCACAGCTCAGTTAAAAATGAGCACCTAATACCTTAACCTAACCTTAACCCTGAACCCTAACCCTAAAAATTTTACCTTTAGCTGTAACTCCTGCATATCAATGCAAAACAATAAACACCGAGTCCTATCTGTGGTGGTCTGATTTGCAATTCACAACCAGAGTCAAGATATATCAAATTGTGAAAATGTATACCTCTCATGTTTGACAAAATATGACATTCAAAAATCCATAAAGTGTATAGATTTTTCACACCAGTATTAGAAAACAAATCTGAAGAATCCAGCAGTCAGAATATGCGGAAACAGCAAGTAAAGGCAAAAGATCATCATCAAGATGAAACAGGAAATGGTTCAGCTTTGTTTTAATTCCCTTAATTTTTATGTGGCTTATAGATGCAAATCTCTTCTAAATGAGCACTTCTGGATGTATAATCCAGATACAAAGGTTTTTAAGTGGTTGGAAGTAAATTTCAAAACTCCCAAATCACTGCAAGGACTCTCACTGACCTTTCAGTCTGCACTAATGAAAGACCCGGTGTGGTGGTGGCTGCCTTCCCCCACCAGTGTCCTCCTTCGGTGAGTAATGACAGGAATAGGTTTTCCTTTTCAGATCCGCAAGGTTCAAAACTGCCCTCCGGAGGTCCTGTATCTCTCCACCTCTGCTAAAAAAATAAATAAATAAACAAGCAATTTACACAGACTACCCAATTAAAAGAAAAACGTTTACTTTCTGTGATAATGTCAAAAATTACACAAGAAGATGATGAAAGCTTCTTGTTCGGCACACGAGTATGCGTGCAGAGGTTCCCCAGCACCGGCCACAACACAAAGAAAAGCAACGGAACAAAGGTGGCTGATGACAGAAGAGAAAATGAGGGTGAAGATGGTGATGTTCCCAGAGCCCTGGACCACGCAGGGCACCAGGGGAAGCAGGCGCAACTCGTCTCCGATTTCAGGCAAGGACTTCCGTGGACCCCTATGAAGCAGAGGCCAGCATTTCCTGCAGTAGTCTCAGCTTCCTCTAAATATGTCTGCTCCCTCTTTTTACAACATCTATCCAAATGCCTAGGGCATCACAAATGTGGCTCCATGATGAATGCTTTTTTGAAGATTGGTTGAGATAATATTCGATTTTTTAAAAAGTAAAGTAAAGTAAAAAAAAATAAGTACCTACATTTAGATTGCCACAGAATAGAGTTCCCTGTGCTCTCCAGTAGGTTCTCCTTAGTAGTCTATTATACAGAGCATCAACGGTACAGTTGTGTCAATCACAGTCCCCCCAGTTCGTTCACCCCTCCTTCCCCTCCTGGGGTCCAAAAGTTTGTTCTCTACAATTGTGTCTCCAGTTTTTCTTTGCAAATAAGTACATCTGTATCATTTCTCTAAATTTAGCATATATGCATGAATATATGATATTTGTTTTTCTCTTTCTGACTTACTCTTTATGACTGTCAACTAGGTCCATACACATCTCTGTACATGGTACAGCTTTGTTCTTCTGCGGTTGAGTAATGTGTATACGTGTGCCTCACAAGAAGATAAATAAGTACATCTGGTCAATCAGATGTTGACATCTTAGAAAATTAAAATATTTTGAAATATACAGTATTTATGCAAACCATTATAGACAGATACCTGAAATATAATAAATAGAAGTAAAGATACTCTAGCATGCATTTGAACTTGAAATTTGGAAAAGAAAAACATACCTAGCAATGTGGAGAGAAAACTGAGAAAAATGGACAAATTGGAGAAAAGTAATCCAGTTAGATTTTTACAGCACAACTTATAGAAAATACTTTTACAAATAAATATAATAGTAAGTATAAAAAGTTTAAAAATCCATTTGATTATTAGGAAAAGAAAACAACTATCATATGTTGAGAATATGATTTATCATTTTAACCAAAGCAACTTATTTAGATGCACTTCAAATTACTTTCACAATTTTTTCTTTTTCTTTCTGATGGGAGGAACAGACAGAGAATTATTTGTGTATTTGTATTACGCACACTGCTGCTAATTCCGTGGAAATTCTGTAACAGGATATATGGGAAAAAGCACAGAATTATGGAGATACAGTTAAATATACTAGAATATTCCTCAATTTTTGGTGTTGTTTTAAATGCATTCTGTTAAAATATTTTTCATTCAACAACTCACAATGACTGAATCTTAAATAGCTACCACACACTAAACACCTATCTTATGCCAGATACTGTGCTACTAGCTTGGCATGTGTGATTTTATATACTTTCTAAACAAATCTAAGGAGTAGTTAATGCAGTTTGACCTAAAACCTGAGTGTTAGAAAAATGAAGTGACAGCAGCATGTTCACTGTGACAAAATCCAAAGTCAAACAAATATGTCTAAACTCTGTAATTCTTGTTGGCTTGAGTCACATCTTCCAAACTAGCCTATCATACTTAACATTTGCATTTGTTTTTTGTAACTTTGTTTTAAATTATAGTGTATCATATTTACATATGAGCTCAGATAGAAAGTCTCTATTTACCTTGAGGTTAAAAAACAAATCCACGTTTCTTCCACCAATTATTTCAAAATTAAACAAAACCTCTTCATTAAAAAAAAAAAAAAATGGGTGAGCTTAAGAACAAGTGTAATGGCAATGAAACGAAAAAATGAACTCAATATGTTTCCTACAACCCTTAATTGTTATTAGTGGTAATAGTTTGGGTGTTCATCCTGGCTTAATGCAAGATTATTAATATCATGTTCCTGGTGATTCAGCCATGGATCTTAGAATTCCAGGATGAAGCTACATGCTGACCATTGTATCTCAATGAATTTACTCTATCTGGCTTGATGTATAATTAAAGATATTACTGGAATAAATCCCTTTCTGGCTAACTGAAGTATCAATATATTTGAGGACCAGAGTTACAATACGTTGAAAAAAAATAGATATACATGTTTCCCCAAATACATCAGTCCTGACATGAGACAGTCTTATATTTTCTGATCAGTATCGCTGGTAATCTCCAAGCTCAGAGAATGCAGACCTCAACTGAAACAATTAGAGGAAACGGATATGTCTGCGGAATGAAACAGATCCAGACAAGCTGAGAGTAGGCTTCATAATCAAGTGGGACTTGATCATAAAAGAGGAAAAGAAAGTGCAAGAAAGAGATGGATGCTTAATCAAGTCACAAAGCAAGGATTCCTGTTTAACTGTTAACATTCTCCAATTTTATCTTTATTACTATTTTTATTACCATGATTATGTTTGTAATTGGCTTTTGGGCACACCCAATTGGATTATTTGTAATCTTTGTCTCAAAATTATCATTGCCAGTGGTTCATTATGTTTTGATAAATCTTTGCTGTATAATGCCATTTGAGAGGTATGGAGCTTTTGAAAGAAGCTGGTGGGGGCGGCGGGGGGGGGGACAAACATGGTCTCAGGAACAGCGTTCTGGAAAAGAAGACTTCAAAGACTGCAACTCACAATCACAAATTTAATTAGCAGTGAGGTTTTGATTCTCCCTTCGCAGTCATCAGCTATTGAGGGAAAACAGAAATATAGCTAACCCAAATTTAATTAATGAGCAACAAAGAGATATTCACTAAAAAGGGAGCATCAGGATAAAGTCAGACCCATTTCTCGGCATTAAGTAGGCATTAGTTTGTTGCCTATTGACACTCTGTAGTGTATCCCTTCTTTTTGTTTCTGTATTAATTATTTGATTTTTATTTATGTTTTTAAAGTTTTTATTGGCATAGCTGCTTTACTGTGTTGTGTTAGTTTCTACTGTTCAGCAAAGTGAATCAGCTACACCTATACATGCAGCCCCTCTGATTGGGATTTTCCTTCCATTTAGGTCACCCCAGAGCATTCCCTGTGCTGTGAGTAGGTTTTCATTACTTGCATTTTTATACATAGTAACCATAGTGTGCCTGAGTCAGTCTCAGGCTCTCAATTCGGCCTAGCCTCTCTTTCTCTCCACTTCTTAAAAAGGACGAGCTGCTTTCTCCTGGCCTTTAGGCATGCTTCTATATCAAAGAGTGTTTCTTTATTTCCTCTTTTAAAGAATCTGATCAGTAATATAACAACAGCTGATTTTTTGATATATTCCCTTGGTAATTTAGTTACTGCTCCAATTCTGTGAATCACAGCCAAGTAATGAATCTTTTACCTAGGAGACAGCACTGATGATGTTAATAAAACAAAGGAACAAGAATACATTTATATAAGAGAAGAGACAGGAAGGACCTGTTTTAGGGTGTTATTAAAAAGGGATGTTTTGGCAGGCATAAAGAGAAATAGAAGCTCGATATCAGTGTATGGAATATCTCATTACTGGTTAATAGTAGTGTACAGAAATCAGATGGAGAGCAGCTTGTGGCTCAGGAGAAATACACTGATTTTTTTTTTTTTTAACGTAGCAACAATACAATTGGAAAAGCATTCAACTGTCTGTATGGTCCATTTATCGCCTTCACTTAGATATGTTTCCAATGAAGCCTATTCCAAGTACAGGCCAGCACCTCTTTTTCCCAAGATACACATTATTCTAATTAACTACATGTGATTAAGAAGGAGTGATGCTGGCAGGTTCCTTTTGATCACAGACTAACTCAAGAGGGAGAAAATTTCAACAACCTCTGGTGCTTCAGCTATCTACAGTTGAATGACTCAGTGAAAATGTTTGATTTTCATATCCTGATGAAAAAGAAATATGTTTTGGCATAACTCTTAGGCAGCCTGTATGGATTTTCCAAAAAAACTTTTATTGTTTTTAAAGTGACTGTTTTTGACACATGTAAACCATTATCACAGCCAGAAACAAAGGCAGTGGCATATCATTCCATTCCCCTAAATGTGTATTTTCCATCTAAAATCAATGCTAACACTATTTTAAGACTTTAACAGAAGCACAGAACTGATAAAATAAATCACAGAAACATACATTTTACCACGATATACAAGCGATGCTGAATAAGATGCCAAAGGGATGAATAATGATTGAAAACCTTATTTAGCTATCAAGATTGCCAAAACCAATTTTGCTCATTCATATATTATGAAGCTTCTCAAGAAATTATCAAAAACAGCTGTCTTAATAACTATTTTCCTTCTTTCAAATATATTTTATATAGGAAACATCAATGCATTTCCTCCTAAAATGTGCTTTTTTCCTCACCCCATTAAAATTTGCAATGTTCAAGGTTAGCTGATATTTTCAGTTTCCCTTAAACCTCTAATGGAGGCTCCAAACAGATTTTTATATAGTTTTTCTACATTTTTGTCCATAAAGTGTCTCTGATCTTGATCTTGAAGCTGTAAGTCATACATTGGGATGGTACTTGTAATTCCTCTCGATTTCTTTCAGTGGGTTGAGTGTTTGATGTCAATAGATAGATTCTGGAGGCATCTAAGATACTAACTTACATAACCCTAGGGTCTCCATCCTTTTATCTTTAGAAAGCGAGGGTTAGGGGAGGTGACATCTAAGGTATCTGTTAGACTTACAATTATAACATTCATTGTATCTAATTGGTTAATTCATTGTATCTAATGTTAAAATCCATCCGGTATAGTATTTTCTCATATGTAACTTTCATGAAGGACAGGGGATCCTGGCATACTGCAGTCCATGGTGTCACAAAGAGTCGGACGCAACTTAGCGACTGAACAACAAACCTTCATGCTTAAAATCCTATTTTTTAAAAACAGTAAACATCCAACACTAATTTTTAAGTGTAGTGGTCAAAAATATCAATAATTTATTTTTTAAAAGCCACTTCTTGTAGCTAATGTTTATAAGAAAAACAAATTTTGTCATTGATTTTCCAATGAAAGAAATCCACATGAAAAAAATACAGCCTAAGCAAGCTGATTTGAAAGAAAAAAGATAATGAAATGTGTAAACAGATTGATACTTGGTTAATGGCAGGTGAACAGCTCTCTTCTTACAAGTTGTTCTAGTATATTAATTGCTTTTAAAGCATAAAAGGTTTATTTTAATCCAATTCTCCTGGGTATGTTTTTTAAAAATAAAAACTGATCTTATGACTAAACCCAGAATCAATTAATTTTGACTAAAAAATATAAATACTTATAATCACTTCTCTTTATTTTTTGTGTTAGAGATAAATATCTACTAAATCAAATGTCTCAGATATTTATATCTCATGTCAGAAATCTGGAAAAATGATATCCTTGTTGTAACAGGAAGTGTTAGGAAAACCGGGGGCAGGGAAAACACTGACAGATCACGTGACATGGATTTTGGCTTCTACAGAAAACTGAAATCTGTGTTTTTAGGTCCACCGCACGGACAGTCATCTTAATTGCAGTTCGAGCTACCGTTCAGTGCAAGAAGTGTGTCTGGTTGATGGAATACTGGCTGCATAATCCGAAGGTATGCAGACACCTCGTTTTCAGAGATACAATTTTCCAAACTACCTTGCTCTTTTTCTAGCTAATTGTTCATATGCAAAGTTCACCAATTCTCCAGGCTACAATTCTTAGTCATTCTCTGTCAATTAGACCCAGATGGCAAAATTAAAGGCCCTTCACATCACGGCACAACAGTAATTTTAGTTCATCAAAGATCCTTACCCCATGCCGTTTTTTCACAATTAATATTTAAGTTCCTGTTGGGCAAGTGCTTCATGAACAATGACATGTAGTCTGTAGCGAGAGGGTCCATCTTCTTGTCAAAGCTGATGGAGAAATGAAAAGTGGTCCGCGGACATGATAATTACATAGTGCCTGCAGAGGTGGAAGGTGAGAACTGCAGATGCGAGGGAAGATGAAAGACGCTCTCATTGCGGAAGGATTCTGGGCACGACCGAGAACTCTAGTCCCAACGGTGCTACAGTCCCTACGCCAAAGAAGGGCTGATGCAAATAAGAACCGTAGAGTTTGGCTTGATTTTTATATGCCATTAACAGCAAATGCAGATAGCATTTAAAGAATGAAAGCAGTACAGAACCAGAAATTATTTTAAAAATCTAAATCTCTCCGTTTTTCTCTCTCTCTCTCTACACACACACACACACACACACACACACACACCAATTCAGCTTTTAAGTAGCACTGGCTTCTGACATAGACATTTCACATAATCATTATGAATTAGCTATTGTTTCTGGAGTGGAGGAAAGGAAAGTTTTCCATTGCTAGAAAATATATTCTCCCCTTAAATTGACCAGGAGGCATTTTTCATCAGTTTAAATGACAACAGTAAGGAAAAGTATTGGTCTCTCGGACTCTTTGTGACCCCCTAGACTGTAGCCCGCCAGGCTCCTCTGTCCAGGGGATTTCCCAGGCAAGAAAACTGGAGTGGGTTGCCATTTCCTTCTCCAGGGGATCTTCCAGACCCAGGAATTGAATCTTAAATGATAATAACTTCTGTATCAATTTGTAATGTTACCTTAGGTTTGTAGATGTGAGCTCAGTTAGCAGAATATTTTATATCAGTGTGTTCTTGCAACAAAAACAAATGGTAAGACTGTCAATTTAGAGAAGACGTACAAAGAAATTCATTGAATGATTGAAGTTTCCAGTGTGTAAGAGACAGATTTGGGGTTTAAATATGTTTTCTGGCAATGAGTTCACTGTTCTTTCTTCCAAACTAAAACTACCTACTTGATCTTTAAGAAAGGTGTTATTTCTCCTGCCAGCACTTAATATTCTGTTCCAGTGATGTTAAAAAAGAAGGGATAGTGGTCATTTCCAAAACAAAGAAAAAAAATGTGATTTCAGTTTATATTGTTCTTTAATTTTATTATTAGAGATAATGTGTCGTCAACCATAACTTACAGAAAGACTTGTTGTTCAAGATATTTATATAAATGGCAATAATGTAGGTCTCCAAAAATGAATTATCTCCTTGGTAAAATAAAGGCATTTGGCAATTTTTATAAGTACTTGAAGAATAGTCCAAAAGGACAAAAAAAAGAGACAAATTTTGAATAAAATTTTCATGTGAAAATATTTATTTGAAAAAAATAAATGATAGGAAACAAGAACCTATTCTGTCATGACTGATTTCTTTTGGAAATGAAAGACTATTTGACTTTGCTATTTCTAGAAATAAGGTTTTTTTCTTACTCAATTCGTTCATATTAACATAATGTTCTCTTCCTAAGTAATTATTATAAAAATAGTGATGGTGGTAATAAGATGGTGATGATAATGCTAATAATAGTAATTGATGGCTTAATGTGGGTCAAGAATTGTGCTTAAAAACTCACAAAAGCCAGGAAGAGTCACTATTATTACCTGCATTTTAATAAGCAGGCAAATGGTGAAAAATTGTCACCTAATCAGAGAGATAAATAGATTGTCCACTATCCATTAAGCAGTAGATTTTTATTCAAACCTTTGTGCCTGAAGCTGGAGACCTTCCTTCTCCTGTGACTCAAATTGTACATAAGACAACAAAGAAAATAAAAACATTTTACTCAAGAACTGCAATTGCCTGAACTGAGATAATTAGAAGAATAGTGACTTCACAAGAGTTTCAGTCATTGGAATTTTATGTAAAATTTTCTCTATATTTTGTGTAAAAGAGAAACATACCCACATATTATTGAGAGCTAATAATGCCTTTCTTATATTATGTGGTTATTTAAAACTGCCAAAATTTGTGGTACTGTTAGGGGAAGCACACTGATTGAAACCGCCCACCCTGGCCAAGCACCATAGTAACCATTTGTATCCATTGTTTTACGACAAGAGGTCCTGATAAGGAACACGGAACTAATAAGCCACCACCAAACTGAAGAATTCGGGAAAGGTCAAAAGGAGACACCACCTGTCCCACCACCTCCCAGAATCCTTCTCGATGGCATCCATCTTGGCTGAACAAGGTGTGCCCCACCAGGAAGGACTCTGAGTCAGAATGATTGGCTAAAGACAACCCAGAAACTAATCCCATCACCATAAAACCTGAGACTGCTAGCCACGTGGCAGATCAGTCCTGGGTTCCCTTACCCTACTGTTCTCCACCCGGGTGCCCTTTCTCAATAAAATCTCTTGCTTTGTGAGCACGAGTGTCTCCTTGGACAATTCATTCCCCAGTGTCCGACAAGAGCCCCGTTTCCGGCCCTGGAAGGGGTCAGAAATACTCCTGCTGCTGCTGCTAAGTCGCTTCAGTCGTGTCCGACTCTGTGCGATCCCATAGACGGCAGCCCACCAGGCTCCCCCGTCCCTGGGATTCTCCAGGCAAGAACACTAGAGTGAGTTGCCATTTCCTTCTCCAATAAAATACTCCTAGGAGTTTTATTAATTCTTCAAGATACAGCCTAAGGTTTACATCCATTATACAATTCTGTTTTTACACCCTCAGATGTCTTTAACTGTGCTGTATTTAAGTTGCTATGGCTTTTCTAAGTTCTCTAATACCTAACTCTATTACAGCATTTATCTTTTTATTGCTTTTTGAAACTACTTTATGTTTATCAACCCCTGCTAGCATATAAGATAGGAGCCTGCTAGGGACAGGAATCTTATTCAATAGCCATTTTCAGTGTTTACCATCATGTTAATTCTACAATAGATTCCCAGTTAATATTCATCAATTACAACTTCATGTACAAATCAGCTTTTTACAAAGGATAGATTTTTAAAATTACTTTTTATTGGAGAGATCTTCCCTGTAGTTCAGATGGTAAAGAATCTGCCTGCAATGCAGGAGACCTGGATTCGATCCCTGGGTCAGGAAGATTCTCTGGAGAAGGGAACAGCAATCCACTTCAGTATTCTTGCCTGGAAAATCCCATGGATGGAGGAGCCTGGTGGGCTACAGTCCATGGAGTCCACACGACTGAGCGACTTCACTTCACTTCACTTCAGTCTTGCCTGGAGAATCACATGGACAGAAGAGACTGACGGGCTACAGTTCATGGGGTCACAAAGAGTCGCACACGACTCAGCAACTAACACACACACATTGTTGCTTTACAATATTGTGTTAGCTTCTACTTTTTTTAAAAAAATGTCTTAAATCAAGATTTTGCCCCTCAATATTATTATAGTATTGAAATTTTTACACTATATGGTTCAAACTTAGGTACTAATAACTTTACCTATTGGTTTTCCTATATTTTCAAATCTTAAGAAACTTACAAATATAGTCACAAGGGTAAAATATATTTTAAATCTATAATTGCTATGAACTAGAACCATAAGAAATAAAAATAAGACCTAAAACATATATGGAAAAATCTATGAAGATTAGTTAATGCTGATTTTAGAAGATTTTGGCTATTGTTTTGCTTCCTCCCCCAAATTAAACAGTCATAATCTGAAAATGCAATTAATTTCGTTTTGACTACAAATGTTCTTTCTTTATACTCATACATAATTTACTTCCTTTCCAGAAGTTTAGGAGGAAGTCTGTGAAACAGAACAACAAACAGTTAAGGACAAACTACATAATGAAAAAAAAAATGATGCCAATTTCTTCATATTCTGAGAAAAAGAGTCACAAGGAAGATAGGATTCTACACATGTACTTTTAAATCATTTTCTAATGTCGTTTTCCACCTCCACTGTCTAGACCTTGACTTTGAGATATAGAGAAATATGGGTTAATTTTAAATAAATCAAAGCAGCATTATTTACTAAGTGGTGTAACTCCTCACATTAAGTATCTGACTTTTGCAAGTCAAAGAGTGGGTCAGAATGAAGTGTTGAATCAACTAAATAAAAAATTACAATTGTGTACAAAATTCCTATGAAAGTTGATTTTTAAATTCCCATAGCAAGTTTATATGTACCAGAATGCTTTTGATAGTCATAAGTAGCTAAAAAATAGAAAGACTCCTCCAGTTATCTGCCTTAAGTTTTCACTTTCTAGCCATTTTGTGGACTACTGCTTATCATTCTGCGTGGACTTGGTTTACGTAAACATTAGCATTTTCTCATCTCAACTGAAGAGCAAGCAGCTGAGTTATTAGGTGTGTGGCACACTGCTCAAAAAGCTCTTTGATATCCTCTGCAGCTTTTTATTTCCTCATGAAAAACATTCTGAAAATCCTGACACGTTTGGGAGTGATTAGACCTTGGCTACACTGCAGTTTTTCATTTTAGTTGGATCAATGACTTGTCCATAGGACATGATTTTGAGACCCTGTGGTACTGAGCAGGCTGATCATGCAATTCCAAGTTCAAAGTTCTAGGGTAATAGATCAATCACTATAAGAAAATATGAAGTAAATGGTTTATGCCTGCTCTTAGGGCAATGTAAGATTAACTGACAGCAAAATGGTGAAGAATCCAATCATTTTAACGTCGTCAGTCTCATTCAGATCTAAAGAAAGCTCCTATGCTTGCAATGCAGTAAGTACAAAAAAACCGACACTCGAAAAATGTCAGTTAAATACTTAATACAAAATAGAGAAATCACATTGGATAGCTTTAAGGTTACTTGATTTAATTTGTAGGAAGAACCTTAAAATAATGAGGAAATCTTAATCTGAATTCAAAAATTAAGATCTTTCAGGCGATTAGGAAAAGCATGACTGTTAAATGACTTTTCCCAACAGATTAGGGTGCTGTAGGCAGGCAGTTCACAAAATGTGATTCCTCTGATGAAGCTAATAATGAACTTCAGATAGAGTACATTCCAGGAGTTTAGAATAGACTGAAATTACCCAGATCAGAGTGGTCAGATGGAAAGCATTCCCCTTAGTTGCTCCAGCTGTGCCGAGATATTACAGACCAGAGCGTATCTGAAGAGAAGTCACACCATGTACATTCTGTCCTCTCCTCCCACAGGGAGACATGACATCAACTTCAACAAAATTATTAAAAACACAAAGCAACAGGAAAAGGATTTGAAAAATCACTCCTGGATTTTATTATAATGCTTGAATCCTTATGTCTTAAATTCTGAAATTCTGGCCAAATGAAAAGTGATGTTATATCTACCTATTTACTATTGGTTTCTTCCATTATTTCTAGAAAGCTCTTTTTTTCCACTCATGTGTTTTCTAGATCCCATATACCTCCTGACACATAAAACAGATCTGTATTTAATTTCACATTGATATCTGTGTCAATGTCTATGGCTATATCTAAAAAGATAACCATCTCTATGGACATATAAATATGGATGCCTAACATTTTAGCTATGGGGTAAGTACTCCAGGAGATGGTGAAGGACAGGGAAGCCTGGCATACTGCACTCCACGGGGTTGCAAAGTATCAGACACGACTTAGCAGCTGAAGAACAAAATAATATTATGGAAGATGTTAAGATCTTAGGAGAGGCTGTTTAATAACTTCAACTTGGGAGCCAAGTTGGAATGAGACCTGGCAATCCAGCCAGACCCTAGTGTATGCTAAGGTGTCAAGCTACAAGTTCCGGGAGTCAGAGATCCGGATGCAAATCAAACTTTTGTGAAGCCTGATTAAACACTGTGGTGCTTCATTGAATTTGGCACCATAAAATGGGTTAGATTTGGTGAGTGGGGGTCTTATAGCAGAGAATTCATTTAGAGGGATCCAGACTAAACCACATCAGCAAAGGAAAACATTGGAATGGCAGGCACCAGTCCTCGTTGGGAGGTGTTTGTGTTTGCATTTATTTATTTATTATGGGACTTGACCTCACTTACTAATTAGCACCTAGTGGCAATTTCAATTGGGCCTATGCACAGATCATTCTAGGAAGTAATTTTAAAGGTATTAATTAAGCTCTAAAGAGATCTTATCAAAAAATGCAAATGAACACATTTATAAAATTCCTCTGTATGCATTTGGCCACCTGCCTTCTTGTTTTGCCGCCTATTTTCACAGCCCTGACATATAGCAGTGAATATATTAACAGAAAAGAACACGTCTAGAACTCTGACATAGTGTATATTTTTTCTCCTGGAAAGCCTTTTTCCCCTCTTATTTTGGTTCAGATGAGTACATCTATTTTTTTTTTTCAAACTCGACGTTACTTTTAAAGCGTAAGGTTTATTTTCACACTTCTGATTGCCACTGGAAGAGGAAAGACATTGTCACACACCAGACATTCTAATCCAGACATTATGCAACCATAGTGACGAGGATTAATAAAAATTAATTTGGTTCCCACTTAAATAATCCTAGCACTTCAGCAGTATTATTGGTGGGCATACAGAAAAAGAATAGTTATCATCTGCTTTTGAAACATGCTTGGTTTGGGGTATAGCACGTTGTTGTCCAAGTCTGAAGCTTGCTTTTATTCAAGTGTTTCCTAGCTACTTTTTTCCAAGAAGCTACAGCTAGGCAATAGGATTTGTGAGGCAAAGTTTTACATATATGGGTGGGGAAATATCATTCTTCAAATAGCCACTTTGCTGAGTTTGCTTAATTTCTTTCTTTTTAAAGATTTTGTTACTTGTATTTTTATTTATTTATTTATTTTGCTTTTGTCGTTTTTTTTGTGTGTGTGTGTGGAGGGGGGAATCTTAGTTCCCCCACCAAAGAGCAAACCCACGTCCTCTGTTTTGAGAGTGTGCAATTAACTACTTGGCCAACAGAGAAGTCCCCTGTTACTTGTATTTTAAAAGGGAACATACAATTTATTTTAAAGACAGCTTCATAATGCTAGTTCAGACTTCATTAAGAGTTTTATCAAACCAGTTGTGTCTTCTCAAGGCTACATAATCATTCTTCTTCTTCCTTTTTGTTTTAATTTTTCAAATGCTCACTTAGAAGAACAAACCCAAGCACATTCTCTTTCCTTACTCCCAAAGTGGCCATTTGAATGAACCAAACAACAACTTGTTTTCATTGGATAAATACAAGGTGAGTTCCTTTGAAGGCTCTAGGGTAAAGAAAGTAGTGCTAATATAAGCAAACAAGGAGGAAAAAAAACACCAACACATACAGATTTCTTTCCTTCTTTCTTTTTTGTGGATTTCTTCCTTAAAGAAGTCATTCGATTCAGCCTCATACTAATTGAGGATCTGAGATTCACTTGGCCTGTGAGTGAAAGAATTATTACTCAGCATTTTGAAACTGGGAGGAAAGGATTCTGTATCAACTAAACTCTATTAGTTTCCTGCTGCTGCTGCTGCTGCTAAGTCGCTTGTCGTGTCCGACTCTGTGCAACCCCATAGACGGCAGCCCACCAGGCTCCCCCGTCCCTGGGATTCTCCAGGCAAGAACACTGGAGTGGGTTGCCATTTCCTTCTCCAGTGCATGAAAGTGAGAAGTGAAAGTGAAGTCGCTCAGTCGTGTCTGACTCTAGCGACCCCATGGACTGCAGCCCACCAGCTCTAGGACTGTTGTATTAAAGTACACAGATTGGGTGGCTTAAATAATGAAAATGAATTGTTTCATAGTTCTGGATGCTAGTCCAAAATTGAGGTGTCAGAAGGGTTGGTTCCTTCAGAAAGTGATGGGCAACAATTTACCCCAAGCCTGTATCCTAGTTTCTGAGAGTTTCAGGTGATCTTGAGCCTATAGACATATTCTCACTGTGTGGTCACATCTACATCTGTCTGTGTATGCTTGTTTTGTGTGCAAATTTCCCCTTTAACAAGGACACTAGTCATAGCAGAGTGGATTACAAACCACAGTAATGACCTCACTTTAACTTCATGAACTTTGTAAAGACCCTATTTCATGCTTTTTCTAAATGTATATTTTAATTGGAGGAAATTGCTTTCCAATGTTGTGTTGGTTTCTGCTATACAACAATGTGAATCAGCTATATGTATACATATATCCCCTCCCAGCTGAGCCTCCCCCTCCTCCATCACAAACCTCTAGGTCATCACAGAGTACCCAGCTGGACTCCCTGTGTTATATAGCAGCTTCCAACTCAGTTCAGTTCAGTTGCTCAGTCCTGTCTGACTCTTTGCGACCCCATGGCCTCCCTGTCCATAACCAACTCCCAGAGTTAACTCAAATTCATGTACATTGAGCCGGTGATGCCATCCAACTATCTCATCCTCTGTCATTCCTTTCTCCTCTTCCCTTTAATCTTTCCCAGCATCAGGATCTTTTCCAAGAAGTCAGTTCTTTGCACCAAGTGGCCAAAGTATTGGAGTTTCAGCTTCAGCATCAGTCCTTCCAATGAATATTCAGGACTGATTTCCTTTAGGATGGACTGGTTGGATCTCCTTGCAGTCCAAGGGACTCTCAAGAGTCTTCTCCAACACCACAGTTCAAAAGCATCAATTCTTCGGTGCTCAGCTTTCTCTATAGTCCAGCTTTCACAACCGTACATGACAACTGGAAAAACCATAGCTTTGACTATATCTTCACAAGAGAAGACTATTTAAGTAGTCTTCACAAGAGAAGACTCTGCACATTGGCATCAGCAGAGGGTCAATACTGAAATCTGATTGATTTTATTCTTTGCAGCTTCAAACTAGCTAGCTATTTTATACATGATAGTGTATATGTCAGTTCTACCTTCTCCACTCGTCCCACCATCTTCTTCCCTAATAGTGTCCACAAGTCCCATTTTCTACGTCTGTGTATCCCTGCCCTGAAGCATATTTACTAAAACTGGAATGATATACAGAAGGTTAGCATAGCCCCTGGGTAAGGATCCTATTTCTCAATAACATTGCATTCAGAGATACTAGGGGTTAACACTTCAAGATATCTTTTTTTTGGGGGGGTGGGGCAGTGGTGCAAATTCAACTCATAACTGTATGTTACCTTTGATATTGTTAGAGGTAGACATTTATGGATTATATTTTCCAGAATCAGCACCATACATCTCCTTTCTTTCCTTCTTATCTTGACTCTATTAATTTTTCTGCAATTCTTTAACCTTGACATGGAGTAATGTCAGAAGCTGAAAATTCTCTTTTATTTTTAAAATGAGATTTCCATTCCTGTGATATTTCATCCTGCAGAAACAAGGACTATGCCTGTTTGCCTTCACTCAACAAATTTGCATTCAGTCTCTTCTGTGTATAGAAACTGGATGTCTTGGGGGACAAGAGAAATGGAAGGTGTCCCTCAAAGCAGGCAAAGGACAGTGGCATACTCTTTGGTGTCAGACTGTGAGGTTCAAAATTTGCCTCCAGCAGTGGTGTATTTGGGCTAGTTACTTGGCTTCTTCAGTTCAGTTTCAGTTCAATTGCTCAGTTGTGTCTGACTCTTTGCAACCCCATGAACTGCAGCACGCCAGGCCTCCCTGTCCATCACCAAACCCGGAGTTCACTCAGACTCACGTCCATCGAGTCGGTGATGCCATCCAGCCATCTCATCCTCTGTCGTCCCCTTCTCCTCCTGCCCCCAATCCCTCCCAGCATCAGGGTCTTTTTCAATGAGTCAACTCTTTGCAGGAGGTGGCCAAAGTACTGGAGTTTCAGCTTTAGCATCATTCCTTCCAAAGAACACCCAGGACTGATCTCCTTTAGAATGGACTGGTTGGATCTCCTTGCAGTCCAAGGGACTCTCAAGAGTCTTCTCCAACACCACAGTTCAAAAGCATCAATTCTTTGGTGCTCAGCTTTCTTCACAGTCCAACTCTCATATCCATGCATGACTACTGGAAAAACCATAGCCTTGACTAGACGCATCTTTGTTGGCAAAGTAATGTCTCTGCTTTTCAATATACTATCTAGATTGGTCATAACTTTGCTTCCAAGTTTTGGTTTTTATATCTCCACTACTTTGATGATCACATTGATAATTTCTTTTGGTTGTTCAGTCACTCAGCCATGTTCAACTCTTTGTGACCCCATGGACGGCAGCACGCCAGGCTTCCCTGTCCTTCACTATGTCCTGGTGTTTACTCAAACTCATGTCCATTATGTCAATGATGCCATCCAACCATCTCATCCTCTTGTCATCCCCTTCTCCTCCTGCCCTCAATCTTTCTCAGCATCGGGATCTTTTCTTCACATCAGGTGGCCAAAGTATTGGAGCTTCAGCTTCAGCATCTGTGGTCATATTTCTAGCTTTTTTTTTCCTGTTAAAATAGAAGCTACTTAATTAATGGTAGCACTTTGGGGGACTCATACTTAACACTCTTCCATGGACTTCCTAAAGGTATGTAAAGCTTTCAGAGCAAAGATCAACGGTAACTGAAATGTCCAGCATAAAAAGCATTACAATTACACAGGATGTAAGAAGTTCCTTGGGTATAGTGCTTTTATTGTCATTTTGTTAACAGATGGGTAAAGAATAACTCACATTTTGATAACACTTTGAAATTAATACTCATCGTAATCAGTGAATGGTATTATTATTGATAAATCATTTTCAAAGCTACATCCCAGTGATGTGCCAAACCAATTTGATATTAGGCAATTCCTCAAAAATCCTCTTTTCACTTGGGCTCTACTGTGCTTATTGGAATATTTGATTTTTATTCCTCTAAGAGATATGGTGTTGGATATTTTGAGAATACTTTGCTACAAAACTCCAGATTTTGAAATTGAAAAATAATTATTCACTGTATTTGCTGCAGTCAAAATGATTTGAGTAGAGACTTCTCTGGTGATCCAGTGGTTAAGACGCTATGCTCCCAATGCAGGGGGCATGGGTTCAATCCCTAGTTGGAGGAATAAGATTCTGCATGCCACACAGGGTGGCCAAGAAATTAAAAAAGAAAACAAAATTAAAAAGAAAAAAAATTGAGTAGTCATATTAAGGACACAGTTTTGGCTCGGATGGTAAAGAATCTGCCTGCAGTGCAGGAGACCCAGGTTTGATCCCTAGGTCAGGAAGATCCCCTGGAGAAGGGAATGGCAACCCACCCCAGTATTCTTGCCTGGAGACTTCCATGGACAGAAAAGACTGGCGGGCTATTGCCCATGGTATTGCAAAGAGTCGGACATGACTGAATGACTGTCACTTCACTTCACTTTCAGTCAGCTCAGTCATTCAGTCGTATCCAACTCTTTGTGATCCCATGGACTGTAGCCCATGGCTTCCCTGTCCATCAACAACTCCCAGAGATTACTCAAATTCATGGCCATCAAGTCAGTGATACCATCCAACCATCTCATCCTCTGTCGTCCCCTTCTCCTCCCGCCTTCAATCATTCCCAGCATCAGGGTCTTTTCCAATGAGTCAGTTCTTCGCATCAGGTGGCCAAAGAATTGGAGTTTTAGCTTCAACATCAGTCCTTCCAATGAATATTCAGGATTGCTTTCCTTTAGGATGGACTGGTTGGATCTCCTTGCATTCCAAGAGACTCTCAGGAGTCTTCTCCAACACCACAGTTCAGAAGCATCAGTTCTTCAGTGCTCAGCTTTCTTTATAGTGCAAATTTCACACCCATACATGACTACTGGAAAAACCGTAGCTTTGACTAGACAGATCTTTATTGGCAAAGTAATGTCTCTGCTTTTTAATATACTGTCTAGGTTGGTCATAGCTTTTTTTCCTAGGAGCAAGTGTCTTTTAATTTCCTGGCTACAATCATCATCTGCAGTGATTTTGGAGCCCCAAAATATAAATTCTCTTACTGTTTCTTTTATTTCCCTATCTATTTGCCATGAAGTGATGGGACCAGATGCCATGATCTTAGTTTTCTGAATGTTGAGTTTTAAGCCAACTTTTTCACTCTCCTCTTTCACTTTCATCAAGAGGCTCACTTCACTTTATAGTAAATCATTTATATGGATCATTTCTGAGTTGTCTAAAACTCCAAAGATACCAAGATACCATAGTGGTTGAGAGTCTTTTTTTTTTTTTTTCTTCTTCTTCTTTTTGAGTTGGGATACCTGATTTGGGAACTAGCTATGTAACTTCAGAGATTTTATGTAAACTCTCTCTGTTTCAACTGTGTCCTCTGTACAACATTTATGATCATGCAGAGTTCATCCCATAAACAAATTGATGTAATTTCCTAAGAAGTACACCTTGAAGCCCCCAAACCTAACATTGTCTCTATTATTAGTGTTGTTGTTGTTTTATCCTTGATCCAAATGATTTCCAGTTGGCCTGGGCTTCTGAATATCAACAGAGAATGCACAGATACATTCAACATAATCCATGTGAATAATTGCTGTATATTGAATGTATCTCCTCAAAATTCATATCTAGAAATCTTAATCTTCAAGGGGATGGTCTTAGGTGGTCGAGCTTTGGAGAGGTGATTTGGTCATAAGGGTGGAGCCCTTAAAAATGGAATTAATGCCCTTTTAAAGGAATGCTGGAGAAAGCCGCGTTATGCAAGTTCACTAAGAAAAGTCAGCCTTGAATGATTAAGTAGATTCTCACAAAATACCAAATCTGGCAGTCCCTTGATCTTAGAATTAGCCTCTGTAACTGGGAGACAGAAATATTTGTTTATGACATTTTTATGACAGCCCAAACAGACTTGAATGTACGTTTATTTGAAAATCTTACTTTGCTAATATTAGTTCTTGACAATTAACTCTAATTGATGATGGGAGCTACCTTTGTCAGTGTCTTTCTGATGGACAATTGACTTGATCTACAGAAAGTATCTCTTGCATATGCTCAATATAAATCCATCTTTGGGTCATGCTTTGCTGTATAGCTTCTGGAGATCTTTGTCCAAGGGCCTCAGCTACTGAAATTTGAAAGCCATCATTGCATTTATACCAAGGCTGTCTGTTTTTACTAAAGAATGGAGTATTGGAAGTATGTCCTAAGGTGGACACATTTCTGGGAGACAGGGGACAACTCTGACCACTGATCTTGGCTAGCATTTCATGAAGGCCTTGCTGAAATTTCTTTCAGTTCAATTCAGTCGCTCAGTTGTGTCCAACTCTTTGTGACCTTATGGACTGCAGGACACCAGGCTTCCATGTCCATCACCACCTCCCAGAGCTTACTCAAACTCATGACCATTGCATAGGTGATGCCATCCAACCATCTCATCCTCTGTGGTGCCCTTCTCCTGCCTTCAATCATTCCAAGCTTCAGGGTCTTTTCCAATGAGTCTGTTCTTCATATCAGATGGCCAAAGTACTGGAGTTTCAGCTTCAGCATCAGTCCTTCCAATGAATATTCAGGACTGATTTCCTCTAGGATGGACTGGTTGGATCTCTTTGCAGTCCAAGGGACTCTCAAGAGTCTTCTCCAACATGACAATTCAAAAGCATCAATTCTTCAGTGCTCAGCTAACTCTCACATCCATACATGACTACTGGATAAACTATAGCTATGACTAGGCAAACTTTTTTTGGAAAAAGAATGTCTCTGCTTTTTAATATGCTGTCTAGGTTGGTCATAACTTTCCTTCCAAGGAGCAAGAGTCTTTTGATTTCGTGGCTGCAGTCACCATCTGCAATGATTTTGGAGCCCAAGAATATAAAATTTCTCACTCTTTCCATTGTTTCCTGATCTATTTGCCATGAAGTGATGGGACCAGATGCCATGATCTTCGTTTTCTGAATGTTGAGCTTTAAGCCAACTTTTTCAGTCTCCTCTTTCACTTTCATCAAGAGGCTCTTTAGTTCTTCTTTGTTTTCAGCCATAAGGGTGGTGTCATCTGCATATCTGAGGTTATTGATATTTCTCCCAGCAATCTTAATTCCAGATTGTGTTTCATCCAGCCCTTTCATTTCTCATGATGCACTCTGTGTATAAGTTATATAAGCAGGGTGACAATATACAGCCTTGATGTACTCCTTTCCCAATACGGAACAAGTCTGTTATTCCAGGTTCAGTTCTACCTGTTGCTTCTTGACCTGCAATCAGATTTCTCAAGACACAGGTCGCGTGGTCTGGTATTTCCATCTCCTGAAGAATTTTCCACAGTTTGTTGTGATCCACACAGTCAAAGGCTTTGGCATAGTCAATAAAGCAGAAGTAGGTGTTTTTCTGGAACTCTCTTGCTTTTTCTTTAGAAACTTCTTTAGACTGCATGTAACGTGCTTTCCCATGTCTCTCCTTCATTCAGGATTGCACTGTACTCTCCCAGTCCCTCCCCGTATGGTTCCTCAGAGGCACTTTCTCTAATAAAAGTCTTGCTCATTTAATCCTACCTCAGCTTCTGCTTATTGGGGGCTTGGAATCGGAGGGAGTCACTGCATGTCTCAGTGGCAGGAAATGGGCATGTTACTGAGAGCTTTTAATGTCAGTCACCAGAGTCCTACGGCTTGTAGGCTTGAGTTCCTGTCGAGCTGGGGTAATTATCATCACCTCTTGTTTCCATGCCACCAATTACCTCTCCGTGTGTCTTCCACACAGCAACTGAGTTTCATGGAGTCTGGAAAAGATTGTAATTGTGCATTACTTAAACGTTCCATATTAAGCTTTAAAGAACACAAACAACAGAATGCACGCAGGTACCTTAGTCTAGTCCTAACCAATAAATAACAAAGTAGAACACACACAAACAACTCCTAAACATTTTAAAACTCTTTTTCATACAGTCATAGAATCAATTATTTTTCAGGGATTTCATTTATTCAAAAAACTAACATCTATGGCTATCAATCCAAGTGATCTTGCCATTAATTGAGGAGAAAACTGAATAGAATTAAATGTATGCCCCATGACTGTGGTTGGGATTATAATAAATATAACAAACATAGTAAGTCCAGAAATGCATTTTTATTTTTTTCTCCTCAAACATGCTCATCCCACAGTTTTCTTTTTATTTTTTTATCCTCTTTTTTTTTCTAATTTTATTTTATTTTTAAACTTTACATAATTGTATTAGTTTTGCCAAATATCAAAATGAATCCGCCACAGGTATACATGTGTTCCCCATCCTGAACCCACCTCCCTCCTCCCTCCCCATACCATCCCTCTGGGTCATCCCAGTGCACTAGCCCCAAGCATCCAGTATCGTGCATCAAACCTGGACTGGCAACTCGTTTCTTACATGATATTTTACATGTTTCAACACAGTTTTCTTTTTAAATAAATGAAGCCTCCATTAAATAACCCAGAATCTGTGGTTTCATTTTTGTTTTTTGGGTTTTTATTTTTTTTTTCTGGCTATGACATGAAGCATGTGGAATCTTACTTCCCCAACCAGGGATCAAACCCATGCCCCCTGTGTTGGGAGCACAGAATCTTAACTATCGAACCACCAGGGGAGTTCCTGTGATTTCATCTTTGACCCCTCTCTTTTGCTCACTTACCAACACTGAACACCGCTCTTTAAGTATGCAGTCTGACTACCCCTTAACTCCTGTAACACTGCCAGGCTGGACCCCTGAGGTGTTCTCCCTAGTCTGGCTGTTTCCAGGTTCTCTGTCACAGTCCACTCGCCACATAACAGCCAAAATGAGCCAAAAAATGTAGCTTCCTGCTGCTGGGTTTCCTTCCTCCTCCAAATGACCCTAGTAATAGAACCCAAGATGACCCCATCCCAGTTTTGTTCTTTGGGAAAACATAATGTATCCTTTATGGCTTCTCAGGGGGCACAGTGGTAAAGAATCTGCCTGCCAATGCAGGAGATATGGGCTTGACCCCTGGGTCAGGAGTATCCGCTGGAGATGGAAATGGCAAGCCACTCCAGTGTTCTTGCCTGGGAAATCCTGTGGACAGAGGAGAATGCTGGGCTATAGTCCATGGGATCGCAAGAGTCAGACATAGCAACTAAACGACAAAAAATATATATTAAATTGTATACATATATATAATAATTTCAATTATTTTAGTAAAAATGTGTCAACTCTACTCCTACATCTATTTTATATCCTTGCAAGCAATTTTCACATTCAGGAAATATTCAAGATAAAATGTATTTAGCGCAGATATGGGCAAAGTGCCTAAGCACGGAAATAATTATTTTCTTCTTGAAAATGCAGTTTTGATTTTGTAGTCTAGAGAATGTTGGTGGTTGTTTTTCTCCAAACATTTTCTTCCATTTATTTAGTTGATACCATTGCAACATTAAAATATATTTTTTAAGGTATTTTATACCTTGATGCAAGCTTCTTGCTATCCTATTTTTAGCATATGTTGTTTCTATAAATGGAACTCTATGGTCACCACTTTTTAAGCAACTAATTGGATGAAATATTTATCTCTAAATATTAGGTTATCAAGAATTACTCCCTATTCCATCTTTCAGAATTGTGTTAATGGATCTCAATTTCAAATTGGTCTTACACTTCACTTAACACCATTGTTAAGGGACTGTTGAGAATTTATGACTTTCTTCTCAATTTCCCATTTCAGCACCCCAGGATAATTAAATGGATTTTTGTTATATTAAATCAGAATCCTTATCCTTATCTCTTTTAGTCCAACACATCCTTAATCTTTCTTTATAATATTATTTCTGAGCCCTTTTTGAATATCACCTGAAATCCCATCAAGCACACAGAGACATGTCCTAAACCTTCGATGTTCATTTGTCTCTATAAACAGAGATGCGCAAACCATCCTTGGAGCTCTGAGAGAAGAGAGGAGTTGCAAAGTTATGGAATGCTGATCACTTTTTTGCTGGTTTGAAAAATGTGCCCTGATTGGGTTCCAGGTATGATTTTTAAATGTGCTATCAGATCAGATCAGATCAGATCAGTTGCTCAGTCGTGTCCAACTCTTCGCGACCCCATGAATTGCAGCACGCCAGGCCTCCCTGTCCATCACCAACTCCTGGAGTTCACCCAGACTCACGTCCATCAAGTTGGTGATGCCATCCAGCCATCTCATCCTCTGTCGTCCCCTTCTCCTCCTGCCCCCAATCCCTCCCAGCATCAGAGTCTTTTCCAATGAGTCAACTCTTTGCAGGAGGTGGCCAAAGTACTGGAGTTTCAGCTTTAGCATCATTCCTTCCAAAGAAATCCCAGGACTGATCTCCTTCAGAATGGACTGGTTGGATCTCCTTGCAGTCCAATGGACTCTCAAGAGTCTCCTCCAACACCACAGTTCAAAAGCATCAATTCTTCGGCACTCAAGCCTTCTTCACAGTCCAACTCTCACATCCATACATGACCACAGGCAAAACCATAGCCTTGATTAGACAAACCTTTGTTGGAAAAGTAATGTCTCTGCTTTTGAATATGCTACCTAGGTTGGTCATAACTTTCCTTCCAAGGAGTAAGCGTCTTTTAATTTCATGGCTGCAGTCACCATCTGTAGTGATTTTGGAGCCCAGAAAAATAAAGTCTGACGTTGTTTCCACTGTTTCCCCATCTATTTCCCATGAAGTGGTGGGACCAGATGCCATGATCTTCGTTTTCTGAATGTTGAGCTTTAAGCCAACTTTTTCACTCTCCACTTTCACTTTCATCAAGAGGCTTTTGAGTTCCTCTTCACTTTTGCCATAAGGGTGGTGTCATCTGCCTATCTGAGGTTATTGATATTTCTCCCAGCAATCTTGATTCCAGCTTGTGTTTCTTCCAGCCCAGCGTTTCTCATGATGTACTCTGCATAGAAGTTAAATAAGCAGGGTGACAATACTTGACGAACTCCTTTTCCCATTTGGAACCAGTCTGTTGTTCCATGTGCAGTTCTAACTGTTGCTTCCTGACCTACATACAAATTTCTCAAGAGGCAGATCAGGTGGTCTGGTACTCCCATCTCTTTCAGAATTTTCCACAGTTTATTGTGATCCACAATAGTCAAAGGCTATACAATTTCTCAATACCTGATCACTCTAGGTAAAAGTATTAGAAGTCTGACTACCATGGATATAAATGCTGAAGTCCAACACACAGTTCATTAGTTGAGGCTGTCTGCAGTCTTCCCCTGTCTTCCATTCCTCTGCCCAGGTCTTTCTATTCAAAACAAACTAAGCTGCTATTTACAATATCATATATTTAACTTCATTTTGCAAACCCCAGAGCCATCTCTACATCTTCTTTCTTCTTTTAATTCCTCATTTATTTTTGGCTGTGCTGGGTCTTTGTTGCTGCATGAACTTGTCCCTACTTGTGATGAGCGGGGGTTATTCTCTATTTGTAGTGTGTGGGCTTTTCATTATGGTTGCTTTGCTTGCTGAAGAGCAGGAGCTCGAGGGTGTGTGGGGCTTTGGTATTTGCAGCATGTGGGCTCAGGAGGTTTCACTCCCAGGTCCTAGAGCACAGGCTCAATAGTTGTGGCACACAGGCTTAGTTGTTCCACTGCAAGTGGGATCTTCCCAAACCAGGGATTGAGCCCATGTCTCATGCATTGGCATGTGGATCTTTACCACTGAGCTGCCGGGGAAGCTCCTTTAATTCTTATAATACTAGTATTGTTTAAATTCTATCTCCTTTTGTGAGCACTCAGGTGACTCCTACATGGAGATCCCCGCAGTTTCTTATGATTGGTACTGTTTATTTTTATTTAATGTTGCTGATATTATACATGGTATTGCTTCTATTCTAATACACTGTAGAATACCTCAAGTAATTTCTAAGTCTCATGGTGGAGTGCAATAATATTTTGTGCCTCATTGCTTATCATGGGCCCTTTACCAGGGTGGAAAATGGATAGATGAGAGTGGTTCATAGTGGTGACTATTCTAGAATAATGGTGTATGAAGGGGGGAATCTCCAGTGAGTAGATTTCTGTTGATTTTTAATTTCAGATCTTCATTGACTTACCTTGATGTTACATTCCAATAAGCCTATCATCAGTTGAGAATATCCTAAAATCGAAAATGCATTTAATACCTCTTACATACTGAAAATTATGACTTCACGTGCTCAGAACATTCACATTAGCTTACATTTGGTCAAAATCATCTCGTACAAAGCCTACTTTATGATAACATCTGAGTATCTCAATGTACTGAGTACTGTACTGAAAGTGAAAAGCAGAGTGTTTGTCTAGATATGGAAGGGTTGTAGGTGTATTGGTTGTTTACTCTCCTGATCACTGCCACTGCCCAGAATCATGAGAGGACATTGATAGACCACATATTACTAACCCAGGAAAGGAGCCAAACTTAGAATTTGACCTATGCTTTCTACTGAACACATTTTTCTTTCTCACTATCTATAAAGTCTTCTTAATATCTTCTGCTTCTGTAAGGTCTATACTATTTCTGTCCTTTATTGTGCCCATCTTTGTATGAAATGTTCCCTTGGTATCTCTAATTTTCTTGAAAAGAACTCTAGTCTTTCCCATTCTATTATTTTCCTCTATTTCTTTGCACTGATCACTGAGGAAGGCTTTCTTATCTCTCCTTGCTCTTCTTCGGAACTTTGCATTCAAATGGGTATATCTTTCCTTTTCTCCTTTGCTTTTCACATCTCTTCTTTTCACAGTTATTTGTAAGGCCTCCTCAGACAGCCATTATGCTTTTCTGCATTTCTTTTTCTTGGGGATGGTCTTGATCCCTGTCTCCTGTACAATGTCACAAACCTCAGTCAATAGTTCATCAGGCACTCTATCAGATCTAATCCCTTGAATCTATTTCTCACTTCCACTGTATACTTATAAGGGATTAGATTTAGGTCGTACCTGAATGGTCTAGTGGTTTTTCCTACTTTCTTCAATTTCAGTCTGAATTTGGCAATAAGGAGTTCATGATCTGAGCCACAGTCAGCTCCCAGGCTTGTTTTTGCTGACTGTATAGAGCTTCTCCATCTTTGGCTGCAAAGAATATAATCAATCTGATTTCAGTGTTGACCATCTGGTGATGTCCATGTGTCGAGTCTTCTCTCGTGTTGTCAGAAGAGGGTGTTTGCTGTGACCAGTGTGTTCTCTTGGCAGAACTCTTAGCCTTTTCCCTGCTTCATTCTGTACTCCAAGGCCAAATCTGCCTGTTATTCCAGGTGCTTCTTGACTTCCTATTTTTCATTCCAGTCCCCTATAATGAAAAGGACAAATTTTGGGGGTGTTAGTTCTAGAAAGTCTTGGAGATCTTCATAGAACTCTTTAACTTCAGCTTCTTTAGCATTACTAGTATAACATGTTAATATTTAAAACATTAAAGATAGACTCAGTTGCTGTAGGTTTTCTCTCAGATAGAGTTCTAATACTGCCATCATTAGAGATTCAAGTTACACCAGACTATTTCTGTTACAGTGCAATGGATTATCTCTATATTTGATATATGCTTCCTGTTACATTGCAGAATTTTTATTTAGGATATTTAATGAAACCTTGTAAACCTTTTATACTCCTTGAAATAGCTGTTTTATCAACCAGTTAAACAATTTCTATTAGCAATAGTGAAGACATAAGTATGTGCATGCATGCTAAGTCGCTTCAGTCATGTTCAACTCTTTGCGACCATATAGACTGTAGCCCACCATGCTCCTCTGTCAGTGGGATTCTCCAGGAAAGAATACTGGAGTGGGTTGCCCTGCCCTCCTCCAGCGAGTCTTCCTGACCCAAGGATCGAACCTGTGTCTCTTATGTCTCCTGCATTTGCAGCCGGGTTCTTTACCACTTGCTCCACCGGGCAAGCACAAAGATTATGCATGTACTATATATTTAGCAAAAATTGGATATGTGAATTTTTAGTAATTTTTCTGTTTAATATAAATTTTCAAAGTACAGCTTCAAACAATTATATTAAGACAGATGTGCTTGGCAATAAAAAAATAAGTCTCATTGTAATCTTGTAATCTTTAGCTCCCAACAAACAAGGGTCAATAATCATTTAGGTAAATGACATGAATTCAATTAACCAGTTCATGTCATTTTTAAAACAACTTGAGAAGACTTCACTGTACCTTTGGAATCACACGCGTTGGGCTTTTTGGTGTCTCATATTTAGTGTTCCGCATTTTCTTGGCATGAAATTATTTGTAATCAATATTGTTGACAGTTTTCTCCTCACAGTGGATTGAGGTAATGTGTTCTTGATGGCCAAGCTGAAACTGTCAATGATTTGTGGCAATATATGAGTAAGTGACAGCTTTGAAATAATGTTCCTTGGAGAAAACAGGTTTTCCTTCTTTTATTTTCTGTGAGCATCTTGGTTTGTTCTATGCTGTTATCTCAGAAAGTGAGAACCAGTATGTCTTGGTCTGAGAGCTTGTCTGCAGTGGGAGCCATGATTGTTCTTCATAATGAAATATTCAATTGGTTCTTAAGTGGTTTACCAAAGGCACTGAGTCTATGCATCAAAAACAAAATGTATTGGATTAATTCACTGAAATTTGAATTTTTAGTATCACACTAAATAAGCTATAGACCTCGTCACCCAAACTAATTAAAAAAAATAATGAATGAATTTAGTAAACAATCAAAGTATCAAATCAATTTACATTCTGAAATAAAGCTATATTTAATGAGAATATTGGAATGACATCAATTTCATATTTCAACTGATTTTTTACACTAAGGACTGTTAGCTTTGAATAGAGGAATTGGATGATTGAATTCAACCAATTCAACTGTGATTCAACTGTGATTGAACTAAGTAACATTTTCCTCTACACATTGGTTCATTTTTTTCACAAACCAGAAGTACTAGTGGGCTGGTTGTGGGGGGAAAAGATGGTGGAATGATTTGGGAGATGATCCCCTCAAGAAACTTTTCTTCTGTGGTATTTTCCTTTAAAAATTTAAGGTTTTGTGTAATTAAACTATTACAAAAATATATATGAGTATCAACAAAAATCAACACAAAAATTAGTCAAATTCACAGACAAGGCTTCTAGTCAAAAAATCTTTCATTCCATAGATTCAAGTTCTTCTCCACTCTACAGGGGAAAGGAACTTTTCTGAGAGTCTTTTCTGAGTGTGTATTAATAGTTAGAAGCAGAGAAAAACTTCCGTGTGTTGAAAACACCCTTGATAGCCTTATTGCTATGTTAGCCTCCCTGTATCCGCTGCCCCTACTTAATGAGGAAGAAGTCAGGCATTCAGAATGACAGACCCACAGGCACACTTGCTCAGCTGCTGTAAAATGTACCGCAGACTGGGGAGCTTAGAGAACGAAAACGTACCCTCTTACAGCTCTACAGGCCAGACGCTGGAGGCACACACGAGGCAGCATGGAGACGCTCCTTCTGAGGTCTGCGAGGGGGACCCTAGCCCATGACGCTCTTTCGGGTTCCAACGGTTTGCTGGCAGTCTTTAGCTTGCCTTGGCTTTTGGCTGCGTCCCGTAGTCTCTGCCCTCATCTTCACGAGACCTTCTCTCTGTGTGCATGACTGGGTCTGGATCTCCCCCTTTCTTAAGGACACCGATTATATAAGATGACTAGGTCCACCGTACTCTGGTGCGAACTCATCGTAACAAATTACGTCTCCAAGACCTTATTTCCAAATGAAGTCAGATTCTGAGGGATCGTGGTGAGACCACGTAAGTGTGTGGGCAATGCAACTCAACTCATAAGGACAATTTCCATAACTCAGAGGATAAGGAGTCAGAGACAGAGGAAATAAGCTTGTCATGCAGTTTCTGATTTAACATAGTATTGCTTACCTTAGACCTCCAGGCACTTACTCTTTCCAATAAAGCAGGTGACCACCACAGTCAAAAAAAAAAAAAAAAAAAGGCACAACAGCCATCTGCCTTTTCACTAAACACAGCGCTTGGCTGAATGATTAAATAAAAATAAAATATGTTTTATTGCCAAGCTTGCAAACAGAGATGAAAAGGTAAGGTTGGGATCCTTTTCTTTAACATTTTCCTGGGAGAAAAAATAAATAGACGTGGTAACTTACTATGGGAATTAAGACCTAAAACCTATAATACACACCTCAAAATACCTTATTTTCAACTACCTTAGGAAAACCATCTTTTCTTCACTTCTCCTTCCCTTCCTCCTCAACTCCTTTATTTTTCAAAGGGATTTATTTTTCATTCTGCTAACAACTATCTCTCACAAATCTGTACTTTAACAATTCCTCTTCAAGCTACTTTGTTCTTTACATTCTGAATACTACCACCCACCCCGCAAGTGATAGTGGAAACTCTACGAGAAATAGGGTATAACTGATGTCAAAGTACAGATCTGAAATGTATGCTTTCATGGAGTCACTAGGTTTAAATTATTATGCATTCACCTTTATATTTTGGAAATTGAGTGAATTACATTTGTCAACTGTTTTGATAATCTGTAATACTATGTGAAAACAGTAAGATGCTTGTAAATCAAACTTGAGTGTGTGTATGCGCATTGTCGTGTCTGACTCTTTTGCGACCCTATGAACTGTAGCCTGCCAGTCTCCTCTGCCCATGGAATTTTCTGGGCAAGAATACTGGAGTGGGTTTCCATTTTCTCTCCTATTATTCCTAAGTAATTCAGTAATTCTCCATGACCTTATACTTGAGCAATATACATGCTATTAATAATTTACATTTTCAAAAATAACTTTGCTTGACTATGTCTGCATAATTCTGGTTCACCAGAAGAAAATGGGTGTTCTGTGTTAAACAACGTTTTAGAATCATTCTTTTACCTTAAACTAGTATGTGATCTTCCTCAGTAAATAATATATATAGATGAAGAGAATTGATTATTCTGGTATAAAATTAAGTCTGTTAATTGTAAACTTCCTTTCAAACTTAATTTTAGGTAATATACTTAGAAATGTTTTCAAGAAAAATCTACAGGATGGAAACTAAAAATGCTTTGAAGAAAACTTTAGAAGTGGGATGATGTGTACTTGTGATTTAAAATACATATATGGTTCTAAACTTATTTTAGAAAGAAAAAAATTAGCAGCCAATAATTACTGCTACAATTGGATAATTGCACAGGCAATTGAGCAATTCCAGTTGCAACTGGACACATTCCATTTATCTCTGAGTTGTAATTAACCAATTTTATGTATAATTATTTGTACCTGGACTATTAGGCTTCTAAATTATTCTACTTCACGCTTCAAAAACATGTTGCTATGTTTATCATTTCTTATCAGGACGGCCACTGATTTGTCTGAATATAAGGCAATACCATCAAAGAGAATTCCATTAGGGTTAGTTACTTTGGACTGGAAATGAAATTCCTCAGTAGATTAAAGCTGTTCGTACACACATAAAATTGCTTTAAAAGCATTGACTAAATTGAAAAATTAACTTCATCAAGCAACAAGCCATTTCAGTCAAAACAATTTCTTGACAAATTGACTTCTTGACCAATTATTTAGCTGAATTGATAGTTTGTTTTATTTAATTTGCTTGTCAATTTACTGAAAATTCCCTGAGAGTCTAAGTTACTGCAAAAGCATACCTTTAGGTAAGGAAAATAAATTACAAATATATAATACAACATGATGTGATGGAAAATATATAAATGATGTAACATGACTTAAATATGGTGAAATATGTAAATAGTGTTTTCACTAGTTACAACTTTCATTGTAAAAGATTTTATAGATGTTTGCTTAATGTATGTATCAAATGCCTTTATCACCGTGTATGACAAATTTTTTTAATTATTTTAAATTTTATTTTATTTTTAAACTTTACAAATCGTATTAGTTTTGCCAAATATCAAAATGAATCCGCCACAGGTATACATGTGTTCCCCATCCTGAACCCTCCTCCCTCCTCCCTCCCCATACCATCCCTCTGGGTCGTCCCAGTGCACTAGCCCCAATTTTGATTATATTTGTGTGTGTATGGCTCATGCTCCTTTTCTAGACAAGCATTTACCCAAATATCCCAAGAGTTCCACAGGCTTCCCAGCACATATTAGGTATTTAATACATGCTTGCTGATTATCACCGCACACAATTGACGAAAAATGTATCTAATGCCCTCACTTCAAAAATATACTTTTTTGTTTCATTTGTTTGTTTCTTTTTAACTAGAACTATGTCCTTTAAGAACAGAATAGAACTTCAAATAACTGGTAGCTGGGCATCAAGTGTCCCCAGTCTCAGATATATTAGTGTTAAATAGATTTTATGAGTCTAGGTTTACATTGAGGGGGCTTCCCCTGTGGTTCAGCTGGTAAAGAATCCGCCTGCGATGTGGGAGACCTGTGTTTGACCCCTGGGTTGGGAAGATCCCTTGGAGAAGGGAATGGCTACCAACTCCAGTATTCTGGCCTGGAGAATTACATGGGCTGTATAGTCCATGGGGTCATGAAGAGTCAGGTATGACTGAGTCACTTTCACTTTCACATTGAGGGGTAAAGTTCCTGTTACAGTAGGTGGCCTTTAGATTGTCCCAAGGAGTGAATACTTGTGGAATTCTCCCATCATTCTTTTATTTTTTCTTTCTTTCTTTTTTTAAACTTTTTATTTTGCATTGGGGTACAGCCAGTTAACAAACAATGTTGTGACAGTTTCAGGTGAGCAGCAAAGGGACTCTACCGTAAATATACATACATCCATTCTCCCCCAAACTTCGCTCCCATCCAGGCTGTCACATAACACTGAGCAGAGTTCCCTGTGCTGTATAGCAGGTCCTGGTTGGTTATCTGTTTTAAACATAGCAGTGTGTGCATGTCCATTCCTGCTGCTGCTGCTGCTGCTAAGTTGCTTCAGTCGAGTCCAACTCGTGCAACCCCACAGACAGCAGCCCACCAGGCTCCGCCATCCCCGGGATTCTCCAGGCAAGAACACTGGAGTGGGTTGCCATTTCCTTCTCCAATGCATGAAAGTGAAAAGTGAGAGTGAAATCGCTCAGTCTGTCCGACTCTTCATGACCCCATGGACTGCAGCCCACCAGGCTCCTCCATCCGTGGGATTCTCCAGGCAAGAGTACTGGAGTGGGGTGCCATTGCCTTCTCCCATGTCCATCCCACACTCCCTAATTATCCCTTCCCCTCACCCGCCCCCACGGGAACCATGTTTGTTCTCTAAGTCTGTGACTCTCTTTCTGCTTTAAAAGAAAATTAATTTGTATCATTTCGTCTAGATTCCACATATAAGGGACGTCATACGATATTTCTCTTTCTGTTTCTAACTTATTTACTTCACCCTATAGTGGTTCATTTTGGGGGGAACCATCCAGAAACCAGCTGACCAGGGGCCAGTGAATACTAAGGAGGAGGAGAAAGTGGAGGGGGAGGAGAAAAAAATAACAGGAAAATCTGCCCAGCAACAAGCATTCCATTTAGCTATTTTGTTCTTTTTCCCTTTTGGATTCTCAGTCCAAGACTTACTGTGGATCTTAGTTATTCATACATATTGTATTTCTATATTTTAACCTCTCTGACTGTCTCATTTAAGTGCAAAAGCACATTTTCAAATGGGTTGACTAGCTTTGTCTACACTATTTAAATAAAATCTGACTGAAAAAATGTTTGATATTTGTCCATGTTGAATTTTGATAAAACCAGTAAAGACCGGCATTGACTGACACATTAGGAAAATCAATGACCACCCAACAAGACCTTGAATATAAAATAAATGATTGAATTTTGAACCAACTGCTTCATTGGTCTAAAGCAAGAGGACACAGGGGGAAAATATGATTTACTGCATACATGTTTTCTTACCACCCTTTTGACAAAAAAATATAACAAACGCAGTAAAATACTTCTAAAATAATTTAGTACCTAAAGTAAATACATATGGTTTGTTTCTATGATTCTATGCAGTTAACAAAAACTTCAGAGGCAGACTTTTCAGGATGCTAAAAATCTGTTGGGTACCCACATTTTATATTATGACATATTTTCCTAAAATGTAAACTTATATCATGTTAAATTGACTATCATGACACAATTTTCTATCATATTTTCATGAATTCTATAAGATAAACACTTGACATTTAATGAAGATGTGTTATTCTGTTCCTGTAAGAGTACAAGAATGGTAATATATTTGGGGTTGATGTACAGCTCAAAGACACATCTCTAACTGACAGGGATAAGGTCACTTGTCATAAAATTGTATTTGCTGTCTGAAAATTGATATGTAACCAGTGAAAAAGTAAAAGCACTTAAAACTTTAGATGTGTGGTAGAGATACTGACCTTTTACTCCTACGTGATTTTATATATATATATATATATATATACACACACACACACACACACATTTATGTATAATACACACAATTGTCAAGTTACTTCCTATGTTCTTAAACCACATGTACTGTTTGAAAAAGCAATTTCTGCCATTGTAATTCTTGAACTGTTTTTTGTTCTTTTTCTGTAAAGTGAATTCTAATTTTCAGTTCTAATATGTGAGATATTAATTAAACTTCATCAAAGCAAAATATATTAATCTGTCAAAGATTCTTGAAAAAGAAATGTACCTACATTTATGAATGTAAGATATGTTTTGAAATCTTAATTTCTTTTGATGTCAAGGCAAGATACCCATAATAGAGTTCAGTTCAGTTCAGTGGCTCAGTGGTGTCCGACTCTCTGTGACCCCATGAATCGCAGCACGCCAGGCCTCCCTGGCCATCACCAACTCCCGGAGTTCACTCAGACTCACGTCCATCAAGTCAATGATGCCATCCAGCCATCTCATCCTGTGTCGTCCCGTCCCCTTCTCCTCCTGCCCCCAATCCCTCCAAGCATCAGTCTTTTCCAATGAGTCAACTCTTCGCATGAGGTGGCCAAAGTACTGGAGTTTCAGCTTTAGCATCATTCCTTACAAAGAAATCCCAGGGCTGATCTCCTTTAGGATGGACTTGTTGGATCTCCTTGTAGTCCAAGGGACTCTCAAGAGTCTTCTCCAACACCACAGTTCAAAAGCATCAATTCTTTGGTGCTCAGCCTTCTTCACAGTCCAACTCTCACATCCATACATGACCACAGGAAAAACCATAGCCTTGACTAGACTGACCTTTATTGGCAAAGTAATGTCTCTGCTTTTGAATATGCTATCTGCTGCTGCTGCTGCTAAGTCGCTTCAGTCATATCCAACTCTGTGAGACCCCATAGACAGCAGCTCACCAGGTTCCCCCATCCCTGGGATTCTCCAGGCAAGAACACTGGAGTGGGTTACCATTTCCTTCTCCAATGCATGAAAGTGAAAGTGAAAGTGAAGTCACTCAGTCGTGTCCGAGTCTTAAGGACCCCATGGACTACAGCCTACCAGGCTCCTCCATCCATGGGATTTTCCAGGCAAGAGTACTGGAGTGGGGTGCCATTGCCTTCTCCGGAATATGCTATCTAGGTTGGTCATAACTTTCCTTCCAAGGAGTAAGCATCTTTTAATTTCATGGCTGCAGTCACCATCTGCAGTGATTTTGGAGCCCAAAAAAATAAAGTCTGACACTGTTTCCACTGTTTCCCCATCTATTTCCCAAGAGGTGATGGGACCAGATGCCATGATCTTAGTTTTCTGAATGTTGAGCTTTAAGCCAACTTTTTCACTCTCCACTTTCACTTTCATCAAGAGGCTCTTTAGTTCCTCTTCACTTTCTGCCATAAGGGTGGTATCATCTGCATATCTGAGGTTATTGATATTTCTCCTGGCAAACTTGATTCCAGCTTGTGTTTCTTCCAGTCCAGCATTTCTCATGATGTACTCTGCATATAAGTTAAATAAACAGGGTGACAAATTACAGCCTTGATGTACTCCTTTTCCTATTTGGAACCAGTCTGTTGTTCCATGTCCAGTTCTAACTGTTGCTTCCTGACCTGCATACAGATTTCTCAAGAGGCAGGTCAGGTGGTCTGGTATTCCCATCTCTTTCAGAATTTTCCACAGTTTATTGTGATCCACACAGTCAAAGACTTTGGCATAGTCAATAAAGCAGAAATAGATGTTTTTCTGGAACTCTCTTGCTTTTTCCATGATCCAGCGGATGTTGGCAATTTGATCTCTGGTTCTTCTGCCTTTTCTAAAACCAGCTTGAACATCAGGAAGTTCACGGTTCACATATTGCTGAAGCCTGGCTTGGAGAATTTTGAGCATTACTTTACTTGCGTGTGAGATGAGTGCAATTGTGCGGTAGTTGGAGCATTTTTTGGCATTGCCTTTCTTTAGGATTGGAATGAAAACTAACCTTTTCCAGTCCTGTGGCCACTGCTGAGTTTTCCAAATTTGCTGGCATGTTGAGTGCAGCACTTTCACAGCATCCTCTTTCAGGGTTTGGAATAGCTCAACTGGAATTCCATCACCTCCACTAGCTTTGTTCGTAGTGATGCTTTCTAAGGCCCACCTGACTTCACATTCCAGGATGTCTGGCTCTAGGTCAGTGTTCACACCATCGTGATTATCTGGGTTGTGAAGATCTTTTTTGTACAGTTCTTCTGTGTATTCTTGCCACCTCTTCTTAATATCTTCTGCTTCTGTTAGGTCCATACCATTTCTATCCTTTATGGAGCCCATCTTTGCATGAAATATTCCCTTGGTATCTCTAATTTTCTTGAAGAGATCCCTAGTCTTTCCCATTCTGTTGTTTTCCTCTATTTCTTTGAATTGATCACTGAAGAAGGCTTTCTTATCTCTTCTTGCTAGTCTTTGGATCTCTGCATTCAGATGCTTATATCTTTCCTTTTTTCCTTTGCTTTTTGCTTCTCTTCTTTTCACAGCTATTTGTAAGGCCTCCCCAGACAGCCATTTTGCTTTTTTGCATTTCTTTTCCATGGGGATGGTCTTGATCCCTGTCTCCAGTACAATGTCACAAACCTCATTCCATAGTTCATCAGGCACTCTATCTATCAGATCTAGGCCCTTATATCTATTTCTCACTTCTACTGTATAATCATAAGGGATTTGATTTAGGTTATACCTGAATGGTCTAGTGGTTTTCCCTACTGTCTTCAATTTAAGTCTGAATTTGGTAATAAGGAGTTCATGGTCTGGGCCACAGTCAGCTCCTGGTCTTGTTTTTGCTGACTGTATAGAGCTTCTCCATATTTGGCTGCAAAGAATATAATCAATCTGATTTCATTGTTGACCATCTGGTAATGTCCATGTATAGAGTCTTCTCTTGTGTTGTTGGAAGAGGGTGTTTGTTATGACCAGTGCATTTTCTTGGCAAAACTCTATTAGTCTTTGCCCTGCTTCATTCCATATTCCAAGGCCAAATTTGCCTGTTACTCCAGGTGTTTCTTGACTTCCTACTTTTGCATTCCAGTCCCCTATAATGAAAAGGACATCTTTTTTGGGTGTTAGTTCTAAAAGGTCTTGTAGGTCTTCATAGAACCGTTCAACTTCAGCTTCTTCAGCATTATTGGTTGGGGCATAGACTTGGATTACTGTTCGTTTGCCTTGGAAATGAACAGAGATCATTCTGTCATTTTTGAGATTGCATCCAAGTGCTGCATTTCGGACTCTTTTGTTGACCATGATGGCTACTCCATTTCTTCTGGGGAATTCCTGCCCGCAGTAGTAGATATAATGGTCATCTGAGTTAAATTCACCCATTCCAGTCCATTTTAGTTCGCTGATTCCTAGAATGTCAACGTTCACTCTTGCCATCTCGTTTGACCACTTCCAATTTGCCTTGATTCATGGACCTGACATTCCAGGTTCCTATGCAATATTGCTCTTTACAGCATCAGACCTTGCTTCTATCACCAATCACATCCACAGCTGGGTATTCTTTTTGCTTTGGCTCCATCCCTTCATTCTGTCTGGAGTTATTTCTCCACTGATCTTCAGTAGCATATTGGGCACCTACTGACCCGGGGAGTTCCTCTTTCAGTATCCTATCATTTTGCCTTTTCATACTGTTCATGGGGTTCTCAAGGCAAGAATACTGAAGTGGTTTGCCATTCCCTTCTCCAGGGGACCACATTCTGTCAGATCTCTCCACCATGACCCATCCGTCTTGGGTTGCCCCACAGGCATGGCTTAGTTTCATTGAATTAGACAAGGCTGTGGTCCTAGTGTGATTAGATTGACTAGTTTTCTGTGAGTATGGTTTCAGTGTGTCTGCCCTCTGATGCCCTCTTGCAACACCTATGGTCTTACTTGGCTTTCTCTTACCTTGGGAGTGGGGTATCTCTTCACGGCTGCTCCAGCAAAGCTTAGCCACTGCTCCTTGTATTGGAGGAGGGGTATCTCCTCACCACCGCCCTACCTGACCTTCAGTGTGGGATAGCTCCTCTAGGCCCTCCTTCGCCTGCACAGCCATGGCTCCTTGGGTGTGGGGTTGGTCCTCCCGGCCACCACCCCTGCCCTCGGGCGTGGGGTAGCTCCTCTCGGCCGCGCTTAGTGCGCCAGTCGCAGCTGCCTGCGCTTAATAGAGTAAATCTTGTTAAAAAATAAGCAATAAAAATATAGATTAAAAAGTAGACTGAAAAACACCATGTGCAGAACGATGAGATTTTTCAATAATAGCATCTAGTGATGAAAACTGGAAGTGAATGATGCTCACAATTATTATGTGAATTTTAATATGATCTGTTAATTTTTTTTACTTTCGTTTTAGCATGAGATTCTTTTCCCTATAGGCTATTACAAAATAGTGAGTATATTTCCCTGTGCTATACAGTAGGTCCTTGTTGGTTATTTGTTTTATATATAGTAAAATATCCCTTAATACACAATATATAATATTGTATATTATATATAGTAAATTTATCCCTCCTAAATTATCCCTCTCCCCATCCCGACTTTGGTAACCAAAAGTTTGCTTTCTATATCTATGGGTCTATTTCTATTGTATACATAATTCCTCAAGACTAACACTTTAGATTTTCTTTCATTTATCTGCATCTCTTTGAGTTCTTCATTGGGCATGGTCAAGATCATTGAGATAGGAATTGGAAATTCCCAACTGGTATTTTAATTCAGCTATATTTGGGTAGCTTTAGTATGCTTCTTATGTGTATAGAGATTGAGTTGAAGCCAAAGATGTCTCTTTCTGAGTTATCAATGCCTTTCCATTCCTTTAGTATTCTTAGATCCATTTTTAGGAATATAAATAATAAGTGTTTATTATATAAAAATTATATATACATATATATATATATGTATATATATGATACAAAGACTAACAGCAACCATGACCTCAATACTTCCTTCTGACTACTGTTAATAATCCCTTGAACTTCCTCTTTTAGTGTGAATATAGCACTTTAAAAAAAGGTGAAGATACGAGGCAAGGATTGTTTTCTCTGTTTTATTTCCAGGAACTAGAACTACATGTGACACACAATAGGTCTCCAGCAAAATTTGCTGAATTACTGAAATGAAGCTTTTCATATTCCTTATTCCCCTTGTTTGCATTCTCAAGGGTTTCCCCATATCTTTAAATATGCTTTATAATCATTATTTTTAAGGGAGCAGTCCATTTTCCACTCATCAGTTCTATCTGCCAAGGAAATCGTTATCAATGGTTTAGCGTGTTTCTCAACCACCGTGTTTTCCGAGGCAAATGACACACCCCAGTGTAAGCTGTCCAGGAACAGAAAGCCAATATATTGGTTTACCTGTGTGAGAAGTCAAGCGCCACAGCCACCTTCTGGATCTAGTTTTGTCCATGCTCTGGCTCTTCTTCTGTGCAGTTCTCCCATCTTCACTCTTCATCGTGTGTGCACTTCAGGCGGACTTCCTTCACAGTAGCAAAACGCCAGCAGTCACCAGGTGCCCCTGCGAGATGGCTTCCAGTGCAGGAGAGAGCGCCCTCCACCCTCAGAAACGGTCTCCATCTCCACTGTAAGCATGGAGAGACCGTGACTTCACATGGTTTCATTATGAGAATTTAGAAATCTGCTTCGGTAGACAGGAGTTTACTCTGCTCCAGGAATCTCTTGCCCAGGAAAACTACTGTGTAACCACTCAATAAAGCCCCTGATGACAGACTTCCTCAATGGCTCCCTTCAAGGAGATGTTTTGTTCACTTGAACTGCAAGCCTCTTCCTTGGGACAGTTGATGACTTAACTGAACAAAAAGTGAAAGTGAAAGTTGCGTCTGACTCTTTGTGACCCCATGGACTATACAGTCCATGAAATTCTCCAGGCCACAATACTGGAGTGGGTAGCCTGATGTGAAGAGCTGACTCATTGGAAAAGACCCTGATGCTGGGGAAGATTGAAGGCGGAAGGAGAAGGGGACTACAGAGGATGAGATGGTTGGATGGCAGCACCGACTTCATGGACATGAGTTTGGGTAAACTCCGGGAGTTGGTGATGGATAGGGAGGCCTGGGGTGCTGCAGTCCGTGGGGTTGCAAAGAGTCAGACACGACTGAGTGACTGAAATGAACTGAGCCTTTCCCTTCTCCAGGGAATCTTCCCAACCCAGGGATCAAACCCAGGTCTTTCGCATTGCAGGTGGATTCTTTACTAGCTGAACCACAAGGGAAACCAGAGAATACTGGAGTGGGTAGCCTATCCCTTCTCCAGTGGATCTTTCTGACCCAGGAATGGAACCGGAGTCTCCTGCATTCCAGGCAGATTCTTTACCAACTGAGCTATCAGGGAAGCCAAAACACTGTTTTTTGTCCAGGCTTGTTTCAAGGTCCTCACCTCACTCTGAGCACTGATTTTAAATTAATATTTCATACACTTTGCTCCATCCAACTCAGATCCCCTGATTGAAAGGCCTGATTTAAACCACCCAAACCCAGAGCACAGAGCCCTATTCTGACATTTTTATCCTGATATTACTGACTCCATCAAGGCAGTATTCTAATTGGTCTTGTTAGAATGAACTGGGCTTTTGTTAGAATTCCCAATCACATGGCAGTTATACCTCCAATCATAGTGAAATCTAGGTAAAGGTTGAAAGCCTTTGTGTGATAGAACAAATCTAGATGAACATTTTTAGAAATTATACTTTAAAAAAAAAAACTAAGTCAAGAACACCAAGCCTAACTGTATTTTACTGAAGCAATTTTCGAATTCATGTTAAAAAGATTTCAGTGTGTTTGAATCAAATATCGGTTGATTGATTTATACTCGAATTCAAATATTGCTTTGAAAAAAATTCCTGTAGTATTTTCTTCAAACTGGAAACTTGTATGTTTGCCAAAAAATAAATTGCATTCTATCCTTGAACGCGTTGAATCCATTTGACATATAAAATGCATTAGGTTTGAGTAGAGGCCAAACTGAGCAGAGTGTTTTCACCCATCCTTGCAGTTTAAGCTGGTGAACATATGACCTAATATATAATCCATGATTTACGAATTGCTGTGAAATGTGTTATTAGACAACAAATAGACCTTATTTGTATATCCAAATTTGATAGCATTTGCAATTCATCTCAAATTATGTAGCACTCTTTCCTAAATGCTGTATCATATTTTATTGCCATACCCTTATAACCGTTGTATTGCTCAATATGGAAAGTGTAAAAGAACTTTTACAGTGCCAGAAGTTCTGTGCATCTTCTCTGACCTCTTTTCTTGGACACATCTTTAGAACACGTCTACTGCTTCCTGTATTCATGATGGACCGATCTCATTCTTTCGGTCTTCTCTTTAAACTTCAAGATGGGAGATGAAATGTGCCATTGCTGAAATTGCTGGGATAACATTTAGTTTAAAAGTAGGCATTTATTTAAAATCCACCATCTTCGGGGGATAATATTGTATCTCTGGGGAGACTCTGCCCTCAACGAATTCACATTAACCTTTGGAAGCAAAAATCTTAAAATGTTTAATGTGAGATAAGTGATAAAGAGGGTCGGGAGGTGGCCTTAGTGGTTAAAAAAAAACAAAAAACGCATGCCGATACAGTAGATGCAGGAGACACGGGTCAAGAGACACAGGTTCAGTCCCTGGGTTCGGAAGATCACCTGGAGGAGGGCATGACAACCAACTCCAGTATTCTTGTCTGGAGAATCCCATGGACAGAGGAGCCTGGCAGGCTACAGTCCATGGGGTCACAAGAGGGGGACTTGACTGAAGTGACTTAGCATGCATGCCACTGATAAAGAAATGTACAGGGTGACTTTTTGGGAGATAGGAAAGGTGTTCAATTTAAAAGAAAAGTAAAAGTGAAGTCGCTCAGTCCTGTCTGACTCTTTGCGACCCCATGGACTGTAGCCTACCAGGCTCCTCAGTCCATGGAATTTTCCAGGCAAGAGTACTGAGTGGGTTGCCATTTCCTTCTCCAGGGATCTTTCCATTCCAGGGATTGAACCTGGGTCTCCCATATTGCAGGCAGACGCCTTACTGTCTGAGCCACCAGGGAAGCCCAATTTAGAAGAAAGGTAAAATATAAAAATATTTAAGCAGAAACAAATTTTACACCCTCTCCCACAGAACTCCTGTAATATTATAGCTGAATAAAGAGACAGCAAAGAAAGTGAACATCTTGCCTGAGGTGATAAAATTTGTTTGTGGAAGGTAAACAGTAGGGGCAAAAATCCAGGTTTCATTAATCCTGCCCTTGGACTTTTACATTAAGTTTTACTCATACACCTCTTAAAACTCAACAACAACAAAAACCTTGATTATAAAATGAGCCAAATTCTTAACAGATACCTCATCAAACAAGATATATAGGTGGCAAATGACATATCAAAAGATCTTCCACATCGTATGTCCTTAATTTAGTCGTGTCCGACTCTTGGACTGTAGAGTCCGTGACCCCATGGACTGTAGCCTACCTACCACGTTCCTGCTTCCATGGGATTTTCCAGGCAAGGGTACTGGAGTGAGTTGCCATTTCCTTCTCCAGAGGATCTTCCCGACCCAGGGAATTGAATCTGAGTCTCCCGCATTATAGGCAGACGCTTTACTGTCTGAGCCACCAGGGAAGCCTTAGGGAGTGAAAATAAAACAACAGTTAGGTACCAATGAAGGCCTATTAGAATGAGGTCTTTAGAACCAAATTTAGAACACCAGCAACACCAAATGCTGGGAAGGATATGGAACAACAGCAATTTTTTATTTATTTATTTATTTTTTGCTCATGGGGATAGCCACTGGATAAAAGAATATTTGGAAGTTTCTTACAAAAACTAAACATATTCCTACACTATAATCCAGCAGTCACAGTCCTTGATGTCTACTCAAAGGAGATGAAAATGTACATCCGCATAAAAACCTGCTGAATGCTCTGTATTGTAGCTTTGATTATACTCTGTCTTGATCATGTTGCTTTTCCCATTGACTACTTCAAGATCTTTTGTTTTTTTCTGTTCTGCATATAGAAAGATGACTGGATATTAAAGCATGTCAATAAACAATTTTTGAAAAAATCAATATATTTTAAACTTCTTAGAACTTAAATCTCCCAATTATTTTTTTAGTAAGACATGATATTTAAATGCTTTGTGGGGTCCCTGGTGGCTCAGTGGTAAAGAATCTGCCTGTCAGTGCAGGAGACATGGGCTCAATCCCTGGGTCCAAAAGACCCCCTAGAGAAGGAAATGGCAATCCACTTGGGTATTCTTGCTTGGGAAATCCATGGACAGAGGAGCCTGGAGGGTTATAGTCCATAGGGTCACAGAAGAGTCAGATACAACTTAGCTACTAAACAGCAACAGCAACAACAAAAAGGGCTCCTAATACTGAAAATCTGTATGTATTAACTAATATCTCTGTAAGTTAAATTTATATGTCATGATTTTTGCTTAAAAATAATATTTTAGTAGTGAGTTTCTTTAACTTATTTTCAAGTTATTAAGCATTGCTCTACACATAAGTAGAGAATAAGCCTCACATATAAGTAATCAAAATTCTGGTTCTTTTACAGCTCTTAGTTTGTTCTTTTTATATGATTCTCTAAATCAACCATCTGATTTTTTTCCAAATCATCTGACACTGTTATAGAGTAGAAGAGAACCGTTTTCATATTTCATCTTCTTTTCCTACCAATAGCCAGATAATAATAAAGTTGAATTCTAAAAATCTCCTTTATTTCTCAGTGGGATTGTTTGACACATATGAGTTTATTGTATCTCTAAATAAAATTTACCTAAACCTGCTAGGGAAATAAAACATGACAGTATATAGAATAGTACTGTTAGCCTAAAAATGTGGAAGGATATTACACTTCCAGAAAATAGCTTGCTTGCAATGTTTTGCTTAGTTTCTTCTGATTTACTGCACATGCTACCAACTGGCTAAATATCGTTAATTAGTATAAAAGAATTATTAAACATAATCAGAGGAGACTTTTGATATTGAGAAAGCAAATATTTTGGGCTAGACCTTTTTACTCATTAGTTATGTTATTTAGAGTCAATTATTCAGATGAGTACTAAACTTTGCATAGATTTATCAGTAAAATCCTGAGACAGTGAATTTCCGGGCATTACTTTTTATCACTTTAAATTCAATGACCTCATAAAAACATGAAATGGGAAATGAATTTGGCTTACATGGCTCTCCAAATTGGCTTGATTACTACTTTCAATACAACAGACTCTTAAATTAATGAAAGATGTGAAAACAAGTGTCAGTATTTGCTTTTACTGAGTTGAGAAGTAATTCTTCTCAATTATTTCAAAATGCATCCAAAGTTTCATTTGTGAAGAACTTCTATAATTGGCATCTGTTAATCATTTCAGAGTTTAATATGACAGTAAAGGCAGAGAGGAAGAGTTTCAGGGGAAATTAAATTTGTTTGGATTCTTTGGCAAGGGGATGATTAGAAAGAAAAGTCTAGCTGGAATAATGATTAAAACAACATTTCTTATTAAAGGGCTTTTGTAGAGAGTTGGAAATTTTCTCAAAAGGTTTAAGTTTAAGGTTAAAATAAAGAAGCAAACATTTAAAAATGTAATAGGAGGGAGATTCCTATAATTTAAAATTGTATTGAAAACATAGGCACATTTTTCCTCTTGGCATAAAAATTCAAACATAGTTTTAGCTGCCTGCCTGTTGAATACTTGGCCTTTCCAAGGCAATCCATTATGTGTAATGTGTAAGCAATGGCAAATGGTAACTATCATTACCAGGTGGTTATTTGCAATGCAAATTCTAAACCCTAACTCATAGATGGTTGGCTCTAGCAGTTGCCAAACAGCTGGGTTTTGAACCCTTAACCCATAGAATAGCCAACACTATAATTCCACAAGAATTTCTCCAAAAATATTAATTTTTCTCAGTGTCATTCATCATGATTATCCACGGCACCTAGTAATCCAGTGTGGTGTTAGAGACACCATACAATTGAATTAGATAGGCAGGGTCCTTTTTCCTTGGGAAATAATTTTCAAATAAAATATAACACATGAAAAATTGAGGATATTCATTAAATATATCTGCTATTTATAAATTTAAATTTGTCTTTATTTGTCATACAAATGCTCCACAGTTACTTTTGTTTTGGCATTTTCCCTATAATATTACTAAAATTACCTGCAAATATTATTGACAACTTAATGACCAGCATTAGCTCTTAACCTTCTTGATTCGTCTGCAGGTACTATGATTGACCATCCCTTCTTTCTTTCCTTCTTCTTTTGTTTGAGAATTTTTTTTTCCTGCACTTTTCAAGGATAATCTCTCAGGACACAGAAGTTGCTGTTTATTTCTCCCAACATTAAAAAAAAAAAGACTTTCCAGTCTTATTGAAGTGTAATTAACAAAATTGTAAAATATTGACTATTTAAAATGTACAATGTAATGATTTGGTGGGCATTATGAAAAGATTTTTTTCCCCATTGAGTTAATTAACCCATCCATCCCCTCACGTACAGTTGATCCTTGAACAACAGAGTTTTGAACTGTGTGGGTCAACTTATATGTAGATATTTTTCACTAAATATGTGCTTCAGTACTACATGATCTGTGGTTGGTTGTCCCACATCCATGATTTCAATTCTTCCTTCTTTATTAACCTGTTTTCCTCCCTAGTTTCTATGTTACTGATTTATATCAAAAATTTTGATGTAATTTTTATCTGTATAATGCCCACTGGCAATATTTTTTTCTTCACTCCTGGACATTTTCCCGCTAGAATGCCCTCTGATTCTTTTAATGTAAACTAACTGTCAGCACTCTTTTCCATTCCTGCAGTTTTAAATATAACCTGTGTACGTGAAGAGCAAATCCTCAGCTCCAGTTCTTAGTCTCTCTCAAGCCCCATGCTCTATCTTTCTTCAACTTAAATTCAATTTGGGTCAAAGTGAAACATGTTATTTTGGCCAAACCTATCCAATATCTTCCAGATCACCCCATTTCTATCTTGGTACCAATACTTGGCTATTAAGCCACAGTTGAGTTTTTCGAAGTCCCGTGTCTTCATTTATTTGTCACATGTGTGTATGCTCAATCACACATTCCTGTCTGACTCTGCAACCTCATGGACTGTAGTCTTCCAGGCTCCTTGGTCCATGGGATTTCCCAGGCAAGAATCCTGGAGTGGTTTACTATTTCCTTCTCCAGGGGAATTTCCCAAACCAGGGTTCAAACCTGCATCTCCTGCATTGGCAAGGAGATTCTTTACCACTGAGCCATCTGGGAAACCATTTGTCACCTAGCCAATTTTTTTCTTTTTCCCAAAGATACCTTCTCTAGCATCCTGTGCCCTGCCACTACCTTATACAATGTCCTGAGCTGTTCAATCAGCCTGTGATAGCCAGATCAAACATTAAGATGTTCTTGAGTGGACTGTGCAATTAGCACTCCAGCGTTTAAATGAATGTTACTGCAAGCCCCACCTCCACACCCCTCTGTGGCTCATTTGGTAAAAAATCAGCCTGCAATGGGGGAGACCTGGGTTCAACCCCTGGGTTGGGAAGATTCCTGGAGTAGGGAAAGGCTACCCACTCCAGTATTCTGGCCTGGAGAATTCCATGGATTATACAGTCCATGGGTTCACAAAGAGTCAGACATGACTGAGTGACTTTCACACATACTGCAAGCCACTTCATTGCTTTAGATACATTATAAAGAGAAAAGAGGCGTAAAATTAAAGTCACATTTGATCAGGTGAACTAAACCAATGCTTAAGAGTAGTCTTTAAAGCCAGTGATGCCTGGATGGTATTCCTACTGCCATGGTGAATTGTGAAGACAGTGGTCCTTGATTTCAGGAGAGGAACTCTTAAGGAACCTCCTTTACAGTGATCCCCTACTTTCATCAACATATTTGCAAATGTTAAAATACCCTTCTGTCTTCTAATATGGCTTTATACATGTATTGAAAAGTCACCTGTTCATCTAGAGCTTAAAGTGAAAGTCGCTCAGTAGTGTCTCAATGTGTGACCCCATGGACTATACAGTTCATATAATTCTCCAAGCCAGAATACTGGAGTGGGTAGCCTTTCCCTTCTCCAAGGGATCTTCCCAACCCAGGGATTGAACCCACGTTTCCCGCATTTCCCACAGGCAGATTCTTTACTATCTGAGCCACGAGGGATGTCCAAGAATACTGGAGTGGGTAGCCTATCCCTTCTCTAGTGGATCTTACCCACCCAGGAATTGAACAGGTGGTCTCCAGCACTGCAGGTGTATTCTTTACCAACCGAGCTATCATGGAAGCCCTAGAACTTAAAACTAACTGCTCAGGTATGATGAATATTTGTCTAGTCTCAGTTTTGTAAAATATAAAGTATAAACAATTTTATTACAAAATAATGAAATTGTAGGGATTTTTATTTCTGATAACATATCTTATGTTGGTGTATTTATAATGGCACCTTTTAAAAAGCATCTTTATGTCTTTTTTTAATGTTATAAACAATCAGCTTAGTATGAAATATTCAAGGAAATTATGCTACCTAAGCAAATCACATAGAAATATCAGTTGATTTATTTTAATTAATGTCCATCTAATGTCATATAAAAATAACTGTGTTTCTTACAATACCTGTGTGTCTGCATATGCAATCATTTAGTTCTGTGTTAGTGCAATTTAATTGTAATCTAAACAGACTGTTCTAACGTGGACCATATCTGCCTTTTCTGTCTTGTTTTCTTTTATTACTTCTTAAAAAGCACTACTTTCAAAAATTTCCAACTTATGGTAGTTAAAAATGCAACTTTCGTACACAAAAGTGCTTAAATATTTGTGATTGATTAAAATTAGCAAATATTATGTTTAAGATGAGCATATTGTATGCTGAGCACTACCAATGGGAACGCATGTCATCCATATTTATTATTTCCTAGTTACCAATTTTCAGAAGTCCAAGATAAAACTATCTGGAGTAGTTCCATAAATCACTTCTATTTCAAATGAGATGTAGATAACACCCTGAACCTCACGGCTGAAGGCATTACCAACTCAAAGCATCTTAATTTTCCTGCAAAGAGATGTCCATTCTTTCTTTCAGATAAGTCAATGGGAGTTTCAAATGACGTATATTTGAAAATATAGCAGCACCAATAGAAATAATAAAATTAGAAGAAATACAGAACATTAAAAATCCTGATCCAAATATATGTTATAAATTATATATGAGCTGCCAAAACTTCATCCATGCAGCTTACTATATAGTTACTACAAAATTAATGGTATTCACCTGCTATTTTTTACAGAGGACCCAAAGCCTTCATTATATTAGATTTTTAAAAATTTATAGAGAGGTCTTCAAGACATACTTAAAATGGTGCTATTTTTAGGTTTATTAAATAGTGTTCTTTTAAATAAAATAATTTTAAACAATAATTCTTAATGATTTCTGCAAGTTCATTTCCAATAAAAAATGAATTCATCATTTGCTTTAAATAGATAATTATAACAACTTTTAATTTAATTTTTGCCTACTTCGTTTTTCTTCCACTGACTTATACACATGTTAAAAAAAACAAGAAACTAATATTTCAGAAGCAAAAGGAGAGATAGAATTATGTATTCATTTTGACAAAATGTTAGATTTCTTACTTCGCTGTGGGCTTTTTTTATTTAAAAAAGACGCAAAATCTCAAGTCAGATATGCAGTCAAAATTATTCTCAGATGTTGACAGTTACATTTTTTAAGATGAATATAAATCTCAGCAAATAAATGTCAGCACTCTATATGCATAGAGCCTGAAATTTGTATCTTGTAGTGAAGGAAGCGATCCTAAATAATGATTTACAGGAGTAGATATGAAATCCTTTGGAGGAAAAAGGCATATACATTCAGTGGAAAATGGAAGTGTTATTCAAATCACTATTGCCAGGGAGGATTGAGAAGATATCTTTTTCCCTTTTTGTTTATTTAAATCATCCTACATGAAACTGTTTACCTGTCCTCTGGAGGTAAAGATAGTATCACTATGCAACACCATTCATTAATAAAACTACATAGATTTTTTTCAACTGCAAAGGCAACTTATTATTTTTTGATCTGCTGTGTGTAGAGTTCTGAAATATAAGAAGTGCCATATAAGAAAAAGACAAAAGACACTTTATTAACTTGATGAACATAATATATTCCTTAGTTGTTTTAATTACCACTGTTCTTCAAGTAATGCTCTTCTATTATTTGTGGGTCTGCCAGCCATAGCAAGTCTAATTAAATTATCTTTTTTTCCCTCTGTATTCAAAACAGTGGCAGTGGGGTAAGTTTTATTTTATTCTGAGACAAATGAAAAATAATTTGCAATATTTTCTAGGCATATGGAATTTATGTATATTTATTAGGTATACAGTTTTTTCATTGAACAGAAATTTTCTCTATATATACATGTATACATACATTATATATACGTGTGTGTGTGTGTGTGTATTTAGTTGCTTCAATCGTATTCGACACTTTGCTACCCCATGGGCTGTAGCCCGCCAGGCTCCTCTGTCCATGGGATTCTCCAGGCAAGAATACTGGAGTGGGTTGCCATGATCTCCTTCAGGGGATCTTCCTGCCCAGGGATTGAATCCCAGTCTCTTATGTCTCCTGCATGGACAGGCGGGTTCTTTACCGCTAGAGCCACCTGGAGATCTTTGTCATTAAGTTCACTTTATTCCGTCATTTGGTGAAGCAAGCAACACCAAGCCCTAAAGGAAGATTCTCAGCCTGGGGAGACTCTGCTCCCACCCCCATGAGACATTTGATGATACCCGATGCGTTCTGTTGCTTTCGATGGGAACGGGCGCGACTGCTGTCTACTGGATAGAGATCAAGAAGGCTGCCAGGCAACCTGTAATGCACAGGACAGACTCCTCTACTGCAAAAATCTGGCTCAAAATGTCAGTAGCTTCACAGTGTGAGCTTGGGGACCCAGGATGGAAAATCTGAAAAGATTGTCGAGGGAGGTCATGTGGGTGGAGGGGAAAGAATGAAGGTGAAAGGAAGGTGGGATGGGGGTGGGGAACAGTCACCAAACGTTTGCTACAGAAATGTGCTTGCAATATCTAAATACTTATGTCACATTTTGTGTATTTACAAACTCCAAAGTTGTAGGGACCATGCTGAGTGCCGTGGCCAACACACAAATTTTAGTGGCCCCAAATTTAAGCATTTCTTTAAGCTTAAATGATCACAATTTAAACTGTAGTTAACTCAGTCTTTTTGTTTTCTGAATCTAACCCTTTCACAAAACCATCATTCTGCAGAGTTAAGGCAATATGTATGAGATATCTTAGAGCTAATAAGAAATTGAAACACAAAACTTGAAAATTAATCATTAGGAAAAATAAAATTCATATTAAAGAATGTTTGTTTGGCAAATGCAGAAAACACAGCAAAATAAAGTGTGTGTAGGATATAAGAGGAAGTGATTTAAAATAGTGTCATACAATTTCAGCTCATATTGAGTTATCAAAATATTTATTCTTGAGCACCTCATGCCATATATATATATATATATATATATATATATATATAATTTTTCTGTAAATTGGCCCTACTAACAGAAGACCTTGAGACTTCAAAGGAAACATGACTTCAGAAATCAACTCAGCGAAGCTCAATATGACAGTTATTTGAAGTCTCTTAGCTTAGCCAGGGTCTTGCAGTAATCAAGTGAAAGTTCCTCTCCTGTTTCATTTATTTACTAATGGATAGAGACAGGAAAATACTAGGAGAAAATACAGAGAGAAAGGCAGGAAAGTGGCTTTATATTACCCATGTAAGAATATACTGATGATAGAAGTATATATCTTCATTTTTACCCTATCATTTAAATTTTCATAGTAATATATTATTAATATGTGGTTTATCAATAATCTCATTGGACTTTCTTTTTCCTTCAAAAGCATATTTTAATATAATGAGGAGTTATTTATTGTTTACACTTCAATGAGTCAAATGTCTTAGGAAAGTGATTTTCATCATATTTGATTGTTAGGGCAAGAGTTGTTATACATTACTTTGATATTTGAATTTAGCTTATGAAGAATTCAGTGAAGCAAATATCCTCAGAGGGGAAGATACAGTCTATTTTATCCTGTGTAGTAGATTTTGCTAGACTTGAGCACAGTTGGTTTCCTGATTTAATTCACTTGCTTAGGCTATCTAAGACTCTATAACACATATTTTGACACCTTTATAACAACCTTCTTGTAGGGACAGTGCAACTGTCTCTTGGCACCTGCAGGGGATTAATTCCAGGACCCACTGTGGATACCCATGTCTAAGGATGCTCAATGCCATAAACATAAATGCCAAAGGACATAAAATGCCACAGTATTTGCATATAACCTACACATTTTCCTGTATATTTAAATCATCTCTCAGTTTAGTCACTCAGTCGTGTCCGACTCTTTGTGACCCCATGAATCTCTAGGTAAATTAAAATACCTAATACCATGTGAATTCTATATAATTAGCTGTAAATAAAATGCTCCATAAATAGTTGCTGGCACAACTATTCCCTTATTTGCTCTTTGAACAAAAAGCAAATTCAAGTTTTGCTTTTTGGAACTTTCTGGAATCTTTTTTTTTTTTTTTTTTGCTCTATAGTTGAGTGAATCTGAAAATTGAGAATCAGCAGATATGGAAGTGTGACTATAGGTTTCAATAACACTGGAAAATTACATAGAACATATTTTTTAGGGATTGTGTGCATGCACTAAATCGCTTCAGACAAGTCCAACTCTTTGCCACTTTATGGACTGTAGCCTGACAGGCTGTTCAGTCCGTGGGATTCTCCAGGCAAGTATACTGGAGTTGGTTGCCATTTCCTCCTCCAGGGGATCTTCCCAACCCAGGGATCGAACCCTTGTCTCCTGCATTGGAAGGCAGGTTCTTTACCACTAGCGCCACCTGAAAAGCCTTTTTTAGGGATTGTGAAACTATCAAAAGTACTCTTTATAAACTAATTTTTAGGAGTTTTCTGTAATTTAAGTCTTGTCCCTTATACTGATATATATTTAGAACTTCTGATTGTGCAACATAATTTTTGAAATGTAAAATTTGAGTTTGCAATGATAGTTTTGTGATCAATCAGGTTTAAGTAATAATATGGCATTAATCCCGAAATCCTGAAAACTCTTTAGCAAATTTCTTGACATAAACTGTTTAATTCACTTCTCTCTGAATTAAACAGCATAAAGCACAAGTGACTGATATACAAAAAGCTGTTTGTATTTAATGAATACTCTCTGATGGGTTTAGAGCTAAGTGTATACACATGAAACACCACCAAAATCAATATCATAAACCTATCTATTATCTCCAAGAGCTTCTTTCTACCATATTTTCTCCTGTAGGCATGGTGAGAACATTTAATGTAAGATCTATCTTCTTAGCAAATTTTTAAGCAAAAATAGACAAATTGAATTATATCAAGTTAAAAAAAACTTCTGCAAAGCTAACAGTAAATAAAATGAAAAGGCAATCTACAGAATAGAAGAAAATATTTGTAAACTATATGTCCATCAAATATACAATACATGGTAAATTCCAACTCAATAGCAAAAAACAAATAATCCAAATTGAACAATATCAAAAGGATCTAAACAGACATTTATCCAAAGAAGACATACAAATAGTCAGCAAGTATATGAAGAGGTGGTCCACATCACCAAACATAGTAGTTAATAAAATTAGCAAACATTTGTATGATTCAGTTCAGATGTCATAGCTTTTCTCAAGGCTTAAATTCTAATAACTCATAATATAATTATTGCCCTCACAGTAGAAGATTGAAACCCATTATTGGTATTTTTAATTTTCATGATGTTTTGCTCATCACAATGTGTGAAAAAAAATCTGTACAATGTATGTGTAGAATAAATGCTGAATTAACATAATAAAATTTGGGTTTTGTGTTGAAAATCATTTTGTAAATAACAGGTCCTGGAGACCAGGAAAACCATTCTAGTCTTTTAGACACATTGATGTATGCAATTTTTACAGATCACTGATAATTGCTGATATTTTAAACAATCAAGATGTACTTCGGCAGGTGAATGGATAAACAAACGCACTACATTCAAACAATAAAATATTAATCAGCACAAAAAAATGAGACAAAGGTGCTATCAAGCTATAAAAAAAGGAACTTTAAATCCATATGACTAAGTGAGAGAAAGCAAACTGAGAAGGCGCATTATTTCCAGCTTTATGACATTTTGGGGAAATCAAAGCTGGGAGATAATTAAAAGATTAGCGGTGTCTGAGGTTTGGGGACAAGCAATTAGCTATGATTAGGGCAGAAGGGGTTTTCAGGGTAGTAAAAATATTCTGTATGGATAATAACGGTGGATATTAGTTAACCATTGATATTGTTGTCCAAAATGACAGAATGTACAGCACGAGAACAGAACCCTAAGGTAGCTATGGAGTTTTGTTAGTAACAGCATCACCTCCGAATTATAAAAAGGTACCAAACTAAAACACGAAGTCAATGAAAGGGGTCCCTGTGAAGGGTGGTGACAAGATCTATGAGAATTCTCTACGTTTTGCTTAATTTTTCCATAGCCTTAAAATTTCTCAAAAATAAATTCTGGTATTAAAATAAAGCACCGCTTTATGCCATTAATAGATTATCCTGCAAAAGAAGCATGTTATCTTATAATACACTTACCATCGTACTGATGAAATGGTATAATTCGCCACAAATGACATTGCCCTGCAGATGTTGAACTCTGTGTGACATTCACATGGTTCTGTGTGCGTGTGTGTGCGTGTGTGGTGTGTGTGTGTGCGTGTGCCTGCGTGTACATGTCTATGTGTCCATGAAGACTCTGAATGTACTGAATGCACCTGTTATTTGATGTGGTGTGCAGTTGACGCTGCTAATTATAAAATTAATTTTTAAAGTGAAATGACCTAATGAAGCTATGTTTTGTTTGTTCATATGTTTGATATTGTTGTTCTTAATCTGTATTAAGAACTCAGATGTAATTATGAGACTATATTTTAAATAGGCATACCTACTAAAAAACTCACGTAGCTTCAGATGAAAAACATTAACCTTGGAAGCTAATCACAACGCAGTATGTTAACTACAGATTTTTCTATATAGAGAGAAGATCTATTTGAATGAACTCAACTAATTACTAAAGTAACATCTGCTTTGTGGTTAATATAAATTATGAGAACTACGGTTTTTGACACACAAATTGAGTCACACTCATTTATTTTGTTTATAACAAAATGCACTCTTTAGAATTCAGATTAAAATGTCCTGAGGCATTTTCCTTAATCTGCCAGCAGCTAAAAACTATGAAATGGTATTTTTAGACTTTTTATATTAATTCATATGCTTCCATCTGTAAAGCAATGGCTGTGATTTGATAATATTTCTAAAAGAAGTGAATATTTATGTTCGAGAAAATTAAATTGTCACTTTTCTCATGTGGATAGTGGTTTATGGATAAGAACTACGCTGAGGCAAATTTGGCTGTAAGTACAACTGGGTAAGCTATAGGCCGGGATAAAACAGTAAAATAATTAACAATGCAATTTAATATTTCTGTATCACTTATATTTCCATACTTTAGAATTTGACTCTTTTTGTTGGTAAGTCATTTTAGTTACTAATTTTTGAAAAATACCTTAAGTGGAATTTTGCCACAGTGAAATAACAGTTTCCTTCTTGACTTGCTTTCCAATTAGTATCTCTGAGTGACTGAATAAGTCAGTGCAAACTGAGTCATGAAGTATACCATTATGTTTGTGATATTTAATTGTATTATCAATAACACAGTCGTGTCCGACTCTTTGTGACCCCATGGACTGCAGCCTGCCAGGCTCCTCTGTCCATGGGCTTTTCCAGGCAACGATACTGGAGTGGGCTGCCATTTCCTTCTCCAGGGGATCTTCCATTGTAGGCAGATGCTTTTACCATCTGAGCCACCAGGGAAGTCCAATAATAATACAGTACTGCCATTCAAAAATTCACGTCAACACATATCTTACAGCCATGTGCATGTGTGTAAGCTAAGCTACTTCAGTCGTGTCCGACTTTTTGCAACACGATGGACTGTAGCCTGCCAGGCTCCACTGCCCATGGGATTTCCCAGGGAAGAATGCAAGACTGGGTTGCCATTTCCTCCTCCAGGGAATCTTCCTGACCTAAGGATAGAACTGTGTCTCCCGCATTGGCAGATGGATTCTTTATCACTGAATGATCAAGGAAGCCATGATTTCTAGATAACCTCTGGTAAATCTAGCATCTTGTAGTAATTATGTATTTATAGGGTATTTTCATTACTCTTCCAAAATACAATATAGTTTATAATTTTTCCCTAAATCTCCAAAGTCTAACTTTTAAGTATTTAGTGAGTGGAAAGAACATGAGAGTAAAGTCAGTGGATGATTTCTTTGATGTAATTATGTGACTATTCCATGTGTATGTATGTTACAGTGTGTAATACCTGTTTGTTTAATAACCAATTTTAAATAATTGACTGTGATCTGTAAGAGCCAGCCAGGTTGAAATGATCTCTCTTTCTCTGTCTCTGACTGTGTCTTTTTCCCCGCTCAGAGATATAAGTAGTAAAATAAAAAAAATTTGTCTGAAAACTTCAAAGGAGTCCCCATTTTTCCAACTCTTAGTTTTATATCAGGTTAGCTCTTTTAATTTTCTGAGACTCAGTCTGATTTTAAAGCCTTCTCAAGGCTTTACTTGTATCACAAAGGCAGATATGAGGCTGGATGAAATGCTATGAAAACTAATTTGCTATTATTTGCTATTAATTTTGAAATAGAATTGCTATTAATCTTGAAATATAAAATGTTTATTGTGACTGCTTTCTGACTACATCAACCCCTGGCTGTCCTAGGAAGCTCGGAGCAGAATAGGTGACTCTGGTAGGTGTCAGAGATCAGCCTTAGATCACAGCAGACAGTAGTTCCATCATGAGAGTATAATGGATCAAGAAAATGTCCAGAAAACAATGCATGGAAGCTCAAAAAATCAAGCAATTGAGATCAAGATGACTTCTTAACAGGTGAGGGTGCCTTTGTAAGGAAGATGGATGTTTAGGAGAAAACCTGGGATAGGCAGAATTCCTTGAGGAAGGAAAACAAGTTTTGATATTCAGTATAGGCCTGGCGTGCTGCGATTCATGGGGTCGCAAAGGGTCGGACACAACTGAGCGACTGATCTGATCTGATCTGATAAGAGTGTGTGCCGGACAAAGTAGAATTGCTGGATCACATGGCAGTTCCATTTCATTTATTTTTGTGGCATTTCCTTATTGTTTTCCACTCTGACTGACCAACTTACATTCCCACTAACATTGTACTTGGGTTCCCTTTTCTCCACGTCCTCTCTGACACTTGTCACTTACGTCTTTTGAATGCCAGGGATTCTGAAAAGTGGGAGATACGTCTAATTATGGTTTGATTTGCATTTCCCTGATGCTTAGTGATGCTGAGTGTCTCTTCATATGCCTTGTGACCATCTATATCTTAGGAAAAATACCTATTTAGGTCCTCTGCTCATTTTTTTGGAGAAGGCAATGGCACCCCACTCCAGTACTCTTGCCTGGAAACTCCCATGGATGGAGGAGCCTGGAAGGCTCCAATCCATGGGGTCACAAAGAGTCGGACAAGACTGAACGATTTCACTTTCCCTTTTCACTTGTATGCATTGGAGAAGGAAATGGCAACCCACTCCAGTGTTTTTGCCTGGAGAATCCCAGGGACAGAGGAGGCTGGTGGGCTGCCGTCTATGGGGTCACACAGAGTTGGACATGACTGAAGCGACTTAGCAGCAGCAGCAGCAGCAGCTCATTTTTTAATCAGATTGCTTGTTTTATTGATAATGAATTTTGTGTGTTCTTTATATATTCCAGATACTAACCCCTTATCAGACATACCATTTTTTCCTGTAAATATGAGGAATTTTATTTTATTTTTTGCTGATATACTATGAAGCAAAACACAACTGACACCATAGAAAATAGCTTTATAAAATATCATTCACCTCACACTTTATCAGATTTACAGCATTCTGTGCATGTTGAAGCTTATGTTAAGGAGCTGAAAAAAACTTGTTAGTATTCATTTATATATACACAATAAGAAACAAAACAAGTAACTGTTAGGTTTTCCATGGATTTATTGCAAAAAACAGTGCTAACAATGTAACCTGCTAAGCTGTAAAACAAACTCAAAAGGACCCAGCTAAGCTTAAACATGACAATAGTTGCTCAGTGTCTCAGCCTTTAGCTTTCTTCATCAGTTAGGTTTTTGCCAGTCAAGATCACACCCCATCTGTTCAATTTAGCTTCAGTGCTGGAAATAAAGTATGAAGAGAGCCTCTCCAGAGCCCAGATCGATCAGGTTGCCTAGCGCCAGAAATACCTTTAAGATCATGCTACTTTAGGGAACTGGCGATACTGTGAGGTCTGTATTGAAAACATTTAGATGCCATGATGTTCAAGTCTGACCCTAGAAATAAGTCATCCAACCTCTTGGAGAAAAGAATTAATAAAGCAGCATGAACAGAGAGGACAGGGGACATCATTTTCTGCTTATAAACATGGTTTGCTTGTTCTCAGGTGTACTTGGGTAAAGTATTAATCTCCTGCTGGGCAAACTTTGAACCAGATAGTGCAGTAAGTTAATAAAAAGAATATCATTTGCAAATATCTTCTTCTATTTAGTAAGCTGCCTTTTTCATGTTCTTGATGGTTTCCTTCCTGCACAAAAGGTTTTAAGTTTGCTCAGGTCGTATTTGCTTATTTTGCTTTTGTTTCCCTTGCCTGATGTGAAAGATCAAAAAATATTGCCAAGACTAGTATCAAAGAGCACATTGTCTTTTTCATGCACGTGTGTAATCTAAAAAAAGGAAAACAAAACAGACTCATGGATACAGTTAACAGACTAATGGTTACTTCCAGAGGTTAGAGGTGTGAGGTGTGGGCCATGAAAGGGGGAAGGGATTAAAAGGTACACACTACTAGATATAAAGAAATAAGCTACAATGTATAGCACAGGGAAGATAGCCAATATTTTGCAACTTTATGTGGGGTATAATCTATAAAAATATCAAATCACTATGTTGTACACCTGAAACTGGTCTAACATTGTAAGTCAACTATACTTCAATAAAAAAGAAAGTCTCCATAAAAATAACAAGAATAGCTTTTATGTCAAGCTACTAAGTGCTTCCTGCTATGAATCTAAAATTTATAGGCCCCTATTAACAATCTAAGTGAATTACAGCAGTTTTTAACTGTCAGATTTATAGGTAATCTTCTATGACCTTTCTATGTTCTTCCATAACAATGACTGTTTTTAAGATATTACAGTGAGAACTACACACACACACACACACCCCCCACAAATGTGGGAATATCTACTATCTTTATTCCATTTGCTTTTGAAGGGAGAAAGCAGGGTTCATTGTCATCTAAAATACGATATAATTTTAAAATATACTTTATTTAAAAATACCACTCAGGGGCTTCCCTCATAGCTCAGTCTGCAATGCAGGAGACCTGGGTCTGATTCCTGGATTGGGAAGATCCGCTGGATTAGGAAACGGCAACACACTCTAGTATTCTTGCCTGGAGAATCCCATGAACAGAGGAGCCTGGCAAGCTACAGACCATGGGTTGCAAAAGTAGGACATGACTTAGCAACTAAACCACCATCACCACCACCAGAGAGTGGGTGAAATCAGTTATGTAAAGTGAGGTATATGCCTAAAATTTCTTCATTTCAAATCAAACATTCCCTTTAACCTCAGTTATCTATGTTTAGGCTTAGGGGTGATGAGTCCCACAGGAAATGACAGATTTCTTTAAGTGAAAAATTACCTTTTATATACCACCTTTTAAAAAGTACAACTTTTTTTTTTGAATAGCTATCAAGTTAGAAAATCAAATTATGTCTTTATCTAAAATGGTCCAAAACAAAACTTTTGGTTTTTCTAAGCAAATTAAATCTGATTTCAGTAGAGTACCAGAAAGGTGGCAAAGAATCTGCCTGCAGTGCAGGAAACCTGGGTTCAATAGGAAATGGCAACCCACTCCAGTACTCTTGCTTGGGAAATTCCATGGACAGAGGAGCCTGGTGGGCTACAGTCCATGGAGTCACAAAGAGTTGGACACAACTGAGAACATATTTCCTCTATAAATTACTTCAAAGTGTGGACATATCTATTGGTAAATTAGTATGAAAGATAACTGCATTTCTTGAAATTATACCAAATCATGAACCCAAATCATGACCCTCACATAAAAATCAGGCTCCAGTACTTAATAAAATTTGTGAAGTGCTTCAAGAGAATTTAGAGAAAATATGATTTATGCTTTCAGAACCAGGCTAATCCCAATTTCAAGAGAATATTGTTGAAACTTTTAATTAAAACTAAATAGAATAAATAAATACAATTATCTAGAAGGATAATCTTTTACTGAGTTCTTATTTGAACCTTCATGGGAAAAAAAAAAAAAAAACTAATTAATTTAACTGTCCATGGATATCCAGTTACTCAGTAAATATATGTATGTTCCACTTCTGGATGTGTTTGTGCTCAGTTGCTTCAGTCATGTCCAACTCTTTGTGATCCTATGGACTATAGCTCCCCAGGCTCTTCTGTCCATGGGATTTCCCAGACAAGAATACTGGAGTGGGTTGCCAAGCCTTCCTCCAGGGGATCTTCCTGACCCAGGGATCGAACCTGGGTCTCCTATGTCTCCTGCGTTGCAAGAACATTCTTTACTGCTGAACCACCATGGGATGGGAGTCAGTAATTTTGTTTCATGTCCAGTACACAAAGCAAGAAAGATTTTGGAGGAAAGGGAATACAGCTTGGCAACAAAGAAAGGTCTCAGAGTAGAAGGAAGATGATATATGCTATTTTGCCTTGGATGGTAGGTTTTACTGAACTTCAGAAAGATTGTTTCCATAATTTAATTTACTTCCTTTGTTTCCTAATCTGATGTTAATTTCAATTTAGATTAAAGTGGAAAATCTATACTTTGGGCCCATTATCACACTGGATGACAATGTGAAATTGCCTCTAATAGCCAGTATATGGATGCTATTCCAAAACTGATTATCTTCACTTATTTATCTCAACTGGTTAAAGCAAGGTTTTAATGAAATTTAGGCCATGTACTATGAACACAGGGAATGTAGTAGCAATCCCTGGAAGGAACTTTTAAATTTGTCATTGTCCTTCCACGGACTTTTCACTCATTTTAAACTAGTCATTTTATAAACAAGAGTAGACCAGACAGAATGGATCATTGTCTATAAAAATAATCAAGCAAGATTATTTTAATGGCTGACAGATTGCTGCTGACCTAAGACATCAGCAAGGAGAACATTAGGAGTTTTTGAAATAAAACAATCCTTGGAATCAGATGATACACAGAGAAAATGTATATTATAACCTAAGTAACTGGCAAATTAGCACTTTGGGGTGGCTAAAAATTAGGATCAATAGTCCATGAATGTGTTTTTCAGAACTCCCTTTATAATTCCATCCAATTAAAGGCAATGGCACCCCACTCCAGTACTCTTGCCTGGAAAATCCCATGGACGGAGGAGCCTGGTGGGCTGCAGTCCATGGGTTCGCTAAGGGTTGGACACGACTGAGCGACTTCACTTTCACTTTTCACTTTCCTGTATTGGAGAAGGACATGGCAACCCACTCCAGTGTTCTTGCCTGGAGAATCTTGCCAGGGACGGGGGAGCCTGGTGGACTGCCATCTATGGTGTCGCACAGAGTCGGACATGACTGACGTGACTTAGCAGCTGTAGCAACAGTGTCGTCAAAGATAAAGCTTATGGAAACCACGACACAAATGCACACACACACACTCATAGCTCTGTAATATGTTTCCCTTTCTTCTATCTCAATTAACCAAGAAGTCAGATCAAGGGTTGCCAAACTACAGTCAGCTGCCAAAATCTGGCCAACCACTTGTTTGTGTAAATAAATTTTGCTGAAACGTAGCCAACTTCATAGATGTACACATTGTTTATGTCTGTTATTTTTTGCTAAGAGTTAAGACGTAGCTGGAAGACTATTGGTCTTGAAAAACTCGAGATGTTTACACCCCTTTAAAGCAACAGTCGGAAGCCTTCTAATAAAGATTTTTTTTTCTTCTAATAAAGATTTTAGGACAAGAGGCACTCCCTTCCCCTAAACACTGGTGGCACCTCATATGTTACCTTCCCTCCACTCCCAACACAAACAAAGTGCTTCCTCTTACTTTTTTTCCTCTTTGTCTCTAAAACTAAAGTGTTTTTTTTAATTTATTTATTTTAATTGGAGGCTAATGACTTTACAATATTGTAGTGGTTTTGCCATACACTGACATGAATCTGCCACGGGTGTACATGTGTCCCCCATCCTGAACCCGCCTTCCACCTCCCTCCCCATCCCATCCCTCTGGGTCATCCCAGTGCACCAGCCCTGAGCACCCTGTCTCATGCATAGAACCTGGACTGGTGATCTGTTTCACATATGATAATATACATGTTTCAATGCTATTCTCTCTAATCATTCCACCCTTGCCTTCTCCCACAGAGTCCAAAAGACTGTTCTATACATCTGTGTCTCTTTCGCTGTCTCACATATAGGGTCATCATTACCATCTTTTTAAATTCCATATATATGCGTTAGTATACTGTATTGGTGTTTTTCTTTCTGACTTGCTTTGCTCTGTATAATAGGCTCTAGTTTCATCCACCTCGTTAGAACTGATTCAAATGTATTCTTTTTAATAGCTGAGTAATATTTCATTGTGTATATGTACCACAGCTTTCTTATCCATTGGTCTAAATCAGGAAATTGAAAAGCAGAAGAAATCAAAGATTCAAAAATAGGTGTTAAGTTTTTGTGGAGTGAAAGATGAAGTAACCTGTGACAAGCTAATGTTCCCACTGAAAGCAGTAGCCAAAAATGGATAATACAAAAAAACAACAAAACTGTACCTCCTCCCTGCTATTCTTTGTTATCTCTTTAGAATTTTCTCATAAACTTTACTATTATAAGAAACCTAGAATATATCCTTATGAATGTCAGCAAGCTTCATGTTTTATTTGACAGAGAGTGAAGGCGTTCAAACAATAGGAATAAAAGAATAAGTGAACATCTTGATTCACTGAAAATTAAGCCTACCACAAGGATAATTATGAGCCGTGAATTGAAGCATGAGGCTTAAACTTAGCAAGTTTGTACTTTGAATTGTGTTGAAATTAACTGTGTTGCTATTTTTCTCATACTGACTTATGCTGCATGTAAAAGACAAGATGCTCTAAACTAAGGAGATGGTATCTTTGTTCAGGCTATAGCAATTGGGAGACCACTGAGAAATTTCTCAGAGAAATGGAAAAGGGCCTGTGGATTTACAGAGGCAGGCCAGGGGGAGAAGCACCCAGGAGTCCACAAGAAGTTATAAGGAAGAATGGAGACAGTTTTACCTTTCTTGTTCACTCTCTAGGTTGTGTCTGACTCTTCATGAATACAGGAATTATTCTTAGATTTTTGCAATCCTATAATATAGTTATATATTCTGAAGTCTACAGCTTTTTGCAAATTTGTATTATGACATACACGTAAAGCATAATGGATATCATTCAACATTATGGAAACTGTGAAATAGGATCGGTTGTTGGGAAAATAGCAGGTGCATTTGTCTCTCAGTCTATGAGAAAATTGAAGAAGACTGCTATTCTCAAAGTGAATATAAGTGTTTCCACACTCTTTAACAGTGGGGTTCTGTTGCTCTCTGCTCCTTGAGTCTGCCTGGACAAATGACTTGATTTATTCACAGAATATGGCAGTAAAAGGCTAAGCAAATTCTGGGCCCAGGTATCAAGAGGGTGGCAGTTTTCAGTCTTCCTGTGTTGGGATCTTACCCTGAGCGCCCCATGGGAGAAAACCGGATTGGCTTCCTGGAGGATGAGAGGCCTCATGGAAGAGAAATGAAAACTGCCAGAGAATTGCCTACACTCACTGCCAGACCTGCGAGAAAGATGTGGATTTCCAGCCTCGTCATCTAGCAATTGTGCTAGGAAGAGCAGGTAAAAGCTTCATTGAACCACCCAGCAATTTACTGAATGGTGAGAAGTTACAGATCATTGCCTTTTGAAGCTATTACAAATTTTTATACAGCATTGGTTAACCTAGCAGATTTATTTTAATTAAAATTGATGCATTTGAAAACAATTATTCTAGAAAATTATAAAATATTATCTATTGATGTTATTGCTTGCTATGTCAGTTGGCTCACCATAATTTTGCACTTTCTAGAATATGTATTATTCATTGCATAGAACCCCCTCTTGGGAAAATATAAGTAGCATATGTATACATAGATATTTAAATTCTAGACCATTATATATAATTATATGCAGGAAAAGTGGCTCTCTTAGTTTGTATATTTTTATTTTTTAAAAGATTATTTTTATTTTATATTTTTTAAACTTTTTGTTTTGTATTGGGGTATATCTGATTAACAATGTTGTGATAGTTCCAGATGGGCAACAAAGGGACTCAGCCATCCATATACATGTATCCATTCTCTCCAAACTCCCCTCCCATCCAGGCTACCACGTAACACAGAGCAGAGCTCCATGTGCTGTACAGCAGGTCATTGTTGGTTATGCATTTTAAATATAGCAGTGTGTACATGTCGATCCAGAACTCCCTAACTATCCCTTCTCTCCATGGCAACCATGAGTTCATTCTCTAAGTCTTTCTCTTTTGTTAGTGATTTGTATATTTTAAGGCTACAGAAACCAATGACACTTGAATGCTTTAAGCCTTACTTTTTGTAAATATCACCCTTTTCTGAAGTCAGGGCTTTGTTCTGAGTGGCCTGAAGTTTTCTGTCCGGGGGGCATCTGAGTTGGGCTGGGGACAAAGCACAGTGGACCGTGGCACAGTGGCTGTCGTCAGATCCACTTGAGTGGTTTCCGGTCCCTTCATCTGGGGCCATCACTTAGCCAAAGACATTTCTGTGGTTTATTAAATTGGCTTTTTGACCAGCTTTGAGTCAATGAGCCAAACTGTTAGATAATTGCCAAGGCAACCTGAGAAAAGTCATTATCCCGCATAAAGCCAGTGGAGGAAGAAACTTTATAGTTAAAGCCTCCAGTCCTTCTCAGGCTCAGTCATCCTGAGGATGACCTGTAATGACTTTATTCACATAGAGTAACCAGTGAATGTGAAATGTACTTAATGTGCTAAACTGCTTGTTTATCACATAAAATATCTCATTCTAATTTAGCATGCTTTCAAGAACCAAGAGAAAAAAATGCTAGTTTTCCCTTCATGGGTGGACCTTTAGGACAACACTTTCTGCTGTGTATGTAAGAGTTCTTAAGTCTGAAAATCTCAATTATGTTGCTTCTCCTGGGTGGCCTGGGCGCATGAAAAATATTTGTCATTACTGTTTGATTATTTTTGCTTGATAAGAATTTAGGAATGTTTAGTTTAAAAAGAAGTAAACTGAACTCAAGTTTCTAAAAAAGATGCTATGCTAAACACTTTCAGTGTCCAGCATGTATCTTGTGAAATTTTGACAAGTGGCTAGATTTTTGGAACTTAAATCAACTTGAGCATCAAGTTTTAATTTCCCAGATAAATTTTGATGTAATTCTTTTTTACATGTGTATTATACTTATATTTATTATATATTAAATATATATTTTATATTTATATATATGTGAATATACATATATGTGTGTGTATATATATATATATATATTCAGTGCTTGGTACAGTGAATTGCCTTATGGCTAAAATCACAACAAAACCTGTCAGCTGTGATCCTCATTTAGAATGTAAATACTAACTATGGAAGCGTCCATGGCAAGACTGGTGTAAACCTTTTTGCTTTCCATTTCTTTTAAAGTTATATAATTAGCACAGACTAAAATACTAATTACCAGGTAGTACGTTGATACTTAAAAAATCCTATGGTGGTCTGGGTTTTATTAAACTCTCCGTATAATTTCAGTTTGCTTGGTTTTTAAAACTTGATTTCTATGAATTTCTATTGTACTTTTTTTGACATAGAAATATTCTGAATATTTTATCATTTGATGATATGATAATCTGCTTTCTCATTCTTCTAATTTGAGTATTTTTACTGACGTTGACTCTGTATAAAACCAAGATGAGAAAATTTCTAGTTTATTTTCAGTTTCTCATGTTGTAATTGCAATGCAGTTCACTTTACTTGAGGAATCCGTCTTATTATCGGAAGCAAAATAGAACATTTTTTTCCCCAGTAAAAGATAACAGAATCATGTAGGAGAGAAAATTTCCTCTAATAATTAGATGACACTATTTTAGTTCTTGGGATCTAGCCAGACTGTAAGCTTGAGTTTCTAAGACTATAAAATTATTTTATTTTCTAACTCCACAGCAAAGTTTCAATTAAAAATTAAATTGAATTTAATTCAATTGAATTGGTTCAATAGATATGTACTGAATGTATGGACTTCTACAGTGGCTACCAAAAATGCATGAAATAATGCTGTAGTTTTTGCAACACCATGCTCATGAGAAATGAGAAAAAAGATTGTACTATTTAGTTTCTAAAATAGATGTTCCACAGTTAATGTATCATTTATACATTTTTAAAAACATGTAATCTGTACCTACAATTGTATCAGGCCTACTATTTAATAAGCTTAGTATATATAAGGCGTTTATAAAAGGCAGGCTTCCCTGCCTGCTGGTTCAGTGGTAAAGAATCTGCCTGCCAGTGCAAGAAATGGGTTCCATCCTTGAGTCAGGAAGATCCCCTGGTGAAGGAAATGGCAACCCACTCCAGTATTCTTGCCTGGGAAAACCTGTGGACAGAGGAGTCTGGCAGGTTACAGTCCGTGGGGTCACAAAATAGTTGACAACTAAAATAGCAACCAAACAATAACAATATACAAGGCACAAAGTACACAAATATAATGTAGCCTCAAAAATTACTCAGTTCACTCATATGTTATCAATAAATGCTTTAAGAGGTTTTAATACCAGGTTTTTCATTGTCAAATTTTATTTTACTGTAACAAAACTCCTTTAATTTTCATTAAGTCTAAAAGTGTGAACAATGATATAATTACTGATATATAAAAGTTTTATTTTCCAAAGAATTAATAACGTTTAAAAATAATCAAAGTATACTCAATACTAATTTTAAAATAATACTATCCAAACATTCTCTGACAAGAGCTGTGTTAAAAAATTTTAACTCTTGGGACTGCCAGCATCATGTAAAAAATAAAATTTGTAATGAATATGCATTTTTCCTAGTTTCAGAAAATAACCTATTTACTATCATTGAGTCATAAATATAGTACTTTTCTAACATTTTTTCTAGTTATGCTTTGAGTGCAAAATAATCTAAAAATGTTACATATCTTTAAAATTTATGAAATATGATATTGATAAATTCCAATATGGTTTGAAGAGCATAGTGTGTATATAAATATAAGTATCTCAATTGTACCTATATGTATTTATTTGTCTATATCTAGTTCAAGATTCTATCACATAGCCCAACATCACTTTGCAAAATTTTGGAAGCTTTGGGAAAGCAGAAAGGAAGTTCAGATAATTCCCATATTCTAATACTCTACTCATATAAATTAAACTCCACAAATCATCTCCAAAACCTCAGTGTTAAGCTTCCTTGCCATGTAACCCTGCCCCTGACTTCATCCATGCCACATGACACAGGCATTCACCTTTGAGGAAGCTCTAGCTCTGTACTCTGACCTGTGTACTTAATTTACACTTTATTAAGGCTACTCATCCCACCTTCTCGCACTGAAGCTTGCTATTGGTTTATCTAGCTACCAGTGCACTAGTTTAAATACCTTGATATCAAACTATCTGTATCACAATACCCATTCAGAAAACTAAGATCATGGCATCCAGTCCCATCACTTCATGGAAAATATATGGGGAAACAGTGGAAACAATGGCTGACTTTATTTTTGGGGGTTCCAAAATCACTGCAGATGGTGATGGCAGCCATGAAATTAAAAGACACTTACTCCTTGGAAGAAAAGTTATGACCAATCTAGACAGCATATTAAAAAACAGAGACATTACTTTGCCAACAAAGGTCCATCTAGTCACGGCTATGGTTTTTCCAGTAGTTATGTATGGATGTGAGAGTTGGACTATAAAGAAAACTGAGGACAGAAGAATTGATGTTTTTGAACTGTGGTGTTGGAGAAGACTCTCGAGAGTCCCTTGGACTGCAAGGAGATCCAACCAGTCCATCCTAAAGGAAATCAGTCCTGGGTGTTCATTGGAGGGACTGATGTTGAAGCTGAAACTCCAATAGTTTGGCCACCTGATGTGAAGAGCTGACTCATTTGAAAAGATCCTGATTTTGGGAAAGATTGAGGGCAGAAGGAGAAGGGGATGACAGAGGATGAGATGATTGGATGGCATCACCGACTCAGTGGACAAGAGTTTTGATAAACTCCGGGAGTTGGTGATGGACAGGGAGGCCTGGAGTGCTGAGGTTCATGGGATCGCAAAGAGTCGGACAAGACTGAGTGACTGAACTGAACTGAATCCAAATGGACTTTTTTTTTTTTTTTTTACCAAAAGGGGGTCAGTATAATTTTTGTTGCATATTTTGCATGTAATATTTCCTTTGAATCTCTTAAAAATCCAAATAATGTTGGTTCCATCACTATATTTAGATTCGTGGAGACAATGCACCAAGAAATACTATGCCTTATGTCAAAGTAGGAGAGGTTAGTCTTGAACATAAGTCTACTTCTGGTCAATATTTTTACTGTAAATCCACCAATGAAGTCTTTATGTGAAAGAACTATGTGAAGGAAGTACTACATAAATAAGTTGCCAATAATATTTCTTTAAAAAATAAAAAGTAACTTTAAACTGTCTGAACTTATTGCTTATGAAATGCCAACCGAACTGAATTGATATAACTTATCTAAACTCAATCTTTTGTTAAAAACATATCTTGTTAACTCTGAAAATTAAAGTCAAAGATATAACATACTTATTAAATTATAATGTTTCTATACATTGTACTACATTTTAAGGGGATTATGATTAATTATAAGTAGTAAATCTCAGATTTTGGTAAGAAAAACAAGTTCAATCTATAAATTCAATTAAGTAATTGATAAGAAGTTAATTATGCAGTTCCTATAGTCAAAGGCTCAGTCTCAAATCAGAACTTTTGGTGACATAAATTAGCAGAAATTTCCAACTTAATATTCCAGGACCTCCAATTGTCAGTTGCATTCAAAACATGTCCCACTTTTGGGAGCAAATCAGATGGATTCTGAAAAACTGTAACTCTGACATTATTATGGCCTTAAGAAACTGTCAAGCTGTGCCTCTGAGGCAACAAAATGAAATCAAAACAATTAAGGTAAGAATCCAAAACTTTTGGTATGTTGTCTTTGTGAAATGGTGGTTTCTTTCTTTGGATAAATAGCTAGGGATGCACTTGATTGGTCATATAATGTATATATGTAAATATATGCTAATTGTCAGTGCCTACAACTGTTTGCTTTTAACCAGCAATCTAAGAGAGTTCAAGTTGCTCCAAATTCTTGTCAATTCTTGGTACGTTAGGGTTTTCAGTCTGAGACATTTAGTAGGTGAACATTTGCCTCTTATTGTGGTTTTTATTTGCATTTCCTCAAATGCATTTTGAACCACATATTTTCCCCTCATGTTAAGTTTTCTATGAAATAATTGATGGGTGTTGCTGATTTCTAGTAGACCAGCATGTCTGACAACCCCAACTTGATGGGGCTGCCATAACAAAACACCACAGACTGGGTATTTCTCACAGTTCCGCAGGCAGAAAGCCCACGATCAAAGTGTCAGCAGGTTTAATTTCTTCGGATGCCTCTTTCTTGGTTTGCAGCTGGCCACCTTCTCGCTTTGACCTCACATATTGTCCTTCCATCTGTGTTGTCTTTGTCATAAACTCCTAATTTTATAGGGACATCAGTCATATTGAATTAGGCCCCATCCAAGGACTCTGGAAAAGGAAATGGCAATGCACTCCAGTACTCTTGCCTGGAGAATCCCGTGGACAGAGGAGCCTGGTAGGCTACAGTCCATGGGGTTGCAAGAATCAGATACGACTTATCAACTAAACCACTAAAACACCACCACCAAGGACTCCATTTTAACTAAAAAAATCCTATTTTCAAATGTAGTACCTACATTCTGAGGTACTGGGATGTTAACATAAGGATGTAGGGGGCATGTTCCAGTCTACAGCACAGGTCAGAACCACTCACTCAGTTTTGTTATATAAGAATAGTGAACAGTTTTGCTCTATATGAATAGTTCAGCTGCTAGTGGCTTTCAAATCCTCTGCCCCCTTCTCTTTCTGCCTGGATCTTGTCCAGCTCATAAGAAACCCTGAATCTCCAACCACACAAGCCGTGGCCTTTACCAGGGAATCTTCATCTGAGACCCACCTCCTAACCACCCTAAATCCTCAAACTATTTTAGGATTTTCTTGGTCTTAACATGACCCTTCTGTCTCCAGAAATCCTCACCAAATGAGTAATATTGCTACATGTATTTATACCCTCTTGCTGAACCTATGGTACGGTCAGTATCAATATTGGAACCTTTTTTGGATGTGAGGTGCAGCCAACCTTGGGGGTGACCCTAATACCAGGGAATTACTTCTCATTTGCTTTTGTTGAAAATGAATGGTTACTTTCACAAAGGGTATACCCAAAGACAACTATTTAGCAATTTCATATTAGTTAATTGTGACTAATAAAATAAATGTTACCAACAAAATGATACTTAATACTTAAAAAACCAAGAGGGTATCTGAACTATCTAAATTATCAGAGCTAGTAGAACACCAAATATTTAATTTTGAAATTCCAATACTGACATTGGAATACAGCAGAGACAATTACCTTGCCAAGAAAGGTCCATCTGCTCAAAGCTAAGGTTTTTCCAGCAGTAATGTACGGATATGAGAAGAGTTGGACCATAAAGAAAGCTGAGCGCTGAAGAATTGATGCTTTTGAACTGTGATATTGCAGAAGACTCTTGAGAGTCCCTTGGACAGCAAGGAGATCAAACCAGTCAATCCTAAAGGAAATTGTTCCTGAATATTCATTGGAAGGACTCATGCTGAAGTAGAAGCTCTGATACTTTGGTCACCTGATGCGGAGAACTGACTCATTGAAAAAGACCCTGACACTGGGAAAGACTGAAGGCAGGAGGAGAAGGGGACGACAGAGGATGAGATGGTCGGATGGCATCACCAACTCAACGGACATGAGTTTGAACAAGCTCTGGGAGATGCTGAAGGACAGGGAAGCCTGGCATGCTGCAGTCCATGGAGGTCCCAAGAGTCAAACAAGACTGATTGACTGAACAACAACAAATCCTGACATTTACAACATTCCAAAGTATGAATGAATATTTTCTTGAAACTTCTTAGTAAAAAATTTGGTGGAATGTGTTAAAAAATCAAAAATAGAAAAAAAAAAAGCTAATTTGATGTCTTGCTTTACAAATATATTTATTAAAGTACTCAAATAGAGACTAAAATATATTCACTCTGAAGATATGTGGGCTGACATACTTTGGCATTTTAATGAAAAAAAGCAAAGAAACAACAACCCCTAAGAAAAGGCCTTCAGAAGGAGGGGCTTTCAACACAGTTTACTATCAAACCTGGAATACAGAGCAGGTGGGTTCTGAGTTGAAATGTTGATTTCAAGGTTCTCCTCACTAAAGCATTGATTGTAATTCTTCATCACAGTAGCTCAGAGAGTAAAGTCTATTCAAATTCAGTCCAGATGTTCTTCTGTACCAAGCAGTTTTGGTATAATCCAGTCTCATCTAGGATTCTCACTTCTTCCTTTAGGGACTTAGTCATTAAAGCAATTCATATGTTGCCAAGACTCATCAGTCAACAGCTAGAAATTACATTCAGATTTGCCAGTTCCATAACCTCGATCTTTATGACCAGTGACTTTCAGTGCCCTCGCCTGACGTTCCCCACCTCTTTGGTATTCTTGGTGCTTGCTAATTCTCCTCCACGTGTTCTTGAATGATACTGGGAGCTCTTCCTGACAACCTTCCTCTTTATCGAGCTCCCACATTTGCTGGCAGTGCTGCCTGAGTTTTCCAACCACACAAAGCTCCCTGGGACAGTGGAAATGTGCCGGGCCCACATCACTCATCTTCCCTGGGCTCATCTGCACAGCCCAGTGCAGAGAGCATCTTTATCTGGTTGAAACAATGACTGTCAAGCAGGGTGAACCGAATTCTGTTCATGTCTCTCTCTGTATCTCTTTCTATCTCTCATACACGTACATATGTATGCTTTTGCGTTTGTACATGTATACACACACACACATTTTCCTATTATGTTTTATGCTTATGAATATGCATATTATAATATATAATACATTATAACATATTTATAATACACATCAATGTTTAGATGTATTATATATATCATTCTATCATATCTGTTCTGTGCTTAGCTGCTCAGTCATGTCCAACTCTTTATGATCCCATGGACTATACCCTGCTAGGCTCCTGTGTCCACGGGATTCTCCAGGCAAGAATACTGGAGTGGGTTGCCTTCCATGGCCCCTCCAGGGTATCTTCCCAATCCAGGGATCGAACCCATGTCTCTTGCATTGCAGGCAGATTCTTTACCAGCGAGCTACCTGGGAAGCCCATATATATATATATATATATATATATGGAGAAGGCAATGGCACCCACTCCGGTACTCTTGCCTGGAGAATCCCAGGGACGGGGGAGCCTGGTGGGCTGCCATCTATGGGGTCACACAGAGTCGGACACGACTGAAGCGACTTAGCAGCATATATATATATATATATATCATATTATGTACATATGTACTTTGAAATCTTTCTTTGTACAAATATTCCACAACCCATAGTTTTACAAACACCTATTCTGTGGTTTTAAGATAGCCAAATATGAATACACTGTTTAGCATCTATCCAATAAGAATTTGTCAAACAGTTGTATATTACTATGTGGGAAATATGACATATTTAGGATGTGCATGTCTATCATGTGTTGGAAATTATGTATACAAATGTATGTATTAGAAGTAAAATATGTATTTTAAACAAAAAATTGCTTTCATTATACAACTAGCATTAAATGTTTTATTTTCTATTATTGTCTATGATGCTAAAATTTAGTCTTAAAGATTAAATAAAAACTAAGCTAAGATCTAAATCTCTTCCTGTTCTCTCTGAATGACTAGACCAACATCTGTAAACCTCCCATCACCATCAAAACTCATGATAGCTTTTAACTGTTAGGTAAAATGGGTAGTAATTAAACATGCAGTTTAGTTTAGGCTCTCAGCCATGTCTGACTCCTTGCGATCCCATGGACTGCAGCATGGTATGTGCAAATCATTTGGAATATGAGTATAAACCTAGTCTTTCAGGTTTTAAATCAGTTCAAATAAGTAAATGGGTTTGAGGCTATTGCAGAGATCATGGATTTTTCCTGACATGAAAGACTTCCACAAATACAAGAAATTCAGTTGACCTGCAAGTTGTTTGCAGAACGGAAAGGGCACAAGTCCTTCAAGAGAAGCTTCTCAATCAAATTTAATGTCAGTTAGGTCAACCTCTTTTTAATTTTATGCTACATTATACATCCCTCAGGGTTCATTGTTCCTTTTTTTATAATGCTGTATATGTTTGATTATTTAAATTAGCAGTCATGAGGATGCTCTCATTTCTGTGCCGATATGCAAATTATTTAAAATTTCGTTTCTAAAGCCTTCTGTGTGCATCCTAATTCTTTTTGTCTTTCCAGGACTTTTTAAAGGATAGCCAAAATATGTTCTCAGTTGCAGAAAAACTGTTGCCAAGTTTTTCAACTATAAAAATATTTTTCTACTTCTGTTGTTTTTCCTGGCTAGGCTATTAAAAATTATCCTAGTTCTTAAAGCACATGCCTCATAAAGCCAGTGTACCTAATTAGTCAGTTTGAGGTTAGAATATTGGGTGGGTGGCCTTGGAAGGCATATTTTAAACAAGATTCTGAATTCAATTTCCTCTGCTCCCCTTTTTAAAATAAATCTGAGTTTTAACGTGAGAAGTGTGATGATTTCTATTTACCATGGAGAATTTTTATGGTGGATATTCATTGTTCTTTTTTCTCACCACCAGCTGCTTCTACAAAGGTATATAAAATTATTAATGTATATTCTTTGAAATCTTTATTTACACAAATATTCCACAGCCCATAGTTTTATGCACACCCAGTTTGTGATTTTCAGATAGTCAAACTAAAGTAAGATATTTAACCTTTTTCCTATAAGAATTTATCAGTGGGCACTATATTACTATGTGGGGAAATGATAACATTGTTCGAATTTGTGTCTCTATGTTTAGTAAAGTCAGAAAATTTAGCACAGTCAGAAAATGCAGTGTTTGATTTGGGTCTTTGAGGATATAGAAGGCATCTGTATGTGGGGATTAAAAGGATGACATTTAGAGAAGAAGCAAATGGAAATAAAGAATAAAATTAAAGCTAGAGAGATGGAAATACACAGTTTATATTCAAAAATTGCCAGTGGATTGGATGGGTAAAGTGCTTTATTTCTAGTGGAAACTACTGAAAAGATAACTCCATATTGAGTTCCTAATATATGCCACTAATTTCATATAAATCATCTCATCCGGTTATGATCATGATATTAGGTGTGGTCATTATGATTTCACAAACAATACAATTCAGAATAAGACAAGTGAATTAAGCTGCCTGAAATCACAAAGCAAAAGGAAGTGGAGCCAAGACTGAACTCAAGGTGTGTGGGTTCTAAATCTGTGTTTGTTTGTTTGTTTGTTTTTAAATCTCGTCTCTAGTCACTAAAGCATGCTGCCTTAAGATAAGGCCACCAGGTATATACGGGGACTAGTGGCTGGAGATACTCGGGAATTAGAAATAATCTCTTCGCACCTCTCACCCCCACTCACTCCACAGGGACATTTTGGCCCACTGCGTAGCTGGCCCAGCACTAAGGCAATCTTCTACTTCTGAACTATGTCTTTATTTCTCCCAGTCATCTTACAGATTATAATTCTGAATCCTTGCCAAACTGAAAAACATCACCGATTATTTTAATCCTTTTCCTTCTGGATTTAAGCAGAGACCGCAAATGTTTAGTCCTTTTCTAAAGTGTTCCCTTGTGTGCCCAGGAGAAGTTAGTTCTTAGCCCAAATGAAGTCATAACAAACAGTATATGATTTTATGTTTAGAATCTTCTCCCACAAAATCAGTGGTTCTCAACTCTGGCTGCATATTTGAATCATATGGAAAACTTTTAGAAATACAGAATATACACTTGCTTCTCAGATACAGAAGTCCCTTAAGTGTAAATGAATTCCATTCTGAGTGTTTATAAGGTCAGTTTGTTCGTGAACCCACAAAGCAAGCCTAGACGAGCAACTATCACCATCAGTTATACAGCACTGTAATCTAATGCTTGTCGCACAAATAACACGTACATAAAAAAATAAACACAAAAATAAACCTTATAGTATAGCACCTTGAAAAATACAGTAGTACAGTACAGTAGCTGTCTTATAGGGGCTGGCATGCACATAAACATCTTTGAAAGTTTGCAACTTGAATGTTCTCATGTAGGGGACTTACTGTATATTTATCTCGAGTGGGGCAGGAATTGGTCATGTTAAAGCTACCCAGTTGATTCAAACATGCAATCAGTGTTGAGAAGGACTATCCCATAAAATAGTCAGAAATCCCAGGGCTGATCTCCTTCAGAAACCAGTTCATTCTGAAGGAGATCAGCCCTGGGATTTCTTTGGAAGGAATGATGCTAAAGCTGAAACTCCAGTACTTTGGCCACCTCATGGGAAGAGTTGACTCATTGGAAAAGACTCTGATGCTGGGAGGGATTGCGGGCAGGAGGAGAAGGGGACGACAGAGGATGAGATGGCTGGATGGCATCACTGACTCGATGGACGTGAGTCTGAGTGAACTCCGGGAGTTGGTGATGGACAGGGAGGCCTGGTGTGCTGCGATTCATGCGGTCGCAAAGAGTTGGACACGACTGAGCGACTGATCTGATCTGATCTGATCCCATGAAATAGTCTGACTCTTTGTGACCCTACGGACTGTAGCTCTCCAGGCTCCTCTGTCCATGGCAGTCTCCAGGCAAGAATACTGGAGTGCATAGCAATTCCCTTCTCCAGGAGATCTTCCTGATCCAGGGATCAAACCCAAGTCTCCTGCATTGCAGACTGATTTTTTACCATCTGAGCCACGAGGGAAGCACATAATATAGCAAGTTAGGTTTATAGCTCAACCTGTAGCATAACACAGGCTTCCCATGTGGTTCAGATAGTAAAGAATCCACCTGCCAATGCGGGAGATGCAAGAGACTTTCATGGGCAGGCCCTGGAGATGTTCTTACTTGAATTATCTATGTATATGTTTTGTCCTGCTATACAACGAAAAGAAAAGACAGATGGCGGAAGAGAGGTAAAATCTTGAGAGGAATGATTATGTGCAGAGCAATGGAAGAAACAGATGAGCATGAGGCCAAGACAAGAAAGAGAACTTGCAAGGAAGTAGCTGTGAAATGTGCAAAATAATTTTTTATATTTTATGGCAGATGATTTATACAAGAGGAATTTGCATACGGTAAGTGTATGATTATCGTTAATCAAGAGGCCTGTTCAAAGTCAAAGTAATGGACAGAGACCAAAATTTAAAGCAGTTGAAGATGAAGAACAGGTATGGAATTGCAGATAAGTGTAGACACTGTATTAGTCTTGACCCATGGATTGAACCTGGGTCTTTTGCATTGAAGGCAGATTCTTTACCTAATCTGATTCACCAGGGAAGCCCTAGTACTATATCAGTTATTTTTTAGAATTTAGAAAAGTAACAAAAATATTAGAGGCTTACTTGATTATCTTTATTAGAAGAAAATTTATGGTGATTTAACTTCTTTGTTTCATGTGAGCATGGAAACCATTGAACACATCTATAGAAAGTAGTTATGGAGTGAAGAAAGTGAAGTATTCTAAGTTGCCATAGATTGGAAAAGGCCTAGATGCTGGAAAAGATTGAAAGCAAAAGGAGAAGAGGTCGGCAGAGGATGAGATGGTTAGATAGCATCACCAGATTAATGCACACAAAAGTGAGCAAACTCTGGGAGACCGTGAAGGACAAGAAAGCCTGCTGTTAACTGGGCTGCAGTCCATGGGGCCACCAGAGTCAAAAGCAACAAAGTGACACCGCCACCATGGGGAAGTCTGCCCTATAGAATTCAAAGCTGTTGCTTTTTGAAGTGGTCTCTTCTCTCAGATTCTGTGAAACAAACCCCTCTCTATTTTCGCTCTCTCTTTCTCTCTCTTCCTGTATCTTACATTTATTCTCCACATTTATTTCTTCAGCATTTTCTCTGTACAACCCTTCACCACACTGCTCAAAACACTAAACAGTGTGTGTGTGAAAGTGTATACCACACACACTATATCTCCCATGATTTTAACCACCAGTGTATAATAAGATAACCAAATCTACTGTAAGTAACATTGCAAACTTCTCAATCTGCAATCTAAATTTCCAGAATCTTATGGACCACACTCTATAAATTCAGCATTTCCTGACTTGAACTGACTCCTCCGCAGCAGCCATCCATGATATTCCTGTGGCCGTTAGCAGCATGAAATGCTCCTCCGAGGGGCCTGCTCCTGCCCGCACTTCAGTTACCTCCGAATGATCGTCATTCCTTTATGAGTGGGCTCCTGGTCTCCAGATATGGTCCATATGTCCTTTAATCCACTCTAAGGAGACCCAGGTCCCCACATGTGTATCTGGTTATGATACTGCCCTTGCTGCTACTGCTGCTGCTAAGTTGCTTCAGTTGTGTCTGACTCTATGCGACCCCATAGATGGCAGCCCACCAGGCTGCCCTGTCCCTGGGATTCTCCAGGCAAGAGCACTGGAGCGGGTTGCCATTTCCTTCTCCAATGCATGAAAGTGAAAAGTGAAAGTGAAGTCGCTCAGTCGTGTCTGACTCTAGTGACCCCATGGTCTGCAGCCTACCAGACTCCTCCGTCCATGGGGTTTTCCAGGCAAAAGTACTGGAGTGGGGTGCCACTGCCCTTAACTTGTGACTATTGTCCCTTCTGCTCAGAATGTGTTACAAACTGAAAATTATTTTTGATACCTCCATTTTTAAGGAAGCTTCTCTAATAGCTAAGAATTATTTTGTAGACCTGATGACATAAGACTTTCATTTTGTTAATACACCCTGAATGGCCCCTCAAGTTTCTATATAACATGACTCGTCATTTATAGACTTGGAAGTAATTAATGAGATTAATTAATGAGTACATACCAGGTACTATGGGCTGAATGCTGAGGATGAATGGGAAGAAAGCGAACAGAGCTAAAAACAGTCTTAGGAATAGTAACACCCACTCCACCCCCTGTCAGATGTGAAAAACCCTGATCTTCTTTTGGATTTGTTCTGTAAGTGCTCCATAGTATTAAGGACTCAGTCTGCATGCATCTATTGCAAAAAAATATATGTATCTTTAATTCTCTGTTCCAAGAGCAGTCTTTGAAACCCTATCCACCACTTAAAAATGTTTTTTGGGATTTCCCTGGCAGTCCAGTGATTAAAACTTGTGCTTCCAATTCAGTAGGTGCAGATTTGATTTCTGGTTGGGGAACTAAGATTCCCACGTACTGAACAGCCAAAAAAAATGCCTTTAATTTATAAAAATGTTTCCTATATCACAATGATTTATCCATTAGTCTCCAACCTTACCTTACAAACCTCCATAAAACAGCTTTACTAGTTCTTAAGAGAATTGGTTTCTTTGTCTAGATATTTCATACACTAAATGTTCAATACGTCACCCTTTAATTAGCTTATTCATTTCTTTAACTGCAGAGGTCAAGGAAGGCAGTCTTTAGGTACAGTGTATTTTAAATTAACTCAATAGTGTTCCATGATTTTGGAGAATTTTTCTGTATTCATCTCTGGACAGAAGAGTCTAACAAGTGAGTCTTCAACTGGAGTAACAATTCTTGGGATTTTTAACACTGAGTCAGCAACTATTGTTTTTCTCATGTCTCAAGCCTGTACTTCAATTTGTGGACCAGAAGCATATAACTTAGACTGTGGAGAACATTTATAGAGAAGGAGTTGAAATGGTAGCAGGGTACTCCCTTACCTGTGAGTAAAGCCTTTTCCTTACACACTCTACAGTGGAGTTTCCACTATTGTGAAAATTCTGAGTCTCTAACTTGGAAGATTCATATATCATCGAGACGATATTGACAAATATTGTAATACCCACTCTCACTGTTCTACTATAAAACATCCCATTCCTCTAAAGCCCTATTAAATATTAAAAAGAATGGCAACCACATGGTAAAATGAGGTTACTAGAATGTAAAATAGAATTTAAATATTTTAGAAAGACATATTGCTAACCTTTAGCAAAGTGCTGCCTCTTAAAAAAGAAGACAAGGTCTCTATCCTGAAAAATAATTCTTTCAAATTAGCATCTCCATGGCTAAAGTCAAAATGAGTGAGATGAGGGTTAAATGTCCGATTAGACAGCACACAGTTTTCATGATTATCAGAAAGTTGCACTGGCAAAAGATTTTGGTCTTGGCTGTGTTCCATACATCTGAAATGAGGCGACTGTCTTCTACAAATCCCAGACTCAGTGGGTTTTGGTAAAAAGTTACTGGGTTATTATTTATTTCTCTCCTGTAACGTAGGGAAATGGAAAGATTTCATCAGTGATGTAGGGGAGGAAAAATGATTTTCCCTCTACCCTTCTAGGTTCTTGGCTGAGAATCCTCTGTAATTAAAAAAAAAAAAATTAATAGCAGAACAGGAGAAAAACAGAAGTTTAATAGCATAAATACCTTCTGTACACATGAGAAATATCCAGGAAAGATTAAGTAACTCTCTTAAATGATACAAACCACCACTTTAAAGACCATCTTCAGCTAAAGACACAAGAAGGTACTGGGGTAGGGAAGCCGGTTATGGGAGATTATCAGGCAAAGCACAGTGAACAAGGACATGGGCACTCAGTTCAGTTCAGTTGCTCAGTTGTGTCTGACTGTTTGTGACCCCATGATGCTTTTGAACTGTGGTGTTGGAGAAGACTCTTGAGAGTCCCTTGGACTGCAAGGAGATCCAACCAGTCAATCCTAAATGAGATCAGTCCTGGGTCTTCATTGGAAAGACGGATGTTGAAGCTGAAACTTCAGTACTTTGGCCACCTGATAAGAAGAACTGACTCATTTCCTTGATGCTGGGAAAGACTGAGGGCAGGAGGAGAAAAGGGTGACAGAGGATGAGATGGTTGGATGGCATCACCAACTCAATGGACATGGGTTTGGGTGAACTCCAGGAGTTGGTGATGGACAGGGAGGCCTGGTGTGCTGCAGTCCATGGGCATTAGGCAGATCTAAGTTGTTGTCTTTACTGTTGGTGTTAGTTTCCAGAAATTCAATTACCCTTCTCTTTCTGGCACAAAAAGGGAGCATGCATGTTCAGTCACTTCAGTCGTGTCTAACTCTGCAACCCTATGGACCATAGCACGCCAGGCTCCTCTCTCCAAGGGATTCTCCAAACAAGAATACTAGAGAGGGTTGCCATGGCAACCAGGGATCAAACCCGCGTCTCTTATGTCTCCTGCATTGGTAAGCAGTTTCTTTACACTAGCACCCCCTGGGAAGCCCACAGAAAAGGAGTCACCCTTACAAATGGAGATTTCTCTTATAAAGGTTTTCCACAATTAGGTAACTTCTACTAGACTCCACGAGAGCCTCTGTGTCCTCTGTTTCTTAAAAATAATCAGCTTAAAATAATTCTTAGCTAAATTCTTAGTTAAAGAGGTATACTTGGGGTGACAGATTCTGCCCTCCTTCGGTGCCATCAGATTAGCACCATGCTCAGACGGCACAATATCTGGGAATGGAAAAGTGAGTCCGTTCTCTCTTTGTCCAAGCCTTGGAGGAAGTTTGGTGGTTGGCTGTTGGCTTGTAATGCATGCAAGACTTCCTCAACATGAATGTTTTGGATATTTGCTGTTATGGGAATTGTGATGGAGGTTGCCCTTGCTTGTATTAAGTCCAATTCAAAACCGAAACGTGATTTTCTTTTAATAGTTCCATATTAGATAGCTTTACAGTATTTTCTTTAAAATATGTTGCTGCATGGACTGCCAACTAAATGTGGGCACTTGCCGTCTGCCTCTACAAGCATTAAATCTCTGGCCACTGCAGTCGCTAACCTTCAACACATCCTGAAAAGAGATCAGTGTGAAGATCAGGAACAAGGCCTTCTGTGCTCTGGGAAAAACTGGCAGAACACGCCTTGAGATAGATATTTTCAAAAGAAGATTTTATGAGCCCAATTCTTGCATCTCCTCATATCTAGAAAAGCACTAAAATAATTTACTTCATCCGCTCCTCACGACCAGTAGTCAGCCTCTGCCAACCGTGCTGCGTGCGACAAGACACATCCCCCTTCACTAAAATCGCATATATACCGACCTTCCCCCCACCACTAAGGAGCAGTTTCTCAGAGCTATCTGAAGTCCTGTCTCCCAGGCTATCGTCCTCACTTTGCCCCAAATAAAACTTAACCCGCGACTCTCATGTTTGCATTTTTTTTTTTTTTTTTAGTAGACAGAATCTTGTCTTTGTGAAATATATTTATTTTCTTTTCACAGAAGTGTGACAAATTGTACTTTTCTTCTTCCAAGAAAACACCAGGTCTTTTTGGAGAATGTATGTTATTTGTTTACGTCAAAGCAAGTTACCTGAATCATAATAAAGCAAATAGATTTCCACTTAACATATTAAACATCCTGGCATCACTTTAAGCTAATACAATGACATTTTCAACTATGTTCTTAGTTTTTGAATGGAAACAAGGTTGACGGCAGTCCTCACAGACAATTTATTAAAATTAGGAAATTGTCAGGAAGACTCCAGCAGAGATATGGCATTTACTCTGTAAAGTCGTCCTCAGTTTAACAATAAGGTATTCGGATAACTTTTTATTCTCTCCTTGGGCTCAGCTGGATGAAATTTTTACCACAAAGAAAGCCTGATTTTATGCATGTTTGACTTAATTCAGAGGGATTTATGAATACCACAGTAGCCTGTTTGGATTGGCTGTGAAGAATGCGAGGCAGATAGTTTTCATTTCTTTTCAAGCTGAAATATCTGATGTGTTCTTGGTAACTCTTTTTAGCAAAACAGGCATTTTAAATATGAGGGTCCAAGCATCAGGCATGCCTGTTTGTTCATTTTCAGTGTCCTTTTTGAAATACATGAGAAAATGTGAAATTTAAAAATGCAAGAGCTCAAAAACTATGAAATAAATGAGGCCAAGTCCAAAATGTGGTGCCGAATCTGACTCTGTATTTTATTTTTTTATTTCATAGAATATCTAAAAGGAAACAGTTGTGGAAATAAACTGTCAGTGTAAAACACACACACACCATTGGCACTAGAATATATGCTTTCAATTAAAACATGGCTGATGTGTGGTTTTTGAGGTAGAGATTGACTTAGATAGCTATATTTTGGTTAGGATCTGTTGGCTCAAATCATGACAATAGACATTTTAGTAATTACAGATTTCTTTTTTGTGCTTAACACTTGTATCACTTGGTGATGATGGTGTTGACAGAAAAGTACTGTCTTAAGTTGGGTTATAAGAAATGACTTACCTAAAATCTTGTTGTCACATATTCTTTTCTAATTTAATTTTTAATTGAGGATAATTGCTTTACCATACTGTGTTGGTTTCTGCCGTACATCAACATGAATGAGCCACAGGTACACGCATGTCCCTTCCCTTCTGAACCTCCCTCCCACCTCCCACCCCACCCCACTTCTCTTGGTTGTCACAGAGCATGGGATGGATTTGAGCTTCCCATATCATATGAAAGTTCCCACTGGCTATTTATTTTACATATAGTAATGTATTCCTTGGAAGGAAAGTTATGACCAACCTAGATAGCATATTCAAAAGCAGAGACGTTACTTTGCCAACAAAGGTTCGTCTAGTCAAGGCTATAGATTTTCCTGTAGGCATGTATGGATGTGAGAGTTGGACTATGAAGAAAGCTGAGCACTGAAGAATTGATGCTTTTGAACTGTGGTGTTGGAGAAGACTCTTGAGAGTCCCTTGGACTGCAAGGAGATCCGACCAGTCCATTCAGAAGGAGATCAGCCCTGGGATTTCTTTGGAAGGAATGATGCTCAAGCTGAAACTCCAGTACTTTGGCCACCTCCTGCAAAGAGTTGACTCAATGTAAAAGACTCTGATGCTGGGAGGGATTGGGGGCAGGAGGAGAAGAGGACAACAGAGGATAAGATGGCTGGATGGCATCATTGACTCAATGGACGTGAGTCTGAGTGAACTCCGGGAGTTGGTGATGGACAGGGAGGCCTGGCATGCTGCAATTCATGGGGTCTTAAAGAGTCAGACACGACTGAGCGACTGAACTGAACGAATGTATATGTTTCAATGCTAATATCCTTAAATTTGGAATTTGTTGCTGGGAATGAATGGAACAAGAGCATATGCATATTAATGCAAGTGATAACACCCATCATTTAGCAGATGCTTACAGAGGACAAATCTTTTGTCCAGTTCTGCTTGATGAGGTGTGAAGCATTGTGTTGGGTATGGGGATTGTTTAGACATGGACCTTACCTGGAAGACACATCTTTTATGAGGACCACATTTTTCAATCCCATTGAATTCTTTTCTGACTCCAGAACCAGCATTAAGAAAATGTGCAGATCTCAGCACTGAGGTAGGGAAATATTTCCCAGGATAATTACAAGATGTCCAGGAACCCAAGACATGAGACAAAGGAAATATCTTACTTTACATACTGTATTATTACCACCAGTATAAAACAAAGCTAAGGCATTGTTATGTCATGATTATTCAATTTATATAAATTTTGATGTCTGTACCCAGATCATTCTTTAAAAAGACAGTAATCTGATCCACTATTAGTACATAAGAGAGTTTTGTTTTGTTTTCTGAATTCAAGTTATTCTGCTATCTTGGATCAAAATATTCAACTACCAGTATTCTATCTCTTCAAACAGTGATATTTATTATTTGTTACTTTAATCAGTTTTTTTTTTAATTTTTTCAAAATTTAGTTTGACAAAATTATTTTTGTAATAGAACAAATGTTTACCACTGGAGTTTCATCTTATTAATTATTTTAATCAGTATTAATAACTGCATTTAGTATTAGAATTCATGCTAAATTGCTAATGAGAACTTAGATACTTGGCTAAATTCAAAGAAGAATCTATCGTTTATTATTTTTTTTATTTTCACTCACTTCCCTTCCGAACCCCGACAGTTATCTGAAATTTTTCTAATATAAATGAGTGTACACACTGCTATATTTAAAATGGATAACTCACAAGGACCTCCTGTATAGCACAGGGAATTCTGCTCTGTATTATGTAACAGACTAACTGGGAAAAGAATTTGAAAACAAGTAGATCCGTGTTTACATGTAAGTGGATCACTTTGCTATACATCTGAAATCAACACAACGTTGTTAATCGACTATTACTGTTGTTGATTAGTCACTACATTGTGTTTGACTCTTTTGCAACCCCGTGGACTCTAGCCCTCCAGGCTCCTCTAGTCATAGGCTTTTTCAGGCAAAATACTTGAGGGGGTTGCCATTTCCTTCTACAGGGCATCTTCCAGACCCAAGGATCAAACCTATGTCTCCTGTGTTGGCAGGTGTATCTGCTGAGCCACCAGGGAAGCCACGAATCAATTATACTCCAATATAAAATTAAAAATGTTTTAAAAAGTGAATTTGATCCCTCGTAAAATGAGAACAAAATCTATTTTAATAAAAACATTTGCCTACATGGACCAAAATTGTGCTCAAGGATTGTGAAAGACCTAGCAAAAATAACATCTGGGAGCTTTCACAATTATAGCCCATCCATGAGAACCTCTTGAAGATCCTCCTTTATGTTACATAAGCACCACATCAGTGGAGGCATCCACATGACAGATACTCTTCATGATTCCTCTAATTATGAGAAATGTTCCTCTCCAGATGAGTGTATGAGTTGTGATGTTAAGAGATAATTACGCTTTATTTTCTAGAGACTCATATTTAATTTCTAGTAAATGAAAAGTATATCTTTTATAAGCAGCACTGAAGCAAGTTGTATTTTAAAATTAAATTAATTTGCTTTATATGCATTGGGTGAATGTTTACATGTGCCTCTGACTGATACTCACTGAAGCACAGTGTTTCCTGGGATATTTTCTGAAGACTTAATAAAATGTGAAACTTTCATCTACTATTGAAAACTTAATAAAACTGGGATTCATAGTGGAGGAAAATGTCTGAAGTTAATATCTGAACTTCTGTACGTGACATTCAAAGGATGATTACAATTTGTTCTGTGGGTAGTTTAAAAATTAATTTTCTGCTTCTTTATTTATTAGATTTTTCTTATACTGTTTAGATAGGTTTTTCTCTGGGCTTTTTTATTAGTGCAGAAAAAATACAGAGCTTAAACAAAGTCCAAAATCCTTAGCCAAAGTTGTTTTTCAGTGCTCATTTAACGCATTTCCAAATAATTTCAAAAAAAAAAATGAAGAGTTTAAATTCCAACCTTACCTAAGCATTAAAATGATTTTTTTTCTAACCCATGATCATTGCTTTCAGAGAAAGAGTCTTAAGAAAGAAGAACTGTTCAAGTTTACTAATTTGAAAAATAGGTGAATTTTCATAGTTAATTACCTTTCTTTCAGTTTATGGAAAAGAGCTGAGCCATTGTCAAGTTACTGGCAGCATCTTTAACATCTTCCAGTTGGTACCGCAGGCCTGTCTATGTGCTTGACCTGCACTGAGTGCTATTCCGGTGCTTTTGCAAGCCACTGAGTGGTGATCATTCGCATGGACCCCAAGTGCTGGCACACCCCTGAGGGTAAGGCCTTCAGTCAACTAGTGCTTTCGTGAGCTCCCACTCAGCTAAGTTGAAGGCGATATTAGCATTTTCATGGGATTCAGTGTAGTCAAAGTTGCCCTTCTTTCAGGGAAAAATTGAATGCCATCTATATTATTATCTTTTAAGTAGGAATCAGAATAACGTTGACCCCAAATAACTAGAGCAAGGAATTCATGGATACATCCCAGTACATAGCCAGCATGCTGTTTATTACCTGCAGTAGATTATTGCTGGTGAGCTGACATTCCCTTCTATCCTCTTTTTGTCTGTTTCTTAATTATGGCTAAACATGATGATGACAAGTTAAAAAAAAAACTCAATTCAAGAATGTTTATTGTACAATTCAGAAATAAACAAATTTCAAGAGATGAAATCAAGAGTGGGTAAAGATAATGGTGGGCAGAATTCCTGAGCTATCAATCATAAAAAGACATTTTCTCTATTGATGCCTAATTTCAGATACACACATCTCCTACATTCTGGGCTCTATTCCTCTCTTAAACATCTGTCATTGTGCTTCAAATCAAGTCTTTCAGATGAATTAAACTTTTTTTTTTGGTGGGAGGGGGACAGAAGGAACCAGGAGCCATGCTATAATTCTCATTGGATGGTTAGAATGATCATCCGCCTTTGTTCTGATAGCATGCGTAAAATAATAATAATATTTCCTCATAGTAAAATAAATTTTACTCATAGTGCTCATAGTAATAACAATGATAATAACAAGAGCATATAGGAGGTTGTGGAAATTACATTTGTTTATGTGCTACATTGTATAAAATACTGCTGTATTTTATTATACTGCTGTATATTTAGTATTTATATTTATAAATACTGCTGTATTGTATTATACTGCTGTATAAGGCACTGCCATAGTGTATAAAGCACAGCTATATGTATGTTCTAGCTGTAAGTTATGGCCAAATATTTCCACCTGTAGTAAAACAATGGAAAAGATAATCACAAGAAAAGAAGTGACGATACTCCCTTATTTTTAAAACCGCTGAAGACGTATTCTACAGTGTGTTTTCCAAAGGATTTGGCCAATTTGCCAAGCTTATTTGGGCTTCTGACTGGCTAAGCTATTCATGCTTGGGGAAGCAGGGGAGCTTGAGGACACAACATCAAATGATTACTAACAACTGCACTTATTCGGTGTCACACACACTGAGCATCGTTCCATATGCTGGGACAGCACGATGAAACAAGCGACAACGGTCTTCCTTTCCTGGGAGCTTTTATTCCAGTTAGGAATACAGAAAAGGACCAGTGTAAAGGTCACCACGGAAGATAATGAATACTAGAAAGCAATGAAGCTAACGTAACTTCATTGAAAAGACAATGAGAGTAGGCAGGATTGGGGGAGGGTTTGGATTTAAGTGGTGAGGGCTTCCCTGGTGGCTCAGCTGATAAAGAATCCGCCTGCAGTGAGGGAGACCTGGGTTCGATCCCTGGGTTGGGAAGATCACCTGGAGAAGGGAAAGGCTACCCACTCCAGTATTCTGGCCTGGAGAATTCATGCGCTGTATAGTCCACGGGGTTGCAAAGAGTCGGACACAACTGCGTGTCTTTCACTTGCTTACTTGGATTTAAGTGGTGAAAGGCACTATTGCCTATGGGCCGATCTGGGAGTGGATATGAAGGACAGAGGCAATGGAAAAAGCAGAGACCGTCCATCAGAAGCAGGCTTGAGGACTTCCTGGTGGCACAGTGGTACAGAATCCGCTTGCCAGGGCAGGAGACATGGGTTCAATTCCTGGTCCACAATGACCCCACATGCCGTGGAGCAACTAAGCCCGTGCCCCACAGCTGCTGGGCCTGTTCTCTAGAGCCTCAAAGCCACAACTACTGAAGCCGCCACAGAGAGAAGCCGAAACATCGCAACTAGAGAGCAGCCCCCGCTCTCTGCCGCTAAAGAAAAGCCTGCGCGGTAAGGAAGACCCGGCACTGCTGCTGCTGCTGCTAAGTCGCTTCAGTCGTGTCCGACTCTGTGCGACCCCATAGACGGCAGCCCACCAGGCTCCCCCGTCCCTGGGATTCTCCAGGCAAGAACACTGGAATGGGTTGCCATTTCTTTCTCCAGTGCATGAAAGTGAAAAGTGAAAGTGAAGTCGCTTTGTCGTGCCCGACTCTTAGCAACCCCATGGACTGCAGCCTTCCAGGCTCCTCCGTCCATGGGCACAGCTGAAACTAAATAAATAAACAAATACATAAATGACTATTTAAAAAAGAAAAAGAAGCAGCCTGGATTCTTTCAAAGCACACATCAGAGGTAGTCTGTTGGGTGTAACCAGGCAGAGTAAAGAAGCACAAGGCAGGAGCAGATACAGCTTGAGTGGGAAGCAGGAGGCAGGCATGTAGAGACATGATAAGTCATTATAGAGAGGCCATGGGAGAGCTGCAAGCAAGCCAGTAAAGTGATGGGACATGTGTATGAAAACCAGCATCTGGGAAATTATTCCTGCATAATTATATTCACAAACACACACGCACACACCCAAAGTGACAAATGAAAGATCACAGCTGTACACCCAGAGTGTAGATAAGATGCTATGTTTTTGGTACCATCTGACAATCTTGAGGTTTGTTTTCATTGTCATGGTGGAGAGATCAGTTGGTTTGCCTTTGGACAAATCAAGTCTAAGGGAGAGATCTAAATCTACCGTATTCCCTCAAAATCCTGTGAACAACCATTTAAGGCAGGGCCTAAACATTTAGTTCTAGTGATGTGATTCGGACTCCATCTCCACATACTTTTTAAGTGCTGCCAAAAATGTTTAATTGCTGTGCCTAATCTGTGTTATATTACTATTAATATGAACATGACTCCAGGATTGAATTTTTGAATCTCCTTCATGAAAGATAAACAATATAATTCTATTCACTGTGCATGTACAGACCTCCGGTTCATGTTTTCTGTCTGCGAAAAGTCGCTTCACTGTGTACTATAGCTTTCTTTAGGAAAACTATAAATGCTGAATTTTCAAAGTCCATGAAATAACGGCATGACAATCATTTAAAAGATTTAAGAATCCAACTCTTTTCCAAAAGCCTTTCACAAAGAAATAAAACACATTCTTCATATTTATGATTAGAAATGATGTCATTAAGATTTAACATTATCATCAATATTTTGAGTTTGATCATTATTATTCAAGAATACTATCAAAAGAACATGCATGTAATGATGATAGATTTGTGGGTGAAATTGCATATTACTTTATCCTGGTAATATGTTTTCAGAGTGATAGTTAATAACTACAACCTGATCTTCTCAGCATTGTAAAATAATTTAGCAATATATATTTTACCAAATAATAATATAGGAAAGACTAGAGATATCTTCAAGAAAACTGGAAGGACTGATGCTGAAGCTGAAGCTCTGTTACTTTGGCCACCTGATGCAAAGACTCTGATGCTGGGAAAGATTGAGGGCAAGAGGAAAGGGAGCAAGAGAGAATGAGATAGTTGGATGGCATCACCAACTCAACAGACAAATGAACAAAGTTTGGGAGATAGTGAAGGATAGGGAAGCCTGCCGTGCTACATGGGCTCACAAAGGGTCGGACGTGACTTAAGCGACTGAACAATAGCAGAAATATATGTTTTATGCTTATGATTTGCAGACTGTCATAGACTTAAAAGTGTTTCTAAGATGGTTAACTCCCAGAACCTGTGATTATGGTACCCTACATGGTAAAAGGTCTCTGTAGATTTTATTAACTTAAGGATGATGCTATGAAAGTGCTGCACTCAATATGCCAGCACATTTGGAAAACTCAGCAGTGGCCACAGGACTGGAAAAGGTCAATTTTCATTCCAATCCCAAAGAAAGGCAATGCCAAAGAATGCTCAAACTACTGCACAGTTGCACTCATCTCACACACTAGCAAATTAATGCTCAAAATTCTCCAAGCCAGTCTTCCACAGTAGTGAACTATGAACTTCCAGATGTTCAATCTGGATTTAGAAAAGGCAAAGGAAGCAAAACAAATTGGCAACATCCATTGGATCATCGAAAAAGCAAGAGAGTTCCAGAAAATCATATATTTCTGTTTTGTTGACTATGCCAAAGCCTTTGATTGTGTGGATCACAACAAACTGTGGAAAATTCTTAAAGGGATGGGAATACCAGACCACCTGACCTGCCTCTTGAGAAATCTGTATGCTGGGCAGGAAGCAACAGTTAGAACTGGACATGGAACGACAGACTGGTTCCAAATTGGGAAAGGAGTACGTCAAGGCTGTATATTGTCACCCTGCCTATTTAACTTATATGCAGAGTACATCATGAGAAATGCTAGGCTGGATGAAGCACAAGCTGGAATCAAGATTGCCGGGAGAAATATCAATAACCTCAGATATGCAGATGGCACCACCCTTCTAGCACAAAGTGAAGAAGAACTAAAGAGCCTCTTGATGAAAGTGAAAGAGGAGAGTGAAAAAGTTGGCTTAAAGCTCAACATTCAGAAAATTAAGATCATGGCATCCAGTCCCATCACTTCATGGCAAATAGATGGGGAAACAGTGGAAACAGTGTCAGACTTTATTTTGAGGGGCTCCAAAATCACTGCATATGGTGACTGCAGCCATGAAATTAAGACTTTCCTTGCAAAAGGAAAGTGATGACCAACCTAGACAGCATATTAAAATCAGAGACATTATTAATTGGTTGACAAAGGTCTGTCTGGTCAAGGTTATGGTTTTTCCAGTGGTCATGTATGGATGTGCGAGTTGGACTATAAAGAAAGCTGAGTGATGAAGAATTGATGCTTTTGAACTGTGGTGTTGAAGAAGACTCTTAAGAGTCCCTTGGACTGCAAGGAGATCCAACAAGTCCATCCTAAAGGAAATCAGTCTTGAACATTCACTGGAAGGACTGATGCTGAAGCTGAAACTCCAGTACTTTGGCCACCTGATGTGAAGAACTGACTCATTTGAAAAGACCCTGATGCTGGGAAAGATTAAAGGCAGGAGCAGAAGGGGACAACAGAGGATGAGATGGTTAGATGGCATCACCTACTCATTGGACATGAGTTTGAGTAAACTCCAGCAGTTGGTGATGGATAGGGAGGCCTGACGTGCTGCAGTTCATGGGCTCTCAAAGAGTCAGACACTGAGTGACTGAACTGAACTGAAGTGAAGGATCTTGTGATGGGGACACTTTCCTGGATGGTCCTGAATGTACCTGACAGAATCAAAGAGTGAAGCAGGAGGTCAGAGGTAAAAGGAAGCAGAGACTGCTGTGATGAGGTCCTAAGACTGCTGTGATGGCATTTGGGGAATGCCAAAACCTTCTAGAAACTGGAAAAGAGGAGGAATGTGTTCTAGAGTCTCCAATAGGAACCAGCCTTGCTGACACCTTGATCTGGGGCCCATAAAACCTATTTCACACTTCTAATCTCCAGAAGAGTAAATGAATACATGTGTGTTATTTTTGCAGCACGTTTGCCCCTATTTTTATTGCAAAAAGAGGAAACTCATACACATATTAAACTGTATTAATATGATAGGGAGACAAGATGAAACTCTACAATATTAAAAATTGTAATAAGAGCATGTAGCCCAAATTCTCTCCTAAAGAGGTGCAGGAGAATTAGGCTTTGCTTGGAAACTGTTCAGTACATTTGTACCACATGAACAAGATCAGAGCTTCTGAGGAATATGATTGGAAGCAAACAGAACAGCTTCCTCTGAAAAAGCAATCAATTGTGATTACCCATTGAGGATTTTAGAGAATATTAATTTTAGAATATTATTTATATCCAGTATTTACTTTTTCTCCCTCATATATCTTAGGGGTATAATGTAATTCATAGAATTTACTAAAATAAGACCAGGTTTAAACTACATGTGCATCTTTGGTCTATTTTTTTTTTTTTTAATTTTTATTGGAGTCTATTTGATTTACAATGCTGTATTAGTTTCTGCTGTACAGCAAAGTGAGTCCATTATACATATATCCCCTGTTTTTTAGATTCATTTCCTATATAGGTCATCACAGAGCATTGAGAAGAGTTCCCTGTGCTATGCAGTAGGTCTTTTTTAGTTATTTTGTATATAGTACACATCTGTGGTCTTTGGTGCCTTAAAGTTGATGGGACAGTTCAAGTTTGTTTACTGAGAATGTGTAAGAATGACAATAAAACATCTCGTAAGGTTCTGATCATGGTTCCATCGCATCTTGTTTTTTCCTCTGTGTCTTTAAGGGTGCAGTCATCTTATGAAATGCCACCAGCTGTCTGGAACAGCAGGACTCCACCCAGACAGATAATACTCCTGCGTGCTTTAAAGCATGGCACCTCCTCAGATCACTGCTTTCCAGCCTGTAACCTGAGACTAAATACTGAGGCTCCTTTTGGGTTGAGGAATATTACTTTTTGTCATTGTAACAAGTACAAGATCAAATTCAAGGAATCTTTTTTCTTTTTTTCCCCAATGTTCACTTTTTGCTTTGAGTTCCAGCTGTGAGTGGAATTAACTTTCAAAATAGAGAAAATGCCTCTGCAGCTGGGGAGAGAGTTGGGGGCCCACTTGAATCAAATGCTCTTGGTTGGAGGGAGGAAATCTCATGAATACCCCTCCACTATTTTGTGTCGCTGTAGGAGGCCTTTGCAGAAAGAATCTAAACATTATTCTGCCTTCCCATCCTCTAACTGAATGGACTGGTAGCGGTGCTTGTGAAAACTGGTTGTTAAGAAAGCACCGACTTTGGTCACCACTTGTTCTAAGAGAAGAGAAGTCTTTCACCAACTATTCTTGTTCTTGTTTATAATCTACATCGTCTCTACTCTTGAAATTATTCAAAAACTGAATGATGGAATAATGCCCAATGCACTTTTCAGTGACTCCTGCTCACTGAGCTTCCACCTGTGGCATGCAAATATATTTCATCCATTAGATAGTTTGAGCACCATGTTTTCACTGATTAAACTCTGTAATACAATCTAATTTTGCTACTAGTAAGATTGCAATATGATTTGTGATATCTCCAAGTGTAGTGAATTACATTTCTGGGTTACTTTTAAAAGTAAACAACTCTATTTATGATTAAGATACTTGAGATAAAAAGAGAAAACGACACCTCACTTTGTTATTAATTTATTCTGGGTATATTTATTCATTGGCTTTCCAGATGGCTCAGTGGTAAAGAATTCACCTAAAATTCAGGAGACTGCACGAGACACAGGGTTTGATCCTTGAGTCTGGAAGATCCCCGGAGAAGGAGATGGCACCCCATCCAGTACTCTTGCCTGGGAAATCCTGTGGACAGAGGAGCCTGGAGGGCTACAGTCCATGGGGTCATAAAAGAGTCTGACATAACTTAGCAACTAAACAGCAAAAATGTATTTATTCATCACAGTTTCATTGAGTACCCACTCTTCAGTAATTAGGCACTGTTCTAGGCATGGGCAATAATGGTGGTACAAAGCACATGCTGCCCCTGGGTTCTAGAACTTTCATTTTTGAGGGAGAAAATGGTGATTAAATAGGAAACACATATGATGGCCGTCTTCAAGACTTGTAAGCCTGATGAGGAAGATAATACAGGGTAATATTTTTAGAGAATGCAGGCAGTGAAGAATGGGAGATTACTCAGAAAAATTTCTCTGTGGAGACCTAACTAACTTGTCACATGGAGTTCTGAGAGAGGGAGTATCCAGGTGTGGAGAGGAGTAAGGACCCATCCTGGTGGCCTCTGTGTCTAGATGTCTTGGCGGACAAGGTAAAGGAGAAAGAAGAAAGGGAAGACAATGAAGGAGAGGTCAAACAGAGACTTAGAAAGTGTTCGCTTCTCAAAAAAAATTTTTTTTGATATTCCAGTATAGCAGTGGCACCCACTCCAGTACTCTCGCCTGGAAAATCCCATGGATGGAGGAGACTGATGGGCTGCAGTCCATGGGGTTGCTAAGAGTCGGGCATGACTGAGCGACTTCACGTTCACTCTTCACTTTCATGCATTGGAGAAGGAAATGGCAACCCACTTCAGTGTTCTTGCCTGGAGAATCCCAGGGACGGGGGAGCCTGGTGGGCTGCCATCTATGGGGTTGCAGAGTCGGACACGACTGAAGCAACTCAGCAGAAGCAGCAGCAGCAGCAGTATAGCCGATTAACAATGTTGTGATCATTTTAGGTGAACAGCAAAGAGACTCAGCCATAAATATGTATGTATTCACTCTCCCCCAGACTTTGCTCCCATCCAGGTTGCTACATAAGGTTGAGCAGAGTTCCATGTGTTCTACAGTAGGTCCTTCTCGGTTCTCCATTTTTAAATATAGCAGTATGTTCCTGTCCATCTCGAACGCCCTAACTATCCCTTCCCTCCATTCTTCCCCTGGCAACCATAATTTCTTTCTCTATGTCTGCGCGTCTGTTTGTAAATAAGTTCATTTGTATTATTTCTTTTTAGATTCCACATATAAGGGATGCCATACATCTTTCTTTGTCTGAATTACTTCACTCAATATGACAATCTCTAGGTCCATTCATGTGAAGTGTACCTTTTTTTTTTTTATTTAATTCCTTGTAGGACTTTGTCATGAGCAGGTATTGTAGGTAACATATCTGCTTTCTACTACCTGTTCCTAAGATCATTTTGGGTTGATAGGTATCATGAAAGTGAAAGGATTAGTCGCTCAGTCCTGTCTGACTCTGTAACCCCATGAACTGTAGCCCATCAGGATCCTTTGTTCATGGAATTCTCTAGGCCAGAATACTGGAGTGGGTAGCCATTCTGTTCTCCAGGGGATCTTCCCAACCCAGGGTTCGCACCCGGGTCTCCTGCATGGCAGGTGGATTCTTTACTGTCTGAGCCACCTGAAGCTATGATAATCTGTTTTCTTCCTGTAGAGGCTCTTCAGGCTCTGCCCCTCAATTACACTGCTGATACTAGCATGACTTTGATTTTCTTTCCATCATAGCATAACACGATTAAAAAGAGGAACTTGTTTACTTGCCCTGAGGACTCCAAGAATAAGTTGTTACCCAAGCTACAGAAGGCTGCATTAAAGCTCATTTGCCTGCTTTTGAAAAGTGTTCTTTTGACCATAACATGTTGAAGTTGTGTTGAGAAGAAGAAAAGCTGAGATGCATTTTCATAGCTGCCTCTCTTGTTCATCTTGCCAAGCATTTTCCACTTCACCTGCTACTTCCAACGCAATTTGATGTTGAATTTCTCCCCCTTAACATGACTCCTCGGGGCATTAATTCATTCATCCCATTCTGGGTCGCATGTGATAAATCACAGTTCTCCACATCAAGCAGTACTAAATCTTGTTTGTGCTCCATTAATGAAATCATCTATTTTATCTCATCACTGCAGGTAAGAACAATTGTCCATATGTTATACAGCCTTATCACGACTTCTAAAATGTCGTCATGGTTATATACTATCTAGTTTGTGTTTAGAAAGCAGCATGTCCGTTTACTTGAAAATAATTCTGAAACTGTGTAGAGCTATTCATCAGCCAGTCTCAGCTGCTACTGAATGAATAATTCTATGATTAAGAGCTGGGGTCTGTGCAGGCAGTCACAGAATCTGCTGTTTTTATAGAACTTGATAAATTAATTAGTTCATCTTGTGATTATGTGATTCTGTTAGGAAGAGCAAAGCATTGCTAGGATAGCTTGGGATAAACAAGAACATACTGAATTTACTTTTCCTTTCTCTATTTTTTATAAAATTCTGGGCAGAAATAAAATATCTTAAAAACAGATAAGGCTACCCATACTGCATAGAGTAATCGTCCTAATCAGTTAAGCTGAAATCTCAGAAAAAAGCATTGAGTGTCCAGTGCTTGATTAAGAGATCAATTAAGTCTAGTGAAATGAAAATACATCTGTAATGAGTTGCTATTGTGTGCCAAGTAATGCACTGAACAGTTTGATTTTTCAATTTATACTTCATTGTAATATTATATGCTCATAACTGAGGATATTAGAGCATAGGAGAAAAATATTTTGAGGATGGAGAAATAAAAGTATATGCATATGTTTCCATGTATGTGTATCTACACACATATGTACACATGCATGCATATTCACGGATATGTGACATATCATTTGTGGAATGCACATTCATTTATAACTCACTGGATACATGCATCTGCATATCCTTATATGGAAGATTACTTATCCAAGGGATGTGATTTCTTCCCATGATATTTTGATATAATACTGCATAAGAAATGCCAAGATTCCAAATTTTTTATCACACTATCAGAAGAATCACCAGGTAACTATCTCATCAATAGCAATCTTCAGTATAAAATCTGAACTTGCATTATCCAGGATGATGGCTTTCAGATTCATTGTTTATGGAAAGATTGAAACATAATTTCAAAACATAGGAAAATGATGTTTAAGAAAATAAAACCCATATTTCATACTAGAAATATTTGCTTTATTTTTAATATCTAATCAAAATATGAAAAGGCAATCAAAAGGGAATACAGTTATGGTAGCATAGAAATATAGAGAAAAGGGAAAAATTAAGACAGAATGTCAAAATTTTTTCTAAAAAAATAAGGATTCCAACCAGCAGAAATCCTCAGCATGTTTGACAGGACTTAGTGCTGGTTTATCTCCTCAGGCACAAAAACTCTTTGCAAATCTCCATTTGAGATTTTTGTCTGCTTCAATTTCTACTCAAGTATCCAAATGGCCTTCCAGAGAACATCTCAATCAAGAACTTCCTTTTTATCTGAGTAGTCTACAACTCCAGTGGCATTCATAATTTCAAATAGTCTGTGAATAGTATGAAGATTCACATTTATTTTCAAAAGTAGTCTCTGAGACTGGGAGCTCATAGCACTAGTGGGAAAGAAAGCATACCATTCATTTGCATTAGCCCTGACTCAGTGCATTAGAAACAGTGGACTGATCAAACAGAAAACGGCTCTAGACATCTGTTTCCAAATGCATCAGAGCTGTCATGCCCAGAGGTGACTGGATCAACTCTCTGCAGCTATAAGTTTCAGAAACTGGATCAAGGGCAGAAGTTGCAGGAAGATAGACTCTAGCATCCTTCAACGAAGTGCTCTGGAGCCTGAGAGTGCTCCAGTAATGGAATTGTTGGCTGTGCAGAGACTGAGTTCAAGAGAAGAATTCAAGCAAAGTCACAATGATCTTCTCCTAAGCTATGACAGAACAGATCACTGCCATGGGTAGATTAGGATGATTACTTAAGGAACCCAATGCTCTAAATCTAAGAACCTCTGATTGCCAGCAGTTGATTTCACCATTGCTCCTTTTTTTCAAAATATGAATATCTCATCTTTGAAACAACAGAAAATATCAAATTAATTTTAATATATTAGCAAATTAATATATATATTATTACTTATTGATATTATTATAAATTAATACATTGTGTTAGTCATTCAGTCATGTCCAACTGTTTGTGACCCCATGGACTGTAGCCGGCTTCTCTGTCCATGGGATTCTCCAGGCAAGAATACTGGAGTGGGTTGCCATTTCCTTCTCCAAAAATTAATACATTAATTGATAATATTTGCTGTATAATACCAAAGCTAATTAATTTCAATAATACTAATATTAATTACAATTTATTATCAAATTTATTAGTTTGTAACTCAAACAGTAATGGATCTGCCTGCAATGCAGGACACCTTGGTTCAATCCCTGGGTTGAGAAGATCCCATGAAGAAGGAAATGGCTACCCACTCCAGTATTCTTACCTGGAGAATCCAGTGTGCAGAGGATCCTGGCAAAATACAGTTCATGGGGTCACAGAGTCAGACTAGACTGAGCAGCTAACACTACACTACCAAATTAAACTTTATATTAATATATTAATTTGGTAATCAGTTCAGTTCAGTCGCTCATTCGTGTGCAACTCTGTGATCCCATGAACTGCAGCACGCCACACCTCCCTGTCCATCACCAAGTCCCGGGGTTTACCCAAACTCATATTGTGATTAATATTGGTATCAATTGTAATTAATTAGTATTTATTTAATATAGTATTAAAATATACAACAAAAATCAATTAACATTTGTATTAATTCACAATTACCACTTGATGAATTAATAGTGGTATTAATCAATATTAGTATTAAAATATATAACAAATAAAATCAATTGTAAAAAGGTCTAGGTAGCAAAGACTTTACAACAAAGGCAATATAATAAAGTTGTACAGAAGTAACTCAAATGAATTAATTGAAGAAAATGAAATATGTATCTCTCAGCCTGTGTTCAAATGCCTGGAAGAATTTACTCACTATGTAATAAAAATATTATGAGACATTCCAGGCTTTTTAACTGCACACCTGTGGTCAGATTTTGACTATCGTGATAATTAAACAATCAGCACTAGCTGGCTATTTGAATGAAGCTTGGTTTCTGGTCTTTAGACACCAGCTTGAAATGCTCTGCAGTGGCAGTTTCCCCTCCCACCACCTTGCTAAATGTTTTTGGTCATAGTGCGTGAAACTCTCATTTAAAAAACAATTAGTGATGGAAATACTTGTAAGCAAATTCCATGAAGCTAAAATTCTCGGAATTGCATTCTTTTTCTATTTACCCTTGAATTCTCACTGTTTAATCAGGACATTTTAACACACATTCAGAACATTTTACACTGTAAATAGGACAAGCCTGGCTCAAGCACATTAAAAGAAAGGGAATACAAAAGTCTATTATACACTTGCTAGTCCTTTGCATTATAGGGGACTGGAATGCAAAAGTAGGAAGTCAAGAAACACCTGGGGTAACAGGCAAATTTGGCCTTGGAACCCGGAATGAAGCAGGGCAAAGGCTAATAAGAGTTTTGCCAAGAAAATGCACTGGTCATAACAAACACCCTCTAGAAGACTCTACACATGGACATCACCAGATGGTCAACACTGAAATCAGACTGATTATATTCTTTGCAGCCAAAGATGGAGAAGCTCTATACAGTCAGCAAAAACAAGACTGGGAGCTAACTGTGGCTCAGATCATGAGCTCCTTACTGCCAAATTCAGACTTAAATTGCAGAGTAGGGAAAACCACTAGATCATTCAGGTATGACCTAAATCAAATCCCTTATGAATATACAGTGGAAGTGAGAAATAATTAAAGGGACTAGATCTGATAGAGTGCCTGATGAACTATGGATGGAGGTTTGTGACATTGTACAGGAGACAGAGATCAAGACCATCCCCATGGAAAAGAAATGCAAAAAAGCAAAATGGCTGTCTGGAGAGGCCTTACAAATAGCTGTGAAAAGAAGAGAAGTGAAAAGCAAAGGAGTAAAGGAAAGATATAAGCATCTGAATGCAGAGTTCCAAAGAATAGCAAGGACAGATAAGAAAGCCTTCCTCGGCGATCAGTGCAAAGAAACAGAGGAAAACAACAGAATGGGAAAGACTAGAGATCTGTTCAACAAAATTAGAGATACCAAGGAAACATTTCATGCAAACATGGGCTCGATAAAGGACAGAAATGGTATGCACCTAACAGAAGCAGAAGATATTAAGAGGTGGCAAGAACACAGAAGAACTGTACAAAAAAGAACTTCAGGACCAAGATAAACACAATGGCGTGATCACTCACCTAGAGCCAGATATCCTGGAATGTGAAGTCAAGTGGGCCTTAGAAAGCATCACTACAAACAAAGCTACTGGAAGCAATGGAATTGCAGTTGAGCTATTTCAAATCCTGAAAGATGATGCTGTGAAAGTGCTGCACTCAATATGCCAGCAAATTTGGGAAACTCAGCAGTGGCCACAGGACTGGAAAAGGTCAGTTTTCATTCCAATCCCAAAGAAAGGCAATGCCAAAGAATGCTCAAACTACCGTACAATTGCACTCATCTCACACGCTAGTAAAGTAATGCTCAAAATTCTCCAAGCCAGGCTTCAACAATAAGTGAACCATGAACTTTCAGATGTTCCAGCAGGTTTTAGAAAAGGCAGAGGAACCAGAGATCAAATTGCCAACATCCGCTGGATCTTCGAAAAAGCAAGAGAGTTCCAGAAAAACATCTATTTCTGCTTTATTGAGTATGCCAAAGTTTTGACTATGTGGATCACAATAAACTGTGGAAAATTCTGAAAGGGATGGGAATACCAGACCACCTGACAACAGTTAGAACTGGACATGGTACCACCAACTCAATGGACATGAGTTTGAGGAAGCTCTGGGAGTTGGTGATGGACAGGGAGGCCTGATGTGCTCCCTGTTTCAGCTTCAATATCAGTCCTTCCAATGAACACCCAGGACTGATCTCCTTTAGGATGGACTGGTTGGATCTCCTTGCAGTCCAAGAGACTCTCAAGAGTCTTCTCCAACATCACAGTTCAAAAGCATCAATTCTTCAGCACTCAGCTTTCTTCACAGTTCAACTCTCACATCCATGCATGTCTACTGGAAAAACAATAGCCTTGACTAGACTGACCTTTGTTCGCAAAATAATGTCTCTGCTTTTGAATATGCTGTCTAGATTGGTCATAACTTTCCTTCCAAGGAGTAAGCGTCTTTTAATTGCATGGCTGCAGTCACCATCTGCAGTGATTTTGGAGCCCCCAAAAATAAAGTCAGCCACTGTTTCCACTCTTTCCCCATCTATTTGCCATGAAGTAATGGGACCGGATGCCATGATCTTTCCTGAATGTTGAACTTTAAGCCAACTTTTTCACTCTCCTTTTTCACTTTCATCATGGGATCTTTAGTTCTTCTTCACTTTCTGCCACAAGGGTGGTGTCATCTGCATAACTGAGGTATTGATATTTCTCCCCACAGTCTTGATTCCAGCTTGTGCTTTGTCCAGCCCAGCATTCCTCATAATGTACTCTATATAAGTTAAATAAGCAGGGTAACAATATACAGCCTTGACGTAAATTTTGGTTGAAGAATTCTAATTGCATTTCTAAAAACTAAAATAGATCATTTATCTTGAAATATTTGAATCCCTTAAGTTATATCTTATACTATCTAAGAATTTGTCTCCCATTTTTTGATCTTAGATTTATAGATGCTCTCTTCATTTATCATAGGAAGATATTTTGTTTTGGATTCAATTTAGACAACATAAATTATACTTATTAATTTTTAATTATCTATTCTGTATATATGTGTAGGATCATGTCTAAAGAATAAGACTAAGAACATGTGACCAAATAGTCACCTTTTCTTTGTTTGTACAAACATTGTAAGGACATGTTCCTGGTCATTTATTTGAGGAACAGCCAAAATTTATTACAAACATATTTTAAAAATCCACATGTTCTACTCTGTTAAAATGGATATGGCCAGCATACAATTTGAAGAAATTACAATCTTATGGGGGAAAAAATGTCACAGATAAAAGTATATAGTTTTTCTTTCAAAAATATGACAATTAAAAGTTTAAAAGTATGGATGTGTTTATATGTGTGTGTGTGTGTGCTCAGCTGTTCACTCATGTCCAACTCTTTGTGACCCCACGGACCATTGCCCACCAGGCTCCTCTATGCATGGGACTCCCCAGGCAAGAATACTGGAGTGAATTGCCATTTCCTCCTCAGGGGATCTGCCCAATCCAGAGATTGAACTCAATTTCCTGTGCCTCCTGCATTGGCAGGTGGATTCTTTACCACTGAGCCACCTGGGAATACCCAATATATGTATGCTCATGTATATTTATGCTCATATATATGTATGCTCATGTATATTTATTCTCATTGTCATATGGCAAAAACCAACACAACATTGTAAAGCAAGTATCCTTCTATTTTAAAAAAAGAGTGTAAATGTAATTTTCCTGGGAATGTTGGGTGGGGATTTCCCCTCAGATTTGAGTGACATTTGAATTTTTGGATATATGCTTGTGAAGAGAGCTTCTGGTTAGCAGTACCTCCTCCCTAGCTCTCTTTTAGGTGCAGTCCCCACCTCCACCCCCTCCCCACTGTTATCCGCAGTTTCACTTTCTGCAGTTTCACTTACAGTCAGTTGCAGTGTGAAAATATTAAATGGAAAATTCCAGAAATAAGCAATCCGTAAGCTTTCAACTGCAGCTCATTCTGAGTAGCATGATGAAATCTCAGGCGGTCCTGCTCTGTTCTGCCAGGTCCTGAGTCATCCCTTTCTCCAGCATCACCCACCTGCTGGTCACTCAGCAGCTATCTTAGTTATCAGGTCAGCTGTCACAGTGTTAAGTGTGCTAGTGTTAAGTGACCTTTAATTTACTTCATAACGTCCCCAAAGCCCAAGAAAGCGATGCTGGCCACTTGAACATGCGGAAGAAAAGCCATAAGTTGCCTACTATAAGTGAAAAGGTGAAAGTTCTCAGCTTCATCCAGAAAGAGAGAAAGTCACATGCTGAGGTTAGGAAGATCTACATTAAGAACTAATCTTCTAGCCACAAAACTGTGAAGAAGACAAAAGTAATCCATGCTAATTTTGCTGTCTGACCTCAAACTGCAAAAGTCACAGCTACAATAACATTGTTTTTGTTGTTTTAAGCCATGTCTGACTCTTTGCAACCCCATGGACTGCAGCACATCAGGCTTCCATGTCCTTCACTATCTCCCGGAGCTTGCTCAAACTCATGTCCATTGAGTCGGTGATGCCATCCAACCATCTCATCCTCTGTCATCCCCTTCTCCTGCCTTCAGTCTTTCCTAGCATCAGGGTCTTTTCCAATGTGTCAGTTCTTCGCATCAGGTGGCCAAAGTATTGGAGTTTCAGCTTCAACATCAGTCCTTCCAATAAAGACTCAGGTTTGATCTCCTTTAAGATTGGGTAGTTTGATCTTCTTGCAGTCCAAAGGACTCTCAAGAGTCGTCTCCAACACCACAGTTCAAAAGCATTAATTCTTCAGCATTCAGCTTTCCTTATGGAAAAACCATTGTCTCGTAGAGTAAGATATTTTAAGAAGGAGAAAGAGAGAGAAAGACAGAGTACATTCATATAACTTTTATTACAGGATATTGCTCTAATTGTCTATTATTAGTTATTATTATTGTTAATATCTTACTTCACCCAATTTATGAATTAACTTTTTCATAGTTATGCACATTTAGGAAAATACAGAGCATATACAGAGTTTGGTACTATCCACAGCTTCACACATTCTCTGGTGGTCTTGGAATGTATGCCCGTGGATTCGGGGAGACCATTACAGATGCCAAATCAATTTTATACCAAGCTTTTCATCTCTCACTTTGCCAAGGGAAAGTATGTAGTTAACAACTAAACTATCTGTTAAGGAAATGCAAAAGTCACCCAGAGGGCTTCATGGTCTTTGAAAATTAGTGCCTAAAAATTTGCAGATGTCCCGTATGATTTAAAAAATCATTTACAATAAATTTAAGCAGAAGGATGAAATTTCCCCAGTAAATGTGGCCAACAGGCTTATCTAGATCTTCAGTTTGTATCCAAATATGGTATTTTTAAGACTCCAACACAATATGATGTATTTACCTTGCAGAACATCAGTTTTTTCTGTTGTTTCCCAAAAAGAATGAAAAGAAATTATCTAATATTTAATGACTGCACAATTAAGTCATTTTTTCTTCTCTTCCAGTAAGTAAATATTGATTTATTATTAAAGAAAACAGAAATACTCCTAGGTAAAATTGTGACTCCCTATGGAGTAAATTCTCGTTGCCCTTTCGTATTTATTCAATATTTTAGTGGACTAGGAGCCTGATGATGTACCCTGTCCTGTGTTGAACTTTTTATTTATTAATTAGTGATTCTGAGAAACTGAGTCCTGAAGACTGAGTTACTTGTCTCAGCAAAACGTACAGACGTAGATGGTACGTTCTCAGTTTTCAGTTTATTCTACCCTGCTGTGCTAACATACAGCGATAGATACGCAGGATAGGAAAGTCTGATGTGGTAACTTACATTTTAACACATTTTCCTGTTGTTTGAAGGTATTTGTGTTTTAACTGCTGAATTAGGTTGCTGGGACTGCCATACCAATGCACCACAGGCTGTGTGCTTAAACAACAGAAGTTTATTTTCCCACAGTTCGAGAGGCTTGGAGTCTGAGAGCGAGGTGTGACTGCAGGCTGATTCCTCATGAGGGCCACAGGGAGATGGTTCAGACTTTCCTCCTTGACTTGTTGATGGCTGTCTTCTCTCTGTGTCCTCACTTCATCTTTCCTCTGTCCATATCTGAGGACATTTCTCTTCTTCTAAGAATGACATTTGGACTCAACATCATGACTTTTAGTTTCATTACTTCTTTGCTGGTCAGTCACTAAGCCATGTCTGACTCTTTGTGATCCCATGGACTGTAGCACACCAGGCTCCCCTGTCCTTCACTATCTCTTGGAGTTTGCTCAAATTCATGTCCATTGAGTTGGTGATGCTCTCTAACCATCTCATCTTCTGTCACCCTCTTCTCCTTTTGCCTTCAATCTTCCACAGCATCAGGGTCTTTTCCAGTGAATTGGTTCTTCATATCAGGTGGCAAAAATATTGGAATTCCAGTTTCAGCATCAGTCCTTCCAATGAATATTCAGGATCGATTTCCTTTAGGATTGACTGATTTGATCTCCTTGCAGTTCAAGGGACTTCTTTAAAGATTTTACATTTGAATGCAATCACACTCTGAGGTTTTAAGGGTTAGTACTTTCACATAAAAATTTTGGAAAGGAGGCAATTCAGCTCATAATAAGTACAGAAGGGGCAAAATGCACAGTTTGTGTTCAAAGGTTTCATCTGGTTTCAATATCTGGTGGGTACTTTTGTATTTGTACTAGTTGGGAAGATAACTCATCAAGAAAAATAGCAGAGGAAGAAATAATAAACTATAATATGTGTCACCTAAGGCCTCATCTTCTTATGACACATCTCAGTACTAATAATGAAATCCAATTACTTTATTTTCTCTTCCATATTGAGATTATATCTCATAATTTTTTGCCTACTTTTTCTATGACCTGATCCCACTATCTTACATGCCCATGTCCATCTGAAGGAAGCTAAAACCTTCCTTTATAAAAACAAAATTAATCAAAAATGCATTTTCCATGAATTATCCTCCACTCTAAAACCAGTTGTTTGCTGCACATGGAGCAAAGCCATATTGTAGGAGAAACATGATTTTCATGTACACAGTTACTATATTTCTACTTAGTCTATTTTGTTTTATGAAAGCTATTAATTTAGTTTATGTATGACATCTCCCAAACAGAATAAAAGGTGCTGGAGGGCAATGCATGTTCTTTAATTTATGTTGGTACCCAAGGCAGCATCCGGGATCATGCCATACAAATAATGGCTCCTCACTGAGTATTTTTTCACCAACTGTGCACTGTGGCACAACAATCATTCCAGTAGGCTACATGGTTTATGAAGGCTGAGTTCCCTCCTCATAGTAATGTGTGTGCAACCTGTTTTACCATATCTAAATTGATCCAGGAAGCATATTTTTCTTGATATATGCCTCAAGCGGGATGCCATTATGGGAAGTCAAATTCTTGGTCAGAGATGTTACTTGGACTGTGCATATCTTACACAAACACTCCTGAATGCTTTGTGGATAAAAACACATTTTCTCTCATCCAGCGGAGTTACAAGTCAAGTGACTGCATGCATTTTGCTTGGGTTATCTTTTAAGCAGCCATGCAAAATATGCCATAGATTTCAGCACATTGTATGTCTAATCTCTTGATGTTGACATTTCTCTTCTAGAAAAATGAGTGGAAGGCATGTATTGCTAAAAGCTCAAGTAGTTGTATTTTCATTGCGAAAATGTCACTGGCAGGTAAACCACAGGCTAGAAATGAGTCAGGACCTTTGAAGAGGACGCAAGTCATAGACTAAGAATCCAGGTCATATTTTCAAACTAATAGCATTTTGACAGACTCTATTGTCAAAATGCTGAAAAAATATCACAGATTTGTTGTAATCTAATCTATGCTTCCCTGGTTGATCTCAAAAGGAAAGACCATTGACTGTTAATGGACCTTTGAAAATTCTCAAGATGTTCATATGCAGATACAAGTTTTAGTAAAAGTATAAATAAGACAATGTTATTTTTGTTTCTTCCCATATTTTTGTCTTCTTTGGAAAGAGATATGTATAGTCACATATTGTTTGTCTTTTCTTCACGAAAAGTTTCAAACATATACGAAGGGAAGACAACAGTGTCATGGAGTCCCATCCTCCCAAATCTACAGCCAGAAATGTTTTGTAATTATGTAATTTTAAACAAAAATCAGATTGCTCATAAAAACTGACAACTTATCAGCTTGTTGTTTTGTGGGTTTAATATCCTTGGTGGCTCAGCTGGTAGAGAATCTGCCTGCAATGTGGGAGACTTGGGTTCAATCCCTGAATTGGGAAGATTCCCTGCAGAAGGGAAGAGCTACCCACTCCAGTAATCTGGCCTGGAGAATTCCATGAACTATACAGTCCATGGGGGTCTCAAAGAGTCAGACACAACTGATCAACTTTCACACACATACTCTCACACAATGTTATATTAAATATTAAGTATATTATTTAATTATTTTATATTAAATATATAGGTCAATTATATCAGTTTTATTAAATACCTATTAAAATAGCTTTAAGTGCCTTTAATATTTGTTGATATTACAGAAAAAAATCCAAATGGATATTTTATCAACAGCCCATTTCCACCCCCCCCATCAGATTAGAATGTCATTCTATCCAAAACTGGCTGTAACATCCACTGATTTTACTGGGGTTTTGTTAAATGTTCAAATCATACATTTTTTTTTTTAAGTCAAGTTCTATAAACCAAGAGGAATCTTGATGGAAAAAATCAAAGCAAGATGTTATTAAAATCTAACTATTATTCTTTTGTCCACTTGATGAGAAAGGGGTAAAGTTTGCTTTTTAGCAATGAGAAAATAATATTTTTTATTAGAGAGAGTCTAATATTATTATTATTTTATTAGAGAGAGTCTAATAATATTGTTATTACATTATAAAAATAATATTTTTATTATTATAAAAATTTTATAATATTTTTTATTATAAGAGAGTCACCTAACACTCTTTTCACACTTACTTCTTAGATGACCATTTAGAAGTCATATAATTTATCTATTTATTTGTTCATATATTGACTCAAAAAATCATTGAATATTTTCCTGCTGCCACGCTGTGCTAAGCACTGGATTAGTAGTGAGCCATGCAGATGAGCCCTAACTCCAATAGAATTTACATATCAGTCAGACACTAAGAAACTCATTGCAATAAAAATGCAGATAATGGGAAAATAGTGGAGATAGAGCCTGTTCTAGACAATTGTTAGCAGAGGATGCAATCAAGGCAATAAGTCAGCAGGCAGAAAAGTGAGTTTAAGAGGACTTTGCAGCTACATAAGTGAGGTGGGGTAGTCAGTTATTATAAGATATATCAATCAGAAAGAGTGAGGAGGAGAAAGACACAGAGAGTACATAATGCCTCTCTCTCCCTCTCTATTGTTTCTTAACTAGAGATGGATCAAAACCCAGTAAAATCAATTATCTTTTGATTTTATAGTGCTTCCCTTTAAAGAAAGTCTAGAGGTTCTACCAAAAAAAAAAGCTATCCTTTTGCTTCAGAATACTTTTTAAGTAGCAGAAAATATAATTTAGTATCTCAAATAATCTGTACTAATTTTTTCTGTACACCTTTTTTTTTTTTCAGTAATCTTTGATCAAACTCCTGCCTGTTGTCACCTTGCTTTGAGCCTGTCCATTGCTAGTTGGACATCAACTGAACCAACCACAGACAGTGTGGTACTGTAGTATTTACTACTGAAAAAAATCTCTATAAGCAGATCTGTGAATTCACTTATCTAATGAATCTCTGTGTACCTGGACCCACGTTGTTCAAACCCATGTTGTTCAAGGGTCAAGTGTACCTTTTTAAAGTTCTCCTAACTTGTTTTTGTGCCTGTTGACTTACTGCCTTAAGTCCATTTCCCTCGCTGAAACCAGAGTAAATTCTCATCAAATTGGGTCAGTGCCCCTAACCGTCATGTCATTCAAGGTCGACTGTCCAAGCACGAAAGGAAGGAAACCGAGGTTCCCCAAACCACCTACTTGCTTTACTGTGTCCGACCTAACTTAAAACCGTATAAGATGTCTCAGCATGTGTATGATCATCTTAATCTCTAATTTTCAATGGGCTTGGAATATTTTCCAAAAGACTTCAAGTATACATACATCCTCTTTAAAGTGAATTTTGGTGTTCTCAGCATACTTTTTATGTGTAAATACCTCAGGGAAAATGGCAACATGGAAAAACATAACAATTTATATTTTCTTCTTTGAAGTCTTTTCCATAAAGTTAGCACAGTCATTTGAGTTGAGTTGGAAAAGCTGCAAGTAACTGACAAGAAAATACTTGGTAGGCTCAGTCAGTTTCGACAACTGGTCAATTTAGGTTAAAGATAGGCCACCCCGGTAAATTAGTTTCAAATGAACTGCCATGATCAACAACAACCACAACAACCTGTTATGTGGCTAACTTCAACTTTATCTTAGGATCCAGAGCTTAGGTGAGAAACTAAGATCCTAGTGTTTAATTTAGTTTTACTTTGAGTTTATTTAAAGGAATAATTCAGATTTCTTTTCAAATGACTTCTTTATTTGATTCCACCATGAAAGAGCTCTGTTTACACAGAGGCCTTGGCATAGGATTTATTTGAATTTGAATTGAAATATGGGATGGTTCCAGAATCTATCATATTTACATTCCTGGCAAAACCTAAATTTTGCTGGAAGGCACATATTCCTCTGTGAACTGTGTAGGGATCTGAGAAATTTGGGTGTTTTCAAGTTCTTTTTGAGGTTACGAAAGCTTCCTAAAGGAAATATATTGTGGCTTTACAAATTTGAAGGTGACAATTATTTCAGTATGCCAAGATCACCATGGTTTTCTGTTGGTATTACTTCTCGGTATATGAAAGGGAAGACGTGAAACAGGAAACAGTTTTTCCCTAAAACTGTGCACTCTGGGTTGGTGAAATCAGCCAGTGTTATCCTACAATCCAAATACAGCATTTCGTGCATCACCGTAGTTTTTTTTGAAGTAACATGCAGATTTAACCAGAGCAGGCCACTGATAGCGATGGTTGCCATACAGAAATCTTCCCAAGGGTATTACTGAATATAGGAACAGTGTGTTTTTGAACAATCACACATTGAATAAATGTCTTTTGAAAGATATTTTTTAAAGGACCAGGAAGATGGATTATGTTTAAACTAAATTGTGTATTTCTTACAAACTTCCTCCTCCCCCATTCAGTCACTGTGAGAGTCTATCTAACTTAAGTCTTCCCTCAATGCTCCCATTTGGATTTTGTGTTCCTATAACACCTTGCCTTAATATTTGAATATCCCCAGATACTTGCCTATTTCCCTCCCTAGATGTTGAGAGCCTTAATAATAGGGACTGCACCTTATTCCTGAACATAGCAAACTCCTTCCTTGTAGGAGATAGAAACAGCTATTTTTTATTGACTAGAGGGAACACATCTTATTGGATTCAATTACCATATCCCTCTGTGAAAGTTAAAGTCAAAACTTGGCAATGTAGAGTGGCAATGTAATAAAACGGTGGGATTCAGGTTGTCTTCAGAATATTCCAGTAGTATTGATGGAGCACAGAACACACCTGGAGTAACACCTGTAGGACCAGCTTAAAATTAAGTGTAGGAGAAATATTTGCTGTTAACCTTTCCATGTTCTCAAGTCTCTCTGAAAGATATTTGTGAATAGATGGAGATATGTTGTGGGACTACTTCTGTGCATTTTAACCAGATTACCAGGAATGAAAATCCCCATGTCATAACAAATAAACAGCAGGAAAAATGGTGTCATATTCTCCTTGCCACCATCCTCTCTTTTACAGTTACATAGAAAATTAGGAAGCCATTCCACTCAGGATACGGCATTTTTTTCAAACCCATCCCACTCAGATAGGTTGTAAAAAGGCCTTAAATATCCAACCCTGCTGTTTAACACAATAATTATATTTATTGTGATTTCTTCCATATTAATTGATACTAGTACTCTATAGCTGCTGTAACAAATGACCATGACCTTAGCATCTTAAAGCAGCACACATCTATTGTTCTACTCTTCTGGAGACCACAAGTACAAAATCAGTCTAGCTCATTTTAAGCACCCCATAATGAGTTATTATGAGGGAATAGACATTTAAGCTCTTACTAAATATTAGAAAATTTATATAGTTGACAATTCTTTTTTAAAATACATGATATTTACTTGGCTAAAAGGTTAACAAGACAACTTATCCCAGATTATACATATCTTTCCTTCTTTGAGTCAAGGAAATCTAGGCTTTACTGAGGTTTGTACAAAGGTTTCTTATGATGTACTCTGCATATAAGTTAAATAAGCAGGAAGACAATATACAGCATTGACGTACTCTTTTTCCTATTTGTAACCATTCTGTTTTTCCATGTCCAGTTCTAACTGTTGCTTCCTGACCTGCATATCGTTTCTTGAGAGGCCAGTCAGGTGGTCTGGTATTCCCATCTCTTTCAGAATTTTCCACAGTTTATTGTGATCCACACAGTCAAAGGCTTTGGTATAGTCAATAAAGCAGAAATAGATGTTTTTCTGGAACTCTCTTGATTTTTCCATGATCCAGCGGATGTTGGCAATTTGATCTCTGGTTCCTCTGCCTTTTCTAAAACCTGCTGGAACATCTGGAAGTTCACGGTTCATGTATTGCCGAAGCCTGGCTTGGAGAATTTTGAGCATTACTTTACTAGCATGTGAGATGAGTGCAATTGTGCGGTAGAATGAGCATTCTTTGGCATTGCCTTTCTTTGGGATTGGAATGAAAACTGACCTTTTCCAGTCCTGTGGCCACTGCTGAGTTTTCCAAATTTGCTGGCATATTGAGTACAGCACTTTCACAGCATCATCTTTCAGGATTTGAAATAGCTCAACTGTAATTCCATCACCTCCACTAGATTTGTTCGTAGTGATGCTTTCTAAGGCCCACTTGACTTCACATTCCAGGATATCTGGCTCTAGGTGAGTGATCACACCATCGTGATTATCTTGGTCATGAAGATCTTTTTTGTACAGTTCTTCTGTATATTCTTGCCACCTCTTCTTAATATATTCTGCTTCTGTTAGGTCCATACTATTTCTGTCCTTTATCAAGCCCATCTTTGCATCAAATGTTCCCTTGGTATCTCTAATTTTGTTGAAGAGATCTCTAGTCTTTCCCATTCTGTTGTTTTCCTCTATATCTTTGCATTGATCGCTGAGGAAGCGATCTTCTTATCTCTTTTTGCTATTCTTTGGAACTCTGACTACAGCATGAGAAGCACTGGGCTGGAAGAAGTACAAGCTAGAATTAAGATTGCAGGGAGAAACATCAATAACCTCAGATATGCAGATGACACCATCCTTATGGCAGAAAGTGAAGAGGAACTAAAAAGCCTCTTGATGAAAGTGAAATAGGAGAGTGAAAAAGTCGGCTTAAAGCTCAACATTCAGAAAATGAAGATCATGGCATCTGGTCCCATCAGTTCATGGGAAATGGATGGGAAACAGTGGAAACAGTGTCAGACTTTATTTTGGGGGGCTCCAAAATCACTGCATTTGGTGATTGGAGCCATGAAATTAGAAGGCACTTACTCCTTGAAAGGAAAGTTATGGCCAACTTAGATAGCATATTCAAAAGCAGAGACATTACTTTGACAACAAAGGTCCGTCTAGTCAGGGCTATGGTTTTTCCAGTAGTCATGTGTAGATGTGAGAGTTGGACTGTGAAGAAAGTTGAGTGCCGAAGAATTGATGCTTTTCAACTGTGCTGTTGGAGAAGACTCTTGAGAGTCCCTTGGACTGCAAGGAGATCCAACCAGACCATTCTGAAAGAAATCTGCCCTGGGATTTCTTTGGAGGGAATGATGCTAAAGCTGAAACTCCAGTACTTTAGCCACCTCATGTGAAGAGTTGACTCATTGGAAAAGACTCTGATGCTGGAAGGCATTGGGGGCAGGAGGAGAAGGGGACGACAGAGGATGAGATGGCTGGATGGCATCACCAACTGGATGGACGTGAGTTTGAGTGAACTACAGGAGTTGTGATGGACAGGGAGGCCTGTCGTGCTGCGATTCATGGGGTGGCAAAGAGTTGGACATGACTGAGTGACTGAACTGAACTGAACTGATACAAAGGTTAGTGTGGAAGATTGCTCTTTGAAGCTTATGAAATGCTACAACTCTTCACCTATAAAAAGATAAATAAAATAGTTGCCTTCTATCTGCTTATTTATTTAAAGCAACCATGGGGAACCAGGTATGTTGATACTAAGCTTTACAGGAAAATGATATGGAAATGCCGATTAGAATCTAACAAAATCACACATTGCTTCAGGTTCAGCTGGTCCACAGCTGGAATTGAATCTCTAAACCGTAATTAGTAAAAAAAAAGAAATATATATATATATATATATATATATATATATATATATATATATCCAAAACTCTGTTATTTCTCTCCTTACAGGAAAGAGAAACATGAAAAATACAGACAAAGACTTCCTTCCCTATGGGAAGCCAAGTTGAACCAATTTCATTAAAGAAACTAAGCCAGTTTTATAATAGGACAAAAGGAGAATTATATGCGTAGCTATGTTGACAAAACTGAAACACAAACACAATCTATTTTGCTTTTTAACAAATCACTTGTTCTGATTCTCCATGAAATTACAGCTATTTGCTGAGGTATACTTTTCAAAGTTGCAATATCCTGGAGTTTTAATAATAAGAAGAAATCCTAGACACTAGACCACCAGGGAATCACTATAATAAAAAATCAATGAACAATTATTTACCTTGTGCATACTTCCTAATTACAGTCCCCTTGGAGTCTCTCATCAATTATCATTATTTAATTTAAGGAGTACTCATACCTTTTCTTAGAAACACATGATTTTGAAAGATGTTTAGATAATTTTATCAGACACACAATGTAGTATAATATTTTTCTTCTTGAATTTACTTAAGGCTAAATATGAGGAAATTAAAGAGTTATTTTCCTATATTACTGGCTGCTTCTGTATTCATCATTCTTGTATATAGAGCAGAGCTGGCAAGTATTCATTTAAATATGAATAAGGAGAGTGAATTTAGGCATAGGAAGTCACTGTATGTGCTTGTCTAGTACACTCTCTTTTATCTGTAACTCTTTGATTTGAGGAAGCAGAGATTAGTAAATATATTGCCATATTTGAGTGTAATCTTAACACTATGGTTAGTGTGTTTGTATATACAAATATATATATGTATATATACATACATGAGATGAATTGTGTTCCCTTTTTCAGTCCTGAGCTTTCAAGGATTGTTATAAAGTATTAGATTTTGGAAGACAGGATTTCTTAAACAAAGGTCATTGGACAATCATCTTAATGAGAAGCCTTTGACCATTCATGACTTAAATCTAATTTATTGAATTACTGTATAGCATCAGGGACTCTACTCAAAACCCTGTAATGACATTTATGGGAAAAGTTTCTAAAAATGAGTGGATATATGTGTAGGTATAACTGATTCATTTTGCTGTACACCTAAAATCAGTACATTATAAATAAACTCTATGCCAATAATTTTTTTTTAAGTTGATTTATCTCAGTACTGAGTTCTGAGAAAGTGAATCCAGTACAGAAACTTTATGGTAGATAAATACTGAAATTGACCCTTTGTTCTCTACATTTACTAACCTAACCATGTCATTTGCTTGATCTTTTTCAAATCTTTTCTACAATGACCCACCAAATGGCCAGTTGGAGAATTTTCTTGAATATCATCACTATCTGTACATTTTGTAACTCAGCCAGCTTTGCTCTCTGGTGACTTCAGGAGGCTACCAGTCAGATCAGTTCTCTGGTTTGAGTACACAGTACTCAAAACAAAAGGAATCTTGTTGGAATGAATGCAGATCTTCAATCACAGGCCTTGGTAAACAGAGACAGTGTTGAATTTTAACCCTTCTAGCTTCACAGGTCAAGAGCCCTAGACCACTGCCCAAGTTGTACACCCAGACCCAATAGCCTTATGTTAACATGTTGCTTATATGTGGGCAGGTATAATCAGAGCCCAGGCATTGGAAACTTGAATTCATTATTAAACTGCTTTAGTCAACTTAAATAGTCATTCAGTGGAAAAAAAAAAAAGCCAAACCATTCTATTTAAAATAAGCTTATAAAAGTATCTATGTTATAGAACTTCCTCCAGAAGAGTAAATCTTTCCCATTTTTTTATTATGCAATCCTTAAATTTTAGTTTTTAGTCATTATGAATATAAGTGAAATTGAGAATAAAGACCTTATAAACTCAAGGTTGTCTTATATGTGCACTTTTATTTAACACCAATTTACACTTAAAAAATGTTAAAATAAATTACACCACTGGGTCTAATGGTGAGTTAGATGACCTTCAGTTAGGCTATCTAATTTAAAATCATAACTCTGTATTGTCTCTAGCAAGTGAATCTTTCTAAGGCTTAATTTCTCCATTTGTGAAAAAGAAAATAATGAGATTGCCTATCAGGTTTTTACTGCAAAATAAATGAGAAATTTCATCTGACACATATAGGATAGTGTTTGACACATGGTATATACTCAATAACTTGATACCTCATTATTATTAATTTAAACTCAAGCAATATTAAGAAATGTTACTTAAATATTGATAATTCATTAGCATCCTCTGATAGAATGGATAACTTTCATAATATTAAAATACCCACTCAATTTTTGATTAAAAATTTAAAGAACATGAGAATCAGTGCTACGTCTCATGGGTGCTTAGTCATCTCCAATTCTTTGCAACCCCATGAACTGTAGCCCACCAGGCTCCTTTGTCCGTGGGATCCTCCAGGAAAAGGATACTGAAGTGGGTTGTCATTTCCTCTACAGTGGATCTTCTTGACCCAGGGATCAAACCCAAGTGTCCTACACTGGCAGGGGATTCTTTACCACTGAGCCCCTGGAGGTCATCGATATAATAGGATATGAAAGACTTGTATGTCGCCTCCTCCCTGGGACACCTGTAATGTCAGCTGCCGTAACCAGGCACCTGCATAACTTGTCCTCCTCCTCCTTTCTGGACTGAACCTTCTTGTTACATATCAATTTTCTCTTCATATGAAATTGCCAGTAGGAGAGTGAAAAAAAATCTTAATCCATTCATCCTTCACACTGATCCACACTGAATCAGTGTGAAGATTTACCTACTTATTTTCCTCTTTTATTTCATGGTAGAAGATATTTCACATAGTTCACTGACAAAAGAGTTCTCAGGAAAATAGAAATACTGAATTTAAATGAATGACTTTCTTCAAGCATTTAATTCATACTGAACTGCCTCCTACCATCACTAAGGGAAACGGCAACAGGAGAGTAAAATCTCACTTGACTCAAATAGTCTCTGTTTAAAAAAAAAAAATGATGGTAAAAGAGCCCAGCCTTATAGGTCAGGGAATTGCTAAGAAAAAAAATGAATAAAAAAATCATTCCTTTCCTATTTATCTCACTTCAGAATTAATCTCTTCCTTTCCTGTAAAAGACTTCCCTGGTGGGTCAGATGGTAAAGAATCGCCCTGCAATGGAGGAGACCTAGGTTCGATCCTTGGGTTGGGAAGATCCCCCGGAGAAGGGAAAGGCCACCCACTCTAGTATTCTGGCCTGGAGAATCCCATGGACAGAGGAGCCTGGGGGGCTACATACCATGGGGTCGCAAAGAGTCGGACACGACTGACTGAGTGACTAACACTTTCCTGCTAAAACTTTTACATGCATTTTTCTCAGAGTGTAGTTTTTATGGATCTCAAGTATTACCTGTTATGCAAATTAAAAATAGAAAAGAGATGTGATGAATTATATCTCAACTCAACTGCTTTACATGAGAAAACTTTAGGTGGAGAATGGTTTTTTAGGTAAGTGTTGATATAAAATCTTATAATAAAAAATATAAAAATACTGTAAAATATATGAAGTCAATTATCTTTATGCATGCAGTTTGTAATGGCAAACTCCTATGCATGATAGAATTCCCCATGGTCTCTCTTCATTAAGGGTATCACACTTGAATGCAAAGACAAAAAAAAACATAGTGATTCTACATTTAGAATTTTACCACCTTAAAATAAGTGTTTAAGGGTACATAATAGTTACCTGTTTTGTTTTTTTTTTTCCAGAATTAGTTTTGTTTTTACTTGCATATGTTTTTAAGTTGCAGACAATGTTCCTAGGTGTAACCTTATGCCATCGACCTCACAATAGCTGCTAGGCTTCCCAAGCAGCACAGTGATCAAGAATCGGCCTGCCAGTGAAGGAGACTTGAGACTCAGGGTGGATCCCAGCGTTGGGAAGATCCCCTGGAGAAGGGAAGGGCAACCCACTCCAGTATTCTTGCCTGGGAAATCCCATGGACAGAGGAGCCTGGGGGGCTAGTCCATGGGGTCACAAACGAGTCAGATGCAACTGAGCAGAGACACAGCACACAATCCCTAAGACATTCAATACAAGTGTGCGTTCCAGTGGTGTGGTTGCTGTTGTTTAGTACAGAGTATGTAACAGTTTTCTACTGAGAATTCCTTACATTTTGATCAGGTTTTAATTTCTCACTGCCTCATTGTCTTGATTCCTCAAACCAGTCTTTGCTTTTTCATCCTTGCTTCAGGTGGATCCATGTTTTCTAATGAGCTCTGCTACATTTTGCTATATGTTGTTGTCAGTGAATGCATGTGACTGTCACAGCTCCTGGGAAGGGGCCTGGAGCCAGGTGGGGATCAAGGGCCTATCCAACTAAGCCAGCCAGAGACAAACCGGCTTCCAGGGCACGCTAGTTGAGAGAACTGACCTCCTCATTCATCTGTTCTGTGTGCTTGACTCTTACCTAAAACAGGTTGATGTAGAAGGAAAGTAATTATTTCATAGGTACCACTGGTTTAAAAATGCTAGGACTTCATTTAATGTATATACTTAAAATAGTATATAAAATAAATAAATAATATATATTATATTATATACGCAATTATATATAAAATATATATTATATATTTAAAATTATATATATCTATATATGTATCTTTGTGATCCCATGAACTGCATCTTATCAGGCTCCTCTGTCCATGGAATTCTCTAGGCAAGAGTACTGGAGTGGGTTGCCAATGCCTTCTCCGGGGTATGTATATATAAATATATATGCTGCTGCTAAGTCACTTCAGTTGTGTCTGACTCTGTGAGACCCCATAGACAGCAGCCTACCAGGCTCCTCTGTCCCTGGGATTCTCCAGGCAAGAATACTGGAGTGGGTTGCGATTTCCTTCTCCAGGGGTTTGTATATATATGCATATATATATATATAGGCGTGTACATATATAGTTCACAGCTAATATCTGAGAAAACCCAGGCTAGAGCTTCAACTATCTTCCCTTGGCTTCTCTCTTCCTTGCCATCTGCTTGAACTAGTTCACTGGTTAACCAGTTATGAATGATAAAATTCTTCAGGCTGCACCTACATTAAGGGTATTAGTTAACTGGTGGTGTATAAGAATGGAGAAGGAAATGGGTTCCAGCAGCATGGAGGAGAGTCACGTTAGCCCATCCCCTCCTTCAGAACCCCTCTGGCCCCATCTGTGATGGGGAACGTCCTAGTCTCTGTCTCTCTCCAGGTGGGAAATCAACTCACAGTGAAAATCGCAGGTCACGTCCACAGCCATGGACTGGCCTACTCCTTTCATTTTGGCCTTTCAAGCTAATTTATGTTTTAGTCAAGCCCAGTAAAAAATCTCCTCTCCTGTGGCTATCAGAAATCTATTGTTATTGAGCATTTGCCTTCAGAGAAAATTTAGTTTCTTACGCACTTACAGATATGTTGTTAAAAACTTACCACCGCTCAAACATAGTCATTGAGCATGGTGATTTGGGTAGGACCTATGAGCAAGTCTCCTCTCTGTAAACTAAAAGAGAGGAATCTTGTGTATATTCATGCACTGATAAACCTTGGTATTCCAAATGACAAAAGTTGTAATGAGAAATGCGTTCCATCTTATAAGTAAACGCCTCACCGTCGCCTTCTAGTTCTATTTCAAAACCACTGAGGAGGATTTTGTTTGTCTCTTAATAGCTTCAGGTGGGAGACCTAAATATTTAATGAATTCCATCAGTGCAAAGCATAGTTGTTAAATACAAACTTTGTCTGCTGTTTGAGATGAAGGAAGAACATTTTGGTTTGTTTGTGTTGGCAAGATTTTGAGTTGACTGTGCTTTGCGACTCTGCTCATATTTAAACTGCTTATCTAAGATTGCAGAACTCTGCCCCTGAACTCTGAAAGTGAGGTACCATGGCATTCCTCTTTTCATTCTCATCTTCTTTTATATTTTAAAAATAATTTATTTCTCTTGACACAGATTCCTGGCCACACCATTCCAGAAGATGTTCACCAAAAGAAAAATAAATATATATATATATATTTTTTTTTTTTTTTTTCTTTAAGAGGCCATCTGAATGTGTGAAAACTCTTATTTTGTGAAGCAGTTTTAAAAGAAGAAAAAAGAAAGAATGAGTTCTCTGGGGGTCCAGTGGTTAAGGCACTGAATTTTTACTGCCATGGGTGCAAGTTCCATCCCTGGTCAGAGAATTAAGATTCCACAAAACATGTGATGGGAACTAAATTAAGTAACTAACTAATTAGACATACTATTAAATACATCATAGCACAATGGGGAGCCTCAGAGAAAACAGTCAAACAATATACATACACACAGTACATTTTCAAAATAAATTAATTAAATTTTTAAAAGAAAAGAAAAAAAAGAAGAAAGAAAACTGATTGACAAGAGATATATCGACAATCATTTGTAAGTTTTCAGTGTAAACAAACAAAAATCCATGATTGTATTCTCTCCTCAGGAAACTGAATTTTCCTTTGTTTTTGCTGGTTGGATGGAGGTGTGGTTAGTTTTCTCTGCAGAGAAAAATCAATGCACTAGACCCTTGAAGTGGAGAAGGCAATGGCAACCCACTCCAGTACTCTTGCCTGGAAAATCCCATGGATGGAGGAGCCTGGTGGGCTGCAGTCCATGGGGTCGCTAAGAGTCGGACACGACTGAGTGACTTCACTTTCACTTTTCACTTTCCTGCATTGGAGAAGGAAATGGCAACCCACTCCAGTGTTCTTGCCTGGAGAATCCCAGGGACCGGGGAGCCTGGTGGGCTGCAGTCCACGGGGTCGAAAAGAGTCGAACATGACTGAGCAACTTCACTTTCGCTTTCACTTTCATGGATTGTTATGCCATAACATAATTTTTATGCCACTGATTAGCTGTTGTGGGGTAAACACCTTTTGGGGTGTGCAAATCCAGCTGAAAGTTTCCTGAGGTGGGAGAGACATTTCCAAGCCCCTCTCTTTTTATCACATCATAATGTCTTTGCCTTCAGGGGCTAATGGTGAATTCAAAATCCACGTAAAAATTGTCAACTAAAACATGCATCCATTATTGTCTCAAGTAGATATTCAAACTGTGAAGCAATGAATATCCACCCTCCTCCACCATCTCCATGCAGAAAGTGGCACATTCGTCATTAACAGTATATTCACCAAGAGAATCTAGGACTCTGACAGTGAATGGAGCAAGATTCTATATGATCTTACCACCCCCACCCCAGGTCCTCAGGCTGCCTTCTGTTTGTGGAAATACTTGAGCCAAAAAATAAGTTTCATCAGGGAAGGGAGAAAATGCGGAAACAAAGGAAAACAAAAGAGACCAAATAATAATAGTTTAGTGATTATTGATGGCACCCTACACCAGTACTCTTGCCTGGAAGATCCCATGGGCGGAGGAGCCTAGTAGGCTGCAGTCCACGGGGTCTCGAAGAGTCAGACATGACTGAACAACTTCACTTTCACTTTTCACTTTCATGCATTGGAGAAGGAAATGGCAACCCACTCCAGTGTTCTTGCCTGGAGAATCTCAGGGACAGGGGAGCCTGGTGGGGTACCATCCATGTAGTCACACAGAGTCTGACACAGCTGAAGTGACTTAGCAGCAGCAGCAGTGATTAAGCAAGGTCAAAGACCTTTAGTACCTCCTCATGGGCTATAGTGGAGAAGGCAATGGCAACCTACTCCAGTACTCTTGCCTGGAAAATCCAATGCATGGAGGAGTCTGGTAGGCTGCTGTCCATGGGGTCGCTAAGAGTCAGACATGACTAAGTGACTTTGCTTTCACTTTTCACTTTCATGCATTGGAGAAGGCAATGGCAACCCGCTCCAGTGTTCTTGCCTGGAGAATCCCAGGGACTGGGGAGCCTGGGGGGCTGCCATCCATGGGGTCGCACAGAGTCGGACATGACTGAAGTGACTTAGCAGCAGCAGCAGCAGCATTGGCTATAGCAGAGAAGAAAATGGCAACCCACTCCAGTATTCTTGTCTGGAGAACTGCATGGACAGAGAGGAGCCTGGTGGGCTATGGTCTGTGGGATCGCAAAGGGTCAGACACGACTGAGTACACAGCACACACACACGGCTAGAGACAACATCCTGAGCCATGTCCTTTGAGCTGTCTTGTAGAGACTGAAACCTACCCCCCCCCCACCACCCCAGGTGGAAGAAGTTAATCTACATGAGGACTAGATTGTAGCCATGACATACACTGCTGCAACTCTGAGTATGGACCTCAAGGAAGTGGGAACAAACCGACCCTGGAAATGAAGATTAACTTTGCCTAAAATAATCAAAATCACTGCAGATGGTGACTGCAGCCATGAAATTAAAAGATTCTTACTCCTTGGAAGGAAAGTTATGACCAACCCAGACAGCATGTTAAAAAGCAGAGACATTACTTTGCCAACAAAGGTCCATCTAGTCAAGGCTATGGTGTTTCCAGTAGCCATGTATGGATGTGAGAGTTGGACTACAAAGAATGCTGAGTACCAAAGAACTGATGTTTTTGAACTGTGGTGTTAGAGAAGACTCTTGAGAGTCCCTTGGACTACAAGGAGATCCAACTAGTCCATCCTAAAGGAGATCAGTCCTGAGTGTTCATTGGAAGGACTGATGTTGAAGCTGAAACTCCAATACCTTGGCCACCTGATGAGAAGAGCTGACTCATTTGAAAGGACCCTGATTCTGGGAAAGATTGAAGGCAGGAGGAGAAGGGGATGACAGAGGATGGCATCAGTGACTCAATGGACATGAGTTTGGGTAGGCTCTGGAAGTTGGTGATGGATAGGGAGGCCTGGCATGCTGCGGTTCATGGGGTTGCAGAGTCGGATACCACTGAGCAACTGAAATGAACTGAAATGAAAATAATCAACATGATACTGGTCAGACCATCAATGACTAACTTCAAGATGACTGTTAGAGTTGGCTGTGCTGTTTCTGATTGAAGCCCCCTCCCTCTGTCTATAGAAGCTCTTAAGCACTGATTGTCAGAGTAGGGATGTCAGCCTTTGGACAGGAGTCCACATCCCACCCCCAGTTGCCAGCATCCATAATAAAACAAACTTTCCTTCCCACCAACCGGGTCTCTCTATTCCTCTTGAGTGGCAAGCAGCCAGACCCCACTTCAGGCGACAATGGGACAATGAGACGGTGTTCTAGGGGCCATGACTAGTGGCCAGCACACTTGGCTGTTTCTCTCATGAAAGCCCCTATGATCCTCGTGAAGAGCGCTGGCATTTCCTTTCTTTCTTTGCTTCCCAGGGCCTGACCTGGTGCTAAGCAGCAGACCGGGAAACAGTGCCGGGTGCGCAGAGATTAAAGATAGCTTCACAGTTCAGACAGCACATGCTGTGTCCCTGAAGTTACAGAGGAATGGATGTAAAAACTGTAAAAAGCGAAGGTAAAGGTAGCAAAAAATAAAGGAATAAGTGCTGTTGGTGAATGGTCAGACCGGGACTAAGGAAAAGAAACAGGATGCGCAGAAACACATGCAGGGACGAGAAGAAATGGTACCACCGGAGGAGAGGAGGAGGAGGCAAGTCTTCTGTGGGAAAGACGACCCAGGAGGGCGTGGGAGGGAAGTGGTCCTGCCAGACCGCCCGCATCCACTGAAACAGGTAAAGGATGAGGGGTGCCGTCCTTGGGCACAAACGTGGCGTTGTCAAAGATATGATTGGAAGCAAGGACTAAGGGCTTATCAAGGATTAAAGGAAAGTCAGTTGAGGCCACATCGCCAAGACAGGAGAGGAGTTAGGGAAAAGTCTAGGATGCAAACTATGTGGTTTTCATGTCTGGTCTCTCTGCCTGCCCAGCAAATGAGTTTATATGTGCCATTTTTCTAGATTCCACATCTACACATTCATATACACTATTTGTTTTCTCTTTCTGACGTCACTCTGTATGACAGCAGACTCTCCGTCTATCTCCATCTCTACAAATGACCCCAATGCATTCCTTTTTAGAACTGAGTATTGGGGGAGAGGGGAGAGTAGGATGAACTGAGAAAGTCGGATTGACATAGAAACACTACCCTGTGGGAAATAGATAACTAGTGAAAAGCTGCTGTACAGCCCAGGGAGCTCCGCTCAGCGTGATGACCCAGAGGGGTGGGGGTGGGATATATGTACACATGTATCTGATTCACGTCATTGGACAGAAGACCCTCACATAATATTGTAAAGCAATGATACTCCAATAAAAAGAAGTATGTAGTTTATGATATCCACAATGGGGAGTGATGGAAGGCTCATAGGCACCTTACTGATGTTGTAGAAATGTACAGGAATGTACACGAAATGTACAGACACCAAGCAAGTGTCTGTAAAGTCATATGTTCAGTAAACCCTGATTCTTCCCCGGCTCCAGATGGTGTGCATGGCCAGGAATTCATAGTGAGTGAGATACAACCCTCGTGCCACAAGATAGAATGGAGACATGCAGAGAATCTACAGAAAAGAGGGTCTGTGGGCAGTCAGCTGTGATGTTCTCCAGATTTAAAGTGAAAGGACTTGATTGAGGAAAGGAAAGTCAGTCTTCTGTGTTTGGTTTTGTCTTCCTTATCTGGGGGGGAGTTGCTTTTGTCTCTGTGTTTTAGTGAAGTAAGCCATATTTAACAAATACTTGGGAATAGGAGGGTAAATTGGGGGGAATATACACAACTGACATGGACTGTGGGTTTCAAAAATCAGCTGTTGTGAAAATCGTGGGATGGGAATGAATGAAAAAGAAGACCAATGAGCAGGGGAAGTTTTGTGATGGGGGATTACTTTTTATTTATTTCATCAACTACTAAAACTACAGAGTATACTTTCATAAAGATTTCTCTGTATTTTCCCCAGTTATTTTCAATGTCCCTGAATTGTACCTACCAGAATTCACATAGAACATGTGACTCGGAGATTTTCTCTAAGTTGTTCTTCCTGAATTACTCCAATGAGATGATGATACTTGAGCAGGCTATGTGGGAAGTTGTGTGGGTAAGTGTGTGCGTATGAGTGCATATTCTCTGCTTCACTGTAAAGAACAGAACCTACTTTCTAGTAAACATTAATGTGAAACAGGTTGAATTTTACTTTAACTTCAAATAAGCTCATATTGGATAACTATATTTTGCAAAAAAAAATTTACAGAAAGGAAATGATAAATCACCATCAATTTAAAGCACACCATGTGTCTAACTATACAATCCTCTCAAACTCCCAAACTTGTACGAACGAGTTACTAGACATCACTGGAGTTTGCTTTCTTATCTTTGAAATGAGTAGGTTGGCTCACACAGTTTTTACATATTTTTCTATTTCTATTGGTGAGTCTGATTATGTGTAACAAAGACTTTCAGGGAACGTGATCTATTTGTTTGCTGTTTCCTGTAAAATTGAAAAATGTTTGCAGAGTCTTTCCCTATCTCACTGACCCCTGTTAGGGGAAAAAAAGTCTATGTGATGTGTGGAAATCACCACCTTCCTTCTGGTAACCTGCTCTACTGGTTCCATCTAGGTTATCTGCCAGTGTTATAGGTTGTGCACCCTGTAATGGGCCAAACATCCAGAAAGTCCTATTTAAGCCACCTCATTCCCCCCAAAATAGAAGAAAATCTATTCCCAGCATCACAGCATCCCCCATCAATTTAGTGTAAATGTATGTGTGTGTGTGTTGAGGGGAGGGAGTTATAGGGAAGTGTAGGGATGCCTTTTAAGATCAATAAAAAGATGAGTCAGTTTCTGCTTTCATTTAAAATATTTGCATTCTCTATATTAGTAAATCATTAATTATCCAGATATCAGTAATAGTTCCCTGTGTGTGCATGCTCAGTCATGTCTGACTCTTTGCAGCCCCATGGACTCCTCTGCACATGGAATTTTCCAGGCCAGAACACTGCAGGTTGCATGAGCTTCTCCAGAGGATCTTCCCCACCCAGGTATGGAACCTGAGTTTCTTGTGTCTCCTGCTTTGGCAGGTGGATTCTTTCCCACTAGTGCCACCTGGGAAGCTCCTAATAGTTTCTTAGTCCTTCGGTATTTTGATCAATTTAAATCAAACCACCCTCTATCCCAATTCCTGGAAAAAGTCTGTTGCCCTGCCCAAGAATTCTATCAATTCCAGAATTTGACATATACAAAGTAGACTCCGGTTCCAAGTTTCTCGGCAGCTATTTTCTTGTTTCTTTCCCATCCCAGAGTGGGAACTTAGCCTCTTTTCCTTCATTGCCTCAAGACAGGAGAGGAAACAATTCCTTTCAAATTTATTTTGAAACTCAATACCTCACCCTTATAAACTAGATTTTAAACAACATTATATACATAGCATGTCAATGTAGCAAAGTTCACTGTTCGGAAAACCCCATTTGTTGTTCCCCCAAGGGGACATTATTTCTGGGTGCTTGACTCTGTAATTTCCGGTTGCCTGCCATCCTGCCTACCCTCCTTTTACACTTTACTCTTTGGCGCCCCCTCATTTCTATTCAATTCTGCTGTCTCCCTTAAACCCTTCATTTTAGAATCCCCTGTTCCAAATTCTAAGTGCTTGGCAATGTATTTACCTGAACAAAGACATCTCTTTCCTGAGGACTCCAGGGACACTCATGAAAATAATAGATACACACATCCATGTCTGTGCGTGTGTGCGTGCCCACAAACCCTGATTCCTGTTCCATCAAGCTTTAGTACGTTCTAAACTCTTGGGGAAACTGTGCCATTCCATTAAAAGACACCCATAATGATGGTTCCCTGATGTGATATTGAAGTTGATGCCAGTCTCTGTTTGGGGGTCACAAGAGGACACTGAGTAGAGCAAAGCCAGTTACCTGGGAGTGCCAGCCTGCCCTGTGACCCCACTTCCCCACATTTTAAACTTTGCTCCTGTATCTCACCTGGCAGGGAGCGAGAACAGGGCTGGCATCTGACCTGCTGGCAGCAAGCCTGCCGGGGAGAAGGTGTTGATCCCTTGACAGGTGTTACCTGCTTTCCCCTTTATGTCTCTGTGGCTACAGGAAGGTTCAAAGAATAAGAAATGATCATTCTTGGCCCTTGAGATTACAGATAAGCCCCTGTATTCCATCCTGTGGCAATTTTGGGGGGAATAGCCTTGCCAGTCGTGTGTGGTACATGTGTGAACATGTAGTACATTATACTTCTCACATGTGACTCAGACGGTGAAGAACCACCTGCAATACAGGAGACCCCGGTTCCATCCCTGGTTGGGAAGATCCCCTAGAGAGCAGATCTTCCCTAGAGAAGGGAATGGATGCCCACTCTAGTCTTCCTACCTGGAAAATCCCCATGGACAGAGGAGCCTGGTGGGCTACCATCCACGGGATCTCAAAGAGACATGACTGAGAGACTCACACTTTCACTTTTCTAAGAATTTCGATTTTATTTATTTATCATTTATTTTTGGCTGCATCAGGTTTCAGCTGCAGCGTGGGGGTTTCTCTCTAGTTGTAGTGCTCAAGTTCCAGAGTGTGCAGGCTCTGTAGCTGTACTGTTTGGGCTTAGTTACGCTAGGCCATGTGAGAGCTTAATTCTCCAACCAGGGCTAGAACCTGCATTCCCTGCTTTGGAAATGCAGAGTCTAAACACTAGACCACAAGGGAAGCCCACTCACATGAATTTTAAACTCAGCCATGAGGAAATGAGCCAAGTTATAAACAAGGGAGCACATCAAGGTCATCACTGGGTGCTTTTAAAATACCAAGCAGTGCTAGAAAGAATTCTTCTGTCAATGCAGAAGATGCAGGAGATGCAGGTTCGAACCCTGAGTCGGGATGGTCCCGTGGAGGAGGAAACGGCAACCCACTCCAGTATCCTTGCCCGGGAAATCCCACGGACACAGGAGCCTGATGGATTATGGTCCTTGCGGTCTCAAAGAGTCACACACAACTGAAGTGACTGAGGACACGTGCTAGAAAATACGCTTTAAAAGAAAAAAAAAATTGACCTTTTTCCCCAATTAAATCTTTTCAATAGATCTCTCTCAAACAGTGGTCATTATTTTCCTTTTCTATCTTCCTGACTTTCTTTTTTAGGTCTAATTAATTTAAGGAGATAGACATGGTATTCATAAAACAGGTATGGGACAATGGAGCTCAGATTACTAGTTATCATTAAAGAGCTGGTACAATTCATTTTGAAAGTCTGCCTTCGACCAAATTAACTAAACTATGATTTATGCCACTCGGTCTTGTGATGCTTAGATTCTAGGAATAACAGAGCAAAAATATTTTGTCCATTTCGTGAAGTCTCATTGAAGGTATATTCATAAGCTGACAAAGTGTGATGTAAAGGCTAGGATTCAAGTTATCCTGTTGTTTCAAAGGGCTTCCCTGGTGGCTCAGATGGTAAAGAATCTGCCTGCAATGCAGGTTTGATACTGGGGAGGGAAGATCCCCTGGAGAAGGAAATGATAACCCATTCCAGTATTCTTGCCTGGACCCTGAAGGTTTACGTAATCCAGATCATGAGGCTCTCCAACTGAAATTTCATATTGAGCTCTGATTACAAAACGACCTGAGCTCTGGATTTAAAAGTCAGTTGAAGTTTCACTTTTGACCTCATTATCTCAATGCTTTAGGGTTTTTGTTTGTACTAGACTAGACCAGCCCCCTGCTTTCCTGTTCTCAAAGTCTGTTTGGACAAGTGTACCAAAATACCTTAACCGAAGACACCAGCTAGAAGAGGAACCTACTTTTTTCTCCCGTAGACCACAAATCTTGTTTCCTTTCTGTTACTTTTGTCACCTAGGCTCTACGTGTGTTAACCATTCTAAGTGACTCATTCTTGGTGACTTCAATAAAGATGGTCACTTGCCATGTGGCTGTTGAAATATTACCAGGTAAAGAGCCATCTCATTAGAAAAGGCCCTGATGCTAGGAGAGATGAAGGCAAAGGGGGACGGGGGTGACAGAGGATGAGGAAGTTAGATAGCATCACTAACTCAATGCACATGAATTTGAGCAAACTTTAGGAGACAGTGAAGGACAGGGAAGCCTGGTGTGCTGTAGTCCATGGGGTCACAGAGTTGGACAACTCAGCGACTGAACAACAACACCATGTAAAGGGAGGGCCCTATCCAACAAAGGAGCCACTTATATCTGCCTCGGTGATGCATGCTGCCAATTCTTGCCAATCCATCTGGCTCAGTTCCACAAATTGAATATTTGATGACTAATCGCAAATGCATTAAATCCTTGTTCTTCCACAAAAGCAGTTTCGGGAAGCTCAACCTTTGAAAAGCCATGCTTTCTCTGCCTGAACGTGAAACTAGTAATGAAGGCAATAGAGCTTGTTCTAAGCGGAGATGGCTGCAGGGCTTGCGGCAGTCGCTTTGGAAGCCCTCAACGTTTAAAAGCATCGAAGCTACTTGAGGACAGTGCACGTGGCACCCTTCCAGGCTCGTAACTACCAACACAGTCCTGGCCGCGCACCCTCACCTCCTGGTTATTATCAGCTGTGACTAACCCCGTAACCACCTAAGAGAACAATGGCATTTTTTTTTTTTTTTTGGTTGTTGTTTCATCCCAGGGTGAAAGAACAGTCTTGGCACACTTTTTATGGGTGACTCAGACAGGCCTTCTCAGAGTACTAATAAGGAGAAGGATTTGATGTGGATGGTGAGATTTCCTCCACCACCAGTGGGAGCTCCTTACCTAAATGTTTCCCTGAGTTCATCTACTTGATCGTGAATTTCAGCCCCTGAAGGGAAGGAGCAGACAGCTGCAGACACAGCGCGTGTGTGTGCTTCTGCGTGTGTGCCCTTGTATGATTTTAAAAGTGTTAAGAGAACAGAAGAGAAATCCAGAAGGGAATGATACTGCCAGCAAAAGAAGCACGCACTGTAATAACGAGAGCGTTCTGAAATGATTACATCACTACGCTGACTTAAAATTGCCCCCGGACTCTCCCCTCGCTGTCAAAATTGCCTCCTTGTTGGTTGCAGTCAGAAAGGACCTTACTCTGGGCAGCTTGAGGCCACTGGAGATAGCACACACGTCATATACCCATCCTCTCCTTGTTAAAAATCTTTGTGTGTGTGTTTCTGTGACTTTTATCCTATGCTGGTCCCAGGTGTTTGGAAAAAACTTCCCTACGCAAACCGTGCACTGATGCTAGAACTGAGTTTTGGATTTTGACTTAGGAGAGCAGGGAGGCAAGTCAAGGATTAAAAAAGAAAAATAGAGAAAAAGCAGTTGAGTGCAGAGATGAATAGTATGTGGAAATTTCAAAGTACCCAAACGACTACATTTTTCATTTTCAATGGATCCTCTTGGTGATGTGTTTGGCAGGGGGAGTCATTGCAAAGACAGGCTCTTGTTCACTTTCTTGAAGTCGTGCTGGTGTGAGTGTGAGGAGAAAACGTGTCAGAAGATGGTGTGTTGGTTTCAGTGGGGGTGGAGGTGTATGATTCCTCAAGCTACCTTAGGAGTCTCATCCTGGAATACAAAGGCTGTTCAGGGGAATACCATGATTAGTAAACACCTGCCTTAGAGGCGGCTCCAAAGTGAGGGTGGGTGAGGATGGCCAAAAAAGTCAATGAAATTACCCCAGTCTCCTCCCTGCCACCACCCAGCCTGGCTTCCCTGGTGGCTCGGTTTGTAAAGAGTTGGCCTGCAATGCAGGAGACCCAGGGTCGATCCCTGGGTGGAGAAGATCCCCTGGAGGAGGAAATGGAAACCCACTCCAGTATTCTTGCCTGGAGAATTCCATGGACAGAGGAGCCTGGTGGGCTACAGTCCATGGGGTCACAAAGAGCGGGACATGACTGAATGACTAATGCTTTCACCCCCAGCATAATGGAGAAGGAAATTGCAACCCATTCCAGTCTTCTTGCCTGGGAAATCCCACATACAGAGGAGTGTTGTGGGCTATAGACGATGGGGTCGCAACTGAACACACATACCATTAGCATGAAATGGATTCTCATCATAATCATTCCGAACACAGTCCCTGCTTCTTCTTTTAAGTCTTTCTGGAATTCCTTATAGTGCTGTTTCTATTTTATGTTTTGGTTTTTCCCTCATGGCATGTGGAATCTTAGCTCCTTGACCAGGGATGGAACCCACACCCCTGCCTTGGAAGGGGAAGTCTTAACCACTGGACTGCCAGGGAATCCCCCCTTGTTTCTTCTAACTCTCTGTAAATGAAAGTACAAGAGCAAAAGAAAGATCGAGGTAGAAAAAGTACATCCAGCTATAATCCTGGCCCAGGAGGAGAGATGGAGCCTCCTCCCTGATTTGTGAAGAAACCATGAAAATGTAATGAGAAAATATTAGAAACTCTAGAAGAAAAAAAATCAGAGATTTTGACCCAGTCTTTTGATACCTGTACCTTACTGAGTAGCAGATGTTCCTTAAAAGTTGAAATTGCAAAATGAGATAAGAGAGAATGCTCTGGAAACCTGAATCATCTTGGATGACCAGGATTTAATTTCTAGAGAAAAGTGAGAGCTCTGGGAATTTGAAAGACAGGCCTAAGGAAACTTGAATTGGAGCAGCAAAGACTAGAATCTAACCATGTTTGCTTAAATTTGTATTTATATACTGATAAATACCAGGAAATAGCATGCATGTTCAGTGGTGGCTAAATCTTTGTGACCCCACTGACTTCAGCCCGCCTGGCTCTTTTGTCCATGACATTTTCCAGGCAAGAATACTGGAATGGGTTACCATTTCCTCCTCCAGAGGATCTTCTCCACCCAAGGATTGAACCTGAGTCTCTTGCATCTCCTGCATTGGCAGGCGGATTCTTTTACCACTGAGCCACCTGGGAAGCTTGGTAAATACCAAGGGCAGTTTTTATTAGCAAGTATTTAACTGATTGTTTTCCACATGCTGTTTATATTCTTTTCAGAAAAAAAGAAAGCAATATCCTGAAGATTATGCATATTTTTTTTCAAGATTAGAAGAGAAAACATTATTTCTTTGGAAAAGATCAAAGGAAAATAGCTGGGAAGGATAATTACAAGGTCAGCAGGTGAGGCAACAGTCAGCCACCAGGAATGCTAACTTTTGCAGTGGGAAGATTCTAAAGATGGCTGCCAAGAATCTTATCCTTGGTTACTCAATTGAACACTAATCTAGGTGCTTCTGGGAAGGGGCTGTACAGATGTAATGAAGGCCCCAGGTGAGCTAAGCTTAGAGTGTGGAGACCACTACTCAGTCAGGGGAGAGTCCTTGACAAGCACAGGTTGTCTCTGGCCCATTGTGGGGAGGTCCTGATAAGGGACACAGAACTAACATTCTATCACCAAGTGGAAGAATTCTGGGGGCTTCCCTGGTGACTCAGACTGTAAAGAATCTGCCTGCAATGCAGGAAAACCAGGTTCGATCCCTGTGTTGGGAAGATCCATTGGAGAGGGAATGGCTACTCTCTCTTGCCTGGAGAATTCCATGGACAGAGGAACCTGGCAGGCTATAGTCCATGGGGTCACAAAGAGTCAGACACGACTGAGCAACTAATGCTTTCTATTTTGTAAAGGTCAAAAAGAGAGAGGAGATGACAGACCATATATCCTACCAACCTCCCAGTATCCATCTTTTCTTGCCAGAATCCATCTTAGCTGAGGGACAGGTGCAGAAGTCAGAGAGATTCCAAGGATGAGGCATTGCCTGCTGCCTTGTTTTGAGGGGGCCGCATGATAAAGTGATGAGGGTGGTCCCAGGAACGGAGAGCAGCCTGACGCACAGCCAGCAAGGAGACAAGGAACTCAGCTTCATAGTCTCAGGGAGCTGAGTTCTGCAGTAACAAGCAGAAGTGGGAAGAACACTGGGAGCCTTAAGAGAGCAATGCAGTCAGCTGACTTCAGTCTCAAGGGACCCGCAGCCAGCAACCAGGCACAACATCCTGGACTTTGACCCACAGACCTGCATGATCATAAATGGGTGTTGATTCTAGCCCCTGAGCTTGTGGCAGTTTGATACAGCAGCAATAAAAAATGAATACATCTTTATTAGAGAAATAAAAGAGAAAGAAGAAAGGAAAGTCACCAGGCAGTGCTGTGCTTCTTTTTCCTCTACAAAAGAGATGAAGATTTTCTCCTTTCATTTCTAACTGGAAGGCACCACTGGTTCTAATCCACAGGTCCCCTAAAATCCCAAAGTGACAATAGAGTGAGGTTCCATTTCCATTCTGCAATGACATTAGATAGTCTGACATTAACATTTTAGAGAGATTTTTCCCTTTGTGACATTTCCTTTTGAGTAGGTACTTCAATTTATGAAGGGAAAACTAAATTCTTACAAAATAACACCACTTCATTTTAAAAATTATATATTCCAAGTTCCAAATAATTGAGCAACAAAATGCAAACTGCTGCAAATTGGAAATTCCCTGTAGTGCGTAAATGTTTCCCAAAGGACCTTCTTTTTAATTTGCTGTCATTTCAACTTTGAATTGAGGAGCAGAAAGAGCTGTAAGTGTGTTAAGTGTCAGGGTATTAAAAAAATAATTCTAATATGCTTTTTGTTTAACTTGGGGAATCAGTGAAGGAATTTTTAGGTTAATAACTACACAATGCTTTCCAAAGAATAGCAAATAATCTCTGCCCCACTCCTACGGAGTAAATAAATAACCTCATTATTACAGTAATGAAAACAAGTTAGGGAATTTCCCAGGAACATAGAAAGACGAACTTTATCCTGGTATCTTCCTGTTATGATCAGCAGGTCCCTGTGTGCCAAATACAGCCAGGTTAGAACTGAAAATCTTTGGCGTATGTATGAAAAAGCTAGAGAACTGCGAAATAGTCTTCTTTCACATATTTTTCCTACTGGTCACTGTTTCTGCCATATTTCACTTGTTCCCAGACTCTACACTGAATCCAGTTATTAGGAATTAAAAAGAAATGCTCTTGTTATATTTCCTTGTCAATAGTCTGTCTCTGTTGGCAAGAATTCTAAAGTTGAAACACTTATGAGAGCAGCAGGAACCTAACTTAAAAATTACGTAAAGAAGTGGATGAAGTAAGACGTCGCTGTGTGAGTTCTCTGCCTGCCGAGCACTTTAAATTTCTCTCTCTCTCTCTTTTTTTTATGATCTAAAAATATTCAGATCAACGAAGACTTCAAATAAAGAAATAGACATGGGGAAAAATGCAACCAAAATTTGAAAACTCTTCATCTTAATGAGAAAAGGAAAATTAAAAAAAAAAAATTGCAATCAACATTTTCCTGGCTACTATTCATGCAATTTACACCCAATTTTTGTAATGAAACTTCCTAATTCAGTTGTGTATGTAATGATTGTAGACAAATGAAGAACTACAAGCCCTCTCTCTACATTTTTTTCTCCTTTGTTACTTATTAAAAAAAATAGAAAGAAATCTCTCCAGGAATACCTACACAAATTACTCTAAATTTATTAAAATCTACAGAAAGAAAGAAACTTAGTAAGGTGTGAGGATCTGTCTCTACTGTCTTATCTCTAGTTTGACCTCACTGTTCTTTGATTAAGCTCAAAGTTCCATAAATATTTAATTGTTCATACTTGGAAAAAAAAGATTCATCCTCAATGGAACAAAACTACTTCTGGAACTATTATTTCTACAGGCATTGACTATGTAACATTTATGGGAATTGTAATGGATAAAGAGGTGATTGGCAGTCTGTTGGAATTGGTAATATCAACCTTGTTTTGTTGGGTTGATCAGGATTTGTTGTACTTCTATAATAATAATTATTTGAAATATATCCTAGCTAATCTAGAGCTTTCTTCTTCTCTTAATAGCAGATTAAATATAACTTTACAATCCTTTGGAAAATTCCACTAAAATTGCACCTATTTGGTGCATGTTTGAAAAAAGAAATTAGTACATTTTATTATTGAAACTTAAGGTAGGCGGTAGATATAATTTGCCAAATGCATAATGACTCCCACAGAGTAGCTTCTTGAATGAGAAAGTGTGACTCACTCAACCTATGGATGAACTGTTCTTTTAGATTTTGTCATCAAGTTTGAATGCAGCAAGCTTCAATTTGGGTAAGGTTCAGTAAACACAAGTGGCTAACTCCAAGTGTTGTTTAGAAAAGTGTTTAGATCATGAAATAAGTAGAATTTAAAATTTGATTCAGTCCAGTGTAAGACCACCATCCTTTTCTTTATTTTGAGTAACAAACACTTCATCTAGTGGAATCTGGGAATTGAGAGAAGAGAACCACCATCTGTCTATCACCAACTCTATGCCAGCCACGGCCCTACAGGCTTTATATATTTCATTTATTACCTTTATTCTCACAGTGATAACTAACTGCTACTATTTAGGAAGTCACAGTAAAGAACCAAGAAAGAACTTGTTGGTAAAATCAAGCTTAAAAGCCAGCACATACACACATTTCTGTTAGGACTATACAAACTATTTATTACTTATTTCAGTAGGAAGCTCAGCTCCGTGCTCTGTGATGGCCTAGAGGGGTGGGAGGGGGGTGGGAGGGGGGTCCAAGAGGGAGGGGATGCATGCATACATACAACTGATTCACTTCGTTGTGCAGGAGAAAATGACACAACATTGTAAAGCAGTTATGAAAGTGAAAAAGTCACTCAGTCATGTCTGACTCTTTGAGGCCCCAACGACTATACAGTCCATGGAATTCTCCAGGCCAGAATACTACAGTGGATAGCCTTTCCCTTACTCCAGGGGATCTTCTCAGAAACCCAGATCTCCCGCATTGCAGGTGGATTCTTTACCAGCTGAGCCACAAGGGAAGCCCAAGAATACTGGAGTGGTTAGCCTTTCCCTTCTCCAGCAGATCTTCCCGGCTGAGGAATCAAACCAGGGTCTCCTGAATTACAGGTGGATTCTTTATCAACTGAGCTATCAGGGAAGCCCTGTAAAGCAATTATACCCAAATTCAATAACTGCTTCATATATATATATTTTTAATTGGGGTTAAAAAATATATGAAGCAGTAATTGTCCTCTCCTCTGGCCCTCCGCCTCCCAGAAGTATCCACATAATGAACATTTAGATTTGGCCCCTTAAAAACAAAGTGACCATAAACAGCGTGTCATCTATGGTGCTAAGTCATATTTGCATTCATATCTCTCTCTCATGAGAAATTTCTTTGCTTTCAAAATCTAGGCATGCACAGTCTTTTTATTTTTGGTTTTTTTCTTTGTCATCATTTAATTCTACCTAGTGCTTCAACAGTCCTCCCAGTCTTTCTGTTCAGCCAACTCATCCTTTAAAGGCACTCCCCTGTATGAACTTCCCTTAGAAATGCTTATCTGCTCCTGGGGATCTCATTTGGGGACTTACTTCTCTTAGTGGCTCAGCTGCTAAAGAACCCACCTGCAATGCAGGAGACCTGAGTTTGATCCCTGGGTTGGGAAGATACCCTGGGGAAGGAAAAAGCTACTCACTCCAGTATTTTTGCATGGAGGATTCCATGAACAGAGGAACCTGGTGGGTGACAGCTCATGGTGTTGCAAAGAGTCAGGCGTGACTGAGCAACTAACACTTCAACTTTACTTCAAGAGAGAGGTCTACATATAATTGAGGTCCTTGCTAAAGCAGTGATATTTCCAACTGCTCATAATTGAATGAATGAAAGTCTTTCCCAAAAATGAGACAGAATTACCTCTAAGTGAATTCAGTTCAGTTCAGTTCAGTAGCTCAGTCATGTCTGACTCTTTGTGACCCCATGAACTGCAGCACACCAGGCCTCCCTGTCCATCACCAACTCCCGGAGTTCACCCAAACCCATGTCCACTGAGTCGGTGATGCCATCCAACCATCTCATCCTCTGTAATCCCCTTCTCTTCTTGCCCTCAATCTTTCCCAGCATCAGGAACTTTTTCAATGAGTCAGCTTTTCACATCAGGTGGCCAAAATATTGGAGTTTCAGCTTCAACATCAGTCCCTCCAATGAACACCCAGGACTGGTCTCCTTTAGGATGGACTGGTTGGATCTCCTTGCAGTCCAAGGGACTCTCAAGAGTCTTCTCCAACACCATAGTTCAAAAGCATCAATTCTTCAGTGCTCAGCTTTCTTTATAGTCTAACTCTCACATCCATACATGACCACTGGAAAAACCACAGCCTTGACTAGACGGACCTTTGTTGTCAAAGTAATGTCTCTGCTTTTTAATATGCTGTCCGGGTTGGTCATAACTTTCCTTCCAAGGATTAAGCATCTTGTAATTTCATGGCTGCAATCACCATCTGCAGTGATTTTGGAGCCAAAAAATGAATTAGTGAATTAGAAACCTCATTTTTTGAGATAAAGTTTATTTTAAAAAATAAACCACAGATTGAGAGATTGTTACTAAGACTATTTCATTTACAGTTGATTCTTAGGCACAAACCTCTGCCTCACATTGGAAATTATTCCAGCAACTATGGATTCAGGCTTGCCAAGAGTTGCTAAATAAAGACAAAGGTATTGTTGACTAAGAGGCCTCAATATTATGTCTACTCTTCCTTCTGGCAGTCTGCAGGGGCCCACATTTAGCAACTTCAGGATTTGGTTCAAGATTTCTGTTCCACAGATATCGGTTTAACTTTTTATTCCCCATACAATGTGCCCACGCCTGTGGTTTTACTCAGGAAGTGAATAAATATCTTCACATTCAGGTGAGTAGGTAAAAGGTGCACCATGAACTATTCAGTGAAAAGCACACACTACGGAAGAGAGCACTGGACTCTTTCCTCATTTTTAATGAAATGCAAAGTACTCCAATGTCACCTCCAGTAAGTACTGAAATGCAAAGGGGATGAGCCATTCGATCATAGAGAAAGCAAGGGGATTCCAGAAAAACGTCTACTTCTGCTTCATTAACTACGCTATAAGCTTTGACTGTGTGGATCACAACCAACAATGGAAAATTCTTCAAGATATGGGAATACCAGACCACCTTACCTGCCTTCTGAGAAACCTGTATGCGGGCCAAGACGCAACAGTTAGAGCTGGACATGAAACAATGGACTGGTTCAAAATTGGGAAAGGAGTACATCAAGATTGTATATTGTCACCCTGCTCATTTAACTTATTTGCAGTGTACATCATGCGAAATGCTGTGCTGAATGAAGACCAAGCTGGAAGCAAGACTGCTGGGAGAAATATCAATAACCTCAGGCATGCAGATGACACCACACTAATGGCAGAAAGAGAAGAGGAACTAAAGAGCCTCTTGATGAAAGTGAAAGAGGGGAGTGAAAAAGCTGGCTTAAAACTCAATATTCAGAAAACCAAGATCATGGCATCTTGTCCCATCACCTCATGGCAAACAGATGAGGGAAAATGGAAACAGTGACAGACTTTATATTCTTGGGCTCCAAAACCACTGTGGACAGTGACTGCAGCCATGAAGTTAAAAGACACTTGTTCCTTGGAAGAAAAGCTATGACAAGTCTAGGCAGTGTATTAAAAGGCAGAGACATCACTTACTGGTGAAAGTCTATATAGTCAAAGCTGTGATTTTTCCAGAAGTCATGTATGCATGTGAGAGTTGGACCAAAAAGAAGGTTGAGTGCTGAAGAATTGATGCCTTCAAACTGTGATGCTGGAGAAGACTCTTGAGAGCCTCTTGGACAGCAAGATCAAACCAGTCCATCCTAAAGAAAATCAATCTTGAATATTCATTAGAAGGATTGATGCTGAAGCTGAAGCTCCAATACTTAGGCCACGGAAAAGTCCCTGATGCTGGGAAAGATTGAGGGCAGGAGGAGAACAGGAGACAGAATGAGATATTTGGATGGCGTCACTGACTCAATGGACATGAATCTGAGCAAACTCCAGGAGATAGCGAAGGACAGGGAGTGTGCTGCACTCCTTGGGATTGCAAAGTTGGACATGACTTACTAACTGAACAACAATAACAATGCCAGAGACACAGGCAGGAAGCTGATCGCTTGGGCCATGAAAAGAGATTGAATTTTCACTCTAAATCCAATGGAAAATGCAGGGATTTTTTTCAAAAGAGCAGTAATGTGGTTTGATTTTATTTTACTCTTTTTTCTTTCTTTTTACCTGCCATGCCATGAAATGTGTGGGATCTTAGTTCCCCACCCGGGGATTGAACTCACAACTCCTGCAGTGGCAGTACCAAGTCCTAACCAGTGGCCCACTAGAGAATTCCCAAATAACTTATTTCTTAATGGAAAGTAAAGAATGAATATATTCAACCTGAAGAACTTAAGGAAACCCATTTATTGTGCAAAGCTCACAGTTCAAAGGTAGAAGTTTTCAGGGATTAGCTGTGAGGTATTTTCTCTTGTATTGCACTTCTGCTTGCAGAGTTTAGGTGTTTTAAAAACAGTTGCAGTCTTACAAACTTCCTAGACAAGTCATAGCAGAAGAAAGTATCAAGAAACTAACTCAAGCCCATTTTAGAAAAAGAAAATTTAATTACACAAATAAAATTGTAGTAAGAGCGAAACTGTAAGTAGTTAAAGTGACTTGAGCAGTAAAACATCTAAGCCAAGTGGTGGCCCAGCCCTGAGCTACTAGAAAAGTTCCCACATGTTGTGCTTAGTGAAAAATTAGGTAGGCTATGTGTGGTCAGAAGGAAAATTCCTTCTGGTCTAGTATTACACATTTTAGGTGAATTATGGGCCTCATTTTTCTTAAGCGTTTACCATCAGCCACCTAGAGTTAATGGTAAGTGTTAGATCATTAATCTAGGTTACATGAGCATTTAAATTAATTGGATTACACTGAGATTTACATGATTAGAACTTGGAAGTCAGGTTCTAGATTCCTGGTTAAAAGACTCTTAACCCTCTAAAGTAGGTCAGCCCTAACATTTTAGGTTTTGGTTTTAAATGATTGTTGACATTAATTTTATTTATAAAGAATACAAGGCCTTGTCCTGGGAGCCACTTATTCAGCAACTAAAATAAATGAATTTAGATTTAATGCTTTATTTTAAAACTATAATGTTTACTGAAGACTAATAAAGAATAGCATTATACACAATAAAGCATTTAAAATGAAATATATACATATATTACATGCATAGGTATGTATATATGCATGCATGCAAATATATGCACATGTATACTCCAAACATAAAATAGAAATCTAAAAACATGAAAGAAACATACTTAGAACTTTAGAATAATGTTTATCTCTAAGCAGAGAGAGGAAGAATTTGCTAAGGAATGGATAAAGGCATTTTAGCTGTTTATTGTGATGTTTCACTTAAAAAAAAAAAAAGATATATAAAGAACAAATTAAAAAAAAGAAAGTTGGTGAGTCACATTGCAGAATTCTGAAAATAATTTAGGAACGTATGTCAATAGAATGAAATCAGTTTATTATGGCAGACATACGCCACTTTTATTCATTATACATGGCATGGATGAGAATAAAGCTTAGAGGTGAAAATATCTTAATTATTCTTCCTTCAATGCCCTATATTCTTGCTCAATATTGATATTCTTGCCCAATATCAATCTCTGCCTACGGAGAATTATGTGCTACCTGAACATACATTTGTTATTCTAGGTAATGGGATAATTCTGAAGAAAACACATCAAAGAATGACTTTAACATAAAAGAATGCTTGTTTTTTCAGTGGACCTGCCTTTCTTTAAAGGATGGAATGTTTGCTATATTTTCTCTATCTACATTTTGCTCTTCTCCTGGCAAAGAAACAACAACATATTTACTCTTATCCTGGCAAAGAATTGAAAGTTACTTCTTTTACAAATTAGTGTACTACAAAAATCAAAAAATAAATCCAAAATTTTTAGTGTAAGCTTTTACTCTGAATATAAGGGTTTTGTGGAGCGAAAAGAAAAGATTCAAGAGCTCTCATCCACTGATGCTCACCTAGGTGAAGAGAGAAAGGGCAGAGACACGCATTAAATCATATCCATCTCTTTCTCTAATAAACACGCCTGATGTGAATTTAGGTTCTTTTATTTTCAAGGCGGCCGGTCACAAGTAGTCAAAATTAAGTATCAGAGAATTGTGTAGGGCATTTTCAATGAAAATCTGCAGCTGTGGGTCTTGCGTTCTCCTGGCAGTTTGCCTAAACCTAAGTTTGGAGACTGGTGCATGACACGTCATCCCCTACCCTTTCTTGACTGGAGCCTAAATCAGGAATGCTTTCTTTATAATAGCCAGAGGTGGTTATCAAGAAGGATGGCGGCGGTGTCTGCTGTCTGGGTTGGAAAGCTATAGATTAATGTGTTGTTTTAAAGTATGTAATGTGCCCATAGGCTGTAGCAATAAGGAAATAAATCATTTGGGGTGAAGAGGGGCGGGATTCAGGAATGCTGGTGTGGGGGAAACATGGTATGCAGGTTGCCAAGGAAACGAGAGTTCTGATTAGTCAGTAAAGTATAATAACCTGTCCCACATAAATCTTCAGCATCTCAGAAGGGAGCTTTCAAGTGGGAAACAAAGCTGAATCACTAGTTCTCCTCAACCCTCAAGCTTCAGATCTAAATTAAGTTGTTTATGACACTCGAGAACTTCCTTCAAGTTATCATGATAGCATGCATCTTGCCCCCATAAGGCCAACCAAGTATGCAGATGGTTTGAAGTTTGAATTTGGAGCACAATGAAAGAACCCACCACTGAACTCGAGATCAATGTAAAAAATGAATTTTTAAAACAAAGTAAAACCATACTCCCATCAAATTAGTTTAGAAAAATACATGGTACTTTCAACTGTCAGAGTAGTTTTCAAATATGAACTTTTATAAGACATCAGGTTATGATTGGAGATTAAATGGCAGAACATTGTGAGCAAGTTTGGTAAAACTATGATGTGCGTTGCAATAAATTTTGTTTCACTTGCTTTCAGTAAATAGATATAATTTATAGAAATATATTATTGCTATCATGGGTATTTTCTTTTTTTTTTTACTTTATTTTTATTTATTTTTTTTAATTTTATTTATTTTTAAACTTTACATAATTGTATTAGTTTTGCCAAATATCAAAATGAATCCGCCACAGGTATACATGTGTATCATGGGTATTTTCTAAGAAACCTGCTTAAAGAAGAAAAGAGGTCACTGAGATCTTTCAGTTAAACACACACACACACACACACACACATTGAGCATTTAGATGTAAAATTGAGAAAAACAGGCAAAGCACTACTTTTAAAACCAGAAGCCAAGTTCTAGAAGGCATTGTCCATAACATGATGGATCATGGCATGGGGTAAAAACCTAGGAGGGTATTCTCCAGTATAATCTCAACAGTGATCCTCAGTGTTCTGTCACAGAAGTTACACTTGCAAGCACTTCTTCCAATGAGCGTGGCTGTCAAGTTTCAGTGCTAATTTTTGGCGTGGTGTGGAGCTGCGTGACTCCACTCTGTGAGAGAGGGAAGATGGGCTTGTCTTATCTGCAACTAGGTTTGAACATGTCTTTCTCTGACATGTTTTTAGGAATGACTTTGTTGAAGCTCCCAGAAGGAGCCTTGGGGTAAATATCCTGTGTTATTGCTACTACCCATCTGGTGCTAAGGAAACGAGTCTGGATGTGATGAGGACATTTCTCCCCTTGAGATCAAACCAGGAATGAATTTATGACAGCTTGTGAAGCGAGCCAATACCTGCAGGAAATACAGGGTGATAAAAGAAAGAGAGAGAGGCGAGAGATGGATGTGCAGATTGGCTCAAGGTCAATCATGAAATCATACAAGATAATGAGGAGAAGTGAATGATACTCTGAGGTGTTCAAACCCAGGGGCCTAAACGAAAGGAGATTCAGGATTCAGGTACCACTTTCTTCTGTTCAGAGCATCCTCCGTTTTAGGAGATAAACTCAAGTAATAAGTTGCTGTCTGGGACTGGCGAATGCTGAACCCCAGAGCAGATGATGAGGATGGCTACATTCTAGGCTCCATGGCAATACTTTCTTTTTTTTCCCCTCAGTCTTTTGATTATTGTGGACTTGTGGAATCACTCACAATTTGTTTGGTATTTGGGAAATCAAATTCCCTTCTCTTACCTCTTGCTCCTTCCAGAATTAGTTTTTTGATCGCAAGCCTGTTCTGAAGGACCTTTCTTGGCATCCATTTCTTATTTAAAAAGGCAAGACATAGCTAGAATTGTTTTCAGTGGTGTATAGTAAAGACAATTAATTACCAAAAAACATTCAATGTCATTTCACTAAGAACTCAACAGCTTTTTTTCTATCTTGAGGCAGGATGTTTTCATGGTATGTGATTCCAGCCTATTCGTTCAATATTTTATATTTTCCTGAAATGTACATCTCTGTTAAATGTCTTGGAGAGCTTGGGAAATAATAAATTTACTTTAAATATTATCAGATGTATGAAAAATCAGATATAAATTAATTGGGAAAAGTTAATTTTAGTTCTAATTTGAAATATCACATGGTGTTCCTTTGAGCTAAAAGCAAACAAAGAATAAAGTGTCTGTGCAAAGAAAAGCAGAGAACTAGACTTCTTCTCAGTATCTATTCTCCCTCAGGATATAAATAGTTTCTGATCAATGTATGTTCATAAAAGCAAAGATCATGCATTCTATTTCTAGTTTTAAAAGTCATCAGAATTCAGAGCATAATATTGGGCTCCTAGAAGACATTTACTTAGGGAAAAAAATTAATCTATCTTGACTTTTGGTATCTGTTAAAATTGATACTAAAGCTAATTATGAAATGTTTTGTTTTTCTAATATATTATAAACATTCAGATATAGCTGAATAGAAACTTCACCTAAATTGTGTACAAGCTTGCACAGTATTAATGCCTTCCCAGGTGGCTCAGTGGATAAAGAATCTGCCTGCAATGCAGGAGACTCAGGAGGCGTGAGTTTGATCCCTGAATTGGGAAGATCCCCTGGAGAAGGAAATTGTAACCAACCTCAGTATTCTTGCCTGGAGAATCCCATGGACAAAGGAGCCTGGTGGGCTACAGTACATGGGTCCCAAACAGTCGTGCACAACTGCCTAATGTGTTCACGCTTGCACAGTTTTAGCCTCAGCTTTAATATTAACAAATATAATGGGAGCTCCTTCAACCTTGTTTTCAAAGTCAGGATCTCTGTCATGACTGAATCAATGGACATGAGTCTGTGTAATCTCTGGGAGATAGTGAAGGACAGGGAAGCCTGGCGTGCTGTGGTCTATGGGACTGTAAAGAGTTGGATACAACTTAGCGACTGAACAAGGACAACAATCTCTGTGGTATCTGGAGGATGAACTCACAAACTGAGGGATCATACCGTGACAAGGGTGATATGGGCCCAGAACGTAGTACCCCAAATGTTGCACTTTTGTATTCTCATGTCTGCTATCTTGTCTCTTTCGTCCATATGGTTTTATACCTTTTTCTTTTTTGCTTTACAAGCCTTTTTACATTTCAGTGAGATGTAATGGCTGAGCAGAATTGAAATGTGTGTTTCATCTACCATGCTTCTTTCAAAACCCCTGCTTTTTGTAATGAAAATAATACACTTTTATTATGATTGCATCATTTATATCCTACCCAATCTTCTCTTTGCTCTTCTCTTTTGCTTATGATTATATAAAATATTTTGAGATGTGATGCTAATTTGTTTCCTTTTCATCATTGCTGCTAAGTCACTTCAGTCGTGTCCGACTCTGTGCGACCCCAGAGACGGCAGCCCACCAGGCTCCGCCATCCCTTGGATTCTCCAGGCAATAACACTGGAGTGGGTTGCCATTTCCTTCTCCAATGCATGAAGTGAAAAGTGAAAGTGAAGTCGCTCAGTAGTGTCCGACTCTTAGCGACCCCTTGCCTGAAGCCCACCAGACTTCTCCATCCATGGGATTTTCCAGGAAAGAGTACTTTTCATCATTAATTTTTTTTTATTTTCTTTATTGTTTTAGGACAGATTTGGCAGTTATATCAATATAATATTTCATAGCTCTTCAAAGGTATAATTCAAGTTTAGCTGAAATGTATTTTGGTATACCATGTAAGGTCAAAGTCTAATTTATTTTTTTAAGTAACTTGACCTGAAAAAGAATCACTTGCTTAATGTTCTACTGTAAATTATCAATGATGCTTCTATTATTAAATATTATATTTATATGTAATCAGGTCTGATTTTGACCTATTATCCTGATGATATATCATTCTAGGAGACCTTGCTATATTTTATGCTATAAAATACCAAATAAGAACTATTTTCTGTAAGGTTCATCTTCTTTATGAGAGGTACAAGTATCCAGAGCCTAATTTTTCATTTCTATTTGTTTTTAAAATTTTATCTATCACTTTGTGTCTTTGAGAGGGAGGTGGGAGGGGCATCAGGATGGGGAACACGTGTACACCCATGGCAGATGCATGTTGATGTATGGCAAAACCAATACAATATTGTAAAGTAAAAAAAAAAATCAATTAATTAAGAAAATAATAAAATAAAAGCAAAAAAAAGAAAAAAAAGAAAATTTGTTTAAATATTTTTTCAATTTCATATTAAAATTTTGCTGAAACTTTTCATTTATAGGGATTCCCTGGTGGCTCAGGTGGTAAAGAGTCTGCCTGCAATGCAGGAGACCCGGGTTCGAATTCTGGGTCGGGAAGATCCCCTGGAGAAGGGAATGGCAGCCCACTCCAGTATTCTTGCCTGGAGAAGCCCATGGAAGGAGGAGCCTGGTGGTCTACAGTCCTTAAGGTCGCATAGAGTGGGACACGACTCAGCAACTTCATTTTCATTTAAACATGAAAAAGAAATTGAGTAAGAACATCTTTGAAGACTGAGTTTCATTTCCATTCTCCCTATAGAAAGTGAATTACAAATACCTATTATATAAAGAAGCGAAGAGTATGCAAACAAATTGAAAAAAAATGTATACACGTGTTACTCAGTAAACTAATATATTATGCTAAAATTATTTGTGTGCAAATATTTTTATTTTTCCCATCACAGAAAAATAAATCTCTCTTTTCCATTTATTTTTTTTAATTCTGAATTTCTCCTTGTTTTGAACTTTTTTGACACAGCACCTCTGCTCTTTCCTTTTCAGAGACATCACCTCATGTTCATAATAATTACATCGGCTCTTTGGTTTTATAACCAGAGCATGAGGCTCAAGATCCTATGTTCCATTATTTTCCAAAATCCTGATACTCTAGGAAAATTCTTAGTAATTATGATTTTTTTCCAAAATGCTTAATAGTAAGTTTTTAAGACATTATCTTGTTAAAAGAGGATGTTCTTGTATGGAGAGAAAAAACCATCAAATATTTAGAGTTTCTCAGTTAGAGACTCAGATCTTCTTTACCATCTGTGATCAGCCTAATTCCTTTTGCTCTCTGAATGTGAGTCTACTGTAGTAAGGATCAAAGGAGATCAACTATGCAATAAAAAGAGAGAGAGAGAAAATAAAAAAGTAGACTACGTAGTGTAACACATTAAGAGAATGTAAGCTTATTTTAGATTTTTAATAGTTTACATAATTACATCAGAAACAAAAGAACATAAATTCTGATATTGAATACAATATGGGGTCAACCTGTAAAAGCTCATGATAGTTGATGGAAAAACATTGTCAGGTATGGCAGGAATGGTGGCACTTTATTCTGTGTATTTTCTCAGTCACACAAATGTCTCTGCTTCTTCCTAGAGCAGACCATGAATTATGCTTCACTGTATGCAGGTCACATGGAAAAACTCTCAAGTGATCTCATGAGGTAACATCAGTGCCCCCTTTTTAAAATGAAGAAACTGAGGTGTTGAAATGTTAACTAGGTTTTGCCAATTTCTAGTTTTACAGAAGTGAAATAATATAGAAATCCAGGCATCTTTCCTTGGAGCCCACACTCCTAAGCACTGTTACCCAGCTTCCTCTTTGGCAATAAATGAAAGTGAAATGAGAATTGTGGATAAAATGAAGGAATACTATTGCATTCATTCAAGTACAACCTTGCAGGATGATGTTGGTCGGAATGAAAAAAAAAATAATAATTCACCTGAGGCACACTGCAAGGTTTAAATAATGCATTTTATTACAGGGATGGAGAAAAAGATAAAAATAAATTCAAGTATTGAGATTGCCTGACTATAAAGATAGCAGTCATTGTCCCTGAGATCAGGGGCTTGGAATAAAAGCTCATGGATTTGACTTGTGCCCATGTTCACTGGCACTTGTAGTCAAAATTCAGACAAAGTTGGAGCTGATAAAAAGGTCAGACCTTGAGATAAAATCTCAAAGCCCTCTTGGTAAAGTTGGACAGCGTTTCCTGTCCTGCTATTCCCTGTTTCTGTCTAAGGGGAGCTTCTTCAGTTTGGTTTACATGACTGAAGGCAGTGAGTTGTTGGACCTAGCCTTAAGAAATAGAAAGAAACAGTCATCTTAATGACCTTTAATAAGTGGCCCCAACTGAAGACCTTTGCATCAATGTATGTGTGCTTTATTGAGTATATAACTGATTAGCTGTGCATGTGTTTATCTGAGGGTGGCTCAACAGTAAAGAATCCACCTGCAATGTGGGAGACCTGGGTTTGATCCCTGGGTTGGAAACATCCTCTGGAGAAGGGACTAGCTACCCACTCCAGTATTCTGGCCTGGAGAATTCCATGGACAGAAGAGCCTGGCAGGCTACAGTCCATAGGATTGCAAACAGTCAGACATGACAGAGCGACTTTCACTTCATTGGTAGCTCAACAGCTAAAGACTCCCTGCAATGCAGGAGACCCCAGTTTGACTCCTGGGTGGGGAAGATTCCCTGGAGAAGGGATAGGATACCCACTCCAGTATTCATGGACTTCCCTGGTGGCTCAGACAGAAAAAGAATATGCCTGCAATTTGGGAGACCTGGGTTAGATCCCTGGGTCTGGAAGATCCACTGGAGGAGGCGTGAGAATTCCCATGGACAGAGGAGACTGGCGGGCTATAGTCCATGGGGTCGCAACAAGTCAGACATGACTAAGTCACTAAGTACAGAACAGCATAGCTGTTTGAAGAAGGAATGTTCTAAGAGTTTAATATCTGAGTAAACACCCATAGTAACTCATTTATACTTAGTTATGTTCTTGTCAACATGTTAGATCATTTTTGTACTGTGAGATTTTTAATTTAGAAGATATTTTAGGTTCTCTATTCTCTGGAGAAAGTACAAATATGGCATATTTGAAGGATGATCTTTGGCAAGCATGAGGTTATCATAGCAGTTACTGATGAGTCTTAGAATTTTAACTACTTTGTCCATTTGTATGAGTTGGGGAGTGAACACAGATTTCTGGATCCCACCCCTTAATAAAATGCCAGGAGTACTAGAGGGAGCATAGAGGGTAATTCTCATGCACCTTAGTTATCCTCTGCAATTCATGACCTTTGCCCAAAATAGCAAAATGGAAGAGAAATAAACTAAAAATGAAATGTGTGTATCTGTCAGATTGGAAAAATATAAAACCAGATGAAAAACGTGGAAATGAAAAGACTAACAAACAAATCAACTGTATTTATGTACGAGAATGCTCTGCAACAATTAGGTGCCATGGACTAAATCTGTATGTAACGACGTGGAATCTCTATCCATCTGCCTGGAATCTATCTTGGCTGAGATGTACGCGCCACCTGGAAGTACCCTGCTGTGCTGGGCTGTGTGTGCCCCCTCAGTTGTGTCTGACCCTTTGTGGACTCAAAGAGTGGTAGACTCTTAGAGTCCACCAGGATTCTCCCTCCATGGACATTTCCAGGCAAGAATACTGCAGCCTGTTGCCATTTCCTGCTCCAGGGGATCTTCCCAACCCAGGGATCGAACCTGCATCTCTTGCATCTCCTGCATTGGCCGGCAGACTCTTTACCACTGAGCCATCTGGGAAGCCCCGGATTAACGTGAATAAACCTCAAAAACAAAATGCTGGCTGAAAGAAATAAGATTGGATTTATGCATAACACCAAGGATAGAAAAATGAACAGTCAAGAAATGTTTGGAAAAATATGCAAACTTTTAAAAAGGGGAATCTGTATTGAAAGGACTTATTTTAAATATATTAGGGAGTGTTTCTATGAGAGAGAAGACACAGACAAAAGTGGGAAATCAAGCAGAACAAGAGAGGATCTAGGTCTAGACTAGAAGCAATGACACACTATATCCCATGAACTGCATAGTGGAGGCCACTCAATGTTGCACCCTGAGGTCCTTGAAGAAATTGTCCTCTTCATTTGAGAAACATGAAAACCCTCTTTATTTGACACTGTTCTTTAGTTTACAAACCATTTCATATCCTTTATTTTATGTAAATTAATCAAAGGAAAATAGATTCAGATACCTAGGCTGAGTTTAAAAGAATGGTATGTAAATAGTTTGGTTCTCCTTAGACCACATTTCTGAAGGATTCTCACTTGGCCAGTAAAACACTTCTTGGGGAAATTTATTTATAATAAGTAGTCCCATGATGCAAACGCTTCAGAAGCCACAGATAATCATGAGAAGGGAGGTAACTTGTTCCTTCTCTGTTATAGTCTAGCTGGCTTTTCTTCTGCAAGTATACAGAGAGACAGGGATGCAGAGAAGGTTACCCAGCCTTTACTGAAATCCTCAAGTGTCCATCCCAAGGAGACAAAAAAGTACAAATTTTATAGCCTTTATTTTCATCCTGGCTGGTGGGCAGCTGAAGCTGGCACTGTAGGCTTTCCTGGGCAGCTCTTACAGAAGTACCTTGAGATGACAGAGCTGTGCTGCCCGGTGAGGCGAGGGATGGGTGCCTTTGTTAACCTAGCCCTTCATGTCTTGTGAGACATGAATGAAAGCTGGGGACTATTTGAAGATCCAGGGAACACACACCTTAATCCACAATTAGAGACACAAGAGTTTCCTTTCTGTCCACCTTCTGCTTGTTCTTAATTATGGTATAAAAGATCCTGACTTTTAATTCCAGAGGTTTCCTTGAGACATTAAGACTTAAAATGATCCTTAGCTCTTTCTGGAATGTGGTACTTAATGACTAAGCAACATTTAAGGATCTGTGATGGAAAATTGCACTAGGTACTTATCTGTAGCTTCACTGATGTTGTTCTGTCCTCTTACAGGCAAATAAATAGACTTTGTTTATGGAGAGCATCTAGCTACTTTGCCTAAGCTCCACCCTTCAGGATGTGATTACAACAGCAATATGACTTATCTTAAAAGTAATGTAAGCATGGGGCTTTTCTTTTAGTCTAGAGCAAACAAAATTCAGGTAGGGTGGGTGGATAGGACATGAGTTTCCTTCCTAAACTAAGGGCTTTGCTTTCTTGCACCTTCAAAGGGGAACGAACCCTGTTCCCAAGTCTTCTCACTCAGATCTTCTTGCCTCTCCCTCTTCATTCTACCCTCTCTTTTCCTCTTCCATCCCATTGAGCTCAACTGGCTCCATTATTTTCCCAAAGTGAAGTCTCTCATTCTTGTCCAACTCTTTGCCACCCCATGGACTACAGCCTACCAGGTTCCTCTGTCCATGGGATTTTCCAGGCAAGAGTACTGGAGTGGGTTGCCATTGCTTTCTCCAGAGGATCTTCTCAACCCAGGGATCGAACCCAGGTATTCCACATTGTAGGCAGAAGCTTTACCATCTGAGCCACCAGGGAAGTCCTTTTCTCAAAGGAAGTGGTTAAGTTCCAAGGAATCTTCAGTTGATCACTTTTTAATGTGTCTAGGAAGTCCTGGGGAAAATTGCCAATCAAGGTAAACATTTTATACTCTTTCATGACCCAGATAATCATGATGGTGTGATCACTGACCTAGAGCCAGACATCCTGGAATGTGAAGTCAAATGGGCCTTAGAAAGCATCACTAAAAACAAAGCTAGTGGAGGTGATGGAATTCCAGTTGAACTATTTCAAATCCTGAAAGATGATGCTGTGAAAGTGCTGCACTCAATATGCCAGCAAATTTGGAAAACTCAGCAGTGGCCACAGGACTGGCAAAGGTCAGTTTTCATTCCAATCCCAAAGAAAGGCAATGCCAAAGAATGCTCAAATTACTGCACAATTGCACTCATCTCACATGCTAGTAAAGTAATGCTCAAAATTCTCCAAGCCAGGCTTCAGCAATACGTGAACCGTGAACTTCCTGATGTTCAAGCTGGTTGTAGAAAAGTCAGAAGAACCAGAGATCAAATTGCCAAATCCGTTGGATCATAGAAAAAGCAAGAGGGTTCCAGAAAAACATCTATTTCTGCTTTATTGACTATGCCAAAGCCTTTGACTGTGTGGATCACAGTAAACTGTGGAAAATTCTGAAAGAGATGGGAATAGCAGACCACCCATCTGCCTCTTGAGAAATCTGTATGCAGGTCAGGAAGCATAGAACTGGACATGGAACAACAGACTGGTTCCAAATAGAAAAAGGAGTACGTCAAGGCTGTATATTGTCACCCTGCTTATTTAACTTAAATGCAGAGTACATCATGAGAAAAGCTGGACTGGAAGAAACACAAGCTGGAATCAAGATTGCCTGGACAAATATCAATAACCTCAGATATGCAGATGACACCACCCTTATGGCAGAAAGTGAAGAGGAACTAAAAAGCCTCTTGATGAAAGTGAAAGTGGAGAGTGAAAAAGTGGGCTTAAAGCTCAACATTCAGAAAACAAAGATCATGGCATCCAGTCCCATCACTTCATGGGAAATAGATGGGGAAACAGTGGAAACAGTGTCAGACTTTATTTTTTGGGGCTCTGAAATCACTGCAGATGGTGTCTGCAGCCATGAAACTAAAAGACGCTTACTGCTTGGAAGGAACGTTATGACCAATCTAGATAGCATATTGAAAAGCAGAGACATTACTTTGCCAACAAAGGTCCGTCTAGTCAAGGCTATGGTTTTTCCAGTGGTCATGTATGGATGTGAGAGTTGCACTGTGAAGAAGGCTGAGCACTGAAGAATTGATGGTTTTGAACTGTGCTGTTGGAGAAGACTCTTGAGAGTCCCTTGGACTGCAGGGAGATCCAACCAATCCATTCTGAAGGAGATCAGCCCTGGGATTTCTTTGGAAGGAATGATGCTAAAGCTGAAACTCCAGTACTTTGGCCAGCTCATGCGAAGAGTTGACTCATTGGAAAAGACTCTGATGCTCGGAGGGATTGGGGGCAGGAGGAGAAGGGGACGACAGAGGATGAGATGGCTGGATGGCATCAGTGATGTTCATCACTGATGAACGTGAGTCTGGGTGAACTCCAGGAGTTGGTGATGGACAGGGAGGCCTGGCGTGCTTCGATTCATGGGGATGCAAAGAGTCGGACACGACTGAGTGACTGAACTGAACTGAACTGAAACTATCTAAACTCAAGGAGAGCACACATGGTGGCTCATCACGATGAATCATGATGAAGCTCCTCCTTGTCCACCTCATCACCCCAATCTTATTTGCCTAAAGCTCACATGACTCTTATTTGCATTCCTCAATATCATTTTTTTGTGAGCTTAAAATCCAAGTCGTTTTATTCTTAGAGATTAGTTTCTTTCTACGTGTCTTGAGCTTATAATGAATCTTTCCTCCATGGTCAGTTGTCTCCCAATAAAGCATGTCAAGCCCAAACATCCTCTCCTAGTTTCTTCTGTCTCCTTGGTTTCTGGAGTGATTGTGTGATGTCATTTCACAGAGGCTCTTTGGATTGCTACAGATTTGGATTTGAAGAGACAGAAACCTTTTATTTCCATTTATTATTATTTTTTTTCACATCATCTAGAGCTTATGGCAACCCACTCCAGTGTTCTTGCCTGGAGAATCCCAGGGACAGGGGAGCCTGATGGGCTTCCATCTATGGGGTCATACAGAGTCGGACACGACTGAAGCGACTTCGCAGTAGCAGAGCTTCTTTTGGGCTTCCCTTACGGCTCAGCTGGTAAAGAATCCACCTGCAGTGTGGGAGACCTGGGTTTGATCCCTGGGTTGGAAAGATCTCCTGGAAAAGGAACAGCTACCCACTCCAGTATTCCGGCCTGGAGAATTCCATGGACTACAGTCGGATCCAAAAGGGTTGGACGCAAATGAGCAACTTCACTCTCACTTCACAGAGCTTGTTTACCAAGTGGCTCCAATATTTCAAGCGCTATACCATGTGTTTGAGATTCAAGATGTCTAGAGCTCATGATTCAGGTATCTAATGAATTCCTGTAGTGTTTGATCCACATTTCATCTAACTTTGCTATTAAAGTTAGATATTTTGATTACCAAAGTTCATTTTTATGCATGTTTACCAATGGGCAATTCATCATAATTTTTCTTCTGTAAGAAATCCGGATGTAGTATTTCTAAACACAAAGTCAATATATACATTGATTCTCTCAAAACTGCTTCCCAGATGAAAACAAGTATCTAATTGGCTAAAAGGGCAACTGACTAGAGAAGACAGAAGTATCAGGAAGATGGATCAGGAATTACAGTTAACGCTTCCTTCTCTGCTTTGTGGTTTTTCTATGTGAACTGGAGTTACCATCTTGCCAACTCCAAGTGCAAATTAATTTAGATGACAATTGACATTTAGGTTTGGAGAGGGAGAGGGAAAAATAATCAACGGTATGTGAACACTGAAACTATAAATAGTAACAAGTGGAAGTCCCAAACCTCAAATGCTTTGAAGCATGTTGTAAATTCTGCAAAAACATATGCAAAAGTATAACGGGCAAAATTATCATGGAAGGTTATTGTACAGGCTTTAAGCCACAGGGACTATGATGGGATTTTTTGTTGTTGTTATTACACCAACATGTCAATGTAATTCCTGGCACAGGAAAATATGCAAATGTTAAAGAAAGAAGAAAAAACATGCTTATTTTATTAGGCTTAATTATAAGGGAGAACAAAAAGCACTTGGAACTTTTTTTCTTTTTTTAATGAATTCATCTCATTCACCACAACCAAAAGCCCAGAACTCGCTTCTAGCTTAAAAATGCATTTTTCCCCCTAAGATCAGGGCACTGATTTGATGAATGTTCTCCAGTTAATCACCCATATAGGACTTCTTGAATGTTACTATGACATTGAGTGCTGTCTGTGTAACTTAATGTTATAAAACCTGGAAGGCATATTTATAGCCCAATCCAGATGGACCCAAACAAAGTACAATTATTCCTTCAAAAGTCGACCTTTGCATACAGATTAAAATGGATTGCTTCCAAGATTCAAATAGAGAAATGAACTCACTTCCCCAATCGTCGTGCGTTCATTATGGCCCTATTGGACTGGTTTTGGACTGTGCTAATTAGTGACATGTCTGTGTTAAAAGTTGGACTCGCAGTCTGCTTTGCAAAGTGGCAGCAGGAAGAGTTGTTATGAAACTAATTACAGCTATCAGAGATGCTGCTATTTTAAATAGATTGTGAATTAAGTGGCTTCACAGAAGCAAATGAAAATGATTTTACTATTGACAATGAACATTCCCATACAAGGACAGGAATATCTGTGTGCTGGGCCATTTCTACATTAAAAGCTAGGCTAGTCTCTTGGAAAATTGAAGAGGAAACTCTGATTTTGATTCCCACTGGAAGCTGGAATATAGAGAGGAATTTTATGAATGATTTTCCTCTTTTAAAATTTTAAAATTAAATATATATATATATATACATATATATATATATATATATATATATATAAGCAAGCAAATTCACAATTATTAAACTCTGCTGTGCTATTCTTAGTCACTCAGTCACTTCTGACTCTTTGTGACCCCATGGACTATACCCTGCCAGGCTCCTCTGTCCATGGGGATTCGCAGGCAAGAATACTGGAGTGAGTTGCCATGCCCTCCTCCAGGGGATATTCCCAACCCAGGGATTAAACCCAGGTCTCCGGCATTACAGGTGGATTCTTTTCTTTCTGAGCCACCAGGGAAGTCCATATATGTGTATGTATATATATATATAAAAATAAAATATCTTAATCTTAAGGACTCCCTTGTCCTTATTTTGGGGTATTTACAGAATATATATTACAGACTAGAGTGGTGGTTACAGTCAACTGAAGGTGGGGATTGGGCAAAGAGAAGAAATCTTCTCTTTCTTTCTTCTAAAGATGAGCTCAGTCAAGACAAGGGGAAGGGAAAGAAATAGAAATGTGAGTGGAACCATTGACTGAAGCTGTCTGCCCTGACCAGGCAAGATTGTAACGAGTTACATGTGTCATCTTATTAACACAACAGGAAGTCCTGTTGAGGAACATAAAGCTAACACATTACCACCAACTGCAAGACTTTCAGAAAAGCTGAAAGGAGAGAGGAGGGCCAGCCCATAGGCCCTGTCAACCTCCCAGCATCTTTCTTGCTGGACTCTATTTTAGCTGAGCCATGTGTGCAGCACCAGGAAGGACCCTGAGTCAGAGTGACCGGCCAGAGACCATCTGGAAACTAACCATATCCCCATCAGTCCTCAGACTGCGACCCATGTGTCTGAGCAGTTCTCCTGGGTTCCCTTACCCTGTTTCTCTCTGCTTGGGTGCCACTTCTCAATAAAGTCTTTTTTTTTTTTTTTGCTTTGTCAGCATGTGTGCCTCCTCAGACAGCTCAAGTCCAAGTGTTAGACTGTTGTAGCCATGCTTTCCAGGAAATAAACTCACTCAGAACGACAATGCAGATAGTGGAGTGCAGTTCATCACACCAGCGGGCCCAAGGCAGAGTCTCCTCTTAGCCAAGGACCCCGACCAGTTTTTGTAAAAACCTTATATACCCTAAGTGTACATGCCCAAACCCACCTCCCCAGATTCCCTGAAACTAGTCTGAACAAAGGAAAAGAAAGATACAATCAAAGTTAACCCATGATTAATATGCCTTAAGCCTAGCTAGTTAACAGTGGACAATTATCAATAGGCCTGTGGTCATACCCCAATAAGCATAATAGAATTTATGATTCTATTTGGTTTCGCAGATAATTAGAGTATTCTTTTAGGTGATGGAGAGTCTAGGTACAAGCCCTGGGGCTCTTCCATCTGGGGGGGGTGGGTGGGGCCTGGTTTTCCAGTTGGTATGTCGTTTCCATAGATACTGGGCATATAGCTCAAAGTCCATAGTCTGGCACAAGACGGAGTCCTGCTTTCAAGATGGAGCCTGTTCCGTCTGTTTCCTCCTTCAAGACAAGAACACACTTTCTGGCCCTCGAACAGGTCCTCCTTTGTGCAACAGAAAGACTTCAGTGTCGTTTTACTGGTTTCCTTGGTTGGCCAGACCTGCTGTTCCAACATCTCATCCTGCGGTCTTATGGAGCGCTGGGGTTGTTCTAACATACCCAGCAGAGGAGATGCTCATGCTCATGGCATTACTCTACGCTTACATCCTAAATGAATTCCACAAATATTTCTTGAGTTCTTGCTGTCAGAGGAAATCAGAAGTTTCTGGATGTGTGGAGATAATTAAGAAGACCACATTTTCATAGGGCTCAGGAGCTGGAATTTAAAATATTGCATCCTTGTGGGGGTGGGGGGAATGAAACAACTGGTTATGTTTTAAGGGTGGCTACCATAGCTTTTTAAACATTGCCTTGCTGTGACTAATACACAAGCTATTACAACAGTGCTTCTCATACTTTAATATGTACTTAAATTATTTCATACTGGGGGCTTCCCAGGTGGCTCAGTGGTAAAGAAGCCACCTGCCAAACAGAAGACATAGCTTTGATCCTTGGATCCAGAAGATCTCCTGGAGAAAGAAGGGGCATCTGTCTCCAGTATTCTTGCCTGGGAAATCCCATGGACAGAGGAGCCTGGTGGACTATTATCCACGGGTTTGCAAAGAGTCAGACAGGACTTAGTTACTAAACAACAACAACAAGGTTAAAATACAATTATGAGTCAAGAAGTAGGTCTGGGATAGGACTTGGGATTCTAAATATTTCTAGCAATCTTCTGCTAGTCTGTGAAAGGTACTCGAGGAGTGAAACCAAGCAGGCCCATGAAGCAGGCCCATGGGGCTCCTGCTCACAAAAGCCTGTGTCCCCTTCCCTGATTTCTGAAGGGCAGGTTCAAATGATCGCTAATCAGGGAAGGGAGAGATTGCAGAGACAAAGGAGGAGCAGTCAAGAAATACTAGTTTGCAGCCTTGAGGCAGAGTCCTGGTTCCCCCTCAAGAGAGACACAGAACACTATCCTTGAGTTCTTCCAAACTAACACTCTCACCAAAGGGAGGAATTGATGAAGCACTTCTTCTTCCAGAGAAGGTCACAGTTCACCCATCATCACTGGAGGCCAGGGGATCTCTGGGTTGAAGGAATCCTTCTGACTATGAGCCTTACCAGCAACTGCATTCCCTTGACTATAAAACTCCTTAAGACCCCATGTTGGAACACACCAGTTTTGAGGGCATTAATTCTCTTTGGACCCCTTTGTCTGGCAAAGCAATAAAGCAATCCTTTTCTATTTCACCCGAAACTCTTGTCTTTAATTTACTGTCAGGATATAGAGGCTGGATTCAGATTCAGTAGCACATGCTTAGCAATCGCTGTGAATCATCTTTCTGAGATACCTTGAATGGTACCTGGGAACCTCAACGGAAGCTGAATGCTAGTTCCAGGACATCTATCACGCTCACTAAAGGAAGAGAATTCTGACAATGTGTTATTTCCAGATGTCTTATTTCTTCTTTAAAAAAACAATGATATACAATAGGCATAATTGTACAGAAAGGCTAAGTGACATGCATATCATCAGAGGGTAAACCGACCGAAGTTTCAGGATTTGGCCCGATAACTAGAATGACCTTGAGATTTAATCGCAAGTCTTGACTTTCACCCTTTTAGGGGCTGTTAACTGAAGTGTGGATAAGTGAACCGACTCCCCCATCTCAGTGATGAATGTCCTTGAGGTCAGCTGAACATCCATCCGCCCCTGCAAGTCAGACATGTTTCCTTGTCTCTAAAGTAACTTGATGCGGATGCTTGTAAATCAGCGTATTGGCATTTGGCCTCATTTAGTGTGAGAAGAACTTAGAGGAGTGCCTGATTCTGGTTTATTTTAACTTTCAATTTTCTTAATCCTCTCCCTTCCCCCTCCCCCATCTTCTTTCTGGGAACTCAAAGAGTTTGGCCTCCCAGAGTAGAGCCATTCTGAGGAATTCACGCCCACCCTTTTAGCATATGCATGAATCCCAGAAAGTCTCAAGATTTGATTCTGTCCACAACGGAATGAGCATTAATTACATCAGTTACAGATCTGCCCCCTGCTGTTCAGGGAGTCCAAAGTCCAAGTTCTTGGGTGCGTTGAGCCATTAAAGGATTTTACAATATAGAACAAAAGCCATGGAAACTCAATTGCTAGAATAATTTAAGAGCTCTTCACACCACTTCAGCTAAATACCCCCATCCTCCACTGATAAGCTCTAGGGCAGTTAATTAAAACCTTCACCTTTGCAATCTTGGAGAGTATTGAACCCAGATGATTTCTTTCCCAAATGAATTAATTTTAAGGGACAGGGAAAAGAAGGAAACAGAAGTCATATTATTGCCCATTAAAAAAAAAATCAGGCATGCATTTTTTAAGCCAAAAAGAAAATTTCAGAATAGATTTTTAATTTATAAGTGCAGAGCATACTCGTTAAGGGAAAAAAAAAAAAGATATCAGCGTTAAATTTTGAATGCTTACCCTCAATCCACCTGTAAAATATATAACTTCCCCAAAACTTTTAGTCGGTAACAGCTTCTTTATTATTAGACCTTTTTATGGGTTTGAAATGTATTCTATATGCTTAGTGATCCTAAGTCAAACGTCTCTGATTGCCACTTTATGTAAACTATGTGAAGTCTGAACCACCAGTAAATCAAAATTCAATCCCTTTTTATACAGGTCTGGACACTTCCATATTTCAACTTAGTTCACATCAATCACCTTTTTCAACATCTTGCCTCTCTATAATTTCTAATACATTTAGCCTTCAACCATATCCTGGCTCTTATTCCTAAAACTGACCCTCCCAACTCAGTTTCTTATCTCTGTTTTCATATTTGTGATTGTTTTATAAAGTGCCTAGTTTGCAAAGTTTCATTAAAAAAAATAAATAATAAAACCTCCTAGATGCAATATCAGAGCTATTTGTTTTCAGAATATCGCATATTTTCCAATGTTTTCTTTGTTTTGTTTTCCTAGCACTCCTGTAAAACCAAGATATTATAATATGCAATTTACATTAAGCCATTCACACAGAGATGTTAAGAGATATGGCAAAGTTAATGCAAATCTGGATTTAAGCTCACAGAATTTATTAAATTTAAATTTAGGAATGTACAATCTGTCACACAGGATACTAAGACATTAAAATAAGACCCAGACTGCGTTTTGCAAAGAGCAGTCAACATTATCGCTTGGGAAGAACAGTGGAGCAAGATGAGCAACAAAAGGTGGATTGTAAACCATTCTGCTGAGAACCTGAGCATGCACTGGCAAGTGGAGAAGGCAGTTTGGAAAGTTTTGGGTAAGCACTTGAGTATTTGGAAATTAACTTATCAGTGCTTGCAAGCAAGGAGGCTCATTGCAGAGAAGAGCTTGAAGGCATCTACCCACACAATTCCCATTGTCATCCCTAAAACAAACACCTCAGAATCCCTTCAGATCTATTCAGCTCACACTGGGTGTGAGTGCAGTATGGGGTTCACCTATGAAACCAGACTTTTCACCTTTAATTATTAGAATCGGCATAAATTTCAAGATGCTAGTATGAAATCACTTATCCCGTAACATCCATACAAACTTCTCAGACGTGCACCTGTCAGAATTTACTTTGATGATACTGATAAAAGAGACAAAAGAATTTCTTGTGTTTCTTCTCTGACTTTGTGCAATATTAGCAGCTGTACACACTAAGATAGTCATCTCTTGGAGGAGTGTTTTGTGTGCGTGTGTTTCTTTCAGCCTCTGGCTGAAGTTTTGAGCATTTGAGACTAATGGTTCCTCTTTTTTCAAAGGACTCTGCTTTTTGAGGATTCGATTTTTTGATGGGCATGACAGAACCTCACCCCTAAAGTACTTTAAAAGACTAAAGGTAGGTCAGTTCATACAGCAGTTTTATATTAGGACTTGAATTGTGGGGAAAGATAAAGTTGATACTTTTCTTATTGTCCCTACTCAGGGTGTAATCAACCAACTGACTCCAGGACTCACATCCCTGAGAAAGAAAGGGGGAATTGGCATACATTTTTAAAGTCATCCTATTCATTCCTCTTCTTGTTGTTATTATTATTTCATCTTTTGGCCACATCTTACTGCATGTGTGGAGAAGGCAATGGCACCCCACTCCCGTATGCCTGTGGAATCCTAGTTGCTAACTAGGGTTCAAGCCCATGCTCCCTGCATTGGAAGCATAGAGTCTTAACCACTGGACCATCAGGGAAGTCCCCTATTCATTTTTAACTCAGTCATACGCTTATTTATACATGTTGGGATTCGTTAATATACGGCTAGTTATTTTAATATTCATAGTTTCTCATCACCTTCCATGTTCCAAGTACATGCAGAGTGAGGCACGTTTGACTAAGGTATTACTGCAAAGAACTACAGCCACCAGGAGGGGACATTCCGAGGGCCCAGAACATGGCCTTGCACAGCAGACGGGATTTTAACCGAATCCTGAGGCGTACCTGAGAAAGTGACAGGCAGGCAAGAGGGAGAAAGCATTGAAAGGCACCAGCACAGTTATAAATATGACGTTGCTGTTCAGCCACTCCGTTGTGTCTGACTCTTTGCGACCCCATGGGCTGCAACACGTCAGACTCCTCTGTCCTTCATTATTTCCCGAAGTTTGCTCAAATTTGTGTCCACTGAGTCAATGATGCTATCTGAACATCCCACCCTCTCCTGTCCCCTTCTGGTTTTGCCTTCCATCTTTCCGAGCATCAGGGTCTTTTCCAATGAGTCAAATATGATTATAAACATGATTAAACTACAAGTCCCAGTTTGAGAACTTGGAGATTAGGTCTTGCGTCACTTTGGGAAGAAGTGCAGTGGGTCCAGGAGCTGGAAGTGGTGTCAGGAGAAATGGGGATCCTGGGAAGATCAACGTGAGTACCTCTTCATTATCTGCTTTTTTCCCGCATTCACGTTCAATGCCTCGTTACCCCTGCTTTCTAGATAAGTGGGAAGTATAGGTGGTAGCTGACAAGAATGTTTGGCAGGGAGTGGGCAGCTCAGCTGCTCTGGGAAAGTTTGGGAGGTATCAGTGTGTGAGTGTTTATGTTCATATCACACTTAGGGCTTCAAAGACCTCTGTAAGTACAACTGAGGGCAGTAGTCATGTACAACCTAAGTGGTTCCGCATGAATGGACACTTCTCTGTATGGTGTCTTTCCCTTTGACTTTTTTTTTTTCTTTCTTTCTTCTTTTACTTAAAAAAAAAAAGTTATTTATTTTCAATTGAAAGATAATTGCTTTACAATAGTGTGTTGGTTTCTGCCATACATCAGCATGAATCAGCCAGAGGTATTCATATGTCCCTTCCCTCTCGGACCTCCCTTCCACCTCCCACCCCAACCCATCCCTGTAGGTTGTTACAGAGCCCCAGTTTGAGTTCCTGAGTCACACAGCTAATCCCCATTGGCTATCTATGTTACACATGGGAGTATATATGTTTCCAAGTTACCCTCTCCATTCGTTTCACCCTCTTTCCTCCCTGCCTACCACCCTGAAGGTGCCCAATCTTGTTCCTCTGACTTTAGGTCCTTCAAGCAAAATCCCTGAGCATGCTTCCTTTCATTGAAATTTCTACCAGGGTAGTTGGATCCACTGGATTTCCATTGGTATTGTTTTGTAATTTTATGACCATTTGCCCATATTTATTTTATCCTGAATACTGCATGGGAGCAACATTTCTAAAAACTTCATGTAGTCTGTTATATGATAAACTGGTGGTAAGATGTAGAAGCTGTCATTTAAAAATTTAAAAAATTTTGAAGGGGACAAAAAGTTCATTGGGTGCTCTGCTTAACACATCTTATCACATTAACTCATCTTTCATCGTTCTGGAGTTTTTCTAAACTCTGTGTAAATGCTGTACTTACTGTATAGTATCACTATGCTATGCTATGCTACGTCACTTCAGTCCTGTCCGACTCTGTGTGAGTCGGCAGCCCACCAGGCTCCCCCGTCCCTGGGATTCTGCAGGCAAGAACACTGGACGGGTTGCCATTTCCTTCTCCAGTGCATGAAAGTGAAAAGTGAAAGTGAAGTTGCTCAGTCATGTCCGACTCTTCGAGACCCCATGGACTGCAGCCTACCAGGTTCCTCCGTCCGTGGGATTTTCCAGGCAAGAGTACTGGAGTGGGGTGCCATTGCCTTCTCCGATAGTATCAGTATATCTGTATGCAAACAATGCTGATGCTGTTAAGACCATAGCCCGCTAGGCTCCTCTGTCCACAGGATTCTTCAGGCAAGAATACTGGAGTGGGTTGCCATTTCCTTCTCCAGGGGATCTTCCTGACCCAGGGATAGAACCTGCATCTCTTATGCCTCCTGCATTGGCAGGCAAGTTCTTTACCACTAGCGCCCCTGGGGAACCCTTATGTAAACAATGCCCATCTATAAAAACAGAAATATTGTGAAGTGGAGATTCAATTGATTTTTGTTTATGAACTTTAACCTATTTATACATTCATTTCAGTGATCCCGATGGCTATATAATTATGTGGTTTTCTCAATTTGCCTTTAGTTCTAATACCTTACAGGTTTCCTTATTAATTAATCAGTTAAGTGAAATATTTGATATGGTTTTACTATATACTTGTAAAGATTTTATCCTGAAAATATGGTTTTGGTGGGGGGGGGGGAGGGCACACTGCATAGACAGCTTTCAGGATCTTAATTCCCTGATGGGGATAGAACCTGGGCCCTCAGCAGTGACCATTCTGAGTCCTAAGCCCTGAACCACCAGGGAATTTTGTAAAAATATTCTTTAAATAAGGTGAGGAACACTGCTTCTGGACACATAATCATCTGCCACAGTTCACCAGGTAGACAATCCATTTTTTAAAAACTCTGTTCCTCTCTAATATTTCAATGGACTAACGGCCAGAAAAGGATTAAATGAGAAGGGTATTTTCCCCCTGTTTTCAATAAGTAATATGAAAACATATGGATTGTTAATATATAAATACAAAATTATGTATTGTAATTGAAAGACCTATTAGCCAACATACACCCCACTCAGTGACATAATTAGTCATCTCAGTCCCTATCAAGCTGTGTTTCCATGTTTCTTTTCTGCACGTTCTTGTGTTTTTGAAGACAGTTGTTTTCAGCAAACTGGGGTAATGTCTCTGAGTGATAGTGGTGCTTTAATTGCAAACTTTTCAGAATAAATGAATTGACATGATTTTAGCAGATGCATTTATGTCTTTAAAATAACTAGGGGTTTCCCTGGTGGCCCAGTGGCCAAGACTCTACACTCCCAGTGCAGCGGGCTGAGGTTCAATCCCTGGTTAGAGAACTAAGATCATGCATGCCACATCACGCAGGCAGAACAAAAGAAATTCAAACAAAAAATATTTTTAATTTATAACTACGTGTTTAGAGAAAAGAGGGAAGGGGGGAAGAGGAGAGGGAGGGGAAGAAGAAGGAGAAAGAATAACACCCAGTGGCCCAGTTAGTATATTTAATATATTTCTCTTCTGCTGGGGCTGTGGTAAACAAGACAAGATGAAATGCTAGAGGTATATGAAATGATAATTAAGAAAATGCTGTCTTAGATTTTCTTCAGCCTTTACATAACTAGCATCTGAGCAACTTTTACCCTTATCTTACTCATGAAAGAGAAACTATTTGTCATCAAGGTTTTTCCATTGTCTCTTCGCTGCAACCATACCACTTCGCTGGACCATGCCCAAAATTCTGAGTCTTTTTGAGATTAGAGATCAAAACATTTTATTACTGAACCATGACCGTTTCTTGGCTTGAGGCAGCACTGGCTTCTACAACATCATTTTCCATCTAGATGAAAATAATTAAAATTTAACCATCCAGCATCCGTTTCAAGACTGTAAAATAGTTTGACATGCACGCATGTTCAGTCATTTCTGACACTTCTGTGACCCTTTGGACTGTCCCTTGCCAGATTCCTCTGTCCATGGGATTTTCCAGTCTGGAATCCTGGAGTGGGTTGCCATTTCCGTCTCCTGGGGATCTTCCTGACCTAGGGATTGAACTTGTGTCTCCTGTATTGGCAGGCAGATTCTTTATCCCTGAGCCACCTGGGCTCTCACCAATACGCGTTTTTGTGATTTAGTTTTCTAGAATGGATTTCCTTAGCCTGATTATTTTCATGAGTCATCCTTACCCTTGTACCTCCTAAAGCATCTTCACTCACATTTGCTGCTGTAAAATTTACATAATTTTAGGATGTACTCTTCCTTATAAATAAGATTTTTTAAACATGTGAAACAGTTGTTAGCTCCTGAAGAAAAATAAAATAATGTCCCAAAGGTGACGATCCATTTGGGAGACACAAATACCAGACCAACAACCCAGATTCTACTGTGTTATTTATAAGTATCAGGTTAAACACATGGAAAAATGTGATCAATATTTATGTTTGAACTTAAAGGTTCAGCAAGTGAAACTTTAAGAACTTTTTTACTATGAGGAGGAGTTAAAATTAAAATTTTTCAGTGAAAATGTCTAGTAGTTTTTTATTGCTTACTACGCCCATTTATAACAAAAACTATCAGAAAATCTAAAACATTGCTTTATACTTTGGTTTTCAGATATTTTAATCTTTTTTTCTCATTAACAATATTAACAATGCACTGCAGAAAGTCTGGAAAACATGAAGATACTTAGACTATTAAGATCACAAATAATCCAACTCTGGTTAAGATTATCATCAACATTGTGACGTATGCTCTACAAGGATGTCTTGTGCTGCTGCTGCTGCTAAGTCGCTTCAGTCGTGTCCGACTCTGTGGGATCCCACAGACGGCAGCCCACCAGGCTCCCCCATCCCTGGGATTCTCCAGGCAAGAACACTGGAGTGGGTTGCCGTTTCCTTCTCCAATGCATGAAAGTGAAAAGTGAAAGGGAAGTTGCTTAGTCGTGTCCGATTCTTAGCGACCCCATGGACTGTAGCCCACCAGGCTCCTCCGTCCATGGGATTTTCCAGGCAAGAGTACTGGAGTGGGGTGCCATTGCCTTCTCCAACAAGGATATCTTGTATACATATGTAAATTTTATATTTTTTAACCTGCTTTTAATGTTATTGATGTTTCATAAACTTTCTTTCATAGAAATAAATCCGTGCAGGGTAATGTTTAATGGCTGCATAGACATCAGAGAGGTAATTTCATAGGTAATATCACTCATTATAAATGTGCACTTTCCTTAATAATTAATTATTACAAATAATATTTTACTGACATTCATGTCTGTCTATGCAGATATCGTCTGTGAAGGGAGTCCATCTGTTTTGTCATTATTTGACATCACAAAAGGGCTTCCCAGGTGGTGCTAGTCTTAAAGAGACTTGGGTTGGATCCCTGGTCTGGAAGATCCCCTGGAGGAGGGCATGGCAACTGCCTCCAGTATTCTTGCCCAGAGAATCTCACGGGCAGAGGAACCTAGTGAGCTATAGTCCACAGAGTTGCAAAGAGTTGGATATGACTGAAGAAATTTAGCATGTTTGCATACTACATCACAAATAGAATTGTTTCAGCAAAGTTATTAGTATGTTCCACTTTAAATATTCTGGGCAATTGAAAAACAAAGATATTCATACTTTAAAATCTTTTGGTCCATAATTTCTAATTATCCTCCAAAATTATTGAAATGCTTCATGTACTCACCAACAGAGTAACAGGAGGCAAAGCACTGAAAAATAATTTCTCTTGGCTAACAATATTTATTAAGCACTCATTAGGAGAAGTCTAATCCCACTTGAAATATTTTCAAAATTATTTTCTGAAGAATATTTCAGAATATTAAGAAGAATATTTCTTCTTATTGTTACTAGGTAAAAGTATTCGTCATTCAAAATGGATAATGTCAAGGATAGATTTAAAATTTTCTCTTTCAAAAGTATGGAAATAATTTTTATGCTAAATTTTTAACCTATGTCTATCTCAAGTTACATTTGACCCGGGAACTATTTAAACATAATTAGAAGTTATGTTTAGCAATTACAAGAGGCAGAAGAAGAGGAGGAGGAGGAACAACAAAAATCTTTTTGAATTCCCACCTCTGAGAAGTAAGGTGCTTTCCTTGTCATACTCCTCTCAACTGTTTCCATTTCTGCCAAAAAGGTACTCGTTTATGGAAATAGAAATTGCTTCTTCAGGGAAAATTGCAATTAAATGTCTAGCAAGTTAAGTAAACCCATGCAGACTTAAGGATTATCAAGGATCATCTTGATAAGCAGCAGCTGATAACAGAGTGAGTAAGGCATCAGTGCTGCTCTGCTTCACAAACACTGGGAACCCACAGATGCTGTTGCCTACAAGTTGTCGTGTGAGATAATAATAAACATCGTGAAAAAATACTGCCATGAGGCTAAGACTGGAAGACTTGACTCTTATAGTCATGCCCGTTGTATTTCTATTTCTATTTTAGGATGTTCTTCTTTGTGCCTGTGTGTGAGGGTGCATATCATTAAGGAGGACTATTAATAACAATGCCACGGATATTGTGCGTGGGCCCTCTGGGTTTGAGGGTTTCACCATCAAAAGATTCTACCTCCTATCCAGTGAGTTTTAATATCACCTCTTAATGACACTTAACCACAAAAGCAATCATAAATTGTAACTGTTTGCATGTAAAATAGTGCTGGGAACATTTTTAAGTAATAGAACTCCTAGAGAGAAGTGGGTTATTGACAACATTTCTATTAGCATTTGGAAAATACCCAAATTACTAAACCAGACAGTAGCCATAGATGAGCAGATATGGACAGAAGAGCATCTCTTTTCCTTTTCCTCAATATCACTGTTGATTGTCGTCTGTATAACTGTTTCCACCCCATCAAAGGTGGGGGTGGGGTACACGATAAGGTTGTGTTCATGACCTTTTAATTAAAGTATCAGACACTGGAAATGGAAATGGCAACCCCATCCAGTACTCTTGCCAAGAGAATTCTATGAACAGAGGAGCCGGGCAGGCTGCAGTCCATGGAATCATAGAGTTGGATGCGACTGAGCGACTTTAAATTTTATTTTCAGACATTGAGACTTTCTAACCACCTTTTTTTCTCTTTTTTTTGGTCTCCTGAAACATGTAAGTAGAAATTTCTTTTCTGGAGTTTCTAGATATGGCTAGCTCTAAAAAAGAAAAGGGAGTCGAATAATCCACATAAAAAAATAAAAATCAAGAAAAATAGCCATTGCTGAACTTGAAAAAATGAATCTGCTGACGTGTGACAAAAAAGAAGTGGAAAACCCTATGACCCTGGCAACAACTGCTTAAATTCTTTCCCCCATGTTTCTCCAAGATTCACAGATTTTTAGCTTTTGAAAAGAGTTAAGGCAATTTGCTAAAACAAATAATTATTGAATACCTGCTGCTGCTGCTGCTAAGTCACATCAGTCGTGTCCAACTCTGTGGGACCCCATAGACGGCAGCCCACCAGACTCCCCCGTCCCTGGGATTCTCCAGGCAAGAACACTGGAGTGGGGTGCCATTTCTTTCTCCAATGCATGGAAGCGAAAAGTGAAAGTGAAGTCGCTCAGTCGTATCCGACCCTCAGCGATCCCATGGACTGCAGCCTTCCAGGCTCTTCTGTCTATGGGATTTACACTACAGAAGATAAATGTTGAGTGAACAGTATCAGATGTCCTTCAATATTCTCAGCAGTGGGGTTCCATCTGTATTTCTGTGTACTCAGAAGCCAGGTGAGGGACACTAAGTGCTCATTGAATTTGTAGTTAAGGTGCTGGGAAAATAATCAGGATCTGCATAGCCTGTCTTCTGGGGCAACACTTGTTAACCAAACACACTGCCTTTAAGAATGTAATATTGGATCCAAACAGCATGAAAAGAAACAAATGAATGGGTAATTCATTGCAACATTTTCTCTATAGCTTTTCTTAGAATTGCCTTAATATACATCCCAGTTCAGTTTCACTGAACTAACAAGAGGCACTCTGGGTGCCCTGGTTTTCCAATACTTCTGTCCAAAAATACCAAAACTGTAATGATAAAGTGCAAAATAAATGCAATAGACGCAGTGAAAAATGACTGAGACTCAGATCCCAAGTCATAATTTACTCAAAGGGACCTGCTGATGTCATAAGCGGGCAAAGTAAAGCCTGAGTTACATTTAGCAGGATTTTAAGAGTCAACTATCACAATTCATCCAACCTGCAGGTATCAATTGTCTTTTCTGCATCTATCCATCTTGAAAATTGGTAACTAAGGAGAAAAAAATTGCTAGGTAACGACAACAACGAGGCACTACAAAACAGACTATTCTTCTGAAGATTCTTCTCCTTTGTGAGTGATAAGCAAGAAGTGCAGCACTGTGTTCTTCTAAACGAAAATCAAAGCTGCATAAGAACAATTTAAAAAGGATCAAGGAAAGTACTTAAGAAAAACATATGCTGGTTTTGGAATCAATTCACATACCATGTGTGTTTTTTATCAGTTTTCTTGACATGATAAGAAGTTTTATCTTTCATTGTTATTTCTCTAAACTGAAGAAATGTTATTAAATATTGGAGGATTTTTTTTTCCCCTAGGCTCTTGTACCATGGCGTGTACAACACAGAAGAATCACCAATTAAGTGGGCTCCGTGTTTCAGACCAGAATGTAGACTCCTGCTAGGAATTCCATCAGTGAGAAAGTTCCTCTGCTCTGGACCTCTGCCCACTCCTAGTTTCAACCTACCCCTAGCCATCACCTCACTACCATATTTGCTTATTTTGCTGTTTTTAATCTTTTGGCCATGCCAAGAGGCATGCAGGATCTTAGTTCCCCCACCAGGGATCGAACTCACAGCCCCTTCTGTGGAAGTGCAGAGGCTTAACCACTGGACCACCACCAAAGTCCCTCCTTTGGTTTTCCACATTTATTGTCTTTGGGCTTCCCTGGTGCGTTTGGAATTTAAGAAGCTGTCTCTGTGCCTCTGCCCCTTCTGCTCCACGCCCCAACCCCACCTCCACCAGCCACCCCCTCACCCCTCCAGCCACCACCCCCCACCCCTGCACCCCCACCAGACACACAATTCCATCTCGGAAACAGAGCAGAATTGACCATTGCAAGCTAAGTTGTTCTAACGGAAGCAAGATCTCTGGGGTATTTCCCCTTACAAGATCATGAGTTACCTTTCTCTCTCTTAGCCATTAGTACTGACAGTGGCATTAACAGCAAAACCCCTCCTGTCAAGAATGTAAATTCTAGCTCATTCCCTTATCTTGTTTCCTAATCCATAAGCCATCCAAGACAAGGCTTTCCAAATATTAGATCAGATCAGTCGTTCAGTCGTGTCCGACTCTTTGTGACCCCATGAATCACAGCACGCCAGGCCTCCCTGTCCATCACCAACTCCTGGAGTTCACCCAGACTCACGTTCATCGAGTCAGTGATGCCATCCAGCCATCTCATCCTCTGTCGTCCCCTTCTCCTCCTGCCCCCAATCCCTCCCAGCATCAGAGTCTTTTCCAATGAGTCAACTCTTCGCATGAGCTGGCCAAAGTACTGGAGTTTCAGCTTTAGCATCATTCCTTCCAAAGAAATCCCAGGGCTGATCTCCTTTAGAATGGACTGGTTGGACCTCCTTGCAGTCCAAGGGACTCTCAAGAGTCTTCTCCACCACCACAGTTCAAAAGCATCAATTCTTTGGCGCTCAGCCTTCTTCACAGTCCAACTCTCATATTCATACATGACCACAGGAAAAACCATAGCCTTGACTAGACAGACCTTTGTTGGCAAAGTAATGTCTGCTTTTGAATATACTGTCTAGGTTGGTCATAACTTTCCTTCCAAGGAGTAAGTGTCTTTTAATTTCATGGCTGCAGTCACCATCTGTAGTGATTTTGGAGCCCAGAAAAATAAAGTCTGACACTGTTTCCCCATCTATTTCCCATGAAGTGGTGGGACCAGATGCCATGATCTTCATTTTCTGAATGTTGAGCTTTAAGCCAACTTTTCCCCTCTCCACTTTCATTTTCATCAAGAGGCTTTTTAGTTCCTCTTCAGTTTCTGCCATAAGGCTGGTGTCATCTGCATATCTGACATGATTGATATTTCTCCCGGCAATCTTGATTCCAGCTTGTGTTTCTTCCAGTCCAGCGTTTCTCATGATGTACTCTGCATATAAGTTAAATAAGCAGGGTGACAGTATACAGCCTTGACGAACTCCTTTTCCTATTTGGAATCAGTCTGTTGTTCCATGTCCAGTTCTAACTGTTGCTTCCTGACCTGCATACAAATTTCTCAAGAGGCAGATCAGGTGGTCTGGTATTCCCATCTCTTTCAGAATTTTCCACAGTTTACTGTGATCCACACAGTCAAAGGCTTTGGCATAGTCAATAAAGCAGAAATAGATGCTTTTCTGGAACTCTCTTGCTTTTTCCATGATCCAGCGGATGTTGCCAATTTGATTTCTGGTTCCTCTGCCTTTTCTAAAACCAGCTTGAACATCAGGAAGTTCATGGTTCATGGATTGCTGAAGCCTGGCTTGGAGAATTTTGAGTATTACTTCACTAGTGTGTGAGATGGGTGCAATTGTCTGGTAGTTTGAGCATTCTTTGGCATTGCCTTTCTTTGGGATTGGAATGAAAACTGACCTTTTCCAGTCCTGTGGCCACTGCTGAGTTTCCCAAATTTGCTGGCATATTGAGTGCAGCACTTTCATAGCATCATCTTTCAGGATTTGGATTGGCTTAACTGGAATTCCATCACCTCCACTAGCTTTGTTCATAGTGATGCTTTCTAAGGCCCACTTGACTTCACATTCCAGGATGTCTGGCTCTAGGTCAGTGATCACACCATTGTAATTATCTGGGTCATGAAGATCTTTTTTGTACTGTTCTTCTGTGTATTCTTGCCATCTCTTCTTAATATCTTCTGCTTCTGTTAGGTCCATACCATTTCTGTCCTTTATCGAGCACATCTTTGCATGAAATGTTCCTTTGGTATCTCTGATTTTCTTGAAGAGATCCCTAGTCTTTCCCATTCTGTTGTTTTCCTCTATTTCTTTGCATTGATCACTGAAGAAGGCTTTCTTATCTCTTCTTGCTATTCTTTGGAACTCTGCATTCAGATGTTTATATCTTTCCTTTTCTCCTTTGCTTTTCGCTTCTCTTCTTTTCACAGCTATTTGTAAGGCCTCCCCAGACAGCCATTTTGCTTTTTTGCATGTCTTTTCCATTGGAATGGTCTTGATCCCTATCTCCTGTACAATGTCATGAACCTCATTCCATATTTCATCAGGCACTCTATCTACCAGATCTAGGCCCTTAAATCTATTTCTCACTTCCACTGTATAATCATAAGGGATTTGATTTAGGTCATACCTGAATGGTCTAGTGGTTTTCCCTACTTTCTTCAATTTAAGTCTGAATTTGGTAATAAGGAGTTCATGGTCTGGGCCACAGTCAGCTCCTGGTCTTGTTTTTGCTGACTGTATAGAGCTTCTCCATCTTTGGCGCAAAGAATATAATCAATCTGATTTCGGTGTTGACCATCTGGTGATGTCCATGTGTAGAGTCTTCTCTTGTGTTGTTGGAGAGGGTGTTTGTTATGACCAGTGCATTTTCTTGGCAAAACTATATTAGTCTTTGCCCTGCTTCATTCCTTATTCCAAGGCCAAATTTGCCTGTTACTCCAGGTGTTTCTTGACTTCCTACTTTTGCATTCCAGTCCCCTATAATGAAAAGGACATCTTTTTTGGGTGTTAGTTCTAAAAGGTCTTGTAGGTCTTCCTAGAACTGTTCAACTTCAGCTTCTTCAGCGTTGCTGGTTGGGGCATAGACTTGGATTACTGTGGTATTGAATGGTTTGCCTTGGAAATGAACAGAGATCATTCTGTCATTTTTGAGACTGCATCCAAGTACTGCATTTCGGACTCTTTTGTTGACCATGACGGCCACTCCATTTCTTCTGAGGGATTCCTGCCCGCAGTAGTAGATAGAATGGTCATCTGAATTAAATTCACCCATTCCAGTCCATTTCAGTTCGCTGATTCCTAGAATGTCAACATTCACTCTTGCCATCTCTTGTTTGACCACTTCCAATTTAAAACCTCAAATAGTTTTTCTTGTTGCCGAACAAATGTGGAGGTCTTTCCACTCCAGTATTTTCACAAAAAGGATGCCCCGTGGAAACTACGCTTCACCCATTGCCTTGTTTTCTTTCTGTTCATTCTGTGCGTCTCCGTACATTCTAGAAAGAATTTAACAAATTATAGCATTTCCCTTAGCATAAGCCAAGACTCTCAGTATTAGAGTCTTCCTGGTTTTTTTCTTATTTTTTTCTATTTTTTATTTATTTACCTGATTGTGTGGGGTCTTAGTTGAGGTACATAGGATCTTTGATCTTCACTGCAGTGTGCAGAATTTTTTAGTTGTGGCCTGTGGGATCTAGTTCCCTGACCAGGAATTGAACCCAGGCCCCCTGCATTGGGAATGCAAAATCTTAGTAACTGGACTACCAGGGAAGTCCCTGGGTTCTTGATAATAATGAAAGTTTCTCTATACACATTCAGACTACTGAATTATGTTCACTAGTGAGTGTCTTAGAAGCAACATTTTAAATGAATACCCAAATTTCATCCTTTTGAATGATATATTTGAGACAAAATAATGAGTATATCAAGATCCGTGGTTTACTGTTGCTAACACAGTAGATCTTAAAAGTCCTTACCACAAGAAAAAAAAAAAACTTGTAACCATAGGTGGTGATAGATGTCAACTGAATTTACTGGGGTAATAATTTCATGATATATACACATTACAAATCATTATGTGTACAGCTAAAACTAATACAACATTATATGTCAATTATATCTTTTTTTCTAAGTGCCTATACCCACAGTTATTTCTGATGGACATGACCAATAGCTATTTCACAGGACAAACGGTTCAGATCAAAGACCAGAAATCAAAGTTGAGCCATTACAGGCCAATCAATGCAGAAAGCAAATGTTTGCTGTGTCAGCATAACCATCCTTCCAGGAGGGGAATTTTTTAGAATTGGAGATGTCCTAGATGACTTTTTCTTTAAACCCAGTTGAAATCATAGTTTAAAAAGAAAAGAAGTCCTTGGCTGTACTGACTTTTTTTTCTGCAGTCATTCCTGACTCAGTGTAATGAACTAGCTTGCTTTTCTCTTGTGGTCATTATTTGTATACAGTTGTGTGTTTGTGGGGGGTGGCATAGGGAAGAATCTGTTAAAGGGTTGCATTAGCAGATTAATCACTTATCATAATAAATGTCAAAAAAGTGACATTATCCCCGTCATTGTATGTTCCTCTATAGATGCCCTTGTTGTTGCTAAGTTGTGTCCGACTCTTCTGTGATCCCATGGACTGTAGCCCACTAAGTTCCTGGGTCCAGGGGATTTCCCAGGCAAGAATACTGGAGTGGGTTGCCATTTCCTTCCTGGGGAATCTTCCCAACCCAGGGATTGGGCCCATGTTTCTGTGTCTCCTGCATTGCAAACAGGTTCTTTACTGCTGAGCCACCAGGGAAGCCTGTGAAGTTTACAGTATTTAAATACATCATTATTTAGGAAATATAGTATTTTGAATAAAAAATAAATAAAAATAAAACATGAAAACTACATCGTATTTTAGGCTCGATAATTAGTATAATAATATATCAACAATTTAAGACTATGTGATTTTGCCATGTGTTTACTAAGGCATGATTTAAGTCTTCCCTGGTGGCTCAGAGGATAAAGCATCAGCCTGCAATGCAGGAGACCTGGGTTCGATCCCTGGGTTGGGAAGATCCCCTGGAGAAAGAAATGGCAACCCACTCCAGTATTCTTGCCTGGAGAATCCCATGGACAGAGGAGCCTGGTGGGCTACAGTCCATGGGGTCACAAAGAGTTGGACATGACTGAGCGACTTCACTTTACTTTACTAAGGTATGATTTATAAAATGAATTTGTCACTGGCACTAATAAGCCATTGCTTCTTATTTAAAGCCTTGTATTCAAAGCAATCACTAAAATACCTTTAATTTATAATTTAAGTCAATTCCCTTCCTAATTAAAAAAAATAACTGTACATATAAAATTTATGATGTATTATCCAAAAATTTAAACTCACCAAACAGTTACTAATGCTGAAAAGTATCCCCCTACTCTTTGAAAAAGTTAACTTAAAATTTTGAACTCCAGTAGAGTATTATAACATACAAGTTTAGGATCGTCTGACTTATCTTAGTGATTATTTCCTTCCATATTAGGATAGGAGTATAGAGAGTGGAAGCTGAACAATGAGGATTGTGGTGAATATTATCCAATATTATTCTATTGTGGCAAATAGAATCCCATTAAAAAAGGGGAGTCATGCTTGAGGTCCAGGAAAAATATTCAAGACATGATATAGTCTGCTCAGATAAACTGCTTCGTCACTGAATCTACTCAGTTTATAGAATCTATTCATTAGACCAGGTAGATTTATCACTTTAGTGATAAATAATGTTATATCCACTGTTAGTTGTAATGATGTCAACAAACTTTACTGTGCTGCCAGTGGCTTGCTGCTGCTGCTGCTAAGTCGCTTCAGTCGTGTCCGACTGTGTGCGACCCCGTAGACGGCAGCCCACCAGGCTCCTCTGTCCCTGGGAGTGGCTTAGCACTAGCATAATTCAACTTTAGGATTTATATGTATCTATATACAGGTGTAACTTTTGCCCCTTTCATCTTTTAAGGCTTCAGTGTATATTAATAATATACTGCCTGTGTCATTCCACAGACAATTCTAACTCAGCACCACAAACTATTTGTCCCTTTCAGGACAGTTCAGTTCAGTCGCTCAGTCGTGTCCAACTATTTGTGACCCCATGGACTGCAGCACATGAGGCCTCCTTGTCCATCACCAACTCCTGGAGTTTACCCAAACTCATGTCCATCGAGGCAGTGATACCATCCAACCATCTCATCCTCTGTCCTCCCCTTCTCTTCCTGCCTTCAATCTTTCCCAGCATCAGGGTCTTTTCCAATGAGTCAGTTCCTCGCATCAGGTGGCCAAAGAATTGAAGTTTCAGCTTCAACATCAGTCCTACCAATGAACACTCAGGACTGATTTCCCCTAGGATTGACTGGTTGGATCTCCTTGCAGTCCAAGGGACTCTCAAGAGTCTTCTCCAACACCACAGTTCAAAAGCATCAATTCTTCGGCGCTCAGCTTTCTTCACAGTCCAACTCTCACATCCATACATGACCACTGGAAAAACCATAGCCTTGACTAGACGGATCTTTGTGGGCAATGTAATGTCTCTGCTTTTTAATACGCTGTCTAGGTTGGTCATAACTTTCCTTCCAAGGAGTAAGCTTCTTTTAATTTCATGGCTTCAACTACCATCTGCAGTGATTTTGGAGCCCAGAAAAATAAAGCCAGCCACTGTTTCCACTGTTTCCCCATCTATTTCCCATGAAGTGATGGGACCGGATGCCATGATCTTCGTTTTCTGAATGTTGAGCTTTAAGCCAACTTTTTCACTCTCCTCTTTCAATCAAGAGGATCTTTAGTTCTTCTTAACTTTCTGCCATCAGGCTGGTGTCATCTGCATATCTGAGGTTATTGATATTTCTCCCGGCAATCTTGATTCCAGCTTGTGCTTCCTCCAGCACAGTGTTTCTCATGATGTACTCTGCATATAAGTTAAATAAGCAGGATGACAGTATACAGCCTTGACGTACTCCTTTTCCAATTTGGATGAAACCAGTCTGTTGTTCCCTGTCCAGTTCTAACTGTTACTTCCTGAGCTGCATACAGGTTTCTCAAGAGGCAGGTCAAGTGGTCTGGTATTCCCATCTCTTTCAGAATTTTCCACAGTTTGCTGTGGTCCACACAGTCAAAGGCTTTGGCATAGTCAATAAAGCAGAAATAGATGTTTTTCTGGAACTCACTTGCTTTTTCCATGATCCAGCGGATGTTGGCATATTGATCTCTGGTTCCTCTGCCTTTTCTAAAACCAGCTTGAACATCTGGAAGTTCACAGTTCACATATTGCTGAAGCCTGGCTTGGAGAATTTTGAGCATTACTTTACTAGCATGTGAGATGAGTGCAATTGTGTGGTAGTTTGAGCATTCTTTGGCATTGCCTTTCTTTGGGATTGGAATGAAAACTGACCTTTTCCAGTCCTGTGGCCACTGCTGAGTTTCCCAAATTTGCTGGCATATTGAGTGCAGCACTTTCACAGCATCATTTTTTAGGATTTGAAATAGCTCATCTGGAACCAAGGGGCAGCAAAGATGCTGGGTCAGTGGCAATTCCAAACCAACTTTATGTGCCAACTGATGGACTCTCAAGATTTGTTTCCTAAACTGCCATGAGACCATACATGAAGCTTTTCAGTCTTGGCCACTTCCTATGTAAACTGAAAGATGGTGTCTGACTTGATGATCTCAAGAGGACATTGCCAGCTCCATGGGAGTGTTTTGAAATGATAAAGACCCCACGTTAACTTCAAGATTCTGCTGTTGCCATCTTTAATTTTCAGTTTTTGAGCTCTGCATTTCGGTTTTTACTGGGCCTTGTAAATTATGTAGCCAGTCTGGATAAGACATCATAAAAAGCAAACAAAACAATATCGCATTCAACCATACTGAACCCCTCAAATAGAATGCTTGTATTGTCCTCATAAAAGCACTTAGGAAAACACTTAAACACAAGAAATAGGCAAATTATTCATCATTAAACCATATTTCAAGATCTAGCTAAAGAAAATCACCTGCATTTTAAAGTTGTTTATGATTCCTCCATTGAAGGTTGTTAGCAGTAAGCACTTTAGTTTTGAAAAACAGAATCATAATAGCAGGTTTTAGCAGAAAACGTTTTTTGTTTTTCTTTTTTTCCAACCCATTTTCCATGTGACAATTAAGCCCTAATCTGCTAAGGCTTCCGTAGTATGTAATGGATGAAATTCCCTCCTAAGAGTGTAGCATGGTACTGTAATGAGCCTCTTTGGGAGAGCTGAAAAGATAATCACTCAAATCATGTCTGCCTCCGATAGCTCAGTTGAGGCACCAAGTCAAGGTAGTGGTTGATGTCTCTAGAGCCAGAAGTGGAGAAGGAAATGGCAACCCACTCCAGTGTTCTTGCCTGGAGAATCCCAGGGACGGGGGAGCCTGGTGGGCTGCCATCTATGAGGTCACATAGAGTCAGACACAACTGAAGCCACTTAGCAGCAGCAGCAGCAGAGCCAGAAGCAGCCTCTTAAATAGAAGACAAGATGACTCTACATTGCCCCATTGCTACTTCAGGCATAGCAGCTCCATCATGGAAGCTAAGCGCCAGGCAGCTGAGCCGTGTGCACCGTAGCTGCTCCCCCATCACCTCGGATGGACTGTGGAGCCAATGTGATGGCTACTTCCCAGCATTTCCCTCTAAAGACCCGGAGTCCTGTGCTGGTCTCTCTTACTGGTACGGCTAGGTACCATGCACAATACTGCTTTGAGGGAAGAGAGGAGATGGAGTTTATGACTTCTTCATTAAGAAGACAAGAGTCATAAAATAGGAAACACTGGCCTGACATAATTATGAAAAAAGTCCAGGAAAGAGAAGATCACTTTTTAATCTAGGGGTTCTTCCGTGGGCATACTTGTGTCTCAGGGACGACTTGGCAATACCTGAAGGATGTTGTGATTGCCATCAGTAGGCGAATGGGGAAAGGGAGGGGATGTGGTACTACTGACTAGAGTATGGTGGACAGAGATGCTGCTAAGCACCTTATAATGCATCACTGAGTGTCCACAATAAAGTATCCAGCCCCAAACATCAATAGTGGGTTTCTTGAGAAATCCTGTCTGAATCTGTCTTTCTCCGTAATTACCAGGGGTCTCTCACTTCGTAATGACTAGAGATGAAGCCCAAGAATCCGTATCGTTCGAAGTGCTTCGGGTGCTACTGAAGTACCTAGGTTTTATTATCTTTAAGCTCTTGACAGTAGGGCACATGTATCGTTTTCAATCTTTTAAAAACATTCTGTGTATTTATTTATATTTATGATTGGCTGGGCCGGGTCTTCCTTGCTGCACATGCTTTTCTCTAGTTGTGGCGAGCAGGGGCTACTCTCCAGCTCTGGTGCTCAGGCGTCTCACTGTGGTGACTCCTCTTCCTGCAGAGCACAGGCTCTAGAGTACAGGCTCAGTAGCTGTGGTGCACGGGCTTAGTCGATCATCCGCGTGTGGGATCTTCCTGGATAAGGGATCAGACCCGTGTCTCCTGCATTGGCAGGTGGATTCTTTGCCCCGGAGCCCCCAGGGAACCTCCTATTTTTCAATCTAAATAAGTTTTAAGACTTATCTCTGTTCAGCTGCAAATTCTGAAGCTGATTAATATTTGTTCTTTGTTCATTTTTAAGATATCTGGTTCTTTTCACTAAAAGATATTTGTCATTCTTGGGTTGTATTATTTTATTCATAATCTATCTGGTTATTAATCATACCTCCTGTTCTAGGTTGTCTGGTTTGGTTGTTGTTGCGTATATTCTATAGCTATCTTAATTTTTTTCACTTGTATTTTTTTGAGTAGCTATGGCCATTCTTGGTTTGGGGCATCTATAAAGGTGATCAAAGCCCAGAATCTAAGTATAAATTCTGGCCAGATTGGAGGTGAGAGAGCTTCTGCAGTGAGTTGGCTGTTCACATCAGGTGGCCAAAGTATTGGAGTTTTGGCTCATAAGGACTCCTTCATAGAGCTGCATGATAGATTTTGAGACTCACCCATGTCCCTTCTCATGATTGTACCCACTTCCAAGAGAACTCAAGCACCTACTCTGGGTTTGTCACGTCCTCCAGAACTGGAGTCTTTACTTAACCCCTCCCATCACCTGCTTTTCTACAACCTTGGTCTCCCTTTGTGGTCTTGCCTGTTATTTCAAGAAAACTCTTTCAAATAAGCGTAATTAAGTGTTTTTCTTTGTAAATGCTGTTCTTCTCTGGAGATGTGATAATTACATATGATAATTACATTCGAAGTTTTTTGAGCCAATTATCCTAAGGCGTTCTATTGTTTTACATAAAATGACAAAAACTTCATACACAAAGATTTTTTGGTAATGTTCCTTGGAAAAGCACTGCAGTTGGTATGAACTTCTCAGAGTGCCACGGTGGTTCACTTTTACATGCCAGCATCTAAACCAGGTTCTAGGATGTGAGACAAGATGTATGTTACAATCATGTCCATTTTATTGAAAATCTGGGAAATGAAGGGGAATGGTTCTTGGTACAGGATAGAATTGGGTTTAAGTCCCTGTTGAAGAACTGAACCAGATGTTTGTTCTTGCTAAACTTATTAAATTGCTATAAGATAAAAGGGTAATATTGATTGTAAAAATAGAATGCATTAATATACTTAAAGTTCTTAGCAAGTACAGTGCTTGGTGTTTAATAAATTCTCATCATCTGGTAGCTGTTACTTCTGTAATAATGAGTATTAATTTTATCTAGATGTGTATCACATCTAAATAAATGTATATCACATTTACAAATCTGATTCTCCATACGCTGCATGAACCCCTGAGCTGGCTTATATGATTCTGGGATCATCTAATCAATCCTGAATACTACTGCCAACTCCCTCTTTCTTAAAACAACTTTGATCACTTCGGGTTCCTATTCAAAGGCTTTGATGGTGTCATTCCTTATTACAACTAAACACAATTCCTCTGCTCAGCTTTCCTGACTCACCATGACTTGGCTTCATCCTACACATCAGCACTAGTCAAGATTCTTTGGTTACAAAATACAGAAAAACACTTGAGAAATTCCAACGAAGGGTGGTAGGAGTAACTATTTTCATAATGCAATATGAACACAAGATCTAAACCACCACGCTCAATGAGGACATTGCTGGGAAGCAGCAGAGAACAAACCTCCTCTTGTGTTCCAGAAGGAACATGCCCTCTACACTCTGTGCTTGAGAAATCCTTCTGTTAGAGAAGGGCATTGCTCAGCCACCGGCTTCAAGTCAGTTTCCAACAACGAGCTAGAAGCCCCTGAGTCCTTTTAGACAGGTCAGGTGGACTTGGCCTTGGGCTGCACTTCTGGTCCAGTCGGCTGGAGAAGTGAAAGAGCTGGGGAGGTGGCAGGTGGGGGCCACTATGCTTTTCAGGCAATGGTTGCTAATAGAACCTCTACAAATGTTGGTAAGTTTCCAGAATACACTGTATTACTCAGTAGAATCTTCCACCATAATCAAGAACCAGACATGCTCCAACCTTCCTCACTGTATTTGTCCTTGATACTCCAGCTTTAGCAAACAAGTTACATCTTCCTCTTCTCCTTTGTTTCTGCAAGGTTGTAAGGGTCTTATGAAGTGGCAAACTGAGTGTAGATGTATACGTAGTAAGTGGGAAGGTAAGTGAATGAATAATACTACCAGAATCATGCCACTTTCCATTCATTTTTAAAACTTTGTATTTTATATTGGAGTACAGTTGATGTGAATAGCTGACTCATTGGAAAAGATTCTGATGCTGAGAAAGATTGAAGGCAAAAGGAGAAGCGGGTGGCAAAGGATGAAGATGTTTAAATAGGGTCACCCACTCAATGGACATGAATTGGAGCAATCTCCAGGAGATAGTGGAGGACAGAGGAGCCTGAGGTGCTGCAGTCCATGGGGTCACAAAGAGTCAGACATGACTTAGTGACTGAAGGACAATGAAAGAGTTGATTACTGAGATTGTGATGGTCAGGTGGACAGCAACAGGACTCAGCCATACATATACATGTATGTATTCTTTTTCAAGTTCTTTCATTTTCATTTCTGTGCTTCCACAGATTTTTCGGTCTGCTTTACAAAATTTGGCACAAAACGATGTGGCTTATGAAAATGAGGTTCTTTAAGCCGTTCTGTCCTGGACTCCCTGTTGTTTGATGTGTGTTAATTTGCTCTTCTTTGGGCATTACATACCTTAGGGCAGAGATCATGTTTAAACTTCTATTACATCTCCTTGAAATCTATCATAGAACAAAGATATAATATATACTTGCTGGTCAAATCCAAACCAAACTAATTTAGAAAAAAATTTGTTTTTCATTTTACACAGAAATAGTGATATGAAAATCATTGGTGAAATCATATTTTTTTAAAATTATTCTCACTGCTCATAATACAAAAACATTACTCACTGCTCACAAAATAACTACAATTCAACAGTATTGTTAGTTTTTTTGTTGTTTGTTTTTCCTTTTAAAATTTTCTAGTAATTCCCTTGCCATCCAGGGGTTAGGGCCCCACACTTCCCACTGCAGGGGGCAAGGGTTCAATCCCTGGTCAGAGAACTAAGATCCCACAAGCCATGTCATGTGGCCAAAAAGAAAAAACAAAAAATCTTAATAAAATGACACAGGAGAATGGAAGTTTACAGGGGTAATACAATTACCCTGACGATAACTTCAATGTTAGTGAAGGCACAAAATGTGAAATTAAGAAGTGACTGAGCTCCTTTTGATATATCAATATTAGGATATTTGATAATATTTGTCATAGTCTTAAATGACAGCTGTTAATGAAGAAAGAACTCAAGTTACTCATTTACAAATATCTTAACAGTGATAGAAGACGGGGTTTTGAGGTAAGCATTTATCCATCTATAATGACAGCAGCTCTGTTTGTGGTTTTTGTTTTTAGCCACACAGCTAGTGTCCTAATCCGGGGTCAAATCCAATTTCTTGGGCAAAAGCATTGGATTCTAACCACTGGACCGCCAGGGAAGTCTTCAACAATATATTTATTAAGCATTTACTATTTGTTAGGCATCACATTAATCAGTATATTAATAGACTAGCCATAGCTATGTAAAGGTTTGAAGGGAAGTGGAAGTGTTAGTTGCTCAGTCATGCCCAACATTCTGTGATCCCATGGACTAGCCTGCTAGACTCCTCTGTCCATGGGATTCTCCAGGCAGGGTACTAGAGAGGGTTGCCATTTCCTTCTCCAGGGAATCTTCTCAAACCAGGGACTGAATCCAGGACTCCTGCATTGCAGGCAGATTCTTTACCATCTGAACCACCAGGAAAGCCCCTACTATAAAGTTTTACTAATGTTTTACTCTATGAAACTGAGGCTGAAGTAGTTTCGGTAATTTTATAAAGGACACAGGCAAATCAGTGTGAATTTGCAACTTAAAGGTGTTCTGACTCCATGATCTGTGTTAGCTTCAAGCAAAGCAGACAACTGAGGATTCATGATGAAACCAAATAGGTTTTTTTTTTTTGTAAAACATAGCTGATTTTGAGTACATTTATCTTTCAGAGCATGAAAGTGAAAATAAAATTATTATGTTGAACCCTTGCTAATTTTGTATATAATTTATGGAGAAGATAATAAAGCAAGAATCATTATTTCTTTGACGAATATCAAATGTGGGAAGAAGCTATTTTAAAATTAAATTCTCCCCTCCTTCTTCTTTTATTGTTCAAAATTTTTATTGAACTTAATGGTTCATAAGACCAGAGATTCTGGATGTTTAAGGCACTTATTATATAATTTTCCTGTAGTTTCTGAGGAATTTTTCATGCAAAAATATGTTTTGAATTTTAACTTTAAATAATTGCAGTGTGCCACATCAAAAATGAGTCATAGCCCGTGCTGAGCTCTGTGAAGCGAAGACTCGCCTGCATTGGAAGAAAGCTATATGGTATTATGATATTATGCTGTCTTCCTTTCCTTTTAATAACTTATGAAGTTAAAAAGTCTACTTTGGCAAGCTGAAAATATCCCTTAATTCATCCCATTTACCTCTGGCCAGTAAGGTATTTCCAGTTTGACTTTTTTTGCTTAATTTAAATTTTTTCTCTCTCTACTTGAAGTGGAAAAGGGGAAGGAAGGTCTACGGCTTCAGGGAGGACATGAAAATAGGAGAATAAAGAGGAAAATAGGAGGCTATAGCTGTCCTCCTATTCTCAACTTTGTGGGATCCCAAACTTTGTTGAGCATGTCTATGTAGATATTACTAAATACCTAAAAGAACTTAAATGTTTTCCTATGTACTCTGTTTAAAATCAACAAGGAATGGATATTCAAAGGTGCAGATGCATGGGAGAACATGTAAACTAGATAGTAATAGTACTTCTCAAATATTAACGTGCACAGAACTCACCTAGGTATTGTCACAAAACATAGTCTGATTCAGTATGTCTAGCATGAAGACCAGCATTCTGCATTTCCAGCAAGTGTCCAGGTGATAACAGGTGATACAAGGTCCTCGCTTTAGAAACATTAGAAGGAATTGCCTGATGTTTGCTATTTTGAGATTTTGAGAGCCAAACATAGCTATAAGAATCAAAATATGCATTCATTCGGACAAAGAAAGTGCCCTCTTCCCATAATACCAAGATTGCTACTTTTGTTTTGACAACCAACTAGGTCAAAGATAATAAGAAGAAACCACTCTTTACAAGTGTATTTAAAAATCACTATTTTTTTTCTCTAAGACAATGTTTTAAAATCCAGGTACCTTGCTACACCCCTATCATGTTCAACTAGCAACTAAGCATCTACAAAGTCAAATGCATCCCTGAACGAGGCAGGTGACATGGAAGTATGAGGCTTATGCAGGAAGCCAAGTCCTACACGATTTGTATTGTCTAATAGATGGAAGTCTCAGAGAACTGCAGATGTGGCATGCCCTCGCCTTGTCTTTGAGTCTGGGCACCACCTTAACTTGATTCTAAGAAAATAAGGCAACGACGGGAAGAGAGATCTCTCCTGGTTATATTACTTGCATGACAAAGATGAGGGCATTCTGCAGCTATAACGAAGGTCCTTCGTCAGTGGTTAATCAGAGGGAGATTATCCTAGATGGCTCTGACTTAATCAGGTGAGTGTTTCAAAAGTGGGCAAGGGGTCAGAAGCCAAAGAAGTGAGACCCACTCTCCTTTCAGCCTCAAAAAATCACACTGCATGGTCTAGAGAGAGCTACAGGGAAGAGCATGGTGGAGTCTCCAGAAGCTGAGGATTGTAGTCCCACAGCCACAAGAAACTCAATCCTGCCAACAGTGAGGAAGAGGACCCAAGCCTCAGAGGAGACTGAAGCCACAAATGACACCTTGATTGCAGCCTCCTGAAGCCAGAGGCTGTGAACCAGCTGAACCACACCCAGACACTGACATGCAGAAATGAGATAATAAATGTTTGCTGTTATAACCTCTCAGTTTGTGGTAACTTGTTATTCAGCAATAGAAAATGAACATAAAAATCATAATAAGTTTAAGTTGTATTTTTGAAGCCAAATATGAGCCATAGGAACTGTCAAGGAAATGCACACATATGCATGTGTCTGTAGACATGGCCTGAGCCTGCTCTCTGTAACACTTTTCAAGACCTCGGACTTTGCGATCAACAGGTATGGATTGTTCATAGATAGGTCATGGATTAGCTATGGTTTATGTCTTGTAAAACTGTAGTTTTCTCAGCTGCCAAATGGAGACCAATCTATCCTTCAGGTTTGTGACGAGTTAAGTGTGTGGGGCAGAGCCCGGCGTGCTCAGGATGAGAAGGCTTGTCCTGGATTCTGCACCACCTCTGGCCAACAGAGGAGACAGACTGGGGATCAGAGTGGTCCTGGTAATGCCTCCAACTCCCCTGTCCCTCCTTCTCCATCAGCTGCTTCACCAGCATCTTCTGGTGTAAATATATCATGGAAGTGAAGTGAAGTGAAAGTTGCTCAGTCGTGTCTGACTCTTTGCCACCCCACGGACTATACAGTCCATGGAATTCTCCAGGCCAGAATACTGGAGCAGGTAGCCTCCCCCTTCTCCAGGGAATCTTCTCAACCCAGGGATTGAACCCAGATCTCCCGCCTTGTAGGCGGATTCTTTACCAGCTGAGCCACCAGGGAAGCCCAAGAATACTGGAGTGGTAGTCTATCCCTTCTCCAGCAGATCTTGCCAACCCAGGAATCGAACCGGGGTCTCCTGCATTGCAGGTGGATTCTTTACCAACTGAGCTATCAGGGAAGCCCAAATATATCATGTATTCAGGGATATATCACCTCAGTTCATGACTTGATGCTCACCATCCCTGCTTAGACTGCAAGAGGTCAGGGTCATGTCTTGCACCTTCGGTTCTAATCGCCAAAGAGTTGTAGTCCCTGGGAAATCTTCTCCAAGCACTTTATCCTCTCCTCACCTCTTCATCTTCCCACCCCAACTCACTTTCTCTTCATTCTATTTACTCTCTTTTTTCTCTCCCTGCCTCTACATATATACATATATATAATTTTTCGAACTGTGTGCTTTTTTGGCCATGTGGCATGTGGGATCTTAGTTCCAGAGATGGAACACACGCCCCTTGCATTGGAAGCACAGTCTTACGGACTGTCAGGGAAATCCTTAGAACATGTGCTTGCCCTTATATTGTAATCAATAAAGGTGGTTTTCCTTTCTTAATTCATTGCTCATGGGTAGTAGTGAGAATTACATAATATACATGATGGCTAATTATTACATAGAAAACTCAAATTTTCTTTTCTAGTTTTAACTTTCTGTCTAAATGATATATGCTGCTGCTGCTGCTGCTGCTGCTAAGTCGCTTTAGTCTTGTCCGACTCTGTGAGAGACCGCAGCCCACCAGGCTCCCCCATCCCTGGGATTCTCCAGACAAGAACACTGGACTGGGTTGCCATTTCCTTCTCCAATGCATGAAAGTAAAAAGTGAAAGTGAAGTTGCTCAGTCCTGTCTGACTCCTAGCGACCCCATGGACTGCAACCCACCAGGCTCCAACGCCCATGGGATTTTCCAGACAAGAGTACTGGAGTGGGGTGCCATTGCTTTCTCTGATGATATATGCTAACTGTCGGAATTAAGAGATGGTCATTAAGGTTTTGTTTTGACAAGGTGCTATAAAGGATCCCTTTTTGGACAGAGACACTTGCTTGGCCATATCTGCCATCAAGATCAAAGTTCATTTTTGATCTTTGAAAGCACATTAATTTTTTCTCCCCGACTGCATTTATTTATGTAGCTGAAAAGTCTAAAACTTGCTTGAAATTAAGAAATGGTTTGTGTCTATACAATTATTCTTGTCTTCTTAGAAATATCTTTCATATATATGACTAGATTAATACAAGCCTGGAAAGGCAAGTCTTTAGAATCCTACATTATACATTTCTCAGAGTTATAAGGGTTATGGGGCTTCTCTGGTGGCTCAGTGGTAAAGAATCCACCTGCATTTCAGGAGACACAGGAAACTCAAGTTCGATTCCTGGGTTGGGCAGATCCCCTGGAGAAGGAAATGGAAACCCACCCCAGTATTCTTGCTTAGGAAAGCCCACGGGCAGAGGAGTCTGGTGAGCTGCCGTCCATAGGGTTGTAAAGAGTAGGGCATGTCTGAGGCAACTGAACACATAAGGGTAATATTATTATCACAACTTTCCCAAATTATTTCCAAGAGATCTTCAGCCTTTCCATTACCATCAACATGGACCAGTAGCTTTTTCGCTGTTTTGTTAATACACAAAGTTAGATATTCATTCTTTAACAAACTTTGCTTGAGCAGCTGTATGTGTTAGACACTATTCCAGGCACTAGAGACACGGCACAGCGTAAACCGGTGCCTGGATCCATGGGAATAAGCCAAGGCTACGGAGAGGACTCTCATTATAGGAAATGATTTAAAGAACAAGATGCAAGGTATAAATGGAGACTTCTCTATTACCAGGTGGAGAAGCCAGCATACTAAAGAAAACGATGGATCAGTATTTTGTGTGTGTACCACTTAAATTTTAAATGTGCTGTGCTTTGCTTAGTCGCTCAGGCATGTCCAACTCTTTGCGGCCCCATGGACTGTAGCCCACCAGGCTCCTCTGTCCATGGGCATTTTCCAGGCAAGAATATTGGAGTGGGTTGCTATGCCCTCCTCCAGGAGATCTTCCCAACCCAGGGATTGAACCCAGGTCTCCTGCATGGCAGGAAGATTCTTTACCATCTGAGCCACCAGGCAAGTTTTAAATATTTAGCAATAAACATTCCTAAACATTTTGTACAACTTTGAGACACACATACAATTATATTGTTACTAATAAGTAAAAAGTTCCAGTTTAAATTCACCAACTATCTGAGGCAAAGCATCACCCCCTCCCACCGGAATAAATTATTTCAAAATGATAGCATGTGATTTTCTGTGTGCCTTAATGGATTTTCTCCAAAAAACTGTCAAGCTAAAGCAACCGTCAGTAGGGTCTTGCGGTTTTCAGGAGAGATCAAAGGAGGCTTTCATAATGCATAAAACATGTATGTTTATAATATATCATAAACATCCAAACGGTTGTGACTACAACACATTCAGTTCCTTAATAAGGCTATATAGTAGACCTTAAGTTAAACCATTTGCTTTAGTTTTCACTTTTGATTTGAAACATTCTCACTCAGATTTTGCCGAGCTGAACATTGTTTTTAATCTAAGCGGATCCCTGGATTTGTTTCATCCTAATGCCCTTTTCATACCATATTCTGACCTACAGCAAACCCTCACTGAATGCCTGAGTACTAAAGAGATTGAAAGATTCTCAATCAATTGACAGGATGCCATCAGCTTCATGGTAATTTTCAATTCTTATGCATGAATCTCATGGCAGACCATAAATATATTTATTAGAAAGATGCAATATACCTTTTTTTTTTTTCAAGTAAAATACATGAATAAATGTAAAGCAGATGAGGTCTTGTAGTCAGGAAATTAATGTTCTTTTGTTCTATCGAAACCACACACACAATCCTGACAGAAATTTCTTATGAATTACTAATGGGGGTTTAATCCTGACAAGGCTTTATTTGTTCAAGAGTCAGATCCTAGGTCTGGTTGCTCAAAAAGCCAATTATCAGAAAATATCCTCTGTGGCTGCTATCATTAGGAGACAGACACTGATGACGGTTTAACTTGGTTTCAGAGGAGCTCTCTGGCCACAGCTGCTTGCCAGGCAGGCCGGGGACCACTGGAAACGCCCGCTTGCTTATTGACCCTGTGGTAATTGAGGTTATGAAAAGGCTCTTGTTCTCAGGCCTCCTGAATGAACGCGTCTCCCAGAGGGACCCGGCAGGACCTTTTGAGAAGGGCAGACCCCCTACACTACTGAACTGCTCAGAACCTCAACCCTGGGCTGGGCGAGGTCAGGTCAAGAAACAAATGTTAAAGATAGGACCTAGGGAATGCCGAAGAACAACACGTCGGCCCGGAGTCTTCGGCTCTTTGCAGTTTTACACGCCCTCTCTCATCTACTCTGCACCAAAAATAAGCACAGGAACTGAAATCTGTTAGCGCTTTAACCCGGAAGTCACGTGGAAACCTTCCCTTGCTGACTTTTGGCCACCCCGAAGTGAAAAGCAAAGGGGGTGTTTACTGGGGTGGATTCCACCCGTGCAACGAACTGAACCATCTGCTAGGAGTGCCGGTATTCTGAAGGCTGAGGCAGGCATGAGATCCACATGCCAAACTAGCCCTTTCTCAACAGCAGCGGTCATTACTCTCAGACAAGAATTAACATGGAAGTGGTCAAGGAAAATAAGGATAATTAACCCAATCAAACAAATTGAACCACTTTTAGAAAAGCATCTCCCATCAATTAGTTGTGCTATTACCTGTGATTGAAGCAATAAAACATTTTTTTTAAATTAGTAACAACGATTACAGGAAGGGAGAATTATTGATAGTGCAATGGGTTTTAAAGGTCAAGAGTCAATAAATATCAATATGTTTGGTGTTTGTTGTTGCTGTTTCGGTTGCTGAGTTGTGTCTGACTCTTTTGCAACCCCGTGGACTGTAGCCCACCAGGCTCCTCTGTCCTTGGGATTTCCCAGGCAAGAATCCTGAAGTGTGTTGCCACTTCCTTCTCCAGGGCATCTTACAGGATCAGGGATGGAACCTGAGTCTCCTGCACTGGCAGGCACATCTTTACCACTGAGCCCCCAGGGAAGCTGCATTTGGCCTTAAGTATATAAATGGGGGTTTCCATGATGGCTCAGCAGTAAAGAATCCACATGCAATGCTAGAGACATGGGTGCGATTCCTGGATGGGGAAGATTCTCCTGGAGAAAGAAGTGGCAACCCACTCAAGTATTCTTGCCTGGGAAATCTCATGGACAGAGGAGCCTGGCAGGCTACAGTCCATGGGGTTGCAAAAGAGTCAGACATGACTTATCGACTAAACCACCATCACCAACCACCTGTATATAAATGATACATATCTAGAGTATGGACAATATTTTTATTTATTTTTATGCAAGTGAATAGTAAAAAGTTTGTAACCATTATCTGGCAGGTAATTGCTTTATTTTTTAAATTAAAATGTAATTATGTGTCTGAACAGTGAAAAAGAGAGAAATAATTCCTTTAATAATTCATTGAATATATATGGGGCTTCTACCTTTTTCTTGGCAGTCTGGTAAGGGCTAAAGATACTGTGATTAGGGAAGAACAGAAAAAGTCAGTGTCATTATGGTACAGTACAGCCAAGCACTATGAATTTTCTAATTGAACTTAAATATAATGAAATATTAAAAATTACTTTGCAGTCTTTCATGAGATAAGTTGATATCAACAATAAATAATTTTTATATAATAAGAGAAGTAGCAGACTGTTTTCCAATTCCCTCTTGAAAGAGTTTTTAATCTCTTTGAAAAATTCCCCAACCTAACTGTGGGATTTTTTTTTTTAAGTAAAAGTTTTAGTCATCACACAAATTTTTAGATTCTCAATGTCTCTTGACACTTCTGAGGTTAAGGAACACATATATTAACTCAGTCACTTTGATCACTTTTATATGTGGCTCACTCAAAAAACTGAATACAATCCAAGAAGGCAAAAATACCATCCCAGACAGTTCTTACAGTTTGAAAATAAGTAAATGTTTATGTGGGTGAGTAGGTGGAGAGGGTAGGTTATGGGCAGGTAGGTAGATAACACTGAACATGTTGTAATATTGCTTAGAAAAATGTAAGATAGTGTAAATCACTATCTTACACTGTGACTTTTAAATAACATGATCAATACATTTGGACATTTAAAATATTTTACTTGTTTTAATCTTAAAAGTTAAATCAAATTTCATACCTAATAATAATGTACTGAGAATACTAAACATTGTACAGAAACTGTGAAGGGATTCCAAACAGTTAATCTAAATTATCATTATTTTTACTGTCTCTCATTCTTGTTTTGTGAAGGTTGAGCATTCTTTGGCATTGACTTTCTTAGGGATTGGAATGAAAACTGACCTTTTCCAGTCCTGTGGCCACTGCTGAGTTTTCCAAATTTGCTGGCATATTGAGTGCAGCACTTTCACAGCATCATCTTTCAGGATTTGAAATAGCTCAACTGGAATTCCATCGCCTCCACTAGCTTTGTTCATAGTGATGCTTAAACCCTTAGGAATAAGGTATTTCACACAATGTTACCCATGGATTACAGGTTTGGATGGAGGTGTTAAAACTGGCAACTTGATGTTCTTTGTTACTTTTCCTCAAGATTTCCTTGGCAATTTGGGGTCTTTTATAGTTCCATACTCATTGGAAGGACTGATGCTGAAGCTGAAACTCCAATACTTTGGCCACCTGATGTGGAGAACCGACTCATTAGAAAAGACCCTGATGCTGGAAAAGATTGAAAGCAGGAGGAGAAGGGGACGGATGGCATCACCAACTCAATGGACATGAGTTTGAGTCAGCTCTGGGAGTTGGTGATGGACAGGGAAGACTGCTGTGCTGCAGCCCATTTGGTCACAAAGAGTCGGACATGACTGAGTGACTGAACTGAACTAATGGTTCCATACGAATTGGGGATTACTTGTTTTAGTTTTGTGAAAAATGTCATGGGTATTTTGTTAAGGATTGTTTTAAATCTGTAGATTGCTCTGTGTATGATGGCCATTTTAACAATATTAATTCCTTCCATGCAAAAGCACAGGCTATATTTCTGTTTCTTGGTATAATCTTCAATTTCCTTCATCAATTTTTTATAGTCTATACTCCTTAAGTCATCTCCTTAAGTCTATTCCTAGATATTTTTTTTTTTTTGGTACAATTTCAAATCAATTGTTTCCTTGCTTTCTTTTTCTGATAGTTAAAGTGTATTGAAAAGCAACAGATTTCCATATATTAATCTTAGTGCAAATTTACTGAATTCACATATTAGTTTTAATAGCTTTTTGGTGGAGACTTCTGGAATTTCTAAACATAGTATCATATCATCTGCAAATCATGACATTTTTACTTTCCCCATACAATTTGGATGCCTTTATTTTCTCTTTTTGATTGCTGTGGCTAAAACTTCTAATATTATGTCAAATAGAAGTGTTAAGCATGAACCTTGTCTTCTTTCTGATTTTAGAGCCAAGGCTGTCAGCTTTTCACCATTGAGTATGATGTTAGCTGTGGGTTTGTCATAAATGGTCTTTATTTTGTTGAAATCTGTTACTTCTATACCAACTTTGATGAAGGGTTTTAGCATGAATGGATGTTAAATTTTGTCAAATGAGATAATCATGTGATTTCTATGTCTTGTTACTTGTAGGGTGTATCACACTGGTTAATTTGCAGAAACTGAATCATCCTCATATCCCTGGAATAAATTAAAATCCCACTTGATCATGATGTATAATCCTTTTTATATATTATTGGATTTGTATCACTAATGTTTTGTTGAGGATATTTGTATCTATGTTTTTTAGAAACATTGGCCAATACATTTTTTAAGTGTTTTTGTCTGGTTTTGGTATTATGGCTATGGTGACCTCACAGAATGAATTTAGGGTGGTTGCGTCCTCTTCAATAATTATAGAGTAGTTTGAGAATGGTAGGTGACAGCTCTACTTTCCACGTTTGATAGAATTCCCCTGCAAAATCCTCTAGTCCTGCACTTTCATTTGCTGGGAAGTTTTTTTTCTGTTTTCTGTTTTTACAAATTAAATTGCATGTCCATTCCTTCCTGATTCAGTATTGGGAGGTTATATGTTTCTTAAAATCTGTCCATTTCCTCTAGGTTGTCCAATTTCCTGACTGTTGGACAGCAACAGTGTACAGGCTGTATATAGGCTGTCCATGTAACTGTTCATAGAATTCTCTTAGGATCTCTTTGTATCTCTGTAATATCAGTTGTTATTTCTCCCCTTTCGTTTCTTATTTTACTTGTGCTCCCTAGTTTTTCTTTTTTCTTGATGAAGCTGGCTAAAGTTTAATCAGCTTTGTTTCTCTACGTAAGACAGCTCTTGGTTTCAATGAGTTTCCTTACTGCTTCTTTTTTTTGGATCTCTATTATATGTATTTCCTCTTCATCCTTTGTCTGCTCTTCTTTTTCGAATTCCTTTCATAGCCCTCTCATTCCTTCTAAGCGTGTGCTCTCCCTGCGTCAGCGGTCAGCACCGGCCCTCAGCCCAGAGGGGAGCCCTGCTGGAGCAGGAAGGGCGGGTGCAGGCCCCGCCATGGGCCTGGGCTCAGGCTGCAGAGGTCCCTCTGCGCTCAGAGACCGGACTGCTTCTGATGTTCTGCCTGGGTCAGTGCCCTGCCTCCAGCTCAGACGCCACTCTGGGTCTCAGCTGCCACTGTCGCCCTCCGCCACAGCGGCCCTTATTCCCGCGTGTACCTGCATCGTGAAGCAAGGCTGGGGTGGGCCTTGGCTCGGGCTGGGGTGTCTGCCTGGGCAACTGCGGGGAGGGGCTAAGTGTCGGGCGCAGTTCCAACCTAGTCTCCCCCCTACTTCTGCGTAAACAAGGATGGGCACACTCATCTGGGGAATCTAAGCTTCTCACAGTCCTCCTATTGATCCTACCTGTCCTCTAACCAACCAAGGGGATTTGTTTCCGGTGTGGGACCTCAAGGCTGAGGTGCCCAAGACAGGCCTTAAACTGCTCACTTCCTGGGGGGTGGGTCTCCATTCATGCCTCTCCTTCCTTTTCCAGGTGTCTTTCCACCGCACAGGTACTGACTTGATCTCTTTTCTTCCCCTCCCCTCTGATTCCATGTGGGGTTTCTCTTAGAGACTTGGTGAAACAAGTCTTTCTGCCAATCTACAGTGAGTTTTCAATGGGGTTGTAAGATTTGGACATGAGTTAGTGACTAAACAACAATATCAACAATTGGGAAAAAATGCTTTTTTCCCTCACTCAATGTCAAATACAGTTCAGCTGTCTTTCTAAAATACAGTTTAAACGAAATATTTTAACTAAAATTATAGAGTGCTGCCTATTAACTAAGCACCTTGTTATACTCTAAATAAAGAAAAGGGGACAGAAGAAAATACGGATAAATAATCACTTATTTTTATAATGCTTCTTTCTTTTGTTTCATTTTTTTTCTATTTCAAATGCTTCATAAAGACTTGTTTTTAATAAAAAGAAAAACAAGTATGTGTGTGTGTATATATATATATATATATATATATATATATATATATGTTTATCTATGTACATCACTCCAGTATTCTTGCCTGGAGAATCCCCATGGACAGAGGAGCCTGGCAGGCTACAGTCCATGGGGTTGAAAAGAGTTGGACAAGACTGAGTAACTAAGCACCCATGTAATATAATATACATATATATATATATACATATATATTTATAACGTTTATTAAAAAATCAAAGAGAGAGAGAAAGGAAAACAGAGGAAGTGAAGTGAGAGTGAGAGACACAGAATTACTGGCAACTTTTAGATCATCTTCAGAAATACTGCAAGCATATTATCTTCATCTTTGCTAAACAGAGAAAATAAAAAAGCACTCTTCCCTGCTTGTCTTCTCTTGCTTGATATCAGTTTATTTTTAAAAGGCCTTGCAGGAAATTATGAATGAAAAGATAAAACAGTGGCTTTCAACTGTTTCAGTAAAACATGCACACTGCCAGCCTTTTTGTCACCAATAATTCTCCCATAAACGTGGGGCTCTCCTCTCATTATGCAGACTGCCATGCTTTATTGAACCACATAATTTCAACTAATTAAAATAAGCAGTATGTACTCTCCTCCCCAAGTTCTTTTTTCCTGTAGCTGGACAAACGCCAGCAATTATATTTAGAGTACCCTAAGTGGACTCCGCATTAAACATGCATTTTGATGCTCCTTTGAACAATCAAATATAACTCCTGCTGCTCTTTCAAATATTAATATTCATTTTATTTATAAGATCTAAAAAATTGGATACTTTAAGAAAACCAAAATGAATTAGCTTCATAGAGATGTTTGCTAGGCCAGCAAAGTGGATGTAAGTGAGTGGGGGTTGGTCAGGTTTGCAGAGTGACTCTCAGCGAAGACCTCATAAGTCATTAGTTCCTAAATGGTTTGATTTATTTAAACTAATACAAGTTTTATTTAGGCAGCCTGTCAGATACGTGAACATTTTTCCTCTCTTTTTTTTTCTTCTCTACACATAAAAAGGCTGGGTCTTTCACCTTACCAGTTTCTGTTCTAGAATCACATAGCAGCTACCTAAGATAATTTTGAAAGAGATCCTCTAATTTAATTCAACAGAGGTTGTGGTAGACACACAGCTGAAATTAAACTCAACTACATCAAGTCTAACTTAAGATACATGTTAAGAAATTGCAACCAAATGAAGGGAGCTGCTTTCTGTGCTTGAAATCAAGGCTATTTTATGTGTTCCTTAAGTAGAAAAAGACAGAGATAGGTAGCCTAACACCCACTAAGAATTCTGTCACCTTGTCTGTGACCTGAAGTGCATCTGGTTTTGCATAAGGTCTTAGTTTTCAGATTCACAGGTACACTGGTGATGGGGAATCACCTGTTATATGAGAGTTTTTGCAGCCATGGGTTAATTTCATATTAAAATGAACCATTGGTGTGAAGTCAACTTTTAATTTACCATATCAACACCTTTTTATTCCACTTGCTCACTTCTATTCACAGTTCTTACCTTGCAACTGAATTTCATTTTCAGATGGGTTTAAAATCACACCGAATCCCATTTGCACAGATGGATAGGCAGACAGAGAAAGTAGGCAGCTTATGAATGCCAGAAGGCTGAACTGAGACACAGCCATCACCCTCAGTGAGACGATGGGGCAAAGGTCGGCTACAGACATAGGTTCCTTACCTGGGGATCAGGGCACTTCCCTCCCCTTTGGAGTGCTGGGTTAGGGGGACTGTTCACTTTGATTCTTCCCTATGAGCTTAATGCTGATTGACAATTTTACCTGAAACATAATTTCTGCAAGGCTTCCCTGGTGGCTCAGATGGTTTAAAAAAAAAAAAAAAGTCTACCTACAATGTAAGAGACCCGGGTTTGATCAATGGGTCAGGAAAATCCCTTGGGGAAGGAAATGGCAACCCACTCCAGGATTCTTGCCTGGAAAATCCCATGGCCAGAGGAGCCTGATGGGCTATACAGTCCATGGAGTCACAGAGTCAAACACAACTGAGCAACTAACCCATTTAAATTCTGCAGTGAGACCTACTCAAACCTTTCTCTGACCTTTAAAATGTTTTATATAAACCTTTTCGAATCAACATGTTGTAACAATCTGACCCTTTTATTTGCTTTTCTTCCCTGTCAATTCTTTCCTACTAAATGCTGCTTAGGACGCAGAAAACATTTCCCAAAGCTCTACTGTTCACGGTAAGACTACGTTCTTTAAGTCTCTATGTGTTTGATGTGGACCAGTTTTTTTTTAAGTTTTTTATTGGAGTTGTTACAAGGTTGTTTCTGTTTTATGTTTTGATTTTCTGGCCTCTAGGCATATGGGATGTTAGCTCCCGGACCAGGGATTGAACCCGCAGTCCCTGCGTTGGAAGACAAAGTCTTAACCACTGCTTCACCAAGAAGGCCCCTGTATATATTTTAATTACAACAAAATAGAAGAATGTTTGGCATGGCAGAAGCAATTGTGGAAAGCCTTGATGAAGGAACCCAGTATACAAAGACTGTCAGTTTTTACAACAGAAATAAACCCACTCTCACCCTCTTTTTTTTTTTTTTTTTTTTGCGTGGGATAACATGCTTACTGTTTTCACACTCTAATGCAAAGCTGTCTTTAATGGCACTTTTGAATCATCCCCAAAGTATTAGCTATTCAGACACTTTCTGTTGTGGCTGCTTCTGAAACTGCCAAGGGCAGGATGCTGAGATTGTTTCCTGCTTCATCTGTTCCATAAAACAGCAAGAAACATGTTTCCTCACTGACAAAAATCACTTGAATTTATGACAGGTCGTTTGCACTACAACTTATCTCTTTTTAACAATGATAAAGCTCATTTGGTCAAGGCTAGGTAATGTTTTTTAAACGTGTATCTATAATTTTATTTGGTTTTCCATCTTAAACCTGACTTAACGTAGTTTTTGTTTCTTTTATAATTCCTTCATGCTGCTGAGCAGAGCCGGGCTTCCCAAGTAGCTGAGTGGTAAAGAGCCTGCCTGCAATGCAGGAGCCCCAGCTTTGATCCTTGGGTCCTGAGTCAGGAAGATCCCCTGGAGAAGGGAATGGCAACCCACCCCAGTATTCTTGCCTGGAGAATCCCATGGACACAGGAGCCTGGCGGGCTACAGTCCACAGGGCCACATGGAGTCAGACACAACTGAATCATTTTAGCACACATGCAAGCATACACATATCTATTTCCTGGAGTTTGCTCAAACTCATGTCCGTTGAGTCAATGAAGCTATCCATATATATACATGTTTATTACTTCCTTCATCAAAGAAAAGGCATGCTCTTTAAAGTCCCTTTTTTAATTTTGTATTGAATTCCAGTAATTATAAATCTTGTGTAAATTATTTATCAAAATCTGACATGAAATCAAGTTACGTTTTGTTGGGCAAAAAGGAAACTAGTCTTCTAAGAACACATGGTGGGGAAAAATAGAGGTTATGCTACTACAGCTGTGTACAGCATATACTCTCTTTGGGGTGTGCATTTCTGGAGAAAAAATGCATTATCTGGCGATATTAACTCTAGCAGTTTCTGTTTTTCCCTTATCTCCACAAAAGCCTCAATCTAGATTTTGCACTCTAGTATTTGTCTAAGATCCCAGACAGAAGTTGCCCGTAGTGTGAGAATAGATGGGGAAACAGTGGAAACAGTGTCAGACTTTATTTTTTTGGGCTCCGAAATCACTGCAGATGGTGACTGCAGCCATGAACTTAAAAGATGCTTACTCTTTGGAAGGAAAGTTATGACCAACCTAGATAGCACATTCAAAAGCAGAGACATTACTTTGCCAACAAAAGTCCGTCTAGTCAAGGCTATGGTTTTTCCAGTGGTCATGTATGGATGTGAGATTTGGACTGTGAAGAAAGCTGAGCGCCAGAGAATTGATGCTTTGGAACTGTGGTGTTGGAGAAGACTCTTGAGAGTCCCTTGGACTGCAAGGAGATCCAACCAGTCCATTTTAAAGGAGATCAGTCCTGGGTGTTCTTTGGAAGGAATGATGCTAAAGCTGAAACTGCAGTACTTTGGCCACCTCATGTGAAGAGTTGACTCATTGGAAAAGACTCTGATGCTGGGAGGGATTGGGGGCAGGAGGAGAAGGGGATGACAGAGGATGAGATGGCTGGATGGCATCACTGACTCAATGGACGTGAGTCTGAGTGAACTCCGGGAGTTGGTGATGGACAGGGAGGCCTGGCGTGCTGTAATTCATGGGGTCGCAAAGAGTCGGACACGACTGAGCGACTGAACTGAACAGAGAATTACAGCTTATGAATAAGTACCCTGGGTTTGCTTTTGTTCATAACGATCGCTTTGTCACAGTAAACATGGCTAAAGTGAACATAGTGACCAGTCGTATACTGACTTTACACAATTGAACATTTCTCAAAGCAACTTGAGGACTGAGTGAGGAAAAGAAAAATGCTACTTTTCCCGCTAAAAACTGAAGAACATGCATATTAACATTCTGTGTTAAATTGTGTAAAATTGCCACTTTTTATGTTAAAAACAGCAAACTATTGGCATTTTCAAGGGGCTCAAATTAAAGCAAATATGATTAATGTGTAGTTTCCCTGAAGGAGTTATTTTGCATCTCCTGCCTTGGCAGACGGGTTCTTTACCACTAGGGCCACCTGAGAGCCCACTATCTTAAGGAGAGCCTCCTTATTAAAATAGATCTCAAATTCACACACATTAGCCTTTTAACCTCCTGCTCCAACACCACATCAGAGTTCTGTTGAGCCAATGTTTTTCCTTCAGGAATCAGTAAGTTCACGTCTGTCTTATGAGTGTGTTGCTTAGTCATTTTAGAAAACTGTCATTTGACCAGCGTGCCTGTTGTTCTAATTCTAGCCAGAATGGTTGAATTTCAGAAGCAAGAAGATGCGGTCTAAATAAATAAATTATAGTTTCTGCTAAAAGGAAAATTAAAAACAGAACAGATAAACTATTCAAGACCACTGAATGAGTAAGAGATTTCAAAGACAAGAGAAATTTCTTCAACCCTTAAATTCATTGGATAGGAATAAAGGAGGAAAAAAAAATCTGGTGACAAGTTCAGCAGGAGAATTTTGCCCATCATTATCAGATGATAATGAGAGCCTTAACGTTAGACCTACTATGTGCTAGCCGTTTTAATGATTTACAAGCATTAACCCACTGATCTTCACAGCTACCCTGCAGGACAGGCTCTGTAATTATTCCCACTTTGTGCCTGCATGCATGCTCAGTTGCTTCAGTTGTTCAGACTCTTTGTGACCCATGGACTGTGGCCTGCCAGACTTCTCTGTCCAGGGGATTCTCCAGGCAAGAACACTGGAGTGGGTTGCCATCTCCTCCTTCAGGGGATCTTCCTAACCCAGGGATTGAACTTGAGTTTCCTGCATTGCCTACATTACAGGAAGATTCTTAACCACTGAACCACTGGAGAAGCCCTATTGCCACTTTACAGATAGGCATAAAGAGGTCACTTAGCCTGCCCAAGATTTCTTGGCTACTATGGGATGGGTGTTGTTGCTGTTGTTTAGCCACTAAGCTGTATATGATTCTTTGGCAATCACATGGACTGTAGTCCACCAGCCTCCTCTGTCCATGGGATTTCCCAGGCAAGAATACTGGAGTGGGTTGTCATTTCTTGGAGCTTGATTTACTAATAATTAGGCATTCTGTATCTCAAGTGCGGTTGGTGCTGTGGTTTCCCTGCAATACCATGAATATCCATTGACGGTTAGCTTCAGTCGTAAAGAACTATTTGTTCTTCTCTGGCGCGCATCAATGACTTCAAGCCCCCATTTCTTCAACATACCATTTCTACATTTATCCATTGGGAACTTAACTACCATCTTTCAAGCCTGAATCAAGTGTTACCTCTTTTAGAAGACTTTCCTAGCTCTTGGCATAGACATACAGAATGGACAGTCTCCTCCTTGGGCTATCATTGTGTCTGTACACATATTCAACTTAGTAATTTCTTAAAAAATGTCTTCCCATACAATAATAAACTTCTTGTATTTTCTATCTGGTACATGCATAAATGAAAGTTGAATAGAAATAACCATCAGTTTCTCTAGGTGATTCTTTATTCAGCAAATCTGAGAACTTATGAGAAAAAAGCCTCCAGGTACACTGCAGTGTGAGAAAGCGGTGGGCATTTCCATCCCTGAGGATGACGCTGCCGCACCGGCCCCTCCCGGAAGTCTCTGAGTGTGAGCGCTCCTGCTTCTTCCATCCCTTCTAACTCTTTTCTTCCACGCTTCTGTCCTTGCTCTTGCAATTTAATTCTGAAACATGTTTCAGAACTGATGTCTTATTTGTTTTATCTGTCTCAGTCCAGATTCTGAACTTTTTGCTAAAGAATCTGGCCTGATGATTCTGATTGTTCCTTTTATCAGCCAGTTTGGACCGATGGTCTTCCTGTCAATGGACTTTGATCTCAATTGATTTTGTCAAAGTGCCATAGCAGAAGGAGCCTGGGAATTAACCATTGACAGAGATTAGCAATGCAAATATAAAGGTCATATCAAACTTTCCTTTGAGCAGAATAAATAAGACAATAAACTCATTAGAAAGGCCTTGTGAAAAATTCAAGTTTTGAGAACTTTGACATGGAAAGGTTTAAATATGTGGTAGAACTAATTCCTTTATTCTGCTGGAAGACATGTTAAAGAAAATATTCAAATATTCAAAGACATTCTAAATGGTTATTGTGATCAATTTAGCATTCTTTCCAGCATCTTTAGCTCAGATATCCTACAGATATGGAATAATTTTGCATGACACAGGAAAATTCCTATATGCCATAATCTTAATCCAAAAATTTTGGGCTAACAGATGTTGGGAAAATGATTCAGTATAGAGGCATTTAGTTTTATGTTCTATTCTACCCTGACACTCAGAGCAGTTGTTAACATTTTTCAGTGTCAATTTCCTAATCGATAATTTCCTAATCAATAGCTATATATATACATATATATATATGTGTGTATGTATATATATGAAAGTGTTAGTCACTCAGTTATGTTCAACTCTTTGTGACCCCATGGACTGTAGCACACCAGGCTCCTCTGTCCATGGAATTCTCCAGGTAAGAATACTGAAGTTGGTAGCCATTCTCTTCTAGAGGAGATCTTCCCAACCCAGGGGCTGAACCCAGGCCTCCTGTGTTGCAGGCAGATTCTTTACCATCGTTCAGTTCAGTTCAGTTTCTCAGTCGTGTTCAACTCTTTGCAACCCCATGAACCGCAGCACGCCAGGCCTCCCTGTCCATCACCAACTCCTGGAGTCCACCCAAACCCATGTCCATCGAGTTGGTGATGCCATCCAACCATCTCATCCTCTGTCCTCCCCTTCTCCTCATGCCCCCAGTCCCTCCCAGCATCAGGGTCTTTTCAAATGAGTCAGCCCCGCATCAGGTGGCCAAAGTATTGGAGTTTCAGCTTCAACATCAGTCCCTCCAATGAACACCCAGGACTGATCTCCTTTAGGATGGACTGGTTGGATCTCTTTGCAGTCCAAGGGACTCTCAACAGTCTTCTCCAACACCACAGTTCAAAAGCATCAATTTGTCTGCACTCAGCTTTCTTTATAGTCCAGTTCTCACATCCATACATGACTACTGGAAAAACCATAGCTTTGACTAGACAGACTTCCGTTGGCAAAGTAATGTCTCTGCTTTTTAATATGCTGTCTAGGTTGGTCATATCTTTCCTTCCAAGGAGCAAGTGTCTTTTAATTTCATGGCTGTAATCACCATCTGCAGTGATTTTGGAGCCCAGAAAAATAAAGTCAGCCACTGTTTCCACTGTTTCCCCATGTACTTGCCATGAAGTGATGGGACCAGATGCCATGATTTTAGTTTTCTGAATGTTGAGCTTTAAGCCAACTTTTTCACTCTCTTCTTTCACTTTCATCAAGAGGCTCTTTAGTTCTTCTTCACTTTCTGCCATAAGGGTGGTGTCATCTGCATACCTGACCTTATTGATATTTCTCCTGGCAATCTTAATTCCAGTTTGTGCTTCTTCTAGCCCAGTGTTTCTCATGATGTGCTCTGCATATAAGTTAAGTAAGCAGGATAACAATATACAGCCTTGATGTACTCCTTTTCCTATTTGGAACCAGTCTGTTGTTCCATGTCCACTTCTAACTGTTGCTTCCTCACCTGCATATAGGTTTCTCTAGAGGCAGGTCAAGTGGTCTGGCATTCCCATCTCTTTCAGAACTTTCCACAGTTTATTGTGATTACATAGTCAAAGGCTTTGCCGTAGTCAATAAAGCAGAAATAGATGTTTTTCTGGAACTCTCTTGGTTTTTTGATGACCCAGTGGATGTTGGCAATTTGATCTCTGATTCCTCTGCCTTTTCTAAAACCAGCTTGAACAACTGGAAGTTCATGGTTCACATATTGCTGAAGCGTGGCTTGGAGAATTTTGAGTATTACTTTACTAGCATGTGAAATGAGTGCAATTGTGTGGTAGTTTGAGCATTCTTTGGCATTGCCTTTCTTTGGGATTGGAACGAAAACTGACTTTTTATAGTCCTGTGGCCACTGCTGAGTTTTCCAAATTTGCTGGCATATTGAGTGCAGCACTTTCACAGCATCATCTTTCAGGATTTGAAATAGCTCAACTGGAATTCCATCACCTCCACTAGCTTTGTTTGTTGTGATGCTTCCTAAGGCCCACTTGACTTCACATTCCAGGATGTCTGCCTCTAGGTGAGTGGGAGTGATCACACCTTCATGATTATCCAGGTAGTGAAGCTCTTTTTTGTACAGTTCTTCTGTGTATTCTTGCCACCTCTTCTTAATGTCTTCTGCTTCTGTTAGGTCCATATCATTTCTGTCCTTTATTGAGCCCATCTTTGGATGAAATGTTCCCTTGATATCTGTAATTTTCTTGAAGAGATCTCTATCATATATATATATGTATATGTATATATATATATCTTATGTATATGTGTGTGTGTATTCATGGGGGTGCATGTCTCATTCCCAGTATATGCCACTTTTTAAAAATATTTACAATGACAAGGATATAAATTACTTCCTCATTGTAAACATTAAAAAAATTGCAAATACTTGCATTAAGATAATTCTCAAAGCATCCCCTGTATTAATACATGATATAACTTAAAGAAACATGGAAATGCTTGCTTCTACAACACTCTGATGAGAGTCAGGATTTATCTCCTTGCACAGATTGTTCTGTGCAAATGAACTGTTGAATCTAAATTCATTGGCCACTCTTTCAAATTGTATACAACCTTTTCTTCTCTACCTGGCATGTATCAGCAAAACTGATACTTCTTTACCAAAATTTTTATCCAGAGGAAATTCCCTGGTGGTCAAGTGGTTACTATTCTATCTTCCAATGCAGGGGGTATGGGTTCTATCCTTGGTTGGGCAACTTAATTCCCACATGCCTCAGGGCCAAAAGCCAAAACTTGAAACAGAAGCAATACTGTAACAAATTCTATAAAGACTTTAAAAATGATCCACATAATTTTTTTTTTCTTTCAAAATTAACTGTCAAGAAAGCCACAAGAAATAAAAGTAAGCTTCCCTGGTGACTCAGACAGTAAAGAGTCCACTTGCCGATGCAGGAAACGTGGGTTCAATCCCTGGGTCAGGAAGATCCCCTTGGAGAAGGGAATGGCAACCCACTCTAGTATTCTTGCTTGGAGAATCCCATGGACAGAGGAGCCTGGTGGGCTACAGTCCATTGGGTCACAAAGAGTTAGACATGACTGAGCAACTAACACTTTCACTTTTCAGGCTTTTATTAAGCAACCTGTGAAGACATGGTCTATTTTACAATAAAAATAAAACCTTCTAATCTTGGAAATATAGTTTACAAAAAATTCTATAGCATGACAATATTTCTATAGATAATTAGGATAATGAAACCCACTAAATACTTAGTCTTTTGTGTTTTAAATCTTATCTATGTTACAGCCATACTGTAGGAGTCAGTATCCTTTATGAAGATTCTGGTATGACTTTCAGAAAGATTGTGAGTCACACAGTATCCAGATATTAATTTTAAATTTATTATTCAAGTCTATTGCTTACTCTTTTGTCTTATGTAATTTAAAATGACAGACTTTTAAACCAGTTTTACTTCCATAAATACAGAAGCAAAAATATCAAAGTACAAATTCCTTGAATCTACCTGCTACAATCCAAAAAACCTATTGAAGGAGTTTAGGAAAAGAAGGCAATTCAGTAGCTTCATGGGCTTCCAGGGAGGTTCAGAGGGTAAAGAATCCGCCTGCCAATGCAAAAGACTTAAAAGATGTGGCTTGAATCCCTGAGTGGGGAAGATCCCCTGGAGGAGGAAATGGCAACCCACTCCAGTATTCTTGCCTGGGAAATCCCATGGACAGAGGCTACAGTCCATGGGGTTGCACAGTAGCTGGACATGACTGAAGTGACTCAGCACGCACACACAGTAAATTCACGATGTACACACAGTTAACACATTTTTCAACCCCCTTTTTTTTTTTTTTGTGGAGGAAATGAAAGAAGAACTCATTAAAACCCACACACATTTATTTTAAAAAATATGACTTCTGCTGCTTAGCAGCAGTTTCAACTCAAGAGATCTCTGTGTCAAAGTCCCCCTCCTCCATAATATTATAGTTGCGGTCTCTAACTCAGAGAGGTAAGCTAAGTCATCTGTATGAGTCCTCTGGACATATAGGTGGCATTCAGGTCCTGTTTAGGATTTTTTAGCATCAATTAGAAAAAAGACAATACCTCGGAGAGTATTTGGCCAGTTGGCTTATTTTGACGTGGCTAAAATTGTATTCTGAAATTTTATAGCCTTACAAGCACCATGTCGTTTTCATTAGATTACAGTTCCTATATATGTATATTTTATCCTCATTCAAACTCAACTTGCTAAATGCTGAGATGTTTGTTCAACCACATAGTTGGGTGCACTGTATTTAATGGAAAATATACAAATGAATTTGTAAGGTAATTTATTTTATAAATACATATTTATAGCCATGTGTATCTATCTACAATGGAAAATGTATACATTCTCCGGTAGCTCAGCTGGTGAAGAATCCACCTGCAATGCAGGAGACCCTAGTTCAATTCCTAGGTTGGGAAGATCCCCTGGAAAAGGGCTGCTGCTGCTGCTGCTAAGTCGCTTCAGTCGTGTCCAACTCTGTGTGACCCCAGAGACGGCAGCCCACCAGGCTCCCCGTCCCTGGGATTCTCCAGGCAAGAACACTGGAGTGGGTTGCCATTTCCTTCTCCAATGCATGAGGATGAAAAGTGAAAGTGAAGTCGCTCAGTCCTGTCCGACTCTGAGCGACCCCATGGACTGCAGCCTACAGGGCTCCTCCATCCATGGGATTTTCCAGGCAAGAGTACTGGAGTGGGGTGCCATCACCTTCTCCAGGAAAAAGGATAGCCTACCCATTCCAGTATTCTTGGGCTTCCCTGGCGGTTCAGACAATGAAGAATCCTCCTACAGTGTGGGAGACCTGGTTCAATCCATGGGTTGGGAAGATCCCCTGGAGGAGGGCATGGCAACCCACTCCAGTATTCTTGCCTGGAGAATCCTTGTGAACAGAGGAGCCTGGTGGACTACAGTCCATGGGGTTGCAAAGAGTCAGACACAACTGAGTGACTAAGCATGGCACGGCACTTCCTAGCTAGTGAAGACCTTCAACACATGTTCACCTTGCTGTGTCTTGAAATTCCCTTATCTGTTAACTAGATAATGAATGGCAAGCTTGAAGTTTTATTGTGACATTTAAATGAGATTGTATACTTAAAGAGACTATGCTTCAGTCCTGCATGAAAAATATTAGGCAAGAAATGGATCTTAGTTCTCTGACTTGCTTCTTCTTTCATTTTAAAAGTTATTTCCACACTACTCTCTGAAATAGGACTCATAGCTTGGTATCTTGAATGCCAAACTTTTTTCTCAGCTTTCAGTCTCCTCAGTGTGTTCTCAGTTTGTTTTTGATTTGACAACCGCTGACCACTCATTCCCTTCTAATAGTTTTTCCTACAGATCAAAATATGATTCAATATTGCACAACATAGAGTGTAGTCTTTTCGGGTAGATCATCTTGCTTGTGGTATACCAGCTGAGTGATATAAGATGTGTTGTTTAAGCTTCCAGAACCTCATTTTTTTTTATTCTAGAAAGTGGGAATAATGATTTCCATCAGACAGGTTTGTAGAGCAAATTAGACAAAGATCCTGGTACGTCAGCACAACATATGTGTTTAATTTAATTTTTTGTAATAGGTAAAATAATGAAATTGGTGATAAAATCTGCCATTCACTGATGCCTTCTTTCTGCCCATATTCTCAGATTAGTATTTTTTTAATGATCTGAATAAAATGTACTTTATGAAGATTGAATATCTGATTTATCAGACAGACTTTGACAAGCTTTTTAAATATTAGCTAACAATGAGAATATAAGGTCTGAAGTTCCTTTGATAGGTCTTTAACCTCAAATTCTGTTCACTGGAGTGTTTCACTGATTAAAAAGAAGAAGAAAGAGCATCTCACTGGATGAAGAATTCATTCTGTTTCTCTGTGAGCTAAGAGATGAAGATACTATCGGCATGAATTTTAATTTACTGGTGAATAGAGAGTACCTAGGATGAGTGCTGGATCCCATAAGTCCATCGTGGTGGCCTCTTGTGAGACCTGGGGCCCAGTCGGTGCAGTTCCTCTGTGATTCTGTTCTGTATCCTCCCGCCCCCATTTCCTTACTAAACCAGCAGAGCATGTGCTATCCAGGTGGCAGTGAAGTAATGGAAAAACTTTCAGAAAATGTCTAGAGAAAGCTCCATGGAGAACCCAGAGGGTAATTAAAATATTTAGAACCTGGTTATGGCTCAGTGGTTGGAGAAGGAAATGGCAGCCCACTCCAGTGTTCTTGCCTGGAGAATCCCAGGGATTGGGGAGCCTCGTGGGCTGCCGTCTGTGGGGTCACACAGAGTCGGACACGACTGAAGCGACTTAGCAGCAGCAGCAGCAGTGGCTCAGTGGTAAAGAATCTGCCTGCCAATGCAGGAGATGCAGGAGGTAGGGGTTCAATCCCTGGATCAGGAAGACCCCCTGGAGTAATGACAAATCACTCCAGTATTCTTACCTGGGAAATTCCATGGACAGAGGAGCCTGGAGGGCTACAGTTCATGGGTCTCAAAGAGTGGGACACGACTGGGTGACTGAGCACAGACACATGCACATATCCTAGATAAAATGCAGTTCTTTCCAAGTGATAGCACTTACAGGAAGTCAGCAGCAGCCAGGGCATAAGACTGATGAAAGAAACACTGACCTGGGGAGGATGTAAAGCTGGAAGGCAGGGTATAAGACTGTTTTACTTAACAGTTTCTATGCATCTTAATCTTTCCTGGTGTATATTTTTGGCATGACTTTGAACTATAGTATGCTTATAGTTCATTGGAGCGGTATCCATTTAGGAAGACTTTATGCATTTTGAGAGGAAAAGAGAAGACTTAGCGAATGTTCTTTGTCAATTGCAGAAAAGGGTCAACTTAAAGAACTGAAGCAGGATATGATGCTGCCTTTTAGAAGTTTTTCCACCTGCAGAAGCATCTCCTACTGATAGAGATGATTCAGCAACTTTAATCTGGGTATAAAAAAGCATTCATAAAATAAATAAAGATAATGTTTTCTCACTGAAAACTTTGTCATTAAAAACAACAATGACAAAACTCTTGTTTTGCAAAGAGCTGTTTCTACCAACTATATGTGTGCATATATGCAGATGTATATATATGTATGTGTGTATAGTATTTAGATGTAGATGGATAGATATGTGTGTGCTCAATTGCTCGAGTCATGTCCAACTCTTTGTGGCCCATAGATTGTAGCCCACCGGGCTCCTCTGTCTATGGGATTTTCCGGGTAAGAATACTGGAGTGAGTCACCATTTCCAATTCTAGGGGATCTTTCAGACCCAAAGATAGCACTCCTGCTTCTCGTTTCTCCTGCATTGGCAGGCAGATTCTTTACCACTGTGCCACCTGGGAGGATAGATAGATATTGAGTTGGTTGAAAAATTTGTTTCAAATTTTGGTAAGATGTTATGGAAAAATCCAAATGAATTTTACAGCCAACTCTTACAGACAGTGTTAATCTCACTCGGAGGTGTTCAGCTTTTGAGACCCCATGGACTGTAGCCCACCAAGCTCTTTATTCCATGGGATTCTCTAGGCAAGAATACTGGAGTGGGTTGCCATTCCTTTCTCCAGAAAATGTATATAATTTCTGTGTTGTTTTATTTTGTTTTGAAAACAGCACCCAAAAGTTTTCTAGGTCAGTACGTTTTTAACATCAAATGAAAGCTAAGATATTGCTAGAAGTATAGGGAAAGGAAAAATTCCAAACTGGAATATTCCATTTAGACCAGACCCAAGTTGGAAGGTTGGGTTGCTAAGATGGGTGTTGCGATATATCCTGGGGACAGCATCCTGCTGCCAATTAGGGAGCAGTTTCCCTGCAGTGCCAGGCCGTTCCTACACCCACGGCTGCCGTCATGTGGCACAGTCTGGCCTCAGTCCTGTGAAGGTGCTCCAGCAACAACACGTTGACAAAGACTCTGTGGACAGACATCACACATGCTTCCTTGGATGATACGCATTGTATTCCCACCCTGGAGCTCGTTCAGGGAGAGGAGGCTGGAAGAAAAGGAGGCGGCCATGGCATCCCAGCCGTGCTTCCAGCTCAGCCTGTGTACAAAGAGTCTATGTCGACCAGGGAAGTCTGAAGAAGAGAGTCCCACCCAGATGACTGCAGTGATGCTCTTGGAATCCCTCTCCACTGTGCCATTAATCCCACAGGAAACATACTGTGAATTTACATGCTGTACTACAGCTTAGGCACAAAAGTATTTTAGCATGCTTTGAAGACTTGATATTCTCATGGCACCTGGCACTTACACAACCTTTCAGCAAAATATAAAGCAATAAGATCCTGGGTTTAAACAAACGAAAGGACTTTCTGGGTTTAAATAAATGAAATGACTTCTCTTTAAAAATCCAGATTTTCATACCTTATTGACGTTTGAGAAAAGGGACCGAAAGATTGACCAGTTTTCAGGAAAAGACACCCATCCCCCAAATACGATCTTCTGAGATGATTTCTTAATTTTTTATGAGAAATATATTTACCAAACATGTAAGATATGTTTTTCAAAAGCTCATTTACACATGGCAATGCACAGAAATCAATCCCAGTCTCCCAATTCATCCCACCCTCACCGCCACCTTTGTGTCAAGATGTTTGCCTATCCCTGCTTCTCTATTCATGCCCTGCAAATCGGATGCAAGGTTAGTGGGAAGCTGCACGAGGAGCTCAGCTTGGTGCTGTGTGATGGTCTAGAGGGGTGGGATGGAGGTGGTTTGGAGGGAGGTCCAAGAGTGAGGGGACATGTATACACACAGCTGATTCACTTTGTCGTGCTGCAGAAACTAGCATAACATTGTACAGTAACTATGCCCCAAATTTAAAAGAAAAAGCTCATTTAGATATATGCATTCCTGTATATATGAATATATATGTATTCATATGTATACACGTACACATATTTGTGTTTATAGAATGTTTGTCCTCTAGCATTAAATATCAATGACAAAATTTGAAAAATGGTTTTAAAAGCAAAATAAGAAAAAAGAAAGTTATCTCTTTAACAGGCTTTGTGTACTTCTGAAAGAATACATTGGTACTTTACAATAATTGATGTTAATACTAAATAGGGTGTTGCAAGTTTGCAACTGCCTGTTTGGCTAAGATGAATCTCAACATTACACCCAGTAGTAATGTTGATTAAGCAAAAACTGCAGATATATTTTCAGATAGAAAATGCACGTGATTTCTGATAGCTTTGCATAGACCTTTTCTGTAACAATTGGCCTGCTGGCAAATCTAACAAGTCTAAATCTGCAAAACAATTCAGAGTAATGGAAACATGTATTGGCATTTACCTGGGCACCCTTGAACACTGTATGAGTGCAAGAGCAAATCAGTTTTGTAGCACTTATTATGCAATAATCAATAAGAATCTTCCCAACAAATGTATGTTCTTACTAACTATTAACAAGAAATGTTGTTTGCTTCATGAACTCAGGCAACGTTTGGCTTTATAAAGCATTGAGATAGTTAGAAGCAAAAGCAGGAAAAAAAAAAAAAACAAACAACTGTGATCCACTGTATATAGCATGCAGAACTTTTAGTTATGCCTTAAGATCTACCATGATATTCCTCAGTGTGTAACAACAGGAAAAAGGGAAAACGTTTTCTGAAGGCCCCCTTTCCCATACAAGACTCTGAGTTTTCTGTCTCACTTAATAAGTGGCCAGGCATGTACACACCCAAATGAAGATAGCTTTACGAAATGGTGCTCCCATGAACCTCTTCCAAAAGAAAACACCTCAGTTAAGCCCCAGTGTGGCAGGCAGAGTGTTTTGCAATGTCTCTGCTTGAATCCCTACCTGCACAGCTGCGCTCACCTGTATCTCTCTTACAACATCTGGTGATTTCTGTGCAAAGCCTTCGGCATTGGTGGGCAGGTTTATGGGGAGGGTGTTCTGAAGTAACCACACAAAGGGATCCCTGGCTGATTTATTTCAACCCCTCCTCTGATTCTCCTTTAGCAAGTATAAATTGATGCTAGAATAACTTCATGCAAATAAAATTCGTTCTTCATTGGGAGAGTTTTATATGTAGAAGGAATGGAGGAAAAGGAGAGTTTGAATGGACATCCCCTCCAGGTTTAAAAAAAAAAAAAATCTTGAATTAAAGGTTGTTCAGCAATGCACATGAAAAAAGGTCTTTTATATGCACATATATGTTCGTCTATACTAAAATCTCACTGAAAAAAAAGTGAGAGAGAAATTGTAAATATACCAGTGAGTGTAACTATTCCACGAGGTTTATATTGTATGATACTGGTCAACAACATTTCCAAGCATCATTTCCTTTCATCTTAAGGAATAATATAATTCTTGACAACAATCTTTCTCCTTATCCCTTATTCCTTTACCCCATCTTAGTCTATGGAACCAACCAGCTGGAATTAATGCGCAAACAAAAACGAGACCACAGTGCTGCGTGTCCCCGTGCAGATTCTAGTGACTCCATTCACATAATCCGCCCGGTAGATGCTGCCTCATTATGAATATAAATGCAGTTGTCGAAGAATGAAAGTTACACATTAGTGGAATAATTTTCATTGGTGTACATTCGCCAAGATTATGATATTTGAAACCACAATAATCACCTTCACTGCCTTCTTGTCCTCATAAAGTGAGAAAAGTGGGTAAAGAAAAAGACGTTTTGTTTCCTTAGCCAGTTGAGCTCTTTCCTCATACAGTTTGGAAGGTTGGGAATGTTTTGTAGCAATATTCAAGTACTGTGACATCATGCAGACACTGCAACATTTTACACCCAGACACACAAGATCCATATGTTTTTTTGTATAGGACGTGCCATATATCATACCCTTTCCAGAGAAATCCACACTGGGAACACCCCAGTTAAGAATTAAATGATATAGAATTGAACCCCAATTTTTTTCAGCCCATTTCTTATTGCTCAAAAGGTTAACTATTTAGAGGAACACAAATCAGGCTTGTGTAATAGCTTGTTCTTATTGCTCCTCTTTTAACAAAAGCATGTTCAGAAACAGGAAAAGGGGGAAAAAACTTTAATGAAGAAAATCTGTGCTGAGAAAAGACCAGAGAGCCAATGAAAAGCCTCACTTAATTGACAAGCAGCTGCCTTAGCTTTGAAAGCATTTATTCAAGATTATTTTTTTTTTTTTGGCTCTCCGAGTAAGCTGGAGAGGAGCTCTACAGACTCATATTTTCTGTGGTAAATCAAGGTGCAGAGACATTAACCATGAGAACGATTTTAAATCATCCATTTCATGAATTAAATATGGGAAATAATACCCCATTGTTGAAAAGGTTCCAAAAAAAGAAAACAGAGTCTGCAGCTTCGTTTGAATTGAAAAGGAAGTTCTGGAATTGACCTTGTAATTTGCTTTTCTGAATGTGGAGTTTATGCTACTCTCTCATTTGAGATATTAACCCCCCTTGCTTCCAAAGACAAGCCTTGAAGCTCTTAGAATTTAAATTCATGAAAGTAATGGAACCATCAAAGTTTCTTAAAGATTGTTGCTAAGACAAAAAACTAAAAAGCTGAATTGTTATAAAAATTATATATTTTTATTCAACCACAAAGTTATCATTGTTTTTGTTAAACACTTGGGATTTAAGATACAGAAATTTTCTTATTTTAATCGCAATCACATATTCTTCTTAAGGACATATATTTCTCAATTTTTTCGGAAAGTTGTTCATTAAAGCAAAATTTAATCATAATGTTTCAGAAATAGCAAGTGTAATTCTTTGGAAAATGATATTAAAATTCATTGGTTCTCACTTACAACTTTTTCCATAATATTGTCTAGCAGTATATTGTAAAAATGATAGATGACACTTCTTGGCTCTTAAAGGCATCAGCTAATAAATGCAGGAAAAATATTTTTTATGTGGTGTTTGCATATACATAGATATAGAAACTATATAATATAGATGACATATATTTACATGTGATAAATTAAAAGGAAAGCTCAATTTTTTACTTTTTGGTGCAATGAGTCACAATTAATTGGTCAAATCATTTAAGCATAAAAAAACTAGGTTTGGTTGATTTAGACTTGGTTAGAGATTAATATATAAGTGATCAAATTGTAAGAAAGACAAAATTAAAAAATAAAACTAATTCATACTCTATTTATCTATTTGAAGAACACTAAAAAACCTCAGCCTAGTGCTAAATCCAGGCCGATTATTCTGTATGTGGATCAATTTCTTTAAACGCTGTTCTATAAGGCAACCTATGTCCCCTCTAAAAAAAAAAGCAGAGGTTGATAAATATTTGCATAGCTATTGAAATGGAAAAATAAACTGTAGGAAGTGGCATGTATCACATGTGTTTTCTTAAACTTCAACGTGGTGTCTTCATTTTGAAATACATAAACATCTAAGAAGAAGAAGTAAAATAACAGAATCTAGAGATCTGCTTCTAAATTAAAACAGGAAGTAGCTGCTTGATAATAAATCCATGGCCTATAGCATTTTGTTTAATGTGACTGCAGCAGTCTCTATGGAAACAAAAGAGAGGTGCCTCTGAATCAGATAATTTAATCTGTTTTAGAAAGGGTACGAGAAGTATTCAGTTATTTAAGGAAATGCCTTTGTCCTCTCACTCTGGGCCGCTGACATCATCGTTTTATCAATTTAATTACCCCTAACTGCACTCAATAATGCCCCTTCCTCTCCTCAGTAAGCAACTGATGTATGCCATCTGTCTACCCAAAGGAATAACAGTTGTGTGATTGTTTTACTGAGCTTAGCGTATTTTCTTAGTTTAAATGGTGGCATTTCTGGAATACTGTACTTACTTTCTCCCTGGCCAAAGAAATAGGTGGAAAGTGAATAAAAATTGGACATGAATTTTAGCAAACTCGGGGAGACAGTGAAAGGCAGGGAAGCCTGTTGTGCTGCAGTCCACGGGGTCACAAAGAGTCAGACACGACTCAGTGACTGAACAATGAACCGCAGTAAGAGTTTTGCTCAGCGGGGAGGAGCCTCCTGATTTGGATGGTAAGTGTGTTTTCACCTGTGGTTCTCAGAATGCTCTTGAACGAGTCGTATCTGTAGTCTAACTCATATTGGTACCCGTGTTTTGGTCTACTTGGTGCCTGTGTGTGCAGGTATGTGTGAGTACACGGGAGTGTACTCAAGGGAGTGGAGCACAATGGGAGAGTGATTGAGTGAAAGAGAAATGTAGCACATCATAGAGAAAGAACAAGATACCAAGGGGAGAGAAAGAGATAGAGAAAACCATAAGACAAGCGCATGGAGTGAGTAGATGACAAAGAAAGACGGACACCTGCCTTTGCACAGGCACACACACCCCTACACACACACACGCATTCACACATCAACAACAACAAAAAACTCAGGGTTCTTTTCTGAGTTAGAATTATGTGTGTACAATGACATACCTAAGGTATAGTTTCAGAAAATGTTAATTTATAATTAGCTGTGGAATGCTAAGGATTAATCCCTCACTATGTCTAGTGAGGCCATTCCTAAGTCAGATTAATACAATGACTGCTGCTGCTGCTGCTAAGTTGCTTCCGTCGTGTCCGACTCTGTGCGACCCCATAGACGGCAGCCCACCAGGCTCCTCCGTCCACAGGGTTCTCCAGGCAAGAACACTGGAGCGGGTTTCCTTTTCCTTCTCCAAATATAATGACAGGCACTGGTTTTTTAAGATCTGAAGCACTATACCACCTCAAAACAGAAGGGTGGATCCATCCTCGCCATTTTGGCCACTCACTGGTGCCTGGGGCTTATAATGGAGACCTGCTCCGATTCTCCGCAGGTAGCCCTTCTGTAGAGCAACACACCCAGACAAAGCCAGTATCCCCTTCCCTTTTACCCTGTGCTGAAGGCGCCCAGGACCCCGGCATTCCCTGACACAAGGTCCAAGCCCACTTCCAGACCCAGAGTCTCTGTCCTAAATCCATCCTCTCAAGGGCAGACCACGTCATGTCTGCGCTTCACAGGCCCATCATCCCAGGAGTGTCTACACACGGCTGGGGTGGGGTGTGTCACGGTGCAGAGGAGAGCGGCAGGTGGGAAGAGAGGGTGTAGGGAAGGTCTCCAGATGGGGCAGGCTGACTCACTGCCCTGTTCCTCTCATGTTCCTCGGAGAACTCCCAGGATTCCCGCATGCAACTTGTGTAACCAACCCTCTGGATCCTAACAAGGACTTCCCTGTCAAGGTGGGATGGTGGAACACCTCTTATGCAGAGTGGGAACACTTAATGCAGACCTTAGAACATGTGGACACATGAAGGGTGGGCTTGCTTGGCTGAAATGTGGGTGGTGGGTCTGATCTAGGGAGCTTAACAAAATGCCACACCAAGCATCCTTCCAGATCAATGACTTCAGAATATTCTGGGGTAGGAGGAGTCTTCTTGGCAGCTTAGTGGAGAAAGACTGATTTAAAAAGCTGGCTAAGTCACTGCTTGCAACTACCCACTCATTGAGGAGGGAAAAAAAAATCATAACTCATACCTACTTTTTAGTCCCCTGACATTAGAACCTGAGGAACAGATTACTAAACTTACATTTTTTTTAATAAGAGATCCACTGACCAATGTAAACCAGATATTTTTTCACACTGTGGTAAATCTGAACCTATTAAGGAAAGGGAAATAGCATTAATATTGAACATGGCTTGCTTAATTTAATTTCACAATAGAAGACACCACGTTAAAACAAAAGACACCCACACTGAACCAGCCCTCGCATTGTTCTGTAAAAGCCACCACTCCATTTGGGGGAAAAAAAAAACAGTTCACACTATTTCTCAGCAAGTGAGACTCCTAAGGAGAGAAAAAAAGGATCATCATCTCAATGACTAATTAATTTTCAAAAATATTGTTATGCAGACAACAGCTCCACTCTAATGCTATGCTCAGCCTCAAATTGGGAAATTTCCTGGCAATAGAAAAGCTAGCAATTGCAGTAAAGGGAAAAAAAAAGTAAAATATTCAGTTTAAGAAGTAATATCTTTAACACAATGCTCATCTGTGGCTATGTCAATGAAAAGGATGAAGTTACTTTTTAGCACTTTCAAAACACCGGTACAGGAAAAATGAGTATTTTTGGTGACTAACTTATGAATTGCAACCATATTATTTTTCTTGGAATCGTGTCTTCCCTAATTGAGTTATTTGCATTTGGAAGTCACTTTGAATCATCATATTCTCTGTGATCATTTGTGAAGAAGATAACAAACAATCTATTTGGAACATATTCAGTCATCCCAATTAGGAGAAGCCAGGAACTTCCTCAGAAACATGAGGCCAGGTGACTGTTGAAAAGCTTCTCTTGCTCTGGCCTGTGGAAAATAAACTTGATGATCTAATCATACTTCTTCCTTTCAAATATCCATTATGTCAACATGAATAATTATTTTTCCCGAATAATGATCTCAGGAGTTAATATCCATGTTAAGGTTTTAATCTGTGTTGGCAAAATGATGGGTTTTAGTGCCTCCTGTCCTGGAGATGCTATAAGATGGATTTTGTGAAAGTCTTGATTCATCACTCCTTACATCAAGCAGATTATCCCCCAGATGGAGACATGAGGAATCCCCGTGATGTCATTCACAGTGAATTTTGGTCGTATACGAGTCTTGAATTTCCTGTGTGTGTGTGTATGCAGTTAGTCGCTCTGTCATGTCCAATTTTTTGTGATCCCATTGAATGTAGCCTGCCAGTCTCCTCTGTCCAGGGAACTCTCCAGGCAAGAATAGTGGAGTGGGTTGCCATTTCCTTCTCCAGGGAATTTTCCTGACCCAGGGATAGGAATCAGGGGTCGAACCAAGGTCTCTTGCATTGCAGGGAGATATTTTGCCATCAGAGCTACCTGGGAAGCCCTGAATTCCCCATAGTTGATTGATATTTCACTTGCTTAATTTTTCTACGACAAGGCTGAACTTGGCACTTCTATTTTCTGATCCTTTGGACAGGCACATAGTCCTGCCCTTATTTAAAGTTGGTGTTCAATTCACTGATTTTGTCATTAAAATTGTTGGTTCTTTAGCTCCTAATTATGGGCTTCCCTAGTGGCTCAGTGGTGAAGAATTCACCTGAAGAAGACACAGGAGACTCAGGTTCTACCCCTGGGTTGGGGAGATCTCCTGGAGAAGGAAATGGCAACCCACTCCAGTATTTTTGCCTGGAGAGTCTCATGGACAAAGGATCCTGGTGGGCTACAGTCCATGGGGCCACAAAGAGCTGGACAGGACTGGAGGGACCGAGCAGACAGCTTGCAATTAGGCCGATTAAATGTTACAGACATTACAATTGTCTGCAGAGCCTCTTTCATTGTTGAACCTCTTTTTAAATTTTCTTTTTCCTCTTGATCAGTTATTTCTCCCTCCCTCCTTTCCTTCTTTCTTTCCTGTTGACCTTTCTTTTTCATTCATCCTAATTGATTTATGATATGTTTCCTTTCTCTACTGAAACTCCTAGAAAAGGACAGCTTTTCTATATTATTCACAATTGTATCATCACCATCTATAATTGTGTTTGGTACATAAAAATAAAAATTTTTAAAAGCTGTTTGTACAAATGACTGAAAGAAAATTTATAGATAATCTTTCTGCGTACAATGATATGCTAAATGCAGATCACAAAGACTAATGTTACATATGACAATAAATGTAAAAACATAAAATACTCATTTTTCTACTAGGTAAATCTATTTGGGCAAGCAAAAAGTAATCTGAAAATATCACAAAAACCTATAAGCATAGGGATGTTCCTCAAATATTATTTATAATGCTGAGTTTTTAGAAAATATTGGTAAACAATTGTTAATTGTTAAACTACATCAGGATATCAACTTTGGCAAAGAATGTTTTGCATTCATCAAAATTATACTTACAGATGAGTTAAAATAATGTAGAAAGGGGCCTGCTTTTCTGGTTATGTGAAGAAAACAGAGCATACACATTTATTTACTGAATGACAACAAATATTAGCAAAATTTTGCAAAGAGAAAGAGGTTTGATAGCATTAAAGAAAATGTAGATGGAAGATTTTTGTGTGTATGCGTTTTTATCATTTTTTAAGAGACCACAGAATTTTTGAGTAATTTTCCATGTATTATATACATATATACTAATTTTCAAGTCTAAAAGTTAAGTGAAAAAAATTATTTTAGAGATGGAATGGAATCAATGACCCTTCTAGTGATGTGTGTGTGTGCTCAGTCATGTCCAGCTCATGGACTGTAGCCCGCCAGACTCCTCTGTCCATGGGATTCTCCAGGCAAGAATGCTGGAGTGGGTTGCCATTTCTTATTCCAAGAGATCTTCCCGACCCAGAGATCGGATCCCCGTCTCCTGCATCTCTTACATTGGCAGGCGGATTCTTTACCACTGGGCTACCTGGGAATACAGTAAAAGAATAGTTCAAATTCAAGGTGAAGTTGGATTTTCCATTCATTGGAAGATAGTAGAATGAAGATCACTAAATTTGAACATAGCCTGTTAGTCACTTTGGATTGAAAAGTGAAAGGAAAATCATATTTATAAAGCTAAAATCCTAAAAATTTAGACCAGCAGTCTCCACACTGTAAGTGTTTTGCTCGTTTAGTTATATTTTCTTTTAAAGCACAAATAGCAATTTGGTGTTTCAGATAAGAATTTGGAGGCCTTTAAAGACTATGTTTGCAATGTTTCCAAATTTAGCAGGTGTGAAGCAGAAAATTAATTCTACATGTTAATTAAACCAAAGTCTAGGTTCTTGAGCATTATTGTCTAATATGCTTTGTCTTAATCCACATGTAACTGGGGAAAGGATTGGGTCAGGTTCGTGTGAACAGAGGAGCAATGTCATCACTCTGTTCCAACGTCTCAAAGGTTAGTAGGAGAGGCTGCTTTTACTAAAGCAGGATTTGAACTCACCTGCCATGACTTGGCACCAAGATCAGAGGGACTTCTCACTCCTCCAGAACAGGCAATGAACTTTCATTATTCACATGCTGCTTCTCATCAAACCCTGATAAGAATATAGGCTTTCATGTCCCTGTTGAAAGTAACCACAAAGAATCCATCTCCAACTACTTCTAGTTTGTTTTAACAATGACTTGGCTTTATCCGTGCCCTAAGTTCCCCTAAATCATTGTGGTTTTGCTGTAGTCCCTCGACAAGAATATATCAAGAAGAAAAATGGCAAGAGATGAGACTGGGAAAAAAAAAAAAAAGATCAGAGGTTCATTCATAAAGAACTATAAATGCCCTTTCAAAGTAGTTCATCTTAATCATGGAGAAATCAAGAAAAACCAGTGACTCACGGGCAGTGGGAGGTGAGAGAGGCAAAGCCCATGTTTCACGAGACCTTCTGTGGCCACATTAAGAAACACAGGGTGGGTGGGAGGGGTCCAAAGAGAGAAACCCAGGAGGAAGAAACACCTCAGTGTTCTAGCAACAGAATAAACTGGGAGCAGCTGCTTACATGCTGTGTGTCACAGAATCCCTCTGCTTGAATCATCAATTTCATGACTTTCTTAGGGACTGTACCTACTTTCTTTTAAAGCCATCCCCATTTTTCTCTCATGTATATATATAAGACCAGAAGAAAGTCACTAGATAAATAACTAAATGAATTCTAAAGTTCTAGAATTTTGAACAAGTTCCCTGGCACTCCAGTTAAGACTCTGTTCTCAGTGCAGGGCCATGGGTTCAATCCCTGGCCAGGGAACTAAGATACTGCATGCTGCTCAGTGTGGCCTAAAGCATTAAAAAAATAATAATAAAATTCTAGAATTGTATACATTTTAGAATGCTTCTTTTTTAAGCAAAGAAGTTGAAGGTATCTTAAGATATGCCGAATGGCTGGTTGCATTAGATACTAAGGTAATATCCAATGCATGATGGAATATAGATGCATATCTGTCTATTATCTATCTATCTATATTTACACTAGAGATTTTCAGATTTATCACAAGTTGAATCACTGTGGTTTACTTTTCAAATACACATAAAGAATTTCAATTACCTGCGAAATTAAAGTTCTTACCTTCGTACTTAAAAACCATGATATGCCACTGCCCCATAATGCAAAACTCTCTATGAAAGCACACCAGCCTCCCTGAGTTTACTAAAAAAGCCACACTCACTCATTTTCCCCTTTTCCTCTCTCTCCATATCTACACCTTTCAGTCTAATCCCTAACGTCTAAAGCATTCTTAGTTCCAGTGTTTGATTTTATGTTTCTGGTACCTCGTATTCTGGCTCCCACGGAGAACTGCGCCCCACATTCTGCACGTGTTGCAGTCATGGGAAGCTACCACAAAGCACTCGTATTGTGTTTCTTATTGTGCTTTGGAAGTCTGCAGTGTGGAAATTTCTGTCCCTGTATGGAAACTCAGGTTGATGGCTTTCCAAGCCTTATTTGGCAAAAGTTCCTTTGATCGCTGTCAGAAACATTGACAAATACCTTAGGCTTCCCTGGTGACTCAGTGGTAAAGAAGCTTCCTTTCAATGCGTTAGACGGGGTTGGATCCCTGATCTGGAAAGATCCCACATGCCGCGCAGCCACTAAGCTCAAGAGCCACTACTGAGCCTGTGCTCTAGAGCCCACCTTCTCTGCGACAAGAGAAGCCACTGCCATGAGAGGCCTGGACCCTGCAGCTGGAGAGGACCCCCCACTCCCTGCAACTAGAGAAAAGTTCCCTGCACTCTTCACTGCGACAACAATGCAGTGCAACCAAAATAAATGAGAAATAAAATTATATGAAAAAGTCTCAAATTGGTGCTTAGAATGTTCGCTCCCATGAACTAGTCATTTTTTTAGATTTCTTTCCCTGTAGAAGATACTGCACTTCTCCCACTCCAGCTTTCTCTGGGCTGGCTCCCTGAAGTCTGGGGTAAAGCAAAGGACTGATGTGTGAAGGGTTGGGCAGCTCTATGCAAGATTGATGGGAAGAAAGAATGGAGCATGATAAAAATATTGAAAGGACAACCCACTCCCTAGAATTCTGTTGCAAAAATCTAGCTATGAGTAAAGGTCGATGCCAGCAGCAGGGAGATAGCAGGAGATAGAATGTTAAAGCTAGGATTGCAACTCCTCATGTTATTGTTATAAGGTTATGATGTGGCCTGTCTATGGACCAGAGTAGTTAGTGTCAGGCTGGGGCTGCACCCAGTTATGCAGATTCCCAGACACGTATTACTTCTCCATGGTTTTAATTAAAATGTATGCAATTGGAACTTCCCTGGTGGCTCAGTGGTAAAGAAGTTGCCTGCAATGCAGGAGACCCTAGGTCAATCCCTGGGTCGGGAAAATCCCTGGAGAAGGGCATGGCAACTCCAGTATTCTTGCCTGGAGAATCCCATGGACAGAGGAGCCTGGTGGGCTATAGTCCATGGGGTCACAAAGAGTCAGACATGAGTGAGCAACTAACACACACACACACACACACACAGTTGGAACTAGGGCTTCCCTGGTGGCTTAGTCAGTTAAGAATCTGCCTGCAATGCAGGAGACTGCCTACAATACAGGAGACCTGGGTTCCACCCCTGGGTTGCGACATTCCCTGGAGAAGAAAATAGTAACCCACCCCGACATTCTTGCCTGGAAAATCCCACGGACAAAGGAGCCTAGCAGGCTATAGTCCAAAGGGTCACAAAGAGTCAGACAAGGCTGAGAGACTAAACCACCACCATTTGAGACAGCTCAGAGCCAGTTTTCCTTCTAACATATTACTCTCCCAAGCATCATCAAAACATGTTGATGCACAGTTATCAAACAAGAAATGCTAGAGGCCCATTTATCTGATAAAATGTGGTAATATAACATAGGTATATTTATTTACCTATGGCAAATGGAAGGCATTTAGCTTCCAGTTCAGTTTCCTTTTTATTTAAGTGTCTATGGGTTAACTAAAACAATATATTGCCACCATAAAAAAAAAAAAAAAAGAAAGTAAACCACAGTACCTGGATATAACCCTGGGAGGTAGTTCTGTTTTGTATTTTTTTTCCTTTATTTTTTTTTCAATTTTCCCAGCAGTCTGTTTCCACCCTCTGTGAAATTTTGGCAGTTGGAGTACAAAGTTCTGAAGAAGAAGGGTGAGTGGGTACTTTGCTTTGAGCAGTGCTTTTGAAATGGGTATTTAAGGTTTTTGAGAAGTTATTTACAAGAATAGATTGGATAGAATAGCAACATACAACCCAGAAGTGGCAACCACACCGGCTTCCTTTCTCACTCTCAGTGGTGGGGAAACACTTAGGGTAATTGCTGCACCAGTGCTGAGCTCGGTGGGAGGCGAAAGATTGACTTCCACTCCACCCCACACTCCGCATGTTATATTTTGGTGATTATACCACATTTTTAATATTTCTTTGGTGTGCAAATTTTTTTTCTTGAAATAGTGCTTTTTAAGATTCCTAAAACTTAAAAAAGTTATAAATTCAGTGTATGTTGAGTCAGAATCTGAATGTAACAAAATTACTTACTCAACAAATAAGCTTAATGCACTTGAATGATTTTTATGTAAAAATGAATTCATTGCACTGAGTGATTATATATTAGATATTTGTTGAATAAATGAATAAAGATTTACGCATAATGCACCAAATAATTAAAAGAGATCTCTTGATTTTACAAGTAAAAACATTTGTTCTTAGAAAAATATGGTTATACTTATAAAGGAAAAAATCTGTTTAAGATCCTATGCTTTTTCACTTCAACTATGGTTTAGTTTGCTTGATAGTATTGCACACCATTTCCACCATTCAAGGACAATATAAGAACTGATTTGAACCTCCTGTTTATATTCTGACACTGTTAATAATATCAAAATCACATCATTGTGAGGTAACATGGGATTTTTGTAAGTTGTAGTTTAGAAGGCAAGGTTCTAATACCAAATACTTTGGTTCTAATACCAAAGCTATGCAGCTGTACGTTGTGGAACTAATGGGACTGGAAGCAATCCAACATCTGGAATCGGAACAGAAAGTTGGAATTGTTTGCCAGTGGTGTTTCATTCAAAATGTTTGAATGTAGAGACAAGGACACACATTATCATACATATTATTTTAGTCCAGCTGGGATCAGAGGCTCACAATGTACAACTCCTTTGGCAGAAGTGTGTTTAGTTCATAAATTCCTTCTACATTCACTCATATCATGGATAACAGTGCACCTCCCAGTGTGGGATATGCTACAGCTCTCTCAATTGCAGCAGCCTGGAACAATCACCCATCCTTTCTCCAAGACCCCTAACTGGAAAGGCTATAGCATTTTTACCAAGTATGTTAGAGAGACAGCTCTTAGAAGACCCTGTACCCATTGAGAGCAACTGAGAAAGCTGGATATAAAGCAAACAAACAAAATAAAATGAAAAAGATTAGCCAGCTACTGATGAAATTAAGTGGACTTCCCACATCCTGTGCAAGTGGAAAAGAATACTCCTGCCAGTGCAGGAGATGCAAGAGATGTAGGTTTGATCCCTGGGTAGGGAAGATTCTCTGCATCCGGAAATGGCAACCTACTTCAGTACTCTTGCCTGGGAAATTCCATGGAAAGAGAAGCCTGGCAGGCAATGGTCTTAAATATTTTTGCCTGGAAAATTCCAGGAACAGGGAGACTGATGGGCTACAGTCCATGGGGTCGTAAAGAGTCAGACATGACTGAACACAAGCACAATTAAATCAAGGATGAGATCTTGGTGGGGGAGGGTATGGTTTCAAAGAAGTTGGACCTTCTTTAACCTGATTTCTCCTAAGGTACAATATAATTTTTTGGCAAAAAATGAGAAACGTAGATGAGAAACCTTCAGGCAAAGATGAGAAACCTTCAGGCAAAGATGAGAAACCTTCAGGCAAAGGGTTGTGTTCAAGTTCAGAGAACACAAACAGAGCTTCTGATAATCTAAGATTGATGGAGCAACAAAAATTGTAGCATGGGGGGATCAAGATAGCTAGGAATTAAGAGGCTGATGTCTTGGTGAATAATGGTGGTTTAGCCTGGAGAACCCAGGGATGGGGGAGCCTGATGGGCTGCCGTCTATGGGGTCGCACAGAGGTGGACACGACTGAAGCAACTTAGCAGCAGCAGCAGTCAATAATCATGTCTGACTCTTGCGACCCTATGGACTGCAGGTCTCCAGGCTCCTCTCTCCATAGGATTTTCCAAGAAAGAATGCTGGAATGGGTTGCCACTTCCTTCTCCAGGGGATCTTCCTGACCCAGGGATCAAACCCAGTCTCCTGCACTACAGGTAGATTCTTTACCAACTGAGCTACCAAGGAAGCCCCAGGTAAGTAAGGAGTAGGTAAGATGCTCAAAATTCTCCAAGCCAGGCTTCAGCAATATGTGAACTGTGAACTTCCTGATGTTCAAGCTGGTTTTAGAAAAGGCAGAGGAACCAGAGATCAAATTGCCAACATCCGATGGATCATGGAAAAAGCAAGAGAGTTCCAGAAAAACATCTATTTCTGCTTTATTGACTATGCCAAAGCCTTTGACTGTGTGGAGCACAATAAACTGTGGAAAATTCTGAAAGAGATGGGAATACCAGACCACCTGATCTGCCTCCTGAGAAATTTGTATGCAGGTCAGGAAGCAACAGTTAGAACTGGACATGGAACAACAGACTGGTTCCAAATAGGAAAAGGAGTTCATCAAGTATTGTCACCCTGCTTATTTAACTTCTATGCAGAGGACATCATGAGAAACGCCGGACTGGAAGAAACACAAGCTGGAATAAAGATTGCTGGAAGAAATATCAGTAACCTCAGATATGCAGATGACACCACCCTTATGGCAGAAAGTGAAGAGGAACTCAAAAGCCTCTTGATGAAAGTGAAAGTGGACAGTGAAAAAGTTGGCTTAAAGCTCAACATTCAGAAAACGAAGATCATGGCATCCAGTCCCATCACCTCATGGGAAATAGATGGGGAAACAGTGTCAGACTTTATTTTTTCGGGCTCCAAAATCACTACAGATGGTGACTGCAGCCATGAAATTAAAAGACGGTTACTCCTTGCAAGGAAAGTTATGACCGACCTAGATAGCATATTGCAAAGCAGAGACATTACTTTGCCAACAAAGGTCCGTCTAGTCAAGGCTATGGTTTTTCCTGTGGTCATGTATGGATGTGAGAGTTGGACTCTGAAGAAGGCTGAGTGCCGAAGAATTGATGCTTTTGAACTGTGGTGTTGGAGAAGACTCTTGAGAGTCCCTTGGACTGCAAGGAGATCCAGCCAGTCCATTCTGAAGGGGATCAGCCCTGGGATTTCTTTGGAAGGAATGATGCTAAAGCTGAAACTCCAGTACTTTGGCCACCTCATGTGAAGAGCTGACTCATTGGAAAAGACTCTGATGCTGGGAGGGATTGGGGGCAGGAGGAGAAGGGGACGACAGAGGATGAGATGGCTGGATGGCATCACTGACTCGATGGACGTGAGTCTGAGTGAACTCCGGGAGTTGGTGATGGACAGGGAGGCCTGGCGTGCTGCGATTCATGGGGTCGCAAAGAGTCAGACACGACTGAGCGCCCGAACTGAACTGAACTGAAGGAGGTATACGAAAGTAAGTTTTAGATTCTGCAGGTTCCTGCACAAGGTGTTTATTAAATTGTTAAGCTCAACTGGGCAAGAAGCTAAGTGTTTTTGTTTTGCTTGATTTTGTTAGCCATGCTGCCATAGCATGTGGGATCTTAGTTCCCCAGCCAGGGACAGAACCACGTCTCCTGCAGTGGAAGGGCAAAGTCTTAACCACTGGACCACCAAGGGTGTCCTGAAGCCAAAAAAGGAAAGCAAAACGCAAATTAAAATGACCGAGCGGTCGGTAGGACAGATTACCAGTAGCAGCTGAAGGTGGTAGAGGTGACTTGGTTTAGCACTTCTACTGTTAGTCATGTCCAGCAAAGGGTTAACACATGTATAGACTGGTGGAGATACTAGCATCAGAAGTTACTATTAATGATGCTCATGGCAGCAACGTTCGTAACTACTAAATCTGAACACTGCAAATGTCAATGAGTCAGACACGACTGAAGTCACTGAGCACCCATGCACGCAAGTGTCCATGAACTAAGAAGAATGGGTAAAAGAATTATGTGATATATATTTACAATGATAATGATTACAGCGAATGAACAATGAAATGAAGGCATCTCAGAGGCTGACTCAAAAAATATATTTTACACTATAGGTTCAAAACTAATAATTTAGAGTGTTAGATGTAAATATAATGATAATTTCTGGAGCCAAAATTGCAGGTGGGAAAGGATAAGACATGGTCTGATGATCATCTTCTCTTCCTTGGCCTGGGTTATAGTTATAGGAAGATATTTTGTTCACTTTTACACTTACTATTTGTAAACTTTACTGTTTTTAGGTTTTACTTCAGTAAAACTTTTATTAAAAACGTATTGGTGAAAATTTCTCCTTTTTTTTTAATTTTATTTTATTTTTAAACTTTACAATATTGTATTAGTTTTGCCAAATATCAAAATGAATCCGCCACAGGTATACCTGTGTTCCCCATCCTGAACCGTCCTCCCTCCTCCCTCCCCATACCCGAAAATTTCTCTTGAACAATAGAGACAGATGATACAAAACAGTCATTCCTAACATGTATCTCTGAGGTGTGTATGCTTGCTTTCTGCTACCAGCTTCTCATCTCTTATTGTTCAGGCTTTAGCCTAGGTTGCCTGTGATCACTCTTTTAGAGTTGGCAAAATACAGGAGATATTCGGTGAACCTACTTAGCTTGCAGTGTAACCTAGGAGAAACAAATTGCAGGGATGAAGACGAATGGTGACATGTTAGGTGCACTCCAGAGCAGCATAATAAACACAACACCAGAGAGGGGATGGGGAAACTGCTGGATTGGGAACAGTACTGATGTGGAAATGGAGCTTGAGATAAAAGCAACATTTATTAAAGGAGGGTCTCTGCACATAGAGACTGAAATACACCAATAGTTAAAAGGAGTAACAGAGCAGTATCCCTGGTGGCTCAGTCAGTAGAGAAACTGCCTGCAGTGCAGGAGACCCAGCTTCAATCCCTGGGTTGGGAACATCCCTTGGAGAAGGGAATGGCAACCCACTCCAGTATTCTTGCCTGGAGAATCCCATGGACAGAGGATCCCGCTGGGCTACAATCCAGGGGTTTGCAAACATTTAGAAACTACTGAGCAACTAACATGCACAACAGAGGAGCAGCATCATTGAAACACTAAAAATCCAGGAACCAGAGGACCTTGAGATTAGGACAAAAGTTTGCAATGACCAATGCTATTTATATCGTGTATCCAGGTAGAAATGCAGACATCTCTTTGGATATCGATATTGATGAGAGAATTACCAAGTGATTGATGTTAGAATGTAACCAAATGACCACCACTAAACCAGATATTTCACCAACATTCTTGCCATTATATAGGACCCTAACATCTGGATGAAGTTACAGGGAGAAAAATAAGAAACAGGAAACCCTGATATAGAAAATCTGAGGTTGATTGAAGTTCATTTGATTGATTGAGATGATGTTTTCTACTCATTGGTGGAATGGAGCTGCCAACAGAGAAATAATCTTGAGATAAAAAACAACAGGGATGTTACCTGGTGGCTCAGTGGCAAAGAATCAGCCTTCCAATTCAGGAGATGCAACTTTGATCCCTGGGTTGGGAAGATCCCCTGGAGAAGGCAATGGCAACTCACTCCAGTATTCTTCCCTGGAGAATCCCATGCACAGAGGAGTCTGGTGGGCTACAGTTCATGGGGTCACAAAAGAGCTGGGCATGACTCAGTGACTAACAACAACAGATCAGTGTCTTATACGCTGAATCATACAGAATTCATATGAAAGAAGAATATGTTCCAGAATGGTAGACAAGTTTAGGTGTGTGAAAAGCAAGGGGTAGAATACGTGGACTTAGGAATTTAAAAAAGAGGCTAGAAATGTATATGATGACAATTATGAAAAGATTATTTTAAGATTTAGGCATGCAAAGCAAATCTCCTCCCTAATGTTCTTCCCAGGGCACACACTGGCTGAAGTTAAATAAACAACAACAAAACAGTGTTCCCCACGCTGAGAAAGACCAATAAGTAAAGACGTATCTCAGACATTTTATGTTTAGTCTAATTGGGAAGAATATATATAGATACATATCACCATAATGCATAGTAGTAGGTAAGTGATACATGAGTTATACCGCACAAGCATTGAAAACAATCAGCAAGTCATGGAGGGCTTCAAAAATTAGGTCATTTTCCTGTGAACTCAGCTTTGTATTTCTACTTGATGAGTATGTGACATTTTAATGAAAAGGCTGAAAGTTGCTTTTGCATATATAATAAGTTACAGATGCAGACAAATAGTCACGGATGCATCATAGCATGTTCAGAAAGCCACAGCTCATATCTGGGAACAGAGATTTCAGGAAGGATAAAATTATAACATAACGTATACAAATTATGACATAATATGGAAATCTTAATTGCTGTCTTGGGGTAACTTACCTATATGCTATTGGTAACCAGAAGTCAGCTAAAACTCAGCCAGGCAGTCAATAAGTATTTATTGAGGAGCTACTACGTATACTTAGAAGGAAAGTGGCAAGATGACTTTTTGAAATTAATTTAGCAACTGTATTTGTGAATTCAAGAAGGACTAGACTAAAGATATTACAACATTCTGGCAAAGTGATCGAGTCTAGAATACGGTGAGGATGATTGTCCTGGGGAAAAAGTGAAAGATGGAAAAGACCTTACGAAGAGAAAATGAGTCCTGGTGGTTGCTTGACTATGAGAGAAATAGAGATGAAACCATAAATACTGAACAGTGATGACCAAGATGACTAGGACATTATCAACAGAAACTGAGAGCCCATGAAAGGAAGTAGATGGTTAGCAGAGAATTCAGTATGGCTTTGAGCAATTTGAGCATGGATCTCTAAAGAAGAACTAAAATATAGAAGAATGACATTGATATGGATCATCTAGCAATAAGTAGAGGGGAAACCATGCTAATATAGAAAGATAGAAGGCTGTAGAAATAAACCTGTAGAATGTTTTTATTTAGGGAGCTTCAGGTCCTAGCTCCGAGTACCAACTGGATAAGTAGACGAAGACAAGCTAGGGTCCTGAATATCACACAAGGGCCACAGCGGTATGAAAAGCAGGTGTTGCTATTATGAGTTCTCAATGTCAAGGAGAATTGAAACTTGGAAAAAAACCTGAATTTAATACATTCGGTTTTATTTATTTTCTTCTAACATGTGAAAAGCATTAAAAGAAAATTGTGTGGAGAAGAAATAGTGATTTTGCACATTTTTGGTGCATATTTTCTCTTGTGATCTGACTAAAAGGAAGAGGCAGAGAACTGTTGTATTTCTGAATTAACAGAAATTTTACTGTGAGAAAGCTTAAAAACTTTCATATGTAATAGTTGTTTTTCATAAAAATAAGGAATTGATTTGCTCTTAGTAGTGTTCATTGTTTTACACTCTAAGACACAAGCATACAGCAATAGAACAATTATTCTATACTTTATATAAGTACTTTAAACTTTACAACGAGCAGTGCTGGCTGAACTCACCGAAAAGGCTATAAATCCAATTGTGCTTTGCTTCTTTGCAAATTTCATTACGGGTGAAGTTAAATCGTTCTTTGTACAAAGAACAATCTTGATTATTCCCTTTGGGGAGGTCATCCAGAAGAGAAAGATGCAAAGAAGCAAAGGAATTTTGATAATGTACAACTTCATCAAGAAAGAGGCAGTGCCCTGGATTTCATAGGAATGTAGTACAAAACCATGATCATCAAAGAATTATCGTCGGTTGAAATACCTTACAGGAGGAGGATAACATTCAAAAGCAAATCCATGCACATAAGGAATTTCATTAAATGAGAAATAAAATTTTTCATAGCATGAAGGGACTGATGGATGGATTCTTAAAATGGAGCTGGGAACACTGGTTCTTCTTAAGGAAAAAGTAAGGGTATGTTACTTTGTTAATCTCACACATTGTGAATTTCAGCTAAATGATATCTATTTTATATCTATCTATCCATCTGAGATTTACTTTTCAAATATCAGGTTAAAATATGTAAGCATTATACAAAACCCATAGGACATAAATGAAAATGTTAAACTAGAAATAATTATTAATTTAAGAAAAACTGTGCCACAAAACACAGCATAAACTTAGCTTAAGAGAAATACCTGTTCAGGAAAAGTATTCACAACACAAATAACAAATAGTTTGCACATAACGTATATTAAAAAACAGAATCATTGAGAAAAAATGCATATAAGCAAATAGAATACAGACAAAATATATGAATACTTAATTCACAAAAAAATCATGAAAATGGCTTCTAAATATCTGAAAATGTATTAAAGTTAGCACAGGTCTTATTCACATTGGCAAAAATTTATATCATCATGCTGTAAGATGTTATTGAGAATGTAAGAATTGTGATGTTCTCATCTGCAACAGAAATGAATATTATTTACCAGTGATTCTTGGAAAAAACAGTGAGTAATATCTGTTTTTTTTTAATGCATATACACAGTGATCTGGCAATTCTATTTTAAAAAATCTATCCCACAAAGATATTCATAGGAGTGAAAAGTTATTTGTATGAGAATCTTTTATGATAGTATCCTAAAAAATAATAGAATAAGACATACAAACACCAAGAATTTAGAGGAGCATATCGTTCCAATTAATAAGATCAAAGGTACACTTCTAAAGAACAATAGCAAAAAATTGTGGAACAGTTTAGAATAATGTTGAGTATTAAGAAGAATAGTACTAGGGGAGAGAGTGGGTGGTATTAGAGGAGGTTGGGATTTTAGATCACGTGGCCAGGAACAACCGGCTTTAGAAGTGATCAGGTCAAATGATTGAAAGTGCTGTATGGATAAATAAAAGAAAGGGCATTGGGAGCGTATAAGGGAAGAAATTAAATCTAACTAAGACAGTAGTGAGATACCGGCGCAAATACTGGCAGGAGTTGATCTGCAAGCCATGTGGATGTTGGAGGGACTGACCACTCAGGTGAGGGAAGGGCAAGTTCAAAGGCCCTGACCAGTTTAGGGGGAGTGAGGGCTCAGTGTGGCCCCCACTGTGAGAACAAGGGGCGGAGCTGTTAGGAGAGCCATAGGGATGGGAACTGGACCAGACAACAGGGAGAATTTCCTGGGTCACACCCGAAGCTGATTGAGAATTTCTAAATTGTTGCTTAGTCGCTCAGTTGTGTCTGATTCTTTTGCGACCCCATGGACTATAGCCCGCCAGGCTCCTCTGTCCACTGGGTCCCTCAGGCAAGAATACTGGAGTGGACTGCCATTTCCTTCTCCAGGGATCTTCCCAACCCAGGGATTGAACCCATGTCTCTGGCATTGGCAGGCAGATTCTTTACTGCTGATTTGACTTTTATTCCTGTGTTGAAATAAAGCTTTAGGGAAGCAAGAGGTTCCTGTACTAATCAAGATAAGAAACGAAACTGACCAGGGTTAGGGTGAGAGAAGTGATCAGATTCTGGACATCACCAGGGAGGCAAAGCCAAGAGAGTATTTTGATGGCTGGGCAGTGGAAGTGAAATCAAGAAGTCAGCTAGCAGTTGGCATATGAAAACAAAGGAATCACCATTTACTGAGAGAGAAGGGTTTAAGGACAGAGCAAGGCATGGTTTACAGACCATGTTTTTCCTGCCAAAGCAGTGAAAATGCAAGCTACGCAGTCGAGTCCGACTCTTTGACACCCCACGGCCTATACTGGCCATGGAATTCTCCAGGCCAGAACACTGGAGGGGGTAGCCTTTCCCTTCTCCAGCGGATCTTCCCAACCCAGGGATCGAACTGGGGTCTCCTGCATTGCAGGCTGGTTCTTTACCAACTGATCTATCAGGGAAGTCCACCAAAGCAGTGAGTGATGAATAAAGTATAGGTCCCATTCTCTCTAAATCATGCATTCTGCTCCTGATTATTTTTGCTGGACTGCCTTAGATATATGTATATGTGTGTATATATATATATATTTCACCCCCACCCCATGGTAATGCAGTATGCACTTGGTCTATATGCAGCCAAAATTTTGGCCTGCATCCAAGCAAAGAATGTTTGTAATTCACAAACAGGCATAGATACTTGAGTGGTGTCCTTGAGTGAAGGTTTACAGAGGAAAAGCAGGAGCTTAGCTTTGACACAGGAAATTTGAGCTATCGATTAGATATGTATGTCGAGCTGTCCACTAGGCCCTGGGATTCATTCCCATGGAGAGGAGAGGTTAATAATATACATTATATAAATGTAGAGCTTCTCAGAATAAAGTCTTAGGATGGTATGAGATTACCAAGAGACTGAAATATGATCATGGTTAATCTCTGTGACTCACACTTTAGAATTTAGGAAATGAGGAAAGAACAAAGGATATTGAGAAAAAAGGGTCAGTGAGCATATAAACTCGCATGAAGAAATTCTACAAGAGAACATGGGCTCTCATTTAAGCGGTATTTAAAAGTGTTAATCTTAAAATAAATCAAGTGAGCTGTGAATGTATTTTTACATTTGGCAAAATCACTTTATGAGACTCACCTTGAGAACCAGGTCATGTGAAACTTATCTGTATATTACCTGCATTTTTATATATTTATAAGACACATGCCTCATGTTTTTAATGTAGAATCAGAATAAAAAATATTAGGACACATACTAATATTTTCAACTTCGTAATATGAATGAGTATCAGGTTCCTTTTGATCAGATTATGTGCTTACGTATATGTGCGTGTACATACGTAGAGATACACATTTGCTTTGAAACAATAGGTGTGCCATTCTAATGTTGACAATCTGCACACCATATTGAACTAAACTTAGTGATGCTTTGTGATCCAAAGTAAGCATGGAGATTTGATGTAAGAATACATAACCAGAAATTTCTGCACAAAATGCTGTGCTAAACAGATCTTTTCATTTCTCTAAAGAACCAAAGTCAACATTATGTACAAAACACAGGAGAAATCATTCCATTGAGAGTGACTTTGAAACCTAAATAATTCTTGAGGAAAATCACAATCAAAAAAAAAAAAAACAAAAAAAACGGAAATTAGTCCTGTCCATAGTTATCTCCCCAGAATAAAAGGTTTATTCAAACTGATTCTAGTAAATATTAATTTATCATCATTGCTGCACACCTTTGAAACCTCCCTCCCAATAACTACATGAAGAATGTTTTATACACATAAATATATATTAAGGGAGTGTTTATTTTTCCTGACAGAATGGTTATAAATCTCATATCTATACTTATGGAAAGTAGTTTATCCATAAATCATGGCTACTAAGACCCAAGATATATTAAGTAAGAAAAAATGGAGTTCTACCACTTACAGAAAATACAGAAGGAAGGATATTTTCTGTTTAAAATATGCATTGATGTAGGAAGTACATATTGCGGGTGGGTGTTTTTATTTTAGTAACTATAGAGACCTAAATTAAACTTTTATTTATCCTTTAATTACATATTTTTAGAAAACATGTATTTCATGTCACCTTGATTTGTCAGCTTAGAAGATGTAAATGTCAAAAATGTCCCCTGCTGCCAATGGTATTTGGGCTTCTCTGGTGACTTAGTGGTAAAGAGGAGATCCATGTTCAATCCCTGGGTGGAGAAGTTACCCTGGAGAAGGAAATAGCAACCCACTCCGGTATTTTTGCTTGGGAAATCCCATGGGCAGAAGAGATTGGTAGACTATAGTCCATGGAGTGGCAAAGAGTTGGACATGACTTAGAGACTAAAACAGCTGCACCACCCAAGGTATTTACAAAGACCCTGTTTACAATAGAAACAAGATTACTAACTTGATGTATCAGTTTCTGACCACAAACTCTCTGAGGAACAGGTTAAGGGCTTCCCAGGGGGTGCTAGTGGTAAAGAACCCTCCTGCCAATGCAGGAGATGCGCTTGAATCCCTGGGTTGGGAAGATCCCCTGGAGGAGGGCGTGGCAACTCACCCCAGTATTCTTGCCTGGAGAATCCCATGGACAGAGGAGACTGGTGGGTACAGTTCATAGGGTCACAAAGAGTTGAACAGACACAGCTGAAGTGATTTAGCACTTAGTGCAAGGTGATAAAACAGGGTTTCAAATACCTTAAGGGATTCCTTGAAATTTCCAACCTTGACACAGGTGTTACAACCAGGTCCCTTGGCTCCAGGTAGAATTATTACCATTATATTATATGTCTTGTGATAATTCACCAAAGCATTGCTGGGGTATATATTTTAATCACAGACTTAAACCTTGTAGCTGGCTTTGAGTGGCATTTGTCTAATTTCTTAAGTCAATCTTATTCCCCCTCCCCCCACACAAATTAAGACTTCTTCCCAATGATGCTATTTTAAAATCTGAAAAAAACAAAAACAAAAAAAAACCTGAAAACAGTTAAGTAGGAAGAGACTTGGAGTTATTTGGACAAAGAGAAGCAGGGCAGAATAAAATATTGACTTTCAAGTCTGAAATATGGCGAGGACCACAAACTTGTGACTGTGTGTGTTTTTATACATTTGCTAAAAAAAAAACCAAAACACTAAAAATGTGCAGTTGCCTTTTGTAAGGGCCCATGTTTATTGTACAGTTCCCTACACTTTCCAGAATAAAGCATTACACTAAATGATGCTCGAGTGACCCTGTAGACTTAATTTATCTACATTAGTGACTAACTTACAACCAGGAAGTGATTTAGAGTTTGACAAGAATAAAGACCAGGAGGCACTCTATATATCAAGCTGCTAAAGCGCTAAATAATGCATTTCCCATTCTTTGAGAAGCTATGTAGCCACTACTGTTTTTGATCATATAAGCAATATGAAAATCCCCAAACTGTAATAAGTATATATTAATTTCCTAGATTAACGCTACAAAGATAAAATCACAATTAGCATTTTAGTGTGCTTGTCTTTTAGAATCTTGTTATTTGAATGGTTCCCAGTTCACATCAAAGTCCCTTTATCCTCATACATTGCTCATTTCCTTTGTTTCTCTTCGTATATTTGTTTCTGTTTACCAATCATGTTATCTGGAAATAACAATGTTTAAATGTCCAATTGCTCCAACTGTTTTCTTAGTGAAACCCTATTTGGGGCTCTTCATGAGTCCTTTATATTCACACAGTTAAACTATTGGACAAATCCACATGCAAAGTTATGCTAAAAGGCTAAATAATGAGGGTTTTTTTTTTAGTAATTAATGAAAGACATTTGAAATGATGCAGTATTGATAAATACAGTCACTTAGTTATTTTTTCTTTGAAAACGATGTTTAAGGAAAAGGAAAAGAAAATGTTTGTTTCAATAGGTCATTTTTAATATCTAAAATATTACTTTCAAATAATCCTTTGTTATACTTGAAATAAACAACATATGAGATATTCTGTCACATGGACTTCTTTATGAAGGTGCTTTTTATTTGCAAATCAAGTTTATTAAGTGTCATGTAATTGTTATGGCAAGGTTATTTTTTATTCTTTAAAACATAATTAAAAGCCACAGTAAGTTGTTAGCACATAAGTTAAATTCATTTTAGATTGCCAGACAATCTAAGGTCCTTGCACATCTCCTCATGCATTCTCTTATATTTCTTATATCTAACTAAGAATTTAGTCACACAAAAGACAGTAAAATTAAAGACATTTCACTTTAAATGATAAAGATAATTATAAATTAAATGTAGGTTATAAGTTAATGAATAAGTTCCAAGTTAAAATATATTTAAAAAATAGATCTTTACATTTGTAAATGTACATTTAAAAGTCCTGAAGAAAAAATAAATATTGCAAATATTTCCCATATTTAATGTAGTTATAGCTATAACTGCACAGGATCATTTTGTGTTTATTGGGTTAAAAGATGGTGTATAGTGATAATTAAAGAGTACTTATGAAGCCTGAATAATTGAACATCCAGCTGTTGTGTTTGGCTTTTGATATGGGTGGCGGGAAAGGGGAGATGGTGTAGTTGCAAAATTACAAAGGAGCATTTACAGATGGCGGAAACCCAGCCTCCGCCCTTTGGGCATTTCTAGGACATCTGGCGAGCCATATGAATCTAGACAAGATTAAGGGGAAGATGTGAGATGCTCGAACACCAATGCCTTCTGGTACAGCCAGACTTCTAAACATTGGCTAGAATTTAGACAAGGGTGCTCTTGTCTACTTGGCAGGAGAAGATCATTTATGACAAACTAGGGGATCTCTGAGGGCAAGGACTGGTCTTATTTCATATTTTGTCATAAGCACTGAGAGCTACAATAATAATGGGACATTGTGGTCATTTATCTTGGCCCATTAAATTTATTTTGAATGACCAGCGTGGTGCCTGACACATAAAAAATGTTCAAATATTTCATTTAAATGATTAGATCATTTTAATATAGAAACTATCATATCTAAAGGTGATTCTGATACAACTGATTTATTATTTCATGCAAATGTTGATGCTAAGAATGGTTTCTATACTCATTTATTTATCCAAGAAAGAGGCAAAAAGTGAGAGGGACCTGAGTATCCTGGAAGAATCGATGTGTAGGACAGAAGACTCCAGGCGAAAGCAAAATGATGGCAATGATGAAGGGAGATTTTGCTTTCTTCATTCTTTACATTGTGTGTGTTAGTGGCTCAGTCGTGTCTGACTCTTTGAGACCCCATGGACGGTAGCCCACCAGGCTCCTCTGTCCATGGAATTCTCCAGGCAAGAATAATGGAGTGGGTTGCCACTTCCTTCTCCGGGTTATCTTCTCAACCCAGGGATGGAACTCACATCTCCAATGGCTCCTACATTAGCAGGTGTATTCTTCACCACTGTGCCACCTGGGAAGCTCATTCTTTACATTAGGGTTGCCAAATTCCTTGGGGAGGAGCTGTATCGGAAAGTAACTTTAAATCCAGGGAAGTCAAATATCCTCCTGTTTTCTGAGCTCGTCTTCCTTTAGGTGAACTGCAGTTATGCCGTCCTTGAGGGGTGAGCAGACAGTGGACAGAGCACAGCATTTGTGGCGAGGAGAATTTTAAGCCAATATTTCCACATATTGCCTCTAAAACCACCAGCATTTTTGTCTGCCAACCATTGTGACCCTGTAGGTACTTTAGTTCTCTCAGCCTTAGTTATTGTTATTGGTTTTTATTGGCTTGTTTATTGTTATTATAATGAAATGCGTCTCATAGTGATACTTTGAGGATTGCATATTTTAAAGCACTTTTGCAATGTAAAAGGTAAAACAAGCTTTAGAAGTAGTTTTAACTTCAGAGTGAAACTGGAGCTTTAAAAAGGAGACCATTAAGTCTGTTTTGCTAGTTGGACATTCAAACTTGCTCTTAGAGTCCCTTATCATAGGATTTGTATTTGTAGAAATTCTGTCCTGAAAATATCCCTTAATTCATCTCTAAGCATAGGAAGAGTGTCCTTCTCATTGTGATAGGAAGGAGGCAGAGAATCTATCAGAGAGGCAAAAAGAGAAAGACAAAATGAAACCTAAAAATTATGATGGCCAAATTAAAGATGATGGTGTGGTACTTTATAATGATTACTTAGATAAGTATGCATCCGTACTGGGTCACTTAAGTCATGTTTGACTCTTTGCAACCTCATGGCTTATAGCCCACCAGGCTCCTCTGTACATGGAATTCTCCAGGCAAGAATACTGGAGTGGATTGCCACATCCTTCTCCAGGGAATCTTCCCAACCCAGGGATACAACCCGTGTCTCCTGCATTGCAGCCAGATTCTTTACCACCATCTGGGAAGCCCTAGATTAAGCATGTGTGTGTGTGTGTGTGTATGCTTAGTTGCTTCAATTGTGTCTGATTCTCTGCGAACCCCTGGACTGTAGCCCACTAGGCTCCTCTGTCCATGGAATTCTCCAAGCAAGATTACTGGAGTGGGTTGCTGTTTCCTTCTCCAGGGGATCTTCCCAACCCAAGGATCAAACTAGCATCTCCTGCATTGGCAGGCAGATTCTTCACCACTAGTACCACCTGGGAAGCCCTAGATTAAGTTCAGTTCAGTTCAGTACCTCAGTCACATTTGAGTCTTTGTGACCCCATGGACTGCAGACTGCAGTACATCAGGCTTCCCTATCCATCACCAACTCCTGGAGCCTACTCAAACTTATGTCCATCAAGTTGGTGATGCCATCCAACCATCTCATCCTCTGCCGCCCCCTTCTCCTCCTGCCTTAAATCTTTCCCAGAATCAAGGTCTTTTCCAATGAGTCAGTTCTTCGCATCAGGTGGCCAAAGGATTGAAGTTTCAGCTTCAACATCAGTCCCTTCAATGAACACCCAGGACTGATCTCCTTTAGGATGGACTGGTTGGATCTCCTTGCAGTCCAAGGGGCTCTCAAGAGTCTTCTCCAACACCACAGTTCAAAAGCATCAATACTTCAGCGCTCAGCTTTCTTCACAGTCCAACTCTCACATCCATACATGACCGCTGGAAAAACCATAGCTTTGACTAGGCGATCCTTTGTCGGCAAAGTAATGTCTCTGCTTTTTAATATGCTGTCTAGTTTGGTCATAGTTTTCCTTCCAAGGACCAAGTATCTTTTAAATTAATGGCTGCAGTCACCATCTGCAGTGATTGTGGAGCCCCCCAAATAAAGTCTGTTTCCATTGTTTCCCCATCTATTTGCCAGGACGTGATGGGACCGGATGCCACAACCTTAGTTTTCTGAATGTTGAGTTTTAAATCAACTTTTTCACTTTCCTGCTTCACTTTCATCAAGTGGCTCTTTTTTTTTTTTTTTTTTCTTTTTTTTTTTTCTCCTGTAATTTTCAATTATTGTCTCAGGTTTATTCTTTGAGAATATAGGATAATTAATTGTTTTTTTTTTTTATATATTGACTCCATGGAGGTTTGCTTTGCTTTAGAAAAAGTATCATAATTAATTTCTGCTTATATGTGAAGTGGCTACTACAACCTGTAAATTTCATTCATGTGAGCACAGTGTTATCATACTCTTAATTTCTGAAAGCCACAGAAATAGTTGGACCTTGTATACATGTAAACAAAGGTTTAAATTATGTACCAATGAGATGCTAAATCAGCTATGTATATTCAAATGGAAGTTGGCCTGGCTGCATATACTAAAGGCACTCAGTACTCTGCAAGAGTTATTGGAATCCATATCTTAAGAAGAATAAATGGAGAAGAGGGTGGTGGCACTATTTATTTCATATCTAATTTCACATCATGGTAGCTAACATTATTTGGGTGAAACTCTCTGGTACATATTATAATGATGAGTGATGAGCTGAGTTGTACAAACTCTCTGACTACCCTTCATGATGAAAAAAGGCAATAGACCCCAAGAAGGACTTCATTAAGTGTGTTTCTGGTCCAATAATCAGTTTCAGGACATACTGCTTCATCACCATCATCGAAGAGAAACTCTGACTGACCTCACAGATTCTAATCATGCTGAGTCACTTCAGTCATATCTGACTCTTTGTTTTTTTTTTTTTTTTCCTTGTTAATTTTCTGTTTAGTTGATCTATCCATAGGTGTGAGTGGGGTATTAAAGTCTCCAACTATTATTGTGTTATTGTTAATTTCTCCTTTCATACTTGTTAGCATTTGTCTTACATACTGCGGTGCTCCCATGTTGGGTGCATATATATTTATAATTGTTATATCTTCTTCTTGGATTGATCCTTTGATCATTATGTAGTGACCTTCTTTGTCTCTTTTCACAGCCTTTGTTTTAAAGTCTAATTTATCTGATACAAGTATTGTGACTCCTGCTTTCTTTTGGTCCCTATTTGCATGGAAAATCTTTTTCCAGCCCTTCACTTTCAGTCTGTATGTGTCCCCTGTTTTGAGGTGGGTCTCTTGTAGACAACATATGTAGGGGTCTTGTTTTTGTATCCATTCAGCCAGTCTTTGTCTTTTGGTTGGGGCATTCAACCCATTTACGTTTAAGGTAATTACTGATAAGTATGATCCCGTTGCCATTTACTTTATTGTTTTGGGTTCGAGTTTATACACCATTTTTGTGTTTCCTGTCTAGAGAATATCCTTTAGTATTTGTTGGAGAGCTGGTTTGGTGGTGCAGAATTCTCTCAGCTTTTGCTTGTCTGAAAAGCTTTTGATTTCTCCTTCATACTTGAATGAGATCCTTGCTGGGTACAATAATCTGGGCTGTAGGTTATTTTCTTTCATCATTTTAAGTATGTCTTGCCATTCCCTCCTGGCTTGAAGAGTTTCTATTGAGAGATCAGCTGTTATCCTTATGGGAATTCCCTTGTGTGTTATTTGTTGTTTTTCCCTTGCTGCTTTTAATATTTGTTCTTTGTGTTTGATCTTTGTTAATTTGATTAATATGTGTCTTGGGGTGTTTCTCCTTGGGTTTATCCTGTTTGGGACTCTCTGGGTTTCTTGGACTTGGGTGATTATTTCCTTCCCCATTTTAGGGAAGTTTTCAACTATTATCTCCTCAAGTATTTTCTCATGGTCTTTCTTTTTGTCTTCTTCTTCTGGAACCCCTATGATTCGAATGTTGTAGCGTTTAATATTGTCCTGGAGGTCTCTGAAATTGTCCTCATTTCTTTTAATTCGTTTTTCTTTTATCCTCTCTGATTCATTTATTTCTACCATTCTATCTTCTAATTCACTAATCCTATCTTCTGCCTCTGTTATTCTACTATTTGTTGCCTCCAGAGTGTTTTTAATTTCATTTATTGCATTATTCATTATATATTGACTCTTTTTTATTTCTTCTAGGTCCTTGTTAAACCTTTCTTGCATCTTCTCAATCCTTGTCTCCAGGCTATTTATCTGTGATTCCACTTTAATTTCAAGATTTTGGATCAATTTCACTATCATTATTTGGAATTCTTTATCAGGTAGATTCCCTATCTCTTCCTCTTTTGTTTGGTTTGGTGGGCATTTATCCTGTTCCTTTATCTGCTGGGTATTCCTCTGTTTCTTCATCTTGTTTAAATCAAGTGGCTCTTTAGTTCTTCTTTGCTTTCTGCCATAAGGGTGATGTCATCTGTATATCTGAGGTTATTGATATTTCTCCCAGAAATCTTGATTCCAGCTTGTGCTTCATCCAGCCTGGTGTTTCATCAGATTAAACACATGTCCCATCTATTACATTCTTACTATCTGCCAGGCTCTATAAGTAGTGTCTTGAGTGCATTATTTGGGTTAATACTGACAAACCCTGTGAAGTAGGTATCCTTGCTTCCATTTCTTTCACATGAGGAAAACAAGTTTTAGTGAGGTTAAAAGTCATGCATTTACTTAGTAAACATGTCAATATCACTAACATGCACCATCATTCACTCAGCTGTTTCAGCCAAAAGATGTGGAGCCAACCATGACTCCTATTTTCTTTTTTTAATAAGCAAAATGGAATCCAAGCCTTATAAACTCTATGCTCAAAGTTTATCCCAAATCAACTCCTGGCTCATCACTCCCCAAGTTCACACTCAGGTCCCAAGCATCATCATCTCTAGCATGGATCAGAAAAACCTTCCAAATCTTCCCATTAGTTATATATAAGTATCCTCATTCCTACAATGCATCCACAGGGGTCTTTTACAATAAACCAGACCGAGTTTTTACCTTACTTGAGCACTCGCATGACTTTATACTACCCTAAGAATAAAACATGCATGTGTGCCAAGTCTCTTCAGTCATGTCTGACTCTGTGTGCCCCCAGAGCCTGCCAGGCTCCTCTGTCCATGGGATTCTTCAGACAAGAATAGTGGAGAAGGTTGCCATATTTTCCTCCAAGTGATCTTCCCAAACCAGAGATCGAACGTGTCTCCCGCATTGGCAGTCAGGTTCTTTCTCACTAGAGCCACCCGGGAAGCCCAAGGATAAAGCACCAACCCTTATTCTAACCTTGCTGTTCAGTTGCTAAGTCGTGTCCGGCTCTTGTGACCCCATGGACTGCAGCGCACCAGGCTTCCTTGTCCTTCACTGTCTCCTGGAGTTTGCTCAAATTCGTGTCCGTTGAGTTGCCGATGCTGTCTGACCATCTCATCTTATTCTCACCTATGAGAATAAAGGCCAGATCCTTACTAACTATCTTATCCCTGCTCTCTCCTCTCTTTCCACCCTTTGAGTCATACTGGCTTCCTTGCACTTTGGACATGGTAGACATGCTTAGACCTGGGGACCTTGGAAAGTACAAGACCCTCTAGCTTTAACACTATCCTCTCAGATGGATGTGTCATTTCCTTCAAGACTCCATTTTGTTCTTTTAAATCTCTTTAATCAGACCTGAGTATCCTAATTAAATCAGAAATCTGGGCACTTCTTTAACCCCCCTCCTTATATTTCTATCCTCTCTGCTATCAGTGGTCAGAGGAGGAAAACAGGTATGTAGTCAGTGGGCTGTGAGCTCAATCTCCGGAATCCTGTCCTTGACTCAGCAAGGCCTTGGGGAAGGTGGTCCCGACACCATGACGCCATGAATCCTGGGTCTTTATCTGCAAAGTACTAGCCCCAGGCTTGACGCTAGTAAATGTGACCACATGTAGGACAGAATACTTCCCTGGGGACCCTTGGAAATCTAGACAATCTAGACCCCTTGGCAAAAGAGCTGGCTTTCTGATGTTTCATCCAAACACTTCCAGAAACTTCCCTCTCAGCTTCTTTCTTCCAACCCCTCAGCTTTTATTCCTGTCATCACCCTCCTTTTTCCAGAGTCTTTAGAACCTACAGAGGGCTCCTGAAGACCCTCCTACCTGAATGCTAATTTTTCCCCTAGTCTGGGACTCTATGTCCCTCTCTGTATCTGAGTCTGCTTTTCTCCTGAAGGGATTATTCTGGCTCCTCTCTCTCACGCCCATCTTTCAACTCAACAACCTATCGTCCCCTGCTTACACTCTGACTCTCCCCTGGATATTCCAAAGTCTTTGCCCTGTTGAGCCTTAGGCTCTAAGACTCTTCTGACTGTTTCATCTGTTCCTTTATTTAGCACCTACACCTCTCTTTCCCCATGGACCCCTGCATCCACCTGCACCCCCTCTCAGCCCTTGCTGTACCCAAATAGTTCTTCCCATATCTTGAATTATTTCAAGTACAATTATTCAGTTTGCTTGAAGAAGGCAATGACACCCCACTCCAGTACTCTTGCCTGGAAAATCCCATGGATTGAGGAACCTGGTAGGCTGGAATCCATGGGGCCACTAAGAGTCAGGCATGACTGATGTGACTTAGCAGCAGCAGCAGCATTCAGTTTGCTGAAGTACTAAATATAGTAAGTGATCAAATGTGCAGAATTTTGTTAAATGTAATTAGGTAGCCCTGGCATACTCTTTCATGAAAAGCTTTTTTACATATTATTTTTCCAGACAGAAAAATACTTTTTTTAGTTCATGTATGCTCAAAGGGCAGCTAGAAGCAGGTAGGGGCAGGGGGAGAGATGGTCATTTATCAGTACACTTGCATATATATGGAGATATCTGCTTAAACAGACCATTAAAGATGGGACTTCCCAATCAATATAGGCCATGAAATCTTACTGCTAGCAGCTGCTGGGTCCAATTACAAAAATGTAGTTTCCTTTGTCATTACTGATCTTGAGACCTGTTATTTTGGTTCAGGATCAGTGACTATATTTGAAACAGGAACTAGGGCATCGTGCCTTCTCACTTGAATGATACAGTTTGTCCATAGGAAATGTGCTTATTACTTCCCAAAGATAATCACAATGAAATCTGGAATGTATGTAGTACTTACATGAAAATTTGGTCAATATGCCAGCGCTCATTTCTCTTAGGAACAGGTTAGGTTACAAAAGATAGTTTATCTCTTTCACTGATTCCTAAATCACATAAAAGTAAAAACAGCTGAAGCACGGGCCCCCATATTTTGTCTTCAAAATAGGCATGGCTTCCTGTCCTTCAGAACATTGAAACCAAAAATAGTATTTTTACATTTCCATTATGCATTTTTAATCAGCATAAACTTTTGATCAGTTTGACCTACACTGAAAACCTCAGAGAAGGAAACCATCAACAAAATGAAAAGAGAATCAACTGAACTGTAGAAGATATTTGCAAATGATCTGTCTGATAAGGGGCCAAAATATCCAAAATATATAAAGAGCTTATGCAACTCAATGTCAAAAAAAAAAAAAAAGCAAACACTCCAGATAAAAATGGGCAGAGGATCTTAATAGATATTTTTCCAAAGAAGACAAAATGATGGCCAACAGGCACATTGAGAAGATGTTCAACACCTCTAGTCATCAGGGAAATGCAAACCAGAAGCCCGATGAGATAGTACCTCACAACTCTCAGAATGACTAGTCAAGTAACAAGAAATAATACATGTTGGGGAGGATGTCAAGAAAAGGGAACCCTCAAACACTGTTGGTAGGAATGTAAACTGAAGCCTCTGTGGAAAGCAGTATGGAGTTTCCTCAAAAAAAAAAAAAACAATAGAATGACCATATAGTCCAGCAATTCCACTCCTGGTATTTATCCAAAGAAAACAAAAACACTGATTTGAAATATGCACCCCAATGTTCATAGCAGCGTTATTTACAATTGCCAAGATATGGAAGAAGCCAAAGATGGGGAAAATATATACAGTGATATATTACTCACCTGACTTTGCCAACAAAGGTCCGTCTAGTCAAGGCTATGGTTTTTCCAGTGGTCATGTACAGATGTGAGAGTTGCACTGTGAAAAAAGCTGAGAGCCAAAGAATTGATGCTTTTGAACTGTGGTGTTGGAGAAGACTCTTGAGAGTCCCTCGGACTGCAAGGAGATCCAGCCAGTCCATTCTGAAGATCAGCCCTGGGATTTCTTTGGAAGGAATGATGCTAAAGCTGAAACTCCAGTACTTTGGCCACCTCATGCGAAGAGTTGACTCATTGGAAAAGACTCTGATGCTAGGAGGGATTGGGGGGCAGGAGGAGAAGGGGACGACAGAGGATGAGATGGCTGGATGGCATCACTGACTCAATGGACATGAGTTTGAGTGAACTCTGGGAGTTGGTAATGATCAGGGAGGCCTGGCGTGCTGCTGTCCATGGCGTCGCAAAGAGTCGGACACGACCGAGCGACTGAACTGAACTGATTACTCACCCGTAAAAGAGAATGAAACCTTGTCATTTGTGACAACATGGATAAACCTGGAGGATATTAAACTTAGTGAAATAAGTCAGAAATGCACAATCTGTAATGTTTCTCCTTATATGTGGAATCTAAAAACAAAGCAAATGGATAAATGTAACAAACTAGAAATAGTCACAAATACAGAGAATGCGTGTTTACTAGAGAAAGAAAGGAGCGAAATAAGTGGAGAGGATTAAGAGGTGCAAACTATCAGCTATAAAATAAATGTCACAGAAATATGGTGTATAGCACAGAGAGTATAGTCAGTATTTTATAATAACTTTGTGTAATCTATAAAAAATATTGAATCACCATGCTATACCCCTGAAACAAATACTAAAAGTCAACACTGCTTCAGGTTTTTTTAAAAAAGAAAATTTACTTAGAAAACAATCAAGCTTGTACAATGTTTGACATTTTAGACTAGATTTTGATTATGTCCATAGATCCCTTAAATAGCAAATTGTGTATATAAAACAAACAAAAATAATCCATCTGCTCTTTGGTTTCTCAAATGGCTTAGCTAGCTTTCCTTGGTTTGACTGAAGTATTTTCAATTGTATCACATAATTAAAATCCTAGAATAAATGGAAGAGAAAAGTTCTAAAAGGTTATTTTTCCTTTTCTCTGTTGCTCAAATAACTTAAATATTGCAAAATGAAAATTACTTAAATATTTGGAAGAAACAAACCTCCTAAAAATAGAGCGAATACTTTATCCAGAGATTTTTGAGTATTAAATTTTGTTTTATATTCCCAGACTTATTAAAAAGCAAATTTGACTGATGGTGTTGAAATTATATTAAAGGTACTAATTGAATAATGCATTTTTCCTATTTGAGTCATAACACTGTATAGAAATTTTGATGTGTTCCTCACATGAGTCTCATTTTTTCTGTGCTAGCTATTTAAACCTATACGATTTAGTACTATAAATCACCTCCTACTGGAATAAAATTATCCTGAAAACATTTGCTGATACATCATTGAAAATGGCATTTTAATGGATAAGAATGGATTTATAATGAAATATGCATTATATTTGATGCTGAGGAAACAGCTTCAAATAGGTCTCATCATATTTTGAATATTGTGTGTATGTGTGACTTCACCACTAACAGACTATAAGAAATCATAAAGCAAACACACCCTTTATTTCAGATGAAAAGGTCACAGCTGAACGTTGATCAAATTACTCCCTCGAGATTTGCCAATGATAACTCTTGTCTCTGATGCTTTAATACGGAAAATGAAGTAGGCTTGTCTGTCTCTCCCCTCTGTCTTTGCAATTTACACTTTGCACTTTGCAGGCTCCTTCTTAACAGTATCTGTTTTCACTTGGAAAGCTGTCCATTACTGTCCTCTTAAGGATGTGTCATGAAGCTTCCAGTATCACAACCTCCTGCTAAAGGGAATTCTTTCCCTTCGCAATATGTTCAGTCCTCTGCCTTTCACAATATGCTCAATCCCCTTCACAGAATAAATTAAAAAAAAATTATTTTGTGTTATACTGAACACAGTTTACACTTAACATTGATGATCACTAACAAAATACCACAAATTGCAGCCCCTGAAGATACACATCACAGTGCAGCCCAGTTATGCCTGGAAACCATCACTATCAGCAAAACTTATAGCATTGTTATAACATTTGGCAGCCACATTCAAGGCTTTCTTTGGGTGATACATTTACACACGTCTTTATTTCATGGACCAGGGACAGACTGCTGGCTGTCCCCCTTTCAGGCCCCTCTCTCTGCATTTTGATAGATCTATATATATAATAACCTGAACACACAGCAGCCTGGAATTGCATTTATATTTCTTAACTTCTTTATTTTTTTATCCTTTCAATAGCTATTTATTGATTACTATATGCCAGCTACTGTGGTTTCTAGGGCTGCAAATACAAATAAGAAACTCTCCCTGAATTAAAAGACTGAAAGACCATTTGAGAAGATGCAAAGAAAGGATGGCGCTTCCCAGGTGGTACAGTGGTGAAGAATCTGCCTGCCAGTGCAGGAGAGGAAAGAGTCACGGGTCCAGTCCCTGGGTAGGGAAGATCCCCTGAAGGAGGCGATGGCAATGCACTCCACCGTTCTTGCCTGGAGAATTCTATGGACAGAGGGGCCTGGTGGGCTGCAGTCCATAGGGTCACAAAGAGTCGGACATGACTGAGCCACTGAGCATGTAGGCACAGTTATTTAAAAGATTTAGGATAGCTGTTGTGAGTTGAGTGTGTTCTCCTAAACGATGCTGAAGTTCTAATGTGAGGTCAGAATGTGAGCTAATTTGGAAATGGGGTCTTAACTGATGATGAGTTAAAGTGGGGTCGTTTGGGTGGGCTAGTGTCTTTATAAAAATGTGAAAAGTTTTATTGAAATATAGTTGAAATACAGTATTGTGTTCCTGTCAAGTATACTACACAATTGTTTGACATTTGAACACAATATGAAATGATAAGTCTGATAACCATCTGTCCCTATGCAAATTTGGTACAATGTTATTGGCTATGCTGTATATTACGCCCCTGTGGCTCATTCATTTTGTAACTGAAGGTTTGCATCTCCTAATCCAAGTAAAAGGAAATTTGGACACAAAGACAGGCACACAGGGAGAATGCTAGCTACTTGGAGATGGAGGCAAAGGTCTGAGTGATGCCTCTACAAACCATGGAATGTCAGAGACCTTTAGCACCCGCCGGGAGGTTAGAGATAAGACTTGGGAACAGAATCTCACAGTCTCAGGAGGAACCAACTTTGCCAGCACCTTGAACTTGAACTTGTGGTTTCTAGATCTGAGACAATAAATTCCACTTGTTTAAGGCATCCAATCTGTGGCACTTTGCTACAGCAGCCCCCAGAAACTAATGCAGGAGTTCTGCATTTACTCTTTAAATTTTAACAATGAAAGTTACTACATCCTCTGATGGCCTTTTACTAAGTGAATCTTTGCTCAAAAGTAAGTACTTCTCGAGGCAGTTGTTCTGAACAATACATCTACGTTCCTTTCTTTAATGAATGGATATTGCAGATTTATACTCATTTTTCCAAAGTATCCCACTGACTTTTCAAGTGAATATCGGCTCAAGATAAATTAATATAATACCAAAAAAAAAAAAAGTGACAAGCAAGCTATTTATACTCTTACTATCTCTCAGATGTTGGAGTTTCAAAGGTAGTATTATCTCAATATTCCAAGGGTTGAACTTTGGCAGATAATAAAGAGAATATTCTATATTCTCTCAGTTATTTTTGAGATAATTTATTTTGTATAATTGTGTTTTACAAGTTTATTGTACGTGCAATAATTTAAAGCAGTTAAAAACAAGAGGTAGACATATTCTCCTGATAGCCATGAATTGTGATTTCATTATAACCCTGCATTACTATGTATTGTTATTAAATAGTAAATGATCAATTCTATGAATATGCTAAATACAAATCAAGGTACAAGCTAGGGAAATATGCTGAAGAATTAATATATCAGTTAATAATACACTTATGGATTTTAAAATGCATAGGAATTAGCTTTTCCCTAAATGCTTATATTAACATGCGTTAGATGGTTAGTAAACCACTCCCAGGGCTTTTGATCTATACTGTTTTACTCTTCTGAATACATTTAAGTCAGAAATTAAACTAGGTTTCTAAAGTAACACCAGGGAAGAAAAGGGTTTAAATAGCCTACCAAGTAATATTTTTAAAATCTTTGATCAGACTGGCTCAATATCTCTATGCACCTCCATTTCAAAACTGCATAGAACTGTCAAGAAGGATAAGATTACATATCAGATATTGTCATACTTCTGCCCTGTCTGGTGATGAGATCTTATCAAGGTGAAGCTCTTCAATTTCTTTCTCTCTCTCTCTTTTTTATTCTAAGTGGGAAATGCATTACAAGGTCTTTGGGTCATAAGCAATGTTTCATAAAAAAAATAAAAAATTAATTGGAGAAAAATAGTTTCTAGGGACTCTTTTTTTTTCCAGGCTGTTCAAGCACCACATCTTTTCTTTAAAATCAAATTAAAGGAACATGAGTAATACATGAACAAAGGCATCACAAAGACAAGAATCATTTGGTTTTTTGGGGTTTCTGCTATTCAGCTGAAAGGACAAGTCTTCAGTATCAATATGTTACATATGATCATGGACTGAGTGGAAACATGCTGTAATCAATCTTCTTATCTCACACCATCACATTATGGAATAAATCTGGTGATTTGTTTTATATTCATTCATTCATTCATGTTCATTTAGAAGGATGAGAGGACTTGAAAAGTCAGTCACACAGAAGTGTTTCTCCAAGTGGCACAGAGATATAATTGTTTAGTTGGCAAAGAGTTTTTCATTTTATCTACAAATCCCAGGATCACAGACAAAACCAGAAATCTGGGCATCAAGTCTGCAAGTTCCTGCTTCTAACGTCACTTATTTCTTTACACAAGAATCAGCTGGTTTCATTGAAGGGAGCGCTATGATTCTGAAAGAACGTGAAGAGGGGCTTTTACTCCAGGTCAGAAAGCTTGGATTTAAACAGGAGAATAACTGATCATAAATGGAGGTCAGATGCTTCTGTTGGAATCATCAAAGATGGCTTCAATGTGAGTGAAAGAACATAGCAGAGTACACTGAATAAAATGATTAAAAAGAAACAGTCAAAATTATACCGTTTGCTATAGTAACACTATTATCATATTCACCTGCATCTGGGCTTTTTCATATTCAGTACACATTCTGTTTTTTGTTTGTTTTTAACTTTTTTATTTACTCTTTCCAAATGTGTCCCACCTCCTCTATGTCTTAATTATTGACCCTTAATTAGGGTCATATAAAGAAAAAAAAATATTTTTGACCTGAATTCCCTCTTATCCTCAAGTTCTTACTCACAATAAAAGTTATGGATTATATTGATTCCTTTCCTGCAACAGGTATACAATTTCCAAGTCCTCAGCTCCGATTCTGTTTTTCCCTTGGTCTACTGTAATAGACTATGAATGGGTAAGAGCTTCCCAGGTGACACTAGTAGTAAAAAAATAAAAATAAAACCCACCTGTCAATGCAGGAGACATAAGAGATGATGCAGGCTTAATCCCAGATTTTGGAAGATCACCTGGAGCAGGGCACAGCTACCTACTTTAGTATTCTTGCTGCCTGGTGGGCTACAGGCCATGGTGTTGCAAAGAGCTGCACATGACTGAAGCAACTTAGCATGCATACATGCATGGACATGTAAAACTCTTCCAAGTGCATTCAGTTCCAATTCACTTCTAATGTTGTTGCCAGGACTTGTATATATGTTTCTATAACTCACACTTATTATCCATTGCCCTGCATGAAAATCTCTTATCATGCCCTAAATATCGACAGTGGCCTTTTCAATGGATCCAGGTGTTATGAGCTCTGGTCTATTGTCTCAGACATTATCCATTCCCAGAGCACGTTGCGTGCTTGCATGCTTAGCCGCTCAGTTGCGTCTGACTCTTAACGACCCCATGTACTATAGCCGGCCAGGCTCCTCTGTCCATGGGATTTTCCAGGCAACAATCCTGGAGTGGGTTGCCATTTCCTTCTCCAGGGGATCTTCCCAATCCAGGGATCAAACCCAGGTCTCCTGTGTTGCAGGCAGATTCTTTACGGTCTGAGCCCCCAGGTGGTACCTTTATTCCAATGCTCTCAACCTACTGTTTCTTCCAGATAACCTGCCATTTCCTTCTTCCTCCACTTTGTAAAATTAATCCTACGTAGGAAAATTCAAAAGTCATTTCTCACATGAAACCTTTCCAGTAAGTAGCAGGCAGAATTATGCCTCTCCACCCCACCCCAAGTCCCTGTGCAAGTATGTGCTAATCACAAAATATGTGAATTTTTTGGGGTCCATGGCAAAGGAGAATTAATCAGATCAGTCGCTCAGTCATGTCCGACTCTTTGCGACCCCATGAATCGCAGCACGCCAGGCCTCTCTGTCCATCACCAACTCCCGAAGTTCACTCAGACTCACATCCATCGAGTCAGTGATGCCATCCAGCCATCTCATCGTCTGCCGTCCCCTTCTCCTCTTGCCCCCAATCCCTCCCAGCATCAGAGTCTTTTCCAATGAGTCAACTCTTCGCAGGAGGTGGCAAAGTACTGGAGTTTCAGCTTTACCATCATTCCTTCCAAAGAAATCCCAGGGCTAATCTCCTTCAGAATGGACTGGCTGGACCTCCTTGCAGTCCAAGGGACTCTCAAGAGTCTTCTCCAACACCACAGTTCAAAAGCATCAATTCTTCGGCACTCAGCCTTCTTCACAGTCCAACTCCCACATCCATACATGACCACAGGAAAAACCATAGCCTTGACTAGACGGACCTTTGTTGGCAAAGTAATGTCTCTGTTTTTCAATATGCTATCTAGGTTGGTCATAACTTTCCTTCCAAGGAGTAAGCATCTTTTAATTTCATGGCTGCAGTCACCATCTGTAGTGATTTTGGAGCCCAGAAAAATAAAGTCTGAAACTGTTTCCACTGTTTCCCTATCTATTTCCCATGAAGTGATGGGACCAGATGCCATGATCTTTGTTTTCTGAATGTTGAGCTTTAAGCCAACTTTTTCACTCTCCACTTTCACTTTCATCAAGAGGCTTTTGAGTTCCTCTTCACTTTCTGCCATAAGGGTGGTGTCATCTGCATATCTGAGGTTATTGATATTTGTCCAGGCAATCTTGATTCCAGCTTGTGTTTCTTCCAGTCCAGCGTTTCTCATGATGTACTCTGCATATAAGTTAAATAAACAGGGTGACAATATACAGCCTTGACGAACTCCTTTTCCTATATTTTTATTCCAGTGGGGCTGATGTAATCACATGGGCCCATCTAATTGGGAAACAGACAGAAGAGACTTAAAGAGATGATAGTTCAAGAAAGTCTTGCCCTAATGTTTTGACCTTTAATATGGAGAAATGAGGCCACAGGAAAAGGAATATGAGAAACCCTTGAAAATGGAAAAGGCAAAGAAATGGATTCTCCTCCCAGAACCTCCAGAAAGAATGCAGTTTTACTGACACTCTGATTTTAGCCCGGTAAAGTTCATTTCAGAGTTGTGACTTCCAAAACTGTATAATAAATTGGATTTGTTGTTATTGTTTTTAGTCACTAAGTGTGTGGTATTTTCTTACAGCTGTAACAGCAGAGGGAAGGTGGCACTAGTGGTAAAGAAATTGCCTGCCAATATAGAAGACATAAGAGACAAAGTTTTGATCCCTGGGTCGGGAAGATCCCATGCACGAGGGCATGAAAATCCTTTCCAGTATACTTGCCTGGGGAATCCCAGGGCAGAGGATCCTGGTGGGCTACAGTTCGTGCGGTCACAAAGAGTTGGACACGACTTAGCAATTTGGCACACACACATACAGGAATATTAACATCTCTCCCTTTAGGAGAGAAAAAATATTCACACAGAAATTATACTATATGCCTGTCACATTTATAGGTGCTTTTCCGTGTCCCTTTACTTCGTTTCTGCACCCCAGAGCGTTGAAGATTATTATTCCCATCTCAAAGATAAATATTGCTCAGATTGCTTTGGGCTTCCCTGGTTGCTCAGGGGGTAAAGAATCCTCCTGCAATGTGGGAGACCTAGGTTCAATCCCTGGGTTGGGAAGACCCCCTTGGAAAAGGGAACGGCTACCCACTCCAGTGTTCTTGCCTAGAGAATTCCATGGACAGAGGAGCCTGGCAGGCTATAGTCCACAGGGTGGCAAAGACGCGGACATGACTGAGCAACTTTCATTTTCAAAATGCTTTAGCACTTTATCAATTTCATAAAATTAGGTGATAGAGTCAGTGATGGAGGTGGGTGAGAGGTGGAGAATGGGGCCGATCTGAGTTGACCAGACTCTGAATGCAACTCTATTTCCTGCAGACCATCCTGCCTCACGACCATATCACAGATTTTCCATTTATATTCTCTGGTTCAATGATCACAACTCTGGAGGCTGAGATAAGTTTGGTGACCTGCTCAGGATCGCACAGCTGGTTGTTCTGATTCCAAACAAATGGTCTTCCCACTGTGCTCTGTCGCCAGCAGGCAGTACTAATATCTAAAAATGCCCGCTTGGCAGTTTAGCTGTGGTACAGCTACCCATTTCTGGCACAACTACACAGGGAAGTACAAAGCACAGATCTGTTTCTCATCATCTTTGATGGAAAGTGGTTGAAAAAAAAAACCATTGGCATTAATTCCTTGCTTCTCCATCATGAAGCAATAGCTGGACTTTGAAAAATTTTTAAAGCAGGCAAACTAATTTAATGGTTGCCCTAGTTTATTCTACTGGCTGTGAAACACTTTAACACAGCTGCTGAAACGTTTTGGCAACACGTGACGGTGTGTCCTTCCTTTGGGGATAAAGCATTACAGATGTATCAGAAGGTCTTATCTGTTTTCTCCAGCAATAACTCTCACCAACTTTTTGAAAAGAGGAAGACACCTATAAAAATTTGATCATATTTGTATTAAAAAACAAAACACAGGTGGAATAATTCTCTCTTCTAATCCCACTCTTCAACCCATAACTTTCTTCTACTCATCTTTCTTGACATTCTCCTGTGCTGTGGATTATCACAGTTATTGAAAAATTATATCCATTGAGCTGAAAAGATTATTATCTTAGCTCCAACTAGTAAAGAGAGATAATCAATTCAGATCATTCACTCAGTAATGTCTGACTCTTTGAGACCCCATGGAATACAGCACACCAAGCTCCCTGTCTATCACCAACTCCTGGAGCTTGCTCAGACTCATGTCCATCGAGTCAGTGATGCCATCCAACCGTCTCATCCTCTGCTGTCCCCTTCTCCCTCTGCCTTCAATCTTTCCCAGCATCAGGGTCTTTTCCAATGAGTCAGTTCCTTGCATCAGGTGGCCAAAATATTGGAGCTTTAGCTTCAACATCAGTCCTTCCAATGAATATTCAGGACTGATTTCCTTTAGGATGGACTGGTTGAATCTCCTTGCTGTCCAAGGAACTCTCAAGAGTCTTCTCCAACACCACAGTTCAAAAGCATCAATTCTTTGGTGTTCAGCTTTCTTTATAGTTCAACTTTCACATCCATACATGACTAGTGAAAAAACCATAGCCTTGACTAGACAGATCTTTGTTGGCAAAGTAATGTATCTGCTTTTTAATATACTGTCAAGGTTGTGCATAGCTTTTCATCCAAGAAACAGCATCTTTTCATTTCATGGCTGCAGTCACTGTCAGCAGTGATTTTGGAGCCCAAGGTAATAAAGTTTCTCACTGTTTCTATTGTTTCCCCATCTATTTGCCATTAAGTGATGGGACCAAATACCATGATCTTTGTTTTTTGAATGTTGAGTTTCAAGTCAGCTTTTTCACTCTCCTCCTTCACTTTCATCAAGACTTTTCACTTTCTTCAGTTCCTCCTTGTTTTCTGCCATGAGGGTGGTGTCATCTGCATATCTGAGGTTATTAATATTTCTCCCAGCAATTTTGATTCTAGCTTGTGCTTCACCCAGCCCAACATTTTGCATGATGTACTCTGCATATAAGTTAATAAGCAGGGTGACAATATACAGCCTTGATGTACTCCTTTCCCAATTTGCAACCAGTCTGCTGTTCCATGTCCGGTTCTAACTGTTGCTTCTTAACCTGCCTACAAATTTCTCAGGAGGCAGGTAAGAGAGATAATAGGTATTCTTAAAATTAATACAAAAAGAAGAAAACTGTATTGCTTTTGAGTATATAGTACCTAGACAAAAAGATATTCTTGCGTTTCCAAGAATGAGATAAAGGAAATTCTTATTTCTGAATGTCCTAAAATGTTGAAAAATGGAAACCTGTAACTGTAGATTCCAACTGGTACATGTTCTCCAAAGCTCAATGCCACTGCCATTAAATTATCCAAGATCTTAAGTTGTGCCTACTCAGGAGTTCTACTGAAAATCTTTCTGGAGATTATATATATTATATACGTATGCAGTGATTTCATGAGGAACCACATGCATGCAGCACAAATCTGCATTTGTGCTAGTCACTTCATTTGTGTCCAACTCTTTGAAACCTTTGGACGGTAGCCCACCAGTCATCTCTGTGCATGGAACTGTCCCAGCAAGAATATCGGAGTGGGTTCCCATTTCCTCCTCCAGGGGATCTTCCTGACTCGGGGATCGAACCCTAGTCTCCTGCATCTGTTGCACTGCAGGCAGATTCTTAAGCCCTGAGCCACAGGGAGAGCCCCATATTAGACAGTCTGACTATCAACTAGAAGAGAACTTTTGCAATGAGTTCCCAAGATGAGAGGAAATATGCAAAAATTGGACTGAATGGTGTATCCACTAATCCCAATTCGCATTTCCTTTGAGCCCACAGAGAGAGATCAGCCTCAATGTCTGATGATCTTATTCACTTGAGATGATCAGTGGAACTCTGAAACAAACAATGCTGTTTAAAGGATCAAGTTTATGTACATATTAAGTTGGTATAACAGTGTATTTTCTCCTTCCTCTTTGTCCTCAAAATAAATGAAAAAAAATAAGCTAAAAATTCAGGTGACATTGGGATTCATAGATTTTGAAATAATCATTCTTCTCCTTTTTAAAATAAAGTTTCTGTCTTGTGGGGGGGGGGGAACTTTTTGGTGGCATTGTGTGGCATGCAGGATGTTAGTTCCCTGACCAGGAGTCAACCCTGTGCCCCTGCATCAGAAGTATAGAGACTCAGCCACTGGTCCGCCAGGGAAGTCCCATGAAAAGAATCATTCTTCTCATTTCTACACAACCACATCACCATTAGACCACTTTGAGACTGAAAAATGTTTTGAGGAAAGTACCTTGGTTTGAACCTTTGTCACTTTTTCAGGAGCCCCTGATCCTTGCAGCCCCAAGCCTTGTTGGGTTTTTCTCTGACTTAGAAACACATACATAAGGTGAACAGGAGGGTAGAAGTTGAATCTATGGATCATAGACATGTGTAGGAAGGCAGGTGGAAAAGCTGTTATTCACACCTATAGGGTACAACCCAAATGTAGAATAAAAGTCAAACTGAATCAAATCGGCTCTTAATGATTGCCTTTGAATGTTAGCAAACTATTCTAAAATGCTATTCAACTTGACTATAAAGTAATCCAAACACTTTTAGTTTTTCTACAAATAAAGCGTCAGTTGTCTCATTCCCAAATAACAAAGAATAAATGGAGAAAAAAACTACTAGTACGCTTGAGTTTATTCTAATGTATTTGTATCTCCATAAATGAAACACAAGGAAGAGATCTCAGGTATTTTCCTTAAATAAAACACTGTAAGAGCCACACGGAGGAGTGAATTTCTATAGAGGTAGTTAACCTATATTGAGAATTTTCTGTGTAACAGGCCATGCCTACATTTGCTACATGTGTTTAAATCTTCTAATCCTCTTTAAGGTAAATGCTACTATTCACCGATTTTTTTCCATAGGGGGGAAAAATGAGATAATGAGAAACAAAATAGCTTGTACAAAGCCCAACATTTGGCAAGTAGTAAAGCTGGAATTTTAAATAAACCAGCGTGGCTCATAAAGTTCCTTATTTACCTGTTTCTAAGGGCCTTTGAAGTGAAAGTCTCTCAGTCGTGTCATACTCTTTGAGACCCCATAGACTATACAGTCCATGGAATTTCCCAGACCAGAATACTAGAGTGGGAAGCATATCCCTTCTCCAGAAGATCTTCCTGACCCAGGAATCAAGCTGGGGTCTCCTGCATTGCAGGTGGATTCTTTACCAACTGAGCTACCAGGGAAACCATCTAAGGGCCTTTCAGTTCAGTTCAGTTCAGTCACTCAGTAGTGTCCAACTCTTTGTGACCCCATGAATTGCAGCACACCAGGCCTCCCTGTCCATCACCAACTCCCAGAGTTCACTAAAACTCATATCCATTGAGTCGGTGATGCCATCCAGCCATCTCATCCTCTGTCGTCCCCTTCTCCTCCTGCCTCCAAGCCCTCCCACCATCAGAGTCTTTTCCAATGAGTCAACTCTTCTCATGAGGTGGCCAAAGTATTGGAGTTTCAGATTTAGCATCATTCTTTCCAAAGAACATCCAGGATTGATCTCCTTCAGAATGGACTGGTTGGATCTCCTTGCAGTCCAAGGGACTCTTAAGAATCTCATGTATGAAACGAGTCGCCAGTCCAGGTTCGATGCACGATACTGGATGCTTGGGGCTGGTGCACTGGGATGACCCAGAGGGATGGTATGGGTAGGGAGGAGGGAGGAGGGTTCAGGATGGGGAACACATGTATACCTGTGGCGGATTCATTTCGATATTTGGCAAAACTAACACAATATTGTAAAGTTGAAAAATAAAAAAAAAAGAGTCTTCTCCAACACCACAGTTCAAAAGCATCAATTCTTTGGTGCTCAGCTTTCTTCACAGTCCAACTCTCACATCCATACATGACCACAGGAAAAACCATAGCCTTGACTAGACGGACTTTTGTTCCTCTTTACTTTCTGCCATAAGGGTAGTGTCATCTGCATATCTGAGGTTATTGATATTTCTCCCGGCAATCTTGATTCCAGCTTGTGGTTCTTCCAGCCCAGCATTTCTCATGGTGTACTCTGCATATAAGTTAAATAAGCAGAGTGACAGTATACAGCCTTGATGCACTCCTTTTCCTATTTGGAACCAGTCTCTTGTTCCATGTCCAGTTCTAACTGTTGCTTCCTGACCTGCATATAGGTTTCTCAAGAGGCAGGTCAGGTGGTCTGGTATTCCCATCTCTTTCAGAATTTTCCACAGTTTATTATGATCCACACAGTCAAAGGCTTTGGCATAGTCAATAAAGCAGAAATAGATGTTTTTCTGAAACTCTTTTGCTTTTTCTATGATCCAGCAGATGTTGGCAATTTGATCTCTGGTTCCTCTGACTTTTCTAAAACCAGCTTGAACATCAGGAAGTTCACGGTTCACGTATTGCTAAAGCCTGGCTTGGAGAATTTTGAGCATTACTTTAATAGTGTGTAAGATGAGTGCAATTGTGCGGTAGTTTGAGCATTCTTTGGCATTGCCTTTCTTTGGGATTGGAATGAAAACTGACCTTTTCCAGTCCTGTGGCCACTGCTGAGTTTTCCAAATTTGCTGGCATATTGAGTGCAGCACTTTCACAGCATCATCTTTCTTGATTTGAAGTGCTCAACTGGAATTCCATCACCTCCACTAGCTTTGTTCGTAGTGATGCTTTCTAAGGCCCACTTGACTTCACATTCCAGGATGTCTGGCTCTAGGTCAGTGTTCACACCATTGTGATTATCTGGGTCATGAAGATCTTCACCACCTTTATGGCAGATAGTGAAGAGGAACTCAAAAGCCTCTTGATGAAAGTGAAAGTGGAGAGTGAAAAAGTGGGCTTAAAGCTCAACATTCAGAAAATGAAGATCATGGCATCTGGTCCCATCACTTCATGGGAAATAGATGGGGAAACAGTGGAAACAGTGTCAGACTTTATTTTTTGGGGCTCCAACATCACTGCAGATGGTGACTGCAGCCATGAAATTAAAAGACACTTACTCCTTGGAAGGAAAGTTATGACCAACCTAGATAGCATATTCAAAAGCAGAGACATTACTTTGCCAACATGATTTTTAAAAAAAAGCAAAATCTGTGCGATGGATAACAGTAATTGCACTTTAATTTGTTTTAATGAATTTTTGCATATAGAGTGCTTTTGTTCAGTCACTAAGTCACATCCAACTTTTTGCAACCCCATGAATTGCAGCATGCCAGGCTTCCCTGTCCTTCACTATCTCCATGAGTTTGCTCAAACTCATGTCCATTGAGTCAGGGATGGTATCTAACCATGTTATCCTCTGTCGTTCCCTTATCTTCTTGCCCTCAATCTTTCCCAGCATCAGAGTTTCTTGCAATGAGTCAGCTCTTCGCATCAGGTGACCAAAGTATTGGAGCTTCAGCTTCAGCATTATTCTTTCCAATGAATATTCAAAATTGATTACCTTTAGGATTAACTGGTTTGATCTCCTTGCTATCCAAGGGACTCTCAAGAGTCTTCTCCAACACTACAGTTCGAAAGCATCAATTCTTTGGTGTTCAGCCTTCTTTATGGTCCAACTCTCACATCTGTGTATGACTACTGGAAAAATCATAGCTTTGACTATATGGACCTTTGTCAGCAAAGTGATGTCTCTGCCTTTTAATACACGTAACTAAAATTAATATCTATCCTGACAATGTTTTAAAACTATTTTAAGCATACACATTCAAAAGAAAAAAAAAGAAGTGTATAACAGAATCCAGGTAACTTCCAGCCAACTTCAATAATTCTGGAATTATAGCCAATATTGTTTCAGCTGTACCCACTTCCTACCCCCAGATTGTTTGGAAGGAATACTCAGACATCTGATCATATTTGAAGATGTAGTTAGCGGAAAGTTTCTACACAGATCCAGGTGTGAGTTATCTGGATGCAAGAGCAGAGGTTGGCAGACAATTGTAAAGAACAAAAGAGGCAGAAGGGGCTTCTGGTAGGATTTGGAAGCTTGTAGATCAGAGGGCGTCTGGCAAAGCTAAGCATGACTGTGGCCAAGGAGATCTGCTGGAGATTCCAAAGCATCTGGAAGGGACAATGTACAAGCAAACTGCTCAGCCATGACAAAAAAGTGCTAAAGCCCACCAACGAGTAAGAGTGAGCATTCAGCAAAATATTTGGGTTAACCAGGACACCGAGTCTCACTTCTCATCAGTGCAGTCTTCTTATCCATGGATGGTTCCCCCCACCCCGCCCCCCGTGGATCTCCAGGTTAGCAAAGGACATCGCAAGACGAATGGGCTGAACTGTGACCAAGCTTCAGAAGCTGAATCTGGCTGAAGTCGAGGGGCATAATTAACTCTGTGGACACCTCGCCAGGCTTGTCATTTTTGCTTGATGCCCCTTGCACTGGCAGAAAGAAAAGTGGTAATCGTCCTCTCTAAAACCCTCTCTGACTTAGAACAAAATGAACTTTCGTGCAAGGAAAGGTTTCACCTTTTACTGTTTCTGACACAAATTTGAGTGTTATACAGCAGGAAGTATTTGACGCTGTAATTTAAGATGACACAGGGAAGTGAGCTGTGAGATGTGCCTGAATGTGATTCCCCTTGGGCCTCACCATCCCAACATCATCCTCTGAAGCTGTCACATTGTGTGAGGTGCTAAATGGAGATGAAGGTGGGTGAACATATTTTCACAGCAGGTTAAGTACATAGAGTTCTGGGAATAGGGAGCATGCTTAAAGGAAGCCTTGGCAATCTATCGATCTGTCTATGCAGGCATCTATTGTTCCCGGATTACCGTGTGTACCCAGAACACCTGGAAGGAAAAACCTGGCTTAGATTTAGCTACTTTTGAACAGTAAGGGTAAATAACATGTATTATTTTGAGAATTTGGGTTTGAAATATGGACAGTGTTTTTTTTTTTTTTTTTTTTTTGCCTGTGCCATATGGAATGAGGAATCTTAGTTCAATAACCAGGGATTGAATCCATACCCTCTGAGATGGAAGCATGCAGTCTTAACCACTGGCCCGCCAAGGAAGCCCCAGGACATTGTCCCTAAGGCTAGAACATGCTTTCTAAATTCCCAGCAACGTAATCATTTTCCATGTGAAATGGAAAATATCAAAACTCAGTATTTAAAAAATCAAACACTTCAACTATAGAATATTAAGGGGATTAAAAAGTGAAATGATAAGGATATTAAAATATGCTAATACAATATCGATAATTATATAGCAAGATATTAATAATCATCACTATTGTTCATTGACAGAAAGCTACCATATTAGTTTGGTAGAAATAGAACAGAGCTCTAGAATAGAACAGAATCGACGTTTTAAAATTAATACTTATTCTGAAGAGAGAAAGGAAATCTAACTCAGGAAAGTATTTCTGTGAAATGCTTTAGAGAACTGATGTTTCATATTCCAAACTTTTATTTCTTTTAGCAAAGGGAAGTATAATAAAACAAGAGGCTTAGATTTTAAAACCATTGGAGGATTAATTTGAGCAAAATCCAGTTGATGATTAATTGATGATGATGGTGACCACAATGATCATGGGGCAGTGCTGGAAGCCGTCTGAATTTGGAAGGTGTGAAAAATTCACCACTTGTGGGGGAAAAAATGTATCTTTCTGTAGCTATTTTTAAACTCCATATCTTGTTGTTCATATACTAATCACCCAATTAATTGAATTACATAGCTAATAAATATTTGAGGATCAAAAGTATTTTATTGGTTTAAAAATTAAGGCAATACTGTAGTACTACCTAATCGTGTAAACCTTCTTGGGGAAAATATTGCTGAATTGAGTACTATAAAAACCTGGCACAGTGGGAATAAATCATCTCATACTGTTCACAGAAGACTGGGTTCATTATCCATGCTAAGAATACAGGGGAAATGTCTTTGAAATGTAAGCTGCACATGGCTTTGTTTTTAGTTGTGATCTCACATGGGTTACTATGTGATCTTTGGGAGTTCCGGTGATGCAAAATGTACTACTTGCTTTTGAAAGGCACTGCTGGGGCTAAGATAAGTGAATTTTCATATAAATACCTGGGGAGCTCTGAAATTTATGTTAACAAGCAGAAATGCATTATTAACACCTATATAGCTCTCCAAGCCTCAAGAAGTTGCTACTAATTGGAGAGTTAAATGTGCATCGGGTTGAACGAATCTTGGTGCAAAAAAAGCTTGTTCTAATTTAATAATCAGATATTGTGCAACAATGCACATTAACATCATAATGAAAATTTATCTTAATCTACTACAATATGTCCAGTGATGACGTTACAGAGCACAAAATGCAGAAAAAATAAATAATTGGTTTACTGGTAATTTTATTATAGTTGTTTCATTTTATAAGTCTTGTTAACGTCCATGGGAAAACAGTCCAGGATTTGCACATTGTTGAAAACTTTTTGATGGCAGGACTTTCATGCCACAAAATATTTTTCATCAAAACTCTTTTATCCTTTTCATTCATATTACAAATCAATGACAAGCAGCCAAGAGACAACATTCGTCGATTGACTGACAAGTGGTGATTTGCAATCTGGTCATTTCTAAATCTGCTTTTGCATGTGTTTTTAAATTGCATGATCTGTGAAGCTATTAAGCATTAAGTAACAAAGAAATTCAAGCCATTTTGATGTTCAGTTTTTAAAAATATGGGTAGTATTGATTTGGAGCTTGTCAACAACTTGAGCTGTCATGAAACGTGTCTTCTCCATACTGGGAAGTTTTTTGACTAGCCTGAAAACATGGTCATGATTCGAGAGTTTCTTCCCAAAACTCCCTATTGTACCATTTTCAAGCTTTATTCTCTCTTACTTATTTAACACAATGTATTTAAGAAGAACTAAAGAACAAGAATTCCAACATTGATGAAATAAAAGTGTGTTCAAGTTTCAAGAGAACAAAGTTCTTCTGGGACTAAATTCAGTATGAGGCTCATGTACCTCAAAGTCAATTCAAAGAATCCTATTACTGAAATCACCAGAAAGACATAATTATAGCATTGTCCTGTGGTCTGAACCCCGAGGCCAAGTTCATAGTGAGACTCCATTGAAATATGAAATCGGATGTAAAATTCACCTTTTCAAGAGCAATTTCATTATTCTACTGGCAGAGAAAAGGGTTTTTTTTTTTTGGCCATTATAGTATCTTACCTCAATTAGCAAAAATGACCTGTTTTATCATAATGAAGATTTCTAATAAGAATACTTTATTAAATCAAGGGATAGATGAAAATTGTAAATCCCATATGATTTTTATATATTTAATCTGAAAAGATAATATGACTATAGTTCAATAAAGCATGTTTTAGTCGTTTAAATGTATTTTCTTTCTCTTTGATGGCAGCACCGCTGGAAGAACAATTAGTTTTATGAGAGACAGAGAGGATGGTATTATTAAGCTATTTTTGTAATAGCCATGAGGTTATGCCAGGCCTTCTCAGTGAGGGATCTTTGTCTCCAGCATGGGTGTGATTTAGTAGATCCACCCTAACCTGAAGAAGAGCCATGCATGGCTTGCTACAGCTAGACCCAGCCCAGAGAAAGCACGAAAATTATCTAGGAAATATTATTTTGTCCTGTTCCTCAATCATGAACGCCATCTAGAAAAAAAAAATCATTTTATTAAAATAGTCCTTGCCCCAATGTTTGATTTTTAAAGTACAGTATCTTTGTAATATTCACAATTGTTTTACCTAGTAGCTCTGGCTTTTTTTTGTGGCGTTCCTGGTCTCATGTCAACTGTATTTGATTTCAGATCCAGGCAGTGGGTCGAGGGGTAAGCTGGTGTGAGGAAGCGGGCACTCTGAACGGCTGGCAGCATGGTGATCTCTGCTTTAAATTAGGAAAGACGGCTTCTCAGAAGCGGTACATGGATTGTCACACCCTTCCTTGTGCAGCCTGCTCTTTTGAATTAACCTTCCAGCCGTCTGGCTCGTGACCAAGCCCCCTCAGACACTGCTCAAAGGTGAGGGTCGCTGCTCGCTTCTTGTGTTGTCCTTGGCTTCGCCGGTTCCAAAAGCACTGGGGGTGAGTCCCATGGGGACAGAGGGCACCGCGGAGGCGCCCGAGGTGTCTCTCCCTGTCTTTCCCACCCGCACCTGACCTCACTGTCAGACGGGGCCACAGAGCATCTCTGTTCTCATGCTTCCTGTCCAAATAATTCAGCGCCTTTGAAGAGATCTCAGGACCTTTTAAAATTGAAATGCGCTACTCCATGTTATGTTCACCAAGAACAGAATCAAATTGCTCTCTAGATATGGGGTTCATATTATTTTTACATAATTTTAAGTACAGGCTCCCTCACTACATATTTGCTTCATAGAAACACTGAAACCTTGGAATGAGAAATATAAAGCTCTTGGGGAAGTGAAATGAACATCAAGCTTAATTTCTCCTGATTCAACACACGAGGCCCTCTTTTCTCTCTGGTCCACTGAGGTCGTTTTTCTACAGGAGAGTCAAATAAGCACATACTGTGTTTATGATTTATAGAACAAATGTGCTTAGTAGTAGTTGTGATAATCTCTCAAGAAGAGAAAATGTTGGAACTCTGCATACAACCTCTCAAGAGAATTTTTGCCATTGATCTTCCCCCCAAGGATGATCAGATCACTGCTTATTTGAATAAACACCTAATTTCATTGTGGCTTGCATTTGTGACCCATGTAGTTCCAAAATCCCTATCTTTCCAAGCAGAATTCCACTGGTCCCATCAGCTGGCCTCCGAGGAGAGGCAGGACTGGTCGAGTGTGATGGAGGGCAGGCAGCGTCACGCCTGGCATCTCACGGCCCCCTGTGGGAATAAGCGCATGGAGTGAAGTGCTCAAATGAATCAGCCAGTGTTTACACTATTTCTCTTTCTTTCTCCCTATCCTTTCACTTGCCTTCAACCTTACTCCCATTCTATCTCAGTCGCTTTTTCTAAGAGCACGGAATCAGTTGACGTTATTTATGTAATATTACCCTTCCTTCCCATATTTGAACATCAATCACAATTCCCTCTCTGCTGAGTACTGTCCAACAATTAGGTGGCAAATCAAAAATAATTTCTAACTCACGAGGTTGAGGTGTGTGATCGTGATTGTTTTCAGGCATTATTTAGTGTATTGTACTCATCCTATAAATGAGATATAACTCAACTGTTTTCCAGGTAAGGAAGCAGAGAATATAAGCATATTTCTGAAGTCCTTCAGTGGAACAATTAATATTTATGCTTTGTTTGTCTGAAACATATGTGTGCTCTTACTGTATTTTAAGAAAGTGTTCACTGTGAATTATTGAGGAATTAATTCAATAGTAACAATGACATATTTAGAATATACCTGAGTTCTATTGCCAGATATATCTGATGTTAGCTTTGTGGTTAAAATAAAAATTTATTTTTGCCTTCCTATGATTTAAATTCTCCAGGTGGTGACAAATAGAAAACAAATGAATCAAACAATAGTGAATCTGATCTGAATAAGTGCTATGAGAAAATAAAAGAGGGGAGCCCGGTACTAAATTCTGGTGCATGCAATGTGTTATGGAGGAGAAAAGATGGGGAAATGAGTGAACGCAAAGCAGCAGGGAGGGGCCGTCTTTGGAAAGACTGCTTCCTATAGAGCAGTGGCCAGGACACATTCCCTAGACAGCTTGTGGTGTTTGCAGAATAGCATGAAGAGCCAAGACCCTTGCTCCCTGGAAGAAAAGCTCTGGCAAACCTAGATAGCACATTAAAAAGCAGAGACATTACTTTGCCAACAAAGGTCCATCTAGTCAAAGCTATGGTTTTCCCAGTGGTCATGTATGGATGTGAGAGTTGGACCATAAAGAAAGCTGAGTGCTGAAGAACTGATGCTTTTGAACTGTGGTGTTGGAGAAGACTCTTGAGAGTCCCTTGGACTGCAAGGAGATCCAACCAGTCCATCCTCAAGGAAATCAACCCTAAATATTCATTGGAAGGAGATGCTGAGGTTGAAGCTCCAATACTTTGGCCACCTGATATGAAGAAATGACTCATTAGAAAAGACCCTGAAGCTGGGAAAGATTGAAGGCAGGAGGAGAAGAGGCTGACAGAGGATGCAATGGTTGGATGGCATCACCTACTCGATAGAGATGAGTTTGAGCAAGTTCCAGGAGTTGGTGATGGACAGGGAGGTCTGACATTCTACAGTCCATGGGGTCACAAAGAGTTGGACACAACTGAGCGACTGAGCTGAACTAATAAAGAGACAGTGGATGGAAAATTAGGCTCAAAGGAAAGAGTGGCAGAGACAGGTTCTTCAGAAAGAACACTGGAATGACTTTTGCTTTTATGCTAAATGAGCAGGGAGGCTATTAGAAGGCCAAGAGTAGAAGAGTGAGAGTCCTTGCATATTTTAAAGAATAACTCTGGGTGCACTGCTGAAAACTGACCTTTTTAAAAAATTATTATTATTATTATTTTTCACTTTACAATATTGTATTGGTTTTGCCATACATCAACATGCATCCCCAAGACACGAAAACTGACCTTTTGAACTTGGATTGAAACCAGGCAAAAGAAGCAGGATGTTAATAGCACAGGCAAGATAAGGTGGGGTCCTGGACCAGGGCAAAGCAGAAGGACTGAGGAAACACGATGGCATTAGCATACTAAGGGGAAATACTGGAAGACTTGTCTCTGTGAATTCTTAAACCATCCTGAACTGTGGCAGAAATAGTAATGAAGAACGAGATAGTCGTCCAGGTAACACATTTTGAAGGGATGGGAGAAAGTGGGCCAGAGGACCATAGGTGATGGTTCCACAAGACAAGAAGTGGTGAGTAGTCAAGGAGTGACCAGGCCAGGGGCATGCGTTCGTGGGGGAAGAGCCTGGAGAAGGGCGCGGGACTGTTGGCCCTCTCTTCTTTCATTTTTTTTCAGTTCTGTGACAGGGGTTTTTCAGACCCCTGCAGGTCCTCCATCTCTGTTGCAATTTTATGAGTGCTTTTCTGTCCGGATGAATAGTTCTTATAGGACTTTCCCAGGTGGCTCAGTGGTCATTGTGGTTCAGCTGGTAAAGAATCCACCTGCAGTGCAGAAAACCTGGGTTCGATCCCTGGGTTAGGAAGCTCCCTTGGAGAAGGAAAAGGCTACCCACTCCAGTATTCTGGCCTTGAGAATTCCATGGACTGTAGACCATGGGGCCACAAAGAGTCAGGCACGACGGAGCGACTTTCACTTTCACTTTACTTTTCTCTTTCAGTGGTAAAGAATCCTCCTGCCAATGCAGGAGATGTAAGAGACTCGGGTTTGATCTCTGGGCTGAAAGATCTCCAGGTGTACGAAATGCCAATCCACTCCATTATTCCTGCCTAGAAAATGCTATGGACAGAAGAGCTGGATGGGTCACAGAGAGTTGGGCATGACTGAGCACACACGAACAGGTCTTAGACCATGATTTTCCTTTTGTCTGAAATCTATTTTCCATTTACTTTTCATTCTTCTTGGCAAAATTCCTACCTCATATTCTTTCTATTTCCTGCAATTTCACTCTCTTTGGTTTATAGTACAGAAATATATATTCTCTCCCAGAAATGTCTTTCTTGTGGTATTTACTTCCTTCTGGGCTCCCTTCTCTCCAGTATATTATACTTATTTTCACTGCAGCTAGCTTGCCCTTTCTATCTGCACAAGCTCTATTTTTTTGCAAAGAAAAAAAGAAGAAAAAACTTCCCTCAGTTTCTTAATTATTTATTTGGGTAATAATAAATCAGAGAATGCCAATTTGGCAGCAATTTCTGCTGATGGGTTGAGAAGTAAATATGTCATTTAGATTTCTTTCTCCATTTTCCTCTAAAACCTTGTCCTCTTTAAAAGTCTGCCATAGCTCTCTTTGTGTTACAAATCCAGGTCAGTTGCATTTGCAGTTTTCCTCACATTCATTGCAGGTAGCCTGAATTGTCTTCTTTTCCTTACATTTCCTTTACCTTGCCATTTCCCAATACTCTTCAAAAAGATATAAACATTTCCATTTTCACTCAAAATGAAACCTCAGAATTTATATCCACTGGGGTCATTTACTTTGTAGGAAAATATCATAAATTGTGTTTTACGAGAAAGTGAAAGGGAACCAGGGGATTCTTATTTTCTAACTTGTTTTGCGTTGGGTTTCCCTGGTGGCTCAGATGGTAAAGAATTTGCCTGCAATGCAGGAGATGAAGGTTCATTCCCTGGGTTGGGAAGATCCCCTGGAGAAGGGAATGGCAATCCATTCCAATATTCTTGCTGGAGAATTCCACGGACAGAGGCCTGATGGGCTACAGTCTATGGGGTCTCGAAGAGCCTGACATGACTGAGCAACTAACACACTTTGTGTTCTGCGGCAAATTTTTCTACAACTCAGGCTTGGTTTCTGCATGCATGAAATGTGGTGATACTGGCAGAACAGGGCTCCAGTCCCCAAGGTCACAAGGGAGATGGAGGGGGCTGATCACCTCTCTGACAACAAACCAAGAACACGCTAAGAACATGCAAGGTCTAGCTCTTGTCTCAAAAGACAGAGCACAGCTTACCTGCACGACCTTCGTCCAGTGGATCTCCTTGGCCAGCGTGGTGGTATGAACACCCAGCCTCCCACTCCCAACTTCCTCTGTGCAGGTGGATACAACAACCTCCATCCCTAACTTCCATCTACTTTTTGCTCCAAACTACAAATCCTGTACTCTCTCCAAGGCAGGATACCTAGATGTTAGTCAATCAAAATGTATCAGTGTCAGGTCATTGCTTGTTAGCAAATGAACCATGCTATTGTCAGATGTTAATAGGGGAAAGTGGGTAGAGGTCACCTGTATACTTGGTGTTGGAGAAGGCGATGGCGCCCACTCCAGTGCTCACGCCTGGAAAATCCCACGGGCAGAGGAGCCTGGTAGGCTGCAGTCCATGGGGTCGCTAAGAGTCGGACGCGACTGAGCGACTTCACTTTCACTTTTCACTTTCATGCGTTGGAGAAGGAAATGGCAACCCACTCCACTGTTCTTGCCTGGAGAATCCGAGGGATGGGGGAGCCTGGTGGGCTGCTGTCTATGAGGTCACACAGAAGTGACTTAGCAGCATACTCTGTGTTATCTTAAGAAGTTTTCTGTGAACTTAAAATTGTTTAAACATTTGTAAATGTTTATTTTAAAGCAACAACAGAACTTTTGGCAGGGAACCTAGGGATCCTTGATTAGGCCTATAAGGCAAACTTCCAAGCCACTCAAGTCAAAAAAAAAACAACACAATTCCTTGTTCGAAGCCAGAGATAAGCTCCTGACTGGTACAATGCAGTCTTATGAACTGATCTATCTATTTTAACCTTTATCCTCACAGATTAAATTGTCCCAACAATATCAGCTTTCCTAATGGGCACATATGGATGTAAAAGTCTGCCCCAGTAGAAGACCTCTCCGGTACCAAGAACATTGATGAACTTGACTTGAATCTAAGAGCCAAGTTCTGCTTGCACCCTGAGTTTAGACCTAGGAAACATATCAGTGAAGAGATCAGAGAATCAGAGAGTGTATTCAGTGGCCAAAAGACTAGAGGGGATCAATGCAAAGGGGTGCACGGCCATTGAAGGAGAAGATGAGTGCATGTCCTTCTACTCTGCCATCTTGAACCTTCGTGCCGTACACTTAGGAAGGAAGCTTCTGTGTGCAGCTCACACTTAAGGAGGCATTGGCTTCACCTCCTGGAGCATGAAGTACCTAAAGACATCATTTGGAATTCCTCTGCACAGGAAGTTTGTCTTTCTTTCCATTTATTTATGCATGCAATCACTTATTTATAATAGTATGCACTCTTGGATATTTATGGTATACCTTGGGTTCTAATCAAATATCACTTTATATGTTCTTACTCAGAATGTTCTGTATATATCTCATTAAGACTTTATTTATTTATTTTTTTCATTTGGCTTCTGTGTTCCTTTGACATACGTCATACTTACAGGTTTGTTTTTTTTTTTTAAATACTTTCTCACTTTTTGGCACTATAAGACCCTTCAGTCTCATATGTATTTCCTGTCCCAGTTGTAGAATCAGCCATTTCATCAAGCAGACCAGGTACTTTGTGTTGGAGAACGATTTGGAACAGATGGTCTGAACACTCAAAGGCAATGGCACCCCACTCCAGTACTCCTGCCTGGAAAATCCTATTGACTGAGGAGCCTGGTAGGCTATAGTCCATGGGGTCGAGAAGAGTCAGACACGACTGAGTGACTTCATTTTCCCTTTTCACTTGTATGCATTGGAGAAGGAAATGGCAACCCACTCCAGGGTTCTTGCCTGGAGAATCCCGGGGACTGGGGAGCCTGGTGGGCTGCCGTCTATGGGGTCGCACAGAGTGGGACACGACTGGAGTGACTTAGCAGCAGCAGCAGATCTGAACATTAGGTGCACTCCTTTCTTCCCAGGCCCTTTTGTTCCTGTGTACTAAATGAAGGCCAAATGAAGTCTTTTTCTCTGTTTCTTGTTCTTAACTGATCTCATAGACAATACTCTTTTGAAAGTAATAGCAAAAATATGTAACGTAGTTACAGCATATGTATAAAGGAAATGAATAACAGAAATATTATAAGGAACAGGAGGGGTGAGTTTAGAATACTATGTCACCCATGAAACAGTAAAGCATATATAGCATATAGCTTAGCTCTGTCGCTCAGCCATGTCCAACTCTTTGTGACTTCATGCACTGTAGCCCACCAGACTCCTCTGTCCAAGGGCTTTCCCAGCAAGCATACTGGAGTGAGTTGCCATTTCCTTCTCCAGGGGATCTTCCTGACCCAGGGATAGAACTCAACTCTGGAACTCGAAACTCCTGCATTTCCTGCCCTGGCAGGTAGGTTCTTCACCACTGTGCCCCGAGTGTAGATATATATTAAGAACTCAAAGGCAACAACAACAGAGCTAAGGGCGTATAGTTCATATGTTAGGAAAGAATGCAACTGAAATCATCAGTTACGCCTGAGAAGACACAGGAAGGAAAAACAGTAACAGAGAACAAGCACAATGAATTAAAAACAGTTACAAACATGGTGCATTTTAAGTCAACTGTATCCAAAATCCGATCAAATATACATACTCCAACCAAAATAATTGAACATCAGAGCAGACAAAAACAAAGGCAGAAAGAAGGCACAACTATATGCACCTATAAAAAACTCATTAACGAACAACGATCAAGTGATTTCTAGACGCCATATTGTTAAACAGAGTAAAATAAGACACAAAGAGTAAAATATGTTGCCTTTAAGAAAGACAGGGATTTAAACATACACAAAAATCTAAAAATAAACATAAAAAGGATAACCGGAAAGTAAAATGATCAGTTTCTTACTGAGATGGAGGTGAGGAAGAAACGTGGAGATTGGAGGGAATGAGTGCTAAAATAAGAGAATGAGAGTTTGAGACTTCATTTCTCAATTTCTCATTGAGAAACAGCAGATTTGCATAATCTCCAAAATATCTTCCCCAAATATGCATAAACTACAAAAGGGAGAAGAGAGAAAATAGTAGACTTAACAGTGGAGAAACCCAGCAGAAACTACTGTTTCAAGAGATCAAAATGGGAAAACCAAAATGTTCCAGAATTTTAAGTTGTTTTTTTTTAAAGTTCTGTCCTTAATCTGCAATAGCTGATTGTTTCTGAGAGAGTGAAGACAGAAGAATGTATTTAGCACTGGAAGGGTCTAGATCAAATCCTAGGCCTGCCACTCAGGAGCTCTGTGGCACCGGGACTATGGATCTGTCCCTGAGACTTGCTTCAGCTACGTTTAGGAGTACTGGACTGGGCTGCCACACCCTTCTCCAGGGTATCTTCCTGAACCTGGGTCTTTCGCGTCGCCTGCATTGGCAGGCAAGTTCTTTTCCACTTGTGCTGCATGGGCTTTCCCTTGGTTCACCTATCCTAAATGAGAAGTCCTGAGACCAGGCTCAAAGGGTCCTTGCTAACATTAAAGGAGATAATAGGAGCCCTTGTTTCCTTGTGCAATCTGGAAGTAGTTCAAGGGTTTACTACATGCCAATGTGTCAATACTTCATATACACTTAGTCATTTCTTTCGTAATCTTTGGCTGAGCCAGGTACTGTCATTGACACCAGCCTTTAACAGATAAAGATACTGAAGGTCAGAGAATATAAATGACTTGACTTAGCTGCAGAACAATTCTGGGGGTGGGAAGCAGTGTATAGAGACAGAGATTCCAACCAGGACACAAAGCTTGTGCTCTGAATGGCCAGGAGACTGGGACATAATAGGTGCTCATTAAAGCTTACAGTTTGAAGCAGTATAATGGTTCTGAACACGAGTTTCTGGAGATAGAATGGCTGGATTTCCATCCCAGTTCTTCCAATCATTCACTTTGTGACTATGGCGAGTAACTTAATTGTTCTGGGCTTAGTTTGTTTATCTGAAAGAGCAGGATGAGAAAGAATATCAACTAAAAAGGGATGTTATAGAATTAACTGATTTAAACATATATCAAGAGATTACTAAGGACTTGCCTCCCTGATTCTGTTATCAGTAACACAACGTACATTTAATTGTTGCCTGAGACGATCTTCAGTCTTAGTTGGGCAACTATTTCGGATTTTCAGCTTTCTGGGTGCATTTTGGGACTCTATATTCCGGCCCCTTTGGTGGAGAAAAGTGAAAAGTGAAAGCTGTTCAATTGTGTTCAACTCTTTGCGACCCCATGGACTGTACAGCCCATGGAATTCTCCAGGCCAGAATGCTGGAGTGGGTACCCTTTCCCTTCTCCAGGGGATCTTTCCAACCCAGGGATAGAATCCAGGCCTCTTGCATTGCAGGTGGATTCTTTACCAGCTGAGCCACAAGGGAAGTCCTTGGTGGAGAGTTCGTATCTAATTCTGATCACTGAGCTACATGCCAAGCGTTGGTCTGTAGTATTTAATTGCCCCAAAAAAACCCTTTTTTTTCCTCCCCTGTGATTTACTAACCAACTGCCAGATCTACCTGAAATCTTGAGTGACTATAATGTATAGGCCCACCTGCTTTCACAAGAATGAAAACTTCTTTTTAAAAAATGAAATTTCAGGATTGTTTTACCACCCTAACAAACTTCTCTCTACTGAATCATTGCCTGACTGAATTGTTCAACTGGGCAAAAATCAGCCTAACCTGAATGATATATTTAACGAAACGGGGAAAAAATAAACCTCACTGTAAGAAAGCAACATTGCTAAAAGTTGCTTCAGCATACAGAAGAGCAGCTACAATCTGCACATTATGCTTTAAGAGACCACATTCGTTTACACTGCGATTGCCCATTTGAAAAACACGAACGTGTGGCTGGGTGACTTTGGGGACAAATATGTAAACTAAGCTCTCACACAGCTTTCATTGAATTTCAAGGAGCATAAACAGTGTAGAGTGATGCAAAAATTCAGGGAATCAGGAAGCCAAGGTGTACAAACATAACTTGGAAAACATAACTGAAGCCCTGACAACCAGATCTGTGCCTCTCAGAGCAGCAATCTTGTCTGGGGCTGATTTATTTCTTTCTTCTTTACTTTCTATCTGCGTGAAGTCGCTGACACTGGGAAGTCCAAATGCAAATTGAAATTCACAAATGTAAAACTGTCACATTAATAAACTACACATTTATATTTTAGCCCTAGCATATTGTTTGAATTAGAATACAGTTGCAAATACAGGGGGTTAACTTATAACTTCCCTTTACACAGAAACATGGATCTTCATGAGATTTTAGAGTAATATAGAAAAACGGTTTTGCTCCAGAACAATTTGAAGTTACTCTACACTCAATCCAAAGTTGCTTTCTATTAGAAGGCTCTGTATGTTGTAACAAGTCAGCCTAATAATATCTTTAATGAGTACGGTGAAATACTAACCTCAAATAATTGGGACTATGGCCCCAGCTGTGAGAAATTATACATGTACACATACGTGTCTCCTATCAGGTCAGTTACATGAGACACAATGAAAGCTACTCTACTGTGGGTATACAGAAGCTGTGTAAAAACCATACATCAGTAGGGGACTGGAAGTCTGAAAATGAAGAATCCAACTTTCTTCAACATTAAACATAAATCTTATTTACTTTTTTGGTGCATCTTAGGAGCTTTGGAGATGGAGAAGGGAATGGCAACCCACTCCAGTACTCTTGCCTGGAAAATCCCATGGACGGAGGAGCCTGGTGGGCTGCAGTCCATGGGGTCGTGAAGAGTTGGACACGACTGAGCAACTTCACTCTCACTTTTCACTTTCATGCATTGGAGAAGGAAATGGCAACCCACTCCAGTGTTCTTGCCTGGAGAATCCCAGGGACGGGGGAGCCTGGTGGGCTGCTGTCTATGAGGTCGCACAGAGTCCGACACGACTGAAGCAACTTAGCAGCAGCAGCAGCAGGAGCTTTGGAAGTTCTTTCTCATTCCAATTTAGAGCTTTCTTAGTATTATTTCCCCAAAATTCTACCTGAGTGATTCTTGAATTCTCTTGGTCAATAGATGGTGATAACACCACACTTTAGGTCTGAAAACTTCAATCCTCTTTCTAGACCTACCATTAATTAGCTGAATGTCTATGAGTTTATTGAAGCCTCTTGAGATTTCAATTTCTTTCTCTATAAAGTGAGGGTATGGACAAAATGATTGCCAAAGGCTCATCAAGCTGTGATTCTGTTAAACTTCATTCCGGGTTTTTTGGTTTTCATGTTCAGATGTCTGAATTCTGACCATGTTGGTTTCCATTCACAATCAGCCTTCTCTTTCCACCAGATGTACCTTTGACTCAATGTTCTCTTGGTCAGAATTTGAGGATTAAAAAGTGATTTACAGAAGGTATTTTGCGAAGCCTAACTTAGGAAATAATCTTAGGAACATACTTAGTGATCTGACCAGTGAAGAGTGGGATCCTGTGAGTCATACGAAAGCATCACATCCCACATCCCATTGAGTCAGCAGTTCAGAAGGGGATGAGCAGACCTGAGGGATGCAGAAAGGAAAGAGTGTGTCTGTGACTGCTCTTGTCATCACTAGATGGTAAGAGAAGGATGCTCCTTAGGAGAAGGACCAGAAACTGGTATCAGAAACACATAGGAAACCCCTTATTAGTTCTTGTGCAGAGTACCAGTTTTCCTTCTGTGTCATAGAACATATATAATTCCCAATTTATAGTGTGGGTTTAGTTATCTGCAATTAATCATCGTGTTCTCCTTTCCAGTTGCACATTTATCATGCCTAGTATCTGTCCTCTAGTTCTTGCCATCATCAGAATTGACTTCTTCATCAAATCTTGTTCAAACTACAAACAGATCATCCTAATCGTTTTTCTTCCATTTTAGCTATCCTTGATTTCATTGATATTCACAGTGCTAAAAACTCAACACACATTATATTATTTTCCCAAGTAAAACATCAACTGTTTTTTTCAGTTAAAATTCGTGTAAACTACCATGGAAGTGGTTTTTGCACATCTTTTCATCTTCATTTGTTTAACCACTGTCTCCCCATACCCACGGTCATGTCATAATGGACTAGATGAATACCCCTTCTTCCCATCAACATACTTGACTGATAACTGGCCTGAGGCCTTTGTAGTCCTGGTCTCTCTATTCCAAATGTCCTCTCTTCCTTGTTACATACCTCTCATTCAAGACTAAGCTACAAATGCTGACCTATTTGCTAAGAATCTTTTTCTGTTTATATGAAGTTTTTTTTTCCCCCTATTTCTTCTGTTACAGCCAATGATGTCCTAGCCATACATACGTCTATCACAGCATCTTTATTTTTATAGCACATATATGTCTACTATGTCTAATCTATAAATCCTCAGGGATAAGAAACTATTCTTGAAAAAAATGTTTTTTTCATTCCTAGCATCCAGCAAATTACCTGAAACATATTACAGTTTCATATGCAGACACATATTCAACATTGTTGAATGTTGTTTATAAATGTATTATTACTTTGGGAGACCGTAAGTTACATAATCAATTCAGACGAGGATATATGAGAATATAGGTCATATTATGGATAAACTGGGGCATCCTTGGTGGCTCAGACAGTAAAGAGTCTGTCTGCAATGTGGGAGACCTGGGTTTGATTCCTGGATTGGAAATGTCCACTGGAGAAGGGAATAGCTACCCATTCCAGTATTCTTGCCTGGAGAATTCCATGGATAGAAGAGCCTGGTAGGTTACAGTTTAAAGAGTCACCAAGAGTTGAACACAACTGAGCAACGAACACTCTCACTTTTCATGGATTAATTAGGAAAATGTCATTACACTGAGTAGTTCCTGATCACACACATTTTTCTAAGCGTGTTTCCTGTTACATTTGCTATAGATGAGATATGTACACTGACTTGCCTTTAATCAGGATATATATTGTAGGAAAGATGAGATATGTGTCGTTTGTACTGTGAAGAGCCTGAGGCATTCAGAAAGAAATTGTGTTAAAATCCTGGCTTTATACATACTATTTTTGTGTTCCTAATTAATTCAAAACCTCACTAAATTTTTGTTTTTCTATCCAGCTTCTAATAATATCCAAATGGTAATAATGTCATGAAAATTCATGAAAGTAAACATTAACAGGAGGTTTACCAATTTTTAGTGACTAAAAAAATAGTAAACACTACTTTTATAAATAATCATAACAAGTTAGAGTAAAGTGTGTGTCCTAAATAAGAAACAGGTAGAACTCAAAAAGAAAGGAGTTGAAATAACAGTATGCAGTCATTTTGCTCATCATTTATCCTTTCCTCTACTTGCTGTTTTGGGCTGCCATGGTAGCTCTGCAGTAAAGAATCTGCCTGCCAATGAAGAAGACACTGGTTTGATCTCTGGGTTGGGAGGATCCTCTGGAGAAGGAAAAGACAGCCCACTCCAGTGTTCTTGCCTGAGAAATCCCATGGCAGCCCATGGTCCCTGGGGTCGCAAGAGTCAGACATGACTTAGTGACTAAACAGCAAATACAACCTACTACTTTAATCCTTACATTCCTTCTACCCATTCCACAGAGGGCTGACTTTTCCTGGGAACACATTTATACTTACCTTTATAGTTATGTTATTATTCCATGTGAAAATATCTGAATAAGTTTATGAAGGGCTCAATAGGTAATAAACTCTTTAAAAGATAAAGCAAGTCACAGACTTAGTTTATATATGAAGTATATCTTTCACAGCCTTTGACATTTAATAGGTATTCAATTGAAGAAGGCAATGGCACCCCACTCCAGTACTCTTGCCTGGAAAATCCCATGGACGGAGGAGCCTGGTGGGCTGCAGTCCATGGGGTCGTGAAGAGTCAAACACGACTAAGCGACTTCACTTTCACTTTTCACTTTCATGCATTGGAGAAGGAAATGGCAACCCACTCCAGTGTTCTTGCCTGGAGAATCCCAGGGACTGTGGAGCCTGGTGGGCTGCCATCTATGGGGTCGCACAGAGTCGGACATGACTGAAGCAACTTAGCAGCAGCAGCAGCAGCAGCAGGTATTCAATAATTATTTGTTTTAGCAAATTGCCTTAACTCTTTTCAAGAGCTAAAGAAAAAGAATCCTCCAAGAATGTCTCTCTATAGATAAATTAATTTACAGTACATAATTACATTTTATGTTGGATTATGTTTCCTCTGAGTCTATGGACATTGTTTTATATAATTCTTATATTTCCAGTGAGACTTGTAAGCACACTTTTGTGAAAGAATTAGTTATTATTGCACATCCAAACCAAATAGGGAATATTCTATTCTGACAACTATACATATAGAACTATATACAGTGTTTTGAGAGAATTAATGCTTAATTACCATTACGTCTCCCAAAGATGGGCTTCCCTGTTAGTTCAGTTGGTAAAGAATCAGCCTGCAGTGCAAGAGACCCTGGTTTGATTCCTGGGTTGGGAAGATCCGCTGGAGAAAGGATAGACTACCCACTCCAGTGTTCTTGGGCTTCCCTTTTGGCTCAGCTGATAAAGAATCTGCCTGCAATGCAGGAGACCTGGGTTTGATCCCTGGGTTGGGAAGATCCCCTGGAGAAGGGAAAAGCTACCCACTCCAGTACTCTGGCTTGAAGAAGTCCATGGGGTCACAAAGAGTCAGACAGAACTAGTGACTTTCACTTTCCTCCCAAAGATCATTAATTTGGAAATTTTCTTTAACTGGAGTCTGTGAATTCTAATAAGCTCTGTTTTTTAACACAAGAAATCAAATACATCGATGATAAGCAAATATGAATAACTCATCACCTACCACCTTGATGCATATTTTTAATTATAAAAGAGCCACTTTTTATATTAAGAGATAAATTTAATTATGATAAGCTGCATTTTAAAATATGTGAGAGAGAATATAGCTTGATCCCAATAGAAAATCTGGTTCTCAAAATCTGGTTCAGGCCATTATAAATTCTCTCTGTGACCCTGAGCCCCTCCAACTTTCCTGTGTGTGTCCACTCATCAGTGGGATGGAATTAAAAGATACACTGCTCACCAGGGCAATTGTCAGAATACATTAACATTTGGAACATGTTTGTAGACATCTGTCTTAAGTTGATTTTAGTGTGCAAAAATGTCATTATGACTGTGAAATATCTTGTTTGACCCTATTAACCCTGCATCTTCTTTTTGTCTTATACTTTTTTTCCATAAAGATTCAATTTTCCATGAAGACTCAACATTCCACTCATTTCTTAGTAAAAAGCTCCATTTGCCTGTTCTTTACTCCATTCAAAGTGGAACCTTATTTATCTAACAATGTACATTTCTCTCTTAATTACAGGTGAGCGTGGAGGAGGAGTGGGTATCAGCCTTGGGAAAGTTAACATGCTTTAACTGCATTGGCTGCTATGGAAGCTCAAATTTATAGAAGAGATCACCGGAAACCTCCTTAATCAGGTTTGGTTTAAGGATCAGGAGGCAGAGTTTGACCTTCTTCCCCACCGAAAAACTCCTTGCTTTATCACTTTTAGAGGAGTGTCCTTCCTTACTCTATGTTCTATGGCTGAACTTTGGCTCCTGTGGACTGCTACTTCCAGGTAGACGGCTTATGTTTTCCTTTTATTCTGTTAGAGTGCTGCTTATATCACAAGGAAAGTCAAAGTGAAAGTATTAGTCTCTCAGTCACGTCCGACTCTGCAACCCCATGGACTGAAACCCTCCAGGCTCCTCTGTCCATGGAATTCTCTAGGCCAGAATACTGGAATTTCCTCCTCTGGGGGATCTTCCCAACCCTGGGATCAAACCTGGGTCTCCTGGATTGCAGGCAGATTCTCTACTGTCTGAGCCACCAGGGAACATAAGATGTTAAATATTTTATGTTTAAATATTTAACTATCTTAAATATTGTCATTCAATGTGGCTGGTGCTCCCTGAGCACACGACTTAGCCTCTTCTATGGCTACGTCACAACTCATAAAAAATCAATTCTATTTAAACAAAATATACTTTCCTAATACATGTAGTTTTAGCAATACATGGAAAAGCTGTTAAAATAGTCTTCATCAGATATGTTATCCACATAAACTAAGTGCTGATTTATAATCTACACATTACATTGCAAATTGATTTTGTTCACCTTTGGTATAAAATACTGTTTCCACTCATCTGGAGAGTAACTGCTCTTGGTTGTATGGCACTGATATTTTGCCACTTCCAACAGAGTCATTTAATAGAGCAATTTTTGTCAACAGCTTTTTCTGATTTCTCCCTGAGAATAATATTTGTGTTAACTCAGTGTTTGGCTTTACAGTCTTCTGGGTAATCTGCTGCCCTGTACTTGTGTTTGAGACAAAAAGTGTTAATTTGAAGGATGCGTGAATGATTCTGTTCTCTTCCTTCTACTCGTAGGGGAAAAAATAAAAAAGAAGTTGATTCTATAAATTGTGTGCTAAACTTGTAATGAAAAAAAAAAAAGAAAACAATTACTAAGGACAGTACATTTTAAAAAGAGGTCAATGATATTAGCTGTTGCTGCTGCTGCTGCTGCTAAGTCGCTTCAGTCTTGTCTGACTCTGTGCAACCCCATAGATGGCAGCCCACCAGGCTCCTCCATCCCCAGGATTCTCCAGGCAAGAACACTGGAGTGGGTTGTTATTTCCTTCTCCAATGCATAAAAGTGAAAAGTGAAAGTGAAGTCCCCCGACTTGTAGCGACTCCATGGACTGTAGCCTACCAGGCTCCTCCATCCATGGGATTTTCCAGGAAAGAGTACTGGAGTGGGTTGCCTTTTCCTGCAGTCTATAAAGTTTAATGACTGACCACCTGTTAGGAACTGGGTGCAGATGGATCAGAAATTAAAATAAATCTATTTTTCTCATGTTCCCAGCACATTTGTTCACATTTTCTAGTCTTGTTTTGCTGCTTATGAGAAACTGTTACATTTAGGTCTTCCCTGGTGGTCCAGCTGGTAAACAATCCACCTGGAATATGGGAGGCCTGGGTTTGATCCCTGGGTTGGGAAGATCCCCTGGAGAAATGAGCAGCTACCCACTCCAGTATTCTGGCCTGGAGAATTCCATGGACTGTATAGTCCATGAGGTCACAAAGAGTTGGACATGACTGAGCCACTTTCAATTTCATAGTTTATGAAAAACTATTATATTTATATATCACTTAATGCAAATACAGATTCATATTTCATTTTGCCCTAGAATTTATCATTTTTATGTTCATGATGTTTTACAAGGTTGCAACATATTACAATTCTCATCATTACTTTTATGTGTCGCTGATTCATGTTTGAGCTACTCATCCAGTCCTCCTCTAACTAAGCCTGATTTCTCAAATTATCAGTCTAGAACTTCTTCCAAGTTCTAGAGGAGACAGAGGACACCCTGCATTGCCCAGATCAGGAGCACAGGGGACTTGCTGACTCTGGGGAAAAAAAGATTTCATTCTCTTCTAGCAAGAGAATTATGGAGCAGGTAGGACAAATTTTAGACGTTGCAGGATTTATCAAGTCACACTGTGATGATTGTAAATGACAGAGTCCCTTGAGAAGCTGAGTGGGAGGTGGCAGGTGAGTTATGTGCCTTTATCAGGGAAGAGAACCAGTTCAGTTCAGTTAGTCACTTAGTCCTGTCCAACTCTTTGTGACCCCATGGATTGCAGCATGCCAGGCTTGCCTGTCCATCACCAACTCCCAGAGCTTGCTCAAACTCATGTCCATTGAGTCAGTGATGCCATCCAACCGTCTCATCCTCTGTCATCCCCTTCTCTTCCTGCCTTCAGTCTTTCCCAATATCAGGGTCTTTTCCTGTGAGTCAGTTTTTTGCATCAGGTGGCCAAAGTATTGGAGCTTCAGCTTCAGCATCAGTCCTTCTAATGAATATTCAAAACTGATCTCCTTTAGGATGGACTGGTTGGATCTCCTTGCAGTCCAATGGACTCTCAAGAGTCTTCTCCAACACCACAGTTCAAAAGCATCAATTCTTTTGCACTCAGCCTTCTTTATAGTCCTACTCTCACATCCATACATGACCACTGGAAAAACCATAGCTTTGACTAGATGACCCTTTGTCGGCAAAGTAATGTCTCTGCTTTTTAATATGCTGTCTAGGTTAGTTATAGCTATTCCTCCAAGGAGCAAGCATCTATTAATTTCATGGCTGCAGTCGCCATCTGCAGTGATTTTGGAGCCCCCCAAAATAAAGTCTGTCACTGTTTCCATTGTTTCCCCATCTATTTGCCATGATGGGATGGGACCGTATGGCATGATCTTAGTTTTCTGAATATTGAGTTTTAAGCCAACTTTTTCACACTCCTCTTTCACTTTCATCAAGAGGCTCTTTAGTTAACAGACTGATTCCAAACCGGGAAAGGAGTACGTCAGGCTGTATATTGCCACCCTGCTTATTTAACTTATATACAGAGTACCTCATGCAAAATGTAGGGCTGGATGAAGCTCAGTCTGAAATCAAGATTGCTGGGAGAAATATCAGTAACCTTAGATGTGCAGGTGGCACCACCCTTAGAGTGGAAAGCAAAGGAGAGAAGCAGAGAGGACGCCCGAGCCCCTGTGCTGTTCGTCTGAAACCACCACAATGTTGTGGATCAGCTATAGAAAATAAAAAGTGGTTTAAAAAATCTGTGTCGTTTAGTTCCATTTATGAAATTCTGAAAACTGAAAGACAGAAAGCAAATCAGTGGTTTCCTAGAGGACAGGGTTGGTAAGAAATGGAGACATAAAGGGGCAAAAGGAAGCTTTGGGGATGATGGACATAGTGATCGTCTTGTTTGCAATGATGCTTTCATGCATGTAGCCTATGTAAAATGCATTTTGTATATTTTAAATACACATAGTTTATTGTACATTAAATTCCAATAAAAATGTAGGAAAAAATACAACAGTTTTTTCTGGACTCCATGCAATTAAAAAAAAAAATTACCTTCCTCCTGGGATTTTAGACCATTATATTCAATGATATTTTTTCATTCGCTAAGTTTTCTCAGTATTAATACATGCATTAAGTAAAACCTCCTGGATAGCAGCAGATGCAGTATTTCTAGTGTCTTGCTTTTCTGTGAGAGCACAAAGACTATATTCCACTGGTAACTTTGAAGTAGATTGTGCATGAGATGGACTATCCCACCAAGCTGATGCCCCCCAGTCTTAGGCTGGATCACTCTCCCCTGCCATATTTCTTCCGCAATAGGAGATGGAGACATTTCATTTCCTTTTCCTCTGAAGCAGCAGTGAGAATAACCTAAGATTTCCTTCAGCAACCTCCGGAGTTGCTTTTTATTTATAGCAGACAAAGAAATAGGTAGAAACACTATTTGTGACAAATGATAACAATTATATCCAGTTTTTCTCCAACGAAATGTACAATGTATATTCAGTACTGACTTGCCTGCATGTACATTTTGCTCCAAAATTGTGAATCTCATCTTCCCGGTCAGTCTTCAGCTGCCTACAGCAATGGCAGGACCCCTCTTCCTAGGAGGGTCATTACTCCCTGGACTGCACCATGATTGCCAAAGTTACCTGCAGCAATTTCAGAGCAAAGTGAAGGACTTTATCGTTTGGAACTCTGTAGAGTCTATTTCCAATAATTTGACTTTCTCATAACCTTCAACGGTCTGCAAGTCCTTGAAGGACTTGCTCTGTGGAAGCCTATGAGGAGAACAGTCCAGAAGAAATGCTGAGAAAGCTGTGTCACCACATAACATACATCAGAGAAGATGCAACCTCTGCTTAAATACCAATGTGAAAAAGTCAGGCAGTTCAAATGAAAGACAATAGAAGTCTTTTTAAACAATCAGCTAAGGTTGTTTAAGGCAGTTTAGAAACTACAGGCTTCACCCATGCTTTAAAATAGGTGTTTTATATAGTACATAGAAGCTAAAAGCTTTTCACAAATAAATACTATTATTTGGAGGAACCTTACAGAAAAGCCATGTTCAAAAACTCAAAATTTTCTCCCCAGAGAAGGAAATGGCACCCTACTCCAGTATTCTGCCTGGAGAATCCCATGGACAGAGCCTGGTGGGCTACAGTCCATGGGGTCACAAAGGGTCGGACACGACTTAGTGACTAAACAAGTATTAACCTTCAGAAACAAACAACCCCACATGATCAAGTGACCTATAATTAAATAAGCAGGGGAAAGTAAAAATTACAATGATGGATACGTAAAAATATTTAGCTAGCATACTGATATTCATTTTAGTTTTGTAAAGACAGAGCTTTCATGCATAGGAAAATGTGGTTAATAATATACTTCCCTTGTGGCTCAGATGGTAAACAGTCTGCCTGCAATGCAGGAGACCCAGGTTCAATCCCCTGGAGGAGGAAATAGAAACCCACTCCAGTAATCTTGCCTTGAGAATCTCATGGATGGAGGAGCCTGGCAGGTACAGTCCATGGGGTTGCAAAGAGTCGGACTTGACTGAGCAACTTCACTTTCAGTTTTCACTTTGCATACATTAGACATTGAGTTTCTCTGTTGGAAATACAGCATACATCATTCATGTAGTTCCCTATATAAAATTGCAAGGTAGATATTGCAGCCTGTCAGTTGTGGTTCAGTCGCTAAGTCGTGTCTGACTCTTTGTGACCCTGTGAATCCAGCACACCTGGCTTCCCTGCCCTTCACTATTTCCTGAACTTTGCTCAAACTCTTGTCCATTGAGTCAGTGATGCCATCCAACCATCAGTGAGAAAGCCAAATGTACAGACTTTAAAAGAAGTTGCTTCATCTCACCAGGTTGGGCTTGAACCTATTTCTTTGTGTGGCTCTCAGAGTCCCTCTATGGCCCGTGTTCTTCAGTCTTAGCTCCTGATCACTACTCTCCTATGCTCGGTCATCAGCCATGCATTGCTCTATTGTTATCCTCCTGTTCAATGTGTCTCTCTAAATGAAGTGTTAGTCGTTCAGTCATGTCCAACTCTTTGCGACCCCATGGACTGTAGCCTGCCAGCCTCCTCTGTTTGTGAGTTCTCCAGCCAAGAATACCGGAAGTGCTCAGAATGAGGGCAGGTTTCTACGATGGTCCCTGAAATCCAGGCCTGGTTCTGCCTCCCCTACAAAAGCTCCCCTTCAGCACGGGTGGGATTGTGAGGGCCAAGCATCCTCTGAATTACTTGTTTTTAACAAGAGCCACTCCAGTGATGACAGGATGTCACAGAAGTCCCTAGGGTAGCCTATGTGGTGAGGTTGCCCTGCTGACTTTGAAGAAGCATACTGCTGTCTTTTGAGAGGGTCACATTGCCACGACCCAGGGTGGCCTCCAGGAGCTGAGAGGGATACCCTATAGAGAACTCATGAGCTGAATGGAACCTCGGCTCTGAAACCACCAGCAGCTAAATTCAGTCAGCTTGGGAGAGGACCTTGAGCCAGAGATGAGATCCCAGTGCCAGCCCGCATCTTGCTTACAGGTTTTCTGTCTGGAGAAACACGGAACTGAGACCCCAGATCAACCCCAGCCCCATTCCTAAGTCACAGAAAGTGTGATGATGGTAATTTTATTTTTAATTTGAGCTTCTAACTTTGAAATTGTTTTTACCCAGTGATAGAAAGCTAATAGAACAAATTTCTCTCTCTTCCCTCTCATCTTTCCTCATCTCTCCCTCCCTCCCAGCCTCCTTTCCTTCCTTTTAAAAATACATATAGCATAGAGAGAAATGGCAGGCATGATATAACACTTGCAGTTCAGTTCAGTCGCTCAGTCATGTCAGACTCTTTGTGACCCCATGGAATGCAGCAGGCCAGGCCTCCCTGTCCATCACCAACTCCTGAAGTTTACTCAAACTCTTGTCCATTGAGTTGGTGATGCCATCCAACCATCTCATCCTCTGCCATCCCCTTCTTCTCCTGTCTTCAATCTTTCCTAGCATCAGGATCTTTTCAATGAGTTAGTTTTTCACATCAGGTGGCCAAAATATTGGAGTTTCAGCTTCAACATCAGTCCTTCCAATGAATATTCAGGACTGATTACCTTTAGAATGGACTGGCTGGATCTCCTTGCAGTCCAAGGGACTCTCAAGAGTCTCCTCCAACACCACAGTTCAAAGGCATCAATTCTTTGGTACTCAGCTTTCTTCATAGATGCACAAATATTTTTACCAAAGAAATAAGAGAGGTAAGAGATGCAGGTTTGATCCCTGGGTCAGGAAGATCCCCTGGAGGAAGAAATGGCTACCCACTCCCATATTATTGCCTGGAGAATCCCATGGACCAAGGAGCCTGGTGGGATTTGGTCCATAGGGTCGCAAAGAGTAGGACAGGAATGAAGTGACTTAACAGGTCACTCGGGGTGGAAATCTGTTTGGACAAATCAAAGAAATCTTTGATTCTCATAGATTGATACTAATCTTTGGATTGCAACATACATGGGGGATGTATGTGAACCCTCAGCTTGGCCTTGCATATGTGTGCATGCTCATAAATCGACGGGACTCTGGCTGCGAGCGCGAGGACAGGAGGAGCGTTGGGTGCAGGTGTGAGCTGATGCCACCAAGTCGTGGGGACCGACATTGTCAGTGCAGCAGCGACTGGCGGAAGAGGCAGGAAGGCAGAGGGCGAGAGGCGAAGACAGGAAGACTCCAACAATGGGAGGTAGTCAGCGTGGACCTGGAAGTGTCAGGCTCTGGGGCTAAATTATTCTTATCTCCGTTACCTGGAGGAGGGACCATTTCCTGGGGATATTGTTGCAATATCAGAGACCTCAGAACAGCATCTGCATCTCAGAGATAAAATTATACAGAAGAAATATGTGTCTAGGGAGCACTGTTCATTTGTTGGGACTGCTTGAGCTTGAAATGGATTTCATAAAATGTGGTCCCGTTCCTTACTTTGTAGTTAGAAATAATTTATGCATGGCTGTTAAAATACACAAAAATCACATTTTTAATTGCCATCTACTTTAACCAATAGACATAAAATACGAGGCCGAATTCTGCACTCTTGGCTTTCCGTTCTCTGTGTCTCCTCTATATATATATCTGTGTGTGTGTGTGTGTGTGTGTGTGTATATATATATATATATATATATATATATATATATATATATATATCATGGGTGAAATGAGATAATTATTAAAATACACCCTGGGGAATACTTTCTTTAACACTTTTATGTTTGGGGTTTTCTATGTTTTGCTATTGAGACTCTCAACTGCCAATGAAACTGGAAGGAAATTGCTGCCTTGGTGTTCCTTCTGAATGTTGTGAACAGTTAAGATCAAAGTTTGACACTCTGAGCTGTTTAATTCTCTCAAGGGAAAGAGTTGTTCCTAGTTGAGAGGCTTCAGAAATATATCTCCACATCCCAAGGCTTTCTGAAACAAATCTAGAGCCTTTATGAGATTATTTTTAGATACCTTAGCACTCCTTCAGAGATGATGAATAAATTGTTTAAATAAGGGCCTCAGGCAAGGATTACAACCCAATGCCTGTATGTGTTGTGTGTTTAGAAAACATCAAAAAAGCAGATATCATACTGCAGGAGTGCATTCTTTCACCAATAGATATATTTCTAAGAAGGCTTCCCTGGTGGCTCTGCGTTAGCGAATCCACCCACCAATGCAGGAGATGCAAGAGACTTGGGTTTGATCCCTGGGTCAGAAAGATCTCCTTGAGTACAAATTGGCAACCCATTCCAGTATTCTTGCCTAGAAAATTCCATGGTCAGAGGAGCCTGAGGAGTCACTAGTCTATGGGATGCACCAAGTGTCGGACACGACTTAGCACCTAAAACCAGCAACAGTTCCTAAGAAGGGTGTAATTTTTACGTATACATTTGCACCTTTTTTCCCCATTGACACATCATTATAACTTCTTCCCTTTTGACTTGACGAGTTTAAATTTTCAGAATCCGCATGATATGTTGTATCATATTTGCATACTGCTTTCACATATCACTATAGTCATTTACAGATTCAGATCAGATCAGATCAGTCGCTCAGTCGTGTCCGACTCTTTGCGACCCCATGAATCACAGCACGCCAGGCCTCCCTGTCCATCACCAACTCCCGGAGTTCACTCAGACTCACGTCCATCGAGTCAGTGATGCCATCCAGCCATCCCATCCTCTGTCGTCCCCTTCTCCTCTTGCCCCCAATCCCTCCCAGCATCAGAGTCTTTTCCAATGAGTCAACTCTTCCCATGAGGTGGCCAAAGTACTGGAGTTTCAGCTTTAGCATCATTCCTTCCAAAGAAATCCCAGGGCTGATCTCCTTCAGAATGGACTGGTTGGATCTCTTACAGATTGGGAAACTAAAATTCAGCGTAGTGAAATCACTAACCCATCATATGAAAGGTGTGGAAGGATACATACAAAATTAAATAATTAGTTTGACCTTATGGACTGACCAACACTACTTCTCAGAAGCAAGGAATCTACTGAGGCAAAGTACTTTTTTCAAATATTGGTGGTTGGGTCGCTAAGTTGTGTCCGACTCTTGCAAGCCCTCCTCTGTCCATGGAGTTCTCCAGTCAACAATACTGGAATACTGAAGCCATTTCCTTCTCCAGGGGATCTTTTCAAGTATTAGGAGGGTAAATAATAGAGAAAAAAGTCTCCCCTAGTAGCGCTAGTGGTAAAGATCCCACATGCCAGGGCAGGAGCCATAAGAGACACAGATTCAATCCCTAGGTCAGGAAGAATCCCTGGAGAAGGAAATGGCTAACTGCTCCAGTACTCTTGCCTGGGAAACCCCATGGACAGAGGAGCCTGGCGGGCTACAGTTCATTGGGTCACAGAGTCAAACATGACTGAAGCGACTTAGCTTCCACGCACGAGAAGAACATTTCCATTCCCGAGATTTCAGGAAAATAAGAATTAAAGAAGCTAGTTAGATGTGGAAAGGATCCTATTGAGAACCTATTAATAAAGGCATTTTTGGAGATTATATTGAAAACCTTCCTGATTACTCACAGAACTTGATTAGTTCAATTTAAGATATTCACACAATATTGTTAATTTAGTTTAAAACAATAGACATTCTTCTACATTTTTCCTTATTTCATAAGGCTCTTAATTCTCATAATGATCCTATGCAATAGGTAATGTTACCTATATTTCATTATTTAATTTTTTCTTTTATTTATTAAGTTATCTTCTAGTGTGTTGCAGCTTGTGGGATCTTAGTTCCCCAACCAGGGATTGAACCCAGGTCCTCAATACTGACAGCATGGAGTCTTAACGACTGGATGGCTGAGGAATTACTCATCCACATTCTAAAGTTAAGGGAACTGAGGAAGAGAGAGCTTCATCTTGCAGCTCATAAATGAGGCTGAGATTTCAATCTAGGCTGGATGACATCTGAACGTATTGATTTAACCACTAAAGTGTCTCTTCACAAATTAAGTCATAGAAAATTGCCAATATTCAGTGCTGTTCACATATAGAAACAGCAATTTCCTATGGTTTGAGTGATTATTATTAGAATTTTTATTACTATCATTTTCCAATGTTAAAAGACAATTTGCTGTTTAATCTGTCTCCATATGATAACACTTAAATGTGAAGCATAAAAAATTAATGTATTTTTCACTCAATTTATCTTCAGTTTATTTAATTACAGTAAGTTTCTTATGGGTCGTAGGATTAGACAATTCAAGCTGTATATCAAAACTCAGTTTTATATATTGTAGCATTTTCTGTTGCTGGCATAGTCTCAGATTCCTGTGTGTAATTTTCTCTTCTCAACATCAACAAAAGTAAAATAAAGACCAAGGTTCTTGCAGATTTAAATTTAAACATAATGTAAATTCTTAAAGTTTCATATTTAAAATAGGGGAGTCTCTGATTGCAAGTCTTAAGAGTTTTTTTTCTTAAACTTCTATTCATGCTATCATCTTAAATGTTTTGCCAATGCTTTTCAAGTAAAATTAAAACTTTTTCAGAAAAATTATCATAAAAGAAAAACCTTCTTTCATAAAAGCAAAGAATCAGTCATGAGTCATTGCTGCTGCTATTAAATCGCTAATTCATATCCAGCTCTTCATGACCCTATGGACTGTAACCCATCAGGCTCCTCTGTCCCTTTGATTTCCCAAGCAAGTATACTGGAGTAGGTTGCTGTTTCCTTCTCCAGGGGATCTTCCTCACCCAGGGATGGAATCTACATGGACTGCACAGCAGGCAGATTCTTTACCACTGAGCCACTTGGGAAGCCCCCATGAGACATAAATATATCTCTATTGTGGATTCAGACTTTCTATATTTTTCTCAGAGTAGTAAAAGATGAAATAAATTTCAAATTTTTGAAAAGAAAGTGGTTTTCAAAATATTAAATAAATGAAAATTAATTTAAATAACATTAAAATTTATCAATGCATGAAATAGTATAATACAAAAATTTTTGCCTTGACTTAAATTTATGCTGTGTCTAATACTAATAGATACCTTCTTATTAGTGTTAAATAAAATCTATAAAATAAAAATGTCTTATTAATGTTAAATAAAATGATATTTTGAAGTAAATATTATTTTAAAAATCTATGCCAGTTATTTTTGGTTGCATGAAAATATATGTAAATAATATTTTATGTGATGGCTATTTTGTCTTACCTTCACTAAGATTGAGGGCAGGAGGAGGAGGGGATGGCAGAGGATGAGATGGTTGGTTCGCATCACCGACTAAATGGACATGGGTTTGGGTGGACTCTGGGAGTTGGTGATGGACAGGGAGGCCTGGTGTGCTGAGGTTCATGGGGTTGCAAAGAGTCAGACACGACTGAACTGAACTGAACTGAACTGAAGGTATGGGAACAAGAGAGAAATAACAGAACAGATTAATGTATTTGTCATGGTGAACTGAAGCAGGGAAGTTAAAGGATCAACACTTATCTGTTACAGAATATCACTGTGCAATTATAATATATGGATATAAGAGGGAGTCATTGTTATTTTAGTGATATAATCCAAGGACATAATGCACAGTTTACACTCTATTGTAAAAATCATTCATTAAATTTGGTCTCCAACATTTAATGTTACACAGGAAAGAAACTTCTAGTGACAGAATCATGGCAATAGAGGATGATAAAAATGTTGAAGGATGGTAATTATTTACGGTGGGGAAGATGAGGCTAAGAAAGTATTTAATATAATATGATTGCATGTAGATAAAAAATATTAAAGTGATTTGTCAAGCTAATTTTTTTAACTGATGCTTTATTTGTATTCACCAGAAAGAATTACATGTGCAGAGATATTCATCCATGTCTCTTACTTTTAAAATATATGAGGTTCTCGAAGTTCACAATTCTTACCATAAACTGTATAATTAAAAATAGTCAAGGATAGTTGGATGTTAGTTAGAATTGTGCTTTGGTTTTCTCAATAGCAAATTACATGAAATTTAGTTGCTGACAGAGGAAAAGCAAAAGAACAAGGAACTAGCAAAAAGTAACCAATACCATAAGCCAATTTAATGAGGTATTGGCTGTACTTTTAAAACAAATTTTACAACACCCAAAGTTTATTCCACAATTGAATAACATTTAATTATCAATTAATTTTAATCATGAGTACATACAATTATATATTTTTTAATTCAATGTTATTAAGAATAAAGCAAATATGCTCTAAAACTACATGGTCTTTTACTTAAAGAACTATTCCTTTAAAGTTTTCCAATAAAATACAATGTATATATAATTTAAGACTATAAAAATTAGAGTACCAATTCACTGAAACCTATAGAAAAGGCATTAAAGTTGTCAAGATGCGTAAAATTTAATGTAGGGGTAAGAATTATCTATGCAAAAGTTAAACAGCAATGTAAGAAAATAGTTATTCAATGCTTATGAATGTTGAAAATACTTTTAGATAACATGCATTTAATGCTAAAGTTTTGAAATTCTACCATGTCTTATTATAATTATACAATATGGAAAAAATAAATCGGAAGACAGGTAGAAAATTTAATGCCCAAGTGTGATGGTTTTATATACACATACACAATTTTGCTTCCCTGGTGGCTCAGATGGTAAAGAATCTGACTGCAATTCAGGAGACCTGGCTTCAATCCCTGGGTTGGGAAGATGCTCTGGAGAAGGAAATGGCAACCAACTCCAGTATTATTGCCTGGGAAATTCCAAGGACAGAGAAGAATCGCAGGCTACTGTTCACAGGGTCATAGTCAGACACCACTGAGTGACCAACACACAAATACAGCTTTGCATTTAATTGAGATGTATTTGGTTAAATGGAGAGCATCTAAGATACTTGCCTCAATGAAGGTAAATTTTGTACAGAAAATCTGTGTGGGATTTATTATAGGATTATATTTTACTAAGATCTCCATGAAAACCAATATTTTGTTTTGGGTTTTTTTGTTTTGTTTTGTTTTGTTTTTTTTGATTAATAAATTATTCCTGTGATCTCAAACACATAGGGTTTGTTTGGTTGAATTCATCTCTTAAGAAACCAAAACCTCAGATCAAAATTAGTGGTTTCCATTGAACCCTGGTAAGGTGGTTATTCTGGCCATCTCTGCTCAAGTTCTCCTCTCTCAGTCTTTTATTCCTGCCACATGAAGGAGGAAAAGGGAAATCGGTCTTAATACAAATACATGAACCTCAACTTCTTTTTTTGCCTAATTAGTTGTCTGAAACCACTTTCCATGTAAGATCATGGTACCAACTCAACTGTGCTGTCTAAAGCCTGAACAGAAGGGTAGAAACCCATCAAGGGATTCCATCTACTTAGAACCATGAGCCTGCTGCACAGCGCCTTGTAGCTTAGCACCTCCCACCAAGCAAAAGCCAATCACTGTCAAGATGCCATCCAGTTCACGAGCTTTACCTCTGTTCATTTCCTTTGATTTCATATCATTGTTTCTTGCCTGCAATCCATTCTCTGCTATCTACTATACTTCGGAGTATTCCATTTCAGCAAGCCCATTCTGTTACTCCAAATTTAAAGTTTGCTTTCCCCTCTAACCATGGTTGCTACTGCTGCTAAGTTGCTTCAGTCGTGTCCAACTCTGTGCGACTCCATAGACGGCAGCCCACCAGGCTCCCCCACCCCTGGGATTCTCCAGGCAAGAACACTGGAGTGGGTTGCCATTGCCTTCTGCAATGCATGAAACTGAAAAGTGCAAGTGAAGTCACTCAGTTGTCTGACTCTTCACGACCCCATGGACTGCAGCCCACCAGGCTCCCCCATCCCTGGGATTCTCCAGGCAAGAACACTGGAGTGGGTTGCCATTTCCTTCTCCAGTGCATGAAACTGAAAAGTGAAAGTGAAGTCACTCAGTTGTCTGACTCTTCGCGACCCCATGGACTGCAGCCTATCAGGCTCCTCCGTCCATGGGATTTTCCAAGCAAGAGTACTGGAGAGGGTTGCCATTGCCTTCTCCGCTAACCATGGTAGAAAACCACAAACATTAGGGCTAAATATGAAAAAAAAAAGTAAGTGAGAGTATTTTATGGGATAATTACTATAATGATTACAATAGGAAGGTATTCCATGAAAGGATGCACCTTTTGGCATTGTGTGTTTTTTTTTTTTTTAACTAAGTATTTTTTCTTTTTTTTAAAAAAAGTATTTATTTTAATTGCAGGCTAATTTCTTTACAATATTGTAGTGGTTTTTGGTCAATGTATGGTGTCGTGTTTTTATAAAACCATTTTCCTTTTCCTCAAGGCCAACTCCATCTTTCTTACCAAAAACATTGTATTACACTGACCTTGCTGTTAAGAAGTCTTACCCGCCCTCCCACTCAGCAGATGGACCCACTCTACAACCTGGCGGTGGTCATTCCTTGTTGGGATGAAGATACTGTCCAAAGCTGTTCTGTTCCCTGTGACTCACCTCTGGACACTCCAAACTACAGAGTCCTCTAGTAGTCTTGTAAAACTCATCCTTACGAGAGATAACCCAGGCTACCTGTGTGAGCATGGGAGTGTCAAAGCCATCTGCAGACAGAAGTCCCTGGTAATGCAATCTTGAATAGCGGGAGAAAGGCACGGAACTGGCTGAAGGCGTCCATTTAGCTTTCTAGCTGCCGTTTTGCTGGTCTCAGTGGGATCTGTCAGAAAGCTTGAAGGCAAATGGTTCTGCTTGTCAGTTTGTAACAGTTAGAAGAAAATGAACTTCTCAGAAATTGAGCCCAACTAGTGATCACTTCTGATTTATACTTTGCTGTGGCAGGCCACGACTATGCACTATTGCCTTTCGTATCTGCATCATTTCATCAAGAAGCTTACTCGAAGGAAAGAAATAGTCCAAGTTCTGTAGCACAGCTCTTTCTAATAAAGTATTATCATAATTATGTTACAAAGAGAAACACACACACACACACACACACACACACTGAGATACTTCCCTTCAGATATGAAGACAGGATATTCTAAGACTGTATCAATCTTTCTACTTTAGTTGATGCCACGTCTATGTACCGTGCCAGGATGACCAAAATGAAGGTGTCTAAAAACCAAGGTGCCCTTGGACTATCTAACAAGCAAAATGAAATCTTCATTGTCATTAAAAATCAAGTTTATATGACTTGGGGTTGACATGGTAATCTAGTGTTTTTTGTTTGTTTTCTTTGACTACATTTTAAAGAAATCCATCTTTCTTTTAGGCTAGCGTTCCTTTGGCAAGTTTCTCATTTCTAAAACAGCTAAAAGTGTCTGATAAAATGTACTTTGAGAAAAAAAATAATGTAGCAGTTAGCAAAAAAGAGCAGAAACTTGCAGGTGAAAAACATCATTAAATGACTAAGATGTTTATCTAGAACTTCCAAGAAATGGGGTTCTAGATATATCAAATTTACATATGCTCAAATCTTGAACTTTTAGCCATCTGTTCTTTAAAGATGCTAATTTCATTATATACATGAATATTGGATCTTCCTGACCCAGGGATCGAACTGAGTCTCCTGAATTTCAGGCACATTCTTTACCATCTAAGCCACCAGGGAAGCCTATATATATATCCAAAATCTGTTTTTCATTTCCCCTTCTTTTATACAAATGCACTAAATCCTATATATCAGTATCTTCATGAATACTAGTTAATTTCTAGATGGAGTTGAAATCTATGATCTAATGTCTGAGAAGAGCAAGGCTGTTTGCCTCTATAATTAATATGATAAGAGTCGAGCTCTTCAGATTATGCTCTTCATGGCTTGTGACACTTCAATTCCAACAGAAGCTATCCATGTGTATAACAATTAGTGTTCAATGATAGTCAATGTTTTCAGATTTCTATTTTGCCCTGAAGCTTCTGCCTGTTCCCTTTCCTTACTTTGTTTGCTGCTATTCATGGGTTTTTCTCCCATGAATTTTCCACTAACTAAAGGCTGATTTTGATAGACACTCTTAGCCAACAGGAATATCCATTGTTTTAGACAAATGAATGAATCAGTCACATTGAGTTCTCAATAGTTGCACACCTACAGAGATTCTTGGCTATAGTGATTATTCTCCATGTTTGGAAAGTTTTCCCTTGTTATTAGAATGGAGCTTTGCTGGAAGTTTGGATGTAGTAATTATACACCTAGTTTGAAAAATAGAGTCATTAGGGGTATATTTTTGCTGCTTGAAAGTATGATGACATTTGCTTATTTTTGAGGAGGAAGAAACATAACAAGGAAACATGTATCTTTAGAACACTGGTTCGCAGCACCTTCACCATGGCAGCACGTGGAAGCTCCTAGTTAAATAACCGGCATGCTTGGCACTTTGGCTCTTGCACAAATGTCCATCTCCCTCCTTCACTTCCCCTGGGACTGGAGCCCGTGTCTGGCGACTGCACAATTGGCTGTCCCTCCCTGGATGTCCTTCAAACAGATGATGTGCTTGCAGGGACTGTGCTCCTTTTGTGCAGTCCCTAGAAAAGAAATGTCACACAGACCCGAACAAAGGGCGGCTAATGATAAGAAGGGAAGACAGGGCACGTTCAAAATCCTAGAACACGTTCTTGCGAAGACACCTAATCTTGACAGTTCTCTTTTCCTTTAACTAATGGGTTCTTCAAATATACCCGAAAGAGACACAGAAATTAGCCATAATATTCACTGAGAATGCATAATGGATATATACACTAATATAGCACGGGGCACCTTATGGCATTATTTGTTCATCTATACATAATTTTGCAATCATATATACTTTTAAAACATACACTATTTTACATCTAATATTATCTGTTCCCAGCTAAGTGATTGCAAACCAAGTTTTGAATATTATTCAATGCCTTCCCTACATGAATTATTCTTCACCCTGGATTGCCCTAATACTTTCTCAGGTGCTTTGAATAGTACTTAGGACAAAATGAGTCCCACTTTATAGAAACATGATCAACTCAAAGAGGCAGAACTTAGCAAAACAGATTATAGGCAATAGACATTGAGCCTAGGGAAATGTAGCAATGACGAAGGTGCCAGAAATGATGCTATGATCTCAGCAGTTAGGATAGCCAAGAAAACACGTTTTACAAAGAAGTCTTTTTTGTTTGTTTGCTTTGTTTTCTTTTCAAAAATACATTTCAGGAAGTTGTCGGAATGGATGTTAGGAAAAAGGCTCAGGCCCATTTGAAAATGGGAAGCACAGAGTGATTTCATACCATGAGAAGTGTTTCAATTGTTTCTTCTGGAATTTGTTTTCGTATTAAATAAAATCCAGAAAAAATTAATTTTGAACAAATTAGTAATCATTTTCAGAGCCTTCCTTTTAGAAACTTAATAACTGATCTCAAGACTAGACTATGACTGTAAGATACAGAGAATGGGGGGATGAACAAGCACGTAGATGAATAGATAAACTACTCAGGATTTGGGGTTGGGCCATGTCAGCAATGGTGGTGACACTGTGCGGAGAATGAGATATTGGGAGCAGCCAGCAGCTGGAAAAGAGACTTGAATTTGGCTACCTCTCTGAGTTGGTTTTTTTTCCCTTACCCCCTTTTTTTTTTACTGTAACAGGTCAATTCTGGAGATTTTTCCAGGTCAACATCTCCTCAAAGTATCTCCCTCTTTTCTTAGCATGAAAATAAATGGAATTTCCCACTCCAGCATAGGTTACTATTGATCTGTTTATAAAAATAATATACTGTTCAAAGAAAAAAAATCCATAAAGAATAATTTTATAATAATGTTAAAGAAATGAAAACATCAAACACACCCACTAGTTCAACCCAGAGGTTCAGGCCTGGAGGCTAACAAGAAAATATAATTATGTTTGTGTGTATGTGCTACTCAGATTGTGCAGGTCCACAATCAGAAACACATTCTAATAAAACTTGAATTTATTAAACCTAAAATAGAGATTGGATTATATTCTTTCTTTTTACCACAGTTATAAACCTTTTGTTTTATAGGACATTTTTAAAAAGCTTCTTATTTTGTATTGGATTATTAGCTAATTAGCTGATTAGCCATGTTGTGATAGCTTCAGGTGGGAAGCAAAAGGACTCAGTCACACATGTACATGTATCCCTTCCCCTCCAAACTCCCCTCCCATCCAGGCTGCCACATGGCATTCTCATTTATACCATATTCATAACCTTTATACAGTAGTAATAATGTTTGTGGAATTTTTTACACTGACATTATAAAATACCAATATTTTATTCAACTGAAAAGAAATATTTTTGTCTTTTGCAAAAATCATGTCTTTTTCAAAAATCATCTTTCTTATCATGCTAAGTCGCTTCAGTTGTGTCTGACTCTGTGGGATGCTATGGACTGTAGCCCACTGGGCTCCTCTGTCCATGGGATTCTCCAAGCAAGGATACTGGAGTGGGTTTCCATGCCCTCCTCCAGGGGATCTTCCCAATCCAGGGATTGAACACGTGTCTTTTATGTCTTCTGCATTGGCAAGCAGTTTCTTTACCACTAGTGCCACCTGGGAAGTCCTTCTTTTCTCATCAGTTTCTAACAAAGATGAAAGAAGTAAAATAACAATGTTTAGGCACATAAATATGTATTTTTATTTTAAATAATCAATCATCAGATAAATCTTCATGAGTTTGAAATCACTGCAATATATACGCCTATGGATTTATGTCCAGGCTCCTTAGTGTCCATGAGGTTGTTTAAAATTCAGGTCACACATCAGACATCTTAATACGAATGTTGCCATCTGAGAAAGTATACCTTGTAGGAAGTAGTGGAGTCCCAAGTGTCTCAAGCTCTTTCCTTGTCAGTATTTCCCGAACCCCATCAACCTCAGATTCATCAGACCTTTCTGGAAATATAAGGCCAATTCACAGTCTCCCTGCGTTCCAGAGTATGATGCTAGTACAGGAAAGTCCATTCAAATGAAGATCACACAAACAAGAAGCCAGGCAGCGCTGACCCTCATGCCAGCCTAATGTCGGTGTCTATACTTATTCACAATACATGGCACTTCTGTGCTTCACTCAACATCTCCCAGAGTAGACGTGTTTAAGGCTTAGGGATTTTTTAAAGTCTATCTGATGCCATGAATGATAACAATCATTTTATTTAACTCTCTTGCCTCTGGTCTTCATCTCTTACTAGAAGTCACCAAGAACAGGTAGTTTAAGTTTAAAAAAAAAAAAAAAAAAGGTTTTAATGAAAAATATAGATCAAACTTCAATTCTCCAATTAGTAAAAATTTATGGTAATAATAAGATATAAATCTGATTATCTTACATAAGATCAATTAATTTAGTCATATTTGTTTTCACCTACTCATTATACTCTGCAGAATTATGTAGTGAAAAACCCTGACAAATTTTTTCACTTAGCGGCACAAATGTTAAAAATAAGCAACACTAAGGGCTTCCCTGGTGGCCCAGTGGTTAAGATTCCAAGCTCCCAATGCAGGGGCACAAGTCTGATCCCAGGTTGGGGAATTAAGATCTTGCATGCTACATAGCTGTGGCCAATAAAAGAAAATAGTCTACCGATTAAAAAGATAAAGAAATAAAAATAAGCAAAACTAATAAAACAAAGGCATTAGTACTGTGTTAACCCTTGAACAACAGGAAGGGCTAGGACACCAGGTCTCTCAGCAGTGGAAAAATCCAGGTTTAACAGATGGTTTTTCTATCTCAGGGGCTTCCCCAGTAGCTCAGCAGAAATGAATCCACGGGTTCTATCCCTGGGTTGGGAAGATCCCCTGGAGAAGGATATGGCAACCCATTCTAGTATTCTTGCCTGGAAAATCCCATGGACAGAGAAGCCTGGGGGCTACAGGCCATGGGGTCGCAAAAGAGTCAGACATAACTGAGCTAGCATGCACACATACTATATCCATGGTTCAAAATACATAGATTCAACCAACCATGGTTTATGTGATTCTACAGTATTTATGATTGAAAAAAGGAAATCCGTATATATGTGGACCTGCCCAGTTAGAACTGTCTTGTTCATGAGTCAACTGTATTTTGACTCTGTTTCAAATTTGACTGAATAAGGGAATTAAATAATACATTAAATATATTAAATAAATACATTAAAACCTTGTGACTTCTTTGAAAAGTGTGTGTCTCTTCTGTGTTTATATAAGACAAACACATTATGCCTGTTATGCTCTTTATTACTTGATGCTAACTGCTGTGTATAGCTAAATCAAAGACAAGGGTTTTTATTTTCTTGAGACTTTCATTATACAATATTCATAATTATTTTGTTAAAACCCATGGAAATTGGTGGGGGCTGGGCTTTAATCTGAGATAACCTCAGTTTCATTTATGTATCATTTTTAGGAGGAGGGAATATTTATTATTGCTTGCAGCAAGTAAGGAGGACACCGGAGATCCTTCCCAAAGCAGTGTCTTTCCAAACAGCAGAATTGGGGAAGTTTTGAGCTCAGGGTGCATGCATATTCATGAAGGGGCTTAAGCAGAGGAAAATTCAGTGTAGACTTGGGGCAAAGATCAATAGAGTCCAAGGTTTAGTTGATTAAAGTCAACAGGATCAACATCATTGTTCATCCTCCACTTGGGGGAGGGCATTAGGCCCTGCGGAATTCCCTGAGTATGGTAATCACTAGGTCCAGTCATGTTGGTGCAAATGGCATTATTCCATTCTTTTTTATGACTGAGCAGTATTCCGTTGTATATATGTACCACATCTTCTTTATCCGTTCACCTCCAACAGATGATACTGTAATCCAATGAAACAGAATAGCAGAGGTTTTGAAAAGACTCAGATTTAGAGGTTTCACCTTGTATTTTAATATCTTATTTAACAAAATAGATTCTTCCCTTTTTTCTTTCTTTCTCCAGTTAATTCTCATCATTATCTCCTGGTCATCACTGAACAGTCACTCACTAACCTTCTGTAATTCATTCAATTAACTAACATATTGAGTCAGGATCTACTGTAGAGATAACATTTGAGGATAATTTTTTTAAACTGCCATTTAGCTCCACTCCCTGTACAGCATAGATATTTGCATTTTTCTGCCACATTTCTCTTGGAAGGTGGTGTCCCCAATCACACCTCGGATTTCAGTCTCTGCTTTCACAGACCTTTCAGAATTGAAGCTTTGACCACTGAGACATTTGAAACGTGCTAATATTGAGACAAGGAAACACATAAATTCAGAAATTGTTTCTAAAGGTAAGGACTCATTCTCCTTTCCCAATCTGCTTAGTATAGACAGGATATTTAAGGTTTTCTGGTCAATCTTCTGCTGGATAACATGTGTTTTGTTTCTCTGAGCTGAGCTCAACAAGATGTTTATTATGAAATGACTCAAGAGGCAAGTTTGCCAAAATTTCTTTTTTTCTTCTTCTTCCCACCTGGACTGAATTTTAAGGATGCCTGAGAAGAATCAGGCTTTAAAATTGAAATTGTGTCTAAATTGGTTATTTGAGCTAAAATCCTGTGCAAAGCACATGTAATGTAAATTTTTCATAACCAATGCCTTTAATTAGTGTCATTTTTCGTACCAATATAAAGGGGAAAGAAAACTTATTTCCCATTTGTGCATACATATAAAATTAAAACTAAGGGAAGAATTATACAAAAAATCTAAAATATGAATTCCACAGAGTATCACAAACAATCTTTTGCCTTAAAAATAAGCCACTTCTAGTCCAATATTGACTGGGAAAATCAATGATTTCCATAAAGTTAAAATCTTTTAAACGATTTTTAAAAAGGCTCTATGACAAACCTAGACAGCATAATAAAAGGCAGAGACATCACTTTGCCAACAAATATCCATAGAGTCAAAGCTATGGTTTTTCCAGTAGTCATGTACAGATGTGAGAATTGAACCATAAAGAAGGCTGAGGGCTGAAGAATTGGTGCTTTCCAATTGCGGTGCTGGAGAAGACTCTTGAGAGTCCCTTGAACAGCAAGGAGATCAAAATCAGTCCATCCTAAAGGAAAGTGAAAGAAAGTGAAGTTATTCAGTCGTGTCCGACTCTTTGCGACGCCATGGACTGTAGCCCACCAGGCTCCTCTGTCCATGGGATTCTCCAAGCAAGAATACTGGAGTGGGTTGCCATTTCTTTCTCCAGGGGATCTTCCCGACCCAGGGATTCAAACCCAGGTCTCCTGCATTGCAGGCAGATGTTTTAACCGCTGAACCACCAGGGAAGCCCCATCCTAAAGGAAATCAACTCTAAATACTCACTGGAAGGACTGATGTTGGAGCTGAAACTTCAATACTTCAGCCACCTGATGTGAAAAACTGACTCACTAGAAAAGATCCTGATGCTGGGAAAGATTGAGGGCAAAAGTGGAAACAGGTGACTGAACATGAGATGGTTAGATGGCATCACTAACTCAATGACATGAATTTGAGCAAACTCCGGGAGACAGTGAAGGACAGAAGAGCCTGGTGTGCTGCAGTCCATGGGGTTGTAAATATTTGGACATGATTTAGTGACTGGACAAAACAACAAAAGGGCTCTATCAGAAAGATGGAAATTAAGGAATACATGTCCTTTCAGTTCAGTTCACTCTCTCAGTCATGTCCGACTTTTTGCGACCTCATGGACTGCAGCATGCCAGGCCTCCCTGTGCATCACCAACTCCCGGAGTTTACTCAAACTTATGTCCATTGAGTCAATCATGCCATCCAACCATCTCATTCTCTGTCATCCCCTTCTCCTCCTGCCTTCAATCTTTCCCAGCATCAGAGTCTTTTCCTCTAGTATATTGGATTTTATATTTATTTAATTTATTTAATTAAATTTGTTTATTTAATTTGTCTATTTCATTTCTCCTTATTTATTTTTTATTTTTGTTCTTTTTTTCCTCCTTGACATTTTCTTAAAAAAAAGAGAAGAAAACTCTACAAATGATATGTACTACAAGCATCACAAAGGGTTATGTAAACGATGTCAATGCAACGCAGTAAAACTTAAACACTTACACTGAAAAATTGTTTCATACTCTTAAAACAAATGGCAAACAATGATCTTAAGTAACAATATAATGATAAGAATATGCATTTCTTTATTTATAAGTATATCCCAATCAGGGAATTTGGAAACAAATATTAGAAAGAAATAGCAAAAAATGCCCATGTAACTAATGCTTGTTGGGAAGTGAGTTCTCAGGCATAATCTAGTTCAGAGTCAGAGTTGTTCTCTTATGAAAGAGAAATATTGTAAAGGAACACATAAGATGATATAAAAGTTTATAGCAGGTACTCAAAAGGTCAGATAATTCTGAATAAAATAACTTTTATGAAAGTAAGTTTTTAAATACACAAATATAAAACCTAGTTCATGTACAGAGTAAAGCTCCTGTATATAATAAAGAATTAGGAACTCTTTGCCAGGGCTTCCATTTGAAAAATTGTGCTTGGAATTGATTGCTAGTTCTCCAGCTGAAAGCAGTGTGATCTAGATAGAAATTCCGAAGCAAAATGGATTTTGTTCTGCTATTTTTACAATAATGTTTGAAACAGTGCAAATTATATAATTTTCAAAATACAGGAAAAATTTTGATGGTGAAATAAATGATTATGCTGAAAACAATGGGGAGACCTAAACATATTTGATAATTAACTCATTTAAAATTAATTTTTCTATTTCTCCTGTAAGTAAACACAAGTTAATTTCTCAAGTTGACTTACTTTTATTAAATACAAAATGCTTGATTCTATGATCATAAACTACAGCAAAAATGGTGCTGAAAATATTATTACTATTGATAAAATTCTTAGTTTCTTTTTGAAAGTGAAAGTGAAGTCATTCAGTCGTGTCTGACTCTTTGAGACCCCATGGACTGTAGCCCACGAGGATTCTCCATCCATGGGATTTTCCAGGCAAGAATACTGGAGTGGGTTGCCATTTCCTTCTCCAGGAGATCTTTCCCACCCAGGGATCAAACTCTGGTCTCCCTCATTGTAGGCAGACGCCTTACCATCTGAGCCACCGGGGAAGCCCTTACTGGGGTATAAATCCATAAACTTATGAATCCATAAATCCAACTCAATGGACATGAGCTTGAGTAAACTCCGGGAGTTGGTGATGGACAGGGAGGCCTGGCATGCTGCAGTCCATGGGGTCGCAAAGAGTAGGACACCACTGAGTGACTGAACTGAGCTGAACTGAAATCCATAAATTGGAGACTGCTCTTATAAAATAATGAATACACATAATTAAAAGTAATTTTAAAATGTATTTTAGTATATTCAAATGTACTGCCACAAAATTGGCAAACGAATCATGACACTAAAAATATTGACTCTTCAGCTCTCAATTTAAAGAAATGACTTTAATGGAAAGCATAGGACTTCAGTGTTAGTTTTCTCTGTAATAGTCATTAGAATACAACGTTTTGGTTAATCTGTCTTGATTTAGTTTCTTTAAATGTATAATAAAGTTGTGAACTCTGTAGGCTAGCAACAAATTCAGAGACTAGGAACTCTGAATTCCCTGTGGTATATTCAAAACCAATTGAGTCCATTGAGTAGTCCAAAGAGTCTCTTTGCCACAATTTTGATCCTATTAAACTTGTTCTCAAATTTTATGTATAAATATTCAGAAGGTGTAAACTTTCATACCCTCCCAGTGTTAAAATTACTTGTGTACAACCTAATAGGTACAGGGGATTTTATTTTAGTCTTCTTATTCAAAAGAAAGGAAATGAGTTATCTTAGTTTAAGACTTCTGAGTCAGAAACCAGGTGGGTGGAAGCACATGAAGAGAGTCTTTGATAATCTTTCAGGATCACTGTGCCCTGATCCATCTCTGGACACTGTCTTTGTTGCAAAGGACCAATTAGCACAGTTGTTTTAAGGGCTATAGAGGTTTTTACCTCCATCAGCATAAGCAGAGCTGTTGAGGGCCATTTTATTTTTTTCTGTAATATTGTCTCTATAGCACAGGGCACTTGCTTGAAAACATTTCTGTAAACAATACTTCATGTCATAAGTTTCTTAAAAATAAAAACTAAACTTTAAACTCTCTTTCATTAATTACCACTGAATTAGAAAGTATCAGTTTGAATCACCAAGATCAAAATGAATTTTACATAGAAGATAGTCTTTCTTCTTAAAATCCATCAAAAATAGCAAAGTACATAGTTCATAAATTAAGTATTAATTTCATTGAAAAGTACCTTACATAATTTTTTTTTCCCAAAAGAATCAGATCTGGATTAGAACCATATAGTGTATAATGGGTGGCTGCAGCTTTCCAAGACATACAGAATGAGGACATTCAAGTATTTTCAAAAGAAATCATATGGTATCAAATAAAGTAAAACATTGTTTAAATATTGTATTAATGTCTGATGACTTCAGAGTTATTTCAGTAAGCAGAAGAAAATGACCTTTGTTTATATTCATCCATGATAGACTTTCTGAACATTTATTTAAAAATGAAAACAAACCTAAGGATAGAAAACTCAGCCAGGCACATCATTGCTGAAGAGCTAGGCTCGGCTTTGAGGGAACCCTGCCAGGTAGCTGAAGTGAGAATTAAAATTGCTGAGTTCCTGAAGCCTACACATTTTTATACTCTCTTTCAAAGCTGCCAATGGTGGCAAATACTTTTTGGCCTTGTGATATAATAAACTGCTTTAATTTCAGAAATCTAAAAAGCAAATAACACTTTTATACTAATAAGAAAGAGCCTTTAAGGGTGTCATTTTGTTTGAATAAATGTATGGAAAAAGTCAGCACAAATATGAACATATATTGGATTTATTTCTGCCTTAAGTGGGAAGTGCAATAGCATAATTAACAGTAACTTCCTGTTAAGCAGCTGGGGGTATTTTGTATATCAATACAATTTTAATTGAAGCACTCACAATAATTTCTTCTTTAGCAGAAACACACTGGAAACACTGCAGTTTTATGATGAACAAAGAGACTCTGAAAAGTATTTAAGTCCTCAATGGAAGCCTGATGTTAATTTTTTTATTCCCTGTAACATAGACCCTTGATGCTAAATCTGCATCCCACAGACATTTTATAAGTAATGATATCAAACACAAAAAGATAAATATTTAAAGTTGATTTACATTGTATAGCTAAAACATGTAAAGATGTGTATGGTGAATTTGTCATCAATGATTGCAATAATATAGGGGGATAGTTTTGGCTGTATGAACATCCATGCCAATTTAACTTGGTCAAAATTTAATAGATTTCATCTTTTTTGGTATACTATTAACCATGAATCCTTGTGACATCTTGGTTGCTTCCAAGTGTTTGTTATTATGCATAAAGCTACTGTAGCATCCATGTGCAAGTTTTTTGTGTGGCCATGTTTTGATCTCTTTTGGGTAAACATGTAAAGATGTGTATGGTGAATTTGTCATCAATGATTGCAATAATATAGGGGGATAGTTTTGGCTGTATGAACATCCATGCAAATTTAACTTGGTCAAAATTTAATAGATTTCATCTTTTTTGGTATACTATTAACCATGAATCCTTGTGACATCTTGGTTGCTTCCAAGTTTTTGTTATTATGCATAAAGCTACTGTAATATCCACATGTAAGTCTTTTATGTGTCCATGTTTTGATCTCTTTTGGGTAAACACTAAAAACGTGATTGTTGGACAGGAGGGTAAGAGCATGATTAGTTTTGTAAGAAACTGTCAAATTATCTTCTGAAGTGGCTTACCATGTGGAGTTTCTGTCAATGATGTGTAAGAACTCCTATTGTTCCACATCCTCATCAACATTTTGTGTTTTCCATTTTTCTGGATTTTGTTGTTTTAATTTGCCTCCCACTGTTGAGAGATGAGGAGGACTATAATTTCACAGGCTTGATAGCCATCTGTGTATCTTCTCTTTTGAGATGTGTGTTAAGGTTAAGGTCATTGACCATTTTTCTTATCTGGTTATTTTCTTATTATTAAGTTTGAAGAATTATTTGTATATTTTGGAGTATAGTTCTTTATCAGATTGTCTCTGGCAAACACTTTCTTCTAGTCTGTGACTTTTTTAATTTTCTTGACAGTATCTTGTGCAGAACAGAAATGTTTAATTTTATTAAAATTCAGCGTATCAAATATATCTTTCGTAGGTTGTGACTTTGACACTGTATCTGAAAAGCCATCTTCAAACTTAGGTCATGTATGTTTTAGAAAAGAAGTTGATTGTGCTAATATAGAGAGAGTTTGGGAATACATTTTGGACCAACAGCTTAGAGAGTGAACATTATTCCTCTAATATGGAGAAAAGTTAACAAATACAAAGCATTCGGAAATGTTTGGTGGAAGTACTGAGGAATTTTCAGCACTGCAGTTGGAAAAACGTCTTCTTTCCCAATGAATTCCTTTTAATGAGGAAATAAAATCCTCTTTAGATGTTCCAATGCAGTATTATGATTGTAATTTTCCAACTACAAGTTTCACAGATTAAAAAAAAAAATGATGACATCAATGTTTGTTAAAAAATAGCAATGTTTTTCTTATCACAACACTATACATTGTAATTTGAGTCACAGACTATTTTCTATTAGACGTGAAGGATCACAGTGGTAAGTAAATCCAATTTTTCCAAGATGTAGATTTAAAATCTGAATTCACATAGCTAGTTAAAAACAGATCTAGAACAATAACTTGATCCAGTGTTGATGAAATGTCATTTCAAAATAGACTCCTAAAATTTTGCCTTTCTCATAATAACATATTTTTGCTTTTTAAAAGTTTTGTACATTTTTCCTAGTTAACATCTGCACAGACTGCTGCTTATGCACTGCATATGTCTTTTATTCTCACCTGAAGTTGTACAGGTAATTTAATGCAAGGCAGTGTTCCGTGTCAGTTGCTGTTGTTGTAATAGGCTTATCATTAGAAGGGGCTTCCCTAGTGGCTCAAGAATCTGCCTGCAGTGCTGGAGAAGCGGGTTGGATCCCTGATTCAGGAAGATCCCCTGGAGGAGGGCATTGCAGCCCACTCCAGTATTCTTGCCTGGAGAATCCCATAGACAGAGGAGCCTGGTGGGCTACAGTCCATGGGATCACAAAGAGTGGGACATGACTGAAAGAAGTTAGCATGCAGCATGCCATTTGGAGAGACTAGATCATGAAATCCTCTAAGGTAAAAATAGAAGAGACCTTCAGGTCTCTTAATCTATTCAGAAAAGCAGGGCTTTTTTCCCCACTTCTTTTTTTTTTTTCTTTTTTTGATTTTCTAGATTTTTATTTCTTCTACATATATTAGCTGATATTTTTTTTTTTTTTTTTTTTACTATTTAAAGCCAGATTTATTTATTTTATTTTTTAGGCTGTACAGTGATTTTTGTTGTTGTTGGTGCTTCCTTTTTTTTTTTTTTTTTTTTTTAGGTATACACGTGCTCACCATCCTGAACCCTCCTCCCTCCCCCCTCCCCATACCATCCCCCTGGGCCGTCCTTAAGTTGTCCTTTTGGATAGATGACCAGCCTAATTTTAAAGTGATTCCAGTTTGGTATTACACGTATTTTCACGGACTCATTTCTAAAGCCTCCTAACCTCTCAGGTACAAACATTTCCTGAGTAGATGTTTTGGTTCTGAATTCCTTTCTTACCAACTTCACCTCCTTCCTCAACTAGTATTTCAGCTTAAGCCATGTAATCAGTGAAACTTTCACTTACCTCTTCTTGGTTTAGTTATCTTTTCTCTTCCATAACCTTTGAGTCTCTGTGGGTTATTAAAGCAGCTAAAGTATTCAAATCTTCAGTTTTTTGGGGGGTAGGGGGAGAGAAATAAAAAATATGATCTATATTGTATAGATGAAAGTTCTATTCACTTTCTAAAAATTTTATACTGACGATAACATTACTGATAAATTAACCTACTCATTTTCTATAAAGTGATAGATTAAGAAACATTAAATGCACATGAGACATCTATAGATCAGGCCCAACCACGTGCAAACTGATGGATCCAGAACGTAGACCAACTTCTAAGTGGAGATCTTTAAAGCAAACCTTGTGATTTATTATAGCTGCTGTTATTATATCCTATCTGCTGGGGAACTTACATGCCATGGTTCAGGCTTGCATATTTGACTGGTGACTTTGCATTTCTGTGGTTGGATATTCCTGTAATCGAGGAAATAATAGAAGGTGACAAGAGGAAGTGATGTATTGCTGTTTTGCCTCAATAACGTGAGGGGTTTGACTGAAATCCAACTCTTCGTCTGTTTTGCCTGATATTCCAAACAACTTTGCTTTTATGACAAGAAAGAATTGAGCGGAAACATTAGAACAAATTGTACACATTCACCAACGAGAAAAAATATAATAGAACTTGGATCACCTCTGGTGTAAAAGCAAATTTGGACTTCTGACCGTTGCTTTGGGACACATGAATGGGTTATAAGTGGTCCATCCACGTCTAGTGACTAGCTGAGACTGAGGGGCTCCGCTGGAGTCTGACCATGCTTAGACACAGACACGGATAAATTAAGTGTCGCCGATGGCTGTGGGATGTTTCTACCACAGTAATTCTTCAACAAATATATGATGAGGAGATACAGTATTGTTAGTCACTCAGTCATGTCCGACTCTTTGCTACCCCCTGGACTGTAGCCCACCAGGCTCCTCTGTCCATGGAACTCTTCAGGCAAGAATACTGGAGTGGGTTGCCATTCTCTTCTCCAGGGAATCTTCCTGACCCAGGGTTCGAACCTGGGTCTCCCACATTGCAGGCAGACTTTACCATCTGAGCCAACAGGGAAGCAAGGAAAAATACATTACACACCAGGGAAGTATACTAAACACACAGAGACACACACACAAGAGAATTTTAAAAATCCTCTAGTTGTGCATTAAGAATTGAAGCAACAAGGCATATCACAAAAAAGGATAATGGTTCAGCACTTTACAGAAAGGACAGTTAGATAGTGTTCTTATATTTATCTTTTCTTATTATTTTAAAAGATTTAGTTCAATTTACTATTTTGCAATATACTTAAGAGAATAGTAGAGTTGTATATGCATATAATTTTTAGATAAGTTTAGCTTAAAAATTGAGTGGGATCAATAAAAAGAAAGCAGTTTATTCCTTTGCATCATCATCCCTTCAATCCATGCTTCCCTGTAAAGCTGTTGGGAGTGATGTAAGTCTCTGGCCACTCTTTATCTGGCATGTTGCTCAGGACTGTGTTTGCAGAGGGCAAGCCTGAAGGATAATGTGATGTCTCCCTCCAGGGCAAAAAGCAAGTTTGCTTACTGCTTGCTATAAAACAATGCTTCTGGGCTTCCCTGGTGGCTTAGTGGTAAAGAATCCACATGCCAATGCAGGAGGGTTCCATTGCCTGGTCCGGGAGAATCCCCCATGCCATGGAGCAGCTAAGATCTAGTGCCACAACTATTGAGCCCACTCTCTAAAGCCCAGGAGCTGCAGCTACTGAAGTCCATGCACTCTAGAGCCTGTGCTCTGCAACAGGAGAAGCTCAAGCACTGTATAGTCTCCTTGCTTAGCAACTAGAGAAATGCCCATGCAAGAATGAAGACTCAGCACACACAAGGAAAAAACAAACAAAATTAAACAAACAAACAAAATCCCTTCCCCAAACTCATCGATCCTCCTTAGTAAAGCAACCATCAGTATGTTCTGGCCACCACTTGGGCTCTCCACGTGGGTTGAGGTGCAGGGTAAGGGGATCAAACACTTTATACTCTTGATGTTTCCAGTGCCAGGAGTAATAAAGTCCTCCTGGTCTTCTCCCAGCATTCTGAAAAGAGTATCAGAGGAATGTATTATATCCATTTGTAACTAAGGCAAATTCAAGTCAGAGATTCTGATATTTTTGGTGATGAGAATAGGAGGCTGAAAGAGACATGGGTTTCTGGACAAGAAGGGAGAAAGAGTCAGTGGGTCTTGATTTGGGGATAAGAGAATATACCCTGGAATCTGGTAGCTAATACTTGGCCTGAGCACCTGGTGAAGGGACCAGAAGTAGGAGCTGCTCACTGGTCAGCCTGTAAGTGATGCTGAGTTGGAAAAGGCAACATCAGAACAAGCCACTAAATCGGTGACTTGGTTACTGCTCACTTCCTCCAAGTACAATGGAGACTTTCCTAACAAAGGATCGGCAATTCCTAAGACCCCCTCCTCTGAAAGACAGTGTGTCTGGGGCTCCTGAGTCAAAGAACCCCCACATGTGAAATGACCAGTCTCAGTAGACAGGACTTTGTCTTTGGATTCATGGTCAACCAAAAAAAAATCAAACATCAGAATGTTGTTCAGAGCAGCATATGGTTGCACAAAACTGAAAATAAATGTAGGATCTTACAGACCTGGAGCCTCTCTTTCCATTCATGTCCAGAGTGTCTTGCTGCCCTCTACTCAACTTCAGCTGATTTAAGGGAAAAAAGCTGATTATCTTTGGGATCCAGGTCCACCATGCTGAGGACCTTAGAGAAACTGGAGAAAAGGCAGGAGCCATAATTGAGGTCTCTGTTGAATTCCACATGTCTGGTCTGATGAGGAGTGGGCATATAGGTGAAAAGCAGCACCAAAGACTTCAGGGCAGAACAATGGAGGCATCACAAGGTCTCAGAAAAAGGGACCTCTGGACCTGGATGTTCACTGAACACAGTCAAATTAAACCCTGGAGTCAAGGGAGGAACAAGGGCCTGCTGTCCTCTCTTGTGGACCCATCAGACCACCTCCCCACTCAACTTGTGCTCTCCAGCCTCCAGACTGTGATCAGTGTCATCCCTGGCACTTCTGGCTGCAGGGCACCTGGTCAACCTTCATGGGGGAAAGAGGACCCCAAAGCAACTGACAGTGTTTGGACAAGGCTCAGAGTGAAAAGGGAGGAAAATGGCCTTCAGCATCCTTTGCAATAATACACAGCTCCAAAGTGACCGTGAGAAAACCCACACTGAAGGATATTCTACAAAAGAGCATATCCACATTCACCAACAGAGTCAAGGACATGGGAAACACAGCAAGACTGAGTGGCTGTCACAGACGTGAGGAGATTCAGGAGACATAAAAACTAAATATACTGCAGGCTCTCAGATTGGATCCTGGAACAGAAAAAGAACATAGGTAGAAAAAACGGTGAAATATGAATCAATGTGTTGCTTTAGTTAATAGTATAATGCCAAGATTAATTTCTTATTTTTGATAAATGCTCTGCAATGACATGAACTGTTACTATTAAGGGGAATTTTAGGGAAGGACATATGGAGACCAATTTGCATCTCTTTTCTAATGTATCAAAATAATAATGAAACAGTAGACTTTTTATAAGTGCCCAATACTTTAAAAGAATCTTAAACCAAAATTATAGAAAATTTATAAAAACAATCAACACGGCCATAATTTAGAACCAAAGGGATAGGATAAGTAGCTCAATAGGTTCTATGGCCTGGAACATAGCTACAAGGAAAATAACCAGAAGGTAGCAGTTAAAATTGATGCATATTGAAAGGAGACAGTAAGATACACAGATACAATGAGAAAAGCTAACAGGGAATTTTCTGTAGCCCCAGAAGAACGAAAGATAGAATGTGAAGTAGCTGCAAGCTTTGGACAATTAATGGATGAGAGTTTTCAAAAATAAATGAATATTGATTCACGGATTCAGGAAGGCCTCTGAACCCTGGCACTGATTACATTTTTTAAAAATGGGAAATTTGTACTGAGAAACATAACAGAACTGTAGAGAGAGGAAAGGGGGGAGGAAGGAACAGCAGAGAGAGAGGATACGACCAGCAGCCAAGGCAAAGAGAGACGACCTGCAAAAACACAAAATAAGCCTTAGAACACATTGCACAATGGAACAGTCAGACTGGAGACGCACAGCTGAAAGAGATTAAGTAGCTCCCAACTTAGGATTCCATACCCAACAAAGTGTCTTCTATGAAGGAAGGAAAAACTTAGTTTGGACCAAGGAGAAATGAGAGAATTTACCTCTAGCAGATGCATACTAGAGGGGAACCCTGAGGTGTTTTCCTGAAGTAGAAGGAACATAATCTGAGATTACATTTTAGAGATGCAGATAAGAATAGAGTGAACTGAAAATGAAAAAAAACTATGTTTGTAAATCTAACTGGATAAGAGCTGCAGAATATAATAATAATGCTTTATGAGTTTAGAAATATTACAAAGGATAAAATACAGAGCAACAATAAAACATGTAGAGCCAAAAACAAATACAATTAGAGCTGTAAGTTCTTTATACTCTGTGAAGAGAGCAGAAGTAAAAGTTTTGCTTCTGGTAAGTTTAGGAAGCATATTTTGATTTCTAGCAATAAAATAGCAAGTAAGTGCTTATATGGTAGTGTGTGTTTGTGCAGTGTTTGGACAGAGAGAAAAAAAGAAAGTGATGAACTATACTCATCAAGTGGAAAACTGTCAGAAAGAAATCCATTTAAATCAGTAAGTTTTACGCTGAATATATATGCATAAAACCTTGCAATTTTTGAGTGACTGCATTCAGACTGAATTAAATTAAACAAAAGTATATATGTTTACAAGAGACATCTGAAATATAAAGATGTGGATGTGGTGAACAAAATACTAGAGAAAGTGGTATCATAAAAAAAATAAAAAAGAAAAGCCGAGAAAGTGACATTAACATATCTCCCGCATTGCAGGGGGATTCTTTACCAGCTCAGCTACCAAGAAAGCCCAGAGGTTATAAAGAAGGATACGGAATTTTAAAATGTTCATTTGCCAGGGAAACATAATAGTTCCTGATTCATATGCACCTAAAAAGCAACATCAGGCTTCCCTGGTGGCTCAGAGGTTAATGTGGGAGACCCGGGTTTGATCCCTGGGTTGGGAAGATCCCCTGGAGAAGGAAATGGCAACCCACTCCAGTACTCTTGCCTGGAAAATCCCATGGACGGAGGAGCCCGGTAGGCTGTAGTCCATGGGGTTGCTAAGAGTCGGGCTCGACTGAGCAACTTCACTTTCACTTTTCACTTTCATGCATTGGAGAAGGAAATGGCAACCCACTCCAGTGTTCTTGCCTGGAGAACCCCAGGGACGGGGGAGCCTGGTGGGCTGCCTTCTATGGGGTCACACAGAGTCACACATGACTGAAGCGACTTAGCAGCAGCAACTGAACATACTAGGAAAAAGAGTGAAAAATTAAGTAAAAGTACAGGACTGTCCCCATTTAATATACTAACTTCTGGGCCAATAGTGGGTGTTTAAAATTAAATTTAAATGCATTAAATCTAAAATTATACTTTCTAAGCTACCATAGCCAAATTTCAAACTCCCCTTAGACATGGACTAAGGATTACCATACTAGACAATTTAGAACACAAAACTTGTACATCATCACAGAGATACTATTGGACAGTGCTTAGAAATTACTTGAAATGAGTGTTTCAAAATGTCTGACATGATGATATAACGAACACTACACTCAGCAACTTAGAATATGGATTCTTTTCAAGAAAATACTTTGCATTTTCAAAAATTGATGAGAAGATACCCATGACAAGCAAATTCACAACATTTAAATGACTAAGACTGTTGAGTTAGACAAGACTGTGGTCCATGTGATCAGTTTGGTTAGTTTTCCGTGCTTGTGATTTTTATTCAGTCTGCTCTCTGATGGATGAGGATAAGAGGATTATGGAAGCTTCCTGATGGGAGGGACTGGTTGTGGGGAAAACTGGATTTTGCTCTGGTGGGCAAGGCCATGCTCAGTAAATCTTTAATCCAATTTTCTGATAATGGATGGGGCTAGTTGGCCAAGGATCCCACATGCCGCAACTAAAACCTCTGCAGCCAAATAAACAGTAATTTATAAAAAATAATGAAAACTGAGTTCTAATGAGCTAAATATCCATGTAAAGAAGGTATCAAAAGAAAACTCCAAAACAGAAAAAAAAAAAGATGATGCAAGTATAAATCTATGAAATAGAAAGTAAGTACGCAGTTGAAAATATTGAGACAAAAATATGTCCTTCAAAGTAATAACCACCATTGGTAAATTTCTGAGGAAGACAAAGAAAACAAAGGAGAAAGCACAAAATAACTTCAGTTCAGTTCGGTTCAGTCGCTCAGTCTTCTTCGACTCTTTGCAACCCCATGAATGGCGGCACACCAGGCCTCTCTGTCCATCACCAACTCCCAGAGTTCACTCAAACTCATATCCATCGAGTCAGTGATGCCATACAACCATCTTATCCTCTGTTATCCCCTTCTCCTCCTGACCCCAATCCCTCCCAGCATCAGGGGTCTTTTCCAATGAGTCAACTCTTCGCATGAAGTGGCCAAAGTTTCAGCTTTAGCATCAGTCCTTCCAATGAACACCCAGGACTGATCTCCTTTAGAATGCACTGGTTGGACCTCCTTGCAGTCCAAGGGACTCTCAAGACTATTTTCCAACACCACAGTTCAAAAGCATAAATTCTTCGATGCTCAGCTTTCTTCACAGTCCAACTCTCACATCCATACATGACTACCGGAAAAACCACAGCCTTGACTAGAGAGAACTTGTTGGCAAAGTAATGTCTCTGCTTTTGAATATGCTATCTAGGTTGGTCATAACTTTCCTTCCAAGGAGTAAGCTTCTTTTAATTTCATGGCTGCAATCACCATCTGCAGTGAGTATGGAACCCAGAAAAATAATGTCTGACACTGTTTCCACTGTTTCCCCATCTATTTCCCATGAAGGGATGGGACCAGATGCATGATCTTGGTTTTCTGAATGTTGAGCTTTAAGCCAACTTTTTCACTCTCCTCTTTCACTTTCATCAAGAGGCTTTTTAGTTCCTCTTCACTTTCTGCCATAAGGGTGGTGTCATCTGCATATCTGAGGTTATTGATATTTCTCCAGGCAATCTTGATTCCAGCTTGTGCGTCTTCCTGTCCAGTGTTTCTCATGATGTACTCTGCATATAAGTTAAATAAGCAGGGTGACAATATACAGCCTCGACGCACTTCTTTTCCTATTTGGAACCAGTCTGTTTTTCCATGTCCAGTTCTAACTTTTGCTTCCCGACGTGCATATAGGTTTCTCAAGAGGCAGGTCAGGTGGTCTGGGATTCCCATCTCTTGAAGAATTTTCCACAGTTTATTGTGATCCACACAGTCAAAGGTTTTGCCATAGTCAATAAAGCAGAAATAGATGTTTTTTCTGGAACTCTCTTGCTTTTTCAATGATCCAGCGGATGTTGGCAATTTGATTTCTGGTTCCTCTGCCTTTTTTAAAACCAGCTGGAACATCTAGAAGTTCACGGTTCACATATTGCTGAAGCCTGGCTGTTGTTTTCCTCTATTTTGAGCATTACTTTACTAGTGTGTGAGATGAGTGCAATTGTGCGGTAGTTTGAGCATTCTTTGATGTTGCCTTTCTTCGGGATTGGAATGAAAACTGACCTTTTCCAGTCCTGTGGCCACTGCTGAGTTTTCCAAATTGGCTGGCATATTGAGTGCAGCACTTTCACAGCATCATCTTTCAGGATTTGGAATAGCTCAACTGGAATTCCATCACCTCCACTAGCTTTGTTCGTAGTGATGCTTTCTAAGGCCCACTTGACTTCACATTCCAGGATGTCTGGATCTAGGTCAGTGATCACACTATCGTGATTATCTGGGTCATGAAGATCTTTTTTGTACAGTTTTTCTGTGTATTCTTGCCACCTCTTCTTAATATCTTCTGCTTCTGTTAGGTCCATATCCTTCTGTCCTTTATTGAGCCCATCTTTTCATGAAATGTTCCCTTGGTATCTCTGATTTTCTTGAAGAGATCTCTAATCTTTCCCATTCTGTTGTTTTCCTCTATTTCTTTGCTTTGATCTCTGAGGAAGGCTTTCTTATCTCTCCATGCTATTCTTTAGACCTTTGCATTCAGATGCTTATATCTTTTCTTCTCTCCTTTGCTTTTCACTTCTCTTCTTTTCACAGCTATTTGTAAGGCCTCCCCAGACAGCCATTTTGCTTTTTTGCATTTCTTTTCCATGGGGATGGTCTTGATCCCTGTCTCCTGTACAATGTCCCGAACTTCCATCCATAGTTCATCAGGCACTCTGTCTATCAGATCTAGCCCCTTAAATCTATTTCTCACTTCCACTATATAATCATAAGGGATTTGATCTAGGTCATACCTGAATGGTCTAATGGTTTTTCCTACTTTCTTCAATTTCAGTCTGAATTTGGCAAAGGAGTTCATGATCTGAGCCACAGTCAGCTCCTGGTCTTGTTTTTGCTGACTGTATAGAGCTTCTACATCTTTGGCTGCAAAGAATATAATCAGTCTGATTTTGGTGTTGACCTTCTGGTGATGTCCATGTGTAGAGCCTTTTCTTGTGTCGTTGGAAGAGGGTGTTTGCTATGACCAGTGCGTTCTCTTGGCGAAACTCTTATTAGCCTTTGACCTGCTTCATTCTGTACTCCAAGGCCCAATTTGCCTGTTACTCCAGGTGTTTCTTGACTTCCTATTTTTGCATTCCAGTCCCTTATAATGAAAAGGACATCTTTTTTGGGTGTTAGTTCTAAAAGGTCTTGTAGGTCATTGAACGTTCAACTTCAGCTTTATCAGCGTTACTGGTTGGGGTATAGACTTGGATTACCATGATATTGAATGGTTTGCCTTGGAAACAAACAGAGATCATTCTGTCGTTTTTGTGATTGCATCCAAGTACTGCATTTCGGACTCTTTTGTTGACCATTATGGCTATTCCATTTCTTCTAAGGGATTCCTGCCCACATTAGTAGATATAATGATTATCTGAGTTAAATTCACCCATGCCAGTCCATTTTAATTCGCTGATTCCTAGACTGTGACATCCACTCTTGCCATCCACTGTTTGACCACTTCCAATTTGCCTTGATTCATGGACCTGACATTCCAGGTTCATATGCAATATTGCTCTTTACAACATTGGACCTTGCTTCTATCACCAGTCACATCCACAGTTGGGTATTGTTTTTGCTTTGGCTCCATCCCTTCATTCTTTCTGGAGTTATTTCTCCACTGATCTCCAGTAGCATACTGGGCACCTACCTGCCTAGGTCCAGCCCCAGCTGATCCAGGGTATTTGAAGAGGAGATGGCTTCGGCGATCAGGAAACAGTAGCTTTAATTAAATATTAATTAGAGATATAAAGAATAATAGAATAAGGACAGCTCAGTAGGAAAATTCAGTGGAGAAAAGAGGCTGAGTAGCTTGGTTTATGCGGGAAACCAATAAAACTTCAAGACAAGAAGCTTGCACCACTTACGTAGGCCGCAGGCGTCCTTCCATTCTCCCAAAGGAGAAGAGACACTGAGGCCTCCCTGGTCAGATCTTAGAAGCCCAGGCAAAGTTAGTAAACTTGGCAGGCTCCGGGCTCCAGCTAGAGACTCAGCCAGAGTTTGAGAGAGAGAGAAACATGGGGAAACCAGTATTTCGAGGAACTGATCCCAATTCTTTATTTTCCAGGGTCTGTTTTTATACACTGAGGTGTTATACAAAAGTCACACGGGGTCAGCAGTCCTGACTTTTTTTTTTTTACAGTCAGGTGCTTCATACAGATGCATACAGAGGTCTTAGGGGTGTTACATCATCTTCTGGCCAGGGGGCCTGCTGACAATTTATGACTCTCTCCTTGTGACAGCGGTCAGTCAACACTTATTTCTCCAGGGGTGATTATTCTTAAAACAGACGCCACCCAAATAAAGTTACGTTCCTATAGAGTGAGGGTGTAGTGGGTTTTAATTAAGGAAAGAATTTACTTAGCCTAAGGTCTAACGTGATTTATATCAAAGGTTAATATTTATTCTATATATTCATTAATGTGTGTAAGGGCAGGGGATGTGGAGACTTAGCAGCGAACATTGGCTCAACAAATGAAAAACCCTTCACCAATACAATTTCTAATAAGCCCATTATACTTTTACTAATAGTTTTCTAACTTCTCTAAAGAACCTGTTTTTAGAAGGTTTAAAGCATCTCGTGCCTCTCATGGTTGGGAAGCTATGAGCAATCACATGTGGCCGGACAAGCCTGTCAGGCAGGCTAGAGAACCTTCAGAGGAGTTTGTAGGTTAAAACACTCCTGTCACGCCCAGCAATTATTATTAACTGGAGCTCTAAGTTAACTCCTTCTCCGAAAGAGGTGGTGGGGGACAGCCCCCCGTAAAGTCAGAGGTGCAGATGAGAGCACAAAGTAGTAAAGTAGGCAGGTTCTGGTTATGGGGGTAGATGCTCGAGATTTTCCAGGGGGACTCCTGGGGCTCGATCCCACCTTTGCATATGTCGAGCCTCCTTCCTCATGACCTTTGCCATGGGCGGAGTGCCTCACGCTGGCCCCCAACACCTACTGACCTGGGAAGTTCCTCTTTCAGTATCCTATCATTTTGCCTTTTCATACTGTTCATGGGGTTCTCAAGGTAAGAATACTGAAGTGGTTTGCCATTCCCTTCTCCAGTGGACCACATTCTGTCAGACCTCTCCACCATGACCCATCTGTCTTGTGTAGCCCCACAGGGCATGGCTTAGTTTCATTGAGTTTGACAAGGCTGTGGTCTGTGTGATCAGATTGACTAGTTTTCTATAATTATGGTTTCAGTGTGTCTGCCCTCTGATGCCCTCTCACAACACCTACCATCTTACTTGGGTTTCTCTTACCTCGGATGAGGGGTATCTCCTCACGGCCGCCCCTCCTGACCTTGAATGTGGAGTAGCTCCTCTCAGCCCTCCTGTGCTCACACAGCCACCACTCCTTGGACGTGGGGTTGCTCCTCTGGGCTGCCTCCCCTGACTTTGGGTGTGGGGTTGTTCCTCTCGGCAAAATAACTTAGATGACATATAAAATGTAGGACATCATCACAGAAGTTTCCAGGTAAGTACAGCTTCACAGTGAAAAGCATGAATAAATTAGGTAAACTGGAAAAGTATTTGAAAAATATACAACCCATAAAGTCAAATAAACAAGACACAGAAAATCTAAATAGACATGCAATTATTTAAGGAAATGAAACATGAATTAATATTAACTTTCTCATATCCAGATAGTTTCACTGAGAAATTCTACTAAATACATAAAGCAGAAATAACCAAATGTTCCAATTTCTTTTGGAAACCAAAAAATGAGGAATCAATGCTAATTTTTAAAAGGTCAGAATAACCATTATTCCAAACTTAATAAGGACATTAAACTTACAGAAAATTAAAGGCCAAACTCACTCATGAATACGATTTTTAAAAATGAAGAGAAAATACAGCAGATGAATTCCAGAAATATATATGTGGAATAATACATTATGGCAAGTTGCTTTATTCTCAACAATTCAAGGGTAGTTTAACCTTCAAAAATTCTATCAATTGAGTTTTTCTTATCACCAGAGTAAAAGATAAGGGCCATATGATCATCATAATATATGAATATATATATATATATATATATATATATATATATATATATATATATCTGATGTAATATTTTAACAGACTGGGGAAAAATTGAAGCTTTATTAGTTTCATTTTAAAAAATCTAAAATCAATGTTACAAATGTAACACTTAATAATGAGATGCCGAAAGTGTTCTTTGTGAGGTAATTGACACGGCAGGTATACTTAATATCACAGTGAGATCAATTTTGTCCTGATCAGTGAACTAAGACTAAACTATTCACCGACAATATAATTTGTTTTTGTTGTTCAGTTGCTAAGTTGTGGCTGTCTCTTTGTGACCCCATGGACTGCAGCTTGCCAGGCCTCCCTGTCCCTCACTATCTCCAAAGAGATTACCTAAATTCATGTCCATTGAGTTGGTGATGCTCTCTAGTCATCTTATCCTCTACTACCCTCTTCTTCTTTTGTAGCAATCTTTCCCAGCATCAGGGTCTCTTCCAATCAGTTGACTGTTTACATTGAGTGGCCAAAGTATTGGAGCTTAAGCTACAGTATCAGTCCTTCCAATGATTATTCAGGGTTGGTTTCCTTTAGGATTGACTGGTTTGATCTCCTTGCTGTCCAAGGGACTCTTAAGAGTCTTCCTCAGCACCACGATTCAAAGGCATCAATTCAAACAGTATAATTTCCTACCTCTCAAATCCCAAACCAACTAAAGGAAATTATTAGAATTAATAAGTAGTTTTAGCAGTTTTTTAGAAACTCATTAATATCTGAAAAACACTTCCATTTCTATATGGAAACACTTAAGAGTTAGTAAATACAAGATTTTCAAGAGATTCCACTTATATGATCAACAAAATACAAATGGCTAGGAATAGGTTTAATAAAGTTCACGTGGCATTTCTACTCAGAAGTATTAGTCCTTGACAACAATTGCTGACACCCTAAATAAGAGACAGAAGATGCCAAGTTCATGGAAGGGAGATGATTTTTTAAACACATCAATTCTGCTAATATATTATGTAAATTAAACTAAACTCCAACTGGTATTTTGATGAGCCCTGACAAGCTACTTCTAAAATGCATATGGAGTTCAAAGAAAATCCTAAAGGAGATTAAACTGGAAGAACTTTCTCTACCAAGTATGAATATTTATTATAATACTATGATAATTAGGAGAGTATGGTACTTGTGCGAAGACAGACAAATGAACCAATAGGATAGAGATTCAGATATGGTCCCGCATATTGATTGATTGCAAGTATGCACTGCAAAGCAGTGAAAAGGAGCAAACTTTTAAGTATATGGGAGAACTCATTACCTATTTTGAAAAATAAGCTAAAAAGTGTTTTGTTTTATTTTCCTTTTACACTATATTAAAAAATCTAGTCCAGTGAGTTGTAGTTCTAAATATGGTATAATAAGCTCCTGGTGTCAGGGAAAATGAGATTTGTCAAATGAGACAGAAACAAAACATTCTAATTGAAAAGATAGATCAACTTCACCAACTTTACCATGAAGAACTTTTGGTCACTGAGAGACACCATTTAGGGAGCTCAGCTGGGTGCTCTGTGATGACCTACAACAGTGGGTTGGAAAGATGGGAGGGAGGCTTAAGAGGAAGCAGATATATATATACATATATATATATATATACATGTATATATATACATGTAGCTGATTCACTTGGTTGTACAGCAGAAACTAACACAACATTGTAAAGCAATTAGACTCCAATTAAAAGCTAAATAATAGAATGTGAGAAAAATGAAAAATCACACAGTGAAAGAAGGTATTATAAACAGCTGGCAAGCTGCTCATATTCAGAATATAGAAAGAACCCCTAATTATCAATAAGACGACAGATAAATCAAAACAAGTGTACAAGCAATTCCAACAGGCACTTCGGAAAAGAGGCAATCTCATTGGTCAATATGCATTCAAGAAGCTGTTCAACCACAATATTCGTGAGGGAAACTCAAATGAAAACCTCAGTGAGGCATTGCTACATGCCTGTCAGAATGTTTGGGTGTGTGTGTGCACTCAGTCGTGTCCAACTCTTTGTGACCCCGTGGACTGTAGCCCACCAGGCTCTCTGTCCCTGGAATTCTCCAGCAAGAATACTGGAGTGGGTAGCCATTCCCTTCTCCAAGGGATCTTCCTGATCCAGGGATCTAACCTTAGTCTCCTGCTCTGTAGGTTCTTTACCAACTGAGCCACTAGCCCACATCTATAGATATGAATATAGATATATAATAAAGTCAATAGATTACATCTATACTTGTCTTGAATATAAATTATTGTACTTCATGTATATGTATATATGTACTCATTGTTTTCTTTAGTATTTAAAATTAAATTTCTCGTAGTAATTGTTAATCAAAGATCATGCACAGAAGTAGTTGGGGGTTTGTATTTTCGAGTACAACATGAACTGATTTTCCCAAATATATGTAAGTGAAAGTTGTTCAGTCATGTCCAACTCTTTTGCGATCCCATGGACTGAAGCTTGCCAGACTCCTTTGTCCATGGAATTCTCCAGGCCAGAATGCTGAAGTGGGTAGCCATCCCCTTCTCCAGATCTTCCCAACCCAGAGATCGAACCCAGGTATCCCACATTGCAGGTGGATTCTTTACCAGCTGAGCCACCAGGGAAGCCTGTAAAGGGCTTAATATGTAAAGGTCATATATATATCAAAAGTTCGTAACAATTTAATTGGAGTTAGGAGAACAATTCGAAACTGCTTGAATTCCTTGTTTGTGTCTCACTGAACCCTAAATGCATGAGCTCATAAAAACCTCTATGAATCACCATGGCTGCTTCCAGAATCTTGTGTGAATCAAGGTCACACACTGCCTTTACTGGGGAGGTCTAGGAAGATGTGTGCACACGTCAGTCACGTTGAGCCCAGTGGGAGCTGGACCGCAATCATATTCAGTGGTTCCCCAGGAGTCCCCAAAGAAGGCTCCCTGAAAATACTCACAGAAATCCACCCTAAAGCTTAATCTAGCACTTTAAAAACCCAATGCCCTTAACACTTATTGTCTCTCTCCATTCACATGTTGCACTGAAAATATAAAACACTAAGCTTAGGCATTGATGAGGAAACACAATTCTCTTTCTTACCCATTAAAATAACTGCTAACAACTCAACAATGTAGACTTACACAATATTTGTATACTTCTTAGCAACCAGGAGGAAAAGAAAGGGTTGATCTTAGTCTCTTTGAATTTTTCTAGCAGATTTTGACCTTCCATATATTACTTCCTTGGTGACTTAAATGGTTAAGAATCTTCCTGAAACACAGGGGACCTGGTTTTGATCCCTGGATTAGGAAGATCCCCTGGAGAAAGGAATGTCATTCCACTCCAGTATTCTTATTGGACAATCCCATGGACGGGGGAGCCTGGCAGGAGTCAGACACGACTGAGTAACTTTCACTTTTTCATATTGCCCTTCATCAGTGTAAACAAGAATAATTATTTTCAAACAAAGTCTATCTCCATTAAAGTTCTCACTCTACTTGGGAGAAGGCAAGACATAGATTTTTTTTTTTTTTCAAGCTCCAAACTATTTCAAGTGAATGGAAATTAAATTTGAAGTAATTTAGATATTGCATGTTTATTTGTAGCTTACCATGTTCCAGCTGCTTACACAAATTCGTGTGGCTCATCATGGAAAAAAAAATGAGCAAATTTAGACCCCAAAAAATAAACTTAAGTTGAAGCTGGGGAAAAGTTAGACATTAAGTGCTAGATGTGGGTTTGTTAGGTATAGGCTGAAATCTCGACTCTCTACTTCCTACAGATTGAAGCTAAAGAGAAACATACATACATGACTCATAATATCCAATGGGAGCAGAACAACAGTTTGTTCTGGAGAACAAAAGCTACTGCTGTTCTTTTTTTTTTTTTTTTTCTTTTTCCTTTTTTCATGTAAGCAATTTTCCCCATGCCTTTCCCTGGTGGCTCAGATGGTAAAGAATCTGCCTGCAATGTGGGAGACCTGGGATCAATCCCTGGGTCAGGAAGACCCCATGGAGAAAAGAACGGCAACCCACTCCAGTATTCTTGCCTGGAGGATCCCATGGACCAAGGTACAGTCCACGAGGTCTCAAAGTGTTGGACAGCACTGAACAATTAACATTTTTTCAGAAAATAAAACAAAGATGTAGATATGAGTGTAGAGGTGGGTATGTGTATACATACAACGTAGCAGGTGTCCACAAAAATATTAGTCGTAGAAACAATGTAAGTGGGAATGCAAAACGATGCAGCAGATATGCAAACTAGTATGGCAATTCCTCAAAAAAGTTAACATGGAATCACTGTAGGAGCCAGCAATTCCACTTCTGGATACAGATCCAAAATAATTTTAGATAAGGACTCATCACAGCTATACTCACAAGAACCAAAAGGTGGAGGCAACCTAAGTGTCTGTCAACAGATAAATGGACAGAATATATGTCTTATGCACACAATGGAATATATTTCAGCCCTCAAAAGGAAGGTGACTCTGACACATGTTATATAATGGATGAATGCTGAAGGCATTATGCTAAGGGAAATAAGCCAGACATAAGAGTTCACATACTGTATGACTCCTTTTACCCGATATACCTAAAAGAGTCAACTTCATAGAGATAGAAAGTAGACCAGTAGAACGGTGATCGCCAGGCACTGGGAGCCCGGTGTGTGTGCTCAGTGGCTTCAGCCGTGTCTGAGTTCAGTCATGTTGCGACCCCATGGACCGTAGCCCGCCAGGCTCCTCTGTCCATGGGGTTCTCCAGGCAAGAAGACTGGAGTGGACTGCCATGCCCTCCTCCAGGGGATCTTCCCCACCCAGGGATCCAGCTCAAGTGTCTTATGTCTCCTGCCTTGGCAGGTGGGGTCCTTACTACTGGTGCCTCCTGGGAAGCCCCAGGATATGTATATTTTACTAAAATAAAAGAAACAATTAATTTTGCAATGCTGTTTCTTATAACATCCCTAAGGTTTAAACAAATGGTATAATGTTCAAAATGCCACTCACTGGAAATATCTCTCTGAAGACTAACATAATGTGATCTACCTATTATTATAATAAAGTGGTAAAATTTAGTATAAATAAATTATAATAAAGTGGTAAAATTTAGGTATTAGTTGTTTTCAAGATTGTAGGTGAATGTGTGTCTAAGTGTGTTTATTGCTTATTGAAGTAGTTAATTAAAGAATGAGTGTCTGGGCTCCATTGTGTCGGGGCAGAGGCACCTCAGAGACACACCATAATACTGTGGAAAAACTGAAAGATTGATTCATTTTTCTAGGTGTCATGGTTGCATTGTCCTGAAGCTTTTAGCATCAAAAATATCAATAAAGAGTCCAAGTTGCCTCTTTAGTAAGTTAGCAGAAATGACATCCTTGGACCATCATGTACCAACTGTCATACAAAAAATAACTTTGAAGTTTAGGGGTATCAGGTTTCTAGCTGAATCACAAAGCCAAGACCCCTTTTAATTTAATGGAAAAGCTTTCCATGAAGAAACTGAAAGATAAGGGCACACTCACGATCTATACAACTCTTTGATTTGAGCAAAGGGAAGACATTTTTCTCTCCAAAGCTCTAAAAGTTGGATCACCTGAAATACATAGAGATGGCTTCAAAGCTGTAGCAGCATCTTTTAAGTAACAGTCCGCCATAACAAAGTGAAAGAAACAAACACAGAAGAAACTTCATATGTAACCTCTCTTGTTCCCCAAATAGAGGAAAACCAAAGCTACATTTCAAGACTGATTGGTAACTTGAGCCACTTCCTTATGTGTGTGCTTTGATGTATGCTATGGATCACAAGAATTGTCCAAAAGATTAGGTAAAATGTTTTCCCCCAGCAAACAGAATGTAATTCCTCCCCTAAGTCACAATAGAACCTAAAAGGTTCTGTGATTCTAGAACACCAATGTCTCCTAACCCCTTTTCTTGGGACCCTGTGTCATTTGCCATATGGTAAACCCCATTGTCTTGATAAGGCTAATATATTGCATGATTTTCAATAACTCTTCAATGTAAATTGTATATTAGAATAATCTTATTTCTTTGTAAGTTCTCTCTTGATCCCAGAATAGATTTTAGGAACCTGTAGGATTATTCCTACAAATTGCTGCCTACTCACCCCTCGAGATGTATATGTACGTGATTCATATAACCAGTAGTTATAGTTGACAGGGGAACTCAATTTTCCATCCATATCTAGACCCCAATCTGTGGCACCTGCCATGGGAGGCAAATACTTTTGGTCTGTTAAGCATGACCTACTCATTAGACATACTGGTATCCAAACACTTGCTTCTAGACTTGCGGAAACATTCGTAAGTAATACAGAGGCATTACCTTCAAAGCACAGGAGCCAGTGAAGGGGGTCTGAGCTTGGAATGTCTCATACACTTGATAACAGTTTCTTTCCTTTATACAAGCTTGCCATCACATGAGCTGTCTCTTTTAATATAAAAGTCTTCCAGTTATGAATGCCTTGGCTCTGATAAATGTATGCTATGGGGTTACTCCCCTACCTGTTCATCCAGGGTGTGGTGTTTTATTTATGCAATTCAGAATAGGGCTGTGGAATGAAAAGTATGCCTTAATACTGGATAATAGTATTATTTCACACAAGCAGCATCAATACTGATTAGTCACAGTGTCTTAAAAGCAAGGTCAATATTTGTATTGGTGTAAATAAACTCTCTTTATTGGTGCATCAGAGTGCCACTCCCATCCACTAAAGCTTTGGTTATAATTACTGCTTCCAATGTAGGTCGAGTTTCCCACATTGCCACACTTCCTATTCTAGGATGCAAGCTGATTAGCTGAAATAATTTTCCAAATCTTATTACAGCCAAATAATAGTTCTTTTTGAACACCATATGATCAGCTACATTCTTCTGCTCTCTTTTGATATACTAGCACTGGAGTCATGGGTTTATGAAGAAGAAAAAGCAAGGGAAATCTTCCCTAAGTTTTTATATCCATGTTACCAGGTGAAGTTAGGCCCAGATATCTGCTGTCTTAGTTTGTGTACCTAATGTGCTGCTGCTGCTGCTAAGTTGCTTCAGTCATGTCCGACTCCGTGCGACCCCATAGACGGCAGCCCACCAGACTCCCCCATCCCTGGGATTCTCCAGGCAAGAACACTGGAGTGGGTTGCCATTTCCTTCTCCAATGCATAAAAGTGAAAAGTGAAAGTGAAGTCGCTCAGTCGTTCGACTCTTAGCGAGCCCATGGACTGCAGCCCACCAGGCTCTTCCGTCCATGGGTGTTGGGGGCCAGAGTGAGGTACTCCGCCCATGGCAAAGGTCATGAGGAAGGAGGCTCGACATACGCAAAGGCGGGATCGAGCCTCAGGAGTCCCCCTGGAAATCCTCGAGCGTCTACCCCATAACCAGAGCCTGCCTACTTTACTACTTTGTGCTCTTACCTACACCTCTGACTTTACGGGGGGCTGTCCCCCACCACCTCTTTCGGAGAAGGAGTTAACCTAGAGCTCCAGTCAATAAAAACTCTTGGGTGTGGCAAGAGTGTTTTAACCTACAAACTCCTCTGAAGGTTCTCTGGCCTGCCTGACAGGCTCGTCCGGCCACATGTGATTGCTCACAGCCTCCCAACCATGAGAGGCACGAGATGCTTTAAACCTTCTAAAAACAGGTTCCTTAGAAAAGTTAGAAAACTATTAGTATAAGTATAATGGGCTAATTAGAAATTGTGTTGGTGAAGGGTTTTTCATTTGCTGAGCCAATGTTTGTTGCTAAGTCTCCATATCCCCTGCCCTTACACACATTAATGAATATATAGAATTGACCTTTGATATTAATCACGTTAGACCTTAGGCTAAGTAAATTCTTTCCTTAACTAAAACCCACTACACCCTCACCCTGTAGGAGTGTAACTTTACTTGGGTGGCATCTGTTTTGAGAATAATCAGCCCTGGAGAAATAAGTGTCCTGATTGACTGACCGCTGTCACAAGGAGAGGGTCGTAAATTGTCAGCAGGCCCCCCTGGCCAGAAGATGATGTAACACCCCTAAGACCTCTGTATACATTTGTGTGAAGCACCTGACTTTAATAAAAGTCAGGACTGCTGTCCCCACGTGACTTTTGTATAACATCTTAGTGTATAAAAACAGACTCTGGAAAATAAAGAATTGGGATCAGTTTCTCAAAATACTGGTCTCCCCATGTCTCTCTCTCCCTCCGGCTGAGTCTCCATCTGGAGCGCGGAACCCACCAAGCTTACTAATTTTGCCTGGGCTTCTAAGATCCGACCGGGGAGGCCTCAGTGTCTCCTCTCCTTCGGGAGAACGGAAGGACGCCTGCGGCCTACGTAAGTGGTGCAAGCTTCTTGTCTTGAAGTTTTATTGGTCCCCCGCGTAAACCAAGCTACTCAGCCTCTTTTCTCCACTGAATTTTCCTACTGAGCTATCCTTATTCTAGTACTCTTTATATCTCTAATTAATATCTAATTGAAACTATCGTATCCTGACCCTCGCCGACGCCGTCTCTCCTTCGAGTACCCTGGATCAGCCGGGGCTGGTCCCCGGCACATGGGATTTTCCAGGCAAGAGTACTGGAGTGGGGTGCCACTGCCTTCTCCGACCTAATGTGCTAGGTAATAGCTATTCAGAATTCAGGACCTCTAGAATCCCAAAGGGAGATGATTTGATCACCTCTTCTGACTGGACTGCAAACACTCCCTAGTGTTTTTGTTGTTCAGTCACTAAGTCGTGTCCGACTCTTTGCAACCCCATGGACTGCAACATTCCTTTTCCTCCACTACTCCTAGAGTTTGCTCAAAATCCTGTCCATTGAGTCAGTGGTCATTCTCTGCCTTTCCCTTCTCCTCCTGCCCTCAACCTTTCCCAGCATCAGAGTCTTTTCCAATGGGTTGGTGTTTCTTTGCATCAGGTGGCCAAAGTATTGGAGCTTCAGCAACAGTCCTTCCAATGAATAACCAGGTTTGATTCCCTTTAGGGTGGACTGGTTTGATCTCTTTGCAGTCCAAGGGACTCTCAAGAGTCTTCTCCAGCACCACAGTTCAAAAGCATCAATTCTTTGGCACTCAGCCTTCTTTATGGTCTGAATCTCACATCTGTACCTGACTATTAGAAAAACCATAGCACTAACTATACAGAGCTTTGTCAGCAAAGTGATGTCTTTCCCCAATGTCAATCCTTTAATGAGCCATTCAAGTTCCCATTGTCCTCAGATGAGGGGATGCTGTTCCTCCTTTCTTCCTTGTGGTTTTCTAAGACTTGATTCTGGAGAGCTGGGATGAAATAGTGTTTGTGTGACTGATCTTGATTGGTGCAAGGAGCTCAGTTAGTGGGGAAGTAAGATCAGAAAGAGAAGAAAGCCTCCCTTGAGCCAGCCCAGTCTCATCTTGTCTCATCAGTATCTGGATAATTCAGGGCAACATACAGTCAGCTAGACCCACATGTGTCTTGATGTGAACTTATCTCAATGCACAAACATAAACCTGTTCTTTCACATATGCATTCAGTGTCCCTGGGGCCGATCCCTATTATCTCTCCTTGCTTGGAGATTCTGACCTCTTCCCATTATCCCAACTCTAGTGGACTGCAGGTATATTTACCAGTATCCCAGTACTTTTATCGATGGGCTTGGAGGCAGATGGAGCTTTGCTAAACGCTAACTGCACTCCCCTTGAAATTCTTGTCTCCCTAGTTAGGCAGTATGTCACCATGATCTATTCCTGCCTAATATTTGGCTGCTGCTATACCCTTCCTGGGCTTCTCTTGTGGCTCAGATGGTCACGAATCTGCCTGCAATGCAGGAGACCCAGGTTTGATCCCTGGGTCTGGGAGATTCCCTGGAGAAGGAAATGGCAAATCACACCAGTATTCTTGCCTGGGAAATCCCATGAACATAGGAGCCTGGCGGGCTACAGTCTATGGGGTCACAAAGAGTCAGACACAACTGAGCGACTAGCACTTTCAGGTTCTTTTCACCGCCCTCCCCATTCTGTTTCAAGCTTTGCCTCCTACCAATGCCCACAGATGCACCATTGGCATTGTCGCCCCAGTCCCTGCCTTACCCAGTTATTTAACTGCCTGTGATTGACGCATGAGCCAGGATTGCTGTCTGTATTCCAGGAATCAGATTTCAAACTTTGCTTCAGACTTTAAAGCTTTTCAATTAACTCAAAAGATTTCTGTTAGGGGTTGAATTATGCCCCTCTCCCATCGAATTCATTCTCTTAAGTTCTAACCTCCAGCACTTCCCAATGCGACCTTATTTGGAAACCAAGTTGTTGCAATGCAATTATCCGAGGCCATACTGAAGTAGAGCGGGCCTTTAATCCAATATGACTGGTGTCCTTATAAAAAGAGGACATTTCAAGTCACCCATGCACTTGGAAGGATTGCCAAGTGAGGGAGATGTCAGAAATTGCTATGATACAGCCCCAACCCAGGGAAACAAAGATTGCCAGTGAACCACGAGAAAAAGCAGAGAACAACCCCCACCCTACCCCTCAGCCGCCAGGAGGGAAAAACCCTTCCAATATTTGGGTCTTGGACTTCTAGGCTACAAAATTGAGACAACAAAGTTTTATTGTTTAAGCTCCTCAGTTTGTGGTACTTTGTTAAGTCAACTCCGGCAAAGTAATACAATCTCCATGTGTTGTCATCTCTGCTATGTGATTTTTCACATGGCATGCTTGTCTATGGCTGATCACATTCTCACAAACATATAATAGTCTGTACCCAAATCTAATTTATACTGCTTATATTCCTCCTTTTATTAAGCTATTATGTTCTCCAAGACCGTTATCACTGCATGACCTACTACTATTCTTTAATATTTGCCTACAGAAGAAAAAATTCACATTTCAAGGTAAAATTGAAGGGACAATATTTGGGCTTCTCTGATAAATGTTTACCTGTTTTATAAACAAAAAAAAAAGATGGGGTATGGATGTATTAAATCTTCTTGGAGAAGATTTATGAAACCTGCAAATTTTGTTTATTGCTGAAATAATGCAAAACACTATGCTTAACAGTTAGACTTTGCCATGCTTTTTACTCATGATGAATTTATATTTTTAAGTTCTTGACGTGATCTAAATTTCTTTTAGGGAAAAATATAAACTTCAGGTTGATTCCGATAATATGTATGCTCCTTAAATTGTCCAGCTTTTTCTTTTTTTCTGACTAGTGATGTTATCCACTTTGCAAAGTATTCTGTAATGTGAGGTAACATAATTTCTCTATGGTCAAAAAAGCAGTTAGTTGGGAGTTCACTGGCACTCCAGTGGTTAGAACTCAGTGCTTTTGCTGCCGAGGGCCTAAAGGATTGAATCCCAACCAGAGTTTGCTCAGACTCATGTCTTTTGAGTCAGTGATGCCATTCAACCATCTCATCCTCTGTGGCCTTCGTCTCCTACTGCCCTAAATCTTTCCCAGCATCCGGGTCTTTTCCAATGAGTTGGCTATTTGAATCAGATGGCAAAAGTATTGGAGCTTCACTGGTAGGCAACTACTTTTCACTGTGCTTCCTGGACGCTTCATAAATATATATACATATATAAGAATACATATTTACAGAGATATACATATGTATCCTATAAAATTATTGTTAGCAGTGATATCCCTCTGCTAATTAAGAAAAGTTCTTAAAAATATTGGATATCATATGGTTTCTCCAACCAATATTATTTAGTTAAAAAAAACTTGCTTTTTAAAAAAATTTAACTTTCTTCTTAAAGAATCTCACTGTCATAACCAATGTGAACCCACACAAACAGTCTTAAGGTTTTAACTTTGCATAATTATACTGTCGAGTTCCACATGGCTTAATTGCAATTATGACATGTTCTGGAAATACTTAAAATGGTTTGTGTAACCAAACAATTTACATTGGAATTTTTTTCCAGAAGCAGATATGTTTAATTCATTTATCAAAACAGTTCAGTTAAGTTTTTTTTCTCCACAACAATTTTTTGTTAAAATTTTATTTAGAAAGTTTCCTAGAAAAATAATGTTTCCAGTGAAACATACTTACTTAGCATGAAGAATTTAAGTCATGTTAAACATGATAGATCAAATTGCCAACATCCATTGGATCATAGAAAAGAAAGAGAATTCCAGAAAAAACATCTACTTCTACTTCAGTGACTATGCTAAAGGCTTTGACTTTGTGTGAATCACAACAAACTGTGGAAAATTCTTCAAGGGATGGGAATACCAGACCACCTTACCTGCCTCCTGAGAAATCTATATACAGGTCAAGAAGCAACAGTTAAAACAGGACATGGAACAATGCACTGGTTCCAAATTGGGAAAGGAGTATGTCAAGGCTGTATATTGTCACCCTCCTTATTTAACTTTCAGGCAGAGTACATCATGCAAAATGCCAGGCTGGAAGAAGCTCAAGCTGGAATAAAGAATGCCAGGAGAAATATCAATAAACTGAGATAGGCAGATGACATCACCCTTATGGCAGAAAGCGAAGAGGAACTAAAAAGCCCCTTGATGAAAGTGAATGAGGAGAGTAAAAATGCTGGTTTAAAACTCAACATTCAAAAAACTAAGATCACAGCATCTGTTCCCATCACTTCATGGCAAATAGATGAGGACACAATGGAAAAAATGACAGACTTAATTTTGGGGGGCTCCAAAATCACTTCAGATTGTGACTGAAGCCATGAAATTAAAAGACGCTTGCTCCTTGGAAGAAAAGCTGTGACCAACCTAGACAGCATAATAAAGAGCAGAGACATTACTTTGCCAAAGAAGTCAAAGCTATGGTTTTTCTAGTAGTCATGTATGAATGTGAGAGTTGGACCATAAAGAAAGCTGAGTGCTGAAGAATTGATGCTTCTGAACTGGGTGTTGGAGAAGACTCTTGAGAGTTCCTTTGATTGCAAGGAGATCAAACCAGTCCATCCTAAAGGAAATCAGTCCTGAATATTCATTGGAAGGGCTAATGGTGAAGCTGAAGCTCCAATACTTTGTCTACCCGATGCAAAGATCTGACTCATTGGAAAATACCCTAATGCTGGGAAAGATTTAAGGCAGGAGGAGAAGGGGACAACAGAGGATGAGATGGTTGGATGGCATCACTGACTCGATGGATGTGAGGTTGAGCAAGCTCCAGGAGTTTGTGATGGACAGGGAGGCCTGGCGTGCTGCAGTCCATCAGGTGGAAGACTTGGACTGAACTGAAACGCGGTAGAAGATAAAGAAAGAAAACAAAAACTTCCTAATGTCTCCATCAGAATTATAGAGGTTGACATTAGTTGCACACGATTCTAAAGATGTTTATATAAATATATAGCAGGATATAGGACTTCCCCGGTGGCTCAGACGGTAAAAGCATCTGTCTACAATTTGGGAGACCTGGGTTCAATCCCTGGGTTGGGAAGATCCCCTGGAGAAGGAAATGGCAATCCACTCCGGTACTAGTACTATTGCCTGGAAAATCCCATGGACAAGGGGCCTGGTAGGCTACAGTTCATGGGGTCACAAAGAGTGGGACACGACTGAGCGACTTCACTTTCACTTTCTTTTCATAGCAATATATAAAATTGACAAAGTTGACAAAAGACACTTAAGATTATACTGTAAATGCTAGTGTATCATGCATGGTTTTAAAAATATTGAATTGTGTTGTTAATTTTTCTTGAGATAAATATAAACATAAAAGCAAAGTGTAAAAATTACTGACATATAAGGTTTTCTGGCATGAATTATTGTTTCTGATGTTAAGATAATTTTTTAAAGACATCAAAAATTTAGGATTGTTTAAAAATTTTTAATTGAGAAAATAAGATTGGGTTTGTTGTGGTGTTTTTTATTCTCTCAGTTCCATATTAGGCTTTCCACGAACTGAAAATATCAGCATTCATATATTCCACTTCATCCCCGTATTTTGAAACTGTCCGTAATAGTATATCTCGGTTCTCCAGGTCTGTTACACTGTTATTCAGTTCAGTAGCAATCGTTCTGGAGGTTCCTTCATATTACTTTATGTTTAACTGATGGAATACCATGCATAATTTTTTCTCAGTTCTTCAGTTGCTTTTATTTAACTTTTCTTTGACCAGATTTCACTGACAAGAATTGTTTATTTTTCTCGTTGCCAAGCTTGTTCAAAGTGGACAACGTTAGCCAGTGCCTCTATGCATGATGAACTTGGCAGAAAATAAAGTTCTTGTTTCACAGCTACTTTGGCAGATCTGGGAGGGCAATCCCATCCCTTTTTTGGCCATTCTGTCTGAGGCAGCTTGGTTTCTGTGCCCTTTTGATGCTTTATCATTACTAACTTGGTGCAAAAAGAGCTATGAAAAATGAGAAGCAAATATTTACACTTTAGATCTTAGAGTACATTTAATTGTCTGGATAATTATATCTGTGGTGTAATTTTCACTTGCCTGATAATAGGTCAGAATCAATTTAAAGCTTGTATTTTTAAAAGTTTCTACTACACTTTCCTTTTTAATCAGGAAATTTGTATGTCTTAAAATTTTTTCTACTCTATATTTTTATTTCCTTCAAGATACTACTAATTTTACTTTTGTTGTCTCAATTCCGCCTATTCATATATCGATTTGTTGCAATTTTTTTTTCTTTTCAACATTGTTTCCAGTCCTTTATCTTTGACCCCTGTGTAAAAAGGCCCTCACACTATCCACGCTGTCAGCATTACATATCTATAAACGCCTTGAATTTATTAGATTGGGGCCACCAGATAAGTATGTATTACTCAGTATCCTATATCCAATAGTTTCCTGTTGTTTGTGACATATAACACATTTTGTAAAATATTACTGATTCATCAATATCTGATTTTATAGGAAATGTTGGCTTGTGAATTGACAGAGTATGTAAACAATCTTCCCTTGTTTATCCTTGTAATTACAAAATAGCAGGCTTCCCTTTGCATGCAGTTGAGCAGAAGATAGGAAGGAGAAGGTAGCTTTATTTTTTTTAACCTAAATTGACAATGAAGCTAGTAAATTCTATAATTAAAGACTAGTTTTATTTTATAATCTGAATAATTAGTTTGAGGTCTTTATTGCTCAAACCATGAGATGACCTTGAGAATGGAGCTCTGGCTAACAGCAGCAGGACTAGAGAAGCCATCTGCGCTGTTGCACAGTGCTTCAGCACCTCTGGATGGCCTTCTCTAAACTTGGTTAGTACGACAGAGAAGTAAGTGTCTATCTTGTTTAAACTGGAATTCATTTTATATTGCTTGTGTGTGTGTGTGTGTGTGTGTGTGTGTGTTAGTCTCTCAGTCGTATCTGACTCTGCAGATCCATAGACTGTAGCCTACCAGGCTCCTCTGTCCGTGGACTTCTTTTCGAGGCAAGAATACTGGAGTGGGTAGCCATTCCTTTCTCCAGAAGATTGAACCCAAGTCTCTCACATTGCGGGCAGATTCTTTACCATGTGAACCAGCAGGGAAGCCCTTATATTGTTTATCAGTTCAGTGCAGTTCAATCGCTCCATCATGTCCAACTCTTCGAGATCTCATGAATTGGAGCATGCCAGGCCTCCCTGTCCATCACCAAATCAAGGAGTGTACTCAAACTCATGTCCATCGAGTCCGTGATGCCATCCAGCCATCTCATCCTCTATTGTCCCCTTCTTCTCCTGTTCCCAATCCCTCCCAGCATCAGGGTCTTTTCCAATGAGTCAACTCTTTGCATGAGGTGGCCAAAGTATTGGAGTTTCAGCTTTAGCATCAGTCCTTCCAATGAACACCCAGGACTGATCTCCTTTAGAATGCACTGGTTGGAGCTCCTTGCAGTCCAAGAGACTCTCAAGAATCTTCTCCAACACCACAGTTCAAAAGCATCAATACTTCAGCGCTCAGCTGTCTTCACAGTCCAACTCTCACATCCATACATGACCACAGGAAAAAGCATAGCCTTGACTAGATGGACCTTTGTTGCCAAAGTAATGTCTCTGCTTTTCAATATGCTATCTAGGTTGGTCACAAATTTCATTCTAAGGAGTAAGCATCTTTTAATTTAATGGCTGCAATCACCATCTGCAGTGATTTTGGAGCCAAAAAAAAAAATAAAGTCAGACACTGTTTCCACTGTTTCCCCATCTATTTCCCATGAAGTGATGGGACCGGATGCCGTGATCTTAGTTTTCTGAATGTTGAGCTTTAAGCCAACTTTTTTACTCTCCACTTTCACATTCATCAAGAGGCTTTTTAGTTCCTCTTCACTTTCTGCCATAAGGGTGGTGTCATCTGCATATCTGAGGTTATTGATATTTCTCCAGGCAATCTTGATTCCAGCTTGTGCGTCTTCCAGCTCAGTGTTTCTCATGATGTACTCTGCATATAAGTTAAATAAGCAGGGTGACAATATACAGCCTTGACATACTCCTTTTCCTATTTGGAACCAGTCTGTTGTTCCATGTCCATTTCTAACTGTTGCTTCCTGACCTGCATATAGGTTTCTCAAGAAGCAGGTCAAGTGGTCTGGTGTTCCCATCTCTTTCAGAATTTTCCACAGTTTATTGTGATCCACACAGTCAAAGGCTTTGGCATAGTCAATAAAGCAGAAATAGATGTTTTTCTGGAACTCTCCTGCTTTTTCCATGATCCAGCAGATGTTGGCAATTTGATCTCTGGTTCCTCTGCCTTTTCTAAACCCAGCTTGAACATCTGGAAGTTCACAGTTCACGTATTGCTAAAGCCTGGCTTGGAGAATTTTGAGCATTACTTTACTAGCGTGTAAGATGAGTGCAATTGTGTGGTAGTTTGAGCATTCTTTGGCATTGACTTTCTTTGGGATTGGAATGAAAACTGACCATTTCCAGTCCTGTGGCCACTGCTGAGTTTTCCAAATTTGCTGGCATATTGAGTGCAGCACTTTCACAGCATCATCTTTCAGGATTTGAAATAGCTCAACTGGGATTCCATCACCTCCACTAGCTTTGTTTGTAATGGTGCTTTCTAAGGCCCACTTGACTTCACATTCCAGGATGTCTGGCTCTAGGTGAGTGAACACACCATTGTGATTATCTGGGTTGTGTAGATCTTTTTTGTACAGTTCTTCTGTGCATTCTTGCCACCTCTTCCTAATATCTTCTGCTTCTGTTAGGTCCATACCATTTCTGTCCTTTATCGAGCCCATCTTTGCATGAAATGTTCCCTTGCTATCTCTAATTTTCTTGAAGAGATCTCTGATTTTTCCTATTCTGTTGTTTTCCTCTATTTCTTTATCACTAAGGAAGGCTTTCTTATCTCTTCTTGCTATTCTTTGGAACTCTGCATTCAGATGCTTATATCTTTCCTTTTCTCCTTTGCTTTTCACTTCTCTTCTTTTCACAGCTATTTGTAAGCCCTGCCCAGACAGGTATTTTGCTTTTTTGCATTTCTTTATCTTGGGGATGGTCTTGATCCCTGTCTCCTGTACAATGTCATGAACCTCCGTCCATAGTTCATCAGGCACTCTGTCTATCAGATCTAGTCCCTTAAATCTATTTCTCACTTCCACTGTATGATCATAAGGGATTTGATTTAGGTCGTACCTGAATGGTCTAGTGGTTTTCCCTACTTCAATTTAAGTCTGAATTTGGCAATAAGGAGTTCATGATCTGAGCCACATCAGCTTCCAGTATTATTTTTGCTGTCTGTATAGAGCTTCTCCATCTTTGGCTACAAACTGTATAATCAATCTGATTTTGGTGTTGACCATCTGGTGATGTCTATGTGTAGAGTCTTCTCTTGTGTTGTTGAAAGAGGGTGTTTGCTATGACCAGTGCATTCTCTTGGCAAAACTCTATTAGCCTTTGCCCTGCTTCATTCCATTTTCTAAGGCCCAATTTGCCTGTTACTCCAGGTGTTTCTTGACTTCCTACTTTTGCATTCCAGTCCCCTATAATGAAAAAGACATCTTTTTTGGGTGTTAGTTCTAAAAGATCTTGTAGGTCTTCGTAGAACCATTCAGCTTCAGCTTCTTCAGCGTTACTGGTTGGGGCATAGACTTGCATTACTGTGATATTGAATGGTTTGCCTTGGAAACGAACAGAGATCATTCTGTCGTTTTTGAGACTGCATCCAAGTACTGCATTTCGGACTCTTTTGTTGACCATGATGGCTTATAGCCACATCTAATCCTAAATTATACATTCTTTAATTTGGATGACATATAGGATTTCTTTTCAGTCTTGCATTATCCAGACATTCCACTTACGAGGACATAGATATAGAGCAATTGGGGGGAAAGAAAGTCAAAGTTAGATGATTTTGTTTCTGATTCTTCTCTTAAAGCAATCAGTATTTATACTTTTGATCTCAAAAGCCAGAAGCGGTAAGAAATCTTTAATAATGTCAGTATTTTAAATAAGAGAAAAAGCAATGCCAAAATTAGTGAGGCAGTGCCAAAATCTGTTACACTCATATTAGAAAATATGACAAATGAGCTCATAAAAGTCACATGTCAGACGATGATGATTGCAGGCTTCTTTGTAAAGAATATACTTTACAATAAAATGTAGTGTTATGGGTACTGAGCTAATTAAAAAATAAAACAGATTTTTTAAAAAGCTTTCCTCTTATCATAATTTACTGTCTTAGTATGTAGGCTTTAACAATATTTTAAACCCTTTAACAATTCCTTCCAATGCATTTTAACAGTCATAAATTAAACAATTTGCATCATTCCCACATGGCTGAAACACCTTAGTGAATTGGCCATGCAACAGACTATTTTGTCACACTGCATAATTGATTAGATTCAAGGACACTCCATTTGTATAGATAAAATAACCTTCCAGTATTTCAGTGAAAAAAAAAAGAATCTTGTACATGCAAGTATGTCTTCACTAATCAGTTGATTTTAGGTGAAATCTCTTTGCTTCCTATAATCAGTTGTATATGTATTTTTAGTTTAGCTTTTTAAAAAAGTTATGTAAATTTCCTCTGATATTTTTGAGCCGTTCTGAGATACATACTTTTCAGATGACTCATGTTGCCATTGCAGTCAGCATCTGCTCGAATTACCAGGAGGGCATCAAGTAAAAAGTGAGCATGCGTGCATCTTTAAGACATTAGACATGACCAGCTGTTTCATATTCTCAGATCCCTTTCAGTAATTAAAGGCTCTGATGCAGCTTCCAGGTAAGGGAGTTTGGAGAGGCAGAGGAGGAATAGGAAGTTGGACATGCCCACAAGAAACTACAGTACCACTACTCAGCAGTGTCTTGAATTCTCTAAGACTTGCGGGTGGCTGGTGGCTGCTACCCCAGCAGGTGGGCATGCCTTAGGCCAAGATCTACGTCTAGAAAGACAAAACAACCTACAGGCTCTGCTCAAATACCCTTAAGAACATAAAATATTTAGTTGCTTGATGTAATGCAATTCTAAATATAAAAAATCGGGCGCCTCTCTGTTCAGGTTGTATTATAAATCATCTTGAATCAGCATAGAAGGAATCCTGTTGTGCCACAAAAGAAAGCTGTTACACTTTTCTCCTTTCATAGTTGGCAATTAGGATAATGAATTAAACTCTTTTCATATTATACCCCTCCCAGCATCACTTGCTAAAGCATTCTCTAAAATGGTCAATTATTCCTTCACTCCCAAAGGACACAAGATCTTTATGGTCCTTGCTTTAAACAAAAACTTACAGCAAATGGGCTTCCCTGGTGCTTCAGGTGATTAAGAATCCACCCATAATGTGGGAGACTTGGGTTTGATCCCTGGGTTGGGAAGATCCTCTGGAGAAGGGAATGGCTACCCACTCCAGTATTCTGGCCTGGCGCTCCCAAAATAATAATAATTTTAAAAATGGGGGCTTCTCTGATAGCTCAGTTGGTAAAGAATCTGCATGCAATGCGGGGGACCCCAGTTTGATTCCTGGGTTAGGAAGATCCACTGGAGAAGGAATAGGCTACACTCCAGTATTCTGGCCTGGAGAATGCCATGGACTGTATAAACCATGCGATTGCAAAGAGTCAGACACAACTGAGCAACTTGCACTTTCACTTTACAGCAAACATTGGCTAGTGTGATAAACCCCATCAATAATCCTGAATTAAAGAGAGTCTTCATTTTCTGACTTGGTTACAGAGAGAGATGAAGGGCTCCAGGTTCCGTGTCCAAAGCTCTGTAGCGTGCGGAGTGGACTTGGCTATTTGATCCAAGGCAGACACTTGTTCCAATAAAGATGATCAGGTTCTGGTGCCTAGGTATCTGAAACTTGGGATGGGGCGACTCAAAGCCTGGAGTCACCTAGGTTGAACCTCAGCAAAGGTAGAGTTTCCAAGGCAAAATCAGCAAACTGCTGTACCTGATTTTCTAGTGTCATCCTGGTTTCTTACCTAAGTAGTTCCTGACTTCACTGCTAAATTTTTATTTTAATTCCACGAATTAACACAGTACCCATTCCCCTCAAAATAGTAAGAGTCAATTTCTGTTGCTTGCAACCAAGAAAACATTACTAACACATAACGTAGTGTACGGCCTTACTATTATTGTGTGCCATTATCACTAGGGCCTGGGTTGGTAGAGAATCCGTATTTCATAAAATTCTTTATATTTTAAATACATATCATTCTAGCTGAAAAAAAACCTATTACCTAGATAAATATTTTCATTGTTTAAAATTGTGCTTACTCATGTCCAACACTTTTGCAGTCCCATGGCTTCTGGCCCACCAAGCTTCTCTGTGCGCGGGACTTCCCAGGCAAGAATCCTGAAGTGGGTTGCCATTTCCTACCCCAGGGGATCTTCCCGACCCAGGGATCAAACCCATGTCTCTAGTGTCTCCTGCATTGGCAGGAAGATTCTTTTTACTAGTGTTAACTAGTGAGCCCCTTGTTTAAAATTACTCTTTTTAAGTTTCCAGAGAGTCCCTTTTTAAAATATTACGAATGGAAGGAAATTCAGAATTGATGGGCTATGAATTACAAGGGGTACAATGACAAGTAAAAAAAAAAGTCATATAGGTTCATGGAAAGCAGCTAAACTCAAGAGACTTTGGAATAAAATTGAAGTATGTGAAGCTGGAATTATAAACATTACCAGGTTTTATTTACCAGTGGGGAAGGGTGAGACAGAGAGCAATGGAGAAAGCGAGACAGGATGAGGATTTGTTGTGATTGTTAAGCTGAGAAAAAACAGTGGCTGGGAGGGCTGGATATTAGCAGTACCAACTGAGAGGGGCAATCAGATTTGAAGAAAAGTTGTTCAGCTGAATGTGAAGGACTTGGCACTTGATTACCTGTTGGCTGTGGGGCAGGGCTTCATGAGGATGTGAGAATAGGATTGCTCCATGGGTTGCTTTCTTGTACAGTTGCAAGTTATCATGGTCAAAAATGGAGCGAATAGACATCTAGAGAGAGGGATCAAGGAGTTGAGATGAAGAACTAAGTTTTAGATGTATTTCATTGGAAGGACTTGCAAGACCCAGAGTTGAAGACGATCAGGGCGAAGAATAATGTGGGGATGAAGATACCAGTGTGCAAATGGTCTCCTTGCAATTCCTTTTCCATCCATTCTGAGTATCCTTCCATTCATAATCTTTGAAGAAGAGATGCTTGAAGTTTAAAGAGAGCAATTTTATATACCACAAGTGGTCTACTTAGAAATGATGGCTTCAGTTTTGAAAGTGGATGTTACCACTTGTGCAGAAAGTGTGGAAACTGAGAAGAGATGACCTTAAACAGAATACTGTGAACTGTAATCCTTATGATATAGAAGGAGCAAGCTGGTAAGAGCAATGGCCTGGTAAGAAAAACTCTAGAGTGAGGCAAAGGGGACAGAGGAAGTAAAATTAATAATTCTAGAAAATTATTTCTAAGTTTGTCACTGGGAGAGAAAGCAGTAGAAAGTGTTCAAGGCAGAAAGAGAAACTAGTGTCAACTAAAGAGTTTATTTAGTTAGGAGAAACTAGAGCTGAATTAAATGCTGAGGTGGGCGACAAAGCTGTCTATTTATGATGAAAAGGAGGTTAGGGCAGAGGTGAGTATGAGGGCTTCCTGGATGGATGACTCAGTGGTAAATAATCCTCCTTCGAAGAAGGAGCTATGGGAGATGCAGGTTTGATCCCTGGGTTGGAAAGATCCCCTGGAGGAGAGCATGGCTACCCACTCCAGTATTCTTGCCTGGAGAATCCCATGGACAGAGAAACCAGGTGGGCTACAGCCCATAAGGTCGAAAAGAGTCCGACATGACTGAGCCACTGAGCACACACTCTCTTGCTCTTGGGAACTGAGACCTTGTGAATAATCACCCTCACTTTGTGAGACAATGGGTTGAATATCTGTTGAGGGGTTGAAGTGAGGATGGGGTTGGAGGTTTCACCTGTGTTTGTTGATTTCAATTCTACCTGGACTGCTCTCTACCTGGTCCTGTGTTTTTCTCAGGGATGCTCCTAAGCCAAGTTTGGGTAGTAAAAGTGAAAGTCACTCATTCATGTCCAATTTTTTTTGACCCCATGGACTGTATAGTCCATGGAATTCTACAGGCCAGAATACTGGAAGTGGTAGCCATTATCCTTCTCCACGGATCTTCCCAACCCAGGGATTGAACCCACATCTCCCACAGTGCAAGTGGATTCTTTACCAGCTGAGCTACTAGGGAAGCCCAAGAATACTGGAGTGGGTAGCCTATACTCAAGTAATTCTTGGGCTTTCCTATGGAAGAAGGGAGAAGGAAATGGAAACCCACTTCAGTATTCTTTCCTGGAGAATCCCACGGACAGAGGAGCTTGGTGGGATACAGTCCATGAGGTTGCAAAGAGTCAGACATGACTGAGAGAGTAACACACACACACACAAAGTAGAATTACAGATATGAGATCAGTTCAGTTCAGTTCAGTCACTCAGTCGTGTCCAACTCTTTGTGACCCCATGAACTGCAGCACACCAGGCCGGCCTCCCTGTCTATCACCAACTCCCGGAGTCCACCCAAACCCATGTCCATTGATTCAGTGATGCCATCCAACCGTCAAATCCTCTGTTGTCCCCTTCTTCTCCTGCCCTCAATCTTTCCCAGCATCAGGGTCTTTTCCAATGAAAGAATATCTAATCAAGGCCCTAAAGTGATTGACTGGCCCTGATGCTGGGGAAGATTGAGGGTAGGAAGAGAGGGGCTGGTGACATGAGAAGGTTGAATAGCATCACCGACTCAATGGACATGAGTTTGAGCAAACTCCTGGGTACAGTGAAGGACAGGGAAGCCTGGTGGGCTGCACTCCCTGGGATCACAAAGAGTCGGACACAACTTAGCAACTAAATAACAACAAAGTGGAGAACCAATGATTGGGGACAAAGGAGATAAGGCATCAAACTCTGTTAGACGCATCACCTTAGTTTATTCTCCAGCCGGGCTCCTGGAAACCCCATGTAAACTCATGAACATAGGGTTTGTCTGTTTGATTTTTGTTTTTGTGCGTGGATGCTCAGTGGTGTCCAGCTCTTTGCGGCCTTATGAGCTGTAGTCTGCCAGGCTCCCCTGCCAAGGGGATTCTCCAGGTGATCTTCCCAATCCAGGGACCTAACCCACATCTCCTTTGTCTCCTACCTTGTCAAGTGGATTCTTTACCACTGAGCCACCAGGGATACTCCAATAAAAAATTCAATTAACACAAAAAAGAATGAAAGAAAATGAGCTCTTCCTTCAAAGTTCCATTCCTTCCAATTAATTTCATCTCTCTTCCTTCCTGGTCAGTACGTTGACCCTGAGAACCTCTTTTACTGGAAGCGGCCGCTGCTGCTGCTAAGTCGCTTCAGTCGTGTCCGACTCTGTGCGACCCCATAGACAGCAGCCCACCAGGCTCCCCCGTCCCTGGAATTCTCCAGGCAAGAACACTGGAGTGGGTTTCTATTTCCTTCTCCAATGCATGAAAGTGGAAAGTGAAAGTGAAGTCGCTCAGTTGTGTCCGACTCTTCGTGACCCCATGGACTGCAGTCTTCTAGGCTCTTCCGTCTATGGGATTTTCCAGGCAAGAGAACAGGAGTGGGGTGCCACTGCCTTCTTCATTACTGGAAACAGTTAACTTTTCTTTTCAGTTTGTATTTTCAACCTGCTGAGAAAACCTAAACCTGCAACCTGTCTGTTCTGGGACTCATCTTCTCTCACCCCAGGTCTATGCACCATGATTTTTCAAATGCCTCTTTCACAGTCTGGTTGGTCATACTTGGGACATTAACAGACTTCAGAATTTCTTCAGTTTCACCAATTCTGTGTAATCTGAATCCAACAAAACTTTCTTTACTTTGAAAAAAGCTTGAAACACAGTAGTAGAAGAGTATGTTTGATGAAGATGTTGGTATTTTACATAGCTCAAATAATTATTCTCTAGTGAAAAGGTCAAAAAACGTAGCACTGGAAATGGTTATATATATAAGTCTTTGGATAGATGAGTCAAGAAGAAAGGAGATACTCAAGTAGGGACTGGTCGTTCTAAGAAGGAAGCTTTCTCCATTTTCGTAAAATTTTCTAAATCTGTAGCCAAACTACTGAATTGCTTTTTCTCTGCTTTAACATGTTCACAACACCGTGGGGATCACAGAAAAAATATCACAGCCTAAAGAGGAAAAGGTGGCATGCTATCCTATTTGCTGTGTTTTGGTTTGTTTTACGGCAGAAACACAAATGCATGGCTCAACTGATGAAAACTGGTTTTGTGTACCTCACAGGGAACACTTGAATAGTGGTGGGAAATATTTTTTAAAAAATAACAAAACAGACATAGCATTACTTGCTTCTGTCAACCGCCTTTCATTTCTTACATTATGGGATTAGATCAAGTAGGCTGACATCAAGACTCCAGTCCCTCTGGGTATTATGGTTCACACTCAGAACACGCTCTGGTATTCCATGTTAAGACTACTGGCCTTTCCACTGTTTCTTCTCTCTTTTTTTTCTCCTTTTTCTTCACTGTTAGCTCATGCAGTATCCCTGAGTGAACAATAACGTGCAGTCTTGGAATTTCAATTCCAGAACTTGCTCTGCCCTTAAATACAATCTGTTTTTTATTAGTAATTTAAAGCTAATGTGCTTTGCAGAAAGTGTCCCTGTTCTGAGGTTATTCACACCTGGAATGAAATTCTGAAATATCCAAAGAGGGGCACTCATTTTACCAGCTATAAAACTCCTAGACCACAATATTCTACTTATAATGATGTTCAAAATTCTTCTTTTTTTTTTTTCTCTTTTTCTTTCCCTCTTTTCTTCTTTCTTTCCTTCCTTCTTTCCTTATTTTCTTCTTTCTTATTTTTGGAAAACTAAGGATTTCTTCCCAATTAAGTATATTGCCTTGGATATTTATACATTCTGGAGTGAAACTATCGATCAGCTAATTTTTAACTGGGCTAAAATTTAGTTTCTGTATGTACAGACTTGCTGTGAGAAAAGTTAAATAGATCTTCTTTTATAAAATAATTACAAGGAAAAATTGCCCTCTAATAATATTGCTTGTCATGGAAATTTCAAAAGAAAAACATATTTGCTAAAATCAAAATTCTAGAACATCTCTCTTTACACTCATTACCTGTAAATATATGCACAACCTAAAGCCAAGATGCTAGCTTCAATGGACCTTTTTCTCTGTATAGAGTGACTGAAGATAAATGTGAACACTGTAGTACATGTAGATCTCACGTTCTTGGCTGCAAATTTGAAAGAAATAACTAAGACAGCAATATTTGTTACATATTGTTCAGGCTAAAACTGAAAAAAAATTTTTGAATGTAGCCACATACAGGACTGCTCTGAAATTGGTATCAAGTAGAAACATAAGCATGTATAATGCATGATTACTAAGTATAGGAAAATACTGAGTAGTTTAACCTAATTACATAGAGAATGAAGATTTTGAAGGGAAAAATGCTAAGATTGAGAATATATTTAAAATATAAATAAATATGAAGTATCACTGAATTATATGTGCTAACGTAGAAAATATATAAAACAATCACCCTGCTGTCCTTTTAAGGGTTGATGTTGTCATTAGCGAGTCCCTGGTAACCCAGATGGTAAAGAATATGCCCTCAATGTGGAAGACCTACATTCAGTCCCTGGATTGGGAAGATCCTCTGGAGAAGAGAATGGCTATCCACTCCACTATTCTTGCTTGGAGTGTTTCATTGACACAGGAGCTTGGCAAGCTATAGTCCATGGGGTCACAAAGAGTTGGACACAACTGAGCGACTAACACACACACACACACACACACACATTGTCATTATCACCATTACTTGTTGTAGACAGTTTCCAGGTGATCAGGAAGCATAATTTCTTGAATTAAGCATGGGTTAGGATAAGGTGAAAAAAAAAAAAAAATGTACAGCAAAACAGTATAGTCTTATGAAAGGGTCTTACTGGAAAGTATGCCTATTTCATTTGTCTTAAGCAGTTGACCAAAGCCACCAGCCTAGGGCCACATTAGCAAGCTAACCTATGTTAACCTGGGGGACAAATGGACCTGGTTTCCACATCAGGTTCACTAACTTAATAGCTGTGTGACCTCAGGCAAACGAAGCCGTCTCTCTGGGTTCCGTTTTCTAATCTCTCAATTTATGTAAGTAATAGAAAACTGTTGAAAGTATTTTGTAAAGATTTTGTAAAACATGGTGCAGAGTACTCAGTAAGAGCAACAACACAGCTGGTCTCCTTCAGAATGGACTGGTTGGATCTCCTTGTAGTCCAAGGGACTCTCGGGAGTCTTCTCCAACACCACAGTTCAGAAGCATCAATTCTTTGGCCTCAGCTTTCTTTATGGTCCAACTCTCACATCCATTCATGACCACTGGAAATACCATAGCCTTGACTAGATGGACCTTGGTTGGCAAAGTAATGTCTGTGTTTTTAAACATGCTGTCTAGGTTGGTCATAACTTTTCCGCCAAAGAGCAAATGTCTTTTAATTTCATGGTTGCGATCACCATCTGCAATGATTGCACCATTTGCAGTGTAATCTCCATACTTGGAGATCTTAAATGGGGATAAATATGAAGGTACATCCTTAACGCCTTGGAGACTCATCTTATAATGAGGCTATGGAAAGACACTCAAAGCTCCAGGAAAGGCATTTTGCTCACTTTTTATCATCCTCTCCAAGACCCATTATTCCCTAACTCCTATACTTAAAAAAAAAAAAAAAACATAAATACAATGATAGGCAGAAGTGGACAATTGATTAGATACAGATTGATAGGCAGCTTTAAATATTTGAAATGACTGAAAGATAATATTTGGACAGGCATTTATTATCAATAAACAGTATTGTTTTATGATCAAGTCAATGAAAACCCTGAAGCCATTTTTATGTATAGCTCCAGACCTAGAGAGTGGCATGAGCATATTCATATGAGTTAATTCCTGGTGGAGTAGAGAAACCTGTGAGAGAAGTGATATTCTACTTTATTTTCCTGACTATTCTATTAACTTGCTTTGAGACTTGGACAAATCAATTTAATTATTTTGTAGCTTATCCAAAACTTTTTTTTTCACATACTTGCTAAACTGGGAATATTCTTCAGTCTTACCTCAAAGAAAGGCTTAGACTATACATGAAAAATATATAAAGTGTACTGATCTTTACTTTAGAAAACTTACCCATGTCCACTATGATTTCTAAATAGGAGATTTCTGTTTCTAAACAGATTTCTAAATAGAAGGAAAAAGCAAGATGTTTATATGCATCCAGTAGGTTATGCTGTAGATTTGCTTTAAAGACAAGAATATCTGAATGAAGAAATGGTCAAACTAAATATTTATAATTATTAATTTATTGTATCAAAGACAAATATTTGAGCTACTTTGTTTTTTATCAAAAGTTGCCAAAAGTTGATATTTCATAACTCTAGTTGCCCTGTTTCTTTCAGTTGGGTAAACAAAATGGTAGGAAATATAATTCGTCTACCAAATATTGCATTAAAAATTCTGCCATTTTGTAAGAAACAAGTACACTTTACTTATACAGTATAAAATTTAGAGGGATTTTATGAGAACTTAAATATAAACATTATTTGTGGAGACTGTAAAAATTTTAGGAAAATTTTATTTCTTCATTCTCCAAAACATGAAAAAAAAATTCATTCACTGATTAAAATACAAGATGTACCATAGAATATTTGTTTATTAAATATTTGCTTGCAAGTTTAGAAAATGTATCTTGTAGGTGTTACATGCATTGTTATTAAGGAAGCACTGTAATTATGGAGAGGTGCAATACTTTATTAAATTGAGCTGATGAGTTAATGGGCTTTATGTAAGTTATACAATTTTAATTTGCTACTTGTAAATAGCACTTGGGTGGGCCTTCTACCTTGCAGAAGGAAATGGCAACCTGCTCTAGTATCCTTGCCTGGAAAATCCCATGAACAGATTCTCCAGGCCAGTTACAGGGATGAGCCTGGCAGGCTACAGTCCATGGGTCACAAAGAGTCAGACATCACTGAGAGACTGAGCACGCATGCACATAATACAAGTCCATGCCTTTTATCGCAGTAAATGCATCGAATCCTTAGAAAGTGTTGCCTAGTTGGTCAGTAAATAAAGAAATAGTAATACACTGTGGTGGAGAAACAATGTAAGCTAGTAAAAGCAGATGTTAGTTAACAAAGAGAAACATGAATTCTAGCAACAAACCCTTTTAACTTTGCAGTTTAGCAAATCAAAATTTGTGGAAAAACGTAGAATCGTATATTGCAATATTCAGCTAGTTACCATAAAATGCTATCTTCAGGAATGTAATTTATGCAAATGGGGGACCTCATTCTGAAATTTATTAAAAAAAAACATTATTTGCTTTTACTGAAATGCTTGCCCCTTGCCTTATGTGGGGAACATTTCACATTGTCCTTCCATTTTATCCAAGTATTATGCCATAGCATCTTACACAACCCTAGTTTTGAAAAGAGCTTCATAGTTCTGCACAATCCCTAGTAAGTTTTTTTTTTTCTCTTTCACGTTTTGCTCTGGCGTCAATTTTTAAGCCTAGCCTTCCTTTATTTTTAGCCCACTCCTCACCCACCATGCCATCTGGAAGTATTATTAGATGAGTAACAATTACGTTTCTGCTGAAAGACTAAGGATTATCTGAAATATTATTTGATGATGTATCATCCTACAGGATGTAATACTAAAACTGTCACATACTATATCAAACCAGCACCAACTATCGTGTAACACCTGCAGAGGCCCCGCCATCAAGTTCTGATTACTGTCAACAAGAGGTTAGCAATTGAAAAAGAGAGTCAAATTTGCAGAATAATGGCATCTGACGTGTCTCCACAGCTGGCAAAGACATGGAACAGATGAAAAGGTAGCACATCATATAACTTTCATTTCTCTGCAAAGCACACACTCTACTGCGGGACATTTCAGCAACCGCTTACGACTTCTGTTTGAGTCTCCTTTCTCTCCTAAAATGCAATTAAATGAGGGAAGGCTGTGCTATATTTTACATAAATATTGATGTCAATTCAATGTAGTCCTAGCTATTCAAACTCGACTGAAATTTTCCTTCTTGGACAAAAAGTCATTAGTCGTAGTACATGGTGTGAGGTTCCAAGTTTGGGAATGGAATCTCCATAAAAAAAAAAACAAAAAAAAAATCTCATTTTAGTCTCCCACCCTCTCTGTCTTCTCTTTCTTTGTACTTCCAGCAAAAGCTGTTTTTGCTTAAGTGGGAACTAAACTAAAAAAAAATAAAATAAAATAAAACCATTTTGTTTCAGCAAGAAAATTGGAGAAATCTTGTTTTGGACACCTCCTGGTTTCCAATCATGCTTCTTTTAATGACCAAGTTTGGTGTTGTTTTAGATGCTTGACTTTTGCAAGCCTATGGACTGTAGCCCTTGGGGCTCCTCTGTCCATGGGATTTCCCAGGTAAGAATACTGGAGTGGGTTGCCATTCCCTTGTCCAGGGGATCTTCTGACCCAGGAATTGAGCTGGGGTCTCCTGCATTAGCAAGCAGATTCTTTATGACTGAGCCACCAGGGAAGCGCTAATGATCAAGGACCCTCCCTTTTCACTGCGCACCTAAGTCCCGCCCTGGTGGGACAGATGAGTTTCATCTTTCCTAAGATCATTCGTTCCTTTCTTTCCTTGTTGTCATAGAGAAGAAGTTGAAACAGGACGAACTGACACAAAACTGATACCTTGAACATCATTTCCAAAGAAAGTCCTAAGGTAATATCCATGTCATAATCACATAGACCTGCAAAGCAAGACTTCACATCTGAACGGATGCTACAGTTAGCCAAGTATTGGTTAGAGGATAGATCTCTGACCAGTATTTTATTTCTGTAATTTACTTCCAAATATTTGGACTTTCTGCAAATGCATTCTCTTTGATTCTACAAATTTGGAAACACTGATAGTTTAAAAGTTTTGGTGGAGAAAATGTTAGGTAGAATCTATTAGCTAAAATAACTTCTAAATTATCAAAGCCCTTAAGTTTTCTATGTTGTATAAGAAATCTTAAGGAAATCAAGGTACTCACTTTCTATTTGTTAAACCTTTGATGATGGACTTCCCATGACCTGGAATTTGATTCATTACAACACATAATAGTTGAACAACAAAGTGTGAATATTGCGCTTAATCTCTTAACCAAGTTTGTTATTATTTTGTAGTGCTTAATAAACATAAAGACATATACTACATATAAGTACAACTTGGGGAGAAAAGTGATTTTTGCCAAAGCATTCTGGAAAATGAGTTGCAAATTTAATACTGGAGCAGACTTTAAAGTGAAAGTCACTCAGTTGTGTCCGACTCTTCGCAACTCCATGGACTATGCAGTCCATGAAACTCTCCAGGCCAGAATACCAGAGCTGGTAGCCATTCCCTTCTCCGGGGAATCTTCCCAACCCAGGGACTGAACTCAGGTCTCCTACATTGCAGGTGGATTCTTTACCAGCTGAGCCACCAGGGAAGCCCAAGACTTTATGCCTACAGCAATAACCTACACCGAAAAGGTGTGCAATAAAGTCTGGCAGGCTGCATTCATAGAGTAAGACAATAGTTTCAGTATTTTAAACATGGTTTATATCAAAGCTTAAGATGTAAAATTGAATGTTAGGAAGCACTGGTTAAGGTTCTAAATATGCTATTAATGTAGGTCATTGTTTTTTTGCAAGTCATTTTATGATTTTTTTTTTTTAAAGCCAGACTTCTACCTCAAGGAAGTGCTTCAAACACTGAGAGCGTTTATGACAAAAGCTTTGATCTCTGTGCACATCCAGTAAATACAAAACATTCGTGTATTTAAGGATGTGCATACCTGCACACATTATGACTTTAACAAATGCTTTAAACTGCATATTGAAAGTTATTGATTTGGTAAAGCTCCAAACACATTTCTCCTCATTAGTTTCCAACACCAACCCCTTGTGCTTCCAAGTTTGATGATTTTGCATATTGCAAGGGGCTGTGCATGCAAAATTTGACTCTATTTCACAGACATATTGTTTTGTGTTTCAGATGATGGATGTACAATGCAAATAGCTATAAAAATGAATGAAAGCACCCAGCCACTTTGATATAAGTGCTGTTATAGACGAGCTTTGCATATGAGAACTGAAATTACATTGGCTATACACACATATTATAGCATTGAAAACATTTTAGTAATTTTTTGAACTCCAATATAGCTAAGTATTTTTCACAGGTATAGAATAAAGTTTTGAGGACATATTCTAGGATATCTTTTTTGCTTCTTTCAGATATGTTTGATCTATTGCTGGAATCGGCTCTTGGGTAATTTGTTACACAATATTATAGCTTTTTTTGCCTTTTTATATAGTTCATGGGGTTCTTACAGCTAGTATATCAGAGTAGTTTGCCATTCCCTCCTCCGGTGGATCATGTTTTGTCAGAAATCTCCGCTACGACCTGTCCATCTTGGGTGGCCATACGTGGCATGGCTTATAGCTTCATTGCTATGCAAGCCCCTCCACAACAACAAGGCAGTGATCCATGAAGGGGCGATGGTGAGGAGCGAGGAGCCTGGCTTGCTGCAGTCCATTCTTCTCCAGTTGAGAAGAATCGGACACAACTTGGTGACTAAACAACAACAACATTATAGCTTTGGACCAACAGGTAGACTTGGATCAATCTCGTTAGACTAAAAAAACGGACTTGCTATTTACATATTTACCAGTATTAGTTTAATAACCAGATGCCCTTAACTATTTAGAATTGAGAAATAAAACATTGGCAATATAGATAAAGTATACTATATACGAACCAATGTTTGTCTATGAGAAAACTCAGCTTTATTGATTCAAAGCTGTGAAGAATGGGAAAGAAACAGATCATAGGTGTGTTATTTTCAAATTGTTGTGGATGAAACCTTTGACTTTCACAGCAAGTATCAAGGGCCTCCATGGAGCAGAGCACGAAAGAGCATTCACAAAGTTTGCCAAACAGGGTCATGATCCTTTTATTGTATACTGGGCCCCTGTACAAATTTTTACTGAAAACAAAGACAAAATAATTTCAAAGGAGACCTCATTGCTTAAAACAATGTAAACACTGATTTGAGCCCAAGTTCTTCTTTTAGAGATGAAAATTCAGTGTTTTGCATTGAAGAGCAATTATTTGATCTTTGCTAAATTGCACTTTTTATCATAATTTCCATTTCAAATGCCCTGTATAGCTTTGATGGTTTTGAACCTATGTGGGTTTAGATGTTAGTGTTCATACATATATATTATGACACATCACTCTGCTAAGTTATACATCTCTCTGGTTGTTAGGAAGCAGAATGCAACCATTTTGATGCTCTATTTTTTGAGATGCAAATTTATTTTATTCACTTTCACTGGCTGACTTCTACAGAGGGTCTTCCCTTTGTCAGATGCTCAGAGTTTAACCACAAACTAGGAAAACTGACAAACACATAATAACTCTCAGTCATTTTAAGGATCATGATAGAAGTGTTCAAAAACCTATGTGCAGGAACAAAAGAAGAAGAACCTAGAGAAGAACTGGAGTGGGAGGAAGTGTATGAAAAACTTTGCCTAGAAACACATTTGAGCTGAGTCAGAAATTCTCTCTAAAGAGATATCAGTTAGAAATGTAGAGGGGGAGGGCTCAAGGATTGAAAACGAAGGACATGCTATTCCATTAATGTCCTTTGGTGGAGAGAATCCAAGCTGGAGCATAAAGAGAAGGCAGGTATGAGTTGGGGAGTGCAGGCTGGAGTTCCCGCTCCTTGAGGAATGAAAGCTTTCTACAGCATTAGTTCTAATTGTTTTTTTATTTCATTTTTTTTTTTGGATTGGAATATAATTGCTTTACAATATTGTATTGGTTTCTGCTGTACAACAACATGAGTCAGCTCTATGTAACATACACCGCCCCCCGACCCCGGAACCTCTCCCTCCCCATCCCACACCTCTAGGTCATCACGGAGCTCCCAGCTGAGCTCCCTGCATTATATAGCAGGTTCCCACCAGCTCTCTGTTTCACCCGTGGTAGTGTATATATGCTGATCCTGATCTCCCAATTCAATCCACGACTGTTTCCCACCTCCCGTGTCCACACATCTGTTCTTTGCGTCTGCATCTCTAGCCCTGCCCTGCAAATAAGTTCCTCTGCATTTTTTTCTAGAGTCCACATGCAGGCATTAATATATGATATTTGCTTTTCTTTTTCTGACTTCCTTCACACTGTATGATAGACTCTAGGTCCATTTACAGTTTTCTTTCCCTATTTCTATTTGACCTGACTTGCATGCTCAGTTCAGTTCAGTCAGTCAGTCATGTCCAACTCTTTGCAACCCCATGGACTGAAGCACGCCAGGCCTCCCTATCCCATCGCCAACTCCTGGAGTTTACCCAAATTCATGTCCATTGAGTCGGTGATGACGTCCAACCATCTCATCCTCTGCCGTCCCCTTCTCCTCCTGCCTTCAAAGGTCTGGAATTCTAGAATGAGGGAGCTGTAGATTTTGCAACAGAATACTCCTAGAGATGGGTGACTAAACCTGAGAGCTTGTGTTCGCTTAATATTGCACCATGTGTCACATGCAGCACTATAATATGGATGTATTTCATAGTGTTGTTTTTCAGTTGCTAAGTTGTGTCTGACTCTTTGGAACCCTATGGACTGCAGCACACCAGGCGTCCCTGAACTTCACTGTCTTCTGGAGTTTGCTCCAACTCATGTCCATTGAGTCAGTGATGGTATCCAAACATCTCATCCTCTGTTGCCCCCTTCTCCTCCTGCCCTCAATCTTTCCCAGCATTACTAGCAAGGGTAAGTTATATACATTTTTTTAGTGATGAGAAAATATGCCAGCTCATAAAAAGAGTGGCCAAGTCCACCTTGAAGGAGGCACTGGTCAGGGGTGGATCTTGCATGATTATCTGTGGTAAAGGCCACCACTAGTGAACACGAGCTTCCAGATTACAGAGTACAAGCTGACAGGTCAGAGGAATCAGGCGGGACACAGCTGCCTTGCAGAAAAGAAGAAAACAAAGAAGCCAGGCATCATGAAAAGCCACATCTTTATTCAGATGATTGACAAGCCAAGAAAACAGCAAAGCTTACCATGATGGGCTCAGGGTTTCACATGTCAGGTAACACTCTTCGATTAACATTCTCTTGAGTAGGTGTATGAACTGCAGTGGGAGAAATCACCCATCCAAGGACACAGTATCTTGAGGCATTAAGATGAATTACCAAGCATTTCCTCCCATAGCCCAGCTTGTCCTTTCTGCTACCTCTGCCTAATCTCTTCCTGCTTACAGATATGTGTTTTCCCTTTCTTGGCTTATTTCTGCTCAGCTTGTCACAGCTCCCACTTGAAGTGCGGCATTTCCCCTTCTCTCATCTTGTTCTTTTGTCTCTTGCCTAACATAGTGGCTTAGCATTTGTCTGCTGAGTTTTGTTACCACCCTTGCTCAACCTGATCTGTGTTTCAAAAGCTGCAGATTTGCTATGTCTCAGGATCACTGGTGACAAGAAAATGAAAAAAAAAAAAAAAAATTAGAGAAGCTACAGAAGGGACTGACTGTAGAAATAGCTGCCTGTTCCTGAGCTGGGTTCAAAATGTACCTGTAATAAAACAGGGCCAACCAACTGAGGTCTTACTGGTGATTAACTGGACAAGGCTTTTCTATTTAGATGAATTTGCTTTAAAGCTGGCTCTCATGCTGTAAATTGTTATTGTTGTGGTTCAGTCCCTGTTGTGTCCAGTTCCTGGCGACTGCATGGACTACAGCACACCAGGCTTCCCTGTCCTTCACTGTCTCCAGGAGTTAGCTCAAATTCATGCCCGTGGAGTCAGTGATGCTGTCTAACCATCTCCAGTGACTGCAGCTGTGAAATTAACATAACTGTAAGTACATTGTGTTTTGACATTGTTTCAGCTGTTGCTCAGTGCTTATTAATTTGACATTTTTTCATAAGTCAATTTATTCTGCAACACATCTAAATACAAGTTAAAGGATTCTACCCTATATCACACCTAGATAACTGAGTTTCCCATAAAACTAACCAAGCAGCATTTTCTTTGACAGGTTTGGACTTGCCTGGGACCTGTCACCTTCTTCTTCTTCTTCTTCTTTTTTTTTTTATGTTTTGGAATGGAAATAGCTATTCTATGCCTGTCCTGCCATAGTATTTTGGAAACACATAATTTGTCTGGTCTTACAAGCCCCTAATTGCAAGAGACTTGGGTGCAATTCCTGGGATGGGAAGATCCCCTGGAGAAGGGAATGGCAACCCATTCCAGAATTCTTACCTGGAAATTCCACAGACAGAGAAGCCTTATGGGCTACCGTCCATGGGGTTGAAAAGAGTGGGACATGACTTAGCACAGACGCAAGGACTGAGCTTTAGAGCTGATGTCAGAGTAAGTTAAGACTTTGTCAATATTGGGATGGAGTTCATGTATTCTGCACATAAGATGAATGTGAAATTTGAAGGGCCAAATGCGGGATACTTTCAACTGAATTGTCTTCCCTCAAAATTCATGTTGAAGCCCCAAACCCCAGTGTGACTCTATGCAAAGATTAGGCCTGTGAGGTTTTCAAGGGTAAATAAGGTCACAAGGGTGGGGCCCTAGTCTAACAGTGCTGGTGCCCCTTATCAAAAGAGGAAGAGACACCAGATGGCTCTCTCTTCAGTGTCACATGATGACAGGGAGAAAGTGGCTGTCTGTAAGTCAGGGAGTTCTCACCAGAAATGAGTCAGCCAGCACCTTGTTCTTGGCTTTCCATCCTCCAGAACCAAGCAAGAGAATTAAATTTCTGGTGTTGAAGCCATCTAGTCTGCCATAGATATTTTGCTATGGCAGCCTGAGCTGTTTAATAGGATGATCAACACTTTTGTATACCTTATACCCTTTGATGTTCATGGCGATAGTGATAAAGAACCTGTCTGCCAATGCAGGAGACAGAAGAGACGTGGGTTCAACCCCTTGATCAGGAAGATCCCCTGGAGGAAGACTTGGCAACCCACTCCAGTATTCTTGCCTGGAGAATCCCATAGACAGAGGAGCCTGGCTGGCTCCAGTCCAAAGGGTTGCAAAGCGTTGGACAGGGCTGAGGTGAGTTAGCACACATAACAATGAAATAAATACATTTTTATTCTCCCTTTTTTTCCTACCTATAAAGACAGGTGGAGGGAAAAGAAAAGTGAGGCTGACATTTCTAAGTTTTAGCCAGGACTTCTCACTACTCAGTGTGAAACCCATGTATTTTATTGATACAAAGCCAGGCCCAAATGGAATGTCAAATTTTTCTGCATAATAAAATGCAGGGAATGCAGTTTCTTGGAAGGATTTAAAGGAAAATAACCTAGGAGAATATAAAGCTGAGAGATTTGTGTGTGGGGGGAGGGGCTGAAATTGGGAGACGAGAGATGGCATTCAAATAACACTGTATGTTGCAGTCTAGAATCTGCAAAGAAATGTCACAGCTGAAAAATTTCCTGAGGCTTTAAATAAAGGATTTGCAATAAAGAAGTATACAATACACAGGTTCGGATTATTTGTCTTGTTTTTATTTTAACCTGAAATCACCTTTAAAACTTTATGAGTGGTCTTTAGAGAAACCAAGGAATGTGAAAAAAGTTGGATCCCTGGGTTGGGAAGATTCCCAAAAGGGAATGGCTACCCACTCTAGTATTCTTGCCTGGGAAATCCTATGGATAGAGGAACCTGGCAGCCTACAGTCCATGGGATTGCAAAGAGTCAGACACTATTGAGCAACTAACACTTTCACTTTAGAAAAACCAACTGCTTTGTAGATTACTACAAAGCAGAAAATAGAAAATATACCTGTTTATCTCCTAAATTCCACACATTTTCATGAAGATACAGTCTAGTGGAATTAAAACCAAGTAGGACCTTCTTTCCTTGTAAGAAAAACTATGACAACACTAGCCAATGTGTTAAAATGCAAAGACACTGTTTTACTGGCAAAGGTCCATATAATCAAAGCTATGGTTTTGCCAGTAGTCATGTATGGATGTGAGAGTTAGACCATAAAGAAGACTGAGGGCTGAATAATTGACACTTTCAAACTGTGGTGCTGGAGTAGACTCTTGAGAGTCCTTTGGACAGCAAGGAGATTAAACCAGTCAATTCTAAAAGAAATTCATCCTGAATATTCATTCACTGGAAGGACATGCTAAAGCTCAAATATTTGACCGGATGTGAAAAGCTGATTCATTAGAAAAGTCCCTGATACTGAGAAAGATTGAGGGCAGAAGGAAAAGGGAGTGACAGAGGATGAGATGGTTGGATGGCATCACCAACTCAATGGACATGAGTTTGAGCAAACTCAGGGAGATAGTGAAGACAGGGAAGCCTGGCGTGCTGCAGCCCATAGTGAAGCAAAGAGCTGGACACCATAGAAAAACTGAAGGATAACAGCAGGACCTGGGGGCTCCTGGGCACAAAAGCCTTTCCTTGTCTTCTTCCCTGAGTTCAAACAGTTGCTAAGCAGGGAAGGGAGGAAATGCAGAGATTAGGGCGGAGTGGTCAGAAAACAATAGTGCAGCTTCGGAGCAGATTCCTGGTTCCTCCTCAAGGGACACACATAATAATATCTTTGAGGTTTTTTTGCAGATACTAAAATCCTCACCAGGTGAGAGAAGATAAGGGTAAGCTGTCCACCTGCACAGGGACCCCAAACAGGTCAGATCCAGGTTGATGATGCTGACGCCCACTTACATCACCCCTGACCAATCAGAAGAATGTCCATGAGGTGATCATGCCTTCTTTGAACTACTATTAAACTCCTTACTACCCTCTCCAAGTTGGAACCCACAGTTCTGAGGGCATTAGCTGCTGGATCCCTTTGCCTGGCAGAGCAATTCTTTTCTATGTCACCCAAAACTCTGTCTCTGAGATTTAATTTGGTGTTGATGTATGGAGACTGGATTTAGCTTTAGAAGCTAAGCATTAGATCCAGGCCTGCAGACCCCCTGGGATTGCATGAGTTTCCTCTGTTGTTGTTCAGTCGCAAAGTCGTGTCGACTCTTTGTGACCCCATGGACTACAGCATATCAGCTTGCCAAGTCCTTCACTATCTCCCAGAGTATACTCAAATTCAAGGCCACTGAGTCAGTGATGCCACCCAACCATCTTATCCTCTGTCGTCCCCTTCTCCTCCTGCCCCCAATCCCTCCCAGCATCAGGGTCTTTTCCAATGAGTCAGTTCTTCACTTCAGGTGGCCAAAATGTTGGTGTTTCAGCTTCAGCATCAGTCCTCCCAATGAATATTCAAGACTGATTTCCTTTAGGATGGACTGGTTAGATCTCCTTGCAGTTCAAGGGAGACTCAAGAGTCTTCTCCAACACCACAGTCCAAAAGCATCAATTCTTCAGCCCTCAGCCTTCTTTATGGTCCAACTCTCACATCCATACATGACTATTGGAAAGACCATAGCTTTGACTATATGGACCTATGTCAGCAAAGTGATGACTCTGTTTTTTAATATGTTGTCTAGGTTTGTCATATCTTTTATTCCAAGGAATAAGCATCTTTTAATTTCATAGCTGAGTTTTCTAGGCCAACCAAGCAAAGTGCACCAGTTGGATGACTTAAATATCAAAAATTTGCTTTCTCACAGTTCTAGAGCCTGGAAGTCCACCATCAAGGTGTAGGAAAGGTTGGTTCCTTCTAATGACACTGAGAGCATTCTAGCCTTTCTCTTTGGACTGTGGATGGCTGTCTTCTCCCATTACTTCCCATCGCCTTCCCTCTGTGTATGCTGTGTCTAAATTCCCTCTTCTAAAAAGACATCAATTATATTTGATTAAGGTTCATTGAATGAATTCATTTTAATTTAATTACTGCTTTAATGATGTTATTTTCACCTACAGAAACAAGTTTACGTACTGAGGGTTAAGACCAATATATGAATTCGAGAGCTCACAAATCTGCCTATAACAGGGATTTATAGCAATCTTGAGATTTTTGTTATACTTCCTATAGGGCTTCCCTGATGCCTCAGTTGGTAAAGAATCTGCCTGCAAGGCAGGAGACCCTGGTTCCATTCCTGGGTTAGGAAGATCTGTTGGAGAAGGGATAGGCTACCCACTTCAGCATTCTTGGGCTTCCCTTGTGGCTCAGCTGGTAAAAAATCCACCTGCAATGAAAAAATCCACCTGCAATGTGGGAGATCTGGGTTTGAACACTGGTTTGGGAAGATCCCCTGGAGAAGGGAAAGGCTACTCACTCCAGTATCCTGGCCTGGAGAATTCCATGGACTGTATAGTCCATGGGGTCACAAAGAGTCAGATATGATTGAGTGACTTTTTATAATTTTTTTATTTATAGAAGGTAAAATAGAAACACTGAGTCAATGATTTTTATCTCAAAAGAAAAAGTAGCCTTAGCTTACACATATGCTGCTGCTGCTAAGTTGCTTCAGTCGTGTCCGTCTCTTTGCAACCCCATAGATGGCAGCCCACCAGGCTTCCCCATCCCTGGGATTCTCCAGGCAAGAATACTGGAGTGGGTTGCCATTTCCTGCTCCAATGCATGAAAGCGAAAAGTGAAAGGAAATTGTTCAGTCCTGTCTGACCCTCAGCGACAACCCCATGGACTGCAGCCCACCAGGATCCTCTGTCCGTGGGATTCTCCAGGCAAGAGTACTGGAGTGGGATGCCATTGCTTTCTCCGGCTACACTTATGGTTCATAACAAATCTAAAAATTAACAAAAAATATATCCCATGCTATTAAATAATTAATCTATGACTCACAGAGTTCCTGTGGCAAATCTAAGATTGAAATCTAGGGGACTTCAAAGGTCATACTATTTCAATTCTTCATTCTACCTCTTAGTCATACTTACAAAGAAATACATCTGGATATATTCATTTCTAGTGTATTACTGTAACATTTAAAAACATTATTAAAACTAATATAAACTCCAATTTCTTAACTAAAGTGTTTGAGCCAAGAATGAAATATAATGAAAAGCAATTTTATCATGAATAATTTATACCAACTACTAGCTTTGATTTAATATAAAAAGAAAATGGAGTTTACCTAAAAAATTTTAAAAAGGAGCTTTCTATGAGGAGATACATGTCTCGAATACTTATCCATTGATGGAAGCATAACATTTTGAGTGTATGTCCTAAGACAGATTTCAAAAATTACAAAGAAGAAATTTTCATATTATTTTCATCCTCATCTTAAGCACTGGCATTTATTATTCAAGATGCCATAATGAAACTTAGTCATGATAATACTAAGACAACTGAGACATTTTCAGAGCACATTTATATCCTTATTTATTACAACTGAAATGTTCATTAGCTAAAGCATAAATAGCAGAAACCCAAATATAAGCTATAGATAACAGTTGTCATCTATAAAGGGACAAATACATTTTAAATAGAATAATATTGAGAATTTTTGATTCAAAGAATTGACATCTTGATCAATGATTCTTATACTGACTTACTGGGAAAGCTAGCTGCCCCACTGGGAAAATATAAGTGGAGTAAAAAAGAGTTTCTGTGGTCAATTAGGCTTGGGGAATGAATGGATAAAGTTAAAGAGGATTTCTTTACTGTAAGAGTTGTCAGAAGCCGAGTAAACTAAGACTTTTAAAGTCTCCAAAAGGGTTTCACAGTACGTGCTCAGTCGCGTCAATTGTGTCCGACTCTTTGCAACCCCATGGACCGTAGCCTGCCAGGCTTTTCTGTTCATGGGATCGTCCCAGCTATTGGAGTGGGTTGCCATGCCCTCCCCCAGGGGATTTTCCCAAACCAGGGATTAAAGCCACGGTCTCCTGAGTGTCTTAAACTGCTTCTGAGTTCTTTATGGCTGAGCCACTGGGGAAACCCTACATAGTGTAGCACATGTCATCAATGTGTGTGATTATGGAACACATACTTAAGAGTCACCCTTGAAGGAAATAATTTTTCAGTGTGTACTTTTGAAACCATTATTCCAAATACACCATAGAATACTTTCAGATTCAATTTATTTCACTAAGCATTTATTAAGGATCTTTTTGGGCTTCCCTGGTGGCTCAGATGGCAAAGTGCCTGTCTGAAATGAAGGATACCAGGGTTCGATCCCTGGGTTGGGAAGATCCCCTGGAGAAGGCAATGGCACCCCACTCCAGTAGTCTTGCCTGGAAAATCCCATGGACGGAGGAACCTGGTAGGCTACAGTCCATGGGGTCACAAAGAGTCGGACACGACTGAGCAACTCCACTTTCTTTCTTTCCATATTTAAAATATTGGGCTTAGTGTTTAAAGTTGTAGCTCGAAGATAGTGTGGAAGTATTATGCTTTCAAATAAAAATAGGTTATCTCCAGTAGTTCATTTATTAAGGCATTCACTTATTTCTTTATGTAACATTCATCAAGCAGAAATTATGTGGAATTAAGCATGTTATATATTCTATATTCTTTATGTAGACATTGAAAATTATTGTTCCCAATGATCACCCTCATTGAAGTAAGAATTAGAATATATTGATAAAAGTATTGCCTGCATAGTTTTAGCATTAAATGTATGTTATTCTGTTATATTTTTATGATTTCCATACTAAAATAATCTAATGGAAATATTATTGTTTATTAACATATAACTACATGTATTCATAAATATGCCAAATATCTATATATAATATAAGTGAAAATAGGCTGTATATGGGGATTATTTCACTCAAATATTTAAGTTGGAGTTAAGGTTAAATCATTTATCTCAAATATTTAATAACTCAGGGCACTAAATTTTCTAAATATTCTGGAGAAACCATGGCTTAGTCTAGAAGATTCCCTTTAGGACCATCAGATAAAATTCTGATAGGTAATCTGCTCTGAAGGGTATTCTCAGGTCAGGCAACATTCAAATAACAAGTTGTGCACAGTATTTGGTGAAACAAATTATCAATTATTTTCCATTGCTTTGCGTCATTTGAAAGTCAGAAGTAGTTATGGATGTTTATAAGGTTGCCATTTATTTTTAAAAATTTTTTAAAGATGCTATTTTATATCTTGATATTGATGCAGTAAAGGGGTTATTCTAATTATAGCTTTGTTCTAACTTGGTAAATGGGAAGTTAACTGAAACATAGGCATACACACTTGGAATGGAAGAGGAAATCACGCAGAGCAAAAAGCAGTGGCCTCTGAACTACTCCAACAAGCACAGTTACACAAGAAATAAAAGAGATTCTACGAACTGAAAGTGACCTCAGAAGTTACAATGACATGACAGGAAAGATCAAAGGGTTGGGATCCAAGCAGCCTTGTTCTGTATCAACCAGCCACACTTGGTCGAGTCATTTAATTTATCTCTGGATAAATGGTGTCATCTGAACACTGAGGATAATTCTGTCTACTTTGTAGAGTTATAAAGGTAAGCAAGGATTAATGGAGGTCCAGTGCTCTGTGCAAGGTCTAGCACTTAGCAAGAACTAAACTGATAGTTGCTTTAAAAAAATTAATACTTTTCTTTCTTTTTAAAATTTTTAGCTATGCGGCATGGCATGTAGGATCTTAGTTCCCCGACCAGGGATCAACCCTGTACCCCCTGCACTGGAAGCAAGGAGTCTTAACCACTGGACTGCCAGGGAAGTCCCGATGGTTGCTTTTATTATAAATAAAGCATTTTAAAGTATCCTGGAAGAAATTTCCGAGAGAAGTCGTTTTTAAATGGTTAAATTATGTTTTCACCTCTTAATCAGGTTATAGATAAATAAAATTTACATACTGGAAAACTTATAAATATATATATATCTCACTGGAAATTTTGCTCTATATAAACTACTACACATAAAATATTGGACACTGTCTCCATATTTTTATGAGGTTATCTGGCTGTTCCTAGTCCTGTTTTTAGTTAAGGGAACAAAATGTGCTATAAAGGAAAATATCCTGTGCTCTCCACAAGCCACCTGGAGGAGGAAATGGCAATCCACTCCACTAATCTTGTCTGGGAAATCCCATGGACAGAGGAGCCTGGTGGGCTACAGTCCATGGGGTCGCAGGGAGCTGAAAAAGAATAAGCAACTGAGCATGCATGCATGCTATTCAAGCCAGTGGAAACACTAAAACCTGTGTGCATATATGTAAAATACATGTAGTGTAAATATGTCTTGTTGATTAGTGTCAGGGTGCAGGCATGCCTGCTAAGTCTCTTTAGCTGTGCCTGACCCTTTGTGACCCCATGGACTGTAGCCCACCAGGCTCCTCTGTCCATGGGGTTCTCCAGACAAGAATACTGGAGTGGGTTGCCATTTCCTTCTCCAGGGGACCTTCCCAATCTAGGGATTGAATCCGCGTCTCTTAGGTCTCTTAGGATTGAACCCGCGTCTCTTAGGTCTCCTGCATGGGCACTAGTTACCACTAGTGCCACCTGGTTAGTGGCAGAAACAGACACAATCTAGCTAACATTTTCATCAAATCACTTTATTAATTCACTGTCTTCTTTAGAAAGCCATAAAGAGAAAACCAAGAGTCACTTAGAACCCGATCCAGCTATCCCAAACGATTTGTCAGTCTAGGATCACCTTTTTCATTTCTGTGCATTTCTCATGCCTTGAATGCTGCTGCTAATTCGCTTCAGTCGTGTCCGACTCTGTGAGACCCCATAGACGGCAGCCCACCAGACTCCCCCATCCCTGGGATTCTCCAGACAAGAACACTGGAGTGGGTTGCCATTTCCTTCTCCAATGCATGAAAGTGAAAAGTGAAAGTGAAGTCGTTCAGTCGTGTCCAACTCTGTGCGACCCCATGGACTGCAGCCCACCAGGCTCCTCTATCCATGGGGTTTTCCAGACAAGAGTACTGGAGCGGGTCCCATTGCCTTCTCCATGCAGCTTGTGAAAATCTTTTCTGACTGAAAAGCCTATGAACTGTCTTTGACAGCCTATGAACTGTCAAAAGTATTGACGAGAATACTATCATCAACAGCCAACAGAGCCTATGCAAAAAAGTGATTGAAAACACAGTGTCATGTAGACTAAGTAGATAGCACATTTTTTTTTAATGGTCTTTATCTAAAAAAGATCTAAAACTAGTAAGACACGAGGAGGTTGAGCCTTTGCTTCTTCATATCTTGCTGTTATCTGATAGACAATGTGACCTCAGAAATCACAGTGACATGACAGGAAAGATCAAAGGGTTGGGATCCAAGCAGCCTTGTTCTGTATCAACCAGTTACTACCTTTATGGGCTTGGTCAAGTAATTTAATTTATCTCCATATAAATGGTGTCATCTGACCACTGAGGTCACTAAGGCTCACCAGGAAGTCTTGCCCTTTCCCTGTCTTAACAGAGTCCACACACTCACAACTGTTTGGAAATATACCTATTATTCAAAAGTCTCAAGAAAAAATACACAGTTTGTTCATATTTATGGAACATCAGAAGGGAAATGCATTTGATGTCTGAACTATTGGAAAAAACTTAATTTTCTATTTTACTTTGAGCATGCAGACAGTTTTAGAGGGTCATTTCAGAACTATATGTGTGTGTGTGTGTGTGTGTGTGTAGAGCACATGCTATTGTCTACATCAGTTTTCCCCAATCCTATTGAGAAAAAAGCCTGCTGGCACTGAGCCACTCTAATATATATTTGAATGAAGCTCATAAGAAATAAGGATTTGGGTCATATCCCTTTGGGAGATCTAAAGCGAACAGTAGAATACCAGCATACTTGAACTTGGCAGAGCGAATAAAAACGTGCATAAATTTACAACAAAACTATTTTCAGTTTGCACTGTAATATTTTCTCAGATTATTTACTTTTATTGCACTATTTCTTAGACTTACAATAGGGTTCTGTGACCAAGTCGAGGTAATGGACAATGTCTGAGGAAATGGATAATGAGGAAGAAGGTAACACACAGGTGCAGCCCGCAGTTGAACCATTTATTAAGTTTATTAGCTTTTTTATTGCACGTGCCCGTACAAAAGCCACATTGAGACGGGGGGAAAGTTCTGGTGCAAGCTAAAAGCAAAGAAATGTAATGTTAAGGATGCACTTTTTGTTTTTGAATGGGCTCATGCGAGAGACTGTGTAGACATAAAACATAGAATTGTATGCTTCCAAAGTGAAAAAGAGAAACTGGAAATTGCGTGGAATGACTGCAACCAAGGATGAAGTGTATTTGCCAGAGCAAATTTCATTTTAAAATAAATACTGTTATCTATTTATATTTGATGTTTGGGATCTGTGACAAGAAGCTGTATTTTATTTATTATTTTACTAAGTTAAAACAAAGTGTCAGGAAGAATATTCTAAATTTACCTGCCAGCCTAAATCAGGGTTCTGTAACTTACCACAAATGCCAGAATGACAGAAAAGATGATTTTGAATGGCAGGGCCAGAGGGGCCTCAGGCAAAATATTGAAAAGAGGTGGATACTTTGTCTCCTCCAAGCAAACCCTTTAGTGCTACTGTTCTCCTTCGAGCCACTGTCTGACCTCAGCTCCGGGTCCTTATTCTGGATTCTAGGCAAGCCTCTGTAAAACTTTACAAGTTCCTTAACTAGTCAAGGTTTAACTTGAACCTTTCATTAGCAACAAGATGTCCAGAGGTCCCGTTTTCCTCTCCTAATAAGCATCTCCCTGACCGTCTGTTGCAAATCCTGACCTGAATATTGCAATTTTCTGAGGCAGAAAAAAACGAAGACTAGAAATGACATATCTAAAAATGAATTAACTCTTGGTCCACGATCAAAATATTGTGCATTTCATAAGATGTTCCTTCCAATACTGAGCTCCTAGCCTTGCAAGTTAGGCTTATCCACAGCTGTTTCCTCCCAAGTAGGAAATTTAGGGTGGATGTGTATGCTCCAGGGAAGTGTTTCTCTGCAGTTTAATCTCTTTACTTTCTGAGATGTTCTCTGGAATTTGCACTGAACTTCTCCACCCTCCTGCAATTGATTTCAAGTATTCGATATTTGTGTTGTATTGTTCACAACGTCTCTTGAGATCTTGATACGCTTTGTGATATGTTTCAGTTCGTTTCTTATCTACTTCTTTCCACAAACACCTATTACATGTGGACATCATTTAGTGCACATATAATATGCGCAAATTCATCTTAACGTTAAATACATTTTGTGTGAAAGATCTTTTGTCTTTTATTTTTTACCTTTAAAAGATATTTTGTTTAAGTTTATTCTGTCTTAGAGAACTACTTCACCTGGGTCTATAGTTTGACCAGTTATCTCTTCTAATGCCTTTTTTGAAAATTCAACGAACATTTATTGAGATCCTTTTAAGTACACTGCATTGTGGTAAATGTTTATATGTTGCAAAAAGAAAGCAAACCAGAAACTGATAACATATAATTCTTGGGAAATTTTTCCCAAGAGTTGTCAAAATGAGATGCACATTTTTTGATCTATGTAAAAATATGTAAGTTATGTAGGAGCAAATTAAATTCCAAATATTAGAGATTTTGACTGCTAAGCTACCTACCTACCCATTGCTCTTACTCACTGTCTTAATTGTCTCACTAGCTGTTATCTGCAGGGTCTTCCCTTCCATCTTAACTTTTACAGGTGTCAAGCCTACTTGGAAAAAGCTGTGCACCACAGCTTTGTGGGAAATTACAGATGTGTGCATTCACAAGTGGTGATGAGGGAAGAGTTATCTGCATGCCTGAAACCCACCCAACAGACTTGATTTAATTATACCACACAGCAAAGTAGATATTTTAAAGTGAAAGATGGCTATTTTTATACTCATTATTATCATTTTTACCTTGCCGTTTTAATCTGCTTGAATAAATCATTTAAACCACTATGCTATAAATAATGCTTATATTATTTTGTATTATTATATATGTATAATTGTTTCATTACCTAGTATAAGCTTGGATTAAACAAAATAATTTTCTCTAACTCATTTCAGAAGTTTTAAAAACGTCACCCACCTTTGTACCTAATTTTTGAGCTCAGACTCATGAAGAATAGATAAATCTGAGAGGAGCAATAATAAAATTTAAGCTAAAGTTTTGTCGCTGACTGCTAAGTCGCGTCAGTCGTGTCCGACTCTGTGCGACACCATAGACCGCAGCCCACCAGGCTCCCCCGTCCCTAAACTTCACTTTGCATTTGGGGTTTTCTATAATTTACAGGAAAATGTGATAAACTCACTTTTAACTCATATCAGTAAATTTCTTTGAAATAGAAAGATTGGAAGCATAGTTTGTTGGGATTAAAATTATTTGACCACTTAAGAATTTAAGGGAGATATCGAAATGCTATAATGTAGGAAATAGAGTGCCAAAAGTAAATTCAAATATGTCAGCAATCTTAGTCAACACAGAGGCACTCATTTATGTAGAAATATATCTCTTAAATTTAAAAAATATTGATTGCATACCTGAGTTTAAAAAATAAAGAAATTAACTATATTAGATTTATATGAAACATATCTAACAGAAAACGAACAGAAAGATTACAAATTTTAAAAAAGATTTACCTGGAAAATACTACCAAAAGAAAAGTGGTAGATAAATGCCAATAAGATGTTCTTTAGGTTTAAAATGCGTCGCTAGACATAAATGGGCTGTACTTCCACGCAGAATTTTAAAAATATACAACTTAACAGGAAGACTTGGCAAATGTAAAAATAGGTCTACTTAATAATACAACTTCAAAATGTAAGAGATAAAATGGACAGAAATATGTAAATGTTGACAAATTTACTGTATATAAGACTGACAGCCCACTTTCATATAACAGAAAAAAATATAGAGAGAGGACTCGAATAGCAAAATTAATTAGTATAAAATTACACAGGCACACCCACAGATACACACATACATGTGTATGTGTGTGAGAGAGACACATTATGTACACATGTAGATATCTATCATGGCATTCAATAGGTGAAGAATATGCCAATTTTTCTCCACAGGAGAATTCTTGACACTTGTCTATTTGTTCTCAAAGATAAACCCTGAAACTTTCAAAGATCTAGTATTCTGCTGCTGCTGCTGCTGCTAAGTCACTTCAGTCATGTCCGACTCTGTGCGACCCCATAGACGGCAGCCCACCAGGCTCCCCTGTCCCTGGGATTCTCCAGGCAGGAACACTGGAGTGGATTGCCATTTCCTACTCCAATGCATGAAAGTGAAAAGTGAAAGTGAAGTCGCTCAGTTGTGTCCAACTCTTCTCGACCCCATGGACTGCAGCCCACCAGGCTCCTCCGTCCATGGGACTTTCCAGGCAAGAGTACTGGAGTGGGGTTCCATTGCCTTCTCTGCTAGTATTCTGCAGGCTATGCCAATTAAGGCAAAAAGTCAATCAATAAAATGCTTACAAAAATGTTTTTGGAAATGAAAAATGCACAGACCCCCACATAAGACAATAAGTGGAAATGGATAACCTCAATCTCTGCTCCCTAAACAGGTGTACTTAACAGTGAGCTTGGAAAAGCAGCTATAGAATTACTCATCCAAATATTGCATCCAAAAGATAGAATTTAAAAGCCTATTATGTTATGCTAGCATATAGTCTAAGGTAGGACTCTAAATAAAACCACGGATTAAACACCACAAACTCTGAGGCAATCAGAGGATGAGGAGGAGAAGGGTCATGGGTGTTTCAAAGTTCTTTGTAATATTGGTGAAATTTTGTTTCTTAAGCGAAGCAGCAGTAATAGGATTCATGCTTTATGTCAAGTAACATGAACATGCCTTTTAGGTAGGTCAAACTCCGTGGACTATTGACCTGTTTGTGTGGCTCGTCTAATCCATTACATCTGTTCTTTTGATTAAGTGATAATGATCACATGCCAGCTTATAGAGAAAAGACAGTTTGCATGTGGAAACAGGATATTAATACTTTCTGCAGTAGTGTAATGATCTCAAATATAATGGCCTGGGTAAAATTGCAAATCAATTTTTTATGGTAAAAAGGATACTTTATTGATTCTACTGTATTTTATTTACATTTTGCATTTCTTTTTGTGTTTAAAAGTAAACTTAAAAAGCATATTGTATCCAAATAGAAAGAAAATACTCGGTGAAAGTATGAAAGAATCTTACAGCACTTTCATCCACCTTGACTGATTATCAGATGATGATCATGGTAGGTACCTCTGACTGCAGAGCAGACACATCCAGACACTTTAAAATTTTATGTCTGTCTTACAGGGGCCTCAATCCACATATTCCTTTTAAATCCAGTGACAACATCACATTTGCCTGTTAAAGTGTTCACAAAAGTACCATCTGGTTTTAAAGTTTCCAAACTGTATGAGAGATCTTTTAAAGTGTCGCTGAGTATAAAAGCATTTTAATTAAGAAAATCTCGGGTGTTGAACTAAATCTAGGGCATCTTTTTGCACTAATTCAATATGTTCATAAAATTTATTGTCATTTGCAGTCTAACGATATCTCTGTATGTGGGATGACAAATATTCGTAGAGAACTCAGGACGTGTTTTAGAATTGTTGGGGGAATTGTCTCATTTTGTTTTCCTTTCCTTGGGGTACAAATAATGCACATTTCACATCAATATCTTATGTCATTTCTTTTTCTTGGTTTAAGACACCAGCTCTTACTTGAACACTAGTCCTGTTTATATTCCTACAAAAACAGATGACTAATAGCCAGGGTTTTGTTCCTCTTGTCTTTCTGCCAAATTCTTAACATAATTTGGCCAAATAGCCTTTTTTCTAACACCTGTTCTGGTCTCTTTCCCGTTCCTTCTAGTTATGTCTCATTTCCTGGTCTCCCTCCTTCTTTCCTGTTCACTCATCTCTCAGTTGACTCGGTACCCTTGGACTGGACAAGAATGCATTATCCTCGTCTAAAAATCTCTTAAATTTCATCGATGGATTTTAACATCCTTTTCAGAGAGCTGAACAGCCAGCTCAGATCCAGAGAGTCCAAATGAATGAGCAGCTATGAAAAAACATCAAAAACATTATTTCCTTATCTATTTTTTTAAGCTTTGGCTTACTCTATAAGGAATAGCTTGATTTGTTAGAAGTCAAAATTATGGAAAGAGAACTAAACACAGGCAAATTGTAAGTGAGAATGGATCAAATATGAAAAGATGCAAAAACCAGAGAACTGAGTTAGGATTCCAACTGTTCCTCAGGCCAGCCATGCAGACAGCAAGGATGGGGCAAATACTGCTGTGGGCAGCTTGCTAACATGTTGGATGACAACCGAGGCTACAATCCATAGGTCCCTTCTACCAACCGTGAATCCTATGGTCATGAAAGTGTGATTGTTGGAACTGCTCACAGTGCAATGCTTTGCCCAGAGAGTCATTTTCCATGGTAGAGGTTTCCTTCTCATTCCGGAAGTACCAGATTACCATCAAACTTTCCATACCAAATATCGTAAAGTGAAAAAAAAAAAAAATCTTTTAGAACACAACTTGCTGATGGATGAACAAGATAAACCCAGATAAAGCACAGGTGCTCGTAGATGACTCAAAGCTCTGGGAGCTTGATTCTGAGACACTGAGTGTAGTTCAAAGCACAGAAACTGGCAGTGCCCCTCACCCTGCTCTGGCTGAGCCCTTCCTCTGCAGAGGCTGCTGCAGAACGTACACAGAACACTACTTTCTTCTTTTGCATTTTTTCCCTCAAAGGGGAAAATCCTCTTCAAATTTCTTTCAGTTAGTAAAAGCATGTACAAATGTTGGCCTTGTATAAAAGCCAAGTGGAGTCAAGCAAACTTTGAAAAGCTGGTGGTACCCATGTAGACACTCAGGTGGGGCAATGGTAAAGAACCCACCTGCCCATGCAGAAAACAAGAGATGAGGGTTTGATCTCTGAGCTGGGAAGATCCCCTGGAGGAGGGCATGGCAACCCACTCCAGTATTCTTGCCTGGAGAATTCCATGGACAGAGGAACCTGGTGGGCTATGGTCCATGGGGTCGCAAAGAGTCGGATATGACTGAGCACTCACACACCCATATAAACAATTTATTTAAGATTACTGTAATTCATGAACATCACAGACATTATACACCCTTATGCCTCTGTAACCCCAAACCTACATTCACACAATTTCTGGTTGAAATGAAAGCATATTCAGGGGAAATTAAGCATGTTTGTACTGTCAATACTATCCAATAGCTGCTGCTGCTACTAAGTCACTTCAGTCTGTCTGACTCTGTGTGACCCCATAGATGGCAGCCCACCAGACTCCCCCATCCCTGGGATTCTCCAGGCAAGAACACTGGAGTGGGTTGCCATTTCCTTCTCCAATGCATGAAAGTGAAAAGTGAAAGTGAAGTCGCTCAGTCGTGTCCGACTCTTCGAGACCCCATGGACTGCAGCCTACCAGGCTCTTCCGTCCACGGGATTTTCCAGGCAAGAGCACTGGAGTGGGTTGCCATTTCCTTCTCCAATTCATGAAAGTGAAAAGTGAAAGTGAAGTCGCTCAGTCGTGCCCGACTCTTAGCGACCCCATGGACTGCAGCCTACCAGGCTCCTCCTCCCATGGGATTTTCCAGGCAACAACAAATAGAAACCTTCAACTCTGAATACATTTTAGTGACAACTATCAATACTATCCAATAGAAAAAAAGCAAAAAGAAACCTTTATCTCTGAATACATTTTAACGACATTCCTGCATGTCCTTTCTCCACAAAATGGCATTCTTCAGTAAAAATCTGGATCCTGTGTTAGAGTTGGTCTTGGCATAGGAGTATAAATTTTGTAATCCTACCTTAAGCCCTAGGTGCTCTGTGTCCCTAATTGAGGGAAGGAACTTGGGTGTATTTTTTTTTTTTTTTTTTTTTGACTTAGACCAGTTGAATGTGTTTGTGGCTGCTCAACCATTAATCTACTAAGTATTCAATTTCAGACAGGAGTTTTATTAATGTGTGCTTATTAACACCTCTGACAACTTCATAAATAACAATTCTAAGCTGAAAAAAAATCCACCGTAGACTAGAAGAAATGACTAGCTGTTGGAAGTGGAAAACGAGTTTTCCTGTTTCTAACAGAAGCTTCTCAGTACACAGTCACAGCAAGACTCAAATCTGAAGCAACATTTGAAATGAGCATTTATTTTTATTTAAACAGTATTTTTTTTCAGTGTCGTTCTTCATTAGGTCAAACAGAAACAGCGCCTTCTCTCTTGCAGCTAGTTTTTCATAGCTGAGCCTGTAGAATTAAGTCAGTTCTCATTATCCAAAAGGTTAGAGCTACAGTAAGTTCCATACCTCCAAAAGCTTTTTTTAAAAAATTTATTTATTTTAATTGGAGGCTAATTACTTAACAATATTGTTTTTTATCTGATGGGCTGGGTGTGTTTAATTCACAATTTTGAAGGACAGTTAAAATGGTTATTGAGACAATTTAGATGTGTTATCATTTGATACTCATGTTTAAGACCTTCCTTTTTTTGGGGGGGTAAATATGGTAAACCTTTATTTATTTTTTTAAAATTTTATTTTATTTTTAAACTTTACAAAATTGTATTAGTTTTGCCAAATATCGAAATGAATCCGCCACAGGTATACATGTGTTCCCCGTCCTGAACCCTCCTCCCTCCTCCCTCCCCATACAATCCCTCTGGGTCGTCCCAGTGCACCAGCTCCAAGCATCCAGTATCGTGCATCGAACCTGGACTGGCAACGCGTTTCATATATGATATTATACATGTCTCAATGCCATTCTCCCAAATCTTCCCACCCTCTCCCTCTCCCACAGAGTCCATAAGACTGATCTATACATCAGTGTCTCTTTTGCTGTCTCGTACACAGGGTTATTGTTACCATCTTTCTAAATTCCATATATATGCGTTAGTATACTGTATTGGTGTTTTTCCTTCTGGCTTACTTCACTCTTTATAATAGGCTCCAGTTTCATCCACCTCATTAGAACTGATTCAAATGTATTCTTTCCTTTTTAATAGGGATCTTTATTTGTAAAGTATAGCCTGTTTCTGAAAACAGAAAAAAACATAATCATGATCAGAAATATAGTGCAGGTGGGTAACGTGCTGTCCCTTCTCCCAGAGCAGGAGTCTGGCTACAACATCCCTTAGAGCAGCCCGGCTGGGACCAGCAGAAGGCCCATCGGTCAGTGGGGAACGAGAGAACGGGGGTGCTGCAGGACCCCTGTGACCTCTGTGACCTCCTTCCCGTTTTCGTTCCCAAGGAGACGGGGCCACGTAGCATCTCTGTGGTCACTGCCAAGGCCAAGTGTGTGTGCAAAGTGGGGACCAGGGACTCTTAGGTCTACAGAGATTAAAAAAAACTGAGCCTCGTATTTTATAGATGAGAAATGAGGGCCATTTTACTTCTCTTTTTCTCAGGAGTATATAATAAACAATCATCCCTATCTTCTGAAATTTTAATCTTTTTTTTTCAGCATGTGGGATCTTAGTTTCCGAACCATGGATCCAGTGAACTGGCACGCCCTCCCTTCATTGGAAGTGCAGAGTCTTAACACTGGACTGCCAGTGAATTCCTGAACATTTCTTCGTTTATTTTACCAACTCATAAAATTACTGGAGGACCCTATACCGCTCACAGATCTTTCCAATTCAGATCATCCTTTTTTCGTATTTTCCACCATTCAAGAGAACAGGAATAGTGTCAGCAGTCTCAGTGTATCCTTGTGATTTCCTCAATCATTTATTCACAAGTGTTTATTTATTATCCCTCTGTTCCCAGATGAGTGATTGATCCTAGAAATATAGTGATGAAAAATGGTCCTCCTCTGCTCATTCAGTGGAGCAAAAAACATAATTATATGGTTGCTACTGCTGCTAAGTCACTTCAGTCGTGTCCGACTCTGTGCCACCCCATAGACGGCAGCCCACCAGGCTCCCCTGTCCCCGGGATTCTCAAGGCAAGAGGACTGGAGTGGGTTGCCATTTCCTTCTCCAGTGCATGAAAGTGAAAAGTAAAAGTGAAGTCGCTCAGTCGTGTCTGACTCCTAGTGACCCCATGGACTACAGCCTACCAGGCTCCTCTGTCCATGGGATTTTCCAGGCAAGAGTACTGGAGTGGGGTGCCATTGCCATCTCCAAATTATATGGTTAGGTAGAGGACAATACAAGAGTCAAGTGCCTTAGGATCTCAGGACTAGAGAGATGGTAGCAATTAGTTTTGCCTGGGGCTGTGCTTCTTGAGCCTTCTGTTGCTTCCAGACAATTAGAACACCCTCTTCTCTTATAATGTATTCTGTCTTGGAATTCCTACCATTGTCTCATCCTGATGGTATGCTTTCTCTTCAGAATCTTCTTTGAATGCTTTTGACATTCACCCATCTCCCTCAATGACATCAGTGACTCATAACAAGGTCGCTAAGAGTTGGACACAGCTGAGTGACTTCACTTTCGCTTTTCACTTTCATGTATTGGAGAAGGAAATGGCAACCCAGTCCAATATTCTTGCCTGGAGAATCCCAGGGACGGCGGAGCCTGGTGGGCTGCCATCTATGGGGTCGCACAGAGTCGGACACGACCGAAGCGACGTAGCAGCAGCAGCAGCAGTGACTGAGTTTGCCAGTTCTTCCTGTTTCTTTCCAAAAGTCTCCAATTTCAACAAAAATGTTGGTGAATTTCTTTTCTTTTTTTTTTTTTCCTAAGTTTTGCCTATTCTTAATAATTTAAAGGGGTTCCTAGGTGGCACTATGGTAAAGAACCCACTTGCCAATGCAGGAGACATAAGAGATGTGAGTTTGATCCCAGGGTCAGGAAGATCCCCTGGAGGAGGGCTGGGTATCCCACTCCATATTCTTGCCTGGAGAGTCCCATGGACAGAGGAGCCTGGCGGGCTAAGGTCCACAGGGTCACATAACACAGTGATCTAGATCTCAGTTAATTTTGTGCATTGACTTAGGATTTTGTGTGTGTCTTTTAAAGGGGTGCCATAGGAGACATAAAAATGAATGATATAGGATCAAAATGCAATAATATACATTGCAGAGGATACGAGACATGTGGAAAGGACAGGACTAACCATCATTGGCAGGAAATGATGTTTCTTGTGAGAAATTTGATAATGCAAATTTGCAGAAGGTAAAAGTGTGTCAGGGAGTGAGAGATAAAAATTCACACCTGGGATCCTCCTCCTTCTTACAGGAAATGGAGGGTAGATAAGAGATGGAAAAGTGAACCAGTGACTCAGTTTTTCCCTCATCTTCCAACCTCTTCATTTCTATTTGATTCCATTGGCCTCTTTCTTGAGCCAGGGAACCACGTCCAGTCATTTAATGGGTCTTCCCAGGGTGACTGTTCTCATTCTGAACTTCTCCTCCACTGGTTGAACTCCTGTATGTAAATAGGAAGCAGGAAAAGTTGCTGAATTTGTCCACCACGCTTATTGCTTAAATTGGCGTGAGTGAAGATTTGTCTAAGTGTGCAAGCATGGCCCATCCACAGCTGTATGCTTTTCCCTGTTCATTTACTTTCCCAGGGTGTGCACTAAACAAGAAAATCAATGGCTTTAGAAGGCCTCTAGAATCTGAAGTTCCAAGACTGGTTTTCATAATTGAGTATAAATTCCTTACCTTCATATTCACACTGCAGTATGACACAGTTTTAGCCTTTCCAGCACAACTCCTGAATGAAAGTGTTGGTTTTGAAGCTCCTGAAGAGAGCTGCGTCTGGCGCTCATGGTTTGTACCCTGTCACCTTGCTCAACCTGGCTGATCTGGACTATCTCAGAGAAAACTGCGGTAGGATCATGAGATATGCAAGCTTGTGTTTGGAGAGCAGGCGGAGAAACTGGATCCAATTTCTATCTCTTTAACTTTTTTTTCTTTTAACTTGGGCTAAGATAAATAACTTCTCTGAGCTTCAGTTTCTTCCTCCAACAAATGGGTATAATGATAAGGATGATGATATCTCTATGAGATAATAGAGCACCTAGAATGTACACTGTAAATGAATCTGAGCTTATTGTTGGTTAATCTAATCAGATTTTCTTAGAAATATGAACATGAAAATATTAATCATAGAAATGAGTGTGCAGCAAATTAAATTTGAGAGATCTTTGCGGCCCCATGGACTCTACAGTCCATGGAATTCTCCAGGCCAGAATACTATAGTGGGTAGCCTTTCCCTTCTCCAGGGGATCTTCCCAACCCAGGGATAAAACCCAGGTCTCCCACATTGCAGGCGGGATTCCTTACCAGCTGAGCCACCAAGGAAGCCCAAGAATACTGCAGTGGGTAGCCTATCCCTTCTCCAGGGGATCTTCCCGACTGAGAAATCTAACCGGGGTCTCCTGCATTGCAGGTGGATTCTTTACCAAGTGAGCTATCTGGTAAGACTAAAAGACACATAAAGAGACTCCAAAGAGAGAAGTGAGAAAGAAGCATAAATTATGAGCAAAGAAAATATAAATAAAAGATACATAATAAAGAAATTAAAAAAAAATAAGTGAAGGAGTGACATAATAAGAAGACCTCAGAGAGAAACTGACTATTCCCAGCTCCCCTAAACTGATTTGCACTCTGTTCCAGTGCTCCTGAAGTTTAGCTGAATAATTTATCTGTAGAGTCCTGTAATCCTATGAGCTCCATTTCCCCATTCCTCAAAAAAGCAGTCTATGAACTAGGGTTACTTTAGAGAGTTCCTTGTTTAAAAAAACAAAAAACAAAAAAATAAAAATAAAAAAACTGATATAAGATGTTAGTCTTATCTGAAAATATTTCTCTTCTTATACTTCCAGCTGTGCTGTTCTGTTCCCCCAAATACATCACAAGAACTGCAAAGGTCATTGGAAATACTGAGCATAAAACAGTGATGACTAGAAGGCACGATTACTTCCTCTGGGAGCACTCGATGGAGATGATGATACCTAGTGAACAGGGAGAGATGCAGAGGTGAGAAAGACATTCAGGAATACCTGGCCAGAAATGTTAGCACATCTCAACTTTCCTGGGACATCAAAAACTAATTCAAGAATCTGCAAGAGGCTGAATTATACAGATAATTTTTAGCATGACATGGCATGTGGACCCTCATTCTATTCTTTGACAAATAAAATGTCCCCATTGAGGGCGTAGTGAAAAATCCTGAACAAAATTTGATTGGTACAGTTTATCTTTTGAGCCAAGCCCTATGATGTAGGACTATGTATAGATACCTGCCTTTGATCCAATAAATTATCTCAGGGTAGATACTGGGGGCACTCATCCAAGACTTGGATGTCTAGGTCAATTGGGACCAGAAGTAGGAGTTACCTCAAGTCTCAGAACACGGTTGGACAGTGGGATAAGGAGAGCTATATCCATTATAAATTAGTCCATGAGAAGTATAATCTTAGGCACAGATTAAATTGCAGTGGAATAAAAAGAAGGCTTATTGGAGAACAACTCTGAGGATCTGAGATACAGACTAAAGATCTAGGAGTAATTTGGGTTATAGACAACGAACAAATATGTAAGGGTTTGAAATTGTCAAGGAAAACTCTAAGTCGAGAAGATGAGAGGTGATAATAGGCATGAAGAATCTCATCATTTAAGATATGGAGAGAGGAAGAGTGCGTAAACAAGCAGCTTCAAAGGAATGAAAGAGGTCAGGAGAGTATGGAGACAATTATTGAGGAAGGAAGAAGACCTCACAGATACCAGAAGCCAAAGAGAACTCAAGGATGATTATTAGCAAAAGCTGTATTGACTGCAAGGAAGTTGTGTTAAGTCCCCAAAAAGTAAGCTTTATGGGAATGGCACAGCCAGGATCCTAAAACATCGGTAGATTGAGTAATACAAGGAAGGCACGGAAACACATGTTCTTAGTGTCAATATATTTGATGATATTTGGCTGAGAAGAGCAGGGAATAGGTGAGGCAGGAGATGGGACACCTAGAGTCACATGGTGGACTTGTTTTTGATTTTTTTAAGAGGAGAAATATAGCTTTTTGTGTGGACTGGAAGATAATGTTAGAAACAAAAAACTCAAGGGTGTGGGATCGACACATAAAGACATACGTTATACAAAAAAAGACCACCGAGGAAGCAACAAAGAAGCAGCTCTGGAACGCAGATGGGGAGCTGCCTTTAGAAAGGAAGAAGGAGTCTTTTTTTTTTTTTTTTTTAATCCTTCCTATCATAGGAAGGAAAGAGAAAAGTGCCATATGGATGCAGGTTTAGCTATTTTTTAAATAAAAGAAATGAGGACCTTTCTATTGTTTGGAAAGAGGCAGATGGGATTTTCCAAAGATGCCACGCCAACATATCCCGTGGCACGTGCTCTTCTTTTGAAGAGGTGTTAGCATTCCTCTGCTGAAGCGTGAGGTCCTTGTTCCTTTCTCTAGACACTGAGTGGCCTTCTGATACCAGGTTATGCTGCAGACCTGACAGAGTGTGGCGGGCCAGGTGGGAGCTCCATTGCAGACAGAAGAGCCCACATCAGTAGACACAGCCAGACTCCTATACTGTCACCTTGCACAGTGAGTGGCTGAGGCTTCCCTGAGATGAGTCTGACCTGGCTGGGAAGCTGAGGAACGCTTAGAGAAGCAAACATCTGCAGATGATCAGTTACCCACATGGGTGAGCCAAAAGTAGGTTCTAGAACGGAGGTGTGAGTTTAGGCCACTCATTCCTTTGGGCCACTCTGTTCCACTTCTTTGCAGTTTCAGGACCAGCTATTTCAAAGACTGTTTCATATGAGACTTCCTCCCCACTCGGGGGATTGCTTTTGGAAAAGGAAGACAATGGACAATGACAGCATCCGTTGCTCCATTTGCTCTTCGGGACACAAGTCAACTCATCTAGGTTGTGAGGATGGGAGCTTCCAGCCTCCTGCAACGAGTCATAGAGGACATCCCATGTCACCCCAGGTGACAGTCAACGACGAGGCTGTAGTGCAACTCTCTGGGAGAAGTGAGCTCTAGGCCGTCGTCTCACGCATCCTGTCTGTGCCGTCTGGTCCTGCTTCATCCTGGATATTCCATGTCTCTATGGTGATGAATCACTGCTGTGCACACCCACTGCCACCTGTAAGCCCATCAGGACCCAGCTTAGGTAAGCAATGGGATGCGTGGTCTCCTGGGATCCATAGCTGAGTGCTCAGTCTCCACAAGTTATAGCAGCATGTGTTGTTTTTTTTTTTCCCTCAAAAAGCATGCAGTTTTCTGTGGTACGATAACTGGCTTTAGTCCAGAAAACCACACTCCACTTTGCAGTTCTCCTTCTCAAACTTGTCATGGACTCCATTGTTGTTGTTCGGTTGCTCAGTTGTGTCTGACACTTTGCAACTCCATGGACTGCAGCACACCAGGCTTCCCTGTCCTTCACTATGTACCAGAGTTTTTTTTAAACTTTGTGCATCCAACCATCTCATCCTCTGTCACCCTCTTCTCCTCCTGTCCTCAATCTTTCCCATCATCAGGGTGTTTTCCAATGAGCAGGCTCTTCCCATAAGGTGACCAAAGTTTTGTAGCTTCAACTTCAGCATCAGTCCTTCCAATGAACATTCAGGTTTGACTTCCTTTAGGTTTGATTGGTTTGATCTCCTTGCTGTCCAAGGGACTCTCAAGAGTCTTCTCCAACACTAGAGTTCAAAAGCTTCAATTCTTCATCACTCAGCCTTCTTTATGGGCCAACTCTCACATCTGTACATGACTACTAGAAAAATCATAGCTTTGACTATATAGACCTTTGTTGGCATAGACTCCATACTGCATCCTTTTTAACAGTTGGCATGTTCATCACCGTGGAGTTTTCAGATTATATGACCCAAGGAGAAGGCCATAGAACTTTTTTTTCCCCCTCTTGGCCCTATTCAAAGAAGGCAACTTTCCATTTCACTTGATCTATTCTCCCAAACAAGTTCCTAGTTTGATTGAATTTCTCCTAGAATCTATGAGCAATACCAAGTATCATTCATACTCTGTAGAATGACATGAAAAATGTTGTAATTTATCTTTACCTTCAGAAGTAATATCCTAGCATGCTCCTGCCCATGGGCTCTCTAAAAACTTTATTTTCCACCCACTACAGGACATGTTTCTTAGCAAAGCCTCCATCATGCAAACCGTCTCATGTTCATCCTGCCTGAAGAGAATGATGTCATCCATGCCTGATGTTCTGTATGGATGTCCAGATGGTCTGGATATTTTCGGACTATATTGTGACAGAGGACAGAGTTAACATAGCTCTGAAACATTACACTTAATGTGCATTATTTTCAATACCACATGAATGAGAACTATTTCTGATCCTCTTTCTTCCGATCCTCTTGCAATGGAAAAGAACACATTTGTATGAGCTTGAGTTATCCCACAGTCATTCTCCAGGCTCCATCTAGTCTTGGAAGAACTGGATTGGCAAACGAATGAAGATATGATACATATCACAAGGCATGGGCCTCCTTTATATCTTTAATGAGGGCATGAATGTTCACCGTTATTGCAGAATGTGATACTGTTTTTAATTAACTATCCTTGCCAGGAAGGGACAGGGAAGTTTTGTTGACTTCTTGGAGCCCCAGTGAGCATTAGAAACTAGAAATCAATAATACATTAAAATATGATTTTTCCTGGGTCAATTGTTAATAGCTAAAGTCAAAGCAAGAAGAAAGTGAATGATCAAGTTGAGTCAGGGATTTTCTCAATATATTGGAAAGATTAAGGGCTGTACTGAGTTATGGACACGAGTGAAGGATCATGAAATGTTTGACATATATGGGAAGAAATGAAGACAAGAAGGGGCTAAGTATTTGGAACAGATGTAGAGTCCTGCAGAGGATTAACTTATTACGTTTTGAAGATGCCGAAGGGCTAGTATGGGCATGACTGAGAGACTTGGAAGGAAAAGAGTTTTGGCCAGACACTGGAAAAATACAATTTAGTATGGAGTGTTTCCAGCCTGAAAATAATCAATGTGAACCCACAAAGAAATGAAAAAGCGTAATTCCATTGTGAGAAGTTAAGTCATGGAAACTTTTATAGATAAGGGATTTGGGGGAAATGTGTGTGTGTGTGAGAGAGAGACAGACAGACAGACAGACAAGAGACAGAGATAGGCACAGAGACAGACGGGAGGTAAAAAGAGACACTTTAGCTGTAGGTTAAGGTCCAGAGTGTACTTCTGAGTATTGGATTGGCAGATGAATGGTGCGCTTGGAGCATGAGACATGTATCTTCCATGTATAAAGACAACCACACTTAAAGTCACTAAGCCATGGCAGGGTCTATACCTTTCAAGAGCAGGGAGAGGTTCCTTGGGGCTGCGGTGCAGGGAAATGGTAGCTGATGAGACGAAAAAAATAGAGTAGGTCAAACTGTATGATGCCTCATATGTTAGACTAAGAAAGATGACCTCATATGATTATTGTGTCTCCTAAATGAGATCCTTAGCAACTCTACGGCACAGTTCATACAGCTTTGCATCCTGTAACAGCTAGCAATCTGTGACTTAGTAATGATTGCACACATAATGCAATAGTGAATGTTTTCAGACTCAGTAGCTGTTCTTGCAGAATTTATGACATGCCCAGGTGATAGGGGATAAAGGGCCTTATTTATTGTATGAAGAGCATCATATTTCTACTCTGTCATGATAATGTAGATTTAATAATAATTATTAGGCATAAGTAAAAATTAAGAGCATCTATATTAAGAAGGTGAAAGTATTAAGAAAGTGAAATTCGCTCAGTGGCCTCTGACTCTGCAATCCCATGGATTTACATGCAATGTCTGGCTCTAGGAGAGTGATCTCACCGTCATGGTTATCTGGGTCATGAAGATCTTTTTTATATAGTTCTTTTGTGTATTCTTGCCAGCTCTTCTTAATACAGTCTGCTGCTTCTGCATGATTCTCTAATTCTTTTTTTCAAAATCCATGACAGCATCAATATGAAAGTCATTCAGTCGCATCTGACTCCTTGCGACCCAATGGACTAAACAGTCCATGAAGTTCTCCAGGCCCGAATACTGGAGTGGGGAGCCTTTCCCTTCTCCAGGGGTCTTCCCAACCCAGGAATCGGACAAGGGTCTCCTGCATTGCAGGTGGATTCTTTACCAACTGAGCTATCAGGGAAGCCCTGTACTAAGATGAACTCCTTATTGCCAAATTCAGACTTAAATTGAAGAAAGTAGGGAAAACCTCTAGATCATACAGGTATGACCTAAATCAAATCCCTTATGATTATACAGTGGAAGTGATAAATAGATTTAAGGGCCTAGATCTGATAGATAGAGTGCCTGATGAACTATGGAATGAGGTTCGTGACATTGTACAGGAGACAGGGATCAAGATCATCCCCATGGAAAAGACATGCAAAAAAGCAAAATGGCTCTCTGAGGAGGCCTTACAAATAGCTGTGAAAAGAAGAGAAGCGAAAAGCAAAGGAGCAAAGATATAAGCATCTGAATGCAGAGTTCCAAAGAATAGCAAGAAGAGATAGGAAAGCCTTCTTCAGTAATCAATGCAAGGAAATAGAGGAAAACAACAGAATGGGAAAGACTAGGGATCTCTTCAAGAAAATTAGAGATAGCAAGGGAACATTTCATGCAAAGATGGGCTCGATAAAGGACAGAAATGGTATGGACCTAACAGAAGCAGAAGATATTAAGAAGAGATGGCAAAAATACACAGAAGAACTGTACAAAAAAGATCTTCACGACCCAGATAATCACGATGGTGTGATCACTGACCTAGAGCCAGACATCCTGGAATGTGAAGTCAAGTGGGCCTTAGGAAGCATCACTACGAACAAAGCTAGTGGAGGTGATGGAGTCCCAGTTGAGCTATTGCAAATCTTAAAAGATATTGCTGTGAAAGTGCTGCACTCAATATGTCAGCAAATTTGGAAAACTCAGCAGTGGCCACAGGACTGGAAAAGGTCAGTTTTCATTCCAATCCCAAAGAAAGTCAATGCCAAAGAATGCTCAAACTACTGCACAATTGCACTCATCTCACACGCTAGTAAAGTAATGCTCAAAATTCTCCAAGCCAGGCTTCAGCACTATGTGAACAGTGAACTTCCTGATGTTCAAGCTGGTTTTAGAAAAGGCAGAGGAATCAGAGATCAAATTGCCAACATCCGCTGGATCATGGAAAAAGCAAGAGAGTTCCAGAAAAACATCTATTTCTGCTTTATTGACTATGCCAAAGCCTTTGACTGTGTGGATCACAATCAACTGTGGAAAATTCTGAAAGAGATGGGAATACCAGACCACCTGACCTGCCTCTTGAGAAATTTGTATTCAGGTCAGGAAGCAACAGTTAGAACAACAGACTGGTTCCAAATAGGAAAAGGAGTATGTCAAGGCTGTATATTGTCACCCTGCTTATTTAACTTCTATGCAGAGTACATCATGAGAAACGCTGGACTGGAAGAAACACAAGCTGGAATCAAGATTACCGGGAGAAATATCAATAACCTCAGATATGCAGATGACACCACCCTTATGGCAGAAAGTGAAGAGGAACTAAAAAGCCTCTTGATGAAAGTGAAAGTGGAGAGTGAAAAAGTTGGCTTAAAGCTCAACATTCAGAAAATGAAGATCATGGCATCCGGTCCCATCACTTCATGGGAAATAGATGGGGAAACAGTGGAAACAGTGTCAGACTTTATTTTTTTTTTTTGGCTCCAAAATCACTGCAGATGGTGACTGCAGCCATGAAATTAAAAGACGCTTACTCCTTGGAAGGAAAGTTATGACCAACCTAGATGGCATATTCAAAAGCAGAGACATTACTTTGCTGACAAAGGTTCGTCTAGTCAAGGCTATGGTTTTGCCTGTGGTCACGTATGGATGTTAGAGTTGGACTGTGAAGAAGGCTGAGTGCCGAAGAATTGATGCTTTTGAACTGTGGTGTTGGAGAAGACTCTTGAGAGTCCCTTGGACTGCAAGGAGATCCAACCAGTCCATTCTGAAGGAGATCAGCCCTGGGATTTCTTTGGAAGGAAGGATGCTAAAGCTGAAACTCCAGTACTTTGCCACCTCATGCAAAGAGTTGACTCATTGGAAAAGACTCTGATGCTGGGAGGGATTGGGGGCAGGAGGAGAAGGGGACGACAGAGGATGAGATGGCTGGATGGCATCGCTGACTCGATGAACGTGAGTCTGAGTGAACTCTGGGAGCTGGTGATGGACAGGAAGGCCTGGCGTGCTGCAATTCATGGGGTCGCAAAGAGTCGGACACGACTGCGTGACTGAACTGAACTGAACTGTACTAAGAAGCAGGTTGTAAAATGTATACACTACTATCATTCATCACTGACTCTTAACAAAATTACAAGAAAAACTTTTCTAGGCAAGCAGTTAGCAGTTAATTTCTCCAGTTTGTTTTAATCTGGCAAACTGTATTCAAAGTACAAAAACTGAGTATGAAGAGGACAGAGACTTAAAGCCTCTCGTTCTTTTTTTTTTAAACTGAAAAAAATTCACAGGAAGGAACTGATTGAGAAGTAAACTGTATCTTTTAAAGTAAAATTGCCCAATGCTGTGAGCATCTTCAGGAAATGAGAAATGTGAAATCCATAAAAGTCTAAGTTGGCTAAACCAGATGTTTAAATACCTCCTGTGTAATAAATAATATGAATAGATTTTTGTGACCAATAGAACATAATTTGATTTGAATTTGATCTCTCCTCAGGATTCAAGTTTAAGAGGGGAAGGAGAAATTTGAACTGCTGAATTCTATACCCACAGAAGGAAAAAGAGAGAAAGACGTTAGGTAATATAATTTCTTTGCTTTCTGAATTTTTTTCTTAACTAATTTTCATTGCAGTGTGTGCTGTCATTTCGGTCATGTCTGACTCTTTGAGACCCTGCGGACTGTAACCCATCAGGATCCTCTGTCCACGCCCTCCTCCAGGGGATCTACCCCTGCCAGGGATCGAACCTACAGCTCCTGAATTGCAGACCGATTCTTTACCAGTGAGGCATCAAGGAAACTCTTGTAAAGTTCACTACCTCAAATGCTCTTTCTTGGACCTGCCTTTGATGATGGCTTAACTGTGAAGTCACCTTTGCATCATAGAGAGAACTGTCTTAAATGCGCTTTCTGATTTGATCAAGGCCTTTCTAACACTTAAGAGTGAGGCAGAGAAAAAAGCTCATACACTTGGTGACGTTGTTGAGACTAAATTAGCCAACGCTGGAATTGCCTCTGTCCAGATTTCTTGTTACATCAGAGACTAAAACTTACAGTAACAGTAAAACATTTTACCCAGGTTGCTATTTGAGGCCAAAAGTGTCCACATGGTTACAGAATTAATAGAGCTTAAATGATGAGGGTATGTAGGAACCAACAACCTTCAATCTGGGACTGAAAGAGCTGGTAGAATACGAAAGAAAAAAAGAAAAATATGTGGGGCTGAAAGGAACAGACCCGCCTAACAAAGAATTAACATGGAAGTAAATAACCTTGATTTCTCACATTGCTGTGTCAGCGTTTTGACGCTCACTGGATGGTTGGTGGAAATGCTTACTGAGCACAGATGTTATCTTTTAGCTTCCTTCACAACCTGAGAGCATGCTCTGTGAAGTAATCATATTGTAATTTCAGATGTAATTCTAACACATTCTTTCCTGAATAGCATATGTGTGCGTGTGAGGCAATCATCAAAAGAATATTGTATCCTTTTAAAAAGGATTTCTTTTTTTTTCATGCACCTTATAATTGATTATTTTATTAAAAAATATTTCCAAGACAATTCATATTGAACATTTCAACGGGGACCTGGTTTTTCACCTAGGATACAGACATAAATTGTCCAAGTAGGTTTAGGATGAGCCTCTAGACTTTCCATAGAAAATAAATAAAGTAAAACTAGAATATAATCAATCAGAACGACAGAATGATTTTCAGGTCAGACCAGAATTGCAAAAATAGCTCTCTCCTCCTACCTACTTTTGCTTCACTGCCCACAACGTTTTCTTCTGTTCCTCCATATGTCCTGGAGTCTCACAGGTTTCCTGGAGGCTACTCTTTCTTGTCTGTATCCAGAGATTTCCGAGGTCATCTCACTTACCCCGCTGACTCAGCTCTCTCCTGTGTCAAAAAAACTCTGACCCTTTATTCCCAGACCAGATTTCTGTCCAATAGAGAAACCGTATAATCTTCACATCTTTATTGGAGGTGGCTTGTCATTTAGATCCCTCAAAATCAAAATATGCAAAACTAAAACCCTGTCCTCATTTTGAAATTTTTATTTAAATAGCTATTGCTATGTACTTGCACCAAAAATTCAGAGCCTTCCTCTCCATCACATTGCACATCAAATTGATAAGCAATATATCAGTATCTATTAAATAATTTAGATATAATACTTCCTTCTTCACCCCTACATCTTACATGGAGCTCTTATTCCTCTCCCACTTGGATTATTATGAAACCTAAATTGGTCTCCCTTCTTCCATTTCATTCTCTATGACTTAGGCTTTTCTGAATACGATTTCTTTCTAAAACAGTTTTGATAAAGTTTTTCCAAAGGCTTTTGTTGCATCCAAGATAAACTCCATTATGTTTGAACTTTCATTCTCTGTGAAAGCCTTCTCTCACATAACCTTGCACTTGTCCATTCTACCCAACTTGAAGAAAACTCTGTGTTAGCTGATAGGAATGTCAATATCAATGCCATTTTCCCTCAGTGCAGAAATACAAAACTCTCAGAGGATCCTCAAATCACCTATTTCCCTTCCTCCCCTCTGTCCTTTGCACACACTTACCTGCTATTCACCTGCCTTAGAACCTTTCACTCACAGGATTAAGGGCTTCCCTGATAGCTCAGTTGGTAAAGAATCTGCCTGCAATGCAGGAAACACCAGTTCAAATCCTAGGTTGTGAAGATCTGCTGGAGAAGGGATAGGCTATCCACTCCAGTAATCTGGCCTGGAGAATTCCATGGACTGTATAGTCAACAGTTAGAACTGGACATGGAACATCAGACTGGTTCCAAATAGGAAAAGGAGTACATCAAGACTGTATATTGTCACCCTGTTTATTTAACTTATATGCAGATTACATCATGAGAAATGCTGGGCTGGAGGAAGCACAAGCTGGAATCAAGATTGCCGGGAGAAATATCAATAACCTCAGATGTGCGGATGACACCACCCTGAAGGCAGAAAGTGAAGAGGAACTAAAGAGCCTCTTGATGAAAGTGAAAGAGGAGAGTGAAAAAGTTGGCTTAAAGCTCAATATTCAGAAAACTAAGATCATAGCATCTGGTCCCATCACTTCTTGGCAAATGGATGGGGAAACAGTGGAAACAGTGGCTGACTTTATTTTTCTGGGCGCCAGAATCACTGCAGATGGTGATTGCAGTCATAAAATTAAAAGACGCTTACTCCTTGAAAGAAAAGTTATGACCAGCCTAGACAGCATATTAAAAAGCAGAGACATTACTTTGTCAGCAAAGGTCCATCTAGTCAAGGCTATGGTTTTTCCAGTAGTCATGTATGGATGTGAGAGTTGGACTATAAAGAAAGTTGAGCATCAAAGAATTGATGCTTTTGAAGTGTGGTGTTGGATAAGACTCTTGAGAGTCCCTTGGACTGCAGGGAAATCATCCTAAAGGAGATCAGTCCTGGGTGTTCATTGGATGGACTGATGTTGAAACTGAAACTCCAATACTTTGGTCACCTGATGCGAAGAGCTGACTCATTTGAAAAGATCCTGATGCTGGGAAAGATTGAGGGCAGGAGGAGAAGGGGCGACAGAGGATGAGATGGCTGGATGGCATCACCGACTCAATGGTATGGGTTTGGGTGGACTCCAGGAGTTGGTGATGGACAGGGAGGCCTGGTGTGCTGCAGTCCATGGGGTCGCAATGAGTTGGACATGACTGAAGGACTGAACTGAACTGAACTTATAGTCCATGGAGTTGCAAAGCGTCAGACATGAGTGAGAAACCTTTCACTCACCTGCTATTCACCTGCCTAAGAACATTTCACTCACATGATACAAGCCACACATTTCAACATCAACACTTAAAAGAGTCACAATGCCCTTTGCATTAACTGACCCTCACCCTGTAACTCCTCAGTAATCTGAGGGGAATCCAAGTCTTGTGCTTCCAGGATACTTCACTTAACCAATCACAAAATTTGGTTTATTTTTGTTCCTTAAACAGCTAGCCACATTCGGGGCATATACTACTCACTCAGCTTTTAATCGGTAACATAAGTCTCAAGACATTTCAGTGACACAGTATTTTGGACTTTGTGGTATTTGACTCTCTAAGATTGTTTTATAGCAAGTCATTGGTCCTAGGACCCAAGTTCAGTTCAGTGGCTCAGTTGTGTCAGACTCTTTGTGGCCCCATGGACTGCAGCATGCCCTGCTTCCCTGTCTGTCACCAACTCCTGGAGTTAACTCAAACTCATGTCCGTTGAGTCGGGGATGCCATCCAACCATCTCATCCTCTGTCGTCCCCTTCTCCTCCTGCCTTCAATCTTTCCCAACATCGGGTCTAGGACCCAAGTTAGACACTGAAGAGGTAAGGATAGGTAAGGTTGTCTCTTAGTGTATGTGACTGATGATGTTACTCTAGGATAATCCATTCATACACTGCATGCCAGAGCATATTAGTCTCGTTTCTACAATGATTTTGTGTTTTAAATTCTTTCGATATTCACCATATCACTGTAAGTGAACCCAAGCAAATATTGTTATCATTCCAATTTACTGGTTGAGCAAATCAAGATTCAGAGAGTTAAAATATTTGCACAAGGCCACACAGCTAGGTAATGGTAAACACAGGCCTGAAAACCATATGCTTTGATTATGTCACATTGTCCTAGTACTGATAGATTCAATTTAGTAATCCCTACTGCATTTTATGAGCTTCCCTGGTGACTCAGACAGTAAAGAATGAGCCTGCAATGCAGGACACCTGAGTTCAATCCCTGGGTTGGGAAGATCCCCTGGAGGAGGACATGCCAACCCACTCCAGTATTCTTGCCTGGAGAATCCCCATGGACAGAGGAGGGCTACAGTCCATAGGGTCACAAAGAGTCAGACATGACTGAGTGACTAAGCACAGCACAGCACCACATTTTATAGTTAGCAGACACATCCAGAACTGCATGGTTCTAACCCTTATAGAAAGAAGAAACTACTGAGTCTCCATTCTCTACTAAATTGTGTGAGCATATTAAGATGCTTTAGTAAAAGGATACATTGATGATAGAGAAGGCTACAACTAAAAAGCTCATTACTCAGGACTCAGTGCTAGACTTGGCCTCACAGGGATGGGTAAATTTGTGACCAGAACACAAATAGGTTGATTAATCCCAAATAATTTACAAAACTCTATGATCTGTACCAATCTCTCTATGACCTAAATGTTAAGTACGATTTATTCCCTCTAGTCCACTCAGTCACCCTCTGAACATGTGTATTATACATTAAATGGATGACAGGAAGTCATTTTTAAATCCTTTCTTTAGAAACTGATCTTTCAAGCCTCTGGGAGGCTGATCTCAAGGGAAGCATTTGCCTCCTTTATGGGATTATCTGTCTGTTATGTTGAATGGATCTCATTTCAGGAGTCATCGGGTCAATTAATCTCATCATTAAGGATCCTCTTAAGAGCTCATAAATATCATTGAATTCACACATCTCAATTGATGGCTTACTTTGTGTGTGGTCAACTGGTGGATACTTACTCACAATTTGAAAGGGCAAAACCCCTGATAGTTGCCTATTAAAGGGTTTAATTTTATGTCAGGGATTGCAGAAAAACAAGTACAGTAATGCGGTGAGATACACTCAACCAGCGTTTCTTTAAAGTTCACATTTTCATCTCTCTTACTTTTGATGCAGATTACTGACAAGAGGAGGGGAGGATAAGATGCTAAGAAGGGAGAGGCAGAGAAGAGGCAATGTGGCCAGGGAAAGAGATGGACAGAAAACAACGCAATGGAGTTAGACAGGAGGAGATGAAGTGAAGCAGGAAGGAGCTAGGAGAGGAAGACAGATCGCCCACTCACGTTTACTCAGGCTGGGTACAAAGAGAAGCCCACATGATATTTTGTCTCCAGATACCTACAAGGGGTAAATGAGGCCAACACATTGTAAGAAAAACACGTTCTATTCTCCTTCCTCTTGTGGTTGTTTAATCAGTAAATCATGTCTGACTCTTTGTGACCCCATGGACTGTAGCCCACCAGGCTCCTCTGTCCATGGGATTTTCCCGGCAAGAATGCTGGAGTGGGTTGCCATTTCCCTCCCCAGGGCATCTTCCCCTACCCAGGGATAGAACCCATCTCCTGCATTGGCAAACAGATTCTTTACCACTCAACCATGAGGAAAGACCTCCCTTTCCTTTACCAATTCACTTTTATAAGAGTAAAACTGAACAGCATGTAAGGTTAAGATGTCTGAATGGTTTTATTTTTACTCATATCTAGGTGTTATCTTTTTGGGAGAGCAATGTTTGGACAAGAAAGAAAAAATATACATATAATAAATGACTAAATATTCATTCAACATGATTTATTATATGCCACTATTTCACCAATGTCAATTATATTGTTACCAAGAATTTTATTTAATATTTTAGAAATAAACTAAAGAAAACTATATGCCCATTAAAAAAATAAATGCAACCTCATAAAAACATATTTCTTCAAATCTTTGAAATAAGTAAATGTGCCTTTTAGAGGTCATCAACCAAGTATAATTAATAAATCTAATCTTATGTTTTTTATCACCTTTGATATAACTATTTCTAATAAACAAATAGTGAAAAGAATTCAATGTACCAAAAAAAGAAAGAAACTAAAGAATTAAAAAGTAAAATGTGATTATATTCCAAGTGATCATAATAATAATGTTTTCACAAAAATAAAAATTAGAGTAAATGTAAACATAAAAAAGTAAATTAAGAATATATTTCACATTTTTATTCCAAAAACTATTAAAAATTCAGCTCTAAGAGAAATAATTTGTAATCTAGAAACATAAAATTTTAATTACAATGAATTAAAGCTACTTTATTTTTGGAAACATAATTCTAGTTGAATAAATGATTTAAGAAATAAAAGTATGTAGTTTTAGTAATCAATAGTTATTTGATTGCCAAAGTCATGGAAGTATGGAATTGGTAGAAAGTTACTTCTGCTCTATTAAGTGATGTACATTTTATAATATCATCAATTGTTCAGGTTTTCTGTGCAACTGTTGTGAATAACGAGCTAATCCTGAATTCCTAGGAATCCCCAACTTGAAGCAAGAAGAGAAACAAGAAAATGGGCACTTGGTAGGACCAGGAATAGACGAGCTATTATTATTATACTCCCTGAAAGAAAGGATCAACCAGTTAACGATTGACCTTCTTCTTGTATTAGCACTTTCATTGCGCAAATACTGCACCAGGTCCACAGCACTGGCCATCTCTCACGCTGACTGCAGCACTCACGGCCCTTCATGCGATCCTCTTTCTCCAAGGACGTAGGGATGAGCTTTCAGACACTTTTCTGTCATCTGACTGCTGTACCCTAGTGATGGGATTGAAGGAATACTTGTACCCGGCACTGGTAATACGGAGTTCCCAGGTGTGCTAGTGGTCAGGAACCCGCCTGGCAATGGAGGAGACATAAGAGACGTGGTTTTGATCCCTGGGTCAGGAAGATCCCCTGGAGGAGGGCATGGCAACCCACTCCAGTATTCTTGCCCGGAGAATTCCATGGACAGAGGAGGCTGGAGGGCTACAGTCCATGGGGTCACAAAGAGTTGAACATGGCTAAAGCCACTTGGCACATTAGTAATACACACAGCTCTCTTACAGCCGTGTTAGTCAGACATGAATGGGACAAAAATCACTTCAGTTCAGTTCAGTTCCATTCAGTCACTCAGTCTCGTCTGACTCTTCGTGACCCCATGAATTGCAGCACACCAGGCCTCCCTGTCCATCACCAATTCCCGGAGTTCACTCAAACTCACGTCCATCAAGTCGGTGATGCCATCCAGCCATCTCATCCTCTGTCATCCCCTTCTCCTCCTGCCCCTAATCTCTCCCAGCATCAGAGTCTTTTCCAATGAGTCAACTCTTTGCATGAGGTGGCCAAAGTGCTGGAGTTTCAGATTTAGTATCATTCCTTCCAGAGAACTTCCAGGACTTATCTCCTTCAGAATGGACTGGTTGGATCTCCTTGCAGTCCAAGGGACTCTCAAGAGTCTTCTCCAAACCACAGTTCAAAAGCATCAACTCTTCAGCACTCAGCTTTCTTCACAGTCCAACTCTCACATTCATACATGACTACTGGAAAAACTATAGCCGTGACTAGACGGACCTTTGTTGGCAAAGTAATGTCTCTGCTTTTGAATATGCTGTCTAGGTTGGTCATAACTTTCCTTCCAAGGAGTAAGAGTCTTTTAATTTCATGGCTGCAATCACCATCTTCTGTGATTTTGGAGCCCCCAAAAATAAAGTCTGACACTGTTTCCACTGTTTCCCCATATATTTCCCATGAAGTGATGGGGCCAGATGCCATGATCTTAGTTTGGGATCTAGCAAATGCGTCTGCAGATTTTAGGAGAGGCAGCGAAAACCCAAGGTGGCGCTAATGGTAAAGAACCCACCTGCTAATGCAGTAGAGGTAAGAACCATGGGTTCAGTCTCTGGTTGGGAAGATCCCCTGGAGGAGGGCATAGCAACTCACTCCAGTATTCTTGCCTGGAGAATCCCATGGACGGTGGAGCCTGGGCTAGGGTACATAGAGTCACAAAGAGTCCAACTCGACTGAAGTGACTTAGCGCACACACCCCGGGGAAACCCAGAATCTCTAGCCAGGCTTCAGGTGGTCAGGGGTGCAGCGCTGAGCACTGGGCTTTGAAGAACTGGGTGTAAAGTGGATGCTTGGAGAGAAGGGGCTTTTCCCAGCTGAGCTGAGGACAAGACTCATGTCATGAGCTGAAGACAATCTTTAAAAGTTTGTTTCTGTTTTTTTTTTTTATGTTCTGATTTGGTCGAAGTAATTCTCTAATACACACTCACCAATGAATTCTAAGGAAAAACAAGGACGCACATATTAATTTATTAATAGTTCCTTATGCTGCTGCTGCTGCTGCTGCTGCTAAGTTGCTTCAGTCATGTCTGACTCTGTGTGACCCCATGGACTGCAGCCCACCAGGCGTCTCCGTCCATGGGATTCTCCAGGCAAGAACACTGGAGTTCCTTATGATTCAGATTAAATTGTCACAAAATAATAAGGTAACCACAATGCTTTTGTTCTTCCTGCCTTTCAGCTTAGATACTCTGTTGCAAAAACCTTATGAGTTTTGCTCAAACTACCAGTTGAACCCAGGAAATCTGGCTCCAGAATTCAAATCCTTCAGCAGAAATGTAAACCTTTGTCAACACGAGAAGGAATGCTATATTTCTCTTGAGAATTAGTACTTCCCAGAGGATGAAAATCCATCTCAATTAGCAAAAATAGTAATACAGTTGTTTTCACACGTACGATAAGATTTTCTACAATTTAATCCAATTTGTACATTAGCTTCTAGGAAGAGCTGAGTTATAGATGATTAGAACCTAATATAGCTTTTGTATTTTCTCTAACAATAGTATAGGACTTACACTTTCAGGATGAATTAAAGTAACACACAAATACTTGAATTATTTCTCAAAAGAGGAAAAGCTAAACCGTAGGGGTTTCACTGCTGGTATGCACTGGGATGGTTCATCTTAATTTAACTGAAGAAGTAGTTTGCTGTGTTGCTAAATTTTTTAAAAATATTTTGAGCTTTTTATATAACTTAAATGTTTTAAAATAAAAGAGACTTGCATCTATCTGTGTGTGTATATATAAATACACATACATATATACAGTGTGTAACTTCAACCAACTCAATTTATTTTAGGTTCTCATTTCTTTTTATCTTTCTATTTTACTTAGTTGCATTTAAAATAGCCACTAAGAATAATACTTTTATCAAAAACCATAACAAAATGATTTATATTTAATTGAAAATCTTTCCACAAATCTGTATAACATACAAGTAGATTGCTAGGTTAGTGAATATCACAATGATTGATCAGCAGTCTCTCTTCTTTAGGGTCAGAGCCCAGGTATATGAATTCAATAAGCTCATATATTTTCATTTCAGAAGATAAAAGATTTACTAATGAGATGTAATCCTAAGTACAAGATATTCATGGCAAAGACGTTTTTGACTAGTTTAACAGTCTTAATCTAGATAATCTTTATGAATTTAATAAAATCTGAAAATTGTCTATAGTGTTAATAAACAATAACATTTATTTTTCTTTGATTATATATATATTTTTTAATCCAACATTTTAAGTATTTAAGACAGGAATCAGACCAACTACTTACTGGCCTACTGCCTGTTTTGTAAACAAAGTTTTATTGAAACACACCCAGCTAATTTGTTTCTATACTGTCCATGACTGCCTTTGTGCTACCAAGGCAGAAGTAGCTGCTGCAAAAATCTCTGTCTGGTCTCCAGAGCCACAAATAGTTACTATGTGTTACTTTACAGAAAAGGACTACTGACCACAAATAATTTTTTTTCAATTTTTACATAATTTTTCAAATGGTTCAAAGCTACTTTGAAGATGCATACACATAGGAACACTCACCGCAGGAAAGAAAATTACATATTACTCCCACCTAGGAGTAACAGACTACCACCTCCAAGTCCACACACAATTAAAATGAATAAAACAGCATTCACTCATTCAACAAATATTTATTGAAGGGCATATTATGTGCCCTTAGCAAATATTTGCACACTTTTCAGTGATAGATCAGGATTTAGAAATTAAGGAAAGGAGGGAGGGAGGCAGGGAGGAGGGGAGACTAAAGAAGCATGTGTCTGCCCCCCTTGAAGAATTAGGCTCCAGGAAATAATTCATGATAATCAGATCTTCCCCTGAGATCTGACTTATGAGAGGTCTTTAGCCCTGAGAGAGAGCAAGTGTGACCTGTCCTTCTTCATAAAGAGTGATAGAAGACCAAGGATATGGCTATGTACTATTCATTATACATTTATATATATTACATATACTAAGTATGTTTTTAAAAACAGAAATACATATTTATTTAATTTGGCTATAAATCCTAATGCCTTAAACTCTGTCCTTTAATGAAAGTCTAAAGAAAGGAGTGCATAATAAAAACTTGACATATTTAGAAGATGACAATGGATGTTCAGAACATTTAAAAAATTGAGCATTATAAAGGAAGCATTCAATTAACATCTGATTAATTTTTGACAAAAATTAACATTTACCAATTAAATAATTCAGAACTAATTTGTGATTCTAACTAACCATTGTTTGAATTTTGAAAGAAATGACATTTATATGAAGTTGCAATTAAATTGCAAACTCTTTTTCAAGGTTAAAAAGTAGTGTCTACAAGAATTAAGAAAGGAATGTAATCCTGGGCAGTGTGTCTAGGCATGGCAGAATAAAGTGAATACATGGTATGCTATTGATGTTTAGTCTCCAGGTGGTGTCTGACTCTTTGGTGACACCATGGGCTGCAGCGCGACAGGCTACTCTGTCCATCAGATTTTCTAGGCAAGAAGACTAGAGTTGGTTGCTTCCTGACTCAGGGATTGAGCCTCTGTCTCCCGCTTGGCAAGCAGGTTCTCTACCACTGAACCACCTGGAAAATCTGAATATGTGATACACTTGATGTCAGAGCATAAAAGTTCTTTTATGGGGAAAAAAGAGAGCAATAAATGTCTTTAGAACTCCACTACATTTAGAAATAATGGTTCAAGAATTTTAAAAAATTATTTCTTTATTTTTGGCTGTGCTGGATCTTCTTTTGCTGTGGGGGTTTTCTCTGGTGGCAGCAAGTGGGGGCTACTCTATAGTTGTGGCTTCTCATTGTGGGGGCTTCTCTTGTTGAGGAGCACAGACTCCAGGGCGCATGGGCTTCAGCTGTGGCTCCCAGTCTCTAGGGCACAGGCTCAGTACTTGTGAAGTATGGGCTTAGTGGCTCCGCGGCATGTGGGATCTTCCTGGTTCAGGGATCATACTCAGGTCTCCTGCACTGGGAGGCAGATTCTTTACCACTGAGCCACCAGGGAAGTCCAAGAAATGTTTTTGTTCTATTAAGGTCTTAGTGACAGGGAACTCATTCATATGAGGAAATATATCCGAGTCTGTTCTACAACTGGTATCTGAGATTGCAAGACAACAGACTCTGGGAATCTTAAAGCATGCTCACTGATCGCCAGTGGTGATCTCTAGGTAGCAGGAAAGGAGGTGTCTCGACATACACCCTCCAGTAAAAGGCAATTGGAGAATCAGGAGAAGAAGGAGACAACACTCATGAAATGTCTTAAGACAATAAATTATATGAATCAATCATATATATGCATATGATTATTGAGTTTTAAAAAATTAAAAACAATTAGAAAGTATTCCACTCACAACTGACTTTAAAATTCCTTCCCAAAGGCAAAATTAACCAACCATTTGTACATTTTCCCAAGGCAACTGGACCTGATTTATTCAGATGGATTGTAGCACAACATTTCTGGACAGATGCAGACACACTCACACACACACACACACACACACACACACACACACGCACGTTTCAGATGTTGTATTATAGAGAGAAGGCTCAAACTCTCAAAGTCTATAAAATTATAATTATTGTTCTTATATACAATTACCTTGTCAATATGTTCTTTGCTATGCCAGTAAGGGCTTCCCCAGTGGCTCAGTGGTATAGAATCCTCTGGCTAATGCAGGAGACATGGGTTCGATACCTGGGTTGGGAAGAGCCCCTAGAGAAGCAAATGGCAACCCACTCCAGTGCTCTTATTGGGAAATCCCATGAACAGAGGAGCCTGGTAAGCTACAGTTCATGGGGTCACAAAAGAGTTGGACCTCATGGGATTCTCCAGGCAAGGATACTGTAGTAGGTTGCCATGCCCTCCTACAGGGGATCTTCCCAACCCAAGGATTGAACCTGGGTCTCCTGCATTGCAGGTGGATTCCACTGAGTCACCAGGGAAGCCCCAGTTTGCAGATTAGCTTAAGCAATTTTGGATCAGTCAATTAATGCATAATTGTCTTCTAAAATGTTTGTGGCATTATTTAGATTGGTTCTTAAAAAGTTAGAGCAGATACATTAAACTGATATACATGTTTTCATTTTAAGGCCACAAATATGCATCTGTTGTCAAGTTCAGGAAAGTAAAATACTCTTTACAGTTTTTTTTTTGGCATCACTGAAAACTTTCATTCATTGCTGGTGAGAATGCAAAATGGTACTGCCATGCTAAAAGATAACTTGAATATTTCTTATAAAACAAAACTAAACATACTCTTACAATATGACCCAGCAACCACCCTCCTTGGTATTTACCCAAATTAACTGAAAACTTATATCCACACAAAAATTTGCACATGAATGTTTATAGCAGCTTCACTCAGTTGGAAACAACTAAGATGTCCTTCAGTAGGAGAATGGATAAATCATTTGTGCTACTCTTCAAACAATGGAAAATTATTCAGCATTTAAAAGAAATGAGCTATCAACTTGAGAGGCTTCCAGGGATTAGGGATTAGAACTGAGTTCTAATTTAATTCAGTGTATATACTCCTTCTGACTGTTACCTATTTATTTATCTATGTGTTTATGTACAGACATATATACACACATATATATACATTATATATGTATATATATACATATGTATTTGCTATTGCTATTGCTAAATCACTTCAGTCATGTCTGACTCTGTGCAACCTCATAGACGGCAGCCCACCAGGCTTCCCCATCCCTGGGATTTTCCAGGCAAGAGCACTGGAGTGGGTTGCCATTTCCTTCTCCAATGCATGAAAGTGAAAAGTGAAAGTGAAGTAGCTCAGTCGTGTCCGACCCTCAGCAACCCCATGGACTGCAGCCTTCCAGGCTCCTCTCTCCATGGGATTTTCCAGGCAAGAGTACTGGAGTGGGGTGCCATTGCCCTCTCCGATATATATATATATATATATATATATATATATATATACATGCAAACTCTATGCACAGACAAGACACATGCTGAATAAAATAGAACAATAAGAAGTCATAAAAATAAAATTTTTATTTTATTTTATTATTTTATTTATTTTATTAACTGCCACTGCCTTCTCTGAGTTCAGCGTTATTAACTATGAACTAATACAACCCCGACTTTCTTTTTCCTCTCTCTTTTCTTCTTGTAAGAGGAAAACATTCCAGAAGCAATGAAAAAAGAGCATCAACATTTGCAGGTGTGGACACCACAACTGACCACGGTCGTTTAATAGGAATTCTCATTTCTACAAAATATTGAGCTGTTTGACTGTTATTAGACATGGTCTTTGCTTGCACTGTCTGGACTGTTTTGAAATGTGCTGCTACAACACTATTGGGTATATTTACAGAAAAAATGTGTCTTCATAAATTTTGATTTTTTGAATATAATGGTAAGAAGTTCATGGAAACAGGTGAAAGTGAAATTACTCTCAAAGAAGGCCTCTCTGAGTATTTCTTCACCTCATTAGAGCTTCACAGTTAATAAAAGAGACAATATTTACTTGGTCTGCACTCAGGTGAAGTGAAAATTCAGGGTATTCCAATTTCCTGGTGCTGGGAGTCTCTCAATATATTTTATTCAGTCCTTCAGATGACTCTTCCTTGCACACAAACCAAATACTGAGAAGCTATTTGTTTTATTTAAACACATGTCACTTTTCAAAGAAATACGCTTGACCTCCCTAAAACATTTTTTACCACTTTTTCTTTTACTACACAACAAGAGATTTATGAAAATGTATGGGTACTGTGATCTACATAACTAAAATGTTTCATTGAATATTAAGTAACCAAGTTCTGTAGGTACACACAGAAGACACTTAACTTGCAATGTTGCTCAAACTTTTGTGTATATGAATCACCCGGGGATCTTATTAAAGTGAAGATTTAGCTTCCTCACGTCTGGGGTGGAGCCTGAATTTATTTCCAATAAAGCCTCCAGGTGTTACAAACATTGCTGAACCTTAAACTAGATTTTGAGTAGCAAGGAAATAGGAAACAGGTAGAAACATATCACTCTTTTGGTTCTCATTTACTCAAAAATTAAAAAAAAAAAAGGCTATCATATTCAATTAGTATTTATACCATAAATATATCTTCAAATACCCTCAGTATTTTCTTCTCAATCTTTTTGGATTGGTTTTAGTGTTTAATATCTGAAAATTATTCCTTCCTTCCTTTTTAAAAATATGAAATATACAGTCATCCTTGCTTGAACAATGTATGGTAAGTGAGAGGTTCAGTTCAGTTCAGTTCAGTTGTTCAGTTGTGTCCGACTCTTTGTGACCCCATGAATCGCAGCACACCAGGCCTCCCTGTCCATCACCAACTCCCAGAGTTCACTCAGACTCACGTCCATTGAGTCAGTGATGCCATCCAGTCATCTCATTCTCTGTCATCCCCTTCTCCTCCTGCCCCCAATCCCTCCCAGCATCAGAGTCTTTTCCAATGAGTCATCTCTTCGCATGAGGTGGCCAAAGTACTGGAGTTTCAGCTTTAGCATCATTTCTGCCAAACCAATCCCAGGGCTGATCTCCTTCAGAATGGACTGGTTGGATCTCCTTGCAGTCCAAGGGACTCTCAAGAGTCTTCTCCAACACCGGTTAGACTGTGTTATTTTCATGGCAGTCCTTTTTTATCCAATAAACTTCACAACCACGAATATTAAAAATCAAATTTTCTTCAAGACATTTGTTTTACTACTTTTTAATTTTATTAATTTTTCAAAAGATATCTACAGCCATTGTGAACTGTATGGCATGTCCTATCGAGAATGAGGTAAAAATAAATAAATAAATAAATATTGGGCAGGTCAAACAAAAAAGAAAAAAAAAAGAACAAGAGAAACATTTGCTTGATGCTACAATTTCAGAGGAGAATTCCCAGAAACAATATCATAGATCCAGAAGCCCACTTTTCCAATGTCGTTAATAAACATTGTCACCATGGAGGATGATTCATTAATAAGAATTGGAATAAATGCATTCATAAGTCACAAAAGGAACAAGGTGGCACACTTACAAGTATACAGCAGAGAAATCTTGTTTTCCCCAAATGTTTGTAGCCGTGAAGATAAGTAATGATGCCCTCTCTAATATTAGTGTTTTGAGATGAAAAATCTGCTCTGGGAAAAAGAACATATGTGATGTTTTTACATAGAAACAAACATGTCCAAGAATCAGAGGATGCATGGATGCAGGAGGGCACACAGGAGCTACTCCATGTTCAAGGTCAGGAGGGGCGGCCAGTGAGGAGATACCCCTCATCCAAGGTAAGGAGCAGCGACTGTGCTTTGCTGGAGCAGCTGTGAAGAGATACCCCACGTCTAAGGTAAGAGAAACCCAAGTAAGACAGTAGGTGTTGTGACAGGGCATCAGAGGGCAGACACACTGAAACCATAATCACAGAAAACTAGTCAGTCTGATCACACAGACCACAGCCTTGTCAAACTCAATGAAACTAAGCCATACCGTGTGGGGCCACCCAAGACGGCGGGTTATGGTGGAGAGGTCTGACAGAATGTGGTCCACTGGAAAGGGAATCGCACACCACTTCAGTATTCTTGCCTTGAGAACCCCATGAACACTATGAAAAGGCAAAATGATAGGATACTGAAAGAGGAACTGCCCAGGTCGGTAGGTGCCCAATATGCTACTGGAGATCAGTAGAGAAATAACTCCAGAAAGAAGGAAGGGATGGAGCCAAAGCAAAGACAATACCCAGTTGTGGATGTGGCTGTTGATAGAAGCAAGGTCCGATGATGTAAAGAGCAATATTACATAGGAACCTGGAATGCTAGGTCCATGAATCAAGGCAAATTGGAAGTGGTCAAAGAGGAGATGGCAAGAGTGAACACTGACATTCTAGGAATCAGTCAACTAAAACGGACTGGAATGGGTGAATTTAACTCAGAGGACCGTTATGTCTATATAACTACTGCGGGCAGGAATCCCTTAGAAGAAATGGAGTAGCCATCATGGTCCACAAAAGAGTCTGAAATGCAGTACTTGGAAGCAATCTCAAAATCGACAGAATGATCTCTGTTCGTTTCCAAGGCAAACCATTCAATATCAGAGTAATCCAAGTCTATGCCCCAACCAGTATTGCTGAAGAGGCTGAAGTTGAATGGTTCTATGAAGACCTACAAGGCCTTTTAGAACTAACACCCCTAAAAGATGTCCTTTTCATTATAGGGGACTGGAAGGCAAAAGTAGGAAGTCAAAAAACCTCGGATAACAGGCAAATTTGGCCTTGGAATACTGAATGAAGCAGGGCAAAGACTAAAAGAGTTTTGCCAAGAGAACGCACTGGTCATAGCAAACACCCTCTTCCAACAACACATGAGAAGACTCTACACATGGACATCACCAGATGGTCAACACCGAAATCAGATTGATTATATTCTTCACGGCCAAAGATGGAGAAGCTCTCAACAGTCAGCAAAAACAAGACAAGGAGCTGACTGTGGCTCAAGTCATGAACTCCTTATTGCCAAATTCAGACTTAAATTGAAGAAAGTAGGGAAAACCACTAGACCATTCAGGTACGACCTAAATCAAATCCTTTTTGATTATACAGTGGAAGCGATAAATAGATTTAAGGGCCTAGATCTGATAGACAGAGTGCCTGATGAACTATGGACAGAGGTTTGTGACATTGTACAGGAGACAGGGATCAAGACTATCCCCATGGAAAAGAAATGCAAAAAAGCAAAATGGCTGTCTGGGGAGGCCTTACAAATAGCTGTGAAAAGAAGAGAAGTGAAAAGCAAAGGAGAAAAGGACAGATATAAGCATCTGAATGCAGAGTTCCAAAGAATAGCAAGCAGAGATAAGAAAGCCTTCCTCAGGGATAAAAGCAAAGAAATAGAGGAAAACAACAGAATGGGAAAGACTAGAGATCTCTTCAAGAAAATTAGAGATACCAAGGGAACATTTCATGCAAAGATGGGCTTGATAAAGGACAGAAATGATATGGACCTAACAGAAGCAGAAGATATTAAAAAGAGGTGGCAAGAATACACAGAAGAACTGTACAAAAAAGATCTTCATGACCCAGATAATCACGAAGAGTAGGATAATCCAGACATCCTAGATTGTGAAGTCAAGTGGGCCTTAGGAAGCATCACTACGAACAAAGCTAGTGGAAATGATGGAATCTCAGTTGAGCTATTTCAAAATCCTGAAAGATAATGCTGTGAAAGTGCTGCACTCAGTATGCCAGCAAATTTGGAAAACTCAGCAGTGGCCACAGGACTGGAAAAGGTCAGTTTTCATCCCAATTCCAAAGAAAGGCAGTGTGCTCAAACTACAGCACAATTGTATTCATCTCACACACCAGTAAAGTAATGCTCAAAATTCTTCAAGCCAGGCTTCAGCAATATGTGAACCATGAACTTCCAGATGTTCAAGCTGGTTTTAGAAAAGGCAGAGGAATCAGAGATCAAATTGCCAACATCCGTTGGATCATCGAAAAAGCAAGAGAGTTCCAGAAAAACATCTATTTCTGCTTTATTGACTATGCCAAAGCCTTTGACTGGGTGGATTACAATAAACTGTGGAAAATTCTGAAAGAGACGGGAATACCAGACCACCTGACCTGCCTCTTGAGAAACCTGTATGCAGGTCAGGAAGCAACAGTTAGAATTGGACATGGAACAAAAGACTGGTTCCAAATAAGAAAAGGAGTACGTCAAGGCTGTATACCGTCACCCTGCTTATTTAACTTTTATGCAGAGTACATCATGAGAAACACTGGGCTGGAAGAAGCACAGGCTGGAATCAAGATTGCCGGGAGAAATATCAATAACCTCAGATATGCAGATGACACCACCCTTATGGCAGAAAATGAAGAGGAACTAAAGAGCCTCTTGATGAAAGTGAAAGTGGAGAGTGGAAAAGTTGGCTTAAAGCTCAACATTCAGAAAACGAAGATCATGGCACCTGGTCCCATCGCTTCATGGCAAATAGATGGGGAAACAGTGGAAACAGTGTCAGACTTTATTTTTGGGGGCTCCAAAATCACTGTGGAAGAAATATGAGCACCAAAGAATTGATGCTTTTGAACTGTGGTGTTTGAGAAGACTCTTGAGAGTCCCTTGGACTGCAAGGAGATCCAACCAGTCCATTCTGAAGGAGATCAGTCCTGGGTGTTATTTGAAAGGACTGGTGCTAAAGCTGAAACTCCAATACTTTGGTAACCTCATGCGAGGAGTTGACTCATTGGAAAAGACTCTGATGCTGGGAGGGACTCGGGATAGAAAGAGAAAGGGACGACCGAGGATGAGATGGCTGGATGGCATCCCAGACTCGATGGACATGAGTTTGAATGAACTCCAGGAGTTGGTAATGGACAGGGAGGCCTGGCGTGCTGCAATTCACAGGGTCACAAAGAGTCAGACACAACTGAATGACTGAACTGAACTGAACTGATTATGAATAATATTACTTGTAAATACTCATATTGATATATATCAATATAATAATATACCATGATATCATTAATTAACAATTGTAGATATACTGATGTTAATTATAATGCTAAAGTTTATTACACATTGTTAATTGAAGTGACAACATTTAACATTAGATTTACTCCCTGAACAAATTTTCAACTGTCCCATGCAGTATTGTTAACGAATTGGCACAGTGTTGTAGCACAGATGTCTAGAGTTGATTCATCTTGTATGACTGAAGCTTTATACCCACTAATTATGTTTCTCTTTTATGATAAATCTATTACTGTTTGTACTAAAGGAAGCAAATTATGGAAGAGTTACAGGTTAATGTGATTGAGTAACAATAAAGTTAGTATTGTGATACGATTCACTGTATTTCCTGAATATTATTTTATTTTCACTTAATTGAATTATACCATTTCAGTGCAATTGGAAATCAGAAAAGCCCTGTGATTCTAAAGCTAACAATGGAAAAGTGTTGTCAGTGATGGAAAAAGTGAATGGAATGTAAAATTAGATGGTACAGCAAACCTCACATACTTCAAACTTTGCACTGAGCTAGTTGCATGCAAAGGCATTCTCATGTTTCATCATCCTGGAAACAGCTAACTGACCTTATAAGCAAAAGTTTACTTTGAGGAAAATGGCCACCTCTGGAACTCTTAGCTATTTACATTACTAAGGCCTAATATCCAGAGCATTATGACATTTTTTTTAAAATTTGGCTTTCAGTTCAGTTCAATTCATTTCAGTCGCTCAGTCATGTCCGACTCTTTGCAACCCCATGAATCGCAGCACACCAGGCCTCCCTGTCTATCACCAACTCCCAGAGTTCACTCAGATTCACGTCCATTGAGTCAGTGATGCCATCCAGCCATCTCATCCTCTCCTGTCCCCTTCTCCTCCTGTCCCCAATCCCTCCCAGCATCAGGGTCTTTTCCAGTGAATCAACTCTTCACATGAGGTGGCCAAAGTACTGGAGTTTCAGCTTTAGCATCATGCCTTCCAAAGAAATCCCAGGGCTGATCTCCGTTCAGAATGGACTTGTTGGATCTCCTTGCAGTCCAAGGGACTCTCAAGAGTCTTCCCCAACACCACAGTTCAAAAGCATCAATTCTTTGGTGCTCAGCCTTCTTCACAATCCAACTCTCACATCCATACATGACCACAGGAAAAACCATAGACTTGACTAGACGGACCTTTGTTGGCAAAGTAATGCCTCTGCTTTTGAATATGCTATCTAGGTTGGTCATAACTTTCCTTCCAAGGAGTAAGCGTCTTTTAATTTCATGGCTGCAGTCACCATCTGCAGTGATTTTGGAGCCCAGAAAAATAAAGTCTGACACTGTTTCCACTGTTTCCCCATCTATTTCCCATGAAGTAATGGGACTGGATGCCATGATCTTCATTTTCTGAATGTTGAGCTTTAAGCCAACTTTTTCACCTTCCACTCTGGCTTTAGACATCACTATGCATTGCAGTCAAAAAAAAAATCAGGTAAATGTCACGCAAGGCTATACTTTGCACAGTGATACTGAAAACCCTATGTCAAATACAAAAATACCATAGATAGAGCTTAGCAGAAAAAAATGAAGGACTTGGGTTTTTATATTTATACTTTTCTAAACTCCTGAGATAAAAATTTGTATTAGAAAGTGAGCAAAAACTTAGGAAGATAATTTCAGCCATTAATTTGTTTTATAAAATATACAAAGTAACTGCAAAGTAAGTTCCATACAATATTAATACACATATTCTGAAAGTAAGTTTATTTTTTTTAATTTTATTTTTATTATTATTTTTAAAATTTTATTTTATTTAAGTTTACAATATTGTATTGGTTTTGCCATATATCAAAATGAATCTGCCACAGGTATACATGTGTTCCCCATCCTGAACCCTCCTCCCTCCTCCCTTCCATACCATCCCTCTGGGTCGTCCCAGTGCACCAGCCCCAAGCATCCAGTATTGTGCATCGAACCTGGACTGGCGACTCTTTTCATATATGATATTATACATATTTCAATGCCATTCTCCCAAATCATCCCACCCTCTCCCTCTCCCACAGAGTAAGTTTAAAAATTTGACTCAATTTCAAGCATCCTTTCTCAAATCCTTGTAAAGTCAAACAAAAATCATATCAAAATTATACTTTTCTAAGCATATTAATTATGTACTAAAAGGAACATGAGATTTGACCAAAAGATGAGACAAAGAAAGTCATTCAAAAGCTCTAGCATTGTGAGAGGAATCTGCCCTTCAGCTCAGCTTCTAGACTATAGAGAATTTAGGCAATCTGAGCAACAGAAATGGATGTTTTTTCCCATAGAAATAATTTCCTTAGGCTATAAAATTGCAAATTGCTTTGAACTGCCTTTTTTGCTCAGTAGGGATAATCAAAATAATATTGCCTGAACAGTGTTATCACACACAAAGCATACTCTTTAAAAATAATAATAATTCTGTGCCTTGGTAGAATTTTTAATCCCAATTCATGATCATTAAACATTCATCCATCTTGAGAACACAGGTAAAATATGCAGGTGAGGGATACTAATTTCAGCTTGCAAAACAGGAAGAGAAAACAAATCCTGAGAAACAATAAAAGCCAGGCAAGTGACTTTTTATGTTGATTTGATGGCTCAAGAAGTCTTTTTCTCATCTAAGGCCATAGCTCTTTATTTTGAGAGGGGTACCAGCCAGACTTTGGAAGATCACTTAGTAATCCAGGGGAGGCTTTCATGGTCCAAGATTCACGTAAGGGAAAAGCAAGTGGAGAGGTGAGAATAGCCCTGGTTTAAGAGATAAAACTGGAGAAGGCAATGGCACCCCACTCCAGTACTCTTGCCTGGAAAATCCCATGGACAGAGGAGCCTGGTGGGCTGCAGTCCGTGGGGCTGCTAAGAGTCAGACACGACTGAGCGACTTCACTTTTACTTTTCACTTTCATGCATTAGAGGAGGAAATGGCAACCCACTCCAGTGTTCTTGCCTGGAGAATCCCAGGGACTGGGGAGCCTGGTGGGCTGCCATCTATGGGGTCACACAGAGTCGGACACAACTGAAGCGACTTAGCAGCAGCAGCAGCAAAAGATAAAACACATAAAACTGTGTGACATAATGGAAGAGTAATAAAAAGAAAAATAATGCATCAAGAAGTAATTTGGGGTACAGTCCTTTCAGTCTAAGTATTCTTAAACTTTCCACCTTATTCTCTAACTACCATGGGTTTACTAAGAGCAGAAGTAACATTATCTCCATGAATTCTTCTGTCCTCCTCCCTCAAGTCTCCATGTCATAGGTTACTCAGCCTCTTTCTGTGCTTTTAGCTAAACTGATTAAAAGACGATTTAATGAAACCCATGCTAGTGATTAGGGCTGCCCAGGTGGCTCAGAGGTTAAAGCATCTGCCTGCAATGTGGGAGAGCTGGGTTCGATCCCTGGATCAGGAAGATCCCCTGGAGAAGGAAATGGCAACCCGCTCCAGTATTCTTGCCTGGAGAATTCCATGGACGGAAGAGCCTGGTGGGCTACAGTCCACGGGGTCGCAAAGTGTCGGACATGACTGAGCGACTTCACTTTCACTTTTCATGCTAGTGGTTGGGGCAGCTCAAGATTAATTTATCTTCGTGCTGGGCCCTCTATGAAACTGTGGTCAGTGCTCAAGTCTCAGAGTTATACTCCCTTCAGGAAATGGGTTTCCCTCTTGTTCCCTGTTGCAGAAACACAAATTTGATAGCCTTGGCTCTGAGCTCCTCTAGCTTTCTCTTAGGTGTCCTGATAATAATGGTAGCCAAAGACAAAGTCCAAATACATTTTTAAATTTTGTTGATTATGCATCATATTGTGAGATGAAATTTCTACACATTTTGCTCAAAGTGTTAGTCACTCAGTCATGTCTGACTCTTTGCAACTCCATGGACTGTAGCCCACCAGACTCCTCAGTCCATGGGATTCTCCGGGCAAGGATACTGGAGTGTGTTGCCATTTCCTTCTCCAGAGGATCTTCCCCACTCAGGGATTGAACCTACATCTCTTTCGACTTCTGCATTGGCAGGTGGACTCTTTACCACTGTCCCACCTGGAAAGTCCATCAGGTTCCATGACTCTCCTATAAAGCTTTAATAAAGTGATTAGAAAAATGTGGTATCAAACAAACAAACAATAAATGAAATAACAGAATGTAACTGAAAGCCTCAAAGCAGAAATTTGACGCTGAAGATCAGTGGAGGAAGGAAGGTATTTTCAATAAATGAGTCTGATATTACTCAGTATGCATATGTTTGCCTCATCTCTCGTCATATCCAAAAATAAATCATGGAAACATAAATGTGAAAGATAAAACAATTACAATTTTAGTAAGCCATTTAGAAAAATACCTACAAAATTTCAAGTTAGGCAAAGTTACTTTCAATAGTATTCAGAAAGCTCTACCCACAGAGGAAATTAATGATGTATTTTACTACACTCAAATTAAGAACATCTGATTATCTGAAGACACTACAGTTGTTCATTAAAAAAAATAATAAAAAATAGAAAGTCTTCAGGATATATATACATAGGGTAGAAGGTTTTTGTGATACAAATAACCTATAAAAATTTTATACACAACAACAAACAAGAAAGTCTCTTACAAATCACTAAGAAAAAGTCTGACAACCAGCCAACAGAAAAATGGGGAAGAGACGATGCCAGAAATTTCATAATAGATTCATTCTAAGTGGCTATCAAACATATGAAACAATCCTTTGATTACTGTGTTAGTTGTCAGGGGAACATGAATTATAACCGTATAGTGATACCAGCATTCACCAGAATGGCTTACAAATGAAAAAAAAAAAGATAAAATTAAATACAGACAAATGATTTGAAAGAAATAAATCTCGCATATATTGTGACTAAAAGTGAATGTAGTCTACTATGTGTCATCTGGGACTTCCCAGGTGGCTCAGTGGCAAAGAATCTGTCTGCCAATGCAGAAGACACAGGAGATACAGGTTTGATCCCTGGATCAGGAAGATCTCCTGGAGAAGCAAATGGCAACTCACTGAACTATTCTTGCCTGGAGAATCGCATGGGCAGAGGAGTCTGGCAGGCTACAGTCCCTGGGGTTGAAAAGAGTTGGACACGACTGAGTAAGCACAATGCACCACAGCAAAGCCTTATCAGTAAAACTAGAGATAGTACAGCTATGACCAGATGCTGCTGCTGCTAAGTCGCTTCAGTCGTGTCCGACTCTGTGTGACCCTACATTGCCTTCTCCATATGACCAGCTAAAGCCATTCAACCACATATTCCTAATGCTGAGAAGTCAGATAAGGAAGAAGATGTACAATATGGTTATTTTTTTTAAAGCCCCCAAAATGGCAAAATGAGGCTAGCGGTGCAGATCAGGTAGTAATCGCTCTATCGCTTAGAATACAACTTTTAGGGAGGCAATTGTGCGAGAACTTCAAGGGTGCTGAGAAAGTTTTATTTCTCAAACTGTATAGGAGAAGGCAATGGCACCCCACTCCAGTACTCTTGCCTGGAAAATCCCATGGATGGAGGAGCCGAGAAGGCTGGAGTCCATGGGGTCGCTGAGGGTCGGACACGACTGAGCAACTTCACTTTCACTTTTCACTTTCATGCATTGGAGAAGGAAATGGCAACCCACTCCAGTGTTCTTGCCTGGAGAATCCCAGGGACGGGGGAGCCTGGTGGGCTGCCGTCTATGGGGTCACACAGAGTTGGACACGACTGAAATGACTTAGCAGCAGCAGTATAATAGAAACAATTCAGTTATGTAAGTCTTCAAGGCTTTAAAATGAAAATCACAAATAATATTTATAGTAAATTAAAATACATGCTTCTGATGTACAGATGATGATCTTTACTAAACATAAGGAGTAAAATTCCTTAAGGAACTTCAACAGTCTCAAACCACAGTAGTATTTTACTGGGAATATAACCATACTTTTGTTACAATGGGTCTTCATGGATGAGGGTCCCAGGTGGGTCTCCTCAGCTTGATGTCTAAGCAACCTCCCTACTTCCTTTTGATGTAGCATGCTCTTCCCACCCATCTGCTGGATGATGCTTCCTGCCAGCCTCCCCTTAGCCTCATGAATGCCTTGAAATATTGTGGAAAGTTATCTGCAGCTAAGACCTTGATGGGAACAGACCATAACGTTTAAGCGCGAGGAAGAGTCTTCACTGCTTAGCTAATCACATGTTAAGGAACAAATTCTCTTCTGCCTCCAAACAAGAGCTTGCAGAGGGAGGTCCTGTGAGGAAAGGATGCCAGCCTCTCCTTCCATGAAGACCGGGTCTATTTCTGGCTCTGCCTCGGTCTGGGTAACACTAAAGGCACTTAACAGTGGCCATCACCATGACCCCTCTCTGGGGGCTCACACACGCTCTCTCTTCTCAGACCAGAGGTCCTTCTTGTCATTTCCCTGATTTCTAGGACCCCACACTTATTTTTCATCATGTTCTCCTCCATGACCTCTTGTTGTAGACGTACAAATGCACACACACACACATACACACACACATACATTGCTTTCCTTTGTGACCAGTATATCTTAAAGAAACATTTTAAAAATGTCTAGCTCATTTAGCAGACTACAAGCTAATCTCCTTTATCTCAACACGCAGAGAGCTCTGTTTTTGAACAATGCATGGAAGTAAAGATATCACTATCTTATATCTGGGGACTGATTCCTTTCTTCTTTTAATGGATTGACTTCCTCTCTGGATGGAAACAATGGGCGTGTAGTACAGGGGTGAGGAGGTAGAATGCGGTCAGTTTCCATATTATAACTGGCTGAATATTCACATCCAACTCCCTTTCCATGATCTCTCTTTTTTTGGGAATTTATAACTGGATATTGATGATGATTGGAGTCCGATGCAACAGAGATTTCTTGGCAGAAAAGCAAATGATTTGTCTGAAAATTACACGGCTCCACAGAAAACATATTTCTTGCTGAGTTTATGGGAGAAAGAAAACATCTTTCAGAAATTGTTGTTTACTAATTCAGAGCGGTATTAGTCAGTGCTTGGTCAGGAAAGCATAACCGCAATGAGTATTTATAAGCAAGGGACTAACTGTTGGAATTAGACTTTACTTGGTAACCAAAGAGGTGGGGCTGGTGGTGTCTGGAAAGGGGAACTGAAGAACAGACAAGTTGGTAAGCAGTTCTTGTGAAGCACTGAGATGCGATGGGTGGATGGATTGGAACCGGCAAGGAAATCTGCAAAGCCAGGCATGTCCAACAAATAATGGAACCATAATCAGGAATGGGGGAGACGTCAGACTGTCAGCTTTGCATCTGGCGGTGACCTTGGTGTTGATATTGACCAGCACAGGCAGCTGTCAGAAAGATGAGCACATAGAAGAATTTAGAGCAAGGGAACCTGGACTGCCAGTACCTCTGTGTCTCACCAGAGAACCCTCCAGATGACAATGACCACTGGTTTCCTTCTGTCTTCTGAAAGTCACACAAGCCTCCATTTCTGGAGGATGTGACAATAATTGGCCTGTCTGTACTGGGCTCTCTACTAACTTTCATCACATAATACTGGATAATTATGAAATCAAGAGACTTCCCAGACATATCCCTCTCTAACCCAATTTTTAGTGGCAACCCAATCTTCTCATGATCATCCTTGTCAACCACCTAGCCAGTGCAATAAAAAAAAAACAAAAAAACTTTTCCTTTGCCTGTCAGTTGGGCAAAAGGCCAAAGTGGCCGAGTAGTAGCCTAAGCTTCTAGTCTAATGAAACAGTTACTGAGTTCCCCAGGAGGAGGATTCTTTCGGAGGAATGTAAGATCTCTATACTGACAGAGCCCAACATTTTATGAGAACAAAACTTTTTTTTTCTTCTAATAAATCCAGCAGAGGGCCTAGTGAGAGGATCTGCTCTCATTTTTATCCCTTGATTATCATAGCCCTAAATCCTGACCTTGGGGAAAAATAGCAGGACATTACCCTAAGTCCGTAGAATAATGCCACCCAACAGACACTAATTGCCGAGTTATCAGAAGGTCATCCCCCACCCCCTTCTGTCAGGCCAGCTGCTTCAGAGTAGCATGAAAGGGTAAGACCAGTGAATTCCTTGTGCCAAGTCCATTGTTATGTTTTATTTGCAGTAAAATGAGTTCTCTGATCAGAAACAATGTTGTGCTTAATATCTTGGCAATAATAATATGGCTGTCTATGGATGATAGTTTTTGCAGGTGCACTAAAGGCAGGGAAGGCAAATTCATATCCAGAGCAAGTGTCTATGCCAGTGAGAAAGAAATTCTGCCCCTTTCATGATGTGTGCACACACATACTCAGTTGGTTAGTCACGTCTGACTCTTTGAGACCCTATGGACCATAGCGTGCCAGGCTCCTCTGTCCATGGGATTTCCCAGGCAATATTACTGGAGTACTCATTGGAAAAGACCCCGATGCTGGGAAAGATTGAAGGCAGGAGGATAAGGGGATGACATAGGATTAAAGGGTTGGATGGCATCACTGACTCTATGGACATGAGTTTGAGCAAACTCCAGGAGATGGTGAAGGACAGGGAAGCCTGGTGTGTTGCAGTCCAAGGTGTCTCAAAGAGTTGGACACAACTGAGTACCTGAACAACAACAACAGAATATGGAGTGGGTTGCCGTTTCCTCCTCTAGGGGATCTTTCTGACCCTTTCATGATAGAAATGATCCAATGCAATCAACCTGGCTGGCTTATTTTCTCAGGGAATGATACCACATCACAGGCCATTTTTAAGAAATTTTGCCACCAGTTTTTCAGTTACATTGCTTCCAAGTTCTTTGCCATTCATCCACAAGATTAGCCCCTGCCCATGTATCAATGTCGTCCCATATTTTGGCCATTTCTTTTTTTATGCATTAAAAAACTGCTAGATATTCTGCTCAGAGTTACGCCAACTGGGCAGATTTTCTTTCACCACTGTCCTTCAGAGCCTCCTGTGGTTAGAACCTCATGCTGAAATGATCCTCCTCTGTCTAATGCCAATATATCTTATGGACCCATCTGTACACCAGGCCTGAATTGCTCTTTCTCAAGCAGCTCTTCCTTGAGACCATAACAACACGCTGCTCATACAATCAACGAGTGTCTTGAGGGCCCACTCAAGCCACAGGCTTCCTTCACAAATGCAACTTGATAACGAAGTCCTGCAGTGCATGTCTAACTGTACGGTTTGATGGGAGAATTATATCAGAATGTTTGACTCTGTTGTGCCGTTAAAAACAAATAATTTTTAGACATATTTCCTCAAGCTCTGTGACTTCCCATGTGGCTTAGTGGTGAAAAATCCACCTCCCAATACAGGAACTTCAGAAGATAAGGATTCCATGTCCGGATTGGGAAAATTCCCTGAAGGAGGAAATGGCAACCTGCTCCAGTATTCTTGCTGTGATAAATCCCATGGACTTATCCATGGAGCCTGGTGGGGTAGAGTCCATGAGGTCACAAAGAGTCAGACACAACTGGTCACAAAAGAGTTGCACACACACCTGGAGCCTCTACAACCAGCATTTTCTTCTCTATCTCTTGGTACAGGTTTCTCTACTTTCATTTAATTTGCTTCATTGAAGAATAATCTCAAATTTTGAGTTGAAATTTAGGTCTGTCAGTGATAGATTTGCTCATGACAAAAATGTTATGGTCTTCATTACATTGCTTATAATAGCCTCTTTTCATGGTCACTGTCTAGACCAAGTGGAAGAATGGCTTCAATTTTCTTTCTAAGAGGCAGGTCAAGTTATTAACCTGACCATTGTTTCCAGAGGGTGAAAGTCAGCCACCATCTGTTTTGGTCTTGTCTATTCCCTCAGGTCTGCAGAGAAAGAGAATATCAAAAGTAAGATTTTCATTCTGTGGCTGATACTCCAGAAAGTTCCCCATAATCTTTTAGTTACGAATTTTTTTTGATAATATAGTATGATTTTCAGGTTTTATCCTCAGGCTATTGCCAATGCTTGATAAAAGTTCAATGTATGTGCTACATATGTGACTGAACAGCTGTTTTCTAATATAAATAGTATCTATAAGATATAAATGGATACAGTTATAGAATCCTTTTTTACATTAACTTAGTCAAGAATCACATTGATTTTTATATATTCTGTAACATATCTTTCACAGAGCCTGGACAAGCTTGCTAAAATCATTAACTGCTGTTGTTGTTTAGTTGCTAAGTTGTGTCTGACTCTTTGCAACCCTGTGAACTGTAGCCCACGAGGCTTTTCTGTCCATGGGATTCTCCAGGCAAGCATACTGCAATGGGTTGCCATTTCCTTCTCCAGGGGTCCTTCCCAACCCAGGGGTGGAACTCACATCTCTTGCATTAGCAGGTGGGTTTTTTTTTTTTTTTTGGCCACTAATTACTAATAGATTTAATTTTTTCTGTTTTTCTATATGCAAAAATACTAATATTATCATCATCAAAAAAAATATATATATATACATATATATAATGAGAGTTGGACTGTGAAGAAAGCTGAGCACCGAAGAATTGATGCTTTTGAACTGTGGTGTTGGAGAAGACTCTTGAGAGTCCCTTGGACTGCAAGGAGATCCAACCAGTCCATTCTGAAGGAGATCAGCCCTGGGATTTCTTTGGAAGGAATGATGCTAAAGCTGAAACTCCAGTACTTTGGCCACCTCATGCGAAGAGTTGATTCATTGGAAAAGACTCATGCTGGGAGGGATTGGGGGCAGGAGGAGAAGGGGACAGGAGAGGATGAGATGGCTGGATGGCATCACTGACTCAATGGATGTGAGTCTGATTGAACTCTGGGAGTTGGTGATGGACAGGGAGGCCTGGTGTGCTGCGATTCATGGGGTCGCAAAGAGTCGGACACAACTGAGTGACTGAACTGAACTGAATGTTCATATAATTAATAAATGCACATAAATATGGGTATGTATATTTTGTGTGTATATACATTTAATATAAATATTTTAAATCATTTATTATTTAAGAAACAACATATTTTTATAATATATGATGATATTTTAAAACATATTTTTGAAACATCTAATATACTTAAAATGTCAGTTTTATGAATATTCTTGAAGCAGAAGTGTAATTTCATTTTTGGCAGATAATTTTTCAGAGGATTTTTTTAAATTAGAAGCAACCCAATATGTCATTTATTCATTTTATTTGAGAATGAAACCAATAGGTCATCTAAAACCTGACTTCAATCTTTATTTAAATTTTTCTTTCATCTAACAGAAAAGCTGGTTCATTAAATGTACTATTTTTCATTCCCCTCTAAATGTAGGTAATAATGAATTTTGAAATACTAAAATGTGAAATTATTGAGAAAAGGCTAAAATAGGAGTAAAACTGTTGAGTAATCAGTTGAATATTTGTCTACAGTGCTCAATATCAAAAATATGATTAACATAAAGCAAGACATTATCGTATAAGAGTTTACACTGAAAGAATAGAACTGTATTCTGAAGAGTTTATTTCAAACAATGAGTTTGATAATAAGTAAAGTTGGTCTGTTTGTCTTTCTAGTTTTTCTTCAGTTAAATCTATGAACAAAATCCTTCTAAATCATATGAAACTGTAAACAATCTTTTTCTAAAATCTTTTAAATAGAGAATCAGGTTTTTATATGACTCCCAACCTAGAGTAATCATGAATATTTGTTTAAAGAACAACATGAGTTGTTTAAAGAGAAATATAACCAATGTGTGTATCTACTTCATGACCCTAGAGATCCACAGTGTATTTAGTTCATGTCCATTATTCTGTTGATTCACTCTGAATAAAAAACTGACAGATAAAATGCAGGACACTCAGTTAAAGTTTTATTTCAGATAAACAGCAAACAATGTGTAGTACAAGTATATCCCATGCAAGACGTGATATATGCTTACACTAAAATATCATTTGCTGTTTATCTGAAATTGAAATTTAACTAAGATTCCTGTATTTCTTTAAGTAAACCTGTCCTATCCAAACTACAGTTTATTTTTCAGACCATCAGAGGTGCATCAGAGAGTAGAGATATATAACCTTGTCCTCTCCAGTAGTATTAAATTATGCATGCTTGGGTTCTTGTAGTAGATTGTTAGTGTTTACTCGGAGAAGGCAATGGCACCCCACTCCAGTACTCTTGCCTGGAGAATCCCAGGGGCGGAGGAGCCTGGAGGGCTGCAGTCCATGGGGTCGCTAAGAGTTGGACACGACTGAGTGACTTCACTTTCACTTTTTACTTTCATGCATTGGAGAAGGCAATGGCACCCCACTCCAGTACTCTTGCCTGGAGAATCCCAGGGGCAGAGGAGCCTGGAGGGCTGCAGTCCATGGGGTCGCTTAAGAGTCAGACAGGACTGAGTGACTTCACTTGCACTTTTCACTTTCATGCTTTGGAGAAGGCAATGGCACCCCACTCCAGTACTCTTGCCTGGAGAATCCCAGGGGCAGGGTAGCCTGGTGGCTTGCTGTCTATGGGGTCGCACAGAGTCAGACACGACTGAAGTGACGCAGCAGCAGCAGCAGTGTTTACTAGGTTCCTCTCACAAAAATCCTTTCAAAAGAACTATAGAAGTCTCAACACAAGAAGATTTTTCACTGGACTTCCCAGATGGTTCGGACGGTAAAGTGTCTGCCTGCACTGCAAGAGACCTGGGCTTGATCCCTGGGTTGGGAAGATCCCCTGGAAAAGGAAATGGCAACCCACTCCAGTAGTTTTGCCTGGAGAATTCCATAGACAGAGGAGCCTGGCGGGCTACAGTCCATGGGTTGCAACGAGTCAGACACGACTGAACAACTACCACACACAGAGGTAAGGATTGCAATCATGCAGTTTTAGAAGAACCATCCTTATTAGACAGAGGCACTCATTTGTACTTGTGACATTTTTACAGCAAGTTATAAATATTTCTAATGTCTTTATATTTCAGTTAGTTTTCAAGGAAGAAAAACAGAGCTATAGAAGCAATTACAATCAAGTGACAGGAGCAAAACTAATGTTCTACATGGAGATTGAACCCCTAACTACATGGAAGTCATGGCTGCTAATCAACTCAACTAACTTCACAGACTAGATTACTGACAGTTGAAGTATTAAAGATGTTTAATAAACTCAACACATTTTGATCATAAGTGAAAAGAAGGTGGTCATTCTGTAAAACTTTGGACAGATTTTGCTTCTATAAAACATTAGACTGTTAATGGAGGCAATAGAATAAGCCATGTTTATTTTATCTAACCTAATGCAAAGAATATTTTTTAGTTATTAGATGGTTTTCTCTCAGGATCCCTGTGAAAAGTGATCACATTTTATTTCTACTGACTTTGATGGTTTTGTGCTGCATTCAGTACTTAAAATGCTTCCTAAAAATAGGGGGAAAAATACCTTCTACAGTATAATTACCTGGGATGTCTTATATAAATGGTCTTAAAATAGATCTCCAGTATGACAGTCTTCTAATTCTCTCTTTTCAACTTTTCATAGAACATGTTCTACATAATTTTCTTTTTATAATTAATTCGTGTCAAAAACCAGAGGGATATCTAAAAACAAGCAGAATTTCTCATGACCTCTCTGAATTTGTAAAATCAGTTTATCTCTGTTAAAATAAAATTTCCTTAATAAAGAGGCTTGTGCTTTGTATCTTGTTTTCCAATTATCCTGAATAACATTTTGTAGATTGAGATATTATCTGTCCTAATTTTTATTATGTTTACTTAATAGACACTTAGTCATTAACTACTATAATATTGTATGTGACACACAACATAAATAACTCCTTATGTTAAATTTCATGAAGTAGAACTGGCATGCACATAGCATTCAGGACCTCTCTTATTTTCACTATGAGAATATATTTAAGTTGCAAAGAGCACACTGGATTTAGAATCTGACCGTATCAGGTTTGAGTTGTAACTCCAACACTGACGGTGTCTGATGACGATGTTAGTGGCTCAGACCTGTCTGACTCTCTGTGACTGTGACTGTAGCCGGCCAGGCTCCTCTGTCCATGGGACTTCCCAGACAAGAATACTGGAGTGGGTTGCTATTTCCTTCTCCAAGGGATCTCCCCAATCCAGGGATCGAACCTGCATCTCCTGCTTGGCAGGCAAATGAATCTTTTACTGTTGAGCTACCAGGGAAGCTCTTCTCCTAATTTGGGGAGATTTATCTAACCTTTCTTAAAACTCCATTTTCTCAGTCACAAAATGGGGCAATAGTAAATAATTCAAATATTGAATATAAATACTAAAATCACTTAAAATATCAAGTGAAGTCACAGATACTCAATAAATAGTGTGTGCTGTGTGCTAAGTTGCTTCAGCAGTGCCCAACCCCTTGCGATCCCATGGACTGTAGCCCACCAGCTGCCTCTGTCCACGGGATTCTCCAGAAAGAATAGTGGAGTGGGTTGTCATGTCCTTCTCCAGGGGATCTTCCTAACCCAGGGATCAAACCCATGTCTCTTGTGTTTCCTAAACTGGCAGGTTTTTTTTTTTTTTTTTTTTTTTAACCACTAGCATCACCTAGGAAATGAACCTCAAGCACACTCTGCAGATTTTTTAGTGGTCACTTGTCTAACATACCAGAAAATGGACCAAAATGAATCAAATGGAAATCACTTTATAAAACTGAATATTCAGCCATTATTTATGGAATCATAACTGAAAATTCTACAATATTCCAGGTTCCAGACAATTTTTTTTTTACTTTTCTATTTGAAAAATATACAAGTTCACTCGCATTTAGAAACTTGGAGAAACACTGACTCTATGGACATGAGTTTGAATAAGTTCTGGGAGTTGGTGATGAACAGGGAAGCCTGGTGTGCTGCAGTCCATGGGATCGCAAAGAGTTGGACACAACTGAGCAACTGAACTGAACTGATATATACATGCGCACACACACACATATATACATGAAAATATGTATTTTTTATATGTGTTTAAAAGTTTTGACCAGCTTCCCTCTTAGCTCAGATGGTAAATAATCTGCCTACAGTGTAGGAGACCTGGGTTCAATTCCTGGTTTAGGAAGACCCCCTGGAGAAGGGAATGGCAACCCAATTGAGTATTCTTGCCTGGAGAATACCAGGAACAGAGGAGCCTTTCAGGCTACAGTCCATGGGGTCGCAAAGAGTCGGACATGACTGAGCAGCTAACACTTTCCCTTTAGAAGTTTTGGGGGCAATACCACGTATTTGCATACTAAAACTTAAAAAAATACGCTTTATAAAGTCTGAAATATTTTAGACACACATATTTATATATATCCTTTAGCAGAATGGCCACTGTCATGAATAGAGAGGCCTCTTCCACCCAGATCAGTTCATTCTTTTTCTCTTTCTGAAAGCAATCCATCATTGTGTGTTGAGGCTTAACTTTAACACTCAGCCAGGCAGTAGGCATCTCTTCCTTAGTCTTGACTTCCTTTATCCATAGAGCCTTAAGGTCAGCTGGAAGCTTTCCCTGGTCATGTGCAAAGCCCTGCCCATGTGTGTGACCTTCTAGATTCCCAGTAATGTGGGGATTTATAAGAAAAAAAATCTATGTATATATCCTTCCCCAGCTTCTCTTCTATGTATTTTTGATTAGTATGCTCTTTGCACCAACAGTTATCTATTGCCTCAGGCAGCAGCAACCTAATAAATTAGCCCATGAATTCTTTTTGACAAATTTCCCCAGGAAGCAGCTTTAGCACTAGGTCTGTCCTGAGTTAGGTGAAATAAAGACAATCAGAGATAATGTGAACCAATCTTCCATGCAACCACCAGACAGGTCAGAATAAGACAGGTCACAGGTTCTTTGCAAACGAGCTCCGTCTGCTCTTTTGCTACCATCTGCATGCTGCTATTTTCAAGGCTACTACTGATCTGGGGATCAGGCCATGGGACTTCTGTAAGTTAATATTCCACAAAGTTGATTGATCTTTCCAGGAAAAGTGCCTTATATATATATATATATATATATATATATATATATATATATATATATGTATGTATATAAAGTCTTCCAGATTTGAGACAAGCCTTTGGTTCATTTCTGGAGTTCTGAAAAAAAGTTAATTCAAATTTTTTATTTTCTTTTTGTTATTCTAGGGTGGGGTGGCTTCTGTCTCTCCAGTTTTCTACTCTTTTCATCTATTATTTTTTCTTCACTTCCTTCCTTATTGAACTTAAAGCCCATGAGTCATTATTTCATTGGCTTTTTTGCAATGTACTAAATTATTTTCTTCTCTTATGATTTTATACCATCCATCTAGGTAACTTCCCTGGTGGTTCAGATGGTAAAGAATCAGTCTGGAATGCAAGCGACTTGGGTTTGATCCCTGGGTGGGGAAGATCTCCTGGAGAAGGGAATGGTTACCCACTCCAGTATTCTTGCCTGGAGAATCCCAGGGACAGAGGAGCCTGGGGGGCTACAGTTGCAGTTACAGAGTCAGATAGCACTGAGCCTGAGCAACTAACACTTTCACTTTCATATTTTTCATCTAGGTCAAGTCCAACGTTAGATGAACTCTCTTCTCTGATTTTTGCTAAGCTATAGCGAACAAATGGAGCTCAGATGAGGTCTCAATATGGAATATCTTCCCCTTAATGTGGGTTTCCCTGGTAGCTCAGTTGGTAAAGAATTCACCTGCCATGCAAGAGACCCTGGTTTGATTCCTGGGTTGGGAAGGGATAGACTACCCACTCCAGTATTCTTGGGCTTCGCTGGTGGCTCAGCTGATAAAGAATGTTCCTGCAATGCCAGAGACCTGGATTCGATCCCTGGGTTTCGAAGGCTACCTACTGCTGTATTCTGGCCTGGAGAATTCCATAGACTGTATAATCCATGGTGTCACAAAGAGTCAGACAGGACTGAGCAATTTTCACTTTCACTTAAATGAGTAAAAACAATCTCATCTTTTTCTGCTAATTGAAGTCAAGTTCCTTGTCATACATGTGACTCTGCTTCTCACTTGCTCCTCCCCAGACAGAAGGAGTACAGGGCTTCTGCCAAGATGCTTAGTGTGACCACCTCCCTGGTCTTGTTTTTATTTCTCTACCTTTTAGCAGGCATTTCCCTTTGTTTTGGCTTCTTTTTCTATTAATATGGATAGAGACTTCTCTAGAGGAAGAGTCATGCCGGTGAATTCACATTTTGAATTCAGAATGCAGAAACTGAAACTTAATCACGCTACTCTAAGTGATGAATGCAAACTTGGACTAAAATAGATATAAAAAACCACTTTGTTGTATATATTTGGACTCAAGTTGCAAGGAGCTGAATCTATTGTTGCAGGGAGCTGAATCTCTTCAATCTTTAAGAAAAGAAAAAGCAGAATTAATTTTAAAGATTTGCAAGGACTCGGAAGAGCTGGTGAAGAGAAAGTGGAGCTCAGCCTCTAAAAATATTGAATCCAGGAACTGGTGAGTCTGGGTGCCAGTTTTCTCTGCACTGTTTTTTCTTGTAGAACTGCCATCCTTTTTACCAAGTTTCATATTGTCCCAACTCTAAATTACTTCCAATATAACTATTAGCATAATCCACTAAGGTGCCTATAATTTACCTGCAAATTCCAATGAGAAAGAAACTTACTTTCACAACTTGAGACAGTGTCTAGATCTGAGCCATTCATATACTCTTCCTGTCAGTCATTTGATTATTTTATTACTCTATTTAATTTTATTTCATTCATTCCTGCACTATTTTTTGTTCACCTACTATACACCAACATGTCATGAATTTAAGCAATGGGAAAGATCAGTAACAATATAAATGAATCCCCAGATCTCAAGAAGTCTGTTTTATATAAATTTAGGGGTTGACTACAGAATAGCGTATATCCAATCAACACAGTTTTGCAACCTAATTTTCTGTACTTTGCAAGAATATGAATGAATAGTAAGGCTCAGAACAGTGTCTGTTTCAAGGTCTGCTGCTGCTGCTGCAAAGTCGCTTCAGTCGTGTCCGACTTTGTGCAACCCCATAGATGGCAGCCCGCCAGGCTCCCCCATCCCTGGGATTCTCTAGGCAAGAACACTGGAGTGGGTTGCCATTTCCTTCTCCAATGCATGAAACTGAAAGGTGAAAGTGAAGTCGTTCAGTCGTGTCCGACTTTTAGCGACCCCATGGACTGCAGCCTACCAGGCTCCTCCGTCCATGGATTTTCCAGGCAAGAGTATTGGTGTGGGGTGCCATTGCCTTCTCCGGTCAGCCACCCTAAAATGTGAATCATGTAGCCCATTTACATTCTAGAGTCAAAGACATTAACAAAGTATCAAATGATAGTCAAATATATGTTACATTTTGCTTAATTTTGTTTGTTGTTTTATTGGCAGAAGATTACATTTTTTAGATATACTGACATATTAACAAGCAATTGTTTGTTTAGTGTTAATAATTGTTTGCCTCTTCAACTTTTGAAATAATTGTGTTTCCAAGCAAGGGATAGTCTAAGCCAGGGGAGTTTCATCTGTCTCTAAAAACAGTCATTTTGCTTTATCTGTCATTATGATAATCAAAGGTCACAGGAGAAGTGCATTCGGAGAGTTGCTTCTGGAAGATGGTAAAGCTTGGTTGCTGACAAACCGATGGAATTCATACTCTTTTCCTTAAACTTGACAATAGGCCAGATTTAATGCTGTGGCTTAGAGACAGAGCCTGCAGCCTTTTCCCTCCTTCCTCATTGACCAGAGAGGTTATTTTACCTGCCTGACACAAAAAGGAAATTAGGGTACATTTTTTCTGGATGGCTTTATCTAGTTCGGAAGTTTAGGAAGGGGATCATAATGTAACTGACTGATTTTCAACGCATTACTTTGTTTAACATACAAATACTCACTTATATTTTAGTTCTGTTTAGAGTTTCTGTGACTTTTCTTCTGTTCCTGATTTTAATAGCAATTTGAGCCTGAGTTTAAACTTCACACATTTCTAAAATTGTCAACTCCCAGCTTCAAACCAATTTATATTTTTTAATAATTTTACACTCAAAAATAAAAATATTGCTATTTCAAATTGAATACATATATATATAACATGGACACTATATTTAAATACATACATTTAATATATTATGGTATTTGCATATACAAAATTCACATGTAAACATGTATTGTGTGATAGTGTGTGTATGTGTACAAGCAGTTCTTAAAATATCTATGCACTTTCCGCACTCTGTGGTTTGAGTAATATTAGAGTAATTAGAGTAATATTAGAGTAATTAGAGTAATATTGGTCTTCCTATTGTGAACCCATGGCTATAAGGAAGAAGAGACCACATTAAAACTAGTATTATCTATTAGGATTAAAACTAGTAAAAGGCTTAGGCCTGAAGGATACTGAACACCCTGAGCAGTAGTTCATAACAAAGGCCTGAAGGATACTGAGCTCTAGAGCGGTAGTTCATAATGAGTTCTTTCCACTTTGTTTTAGAGTAAAGAAGGGCTTAATATAAAAATGAAACAAAACAAAAAATAACGAAAATTTAAAAAAATAAAACACACAAAACCCCAGCTTTTTCCTTCTGAAAGAAAACAAAATGCACAGAGTATCAATTACGCTCCATATTTAACACACTAGGTTTTAAAAACTATGAAGCAGATACTATTACTATCATAATACAAGCCTCTCTCTAAGGAGTCGTGCAGTTTACTGGTATTTTAGCCTTAAGTGGAGACTCAGGTGTTCATCTCTAAATTTAGGCCTTTCCTTTGAATTCTGTAGATCTCTTCGTGTTCAGAATGTTTTGAATAAAATAGGAGAGTATTAATGGTTTTCAGCTAGCCCTTGGATTGTGATCAAAGTCTGAATATTTAGAGGATAAGAGCAAGAACTCATGACACTCAACTGTTTGGTCTAATATGTGAGCCATGTCCCAAAGACAGTCTGTAAGTCTTTCTCCTTTATGTATATTATGTGGAATATTTCAAAACTTCCATTTCATTACCATACATTATGTGACAATTATCCACCTACCTGATCTGGGAGTTCAATTTTAGATGAACTAAACTGAATATACATACCATCTCACTTAATGAAGGGCTTACAGTAATGTCTCAAATTAGGAAATCTCTCAACTAATGTAAGAGCTACATCTATGACTTATCTTTGACTTTTCCCAATTGTCTTTAGGGAAATCCCATTAGTGACCAGTTTTGTTTCCTAGGAGGGGGGAATCCCTTCTCTATCACTGTGACTATCCACTGGGAAAACTGCATTAAACTTAACTGACAATATGCTTCTGTTGTAACTAATTGTCATTAAGAGTTTAAAATTAGTGACCGGGACTTCCTTTGTGGTTGAGTAGTTAAGACTTCACCTTCCAGTACAGAGGGAATGGGTTTGATCCCTGGTCCAGGAGCCAAGATGCTACATGACTTGTGGCCCAAAACTCAAACCATTAAACAACAACAACAAAAGATGAAGAAGAAGAAGTGATATTGTAACAAAATCAATAAAGACTTTAAAATACTAAAAATATCACAAAAAATAAAAATAGTGAGCCAAGCTTACAATATAATCTCTATACCTTTGCAAAGTTCCCAGTAGGTCTTTTTGTGCCTTCAGTAGATCTTATCATGGCAGTTGAAAAGCCGTAAATATCAAGTCACATTGAAGAGTAAATATTTTGAAAGAGATCCAGGAAGCTTATCTATTTGACATTGATTGACTACATATTAAGAACTTAAAAAAAATAAATGTTGTGATACTTATGTATTAAGCTTTTAAGATCATGGCTATTGTTGGCTAGTATTATTAAACATGTGAAAATATCACTGACATCCTGTTTGGCATGGACGATGCTTTTTCTCTCCTCCCAACATTTTGGTATGAAATTTTGCTTTGATACAAAAAAGATTGGGGAATAGTACAATGGATATTTATAAACCATCTATGCACAATCAGTATTCAATATTTATAAATATTTTATCTCCTCTCTCTCTCTGTCTCTGTCTCACTGCCTAAAGTTTTTTACCAGGGCTTTTCTTGACCAAAGCAGTTGCCGTTGCTGGCTCCAAGGCATGCAGTATGATTGTGAGCAGAGAATTAAGTTGTGAACAGGGCTTCCCTGATCACTCAGTTGGTAAAGAATCTGCCTGCAATGCAGGAGACCCCAGTTCAGTTCCTGGGTCAGAAGGACATGGTGGAGAAGGGATAGGCTACCCACTCTGGTACTCTTGGGCTTCCCTTGTGGCTAAGCTGGTAAAGAATCTGCCTGCAATGTGGAAGACCTGGGTTCGATCCTTGGGTTGGGAAGATTCCCCAGAGAAGGGAAAAGCTACCCTCTCCAGTGTTCTGGCCTGGAGAATTCCATGGACTGCATAGTCCGTGGGGTCCCAAAGAGTTGGGCACAAGTGAGACACTTTCGCTTCACTTCACCATGGCTTGGAGGGAAATTCAGACTTAGTTTCACTTTGTTTCTCAGTGCTTCCCCAACAGGACTGTACTTTGTTGCTTGTAGCATGAAAGTGATAGTTAACTTTTTATTAGACTTTTTCCATTTCCTCTATTTCCCTCTTCTCTTACATGTGCTTCCTCAGATCACTTTTCATATAAACTACACACACCTTTGTTTCAAGATCTGCTTTTGGAGAAGTGTCAAGTTAAAATGGTCATTTCTTTATTACATTGTGTAACACATTCCTTATTCCTTTCATGTCTTACAAACAAGAAGTTCATTCTCAAAGCTTGCTCACATTCAGGTTAAATATTTTAGTTCAAAAAGCATTATGTTCATATCACTTCATGTCTGGAGATCCATAGTATTAGTTTCTCTAATGTACATAATGCAAAATTTCATCCTTGATTTACTAGATACAATGTTGTAGGAAATTAAGTAACTGTATGTGTTCATATAAAAGAGATGAATATGAAACAAATGTTTGGTGACTCATCATTGTGATAATTATTTGTTTATATACAAATTTTCTAAGGAGATTTATTGTGTATCAAAGCTACAAAACCATTAACATTTACTGACTCAAAGGGAGTCTAATTAAAGTGGCTTTTGGCTAGTGGGGGGAACAAAAGGCTAATTTATTTGTTCTTACTGAAAACTGTGAAAGAGAAAAACAGGAAGCAAAAAATCTGTAAGTAATGCATAAGTGTCTAGGCTATTGTAATGGTAATACAATGTTGGTAGATACTTGGTAAAAGAAGTGAAAATAAGACTTTTGAAATAACATGGAAAGAGAGAAAGTGTGTGTGTGTGTATGTGAAAAAGACAATGCTGTTTTAATGTTTTTTTTTTCAATTTATTTTTATTATTTTCCAGGGCTCCTGGGAAGATGGCATTTTCCAGGCCACCTTAGGAATCTGTGGGCCTAAATGATTGTGTTCTGAAAAAGGGTGTTAGCCCTGTCACTTCCTGGCCATCCTTCCATCTTCCGTCTGCGGTCTTCACATTCTGCTCCTTTTATTTTCTGCTGGCACCATGTAGAGAATCCAAGGGAGGATGCTGAAGTGCAGGAGACTGAGCACTTATTGGACTAAAGGAGCTCCAGTCCCCGCCAAAGCACTTCCCCACTTAATAGAAATAAGTTAGGAGCAAAACTGTGTTTGTGACTCCGCCGAGATGTTGAAATTATTCTTACAGCATTTGGCATTCCTTAGCCAATGCAATGGGGGAGCTACAGAGAAGAAACACGTGTGACACATGAGATTTTATGGAAAGCATCTGAGTTGGAAGAGTTGTTTAGACACAAATATCCACCCACCCCAAGAAAAACACTCTTGGCTTTACAGATTCTAACCCAGAATTTGACTTATCAAAACATTCATATCAAAGCAAGTTTATACTCTAAACTGAAAAATGAACAGCAAGATTGACATTTATGCCCACGAATACTATTTCACACTTGGAGACTTTCTGAGAGTGGCTTTTCAGTAGTCAATGCCTGGATGCCATTCTGAAGCACAGAACATAGCATTCCTCCAATGGTTACTCTCATTGATCAGTGTTATTGAACTGTCAATGCATCTCTGTCATCAACATACATCATTTTACTGGAAATTGCTGCAATTAGACATATAAGAAATGAATCAATTGTACTGTGAGCTATCCAATTAGAAGATGTTTCAAAGACACGGTATCATCTATATAGATACAGAAACTAATGTCTCTATCAATGTATCTATATATTTCTACCTATACACCTCAACATCTCTATATTTAGAATGTTGGTACACTGCTTACAAAATAAATACCTTGTCACTTGTGACTGATTTTTATGCTATAGGGTGCAAAAAAGATCATTAATCTGAATCAGGTTAGCTGAGCCATGAAATAAGGCTGGCATGAGATTTAGAAGAGTATACTCAGAATTTCCTCAGAGACTCGCTGTTTCATATCAAAGAAAAAATTTAAATGATTCTAGGGTTTAAAATAATTAACAGTAATTAGTAATTCATAAATAAGCACACTGGGGTTATGAGCTTCACAGGTGGCGCTGGTGGTAAAGAACCAACCTTCAAAGCAGGAGACATGAGATGTGGGTTCGACCCCTGGGTGAGGGAAGATGTCTTGGAGAAGGTAGTGGCTCCTCACTCCAGTATTCTTGCCTGGAGAATGCCATGGACAGAGGAGCCTGGTGAGCTACAGTCCACGGGGTCACAAAAGAGTCAGACACGACCGAGAGACTAAACAACAACAATTGTAAGATGACATTACCTATTTAATAATTCTCAAGTTAATTTATTGATAGAGTTATAATATAAAAACATTAACTCTGTGATTTTTTAAAAACTGTGCTTTAACTCTGTGAATTAACTCTGTGATTTCTTATAATTATTATTTTATTAAAAAGAAGCACCATGAACATCTCATTTGCATCCAGGACAAATATATTTAATAAATAATTGACTAATTTTGCTTAAAATGTTCCTTTATAATTTGTAAAAATTGTTTCAGATATTTAATTTATAAAAATTCTTTCAGATATTTACATTTTTAATGCAGATCACTTAGGAAGGTTTCAGTTGAATGGCAAGTATCATATACTTTGTCCTAAAAGGTTTCAAAGTGATTTAAATTGCTGCTTGGTGTAAAATGTTACACACGATTTAAAATAGTTTGTTGTTTCTTCCTGGGAGATGATTGGTCATGTCTTTTAAGTGCCCCTAGATAAGAGTAAGAGGCTTCCCTGGTGGCTCAGTGGTAAAGAATCCACCTGCTAACACAGGGGATGCAGGTTCAATCCCTGGGAGGGGAAGATACCCTGGAGTACGAAAGGACAACCCCCTCCAGTACTCCTGCCTGGGAAATCCCACGGAGAGGGCCTGGCGGGCTACAGTCCATGAAGCTGAGGAGTCAGACAGGACCCTTCGACTAAATAAAAATAAAATAACAACAAAAGCAATAGGGATATTCTTCTGGATGGAATCCATCTGAAAATAAGCATAGAGTGTTACATGGAGAAATGTGCTTTTCTTTTCCTTGCTTTTGTTTTCATTGCAGAATGGGGGAAGTGGTAAAATATGAATGAAAAGGCAGGCTGAAACCTTTACCAAGCAAGAAATGGGCCATTCCTTTCCCCTCTCATCACACAAGCAGAGAGATGAATGTAGAACCCCCCATGAAAACAGACACAAGAATTTGGTGCCGTCATAGAGGTCTTTCCCAAGACCTAAGGACCCACTCCATGAAATTCAGAATCAAGGGACAATTCATGAAGTCCATCTGCATCTAACCTTGCATGCTAGGAGGGCCTCCCAGTTCTTGTTGCCCCCACTTTGATTTGCAGCTTCCTGTACCAGCAATGCTGACCCAAGCCGGGCAGAGCATGTGGCCTGTTGGAGATCTGAGGATAACGAAGCAGGAGGGGAGGAACGCGAGGCAGCAGGCTGGCTGGAGGTGGGTGAGTTCCTTCATGCTGTAATCAGAGGGTGAAATCTGTGACAGCAAAGGGGCTTAGGCTGTGAGAAGCTAATGCAGGGGGTGGCAAAGAATTCCTCAGCTCATATAATTATATTTTCTCAGAAAAAAGAAATCAGTGGAAAGGAGATACAAACAACTGGTTTCATTCTTAGAAGTCTGTCTTTGGGCCAGATACAATCATTTTCTTTAAGCAGCACAGAAGATTGTCATTTCCTGTAAAACAGCCTTGCACATGGGTTTAACTATCACTCTGAAAAAATTCACATGTCCTTCCCACATTTATCAATGTCAATCGAGTAGCTTTTCTTAAGCTTTTCCCACACTCATCAATGCCATAATGATGCTTCAATGAGCCAGAGTAGCCTTAAGATATTGAGTACCAATTTAACAGTTCATATTTTATTTTGTTTCTAATGATGCCAGTTCATTTCTCTTCCAATGCCCCCCCCCCTTTTTTTTAGATATCAGCATTATCTATCTCTCTCTTTTTTTTAATTTTATAGATCAGGCCTAGTTATTGTCCTGTAATAAAATTTGCTTCTCACAGAAAACTCAGTTTTACAGAAGGAAATAAAGGGGATGAGTTTTCTGTTAGTTTCTTGCTAATTAAAAATCCAGGCTAAGTGGAAGAGTGGGGAAGTATGTCTATGCAGGCTTTTGTTTCACTTCTGCTAACCCTCTGGGTGGTCTTAGACAAGTCATTTAATCTAAAGAGCTTTGTTTTTAAAGACATGAGGTTTAAAATAGAGAAACTTGAAGTGTCTTGCCACTGTAAAATTCCAGAAGATATCATCCAACCTAACTTTTTAAATATGCAGATACACAGAAGAAAAATCATCACCTGATGCTAATGTTCACTACTTCTCATTAGATAATTAGCCATACTTTGAAAATTCTTTATAACAGAGTGTAAGCAAAAAGTTATAATCACTCTTTTGAATCAGGATTTCAATTTTGTAATGGGTTAGTTTTAGGTTTCAGCGTACTTTAGGAAGTTTTAACAGACTCTCACAAAAGTAGTACTACTGGCATATTATTGTAAAGCAAACACAAATAACAAAATCCGTGAGCATTAGTTATTTGCTGCTGCTGCTAAGTTGCTTCAGTCGTGTCCACCAGGCTCCTCCGTCCCTGGGATTTTCCAGGCAAGAGCACTGGAGTGGGATGCCATTTCTTTCTCCAATGCATGAAAGTGAAAGTGAAGTCGCTCAGTTGTGTCCGACTCTTCACAACCCCATGGACTGCAGCCCACCAGGCTCCTCCGTCCATGGGATTTTCCAGGCAAGAATACTGGAGTGGAGTGCCATCGCCGTCTCCGAGTTCTTTGCTAGTTATATAAAGTTCTATATCCTTGTTGTTATTAGTTGTTTAGTTACCATGTTCGAATCCTTTGTGACCCCATGGACTGTAGCCCACCAGCCTCCTCTGTCCGTGGGATTTCCCAGGCAAGAATACAGGAATGGGTTGCCATTTCCTACTTTAGGGGAACTTCCCAACTGAGGGATTGAATCTGTGTTTCCTGCATTAGCAGGCAGACTCTTTATCACCATATCCACATGAACTTTTAAATATTGATTTTCTTTGAAATTAATTAATACAAACCTAAGAGGATGGATATTAAATGACATATTGCAGCAAAGAGCCCCAAAAACATCCCGAAGCATTTCTAAGTCAAGTGAAAGTGCAAGTCACTCAGTCATGATCGACTCTTTGCGACCCCATGGACTGTATAGTTCCTGGAATTCTCTGGGCCAGAATACTGGAGTGGGTAGCTTTTCCCTTCTCCAAGGGATCTTCCCAACCCAGGGATCGAATCCAGGTCTCCTGTATTGCAGGAATATTCTTTACCAGCTGAGCCACAAGGGAAACCCAAGAATACTGGAGTGGGTAGCCTATCCCTTCTCCAGCGGATCTTCCCAGCCCAGGAATCGAACCAAGGTCTCCTGCATTCAAAGCCAACAAATACTTTAAAAATATTTAGGTCCTTTGGAAAGAAGCATTTCAGTACTTTCTGTGTGTGATGGTGGAGCTGTTTTCCCAGTGATGAAAAAGACGTTTCTGGGATTTTGAACTGGACAATCTCAATGTCTTGGAAGTTTCTTTATTTATTTATATACTTCTAAGTCTTAATAAGTTACTGTTGCTAATCTTATTTTCCTGTTTGTAAGCTGTTCTGATATTAAATTTAGGTCAGTACTCTTTGTTTTTATTGGCTTTGTGTAAGTATCTTCATGTCATAGAAGATTAATGTTCCCCATCTACCCATGATCCTTCCAATGTTCTCTTCCAATAGGCCTAAAAGTTCACTCAGTCTATTTTCTTCTCATCTTAATGGCTATTTAACAGATGGTCAGGCCATTTGCTTTTGATTTTCTTGTCCATTTTATCACTGCATATTCAGTTTGGGGATGACAAATAATGTTTGTTCCATATTTATCTGAAGCATGCATATTTTTTCACATTTTTTTCCTTTTTTTTGATTCATTTCCCTTATTTTATAAATCAATGACTATTCACTATGTAATGTTTTACTTTCATGTTTCCAGCAGATACAAAGATTATTGTCCTTCTCATTACAACTAAATTTAGTTCGATCATGTCCTTTTGTAGCTATAAAATCATACAGCGGTTTTACTAGTAACTAGATAAACCTTGCTTGTTTATGCTTAAACCATTAAAAATATTAATGCAGTTGTTATTAAGGTTTTTTTTTTCCTTCAAGGAATCCAACTTTAAAACCTTCTTTTTTCTCTCGCCAGGCGTCCTCGTGTGAGTGACATCGTCTTTAAACCCTGCGTGGCAATCCCTGACGCACCGCCGTGATGCCCAGGGAAGACAGGAAAAAAAATAAATAAATAAAACCTTCTTTTCTCAAAAATTTATCTATATGATAGGGGATATTCTTGCTAGCTATGATATCTTAAAGTATTTTAGAAATGCAATATTCAAGGGTTTTAAAAGACTGTCTTCAAACTGTAATGAAAAATGTCATAGAATCTTATTCACAGTTCCCCCAGTAGAGACCTCATAAAATGTATATTCTGTAGAGATAATAATAACAATAATTATCAACTATTTATCAATGCAGTGATTTGGGGGCAGGAGGAGAAGGGGACGACAGAGGATGACATGGCTGGATGGCATCACTGACTCAATGGACATGAGTCTGGGTGAACTCCGGGAGTTGGTGATGGACAGGGAGCCCTGGCGTGCTGAGATTCATGGGGTCGCAAAGAGTCGGACACGACTGAGCGACTGAACTGAACTGAATAGTCCTAGAGTTTGTCATTTCAAATTAAATGGTTGATCCTGGTCATTGCTAGAGCAAAAGATAGTATGACATGATCCAAATCAATCCATAAATCCTGACACTGAAAGCCAAATAAAGCATCCTTGTTTCTTTGTATTTTGCCTTATTATCAAGGACACAGACCTATTCATGGTAAAATGGTATTACTTCAGTAGAGTATCACAGGGGCGAGCTCTAACATTCTAGCAGATATTGGGAAACTTAATCAAAACAATCAAAATGGACTAAAAAGAAGGCCAAGAACAGAAACAGGAGTATTAAACTGAATTGCATTTGTTATTTGATCTAAATTTTCAGAAAATAGCATTATGAGTAGATAAATGAAGCAGATAAAGCCACATCTGGCAGAAAGATTAAAGATGATTTAAGACATTTTTTTTAAAGTTACCTATTAGAAGTAAAAGTTGTAATCTGAAATATCCTGTGCCTTAACTTTTCTTATCATGTGATTTTTTTTTTCCTTCTTGTTAAATTTATCATTGGATGTGCCTGTGCACTCTCTTTTTTCATTTACAAAATTATTGTTTTGTGGAAGTCAGTCCAATTTCACAGATTTTTGCATGCTGGCCAGAATGCAGATGTCTATGCAATTGTGTTATTTTCTCGAATTATTTCACTTCCTCCACAGCCATTGAGCAAATTAACTGGAATTTCTATTGAAGTGTGACACAGTTTTAGTTCATTTTGTTGAATGTGATAATTAACTCCCAGTTGCCTGAGCATCACATAAAGTACATACTCTTTTAATGTGCATGTACAATAAAGCATGAACTGAATAAGTGTACATTAATAAACACCCCTAAATGTGGATAATAACTTTCCTGCAGGATTGATAGGAGAATCATATATATAAAGGGAGGGAAGTTTGTAAATTGTAAAGCTATATAATTTTGGCTATTGTCAGAATCAATCATTATTGATATTTAGAATGATGATATACCTTCTAATTCATTGAACTTATTTGAATTATTGAAATAGTCCATTTTATTTTTTCTATATCTGAATCCCTGTTATTTATTATTTTGCTAATTTAATCAAAATTAACTTTATCTACTATCCATTTTTAAATAAGATCTAGATGTCACAAATAGGATGAGGTTTCTGCAAACCATGGCCTAAAATAAACTACAGATGTTTTATTTTATTTGTTTTTATAATTAAAGACATTTTTATTTTCAGATTCTTATGATCTCTACTTTGATCATTCAATTTGCATAATAGACTTCTATAATTTTGTCCAACACTATTATAGATATGAGTTTTAAATATGATATGTGATATACATATATATAAATGTGTTAGGCTCACTTTGCATACCAGCTTATTACTAATTTATGTTTGAAGATAATTATGGCAATTTGTTGAAAAAATTAAACCATTAAACTCTATAACATTTAAGTTAAAGTGTGCTTTAACTTAAATTATATTTAATTTAATTTAACTTAAATATATTATAAGTGTTACTTATAATTAAAAGATTTTGGTGATAAAATTAACAATTATGTTAACTTGTGCATCTTTAAATACTTATTTTTAGTAGATATTTATTTTTTATATTTTTTAGAGTAATTTGTATTTTCTCCTACAAAATTCAGAAATAAGATGAAAAGTAAAAAAGAAAATAAATATCACTGACCTTGTGTGCTTGTGTACGCTTAGTTGAATCCAACTCTTTGTGACCTCATAGACTGCAGCCCACTAGACTTTTCTGTCCATGGGATTTCCCAGGAAGAATACTGGAGCCATTTTCTTCTCTAGGAGATCTCCCCAACACAGGGACTGAACTCACTTTTCCTGCTTGGCAGGCAGATTCTTTGCCACTGAGCCACCAGGGAAGACTACCTCTTTGCCTACTTATTTGTTTACAATTTTTTATTTTTTATATAAACTCTTTATTATAATATTTAAATATGTTAGCAGAGATGATATCACAGTATTCATGTAGCAAAAGTTTAAACTTGTATAAACACTGAAGGTTGTTCCAATTTTTAAAATAAAATGTATAAAAATAATGTGTCAAATCTGTCTCTAAATCTTTGACTATATATTCGACTATTTTATGTTAATGTATGCCTAGCAACAAGGTTACTAAGTCAAATTTTATTTAATTTTTTAAAGGAACTTTAAAGAAAGACAAGGTATCTTCCTAGAAAATTTGCAATAATTATGCAAACAACATCAGGGTATGAGAGGTATGAGAATGCCTATATCGACTGCACCTTGAACAAGTTTGATATAACAATATTTAATATTTTTAATTCGTAGACAAATTAAATTTTTAGGAATAAACTGTAATTAAAGTCTAGTCTACAGTTTTAGAGTTTCTTTTTCTCGAGGAGTTTGCGGTTGCCTAGCATATGGCAAATCAGATAAATGGCCTCAGTGTTTGCTGCAGGGAGGTTGTGTTCACTAATCTTAGGATATGAAACTTATACACATATTATTCCAATAGCATCAGTCATGTTGGGGCCTTCCAGGAGGCTTCAGTGGTAAAAGAATCTGCCTGCTAAGGCAGGAGTTGCAGGAGAAGCCAGTTCAATCCCTGGGTTGGAAAGATCCTTTGGAGAAAGCAATGGCAATCCACTCCAGTATTCTTGCTGGAGAATCCCACTGACTGAGAAGCCTGATGGTCTAGAATCCACAGGGTTGCAAACAGTTGAACATGACTGAAGTAACTGAGCACACATATTTAATATACCTTTAATCCTAAATGTGTATATATTCATGTTAATGTGTATTCTTTGAAAATTAGATCTTTTATGAAGTTTCTCTCTATCTCATTTAATGCCTTTTCTTTTGTATTCATATTTTCTGGTATTAATAGAGTGAACCTTCTTTCTTCCTTTGCCTGGCATAGCCCAGCCTTGTATTTAAAAAAACAAGAACAAAAGCAGTGTCCCTTGTGTTTGTCTTGTCTACTGTACATTGCACAAACTTATCTTTTTAAAAATGTATCAAAATAGATACAGGTAATAACAGATTTTAAAAAAAAGTCATAAGCATGCAGCTGCAGTGAATGCACCCACATAGGCAGTAAGAACAGTTATCTAGGTCATTTCTAAGATACAAGAACCACAATCCCCTTATGAAATCCCTTGTTTTTTATTAAACACAATCTATTTCTGTTGTAATTGATATAGAATGGTTTTATCTCGTCACTTTATTTTTAAATTTGGTTGTGTTTATTTTATCTATTTTTTCTCTGCCATATGTATTATATTTATTCTTATTTTCTCCAGTGAAAGAAGCAGAATGTGTTTTTACTACATTAAAAAAAAATTGCCTTTATCTTTCTCAAAATGTTATCTTAACCCACATTTCCAAACAGAATCAAATTTATCTAAAATACCTTTTGACTCTTTCATAAAATAAGGTAAGGGATTTAACACGCGTTCACATTCCTCATCCTTCTACTTCCTGACGTTAAGAATATAAAGATTATTTTCTTAGGATGCCTAAGGGCGAGGACACTATGTAGTGATGTACTGTATCCTCAAGCAAATACCATTACAGTGGAGACAGGACACAACGTTGCTATTTATTCTATTGCCTTGAAAATAAGTTAAGCCAAAGGGAAATTCACAACAACATCATTTAACAACAGGCAACTAATACCAAGTCTTCGGTTAGCCATCATCATTGATCCACAGCTAGCGATGGCTGGGTGTAGTGTCCCTGAATCTCTTCTTAGTGATGGATTTGAAAATGTTTTGGGAGCCACTGGAAATCTAGAGAGATGCCATTATGAGAGAGACGCAGCTGATATATGCTTACCTGCATTAGAAACTGGGCTTCCCTGGTGGCTCAGATGGTAGAGAATCTGCCTGCAATGTGGGAGGCTGGGGGCTGACCCTGAGAGGGTGATAGGCAGGAAGGCTAGGGGCCCCCAAACTGGGGAATAGGCTGCACGTGTCATGTTTTTTTATCTCTCTCTTAAGCAGCAGGAGGAAGCACTACAAGTGTCAATTTTTTTTCTCTTCCCTGTACAAAATTAAAAAAAGGTTACCTTTAAAATTCTGTGTTGCTATGACGACACCTGGTTCCACCAGAACTTAACTTTTCTCAATCCTTGAGCTAACCAATGCTTTTTTCTTAAGGAAATGTTTTTCGTAAGCTTTGCTAATGAACTATGTATTCAGCCTTAGTTCAGTCTCTCAGTCCTGTCCAACTCTTTGCTAATGCTCTCTCTTATGAAACAATCTTTTACTTTATTTTCAGTAAGTTTTTTTTTCCTCTTTCCCATTCAATTTGCTTTTAAGAGCAAGGAAGGCTGAAGGAGACTGCTTGAATTCAATGCCTGGTAATGATGATGGTTAATACCCTTTTGTGTTTTCACTTCAGTTCACTTCAGTCACTCAGTCATCTCTGACTCTTTGTGACCCTGTGGACCGTAGCACGCCAGGCTTCCCTGTCCATCACCAGTTCCCAGAGCCTGCTCAAACTCATGTCCATTAACTTGGTGATGCCATCCAACCATCTCATCCTCTGTCGTCCCCTTCTCCTCCTGCCTTCAATCATTCCAGCATCAGGGTCTTTTCCAATAAGTCAGTTCTTCACATCAGGTGGCCAAAGTGTTGGAGCTTCAGCTTCAACATCAGTCTTTCCAATGAATATTCAGGGTTGATTTTCTTTAGGATTGACTTGTTTAATCTTCTTGCTGTCCAAGGGACTTTCAAGAGTCTTCTCCAACACCACAATTCAAAGGAATCAATTCTTTGGTGCTAAGCTTTCTTTATAGTCCAACTCTCACATCCATACATGAGTACTGGTAAAACCATAGATTTGACTACATGGACCTTTGTTGGCAAAGTAATGTCTTTGCATTTTAATATGCTGTCTAGGTTAGTCATAACTTTTCTTTCAAGGAGCAAGGGATCTTTTAATTTCATGGGTGCAGTCACCATCTGCAGTGATTTTGGAGCCCAAAAAATAAAGTCAGCCACTGTTTCCATTGTTTCCCCATCTATTTGCCATGAAGTGATGGGACCAGATGCCATGATCTTAGTTTTCTGAATGTTGAGTTTTACGTTGACTTTTTCACTCTCCTCTTTCACTTTAATCAAGAGGCTCTTTAATTCTTCCTGGCTTTCTGCCATAAGTGTGGTGTCATCTGCATATCTGAAGTTATTGATATTTCTCCCAGCAATCTTGATTCAAATTTGTGATTCCTCCAGCCCAGTGTTTCTCATGATGTACTCTGCATATAAGTTAAATAAGCAGGGCGACAGTATACAGCCTTGACAAACTCCTTTCCTGATTTGGAATCAGTTTGTTGTTCCATGTCCAATTCTAGCTGTTTCTTCTTGACCTACATACAGATTTCTCAGGAGGCAGGTCAGGTGGTCTGGTATTTCCATCTCTTGAAGAATTTTCCACAGTTTGTTGTGATCCACACAGTCAAAGGCTTTGGCATAGTCAATAAAACAGAAGTAGATGATTTCTGGAACTCTCTTGCTTTTCCAATGATCCAATGAATGTTTGCATTTGATCTCTGGTTCCTCTCCCTTTTCTAAAACCAGCTTGAATAATTGGAAGTTCACGGTTCATGTACTGTTGAAGCCTGTGTTGGAGAATTTTGAGCATTACTTTACTAGCGTGTGAGATGAGTGCAATTGTGCAGTAGTTTGAGCATTCTTTGGCATTGACTTTCTTAGGGATTGGAATGAAAACTGACCTTTTCCAGTCCTGTGGCCACTGCTGAGTTTTCCAAATTTGCTGGCATATTGAGTGCAGCACTTTCACAGCAATATCTTTTAAGATTTGCAATAGCTCAACTGGGATTCCATCACCTCCACTAGCTTTGTTCGTAGTGATGCTTCCTAAGGCCCACTTGACTTCACATTCCAGGATGTCTGGTTCTAGGTGAATGATCATACCATTGTGCATATCTGGTTCATGAAGATCTTTTTTGTACAGTTCTTCAGTGTATTCTTTCCACCTCTTATTATCTTCTTCTTCTGTTTGGTCCGTAGCTTTCCTGCTTTACTAATTACACCAAAACCTTTACCTGTGTAGATCACAGCAGACTGTGGAAAATTCTCCAAGAAATGGGAATACCAGACCACTTTACCTGACTTCTGAGAAGTCTGTATGCAGGTCAAGAAGCAACAGTTAGAACTGGACATGGAACAAAAGACTGGTTTAAAATTGGGAAAGGCGTAGGTCAAGGCTATATATTGTCACCCTGCTTATTTAACCTAATTGCAGAATACAGTATGTGCAGTGCTGGGCTGGAAGAAACACAAGCTGGAATCAAGATTGATGGGAAAAATATCAATAACTACAGATATGCAGATGACACCACCCTTATGGCAGAAAGTGAAGAGGAACTAAAAAGCCTCGATGAAAGTGAGAGAGGAGAGTGAAAAAGTTGGCATAAAACTCAACATTTAGAAAACTAAGATCATGGCATCCAGTCTCATCACTTTGTGGAAAATAGATGGGGAAACAACAGAGACAGTGACAAACTTTATTTTGGGGGCTCCAAAATCATTGAAGATGGTGACTGCAGCCATAAAATTGAAAGACACTTGCCCCTTGGAAGAAAAGCTACAACCAACCTAGACAGCATATTAAAATGCAGAGACATTACTTTGCCACCAACAAAGGTCCATCTAGTCAAAGCTATGGTTTTCCCAAAAGTAATGTATGAATGTGAGATCTGGACTTTAAAGAAAGCTTAGTACTGAAGAATTGATGCTTTTGAACTCCGGTGTTGGAGAAGTCGCTTGAGAGCCCCTTGGACAGCAAGGAGATCAAACCAGTCCATCCTCAAGGAAATCAGTCCTGAATGTTCATTGGAAGGACTCATGCTGAAACTGAAACTCCAATATTTGGCCACCTGATGTGAAGAGCTGACTCATTGGAAAAGACCCTGATGCTGGGAAAGATTGAAGGCAGGAGAAGGGGGCGACAGAGGATGAGAAGGTTGGATGGCATCATCGACTTGATGGACATGAGTTTGTGCAGTCTCCAGGAGTTGGTGATGGACAGCGAAGCCTGACATGTTGCAGCCCATGGGTCACAAAGGGTCGGACATGACTGAATGACTGAACTGAACTGATACCATTTTATGCCCATCTTTGCATGAAATGTCCCATTGGTTTCTCTCATTTTCTTGAAGACATCTCGTCTTTCCCATTCTGTTGTTTTCCTAGATTTCTTTGGATTGATCAATGAGGAAGGCTTTCTTATCTCTCCTTCCTTTTCTTTGGAACTCTTCATTCAAATGGGTAATTCTTGCCTTTTCTCCTTTGCCTTTAGTTTCTCTTCTTTTCTCAGCTGTTGGTAAAGCCTCCTTAGACAACCATTTTGCCTTTTTGTATTTCTTTTTCTTGGGGAAGGTCTTGATCACTGCCTTCTGTACAATGTCACGAACCTCTGTCCATAATTCTTCAGGCACTCTTTCTCTGAGATATAATTCCTTGAATCTATTTCTCACTTCTACTGTATAAGCCTAAGGGATTTGACTTAGGTCATACCAGGATGATCTAATAATTTTCCCTGCTTTCTTCAACTTAAGTCTGAATTTTGCAATAAGGAATTTATGATATGAGCCACAGTCAGCTCCTGGTCTTGTTTTTGCTGACTATATAGAGCTTCTCCATCTTTGGCTGCAAAGAATATAATCGATCTGATTTTGGTTTGACCATCTGGTGATGCCCATGTGTAGAGTCTTCTTTTGTGTTGTTGGAAGTGGGTGTTTCCTATGACCAGTGCATGCTCTTAGTAAAATTCTGTTAGCCTTTGCCCTGCTACATTTTGTACCCCAAGGCCAAAATTGCTTGTTACTCCAGGTGTTTCTTGACTTTCTGCTTTTGCATTTCAGTCCCATATGATGAAAAGGACATCTTTTTGTGGTGTTAGTTCTAGAGGGTCTTGTAAGTCTTCATAGAACCATTCAACTTCAGCTTCTTCACAATTACTGGTCAGGGCATAGGCTTGGATTACTGTGATATTGAGTAGTTTGCTTTGGAAACAAACAGAGATCATTCTGTCATTTTTGAGATTGTACCTAAGAACTCCATTTCAGACTCTTTTGTTGACTATGATGACTACTCCATTTCTTCTAAAGGATTCTTCAGGGAAGGTCATCTGAGTTAAATTTGCCTATTTCAATACATTTTAGTTCACTGATTCCTAAATGTCAATATTCACTCTTGCTATCTCCTGTTTGACCACTTCCAATTCACCTTGATTCATGCACCTAACATTCCATGTTCTTATGCAATACTGTTCTTCACAGCATCAGACTTTACTTTCATCACCAGTCACATTCACAACTGGGTGTGGTGTTCTTCAGGCAAGAATACTGAAATGGTTTGCCGTTCCCTTCTCCGGTGGACCACATTTTGTCAGAACTCCCACAATGACCCATTCGTCTTGGGTGGCCCTACACAGCATGGCTCATAGTTTCATTAAGTTATAAAAGGCTGTGGTCCACGTGATCAGTTTGATTAGTTTTCTGTGATTGTGGTTTTCATTCTGTCTGCCCTTTGAGGGATAAGGATAAGAGGCTTATGGAAGCTTCCTGATGGGAGAGACTGACTGAGAGAAACTGGTTCTTGTTCTGATGGGTGGAGCCATTCTCAGTAAATCTTTAATCTGATTTTCTGTTGATGGCAAGGCTGTGTTCCCTTCCCGTTTTTTGATCTGAGAACAAACTATGGTGGAGGTAATGAAGATAATGGAAGTGAAGTGAGGTGAAGTCACTCAGTCGTGTCCAACTCTTTGCGACCCCATGGACTGTAGCCCACCAGGCTCCTTGGTCCATGGGATTTTCCAGGCATGAATACTGGAGTGGGTTGCTATTCCCTTCTCCAGGGGATCTTCCCAACCCAGGGATCGAACCCAGGTCTCCCACATTGTAAGCAGATGCTTTACCATCTGAGCTACCAGGGAAGCCCCTAAGATAATGGGATCTCCTTTAAAAGGTCCCCTGTTTACACTGCTGCATTCAGTACCCCGACCCTGCATCAGGCCACTGTTGACCCACACTTCCCCAGAGACTCCTGGACATTCACAGGCAAGTCTGGGTCAGTCACTTGTGGGGTCATTGCTCCTTTCTCCTGGATCCTGTTGTGCACAAGGTTTTATTTTTGTCCTCCAAGAGTCTGTTTCCCCAGTCCTTTGTAAGTTCTGGTGGATCTATGGTAGGGTTAATTGTGGCCTCTTCCAAGAGCACTTAAGCCACACCCAGATCTGATCCACCCAGAGCCCCTGGCCCTGCAGCAGGTCACTGCTGACCTGTATCTCCACAGGTGACACTCAGACACTCAAAGGCAGGTCTGGCTCAGTCTCTGTGGGGTCTCCTGGTGCTTGCAAGGTTTGGTTTGAGCCCTCTGAGAAACTCTGTCAGGTATGGGGTTTGGTTCTAAATGATTTCACCCCTCTTACCATGTTCCTAGAGCTTCTCCTTTGTCTTTGGACATGGGATATCTTTTTTTGGTGATATCGAACATTCTCTGGTGGATGGTTGTTCAGCAGCGAGTTTTAATTTTGGATTTCTTGCAGAAGAAGATGAGCACATATCATTCTCCTCCACCATCTCGTAGAAGATCTTGTATTTACCCTAGACTGTCTTTCTTCAAGTTGGTTCTGTCTAAGACTCAGAACTGATAATGGCTCAACAAACCAGTATGTTTTACTCATACAATTGTTCACCTTATCTATGTTAATGAGACTGTGTGTTTGCTTGGAAACCTGCCTTTCTTCAAGATTCAAGTCAATTGTTCTATTTCTGCTTTATTAACTATGCCAAAGCCTTTGACTGTGTGGATCACAATAAACTGTGGAAAATTCTGAAAGAGATTGGAATACCAGACCACCTGATCTGCCTCTTGAGAAACTTGTATGCAGGTCAGGAAGCAACAGTTAGAATTGGACATGGAACAACAGACTGGTTCCAAATAGGAAAAGAGTTCGTCAAGGCTGTATATTGTCACCCTGTTTATTTAACTTATATGCAGAGTACATCATGAGAAACACTGGACTGGAAGAAACACAAGCTGGAATCAAGATTTCCTGGAGAAATATCAATAACCTCAGATATGCAGATGACACCACTCTTATGGCAGAAAGTGAAGAGGAGCTAAAAAGCATCTTGATGAAAATGAAAGTGGAGAGTGAAAAAGTTGGCTTAAAGCTTAACATTCAGAAAACGAAGATCATCGCATCCAGTCCCATTACTTCCTGGGAAATAGATGGGTAAACAGTGGAAACAGTGACTGACTTTATTTTTCTGGGCTCCAAAATCACTGCAGATGGTGACTGCAGCCATGAAATTAAAAGACGCTTACTTTTTGGAAGGAAAGTTATGACCAACCTAGACAGCATATTCAAAAGCAGAGACATTACTTTGCCAACAAAGGTTCGTCTAGTCAAGGCTATGGTTTTTCCTGTGGTCATGTATGGATGTGAGAGTTGGACTGTGAAGAAGGCTGAGAACCGAAGAATTGATGCTTTTGAACTGTGGTGTTGGAGAAGACTCTTGAGAGTTCCTTGGACTGCAAGGAGATCCAACCAGTCCATTCTAAAGGAGATCAGCCCTGGGATTTCTTTGGAAGGAATGATGCTAAAGCTGAAACTCCAGTACTTTGGCCAGCTCATGGGAAGAGTTGACTCATTGGAAAAGACTCTGATGCTGGAGGGATTGGGGGCAAGACGAGAAGGGGACAACAGAGGATGAGATGGCTGGATGGCATCACTGACTCGATGGACGTGAGTCTCAGTGAACTCCAGGAGTTGGTGATGGACAGGGAGGTCGGGCGTGCTGTGATTCTTGGGGTTGCAAAGGGTTGGACATGACTGAGCGACTGTTCTGGTCTGATCTGATCTGAAGACTCAGAACTGATAATGGCTCAACAAACCAGTATGTTTAACTCATACAATTGTTCACCTCATCTATGTTAATGAGACTGTGTGTTTGCTTGGAAACCTGCCTTTCTTCAAGATTCAAGTCAATTGTTTTATGGACCGGGATGACTCACCTTGAGCCAGTGCTATCTAAAATGCATTTTGTGGGTGAGGGGCCTGGTGCCGCTCTCTGAGTTTTGAGACATTTCCTTTCTATAATTAACAGCCTATTAGTAGGTATATAACTTCATATTAAGATGAGGAGGAGGGACACCCTTTTTACTCCCATCTAATGTCTATGTCAGAAGCTTTCTCTATCTCTTTTATACTTTAATAAAACTTTTTTACACAAAAGCTGTGAGTGATCAAGCCTTGTCACTGGCCCAGGATTGAATTCCTTTCCTCTGGAGGCCAAGAATCTTGGCATCTTTCATGGCTCAGCAGCAACCTTTCAATTCCTGGGTTGGGAAGATCCCTTGGAGAAGGAAATGACTACCTACTCCAGTATTTTTGCCTAGAGAATTCCATGGACAAAGGAGCCTGGTAGGCTACAGTCCATGGGGTTGCAAAGAATCAGATATGACTGAGTGTGCTGAAGCCTTAAACTAGAATATTGGATGGCAATTTTGAAGAATTACCAGAAACTAAATGTGCATTAACATGAGAGAAAACTTGGAGCACATTTTCTTGGGATTTATTTCCAGAAATCTAGGAGTTCTCAGGGTAAAGATCTGCCAAAGTCTCATCAAAGTTCTGGGAAGGAGAGAGGAGGATTAATCCTGTGAACTACCCTGAGAACTTTCTCCGTAACAAGGACCCTCCCACCAGAGGAGAGGACTTTAACAGAGCCTTGTCCCAGTGATGGGAAGGTAATACAGACAGGCAAAGGATGAGAAAAAAATTACATTGAGTAGAAATGGAAATTAAAATTATAAAATTTAATACATCCCATAAAGCTACTGGAAATCAAATCTAGATCAATGAAACTGAATAGAACATCCAGAAAATAAACACAAGTTTATATAAGAATTTAACATATGATAAACTTGATATTTTAGATTAGTAAGAAAAAAGATGAATGATTTAATTATTTTATGGAGAAAGCAAAACTTAGTACTTGCTATTGTTTAGGAAAAATTAAATAAAATTGGAAACAAACATATTTTACCAAAAAGGCAGAGGGGGTATCCAAACAAATTAAAGGCTAAAAACAAACAAGTAAACAAAAATCACAATATAGTTATCCTATAAAAATATATCAGAGAAATTTAAAACTAAGAGAAGAGAAACATTTCTTAAGCAAGACATATCAAGATACTATAAAATGTGGCATGCTAGACTATATACAAATAAAGCTTCACATAAGAAAACACCCTATAAACAAAATCAATAGACATCCAATCAACTTGCAAAAGTAAGTGTAATAGAGAATTTAGCCAGAGGTAAAATTTTATGATGAAACGAGTTTTGAAAAGAAGAAAGTAACCTATACGATAATGAAATTGAAAGAGACCATGAAAAGATAATTCACAGAAGAGAAAATCCAAATGTTTCACCATGCATATAAAAAGAAGCTCTAACTCAGCTGTGCTCATATAAATGAGCAATAGATTGACAATGCGATGCCATTGTGCTCATAAACTTGTTTGTCGTAAAACTACAGAAAACGAACTATATAAATACAAGGGTCCAGTGATGACAGACTTGGCACAATACGTTACGTAATTTTAACTGATTCTACAGTCAGTGTGGAGACAGTAAAGTGTTTTTGACACAAGAAAAGACAGGGTAAAACGATGATTTGTAAAGAATAATAAGGAAGTTACAGCAAATTGATGATGAAAGCCTTAAAAATAATTTGAAAATAATTTCTGATGATGTTAACCAAGATAGGAAAGAAAGGAGAGAAAACGTTCGGTGCATGAGGATAGTCATCAATTTCATTTCCGTATGTATGATAAGGTAGAAGTGCATACATTTCTAAGGGACCTATGGGTTGAGGATGAAACTCAAAATCATCACCATGTGTAGGTGGTAGTTAAGAATGGAAGTGAATAATCACTCTTGGAGAGAGCTGAGCAAGATAGCAGAAAGGAATTTGTATGCATCCAGAATGAAGTGTTGGGTATTGAACAGGGAAGTCATGTACCAATGCTCCATACTTCCCGTATTAAGATCAAAGAGCTGAATGTAACTATTTATCTGAAGCAATGTTTTTAGAATTCTTGGAAATAAAAAAGAACAGCAGTGATGTTCTTTTCATTCTAGACACATTATGCCAGATTCCACTGAGCAAAAAAAGCTGTAAAAATCATGTTATAGATTAGAATATAATTCACTATGCATGAGTGCCCACTCAAATTAGCATATTTACTTGGCTTCAAAAGCTGCATGTGAATATATCCTTATTTTCATTGGTTGATTTGTTTATATCTAATTTGTGATATTTATGTTAAACTTGTTGACTGACTGTTCATGAGAACAAAATTCTATTTTACTTGGAAGAAATCTGAGCAGAATTTTCTCTATAAATGATGAATAACATGAAATAAGATTAATACAGCTGTTTTGCTGAATAATCTTCCTAAAGCTTTGCTTAATAGCATCTTTCATTGACTCAATGGACATGAGTTTGAGCAAACTCTAAGAGATAGTGAAGGACAGGGAAACCTGGTGTGCTGCAGTTCATGGGATTACAGTGTCAGACAGGACTGAGCAACCGAGCAACAGCAAGGCTCATCTGGTTCTTCAAAATATGATGACTGTCTGGAGAGTTCCTGTATCTGCCTGTGTACCAGCATGATTATTTAGGACAGTTGTTGGTGGTGTTGTTTTTTTTTTTTTTCACTTTTTAAATTCTCCTGGCTTGAAAACCAAATCTTATGATCACCCAACTCAAATAATAGTGTTGAGTTTATTTTGCACTGTCTTTATGCCTCTTATCATTTACTTTAGGTAATTCTACAATTTTTATCTAAACTTTTTGTGTTAGCATCGTACAGTGAACTATACTTCTCTAGTATACATTTGTGTATTTGTACAAGTAATTAGTTCATCCAGCACTTACTAAGTGTGAAGAAAGAATCGATACTCTTCAGAAAATAAAGAACTGTTGAATAAGAAAGTCTAACAGGACATATAATTATAATATATAAAGATAATTGAAATAAGAGCTGTAAATAGAGTTGTCTGGTATTAGGTTGGAAGAAACTGTTAACCATGAGTGTCAAGAGATTCAGAAAAGTTCTAGAGAAACTGAGATTTCAACTGGGTGTTGACTAATTGCAACTTAGAAAAGGTAAGCTTGTGCTAAGCTTTCAATCTTAGAGAACTGACAAAATCAGACAAACCTCAACTAAAGCCTGAGCATGAAGATATGAGCAAAGTTTTATCTTTATGGCTTCCCTCATAGCTCAATTGGTAAAGAATATGCCTGAAATGCAGGAGACCAGGGATTGATTCCTGGGTTCAGGAAGATCCCCTGGAAAAGGAAATGGCCATCCACTCCAGTATTCTTGCCTGGAGAGTCCCTTGGACAGAGGAGCCTGGTGGGCTACAGTCTGTGTGGTCATGAGAGTCAGACATGACTTAGTGACTAAACCACCACCAGAGCCTGAGCATGGATATGTGAGCAAAGTTTTATCCTTATTTTTATATTCCCAGAACCAACTCAACTCTTAGCATATACTTGGGTTATAATAAATGCTTGTGGCTTGAATAAATCCATAAATGTATTGGGAAAGGGCATAGACGCAATGCCAACTCTCCTTTCTGTCTCTAAATTCAACCTTCCTATTTAAAATTACACCTATTAGTCAGTGCCCTCTAGGATTTGAGATTAAGTCATAACTTTAGGTGAATCCTGGAACTATTCTATAATACCAATTCAGATCTCTGTTTGTTTTTGCCATATATAGTCAGGAATGTTTGACTGGATGAAGCACAAGCTGGAATTAGATTGCCAGGAGAAATATCAATAACCTCAGACATGCAGATGACACCACATTTATGGCAGTAAGCAAAGAAGAACTAAAGAGCCTTCCGATGAAAGGGAAAGAGGAGAGTGAAAAAGTTGGCTTAAAACTCAACATTCAGAAAACTAAGATCATGGCATCTGGTCCCATCAATTGATGGCAAATAGATGGAGAAACAATGGAAACAGTGAGAGATCTTATTTTTTGGAGCTCTAAAATCACTGCAGATGGTGACTGCAGCCGTGAAATCAAAAGACACTTGCTCCTTGGAAGAAAAGTTATGACCAACATAGACAGCATATTCAAAAGCAGAGACATCACTTTGCCCTTACAGGTCCATCTGGTTAAAGCTATGGTTTCTCCAGTAGTCATGTATGGATGTGAGAACGGGACTACAAAGAAATCTGAGCGCTGACGTATTGATGCTTTTGTACTGTGGAGTTGAACAAGACTCTTGAGAGTCCCTTGGGCAGCAAGGAGATCCAACCAGTCCATCCTAAAGGAAATCAGTCCTGGGTGTTCATTGGAAGGAATGATGTTGAAGCTGAAACTCCAATACTTTGGCCACTTGATGTGAAGAGTTGACCCATTTGAAAAGACCCTGATGCTGGGAAATATTGAAGGCGGGAGGAGAAGGGGACGACAGAGGATGAGATGGTTGGATGGCATCACTGACTCAGTGGACATGAATTTGAGTGAACTCCAGAAGCTGGTGATGGACAGGGAGGCCTGGCATGCTGCATTCCATGGGATGCAAAGAGTCGGATATGACTGAGTGACAGAACTGAACTGAACTGAAACATTTTTTGTCAACTTACCAGTTTTATGTAAAAGGTTTTATCCTTTGGGCTATTCACTACTGACTTCTCGGGATTCATAAACCAATGCAAGACCCTCCTTTAAGAGACAGACTTTTGACTTGCTCCAGTCCAATGGTGAAGACTTCATTTTCCAAAGCAGGGGATGCGGATTCAATCCCTGATTGGGGAGCTAAGATCTACACATCTCATGGCCTAAAAATGAAAACATAAGGCAGAAGCAATATTGTAACAAATATAATAAAGACCAAAAAAATAGAGAAACACACTTCAGAGGCAGGAAAGGTAAATGTGTTGCATGAGTGGTGTGGGGAATAAATCTTAAATAATTGCAGAAAAGAAAGTTCACTAAGCTGGAAATCCAAAAAGAAAAGAAAAATAAATTTTCTTGAGGAGGTAAGACTTGAATGGAAATGAAGAGGTGAAATATTTCATCATATTAACCAAAATGAAAGGACATTGTTCAGAAGTGACACAGACCATCTGAAGATTGGATTAACCCTTTTAGATAACTGCTTCATTTAGAATATTCAGGATGCCTTCTATAGTTAACTCCTGAATATTATAGAAATGGTATCAATAAGAAAAAAAGTGTATTTTTCCATGGTAATAATTTTTAAAAAATTACACCAATGTATATATTTAATTATTAATTAGTATCATAATTTTAAAACAAGATTACTTTAGCTATTAAAAAGCACTGAGTAAACATATTTATCATGGATTAAGACTCACGTGGGAAAGAGAAATGGTCTTTATAGGTGATATTAATTTTAAGTCCTCTGTATAATTATCTTTATTAAATTATAACCCCCTTTATAAAACAACTCACATGGCCTCCTGTAAACATACAATAAATGTTTATCCAGTGACCCAGTGAATAAATTATCAACATAAAATAATCCAGGCTTTCCAGCTTATTTTGTGACATAGCACACCAGTGGACTCTCCATGTTTTAATCAGCAGAGTTTTCTGATGTAATCTGTATTAAATTAGATAAATCATGTAAAATATACAATAAGAAAAAGATGCTCCTTAATACAAGGATAATTTAAAAAAATCTTAAATCTGCTTTATTTCACTTTACATTTTAACTCTTATCTGAAGCTAAATGTGGACCTATTTAGAATGTCCAAAATTATCATCTACTTAATGTGAATTGTCTACCATTTTAAGTTGCCTCCATCTCTCCCAAATCCAGTAGGTACCTGCGTTTCTAACAACTTTAACAGAGATCTGTTGTTCTCTGGTGGGCAATTCTTTAGAATTATAAGAAAAGCTATTTTTAGTCAAAAATAGCAGTTGAATAACCATGCGTCTTGTCCGTACACCTCATTGTTATCACTTGTCATTTATGTTTTGTTTTTTTTTGGTCATACTCAGGCTAAAAATGAATAGCCTTTTCCTCTCTTGGAATATGCATTTAAGTTCAACTTAAAATGAAAGTTCAGATTTATATTTAAATAAAATTGTGATTCATACAGATTCCATGTAATTCTAAATATGGGCATTATAAGGCAATGGCAAGAGGTACTTAAAAATAAAGCAATAGCTTGTGTAAGAAGAATGTCTTATTCAGGACCCCACCAACAATTACTTGACCTTACCCTGATTATATTCCTTTATCTACTTTAAGATGGGATGTTGAGTCTGAAAGAGGATGTTCAGGGTTTTCCATGTAAGTGTTGACACATGTATTCAGATTCCTATTTTTAACTCTAAGCCATTTTGTAGTTCTGAAATAACATAGCTCTGAGCAATTTTTGCTTGTTTGCATTCAATGTTTCTCCTATTGAGTGTCAGGAACTCTAGCCATGGGGTCACTGAGGATCTCTGAAGACATTGAAAGAGACTGTTGATAAAGAATTAAGAATACGTAATTAGCACAGCCATTTCCTTGAAAGGAACCATATGTCAAAATTATCTAATTTACCACTCTATTGGTGTCATCATTTTAACCTCCTCTCACCCGTAAGCCACTTATTCTTCCCCAAACTTTTCTAACAATGATCACATGCTAATATGTAGGTATATTTATGGCATCTTCGATTGAAACACACTTCTGGTATTGAAAAGCAAAGTTTTCCATATTCCATATTCAGCTCTCTCTCTGTCTCTCTAACTCTCTGTCTCTCTCTATATATAATATATATACTATATTATATATGTATATGTATTTCTTGAAATACAACTTTTAAAACTCCCAAGCTTTACAACTACTTTATTTGGGTTTCAAAGTAATGGAGCCCTTACCATTTATGTTCCAATAAAATTTTATTTCACTTTGAGCACTATAATTCTTAGGATAAAATGTATGTATCTTGATACAGAATTGGTTTTGGTAATCAGTTTCCTAACACTTGTGTTTCCCAAGAATGTGACAATAAATCTTCTTTAAACAAAATTATCATTTTAATTACCTAGAATAAATACACTTCCATTTAAAAGAAAATAGACAAGAATATTTTAAAATTCAAATCAAATTAACATCAAGGAAAACATGGGACTAATAGTCTCATTAAAGAAACAGAGGATATGTATTCTAACAGTCATGGAACAGAATAAAAAGCATTTTTTAAACTTGTAACTAGTAAAATAAGCAAAACAGTCACTAATTGCCAATATAGCTGAAAAAGCAAGATCATAAAATTAAGGTGGGAGAAATATTCCATAAATACATGAAATATAAGTTCACTAATATGCAAATAGACACTTGAACAGCATAAACCACTTAACAAGGTGACTGCAAAGTATATTTAGAATTTCTATTTAGATCAGTAGAAATCTATTAAACACTTACAAAAAAAGGAATAGCACTGGTAATTAGTTCCACATCGACTAGGGAAGGATCAAGAGAAATTGTTAACACTTTCCTTTCAATATAAAGGTACCTTTTAATGTCTAATTACTTCTATTTGGCTATAATAACATAATGATAAATAAATTATGTCATAAAAACCCAAACTATCATCTTAGAGTCAACACTCTAGAATAACTTATATTTTATGCATGCACGCTCAGTCACTTACTCACTCATGTCTAATTGTTTGCAACCCCATGGACTGTAGCCCGCCAGGCTCCTCTGTTTCCTGACAATACTTGAGTGGGTAGCCATTTCCTGCTCCCGGGGATCTTCTTGACCCAGGGATTGAACCCACATCACTTGCGTCTTCTGCACTGGTAGGCAGATTCTTTACCATTGTGCCACGAGGGAAGCCCATAGCCCATGCCCATGCTAAGTTGCTTTAGTCGTGTCCGACTCTTTGCAACCCCACGGCCTGTAGCCCACCTGGCTCTTCTGTCCATGGGATTCTCCAAGCAAGAATGCTGGAGTGGGTTGCCATGCCCTTCTCCAGGGGATCTTCCTGACCCAGGGATCGAACCAATGTCTCTTACGCCTCCTGTATTGGCAGGAGGGTTCTACAAGTACCACCTGGGAAGACTGAGGGAGGCCTAGAGATAACCTGCGATGAATTGATGCCCCAGATGAAATACATGAGCTGTACATCCATAAAAAATGAAAAAAACTATTTAAGACCATGATTGTTATGTTCATAACAATTGATATTTTCTTGCTCAATAATACTGGCATATAATTGTGAACCTTACGCCTTAAGACACAAAGAAGAAAAATACTGAAATAAGATTTATGATGAAAATAGTTGACTGTATAACTGGAATAAAAGGAAAGGTACATAATGGGAGATCTTTGGCCATAGTAGATGAAGGCACTTCAAATGGATCCTAGGAAACCACCACAGTAGGTAACACCGTCTCAAATGAGAACTCTCAAGAGTGGAAGGACAATGTGTCTTTATATTTGGAAAAAATAATCATATTATCTTTCAAGAGATTGGGAAATGGAATTTACTTGAAAATTAGCTGTTAAAATATTTAGCACGGTTTGTGTCAAATTTCTATTTCTCAGAAGAGAACATGTGAAAAAAGTCTGGAAAATTATAGGAGAAAAAGACTTTGCAGAAAAAATTGCCAACTCTCTCTCAAGACAAGGGTAAAGAATCTTAGATTAGTCAGTTTATAATTTAGGGCTAATTGTATTCAAGTTTCACACATCTATAAGAGCCCTTCTGCACTTCAGCTTTCCTCTTTTTCATATTCTTTTCTCCATTCTCACAATTGTACTATTAACCTCACGTAAATTTACAGATGCTGTCCGTGCAAATAGGGCCTCCCCTCCCATGAGCTTTTCTAAAACTTTTTGGTCTTGCTGTTAGTTGTTCTCCCCAACAATGCTTAATAAAATATACACTCAGTTTTTGAAATGCCTTAAATAAAATTCTACCAGACAATACAAAAAGCAACTACTTGTAAAAAAAGCTAATTCTCTAAAAATCATCCTGTTAGTTATATTCAATATGTACAACAAACCAACATAGTAAACATATGAATAGACAAGTTGTAGTTATATATGTAAACATTAACATATATTTATTGACTTAAAATGTATAAACCCCTATCCACTGCATTTGCCTTTAAAAAGTGTGTTTTATTAGCTGAAAATCTATGGGCCTTACTAACTTTATGCTAAATTCTTGGTCATAAAATGAAGTGCTGTATCCTGTTAGCTACTCAATAGTAATACTGGGTTACTATTATTATCTTCAAATATTATTTTTAACTAGTAGCACAAGAAATTGTTATTGGCCAATTCATGGGACACATCAGTTTCAATGCATATTGTCTGATTGTTTAAAATTTACTTATTATTTCTCATCTGAAATCTTTAATCACATCCTCAGTCTCACTGCCACCTACATCTTAGTGTTTTAATAAATTTGCTCACAACACAACATTTATATATTTATTTAGTTATGTGCTTTTTTTGTTAATAGATTCATATTCTGTATATTGAAGTTTCAAATATACTTGAAATATTTTGCTACACATCTCAATACATTTTTTCTGATATGCCCATTTTTATAAATGAGATCACTTTCAATTTATCTATGGCAATATAATTATATTCCTTCCAATAATGCATATTATTTCATTTCATGCTTATAATACATTTCATTAATACCTTCCTCTTGTGCAACTTTGATTGTCATTTGGTCTTCTTGGTCAACAAAATATGGCAATATCCTTTATAAATTCTGTGGACCTCTGAAAGATTTTCCTTTAGGTATTTACTAAAAAGGAAGACTGCGGGGTCATAGGGTCTACATAATCTCCTGCAAGTTTGCTCTCAGAAGGGTGTCCTATATACTCTCACCAGCAAAGCTTTCTCATTTCTTTATATTTTAAAACTATTTTTTATCTGAACCACTTTAAAGTCTTTATTGAAAGTGTTATATTTCTGTTTTATGATTTGCTTTTGGTTCTTTAGTCATGAAGCGTATGGAATCTTAGCTCCCCAACCAGGGATCAAACCTTGCATTGGAAGGCAAAGTCTTAACCACTGGACCACCAGGGAAGTCTAATCGTTTCCTCATATATTGATAGCATTCACTGTTATCCTTCTTTCTATCTTTTATCAGTATTATGGGCTTAAAATGATATGTCATGATTTTAACTTGCATATCCCATATTATCAGTGCAGTTGACAACCTTTTAATGTATTTTTAGCCACTAAGTTTTCTTTCTGAACTGATTAGTTTCACATATTAATCTAGTTGCATTATGGGCTTCGCTGGTGACTCAGATGGTAAAGAACCTGCTTACAATGTGGGAGACCTGGATTTGATCCCTGGGTAGGGAAGATCCCCTGGAGAAGGGAATGGCTACCCACTCTAGTATTCTTGCCTGGGAAATCCCATGGACAGAGAGGAGCCTAATGGGCTACAGTCCATGGGGTCACAAAGAGTCAGACACAATGGAGTGACTAACACTTTCACTTTCAGATGAATATAGTTTGCATTTAAAAGTTAAGACATTGTCCTCCATGCACAGGTTCCAAAACTGATAGCGTCATCAAATAGCATATTAATCGTTTGCTTTTAAAATTACATATACACTATTCTGAAACTGCTTTTTCTATGATATGAGATGATGATGTCCAACCTTTTTCACCAAAGGGTGAGCCAGTTTTCTCAGATCATTTAGTTAAGAATGTCACCGCATACACTTTGATCGTCCAAGCCACTTTTTCAAGGCAAATTACAATATACAGATGGATGTTTCGGGACTCACTACTATATTTTATTCAACTCTGCTCCTTTATCAGTTCTTCAGTATTTTAATTGCCTCGGCTGTTTTAAGCATTTTATTTTGAACACATTTTAGAATACAGGAAAATTTGCTAAAATAAAAAGAAGTGTTTCCTTATCTCTTCCTTTCAACTTCTCCCAAAGCAAACACCTCACAGAATCATTGTACAATGATCAAAAATGGGAAATTAACATGAGCACAGTATCACTATCTGGACTAAAAACCTTACTCAAGCTTGTCCTACATTCCCACCAATTTTCTTTTTAATATGTCTTATGTTTTTGAAGATTATGTTCTCCTTTGGCATTCTCTCTCAAAATTACTTTATCTCTTCATGCATATGTATCCTTTCATGTTAAATTTAGAGTTAGTTGGTTATAATTCTGTCCCAGTTAAACTGAATGGAATTATAATAATATCAGACAAACTTGGGGAAATTTGACATTCTTATGATAACGACTTGTCTCATAGTGTTTTTCTTCTTATAATCAATTACCTTTTTCTACAATAGATCTTATTGCTTTCTCCATAAATGTTCTATTTATTTGTTGTTGAGATTAATCCTATTTGTTTCTTTCTTGCTCTAAGAAATTTTATTTTACATTCTTTTTATGTTCTTACTTCTATCAAAATTATATCCACACAGATTTTTAAAATTTAACTTGTTTATATAGTATTTTCACAAATACAAACAAGATCACTTCCCTTTTCAGGTCAGAACCAATGACTGTGGCCAAATCTTTGATCTTAGTGCTTATATTTCTTAATAAGACATTTACTTTCCTATTTTTCATTCCATAAGATTAGGAAGAAATTATTTTCTAAGATAATGACTTAGCTCTTTTTATTCCAGTTCCATCAGACTCTAAAAATGTGAATATGTGCATAATCTGATCACTATTTATACTATTATGCTTGCTTTTTAGAGTTACACTATATCGAAGACCACGCAGTGCTATGCTCAGTTGCTAAGGCATGCCCCACTCTTTGTGATCCCGTGGACTGTAGCCCACCAGGCTCCTTTGCCCGTGGGATTTCCCAGGCAAGGACATAGGGGTGGGTTTCCATTTCCTTCTCTAGGGTGTCTTCCTGACCCAGGGATTGAACCTGTGTCTCCTGCATCGGCAGGTGAAGTCTTTACCACTGAGCCACCTGGGAAGCCCATATATTAATAGAAGACCAGGGTTACTTACATTTTCTGCATTTTTCTGGTACCATGGAGTACTTTTTACATTCTCTTACTTTTCTATGTGTTTATTCATAATTCAGCCCAATTCTCCTCTTCGTGAGATGATCATTTGCATTAAGTAAAGATCTTTTTTGTTAGAAGGAGTGTCTCCTGCAGTAGTTTGACTGATTCTGATCCAAGTCTATTGCTCTGTACACCTGACAATACAGCTGTCTTAGAGTCCCCTTCTATCACCTTTTTGGCACTGCACCACCTGCATCTTGACTTTGTTATCTTCTTTCTTGAAATGCTCTTCTGTTTGAATGAAGCACATCTTTCAGTAGATAGATAAGAAAGGGGGATTGTGAGGTAAATATTTAAAATGTTTGTTCTCAGTTCAGTTCAGTTGCTCAATCATGTCCAACTCTTTGCAACCCCATGGACTGCAGCACACCAGGCCTCCCTGTCCATCACCAACTCCCGGAGCTTGCAAAAACCCATGTCCATTGAGCCCGTGATGCCATCCAACCATCTCATCCTCTGTGTTCCCTTCTCCTCCTGTCCTCAATCTTTCCCAGCATCAGGGTGTCTTCCAGTGAGTTAGTTATTCATATCACATGGCCAAAGTACTGGAGATTCAGCTTTAGCATCATTCCTTCCAAAGAAATCCCAGGGCTGATTGCCTTCAGAATGGACAGGTTGGATCTCCTTGCAGTCCAAGGGACTCTCAAGAGTCTTCTCCAACACCACAGTTCAAAAGCACCACTTCATCAGTGCTCAGTTTTCTTTATAGTCCAACTCACCCACCCATACATGACTACTGGAAAATAAAATGTTTGTAAGTCTGAAAATATCTTTCATCTACCAACACAATATTGATTGCTTAGCTGGATATAGAATATTGTTGCTGGGAATTATTTTCCTTCAGGGTTTTTTAATGCATGGCATCATTGCCTTCTACCTTTCAGAGTTGCTGTTGAAAATCTGAAGCCATTTTGAAGCCCAAGTCTTTTAGATAAACTCTTTTTTTTCCCCTGAAAATTCTCTCTGTAGAAATATTTGAGCAGGAACCTGAATAATATGAAGGGATAAACTAGTTCCTAAGACAGTGTGAGAGGTGGCTATATTCGTTCCCTGTGACTCCTGAAACTTATTACCACAAACCTGGTAACCTAAAGACAATATAGCTTTATTTTCTTACATCTATGGAAAACAAAAGGCTGAAATGAATCTTATAGGGCTCAAATGAAGCTTTTTTCTACCTGGAGGCTCCAGGAGAAAATTCATACTTGTCTCTTTCGGTTTGTAGTGCCCATCAGCATTCTTTGGTTTGCAGCCACATCAACCTAATCTCTGCTTCTAGAGCGCACTGCTTTCTCTTCTCTAGTCAAGTCTCTCTCAGCCACTCTCTTTAGAGGACACTTGAGATTGCCCCGAATTACACTGGGACTACATTGATGATCCAAGATGATCTCGCTGTTTAAAAATTCTTTTTCAAAAAAACCTCCAAAGCCCTATATGCCATATGTCATATTCATAGTCTGCTGCTGAGTCACTTCAGTCGTGTCTGACTCTGTGCGACCCCATAGACGGTAGCCCACCAGGAAGCTCTGTTCCTGGGATGCTGCAGGCAAGAATACTGGAGTGAGTTGCCATTTCCTTCTCCAATGCATGAAAGTGAAAAGTGAAAGTGAAGTCGCTCATTCGTGTCTGACCCTCAGCGACCCCATGGACTGCAGCCTTCCAGGCTCCTCCAACCATGGGATTTTCCAGGCAAGAGTACTGGAGTGGGGTGCCATTGCCTTCTCCTATTCATAGTCTAGAGGGAATCAGATGTTAAAATATTCAGGAGACAATTATTCGACCTTTCACAGTGGTCAATTGGAAAGGAGAGATAGTCAAAGCAAAAACTTTTTCTTTTTTTTAATGTATTAAATTTGGCTGAAATATAACATGCCATGGAAAAGTAGAACAAGAGGCTGGAGTGAAAGTTGAGCATTGACTTTGCGCACGTTGTGGGAATTCACTTAGGTATTCACACATAAATAGTTTCCTTAAATTCAACAAGAAGAGAGCTCTCTTTTTGGAAAATACAGGTCCTGACTAGTTTAGGCCCCCCAAGTATTGCTCTTAACAGCCATAATTATTAGAGATATAGGACTTGGGACTCTTCTGGTGGTCCAGTGGTTCAGACTTCACTTTCTGATGTGGAGGGTGGGCAGGGGGGTCAGGGAGCCTAGATTCCACATGTCTCATGGCCACAAAACCAAAACATAAGATGGAAACACTATTATAACAAATCCAATAAAGACTTTAAAAAACATTCATCCACCTCAATCAAATTAAAAAAAAGAAAAATGCAGGACTTAAGATTTTTATGGAACAAACAATATCACTGATTACAATAACAATGAAAGCCAGTATTTATTTTTTATTTGGAAAACTGTTCAGTGAGCATTTTACGTCATTCCTTCATTCAGTTATCACCACAGTCTCATTATCCTCTTCATGTTCCAGATGATGTAGTGTATAACTGGACCATATTTTAATCTGAAGTTAGAGCTGAAATTCAGACTCAGTTTCTTCTGAAGACAGTTGGAAAGACCACCAAACATACTTGGAGAAAAAAAAGTGGGGAAAAATTCTTTCCTTTGTAGCTTCTTGCTGTAGGGCATGTCACAGTAATGAATAAAAGGGTCAGTTCTAGCAAGTTTGCTTTGAGAATACAATGTAATTAATACAAAATAAATATTTTTAAAAAGGGTAGAACATAATTAATATATACTAATTACCAATTTCACAATACTCCCGTTTTCCCTAAGTATGTTTAATTGACCAAGGTCAATTATTACCACTCAGAGTGATTTAATCTTCAAATATTGAGAATTTTTGCATGGCCTAGGTCATAGTTTCCTAATTAGTGGATTCCGCATTTAAATTCCAGAAACTAGAGTAAATTCTCTGCTTTAAAACCCTGAAAAGTTCTGCCAAAATACATTTTGGCTGTGAAATTCTGTTTTATTTCCCCTGGTGCAGGTAAGGAAAATACAAAAGCAATCCTCTTTACCTTATGATTCTACACTTCCCAGTAGAAAAGACATTAGGTTTTAATTATTGTTCTCCAACTACTCAAAGCAAGTTAATTAATTTGTGGAATTAAAAATGTTATAAATTCTGGAACAGTGCAAAGGCCTACTGCTTTGGTAAAGCTGAGAACGTTGACAGGGTATCTGTTTCCTAAGTTTCATTTTCTCTTTTGCAATAAATTGATCCTCATTTAGTGGTCAGGAGATTCTTTGTAGGCCTGTTCAAATAAATTCATCTGCTTTTGGTTTGAGGCCTCTTTACTCTTTGCATTTCTAATTTTCTCCAGCATGTAGTTCTGTATCCAAATGGCTGGATCGAATCACTGAATGTTGACGCAGTCCTTCAAGTATATATACCAATGGGATTCATTGTCTCTTTGCACATGCATCTGAAAAATAGAGCATATTTCCCACCCCCTATTTGCTGTTACTGGACTTATGTCTTTATTTTTCTGTTGTCTTCACTCTACACATTCTTCTTAATAGACTATCTTTGCCCCTGGCTTCAACTGTCACTTATATACTGACATATGTTCTTAATCCATGCCTCCTTTCTGAGATTCTTAGTAATAAGCACAAGTTCCTCTTGGGCATCATTGCTAGGTGGTCTCTTAGAATCTTAAGTTCAACATGTACACAACCCAATAAACCATTCTTTAGATCCTCACTCCAAACCTGAGCATTTTTATATTTTTTTCACCAGTAAACGGCATCTCCATGTACATACATATCTGAGCTTCTTATTATCTGCCTAGCTGTCTTCTTTCTCAGGGATTCTCAATTTGGACTGCTCTTTAAAATCACTTAGGGAATTTTATAAAATACTAAAGCTAAACCTCACAGCAAAGATTCTGATTTAATATTTCCGGGTGAAGTTAGGGCATTCATGTTTCTTAAAAGCTGACCAGGTGATTAATTACAGTCAGGGTTAGGAGATACAGCTCCATCTCATACAAATTCCGACAGTTTATCAAATCTGTGGGTCGTTGGTTCACAACGTTAGCTGGACCCTGCAATTGTCCTGGGAACCTGGAAAATACACTGTTATTTGAGTCCTACCAGTTTTCCACCCAAGGCTAAGAACTAACCCCATTGACACTACTTCATGTATATGATCCTTGACAATGCTATTATAACCCAGATTTGCTTTTTTAGTTCAAACAGATAAATTCTCCTACAGTGTCTGCAAGTTTTTCCCCCTTATTATCTCTTCTCTGCTACCAAAGACATATTCCTAAAACACAAATTTGACTGTGGTCCTCCTTGTCCTAGAATTATCTTTCAGAGAACCATATGACCTCTGTAGCATCCTGAAAATATATTTCTGATAAATCAATTTTACCAGCAAAGAAACTGATGTTCACAGATTTTTTAATAACTTTCCCACAGTTACAAAAGCAAAGAGCAGTGGCATTTGGGCATAAGTGTAAATGACTCTAAACCCCACATCTTTTCTAGAGTTCGTTGTTATTTAGTCGCTAAGTCGTGTCTGACTCTTTGCAATCCCATGGACTGTAGACAATCAGGCTCCTCTGTCCATGGGATTTCCCAGGCAAGACTACTGGAGTGGGTTGCCATTTCCTTCTCCAGGGGATCTTTCTGACCCAGGGATCAAACCCAAGTCTCTTGTGTTAGCAGGGGGATTCTTTACCAATGAGCCATCAGGTTGATATTGATAATTAGATGAAATATTCTTGTAAAAACAACCTGAGTCTCTTATTGCAAGAGAAATTTCAATAAAGTGAGTGGCTGCTAATGATAAAGAAGAAAAAACAATGACAAAACAACATGTACAAAAGACCTAACTGCATATTTCTGCATTGTTTAGATAAGTAGTAAAATATTAGGCATAAACCATTACAAAGTGACTTATATCACCTGGAGTATTTTTATTCAACAACATTCATAGTAGTCACTCTAAGTGTTTCAGCTAGACCGATTTTGCAAACAGTTCTTAGTGGTTGAACTGAAACTGTTCAACAAGGTCTAGTCAATAAGATTAAGTGTTTCACACTCTAAGTGCACAAAAAAGCAAACAAAGAAGTCAAACATCTGTGACTCCAGATGATGAGAATTTAGAAGCCTACTTCCTTCTGGACTGCCTAACGTTTAGAATCGCAGATGACTGTAGTATTACTCTGAAGATGGTTACCTTTAGGCAGAAGTGAAGCTAGTGTAATGCTCCTGAATGCAGAGCTTGAAAGCACTCTCTGAGAAAACAAAAGATTATAAGAAGCTCCACTGTAGTTCGTATCATCTCTATCTTATCATCTGTCTTCTGTCTCTTTCTAATATAATACTATATATTACATGTTTAAAGTATCACCATGAAATGTCACAGGATTTAAAGCTTGTATCCATTTAAAACTAAGAATAACAACAACAGAGAGTGCTGTAATTCTGAATAACTCAGATTCTGAATAACAGCAACACCATAATATGCCTTCCCTGTGGTCCGTTGCGCTGTGAACACTCATGGAGTCCACGTGCTAAACTTCGTCTGAGATTGGCAGCCACGCCAGAGCCACTCCTTTCGAGCCAATTAAACGGACGACTTGTCCTAACTTGATCTGTGGCCACTGCTGATTTATCCAGTAGTGTTCACTGGATACAAGCCAGGTCAGTGAAAAGTGTCTTAGTTTCCTTTCTTCTTCATTTTTTTTTTCCTTAGGTAGATTTAAGAAGGTTCATTCCTTTCTGTATGTGGCTGAAGTCTTAAACTATGCGTTTTAGGAGTTCTCTTTTGCTAGATTTTGGCCCTACAAGGAGAAAGCCAGTCTGCTGTGAGAAAGGAAAATAGAGCTACAGTGAGAGATTCAGAGAAAGTTCTGGACGTTTTCTGGTCTCTGTTTTTGTTTTGCTTAACCTGCAACAGAATGTCTTTGCTTCCTAGATTTTGGTTGGTCAGCACTCTTTGAGGTTCGTAAGGTGATAGTCCCTATTTATCTTTGTTAGTCTAACGTGTATCTGAAACACATATTTGTTCAATCACCCTGTTTAGATGGTTGCCTGGAATGTTATAGATGGCTTATTGTACAGCCTGCATCTCTATGGAATGGAGTAGGTATAAAAGTAAGAAGCCAAGGATTTCCTGGAAAAATCACTGATTTATGGTGCTATCAAAGCACTTAGGAAGGAAGGAAGGAAGGAAGGAAAGTCACTCAGTCGTGTCTGACTCTTTGCGACCCCATGGACTGTAGCCGATCCTCTGTCTATGGGATTTTCCAGGCAATACTACTGGAGTGGATTGCCATTTCCTTCTCCAGGGGATCTTCCCAACCAGGGATCGAACCCAGGTCTCCTGCGTTGTAGACAGACGCTTTACTGTCTGAGCCACCAGGGAAGTCTATCAAAGACTGGTGTTTGTTTTTGTTTTTTGTTTTCAAAGCACTTAAAAACCAGTCAAATAAGTTGTCAGCTATAACCCATGGACAGCACCAGTTTAGACTAACTGAACATGCCTCCTGCACTAGTTACCTCTGCAAAGTCCACATAACAGCATGAGAGCTTGCGTCTTCCTAGGAGAAAAGAGAGCATGAAGTCATCAGGCATGGTTTAAAATTTATGAAGACTGATAACATAAGACAGAAACTAAAATCAAATTAGATATAAAGTTAAGAAATGGCTGGTGATATGCAAGAAAATTTTAAAATATCTTAATCACTTTCATACTTTTTATTTTACTTATTTTCTTCCTTTTCTATTATTTCCTTATCAAAATTGTGAATTGGACAAACTATGTCTCTCCAAATTCAAATAAAATGACATGGAAAATTTTAAAGCATGTAAAAATATCTTTGTGAAAAATATCGTTCAACCCACCACTTACTAGTGTGTCAGAATGTAGCAAGGCAATCTGAGGACAGAAAGATGAAAATTATGAATCCTTCTTCTCTAAAGTAATTCATGATTGCGCAGGATTTGGAAGCAGACAAATCCTTCATGTCAGGCTTTGAACAGATAGTGTGTTGTCTGCGTGAAGCTGTGCATGCAACCACTTACCATCAATATGAAAAATGTTAAACTCTTTAAAAATAGATTTGGGAAGCTAAAGGATGCTTATATATCTTGGGAAAAATAGATTTTAGAATAGTTAACTGATGCTATTTTTTAAAGATTTTATTTTTACAGCAGTCTTATGCTATAGCAAACACTGAACGGTAAGTAGACATTTCTTATATACCCCCTGATCAAGCATGTGTCAACATTCCCGACCAGAATGGTATATTTGCTATAACTGATGAATCTACATGGACACATCGTTATCACTCAAAACACAAAATTTACATTAGAATTCATCTCGCTGTATATTCTATGAGTTTTGACAAACGTGTAATGACGTGTAGCCGCCGTTAGTGTATCATACAGAATACCTTCACTGCCCACCCCATGCCCATTCTCTGTGCTTCCCCAATTTATACCTCCCTCCCCTCTAACCTCTTGAAATCATTGATTTTCACTCTTTCCATTTTTGAACCTTTCCCATCATATCATACAGTTGAAATGATGCAGTATATATCCTCTTCAGATTGGCTTCATTTACTTAGTAGTAGGGCTTTAAGGTTTCTCCATGTCTTTTCATGGCTGGATAGATCTGTTATTTTCCATATTGAATAATACTCTATTGTCTGATTTGACTACGGTTTATTTATTCATTCACCTACTGAATGGAATAGCAGCTTGGTTGCGTTCAAGTTTTGCCAGTTATGAATAAAACAGCTGTATACATCCTTGTGCAGCTTTTGTGTGGACATACGTTTTCCAGGTCATTTGAGTACTGAAGAGTATGACAGCTAAATGCTACTGTGAGGGTTTGCTTAATTTTATAAGAAATGGCCAAAGTATCTGCACCATTTGGCACTGCCTCCAGCAATGAACGAGAGATCCCGTGGCTCCACAGTCTCACCAGCACACGGTGTTGGTGGTCTCTTGGCCATTCTAACAGGCGTGTGATGCTATGTTGAAATGAAATTGTAGACATTTCGTTCAATAGCCATCTCTGGAATAATATCATGTGAAAGACTTTATTGAAAGGTGTTAAATAAACACACACACAAATAAATGTGGTCATAGCGCTTGCCTCCCCCTGCCCCCAACCAGCCCCCAAAATATATCCAGTATAAATGGGCTTCCCAGGTTGCGCTAGTGTTAAAGAATTTGCTTACCAAAGCAGGAGACGCAGGAGACTCAAGTTAGATCCCTGGGTCTGAAAGGTCCCCTGGAGGAGGAAATGACAACCCACTCCAGTATTCTTGCCTGAAAAATTCTACGGATAGAAGAGACTGGTGGGTTACAGTCAATGGAGTAGAGAAGAGTGGGACACAGCTAAGCAACTGAGCATGCATACATGCGTCGTATCATTGTAGTAACTACAATTACCAATTTTCTCTTAAAGGAAAATGCAAATTGGAACACTGATGAGTACCTTTCAGAAACTTGAGGTCTAATCAAAATCAAAGGGAAGTTTACGAAACCTGTTCCGACCAGAGGAGCCTATTTAGACAAGACAACTGAATGTCAGGTGGGATGCTGCAACAGAAAGTAGATGTCAACAGAAAAGTTGGAGAAATCTGAATCAAGCCTAGCTTCCAGATAATAGTATTTTACCAAAGTTAGTTTTTTAGTTTTGACAAATACATTACTGTCATGGAAGATGATAACATGATAAGGAGTAATTGGACTAAATGTATTGAGAATTTTATGAATTATCTTAGCAACTATCTATAAATCTAAAGTTGATCCAGAAAAAAAAAGAGTCAGTAATGCCACAGGTGCCCTCTAAAAGTCATTTCCTTGTTCTCCAATTGATTTTAAGAAGAAAAAAAAAAAAATGCAGGTTTATTCCACTGGGAATATGTGATGGGAAGAGGGAAAATGGTATAGAGTTATGATAAATCTAATTGAATTAAAAAGAAGCTAGACTCTTGCCAAATTCTTTAAGTAAATGATTGTAAGGTACACTGTATGAGAAGATATTGCAAATAAATTAAAATGGAGGACTACTGACTGTGAAGATTTGCTTACACTCATTTCTGGAAAGAAATTACATCTACCCTTCATGCTATAAGTAAGGTTAGAAATAAAACCCAGAGAAAACTTAGAATTTACAATGGACCTCAATAGCATAAATATTTTAGTACAAGTGTGTTCCACATATCGCATTTGTTATTTATCTTAAATTTAAATTTAACTGGGCATCTTGTATTTTATCTGGCAAACCTACATAGAGAGTACCCTCCGGGCCAGTGGCAGACTGCCTGTCTCAATAAGACCACATCTAAAAGCAGTTTACATTCTACTGGGAAAGAGAGCAATGTATTTAGGCCCTTGAAAGCATGATACAATGCGAAAGATTCCAAAGTAGGAATTTAAAATACTTTGAAACTTTGAAACCTTTCTGAGAGAACATTTAATTAGAACTGAGGGAATTAAAGAGGCCTAGTGGAAGATACGGTATTTATACTGAGTTTCTAAAAAATGTAGAAGTTATGAAAATTTAAAGACAGGTATGTCAGGGTATTATCAACAGTATGAGGAAATGACATAAATTCAGAGAGAAAATGTTTACCATGGCATAGTAAGTATAATTGTCTATTCTTGGGACTAGGAAAACTGCTTCTAGGGAAGAAAAAAAAAAAGCACTATTTTCCTAGAACTCAAATTCAAATGGAGAGAAATGAACCAAACTTCATCAAATAATTGATAAGAATAAAAAAGTATATAAAATATATTCTATAAAAAGTAAAGTTAAGGGAGTTTCAGGTTTACCAGTTGGCACTAGTGGTAAAGACCCTGTCTGCCAATGCAGGAGATGTAAGAGACAGGGTTCCATCCCTGTGTTGGGAAGATGCCCGGGAGGAGGAAGTGGAAACTCCCTCTAGTATTCTTACCTAGAGAATCCCATGGACAGAGGAGCCTGGTGGGCTACAGTCCATAGGGTCGCACAGAGTACTAAAGCGACTTAGCAAGCAAGCAAGTAAGGGAGATTCAGAATGATAGAAGAGGGTTCGATTTTATATAAAATCATCACAAGTAAGGTAATGTTTGAGCAGACATGTGAAGAAAAAGGAAGGAAGTTATTCAGTTATTTAGAGGAAGAGGGAAAAGCAAATCTATAAGCTTGGGTGTGGGACCACGTGCGCTATGAAAAGATAGAGATCAGTAGAGCTGGAACAAGACGAGGTAGGTCTGAGAAGGGTAAATGGATCCAACCACATACGCCCTTCTAGTTCATGAAGAGCAGAACGTTCTTGGAGTTCTCTGAGCAGAGAGGTGACACATAATTCAGTTCATAAAGGAACACTCAAACCTTGCTCCGGTGCTTGGCAGACAGTAACAAATGTGGAAGCTAAACAGCCAATGAGGAAGCCGTGCTGATGGTTCCACTGATATCAACCAATGGGGTGCTGTCCGTGATGTTCCAATGGCAACAGCCAATGAGGAAGCTTCCCTGATGTTTCCACTGAGATGAAGCTCTAAGGAGGCTGTCCAGATACTTCCAATGAGAAGCAAAGGGCCCCAGTTACACGATTTATAGTAAAGGTTGGACACGTAGGATTTGTTCATGGATCAGAAGTGAAAGAAGGTGAGCACTCAGAATGACTTCAAATCACAGAGTCATAAATTAGCAAGACATGCTGGAAAATAACATTGATACCATTAAGCAAATGACTGAATGGAATAGAGTGAGACAAATAAATAAAGGTTGTTACTAATTAATGGATGGCTTTTTAAATATTAGATTGAGAAGACTGGGATTTCATGTTGTAGATCTTAGGGAATCACCAAAGGTTTTTTGAGTAGAGGAATATCATGCTTAAATATGATACAATATATAATACATTGTAATATAATACCATTTAATGTAGGGTATAATGTAATATAAATTGCCTCATCTTTTTTTAACTTGAGGTGGAAAAGTTTGATTTAATCATTCTGTTTGATTCATGACATAGTGATCTATGCAAACTCCTCATTACTTTATTTATCCCCCTATATACCACCCCAGACCCAGCCTATTTCTTTTCACCATAAAACTCTTAGAAATTGTCTTACCATTAAAAAAAAAAAAGATGGGCTTCAAGACTGCAATATTCTCTTTTCCCCTTTCCTTCTCCCTTCTTTCCTTTCTCTATAGCATTCTGTATTATTAATTAGTGTATGGAAAATTGGTATTCTCATACACTGATTGCAAGAATATTAAAAGGTATGATTTTTGTTGAATTTAAACTGGCATGATTCACCAGAAACTAAAAATACACATACTCTTTGAACTACAAAGATTGATTTAGAGTGCAACTTACATTAATAAAAATAAATAAACAATTTTAGATGAGTATGCATGGGTTCTCACTCGTTCCAGTCATGTCCAACTCCTTGTGACTCCATGGATTGTATTTTGCCAGGCTCCTCTGTTCACGGGATTTTTCAGGCAATACTGGAGTGGGTTGCCAGTTCCTCCTCAAGGGGATCTTGCCAACCCAGGGACTGAACCTGCATCTCCGGCCACTAATGCATTGGCATGTGAAGTCTTTACCACTGAGCCACCTGGGGTAATTATTACAGAATAAATTGAAATGTTATGGAAATGCTTGAAACTGGAGGTTATTACTGATTTTAACTAAGATTTAAACAAATGAGGTAAATAGTTGTTTATCTACTGAAAGAGAGAGACACCTGAATAGTTATGCTTCATATAGTGATAAAATAGTTATCATATTTTGGTAAATAAATATTTATATGTATACATATATATATATATATATATATCTCTCTCACCATCCCTGGGATTCTCCAGGGCAGAACACTGGAGTGGGTTGCCATTTCCTTCTCCAGTGCATGAAAGTGAAAAGTGAAAGTGAAGTCACTCAGTCGTGTCCAACTCATCGCGACCCCATGGACTGCAGCCTACCAGGCTCTTCCATCCATGAGATTTTCCAGGCAAGAGTACTGGAATGGGTTGCCATTGTCTTCTCTGATATATATATATATATATATATATATATATATATATATATATATATATATTTGAATGTGATGTTGTTTTCTTTGTAAAGTTTTTGTTTCTTTAATAAAACAGCAAGCTCAATGAGAGACAAGGATATAACACACTTAAGATACTATTTTATAGTGGATAATAGTAGAGACAAATTTTCTAAGTTATTTGATAATGCAAAAAATAGAAACTTATCAGCAATCAAAAGCATGCTATTCATTAAAACATAGCAAGTTAAATATTTTTATCATGTTCAAAGAAATATATAAATGGGTCTTTTCAACACAAATATTTAATCCCTTTGTGTATCAAAAGAAAGAAAAGGGCAGATATGCTAGAATAATATTCCTTGAAATATTGGTTTGAAACAAACATTTTTAAGCTTTGTGGGGGACTGGTCATATTAGCTCTAGATAATGGATTACTACACTTAAAGCAAATGCAGGAGATTCTGCCAAAGGCAAAATACAAGATTTCCCACAACAGTTATAGTTCCGCTAGGGCCATTTAGATGAAACTTCATGGTATTACAAGACCTGTTTTTAATATAGTAACAAACATTAAGCAATTCCAAAATGCTTACCCTTAATTAGAATGAATTTCGCCTGAAGACAGATTATAATATATTTGTTATTTCACTTGTCACAATTAAACAAATACATAACTTAAACATGTGATGATTAGCAATCACTTTGAATTCTTTATAAGGTACATAATTAGGGGGCTTCATCAAATATATGTAGCCATCATTCTATTAGGTCTTTTTTTTTTAGAGGTTTTTTTTTGTTGTTGTTAAAGTTCTTTATAGTGATGACATAGTAAACAAAAAATAAATCTACTGTTAAACTATATCGATTATTAAAAATCCAGCATGGGTATCCATTTGAAATTTTCACATCATCAAAGACCTGGTTTGTCATACTACAGGAAGCTAAACAACTAATGCTCTCTCTTATGAAACAATCTTTTACTTTATTTTCAGTACCTTTTTCTATTTTTCTCTTTCCCATTCAATTTATTTATAAGAGCAAAGAAAGCTCAGGGAGATTGCTTACTTTCAATGCCTGGTAATGATGATGGTTAATAGCCTTTTGTGTTTTCAGTTCAGTTCAGTTCAGTTCAATCACTCAGTCATGTCTGACTATTTGTGACCCCATGGACTGTAGCACGCCAGGCTTCCCTGTCCATCACCAGCTCCTGGAGTTTACTCAAACTCATGTCCACTGAGTTGGTGATGCCATCCAGCCATCTCATCCTCTGTCATCTCCTCCTCCTGCCTTTAATCTTTCCCAGCAGCAGGGTCTTTTCAAATGAGTCAGTTCTTCATATCGGGTGGCCAAAATATTGGAGTTTCAGTTTTAGCATCAGTCTTTCCAATGAATATTCAGGACTAATTTCCTTTAGGATGGACTGGTTGGATCTCCTTGCAGTCCAAGGGACTCTCAAGAATTTTCTCCAACACCACAGTTCAAAAGTACAAATTCTTCAGCACTCAACTTTCTTTCTGGTCCAACTCTCACATCCATACATGATGAATGGAAGGAACGTAGCTGTGACTGAGTGGACTTTTGTTGGCAAAGTAATGTCTCTGCTTTTTAATATGCTGTCAAGGTTGGCCATAGTTTTTGTTCCAAGGAGCAAGCATCTTTAATTTCATGATTGCAGTCACCATCTGCAGAGATTTTGGAGCCCAAGAAGATAAAGTCTGTCACTGTTTCCATTGTTTCTCCATCTATTTGCCATGAAGTGATGGGACCAGATGCCAAGATCTTCGTTTTCTGAATGTTGAGCTTTAAGCCAACTTTTTCACTCTCCTCTTTCACTTTCATCAAGAGGCTCTTTAGTTCCTCTTTGATTCCTGCCGTAAGGGTGGTGTCATCTGCATATCTGAGGTTATTGCTATTTCTCCCAGCAATCTTGATTCCAGTTTGTGCTTCATCCAGCCAGCATTTCTCATGATGTACTCTGCATAGAAGTTAAATAAGCAGGGTGATAATATACAGCCTTGATGTAAGGGTGACAAATATACATCCTTGATGTCCTCCTTTCCTGATTTGGAATCAGTGCATTGTTCCATATCCGGTTTTAACTGCTGCTTCTTGACCTGCATACAGATTTCCCAGGAAGCAGGTAAGGTAGTCTGGTAAACCCATCCCTTGAAGAGTTTTCCACTGTTTGTTGTGATCCACACAGTTAAAGGCTTTAGAATAGTCAATGAAGCTGAAGTAGATGTTTTTCTGAAATTCTCTTGCTTTTTCTATTTAGTTACCTATTTCTATTCACTTGTTTGGGGAAATAGTAATAAGCAGTAAGCTTATCATTCTAATATTCAAAGTTTGTGTTACCTGAAAGTATTCATGTAAATTATATGAACTGAGTTTGAACATGGAATAAAGAGGAATTGTTTGTATTTTACAAAAACAAGGCTTAAATGCAAAATATCTTAATTATTTGAAAAACAATGTGATGCTGGGAAGTAGAATTCTATGGGCCTTCTGTTCTCTAACAAAGGACTGATTAAGATACTTCTTGGGCTTTTCTGTAATGAATCAGCTATGGTGACCTTTGTTCCCATGTAGGATGCTAGCTAAATGGTTCCCTGGAAGACATTCTACAACTGATCCATCTTAGCTATTGCTTTCAGACTAAATAATTTAGTGAGAAATGTAATTAATAAGCACAGATTAGTCTTATGTATTATACTTATTTTACACTAGTCTTTCAATATATTCAGGTCTTACCAAATTAACTGTTCTATACTGGTGGCATATCACTAAATACTGTTTAAATTTAATTTAAAAATGTTGACATGTTTAAGAAACGCTTCATGTCTTGTTTGTTTTCTGGATGCAGCATCAATAATTATTCATATATCAAACAAAGACTAAGGAGATTTTAAATAGAAATTAAAATGGAGAAATAAGTAAATAGGAGGAAAATTAGTCTTTTACATTTCAGAATTCAGGGATCAGCCATGACTATAGATATCTTAATATCTTATAAGCTTAGATTTCAGTTAACATGGGAGCCCTTAAATACTTGAAGATCACTGGAGTACTTATTATTTCTTAACAAAGTTTTTTCAAAAAGGTAAGACATCAGCTCTAAAATGAAAACAATTGGATTTGAAAATTCATAAATGTAATACATATTTTTTGAGGTTCACTGTTTTAATGCAGTAGTTTGAAAATTAGAACAAAAGAGACTTAATGTGTTTAGAATTTCAGTGTATCATCATCTTATGAAGTGAAGGGATGACTTCAGATCCTTTTATTTTCTTCCTTATGTTAAAACAAGCTGAATTGAAACATCTTTGTCTTTACTCATGAAATCCCACAAAAGTAACTCTCTTGACTTGAGGTTAATTAGAGCTGTGTCATTACAGCATTAACCCAATCAATATTTTACAATGAGAAATTTTCCTATTTTTCACGTTGTCTATTAAAATTTTGAACAGGTGGTATAATAATGTCTTATTAAGTAACTTGATCATTGATTTATGATTTGCGTTTAACAGCCCACGGGGCATGCCGCTTTATGTACTGAAAACTTGGAAATCTGCTGTCCTCAGAGTCCTAATCACATGACAGAGATAATGCCATAAAAATCATTCTGTAAGAGTTTACAGTTCATATGCAATATTTCTTCATATTTTTTGAAAATATAAAGCATTCAATGACACTGCTATGCCCTGTGGTGTTAATCAGCTCAAAAGACTTGTGAGTCTGTGATTTCCTCAGAGTGACATATAAATAGTAGCTCTTTTATGTTCAGCTTATAAATGAGGAAATGAAGACATATACATGCCACATAAATATATAAATAGATAAAAATAAAATATATATGTAGCTATTAAAATTGCATGTAAGTTGTATGGTATATACACACTGTCTTAACAGTTTCTGAATGACAACAGCAGGATCAAGTGAGAACACCTTCAAATTCTAAAATAACACTTTTTTGTTTCAGAAAACATATAAAAATTGCATAACCTGAATTTTGAATGATTTACTCTGGTCGATTGTATTGATTTGACTAAACTAAAGAAGGAAAGATGCATTGTTTTCATATCTTTGATTCTTCAAGTTTCTATTTATATTATAGGTATTTTTCTCTTAGTTCTCTACAATATATCTTTAAAATGTACTTTTTCCAGCCCAAGTGATTGTTGTTTTGGAATCTATGACTGTATACATGCTGATAGATAAATGAGAAGAGACAAAGGCTTGTACTGAGTCAGTTTAAGAAACACTTTTTAAAAATTATTTCTACAGATGTAAAAATATAATAAATTGAATTAAGAAATATTCAAATTCTTCACTAACATTTCATGTTTAGTCTTTTAAGTATGTGCCGAGAAATTGATACTTTTATAATCTTCCCAACAGTGGTCTTTAGCCATCGGCCATTTTAATTCTGGGGCTATCTGGGTGGTGCTAGTGGTAAAGAACTTGCCTGCCAGTGCAGGAGACATAAGAGACCCAGGTTCAATCCCTGGATGGGGAAGATCTCCTGGAGGAGGAAATGGCAATCCACACAGTGTTCTTGCCTGGAGAATCCCATGGACAGAGGAGCCTGGTGGGCTACAGTCCATGGGGCCACAAAGAGTTGGACACAACTGAACACATTATAGTTTTAAGACATCTCATGTATAGAAGACATAATCTTAATGTAGAAAATCAGAGCGAATATGGAGATTCTTTTTTAAAAATTTCACACAAGCTGCGTGTGTGTTTAGTGTATAAATACAAACAGATGTCTGCTGTGTACCTTTACTGAGGAAGTGCACAGAATAGATGGATACCTTGTATTTTTCTTTCTTTTTAACAAAATTACCTCAAATTTTTACTTAAGAGAAAATCAATACACACTTCAAAGAAGAAAAATATATGTCTAATGAAGCACAGTGATCTTTCTTTTTTTTTTTCATTTGTTGAGAATGCCAGGTATTTAAATATATAAAATTTAAATATAGGGGAACATTTATATTTATGTTTTCTCTTTTGTTAGTGTAAACAAAAAGGGAAGGATCCCAGTAGCTACATTTTTTATTTTTATGCATCTTCTAAATTAGCAGGCTCTAACTTCAGTGCCTGAGCATCATATTGATTGAGCAAACTGACTGAAGGTGATCGAGGTTCTGGAGGAATTTCCAGGCTCCGTTTCATGGGCAACTGGAGACCATGAAGATTACTATGGTAATGTAATTGATATTCAAGGAGTAGGCATAGTCATGGCTTTTAGAATGGAGAATTCAGCCTTAGAGAGCAGAATATTGTCACCAGGGAGTATGGACAACCTTGACCTAAATGAGATCCAAGCAACCTGGATCCCTGAAGCCAAGGTGTATGTTCTTGTCATGGATTCTTTTGTACAACACATTTTATGATGCAATACTCTGAAGGTATCACAGACAAGCCGCATACATTGATTCTAGTTTTCACTGCTGATTATATCGCCTAGTGGTAGTAAGTCAGACACTCAGGGAGATATTTGCTTTTCAGATGAGGTTATATTATATTGAAATGACTAATACTATCTGGTCATATCCAGAACAAGTCAATAGAGTCCTTTCAAGTAAAGGTGAAATATGGAAAAGATTAGACTGTGCTCCTTTCTGATCTCGTATATTCAGCCTTGTCTGCCTGGCATGGCATCCTGCTCAAGATTAAGGTGAAGTAAATACATTTTGGACTGATTGATTGAATAGATATTCAATACATTCATGTAGAATGAGAGAATGAATGAATACATAAGTAAATTCTTTCCTTCTGTGTGGATCTAACCCTGGAAATGAATTCTTTGCTGTTTAAGAAATAAAAGGAGATAGAAACGAGGAGTGTCTTCAAGGAAAGATTTTATTCAGGCTAGGATGGTTTCATAGGTAAGAGGTATGGGGTAGAACGATTTCCCTTTCTGTCATTAACTTTGCATTTCATTCAATATATTGTTAAAATACTAAGATATCATGTTATAATGAATAATTATATTGTTATATAATTATATATATTTTATTGTTATATATAATTATGTTATATATATATATAATTATATATTGTTATGTGTATAAACAAGATTACTAAAGTACCAATCTTGAGAAATATTTTAATAAATATTAGTAGCCTCTAAGAAATAATTGATCCTTTATCAGAAAAACATTTTTATTTTATTATATATGGGAGAAATAAACATGCAAAAGTATTAATTAACATGATCTTTAGAAATCAGAAATGCTCTCCCAAAGCATTCATTGAAGACAGTATTGGAAAACATTAGAAACAATTAAAGTGTGCTACTTTGGAGGATGGAAAAACTGCTCCCAATCACAACCTGATAGAGATAATGATTAGCTAGAAATAGGAGAAGGCAATGGCACCCCACTCCAGTCCCCTTGCCTGGAAAATCCCATGGATGGAGGAGCCTGGTAGGCTGCAGTCCATGGGGTCGCTAAGAGTCGGGAACGACTGAGCGACTTCACTTTCACTTTTCACTTTCATGCTTTGGAGAAGGAAATGGCAACCCACTCCAGTGTTCTTGCCTGGAGAATCCCAGGGACAGGGAAGCCTAGTGGGCTGCCGTCTCTGGGGTTGCACAGGGTCGGACACGACTGAAGCGACTTAGCAGCTCAATGCTGATCCAAATGCTTTCTATCTTGAATTTATCACCTACTTCACAGATTGTAATTCTTAGTGCTCTTCAGACTTCATACAATTTCAAGAGAAATTGAAGATAATTAAACACGGCTTACAGAAAAGGCACAAATATGCTTTCAGATATGCATACATAACAAGACAAGGCAAGGAAATACAAGAGTCAGTGAAAATAGCCTGAAGTAGCCAGCATTGCTGTGGGTTATACAGCCTTGAGAGCCCAGGTAATCCCTTTCAAGTCAAATCTTGTGCTAATTTGCATGGCTTCCCTCAAAGACTAATTTAACAAGAAACAGGACAACTCAAAGGTAAAGAGTCAACATACTACTTCATTCTATCTTGGACTCAATGCAAATATCCTCTTTATTAAAGGATTAGTAGAAAGTGGAAAACAAAAAAAATATTTTATGAGTTGTTTTCCTAAACTGACTTTTGAAAGTATCCAGTTCTAAAAATGATTATTAAGGAGACCCAGAATATATAAAATTGTGTAGAGAATTGTCATTTTTCTCATAACTTTGTTATTGGGTATCCTGGCTAAAGCTGTTTAATCTCATTTAAAAATAAAATATAGAGATATAAGATTCCTAAGATTCAGAAAATCTCTATGAATGGAACTCAAATGCTTCTTTATCCCTCTCTGGAACATGTACTTTTGTTATTGATAAAAATGACACATATTGGATGAGTTATTCCATTTCTAGGAAAAATAATGCTTTTTATACTTATGATATTTGTGATGAAGCAAATAAAAGCTGGGAGGGAGAGAAAAAAGGACATCTTTTAATATTGAAAGGCAACACATTATCTTTACAGTTATTTTTACTGGATATTATATTGATCAATAATACTTTTGAGTATGATTTGAATATGGGCATTTTTTTTTCCAGAGTAATGTATGGATGTGAGAGTTGGACCATAAAGAAGGCTGAGTACTGAAGAATTGATGCTTTTGAACTGTGGTGTTGGAGAAGACTCTTAAGAGTCCCTTAGACAGCAAGGATCAAACCAGTCAATCCCAAAGGAAATTAACCCTGAAAATTCATTGGAAGAACTGATGCTGAAGCTGAAGTTCCAATATTTTGGCCACCTGATGCGAAGAACTGAATCATTGGAGAAGACCCTGATGCTGGGAAGGATTGAAGGCAGGAGAAGGGGATGACAGAGGATGAGATGGTTGGATGGCATCACTGATGCAATGGACATGAGTTTGAGCAGACTCAGGGAGATGGTGAAGGGCAGGTAAGCCTGGTGTGCTGTGGTCACAGAGAGTCAGACACAACTTAGCGACTGAACAATGACAACAACAAATGCACACACTCACAGGCACAGGACACATACTAAAGGGCAGATAAACCTTCACTTGTATGAAATTCTGTCTGTGTCCTCATGTTTGGAATAAAAAGCACATTACAATTAATAGCATAAGCAGAGGTCAATTTGAATACTCTGGATTACATAATGTTTATAAGACAATCAATATCAGAATTGATGATGTGAATAGAGTTTGAATACTGAGACTACTGGACCCCTTTTTTTATCAGACTGAATAAGGGTTATTCATGGGGAGAAAACATATATGAACTCCATCTGCATCACTAACAAGTGAAACATGTGCCAGCAATGAACGGTCTGCAGCTGTGATCAATTCCAGCCGTTCTTGTGATTCACAGACTTAGGCACATAGTTAAGATGGGATAAAAGGATTCCAAAATGTGTTATTCCCTCTGATCATTAATCTGCTTGTTTAGTCATGAAGATTTTGATATTTTACTACTGGTTTTTCACATACCTTCTCTTAATTCCTTGCAAACATACGGAAAAAATATGAAGGTACTACAAAGGGAATTTTTCTTTTCTTTTTGTATATTGTCTGAGAATATACAAAATTTTTTTTCCTAGTTTGACGGTTCAACTCTCACATACTGTGCTTTTTGAAGTGACTTAGCACGCACACAAACAACACCTTACATTTAAACATAGATTCACTAAGTATCATCAGCTGTGACCAACGAACATGAACAACTCGGCCACATTTCTTCGCATCTGATGATTTTTTCCCAACTTCCTCATCTCCTCCTCCTCCTTGTGTTCCTCTTCCTTCTCCTTCATCACCATCTTCTTCTTCTCCTGGTCCTCCTCCTTCTTCCTCTTCTTCTACTTTTTTTCTTCACTGAGTCTATTGGATAGCTGAAAAATTTTCCATCCACCTTTCATGGGTGATAGGTGTAGTAAAATATGTGTCAAGAAAAGGAGGCGAAATTAGGCTTTCATTAAATAAAAATGTAAGCAGTTTCAAGACAGACGCACAAAGCTTTTTAGAACTCAAACAAAAATATAGTATCAAAGTGGAGAAATCATCATGTGGCAAACTTGAATTATGAAAAGACCAGTAATTAATGGAAAATCACAAAGTCAAACCTTTACAACTTGTAAGTCAATAGGAGAAAATGGCAAACTGCGACAGGGTCCTAGTGAGGAGAAAGGGTGGAGGGTGAGAGTTACACCAGCTTCAAGGAGAGTCGTTTTGACCTCCTCCTTACAACAAAATCAGATCTGCAAAGTTTTGCTTTATTTAGTATCATTCCTCTCTTCCTTACATTCCTTTCCAAGAATACTGTGTCCCAAAGTTGGTCTTTTATGCCAGGAACAAAATTGAAAGGGGAAAAATAAAGATAAAAAGGGTTAGGAAGCAAATTTGCAAGGAAAGAAATATGATGGCATGGAGTGAAGAAACAGTTTACACCAAGACCTTATAAAGGAATTATATAGTTATATGGTGTGCAGTCATATCGTATATTGAAGACTTTAAAACTTTATTTTAAAACACTTAAAAGACTAATGAAAATGGGAGGATTAGGGTAAAATTGTAAAGCATATTTCATAATAAATTAATTTGAATTGATAAAATAGGACTGTGCATTCAAGAGATAAACAACTTGGAAGGTAATCAAAAGAAGAGCTTTACTTGCCAGAAGCATCATTCTGAACTTGTTTTAAGGGTAGAATTTAGCACTATAGGTCAGTGTAAGTTAAGAATTTGGGCAGAGGGAGGACTGTAACACACCAGCTTGAAAATAAAGTCTTAGGATAGAAGAAATAATATTTTAATTTATCTTTAAGAAAAGTATTGTTTGGGGACAGAGATTGACTAGAGAAGTAAATATAAGAGGATAGTAATGAATCAAATTTTAATGGATATGAGTTTTTAAAATCAGATAATACTTCATTTATTTCATTTGGAGAGGAAATTATTTTGAATGTGCTTATTATTCTTAATAATAAAACACTTAATAAGAGCATGGTCATGTTTAAGAACAAGACTTATAGAAGCAGGAACAGCTACAAATTTTAAAATGACACCAAAAATCCCTCAGTAATCAAGATAAAGAATATTTTAATGAATATTTAGCAAAAACCAAATTTAATGAAAAATATCCATGATGAACTAAATATAAAAATTTTGCATAAACACAGGCCAAGATGAATATATTATTTCCTTCTGACTTCTTTTAAATATTACACTCCCCTGTTTGAAGAGTGCAGCTGATTTCATTTAGTTTGCTTGCATTCGTTTTTGCTTTTTTTTAAAGAGCAAGCTGAATTTGTGTTCTGTGAGTGATTTTGACAGAAAAGATTGTGAAATTCTTATACTGGATTTTGGAAACTACAGAAAATGCCCAGTTGTGGATATAAGAAGCAAGATGCAGTATCAATTCAAATATATGAAATGGTCTTGTTATGATGTTTATTTTAATAGTAATATACTTCATCTGTAAATGAAGCCTATGAAAACTAAAATTATGTTTTTAAAATAACCTTCCAGATTAATATAACAGAAGACTCTACACATGGACATCACCAGATGGTCAGTACTGAAATCAGATTGATTATATTCTTTGCAGCCAAAGATGGAGAAGCTTTATATAGTCAGCGAAAATAAGACTGGGAGCTGACTGGCTCAGATCATGAACTCCTTACTGCCAAATTCAGACTTAAATTGAAGAAAGTAAGGAAAACCACTAGACCATTCAGGTATGACCTAAATCAAATCCTTTACAATTATACAGTGGAAGTGAAAAATGGATTCAAGGAGTTAGATCTGATAGCCAGAGTGCCTGAAGAACTATGGACGGAGGTTCGTGACATTGTACAGGACACAAGGATCAAGACCATCCCCAAGAAAAAGAAATGCAAAAAGGCAGAATGAGTCCGTTCTAATGAGGTGGATGAAACTGGAGCCTATTATACAGAGTGAAGTAAGCCAGAAAGAAAAACACCAATACAGTATACTAATGCGTATATATGGAATTTATAAAGATGGAAACAATAACCCTGTATACGAGACAGCAAAAGAGACACTGATGTATAGAACAGTCTTTTGGACTCTGTGGGAGAGGGAGAGGGGGATGATTTGGGAGAATGGCATTGAAACATGTATAATATCATATATGAAACGAGTCGCCAGTCCAGGTTCAATGCACAATACTGGATGCTTGGGGCTGGTGTACTGGGACGACCCAGAGGGATGGTATGGGGAGGGAGGTGGGAGGAGGGTTCGGGATGGGGAACACATGTATACCTGTGGCGATTCATTTTGATATATGGCAAAAACAATACAATATTGTAAAGTTAAAAAATAAAATTAAATTAAATTAAAAAACAAAAAAAGGCAGAATGGCTGTCTGCAGAGGCCTTACAATAGCTGTGAAAAGAAAAGAACTGAAAAGCAAAGGAGAGACGGAAAGATATACCCATTTGAATGCAGAGTTCCAAAGAATAGCAAGGAGAGATAAGAAAGCCTTCCTCAGTGATCAATGCAAAGAAATAGAGGAAAAGAATAGAATAGGAAAGACTAAAGATCTCTTCAAGAAAATCAAAGATACCAAGGGAACATTTCATGCAAAGATGGGCTCGATAAAGGACAGAAATGGTATGGACCTAACAGAAGCAGAAAATATTAAAAAGAGGTGGCAACAATACACAGAACTATACAAAAAAGATCCTCATGACCCAGATAACCATGATGGTGTGATCACTTACCTAGAGGCAGGCATCCTAGAATGTGAAGTCAAGTGGGCCTTAGGAAGCATCACTACGAACAAAGCTAGTGGAGGTGATGGAATTCCAGTTAAGCTATTTCAAATCCTGAAAGATGATGCTGTAAAAGTGCTACACTCAATATTCCAATAAATTGGAAAACTCAGCAGTGGCCACAGAACTGGAAATGGTCAGTTTTCATTCCAATCCCAAAGAAAGGCAATGCCAAAGAATGCTCAAACTACTGCACAATTGCACTCATCTCACAAGCTAGCAAAGTAATGCTTAAAATTCTCCAAGCCAGGCTTCAACAGTACATGAACCATGAACTTCTAGATGTTCAAGCTGGTTTTAGAAAAGGCAGAGGAACCAGAGATCAAATTGCCAACATCTGATGGATCATTGAAGAAGCAAGAGAGTTCCAGAAAAACATCTATTTCTGCTTTATTGACTATGCCAAAGCCTTTGACTGTGTGGATCACAACAAACTGTGGAAAATTCTTCAAGAGATGGGAATACCAGACCACCTGATCTGCCTCCTGAGAAATCTGTATGCAGATCAAGAAGCAACAGTTAGATCTCGACATGGAGCAACAGACTAGTTCCAAATTGGGAAAGGAGTATGTCAAGGCTGTATACTGTCACCCTGCTTATTTAACTTACATGTAGAGTACATCATGAGAAATGCTGGACTGGATGAAGCATAAGCTGGAATCAAGATTTCCAGGAGAAATATGAATAACCTCAGATATGTAGATGATACCACCCTTATAGCTGAAAGTGAAGAAGAACTAAAGAGCCTCTTAATGAAAGTGAAAAAGTTGGCTTAAATTCAACATTCAGAAAACTAAGATTATGGCACCTGGTCCCATCACTTCATGGCAAATAGATGGGGAAACAATGGAAATAGTGAGAGACTTTACTTTTTTGGTCTCCAAAATCACTGCAGATGTTGACTTCAGCCATGAAATTAAAAGACATTTGGTCCTTGGAAGAAAAGCTGTGATCAACCTAGACACCATATTTAAAAGCAGAGACATTAGTTTACCAACAAAGGTCCATCTTTTCAAAGCTATGTTTTTTCCAGTAGTCATGTGTGGATGTGAGAGTGGGACTGTGAAGAAAGCTGAGTGTCAGAGAATTGATGCTTTTGAACTGTGGTGTTAGAGAAGACTCTTGAGAGTCCCTTGGACGGCAAGGAGATCCAACCAGTCTGTCCTAAAGGAAATCAGTCCTGAATATTCATTGCAAGGACTGATGCTAAAGCTGAAACTCCAATACTTTGGCCACCTGATGCAAAGAACTGACTCATTTGAAAAGACCCTGATGCTGGGAAAGAATGAAGGTGGGAGGAGAAGGGGATGACAGAGGATGAGATGGTTGTTTGGCATCGCCGACTCAATGGACATGAATTTGAGCAAGCTCTGGGAGTTGATAATGGACAGGGAGGCCTGGCATGCTGTAGTCCATGAGGTTGCAAAGAATCAGACATGAATGAGCGACTGAACTGACTGACTAGAGTTAATTAATTAATAGAGTATTTAGGGAAATATCATTCTGTTTCATTTAAGAACATATGAGTCGTTGGTTGTAGACACTGAAGTATAATCAGATATACAAGTACTAAAAAATGAAAACAAAATATATAAACTAATCATTCAAGGATGGTTTCATGTATCCTAAAAGGATTGAATATTTTGTAGGATATGTAGCAGTTACTTTCTCTTCATTAGCGTTAAGGCATTATCAGCTTTCTCCTATTGAAGCAGAGATCAGCAAAATAAGTTCAAGCTTAGTCTCAAGAAATCTCACAAAGAAATTCACTAGCTGCCATGGAAACAGAGCAGTTTGGCGAAAGATCTGAGAAATATGACTCAAGCATTCTTATTTTCCTATCTCCTAGTCCTGTATATAACTGTGTGATCTTTCAGTCCTTGCTTTAGCAGAATCTTAAAATCAAACCTGTGAATAACCTAAAGGGTCACTGACATTTTTCCTATTCAAAATGTTGTCCCAGACCAACAGAATAATCATCACATGAAGATTGGTAGAAATGTTGTCTCTCAGGCTTTTCCCTAAACCTCCTAAATTGGAATTTGTATTTTAATGTAAACCCCCAGAAAGTTTGTTTTGGTGTCTGTTTGAACCCAACTTCATTTGGGTAGTATTGGATTAAATATATCCTGGAAACTAAGAATTGAAGTCCATACACACACATGCGTGCACACAGCTTGCATATGTGATTCTATTACTAGAGCAGCGTGTGCAATTTTTTCTCACAATGAATTCCTAAGCTTTACAAGTGATTACTGTGCCAATAATAAGTAATATAAAACTGGTTTCATCATCAAAGAAAATGACCACATGGTAATAGATCTACTTAATTCACGATGTTTCACTGTTTGCCTTAGAGAATGGAAAACAACTTACCAGCTGCCTGTTTCTGATGACAATCAATATTGGGTGAAAATTAAATGTATAAGAAAAAAATAAATCTATTTACACCAAACACAAAGAAAAAAAACAGACTTTAAAAAATTATATTCTTCACAGACTTGAATAAAATTGGACATATTAAATGTTGGTGATAAGGGATTTAATTGCTATTGCTGTGAGGGTTATTAACCCAATACTATAACAATGCAAATATTTGTCTATCCACATCAGTTCATTTTAATTGAAAAGACCATAATGAGACAGAAGTTGCTCTATTTAACTCAAAGAGAAACAAATACCAAAATTAGTAAAGAATTGTGATGATATAATGGTACGGAAAGCAGTATTCACTCAAAAGACATGTTCACGTTAAACTGTCGTTAGTGAGACTGGAATAACAGCAAAATCCCTTCTCTAAAAGTAAATCACAGTATATATTTCATGTTAATCCCTGAATTATAGAACCATTTGCATTGTAATATAATGTGATTATTTTTTCTTCTATAATTGATTAATTAACCAGCATGTACAAATACCTTTACCACTTTTATATAGATTCCTTGAGAGTCAAATTCAGTGACAGTTAAGTTATTGACTAGACGATTAAAGGAAGCCTGAACTATCAAGCAGTTTTATTGACAAGATAAATCTGTGACTAAAATAAGAATTCTCCCACAAGATGAACAGAGTTAATTCAACAATTCAAAAGCCATTATTGATTTCCTTTTGATGCCAAGCACAGTAATAAGTGTGGGTCTAAAAAGATTAGTCAAGCTCTACTTTAAGGAAACTGCGATTTCTCACTTGTCCTGTCATCAAGGTCTATGCTTCTATACCAGTTCCTTCACCACCATTACTCCTTTTAAGAACATTTTATTTTAGTTAATTTAGTGAAGATGTAAATTCAGTAATCAATAACTGGTGCCAAGGTGCAGATGTGTTGAGGGAAGATGTTTAGTCAATTAGAAGGAAAAGAAACCGATTCAATTGGCTGTAAGGAACAGACCTATACAGTAAGGATTTCAATTAATATGCTTTTGAATTTTTCATGTTGGTTTGTATTGAATTAATGTGGTCTGATATTTTGTTAGCCTTTTTTTTTTTTAACTGGAGGATATACTGAACACTCTCTACTAACACGCAAACCATTTTAAAAATACTTTTAATTACATTTTTATTTTATATTGGAGTATGACTGATTAACAATGTTGTGATAATTTCAGGCGGACAGCAAAGGGACTCAGCCCTACATATACATGCAGAACTTTTTTATATGTTTGTTTTATTTGTTCATCTTACAGAAGACAATCACAGAAGCAAAATATCATATGTATCTTTCTCTACTCAGTGATTTTTGAAGAACATAAGAAGTGGATTCTTTACTCTAAGCTAAAAGTTACTGATGTAAGGCTGAGAGTTGTCACAGAATTACTTTCAATGCTGCTCTTTTTTTAAAAATTAAATGTATTTATTTTAATTAGAGGCTGATTACAATATTGTATTGGTTTTGTCATATTCATTCATTCAACATGAATCCTCCATGGGTGTACACGTGTTCCCAATCCTGAACCCCCCTCCCACCTCTCTCCCCATACCATCCCTCTGGGTCATCCCAGTGCACCAGCCCCAAGCTTCCTGTATCCTGCATCGAACCTGGACTGGTGATTCATTTCTTATATGATATTATACATGTTTCAATGCCATTCTCCCAAATCATCCCTCTCTCCCTCTCCCACAGAGTCCAAAAGACTGTTCTATACATCTGTATCTTTTACTGTCTCCCATTCAGGGTTATCATTACCATCTTTCTATTGCATCATACTTGCTCTTGCTTCTCTGGGTTGCTCTGGTCTGGGCTGAGCACTGAAGAATTGATGCTTTTGAACTGTGGTGTTGGAGAAGACTCTTGAGAGTCCCTTGAGATCCAACCCGTCCATCCTAAAGGAGATCAGTCCTGCGTGTTCACTGGAAGGACTGATGTTGAAGCTGAAACCCCAGTACTTTGGCCACCTGATGCGAAGAGCTGACTCACTGGAAAAGCCCCTGATGCTGGGAAAGGTTGAGGAAAGGAGGAGAAGGGGACCACAGAGGATGAGATGGTTGGATGGATCACTGACTCAATGGACATGAGTTTGGGGGGACTCCGGGAGTTGGTGATGGACAGGGAGGCCTGGAATGCTGTGATTCATGGGGTCACAAAGAGTTGGACACAACTGAGCAACTGAACAGAGCTGAACCGAACTGGACTGGTCTGGGTATAGAGGTCTACATTTTTTCTTTTACGAAAATATCATTTACATTGTAGATGTAGCAACTTGTCTTGCTGGTACAGATGGGAAACGAACTGAATTCTGCGTTTCTGGAAAGTTGCTTGCAAAAGACACTTCCAAGAATTGTATGCTGTCTGCAGCAACATGGGTGGATCTAGAGATTGTCATAGTGATTGAAGTCAGAGAAAGACAACATCTTGTAATCCCTCTATATGTGGGGTCTTAGAAAATGGCACAGATGAACGTATTTACAAAACAGCAAGAGAGGCACAGATGTAGAAATCAAACTTCTTGTTACTGAGGGGAAAAAGGGAAGGGATAAATAGGGAGATTGGAATTGACATAAACACACTGTTATACACAAAATAGGGGGCTTCCCAAGTGGTGCTAGTCATAAAGAATACAGTCCAGAGGGTCACAAACAGCCTGATATGACTGAAGCAACTTAGCATGCATGCATGCAAAAATTAGGTAACCAGTAAGGATTTAATATATAGCACAGAGAATTCAACTCAATACTCTGGAGTGACCTATATGTGAAAAGAATCTAAGGAAGAGTGGATGTATACATATCTATAACTGATTCACTTTACTGTACACCCAAAACTAACACAACATTGTAAAGCAACTGCTGCTGGTTAGCCACTCGGTTATCTCCAGCTCTGTGTGACCCCATGGGCTGCAGCTTGCCAGACTCCTCTCTCCATGGGATTTCCCAGGCAAGAGTCCTAGGATGGGTTGCCATTTCTTTGACGGCTGCTGCTACTGCTGCTAAGTTGCATCAGTCGTGTCCAACTCTGTGCGACCCCATAGACGGCAGCCCACCAGGCTGCCCCGCCCCTGGGATTCTCCAGGCAAGAATACTGGAGTGGGTTGCCATTTCCTTCTCCAATGCATGAAAGTGGAAAGTGAAAGTGAAGTCGCTCAGTCATGTCCAACCCTCAGCAACCACATGGACTGCAGCCTTCCAGGCTCCTCCGTCCATGGGATTTTCCAGGCAAGAGTACTGGTGTGGGGTGCCATTGCCTTCTCTGATTTCTTTGACTACACGCCAGTAAAAGTTAATTTTGAAAAAAAAGCAAATATGGTTGTATACATTTCAAAAAAATAGCAAAGATTGAAAAAGTAAACATGCTAATTTTCATAAAAGACATTTTCCTAATATTTATTTAAAAATCAATTAAATTGAGGATTGGCTAGGTGAGGTTGAATGAATATTACGGTAAAACGGGAAATCCACAAGTACTGCTCACATCACCTCTATTTACCTAATAATTTCTCCAGTCCACTTCGTTGTATAGACTGAACCCACCCTTAACTCATGTAGTTTGAAATATTACAAATAATCTCAGTGGTGGAGGTATCGTACAGTGTTTTATGTCCCTTCCCAATGGCTCAGCAGTAAAGAATCTCCTTGCAATGCAGGAGACCAAGGTTTGATTCGTGGGTAGGGAAGATCCCCTGAAGAAGAAAATGGCAACCCACTCCAGGATTCTTGCCTGGAGAATTCAATGGACAGAGGAGCCTGGTGGGCTACAGTCCATGGGGTCACAAAGAGTCAGACGCAACTAAGTGACTGATACTTTCACTTTCATATATAAATATATATATGTATATATATATATGTATATGTATATATGTATACACACACACACACACATATATACTTAATACATACAAAATAGAACAAAATAGAAGCTTATTCTTTTTTTTTTTATTTATTTTATTTTATTTTATTTTTTTTTTTTATGGCCCTAAAAAGGGCCTTTGAGATTGTCGTCACACACAGCACAGGGGCAGCAGCTCAACCTCCGAAGCCGTAGAGGGTGCGTCCCTGCCGCTTTAGCGCGTAGCCCACGTCCATGGCAGTGACCGTCTTCCGCTTGGCGTGCTCTGTGTAGGTGACCGCGTCCCGAATAACATTCTCCAGAAACACCTTCAACACGCCTCGGGTCTCCTCGTAAATGAGGCCGGAAATGCGTTTGACTCCCCCACGCCGAGCAAGGCGCCGAATGGCGGGCTTGGTGATGCCTTGGATGTTATCTCTCAAGACTTTGCGGTGGCGCTTGGCACCACCCTTGCCTAAGCCTTTGCCGCCTTTTCCTCTTCCAGACATGACTGAGCTGGTCAGGAAACCTCTGATCAGAAGCTTATTCTTATCTGAAGAAATTGTAGCTTCTTTATTTAGGACATTCATATTTATTTATGTATTTTCAATTCCTATTGAAGTATCATTTATTTGCAGTACCGTGCTACTTTCTGTTGCACAACAAAGTTAATCAGTTATTTATATACATACATATATATGTATATACATATATATATACACTTGATGAAAGTGAAAGAGGAGAGTGAAAAAGTTGGCTTAAAGCTCAACATTCAGAAAACTAAGATCATGGCATCTGGCCCCATCACTTCATGGGAAGTAGATGGGGCAACAGTGGAAACAGTGGCTGCCTTTATTTTTCTGGGCTCCAAAATCACTGCAGATGGTGACTGCAGCCATGAGATTAAAAGACGCTTATTCCTTGGAAGGAAAGTTATGACCAGCGTAGACAGCATATTGAAAAGCAGAGACATTACTTTGTCAACAAAGGTTTGTCTAATCAAGGCTATGGTTTTTTCAATGGTCATGTATGGATGTGAGAGTTGGACTGTGAAGAAAGCTGAGCACTGAAGAATTGATGCTTTTGAATTGTGGTGTTGGAGAAGACTCTTGAGAGTCCCTTGGACAGTAAGGAGATCCAACCAGTCCATCCTAAAGGATATCAGTCCTGAATATTCATTGGAGGGACTGATGTTGAAGCTGAACGTCCAGTACTTTGGCCACCTGATGCAAAGAGCTAACTCATTTGAAAAGACCCTGATACTGGGAAAGATTGAGGGCAGGAGGAGAAGGGGATGACAAAGGATGAGATGGATGGATTGTATCACCGACTCAATGGACATGGGTTTGGGTAAACTCTGGGAGTTGGTGATGAACAGGGAGGCTTGGCATGCTGAGATTTATTGGGTCACAAAGAGTCAGACATGACTGAGCAAGTGAACTGAACTGATACACTCTTTTTAGATTCTTTTCCAATATAGGTCATTAGAAAGTATTGAGTAGAGTTCCCTGTGCTACACAATAGGTCCTTATTAGTTATCTATTTTAAATATAGTAGTATATATCAATTCCAATCTCCCAATTTATTTAATGCCAATTACATGGAATTACTTTTCCAGTCCACATTATTGTTGAAAATGTGTTAAGGAATCTGTATATAATATTTTAGTGAGCTGTATGCATATAAATATAGTCATCCACAAAAATATAATATTTACTATACCTGAAAAATATGAGGACTTTGAAACTGAAACCCAAGCCAATAATCTGTAGAGAGTTCATGGTCTAGTGTAGGGACTGGATAAGCCTCCTTCCTAAATTGTAGCGGTCTGGTTTCTGAGCAATCACCCACTGATAAGCACAGAGAATTCAGGGTAAAACAAAAAGTGTGAGGGGGGAATAATTGTATAGCACTGTGGCACGGCTTGATAATTATAAACCTTTTTTACAATGTGATGCTGTTTTAGGAAAAAGTATATATCATAGAGCCTAACAGCCTTTCCATTTTAGCGTTCAACCTCTCTAATACTGAGCAGGTTACCAGGTCACAATTCTGTGATATTCAAATAAATTTTGTAAGCAGCTGGGGAATAGTTCATTCTTGGTTGCTCGTATAGTTGATGGGATCCATTTATGATTAAAAATAGAGGATAATACATTATTTTGATTTAGTAGTCATGGGTTTAAAGTGCCTGATTTATTGTAGTGTTTTAGACCCGCAGAATAACCTCTCTTGATTTTCCTTAAATCTCCTCCCAGAGGAAAAGAAATTTAGTAAGAGTTGGAAGTGGACATTGGCCCTGGAGAGAGGCTTCTGTTTTCCAGGATGTTAGCCTGATGCCAGACTCTGCTAACCTGGGTGGTCAGTTTAATGTGGACATTTTTCTAAGGAAGTCGACCGAAGCCACTAAACATATTTGCTCCATGAGCTAAACCACAATAAAACAGAGGTCTCCTGTGTACAGCTTTCCTCACTCTTTGAATACAGTTCATTCTTATTTTATTTCCATCAGAAACAAATGCCCTTCAGAAAATTTCTCTTTGAAGTTTAAATGCAGTTGTGTAAGTATGTGAGTGCATGTGTATCCAAATGCAATTACATGCAAGCATCTGATTCAATGATGAAATGACCATTTCTTTAGGACTGTGAAGAGTCTTTCGAGAGTAGAAGCATTCCAAACCCCTAGATCCCAGCTGGGTGATCTATCATCGCCCACCTATAGTAAATGTGAATGCATGAAGTGGGGAAAAAAATATCATGTCAAAAATGAATAATCATTAGATTCATAGACAGATAAAACTGTTCTAGATTTTATTTGGAAACAAGGGTTTAGTTTTTATGGCTTTCTGTCAGTTTCTGCTATTCAACATCATTTGAGAGATTACAGAATCCTGTCTTTCCTGTTTCTGCATTTTTCTTCTTTCACTGATATTAATCCCTGTCACCCATCAAAAGAGAAAGGACTCCTGAGTGCCAGCCCAGGAACCAGACAAGTCACACGGTTGGAAGGCTGCAGCCTTGATCCACTGGTTAGTCTCTGCTTTTGTATTATCGAAGGCTGCCTAAGAAGCAAAAAAGTGCCTATAATTATACCCTCTGTTCTGTTCAAAGGCAAAAACGACTTTCTTAAAATGAGTAATTGATACACACCACTGGGCTTCCCAGATGACTCAGTGGTAAAGAATCCACCTGCCAATGCAGGAGACACGGGTTCCATCCCTGGGTCGGGAAGATCCTTCAGAGAGGGGAATGGCAACCCACACCAGCATTCTTGCCTGGGAAATCCCACAGACAAAGGAGCCTGGTGGGCTAGAGTCCATGGGGTCACAAAAGAATCAGACGCTACTAAGCACGCACACACACATGCACACGCCAGGAGGGTTTTCTACATAACTCTGTGAGGCAAATGCAAAAAAAAGTTAAGCATTACCTGAGCGTCTAACATTCCAGGTAACCTGGGCGGATGTTTGTGTTTGTGGCTCTCTCTATATGTGTGTGTATATTTTCAATTACACATAATCTTTAAATATGTTATTCAATAAAGGTTATGGTGAAAATGAAAAAGGTGTCTTTTATTTTTACTTAAAACCAAACAAACTTTTGTCCAACCCTATACACATATATATAAATATAAACATATATATGTAATACTTTCAGTTTTCATATATATATGTATACACCTAAAACACTATTTCTCTAAGCACAGACGATATATTTGACTTTGTATTCAGTTCAGCTCAGCCACTCAGTTGTGTCCGACTCTTTGTGACCCCATGAACCACAGCGTGCCAGGCCTCTCTGTCCATCACTAACTCCCGGAGTCTACCCAAACCCATGTCCATTGAGTCGGTGATGACATCCAACCATCTCATCCTCTGTATGAATCTGAATTCAAGATCAATGCTAAATTAACTTATTCTGTGAAATCAGAAAAATGTTCTCTCAGCTGCCTTATAGTCTAAATAGGAAAAAAATCATGATGTTCTCCAGACAGTACAAAAAGGGGAGACTGCTCTGAAGCTGAGCCATGATGGGGAGAAAATGAGAATTATTCTGCTTGCAGAATTAGGTATATACATCAGCACAATCTTAGGTAGTGATGATTCATGAGAGGTGATTTTAAAACCCAGGTGTAAAACTAATTTAAGAACTATAGAATAGAAATTGTGATGACTGTCTTGCTTAAAATGAAATTTGATACTTACATTTTATTAATTAAAAAAGTATTATTTTTAATAACTAAGTAAAATATAGGCTCATGAACAGCTTTTGAAATGGTATTTTATCCAATAGGGTGTGAACAAATGCATTTTTATATCCCAACTTACACATATACAGTATTAAAGAATTAGATTCACATTTATATCATTTCACTTCAAAATAAATGTCAAAAGGAAGATTTAATAGACTAGAAAGCTAAAATCAATTTTAAAATAATTACATTATCTACAACATGGTAAATCAAATTGTAAAACCTTTCAATCAGTGTATTTTCTCATAACAAAGAACACAATCTCCTTTCTTAACGTTTTTGACCTACTGGGCCTGGAAAACTCCATGCTCAGAGGAGCCTGGTGGGCTGCAGTCCATGGGGTTGCTAGGAGTCGGACCCGACTGAGCGACTTCACTTTCACTTTTCACTTTCATGCATTGGAGAAGGAAATGGCAACCCACTCCATTGTTCTTGCCTGAAGAATCCCAGGGACGGGGAAGCCTGGTGGGCTGCCATCTATGGGGCTGCACAGAGTTGTACATGACTCAGGCGACTTAGCAGCAGCAGCAGCTGATGCAGTAAGCATGTTATAACTGGTGGTTCTGCACGGAGGCTAGAGCGAGGGACCAAATCAATTCCTGGTCAATAGAAAGTGACTCCATTGGCGGTTAAGGCACATTCTCCTTAAAGCTGCTCTGGCCAGAGGCAGTTTCATTATCACAGACTATGGAGAAATTGACCTAAGTGCCACCTGCATCACAGTCAGAGCTCTGATCACTGTATTGGCTTCCTCCTTGGCCTTTCCTTGTGATGGTCAAGTGGAATAATTTTAAGTCACTTTCACACACATACGTATAATTGTTTTAGAGCTTCTATCATATAAAGCAATTATTAAGGCAATGATGTGACCTTTTGCAAAACCATTTTTTTTTCCTCTTCTTTAATCAACCCACAAGTCTCAGAACAGCTGTAAGTATCAAGCCATCATTGCTCTTTCTACACACCCGCTCTACATTTCTAGCCTTACATCTGCGACTCAGTGATCCAGGGAAGTAAATGGTGAAGATGAGCAATGGATCAGTCATAATAATTCCACTTAACTGAAAATAGTACTACTTCTCTCTAAATTAAGTGTGCAATTGGCAAGACTTATTTATACTCTCCTAGGGATTAGCTTTTATTGATCTAATTAGGATGAAGCTCTAAAATCAGTTGACAGTCAACCTGATGGAGCAGCAGCTGCATATGATTCTGTTCTTCAAACGAAAAGGGGATATGAATAGACGAAAATAGAACATACTGTCCCAGACCTATGCTCTCCACCAAAGGGCAAGTTAGTAAACCAAAGACCAAGCCCGACAGCGGGTTCTCTCCAGAACTTAAATTTTACATTCCCACCTATCAAACAAGAAAAGAGGCTGCAAAATTTATTTTGATGGCAAGTAATATTATACTGTTAATAAATGCTATATGTGTTAGCAGGGAGCTTCCCAGGAGGCATTAGTGATAAAGAATCTGTCTACCAATGCAGGAGACATAAGAGGCGTGGGCTGCATCCCACTATCGGGACGATCCCCTGGAGGAGGGCTTAGAAACCCACTCCAGTATTCTTGCCTGGAAAATCCCATGGACAGAGGAACCTGGCAGGCTACAGTTTATAGTGTCACACTGAAGTGACTCAGCACGCACACATGCATGTTAAGAGGAGAACTTTTAAACATCTTATAAGTGTTAATCAGTCTCAAATAATTCAGCTTTACCAGAGGGGGAGAAAATTAGCTCTGTTGTTGATACTCATACCTTTTCTTACTATTATCTGTTTTTGTTTTTGGTATAGTGATCAAGAGTAATAGAAAGAATTCCCAACAAATGTCTTCTTTCCCATTTACAAGCCAATGTAGGAAATTACCAGCAGAACTTCAACTCCTAAAACAATTAGAAAGAATGGGCAAAGGTGTCTTTTCTTTAATGAAATCACTATGCCCAAATGATAGGTTTGAACATATTGACTCAGTTACCAGGCTGAGCCCTGAGAACACGGGTGGCTGCATTCACTGATCAAACTCCATTAAGAGAGCTTTACTGATTTATCCCTTAGCATTGATGAACATTTGTGGACACTGAGTCAATATTTTGAAGAAGATTAGCAGATAAAGTACTGGCCTTTCATTTTCAAGATTGCATCAATTTCAAGCCGCGATTCAAAGACTCTAGCCCAGAATGAGTAGAGCTGAAATTGGAAGTACATCTTGGCCCTGCTAAGAGAATGAAATTAATTGGCTGAAGGTACAGAAAGTGTTTGTATTTAAACCAAATGCAAAGAAAATACTCAGCTTGTAAAATCCATAACGAGGAACCCAGGCATTTGGTAGTGTAAATTCGAATACAAACATAAATTTTCTTTCTATTGCATTTCAAAATATATTTCTGCATTCCTATTTCTGAGAGATATGAAATTTGTTAGCAGTCAATTTGATTAAAATATGAACAACTGTATGATTATATTATTTTTCTCTCCATGAAAGTTTCAGTTCCATCTGCATGCAAAATAATCTTATTTTCTTTTAATTTTTTTGACTTTTTAATGTTTGCATGATGTAGGCAATATTAAATTAAGAGAAATTGTTTTATAAAAATATACCTTATTTAATAATACAGCTCAGATAACCTCATTTTTCTTTCCAGACACATACATACAACACACACACATACACATGAATGCACACAGGCACTTAAAAACATACATTTTGCTTTCATTTCTCAATCTTGTGAAATGTACATCTAAATCAGCTAAATTTCTTTAATTTACAAGTAATCATTGTGTTTGGCATCCACAGGATGCGACTCTTGTATGACCTGATGGCTCACTGGAGGAAATAAACCTTTAAAAGAATGCTTTTCAAGAGTGCACTGTGATAAATGGCAATAGCTTCAGAGTTCCTACTTCTGCCTTCATGACTTCCCCTTCAAAGTGGAACAGGATTTGAGCTTTGGCAGGAAGGATCAGTGAAAGATCGTGAGACAGGCATAGGGGTGAGTCACTAAGGATGGGAAAAGATCAAAATCTTCAGTGCAGTCATAGAAAAAAATGTCCAGTGAGTGCATGATGGTTGTCAAGGAAGATGATGCTAGAGAGATGTATTGGGTCAGATCATAAAGGTGTGTAAGTGCTGCATTAAAGTGAATTATACTCAGCCAAGCATGGTCGCACAATTCCTTTGAGCAATGGAATGATACCCAAATTTATTTTTTAGCACAGTTAATTTTTCAGAAATATGTACTGTGGACCAAAGTCTAGAGGACCTGGCAACCAGAGACCACGTATTATATTGTAAAAACAGTGTAGGTAAATGCTATGAAGCTCTGTTGGAGAAACTGGATTCAGAATGTATTCAGAATGTATGTGCGTAACAAACAAGAATTAGTAATTAATTTGAGACGAGTGAAAGACTTGGTTGATATTGGGGACATAAAGTGATAAAAGAGATGCATGACAGGTACCAGGTATGTTGGAGAAGATAAACATGCACAGTGGGAAAACTAAACACCCATGCTGGCAGAAGAACCAAGGCCAATGTCCAGAGGTCTGGGGCTCAGGAGTGTGTCCGGGACTAGAAACGAAGGCCCAGCAATCATCAGAACACATATGCAATTGAATATTACTCAGCCATCAAAAGGAATGAAATTGGGTTCTTTGTAAAGATGTGGACTTGACCTAGAGCCTGCCATAAAGAGTGAAGTAAGTAAGAAAGAGAAAAATAAATATATTAACACATATATGTGGGATCTAGAAAAATGGTACAGGTGAACCTATTTCCAGCACAGAAATAGAGACACAGGACACACGGAGTCAAGGGGGGAAGGGGTAAGCGGGATGAGCTCAGAGATTAGGACTGACATATACATGCTACCATGTGTAACCTAGACAGCTTTGGGAAGCTGTAGCCCAGGGAGCTCAGCCTGGTGCTCTGTGATGACCTAGAGGGGAGGGATGGGGTGTGGGAGGTTCAGGGGGAAGGTGATATGTGTGTACATATCGCTGACTCACTTCATTGTACAGCAGAAACTAATACAGCATGGTAAAGAAATTACACTCCAATTTAAAAAACGCATGCAAATTTCACATTCTACTCTAAAAAAGAAAAACAAAAAAACAAAGGTAGCAGAGGAATGAAAGCTATGAAAGCAACAATGAGGCAACGTTACCAATAAGGAGAAAAGATCTCAGGGGTGCCCCCATCTGCTGCTGGGCCATGGAAAAGGAACTCATGTAAAGGCAGAGGAGGCTGGAAAGGCGAACACACAACAGACTTCAACAGTGGCTCCTACCTGCCAGCAGTAAGGGAAAATCTGAAAGTGGGCTCTTGGTCCTGGTCCTCAGTGGCTTTAGGAAGGTAAGTTTCAGGAGGACAGTGGTTCCCAACTAGGAGTGATTTTGTGATCCTCAGAACACATGGCAATATTTGGAGATGATTTTGATAGACAAGATCTGGCGGGGGGGATGAGCTTTTGTCATCTCCTAGGTTGTGTCCAATTGTAGTTGTTCAGTTGCTGAGTTGTGTCCAGCTCTTTGTGATACCATGGACCGCAGCATGCCAGGCTCCCTTGTCCTCCGCCATCCCCCAGAGTCTGCTCAAATTCATGTCCACTGAATCGGTGATGCTATCTAATCATCTCGTCCTCTGCCACCTCCTTCTCATTTTGCCTCCAATCTTTCCCAGAATTAGGGTCTTTTCCAATGAGTCAGCTCTTTGCATCAACATCTTACATTGCAAAATACTGCTCCCCAAATAAAGGATTATCCAATCCATGATGTTAGTAGTACAGAAGATGAGACACTGCAGATCAAATCCAGATTAGTTTTCAATGAGTTGGACACAGAACTTGAGTTTATGGAGCAGGCAGGATGAATAGAGATTACTTTAAGCTCAAGCAAAAATTTCAGTAGCTAAAAGAAATTTAATATTTAGGAGCCAAGATATATAGGAGCAATTAGAATAATTTACCATAATGTTCAAGATTGAAGGCAGGAGGAGAAGGGGACAAACAGAGGATGAGATGGTTTGATGGCATCACCAGCTCAATGGACATGAGTTTGAGCAAGCTCGGAGAGCTGGTGATGGACAGGGAAGCCTGGTGTGCTGCAGTCCATGGGGTCGCAAAGAGTCAGACATGACTAAGAGACTAAATTGACTGACTGACTGACCACAATGTTGGGAAGATATATGGTATACAGAACGAGGCAGACTATCACCTATAAAATATTCGAAGTTAAATCATATTGTCATATATCGATTTTGGATGAGCAGGACAAAAACCAAACTTGTGCTATAAAATGAGACTTCAAGCAATCTATGTAAATTAGATTTAAAACCAAGGCAATGGCAATGCAGATATACAGAAAAGCACGAATATCGGTCACATGAGAAAAGTTTTAGCAGAAAGAAAAGACGAATTTATAAAGAGAGAATAAAATTCTGGTTGAAATTTAATGTTTCACAGGTCAGAAATCAAGACTGTAGAAGGGTGGTGACGAGGATATAATATGCAGGGTAATTCAATCAAAGGCAAGAAGATACAGTCTACGTGGCATACATTTGGTCAGCAAGCATGGCCAGAGAAACCCAAAAGTGATGAATAGCTCAGGGTTGCCCTTGGTTCTAGCACAAGTGACGCCTGGGCTGTGGGATTCGGCAGAGTGGAGATAGATTCTCAGATCGGTCATTTCTCAAGGATGTGACCTCAGACACATCTGTTACTCTTTTCAAGAGGACCTGGTTTCTCTTTGCTTTAGAAAGGAAAGGAACAAAGTTTTATTTAAACTTTCTCTTTCTGTGTGTGTGTGTGTGTGTATGCTCAGATCAGATCAGTCGCTCAGTCGTGTGCAACTCTTTGCGACCCCATGAATCACAGCATGCCAGGCCTCCCTGTCCATCACCAACTCCCGGAGTTCACTCAGACTCATGTCCATCGAGTCAGTGATGTCATCCAGCCATCTCATCCTCTGTCGTCCCCTTCTCCTCCTGCCCCCAATCCCTCCCAGCATCAGGGTCTTTTCCAATGAATCAACTCTTCTCATGAGGTGGCCAAAGTACTGGAGTTTCAGCTTTAGCATAATTCCTTCCAAAGAAATCCCAGGGCTGATCTCCCTCAGAATGGACTGGTTGGATCTCCTTGCAGTCCAAGGGACTCTCAAGAGTCTTCTCTAACACCACAGTTCAAAAGCATCAATTCTTCGGCGCTCCGCCTTCTTCACAGTCCAACTCTCCCATCCATACACGACCACAGGAAAAACCATAGCCTTAACTAGATGAACCTTTGTTGGCAAAGTAATGTCTCTGCTTTTCAATATGCTGTCTAGGTTGGTCATAACTTTCCTTCCAAGGAGTAAGCGTCTTTTAATTTCATGGCGGCAGTCACCATCTGTAGTGATTTTGGAGCCCAGAAAAATAAAGTCTGACACTTTCCACTGTTTCCCCATCTATTTCCCATGAAGTGGTGGGACCGGATGCTCAGTTGTGTCTAACTCTTTGCCAGTCTATGGACTGTAGTGCACAAGCTCCTCTGTCCAAGGAATTTCCCAGGCAAGAATATTGGAGTGGTTTGTCATTTCCTTCTCCAGCGGATCTCCCCAACCCAGGGATGGATCGAACCCATGTCTCCTATATCTCCTGAGTTGGGAGGCGGATTCCCCACCACTAGCACCACCTGGGAAGCCCATCCCTTCCTATACTCCTCTCTCTTATTAATTGGGTGAACTTTTACCCTCCTGCTGGTCTTTTCCAGTTCCAAAATTTTTCTTAAAATGCCCTCTGCTCCCCAATATCCTTACCTTCCATTCTAGTTCATCAAGCTTGGCTTCAGTTTGGTGTGGATCTGATTAAAATACCTTTTTTTTTTTTTTTTTGGTAACTCATGCTGAATGATATAGTTTCAGCATAGAGATGGAAAATAGAGCAAGCAATCTTTTTCCCTGCACAGTGTATGATTTTATCCTCAGTTTAAACTGAAAACTTCAAAGGATAATGTGCTCACTGTCAAGCTCTCCTCAGCCTATCTCAGTTATCCTACCTCCCAGCAAGCTGCACTTTCCTCTTTATATTGCCTGCCTTATCCCTGAATGTATTTGAATAATAGACATGGAGGAGTTTCACCCGGCCCTTCTCACATGTTAATGTACACAAGAATCACCTGGAGATCTTGTTAAAAAATTGCAGATTCTGATTCTGCAGGTCTGGGGTAGGCTGAGAATTTTCATTTCCAGGAACCCCAAGGGCATGCTGAGTGTTCAGGACTGAGCAAGGGCCATTTTTGGCGTAGTGAGAATTTAACCTTTCAAAGGAGCTTCCCTGATGGCTTAGTGATGAAGAACCCTCCTGCCAATGCAGGAAACATGGGTCCAATCTCTGGGTCAGGAAGACCCCCTAGAGGAGGAAACAGCAACCCACTCCAATATTCTTGCCTAGGAAATTCCATGAACAGTGGAGCCTGATGGACTAATGTCCATGGGGTCTCAAAAGTATCAGACACATCTTCACAGCTAAACAACTACATGCTTTTCAAAAAATGCAGTGATTCTGCAAGGAGTCTGTTATTCAAATAAATCAACAATTAAACAGGTCTATCAGGAAAATCAAGGAATTACTTTCATCAAGTTGAGACTATTATAAAAACAACAAATACAAAATAATAAAATAAACATAAAATAATAAAACTATTGTTTTAATTTAGATTTTTTACTTTTGTAAAGATGAGTATTCTCTGGGACAACTTTATTCTGAAATTTTTCATCCCAGTGAAATGCAATCAGGAGGAGAAGAGATAAAGACTGCTTTTCCATTACCTTGATTTCCCATCAACTATAGAGCCAAATAAGATTCAAATAAACTGATAGTTTTGCGTTCACTTACTCAAACGGGGTGCATTTTGTCAAGGAAGGATGTATCTTTTGTACCATCTCAACATCCTGAGCTGAACAGAGAAGCTGCCTTTATCCCCTGAGTTCACTACCCTGTGTTTCTAGAATGGAGAATGTGGTCATGGTCCATTTATTACCCTTCTGGGGCAGACACTATAACCAAACTGAAGTCCACTGTATATTTCCTTTTTGTTCATGTACAATATAAAGAGAAGGCTTGTTCTAATCTAAATACTTTTTGGAGATAGATTTATCAAAACAAGTGTCTATTCCTGAAGAGAGAGCTAAATTAAATCTAAACAATTTTCATGATCTCATAACATCCTCAGTTGCCAGGAAAAATGTATATCTGGTGTCGAATATTTGGTCAAATTCTGCTGTGCAAACAACCACTCCCAAACTGTTTCGCTGGGGAGTAAGACATGGGGAGGGGTGGCTAGAGAATTCTGATGAGACCCACATACCCGAGTAGGAAGCACTGACTCTAAAGAGATCATTAAAATGCAAAGTCGTCTTTTGGGTAGAGACTGTAGAGTGCCATCAGAATCAGATTACATGACTTTCATGTGTCTTGAAAATGTCATATTTTATGTCAGGGGGCAGGAGGAGAAGGGGACGACAGAGGATGAGATGGCTGGATGGCATCACTGACTCGATGGACGTGAGTCTCAGTGAACTCCGGGAGTTGGTGATGGACAGGGAGGCCTGGCGTGCTGCGATTTATGGGGTCGCAAAGAGTCGCACACGATTGAGCGAATGATCTGATCTGATATGCAAAGGAAACATTTAACTCTAAAATTTTAAATCAGTATTTATGAAGTATCTACTTCATATTAGACAATTTTCTAACTGGTGGGGGCGGGGAGCAGACGCAATAAAGATAAAGGTTCTTACCTTTTTGAGATTTTACTGTGGCCGAGGGAACGTGCCTACCCTCTGTCACGTGGTATTAAGTGCTGTTAAGAAAAAGAAAACATTTACCAGGTGTAGGTAGGTTACACCAAGGTCGAGTTGAAACCCATAGGAAATGAGAGAGCAAGACACAGGGTCAAAAGTTGAGCCTTCTGTGCCGAGGGAACAGCAAGTGCAAAGCAGGGAGGTGAGCTGATGCCTGAGAGACAGCAAAGAAGCTGATAGGTCTGCAAGAGAAAGAGCAGAGCATGGGGTTCAGAAAGCAGTCAGAGCCATCATCCATGGAGGGCATGTGGGTAGAGAAGGGAAGGGGTCCTAAAACTGAACCAAAATACAAACCAAATGACAGGATACAGGTAAACTAGAGAATTTGTTGTTTTAAGGGTATGCAGTGCATAGTAGAATAGCTTACACTATGCACATGATGATCACAGTGTTTTGAAGGAGAGTGTTCTCATTCTCCTCTCGTAGCTGAAGGATTATAAAAATTAAATGAAAATAAGATGCGCCATCAAAGTCATAACCACTGTGGTGTCCCTCCTAACACCATCTCCTAACACCACTCCACAGAACAGAGCAGTACTCCACACACCTGGAGGCTTGTTGGTAGAGAGAAGGGGAAATCCCCACAATGGCCAAGAGGAAACAGAGAATCAGCTCAAAGTTCAAGATTCCTTCTGACCCTACTCCATGCATATTTGCTATCCAAGAGGTGGACTTGAGATTTAAACCTACAGTTTCCAAAGCTGGCTTTTCCATGATGTGATCCAACTTCAATGACAGAGTAATAACTGTAAAAGAGTTACAATAAAGGACATAAATGCCAAGGACCTAGTAGAAGCAGCAGAGACTAAGAAGAGGTGGCGAGACAGAGTAATAACTGTAAAAGAGCACAATAAAGGACATAAATGCCAAGGACCTAGTAGAAGCAGAAGAGACTAAGAAGAGGTGGCGAGAATACACAGAACTATACAAAAAGGATATTCACGACCTGGATAACCATGATGGTGTGATCACTCAACTAAAGTGTGACATCCTGGAGTGTGCAGTCAAGTGGACCTTAGGAAGCATCACTATAAACAAAGAGAGTGGAGGTGATGGAATTCCAGCTGAGAGATTTCAAATCCTAAAAGATGATGCTATGAAAGCGCTGCACTCAATATGCCAGTAAATTTGAAAAACTCAACAGTGGCCACAGGACTGGAAAAGGTCAGTTTTCATTCTAATCCCAAAGAAAGGCAATGCCAAAGAATGTTCAAATTACCATACAATTGTACTCATTTCACATGCGAGCAAAACTGTGCTCAGAAATCCTTCAAGCTAGGCCTCAGCAGCCTGTGAACCGAGAAATTCCAGACGTATAAGTTGGATTTAGAAAAGGTAGAAGAACCAGAGGTCAAATTGCCAACATCCACTGGATCATAGAAAAAAAGCAGGAAAATTCCAGAAAAAAACATCTAGTTCTTCACTGACTATGCTAAAGCCTTTAATTGTGTGAATCACAACAAACTGTGGAAAATTCTTAAAGAGATGGAAATACCAGGCCACCTTACCTGTCTCCTGAGAAATCTGTGTGTAGGTCAATTAGCCACAGTTAGAACCAGATGTGGATCAATGGAGTGGTTAAAAATTGGGAAAGGAGTATGTCAAGGCTGTATATTGTCACCCTGCTTATTTAACTTATATGCAGAGTAGAGCATATGAAATGCCAGGTTGGATGACTCACAAGTTGAAATCAAGATTGCTGGGAGAAATGTCAACCTCAGATATGTAGATTATACCACTTTAATGGCAGAAAGCGAAGAGGAACTAAAGAGAATCTTGACGAAGGTGAAAGAGGAGAATGAAAAGTTGGCTTAAAACTCAGCATTCAAAAAAGTATGATCATGCATCTGGTCCCATCACTGAATGACAAATAGACGGGGAAACAGTGAAAATAAGGACAAAATTTATTTTGGGGGGGCTCCAAAATCACTGTGGACTATGACTGCAACCATGAAATTAAAAGACATTTGCATCTTGGAAAAAAGAATCTATGGAGAACCTAGACAGAGTATTAAAAAGCAGAGACATTACTTTGCCAACAAACGTCCATCTAGTCAAAGCTATGATATTTCCAGTAGTCATGTATGGATGTGAGAGTTGGATCATAAAGAAAGCTGAGTGCCACATTGATGCTTTTGATGTGTGCTGCTGGAGAAGACTCTTAAGAGTCCCTTGGACTGCAAGGAGATCCAACAAGTCCATCCTAAAGGAAATCAGTTCTGAATAGTCATTGTAAGGGCTGAGGCTGAAGTTGAAGTTCCAATACTTTGGCCACCTGATGCAAAGAGTCATTTCATTGGAAAAGACTGTGATGCTGGGAAAGATTGAGGGCAAGAAGGGAAGGGTCTGACAAAGGATTAGATGGTTGGATGGTATCATTGAATCAATGGATATGAGTTTGAGCAAACTTCAGGAGATGGTGAAGGACAGGCTAGCCTGATGTGCTGCAGTTCATGGGGTCACAAAGAGTCAGACACAACTTAGCAACAGAATATCAATAACAACAACAACAACTGTATTATTTTGCAATTTAAAAATACCGATGCATGTTACAGTATGCATAGACCTTGAAACAATAATTTTACATGAAGGAAGCCAGTCCAAAAACACTACATGTATAATTTATTTGAAATTTGGAAAATGGGCAAATCCATAGAGAAAAAAAGGAGTTAATAATAGTCTGGGAGGAAGGGGTGGGAGTGATTGGTGGAAATGCAGAGTGACCACTGAGAATGGGGTTTCTTTTTGTGTGATCAAAATGTCTTATAATTGATTGTAGTTTTGTTTGCATAACACTAAAAACCGTTAAATTATTTACAAAATGAGTGTATTGTGTGATATGTGAATTATATCTAAAAAATATTTAAGTTTGAGAGTAAGCAGGCTTACTGAGAGGAGCACGCAGTGGAGAGGTCTCTGAGGCCCCCAACGATTAAAGGACTTTGACCAGAGCAGAAATGAGTGGAAACAAGGAGAGCGGTTCCAGGCAGCCTGCTGAGGCCAGTGGGAACACCCAGACTACAAGTGGCCCCCCAAAAAAATAAATAAATAAAATAAAATAAAATAAAAAATATTTAAGTTTGAAAAGGTGGTCGGGGTAATGGACTCTATTTTCAGTTCTTTTGGCTAACTTTTCTTATAGCTCAATTGGTAAAGGATCCGCCTCCAATGCAGGAGACCCAGGTTTGATTTCTGGGTCAGGAAGATCCCCTGGAGAAGGTATAGGCTACCCAGTCCAGTATTCTTGGGCTTCCCTTGTGGCTCAGCTGGTAAAGAATCCACATGCAATGCAGGAGACCTGGGTTCGATCCCTGGGTTTGGAAGATCCCCTGGAGAAAGGAAAGGCTACCCACTCCAGTACTCTGGCCTTCTTTTGCCCAAATATAGGACCATTTTCCATCTTTCTTTAATATTTTAGACTTCTAAAGGAGTTTTTTTTAAGGTGAGGTGTCAACAAAATGATATGAAAAGCCTGTAGTCTGAAAAGTCCATGAAAGCATCAACTACTTTCTAAATAAATTTCCAAGTGGTGAATTGAAATTGGCAAAGCATCGATATGTTACTTTGCATCATGTCTACTACTTTCCATGATCTCTTTCAATCACTGTTTATCTGGCTTCAATGAGGCATGTAAAAATCTCTAAAATTCTCCCCTTTCAACACAAAACATGTCTGCCCTGCAACAAAATTCAGTCTGAATGGTGTGTTCTGTCTGCAGGTTGGTTTCCTCCGACATCTTGAACTGCTTTCAAACACTCCAAGTCAAAGATCCCAATGCCCGTTTTGGAATGACTTTGCCCCTGATTTTTACAACCTTATGTATCTTAACGGAAATTTAGTACATCTGTTTTTGATTCATTTACACTTAAATCATCAAAACACCAGCCTTTTAGGGCGATTTGATATCCGTGAAGACTGTTGAGACTTTTCAGTCATCCTTTAGAACGCAAAAAAAAAAAAAAAAAAAAACCAGGAAGTTTTGCTTTCCCCAGGATAAACCAAAATGCTGAGGAGTTTGTGTTCAGTGTTCTAAAGTTGTCCAAAAATGTTCTCTCATCTGTGGGAGGCACAGGGACAAGCAAGATGCTGGCGACCCACTCACTGGAACTGCAACTGTTGGCTGTTTGAAGAGACAGAGCACGTGTCATTCAGAACACATTCCACGTCACTCATGGCTTTCAGACCTTTGTGTTCTAATGAAAAGTTCCAAAAGTGTTAATTTGCACGACTGTGGATGCTGTTGTCTAGCTTTATGTTTCCATATTTGAACGCATTAAGACTCAATATTATGAGACATTTCATGGCACTTTATTTGAAGAGTGCTCAGCAACTGTTTAAAATTTATTTTTCACATGAGATGTAAATTCATTTTTTACACAAGGTGTAGAAAGTTACTGTGCATTTTATATATCACTGGTTCCATAAAACTGCTTTTCTTACTGAGGTATATCCATCATAGGTAAATTAGTGCTCGTATGATAAAAGAAAAAATAGTTCAGTTTAAAAATACTTTATTTTAAAAGTCAGTGTTTTTTTTTTTTCAGCCTGTGTTCACTGTTAAATCAGTCTGTATCTTGATTAAATATATATTAAAGATGCATGAAGTGACCTTCATCGTCTCAAATTTTCCTTCTTTTTTCATTTTTCCAAAATGAAATACTTAATCCTGTATTTACTTACTCTGCTCCATATGGATTGGCTACTATCATTTCATCCCAAGTGTCCATTTGAGAATCAATTTCCCTTTTTAAGAAGTTTACTTGATCTGACAATTAATAGCCTAGCTTTATACAATTATTATTTTTTTTCTGTGTAGAGTATACAGAGGAAATTCCAAGTGATATAAGGGTATTTTTCTAAAGTGTCTTCTCTAGTCTTTTCCTCTTGAATAGCTTCCAGGATTTATAGAGTTTCTGAATGTATGTTTATTTTTACATGATTTAAATTCCATGTGTAAAAAAAGCAAATGGAGTTTCATTTCTCTTTAACTAATTGAAGTCTACATTGTATGTTCAAATGGATTAGACAGTCACAAGACTGACCCAAACTGAAATCAATCTGATTTTTATGCAGTGTTTTCTCTCTCAAGAGCTATTGGAGATACACACTTTAATGGAAAGAACTTTTACGACTTGAAAATTATCAATTTGCTCAACATGCACACAAGTTTAACCTTTGCCCTTATGTATATAAGACTAGAAAATATCACAATTGTTTCTCAAAGATACATGGAAATATTAAACTCTGAATAAAAATCAATGTTCCAGAATATTCTGAAATAATGATTAAGGAATTTAAGTGTCAGTCCCTCAGTCACGTCCAACTCTTTGCAATGCCATGGACTGTAGCTTACCAAGCTCTTTTGTCCGTAGGATTCTCCAGGCAAGAATACTGGAGTGGGTTGCCATTTCCTTCTTGAGGGATCTTCCCAACCCAGGACTGAATTTGGGTCTCCTGCATTGCAGGCAGATGCTTTACCATCTGAGCTGATTACTTCAACCCTAAAAAAAATAGATCTGTATATTTTTTCATGTAATAAAACTTACAATCATAGAAATGCATGGTGTTTCAAACCTGGAATTATTCTTAACCATAATAACTCACCAAATATCTTCTTCATATATTAGAATGAAGAAGCAAGTCCATTTGTCTTTAAGCTGTTAAATCCTTAAGATATGTTAGACAAGTTTCATTGAAACAACCATTTTTGATAATAAAAATTGTTCAAGTACAGCTGTTTTCTTCATCCAAAAGCACACTGATACAATGGATATTTATTTGTATTCACTAGTTTTCTATTTTATTTTTGTACCCTGAGGAGCATGAACTTTCAGTCATAATAATGTAGTAAATTGAGACTGAATGTCTGGATTATTTTGATCACTTTCTTCTTCTAAGTAGAGTCTACAGCTTGAATCTTAAATTGAATTGCTTAGGTTAAAGCAACTGTTGATAAGGCATGTTTTCTTTTGTGAAAAGATTTTCAATGTGGTATTTATTTAATGTTACTAGCTAATGATGCTTCTGAATTTCTTCCTATCAAAGAATAGCATTCAAGGCCATTTGTTTGATATTATGATTACAATACTGTTATCATATGAATGAGAAATTTCTCACAAGTTCTTCACATTTGTCTGTGGTGGTGGTTTAGTCACTATGTCCTGTGTGATTCTTGGCCCCCATGGACAGTCATCCACCAGGCTTCTCTGTCCATGGGATTCTCCACACAAAATACTAGAGTGGGTTGCCATTTCTTTCTCCAGAGGATCTTCCTGACTCAGAGATCAAACTCAGGTCTCTTGCATTGCAGGCGGATTCTTTACTGCCTGAACCAATTTGTCTGCTGCTGCTGCTAAGTCGCTTCAATCGTGTCCAACTCTGTGCAACCCCATAGAGGGCAGCCCACCAGGCTCCCCCGTCCCTGGGATTCTCCAGGCAAGAACACTGGAGTGGGTTGCCATTTCCGTCTCCAATGCATGAAAGTGAAAAGTGAAAGTGAAGTTGCTCAGTCGTGTCCGACTCTTAGCGACCCCATGGACTGCAGCCTATCAGGCTCTTCCGTCCATGGGATTTTCCAGGCCTTCTCCGAACCAATTTGTCTAGGTTTGTTAAAAGATATATTGATAGTATATGTAAAAAATATTTGAAAAAATTTTCATGGGTCCTGGTTGGTATGAATTTGATACTGAGAAGGAAGACATCATTTTTAAGTTGAATAAATATTTTCCTCAGCCTAAAGAGTGGCAGACCTCTTCCCTGGTGGCTCAGTGGTAAAGAATCCACCTCCCATTGCAGGAGAGATGGGTTCAATCCCTGGGTCAGAAGATCCCCTGGAGAAGGATATGGCAACCCACTCTAGTATTCTTGCCTGGAAAATTCCATGGACAGAGGGTCCTGGTGTGCTACAAGACATGGGGTCACAAGAGTTTTGGACACAACTTAGCAACTGAAGAACAACAGCAAAGGGTGGTATATCCATTGCTGGATAGGCAACCGATAAAGGTGAGAAAATAACCCAAAAATGGTTTTGGCTTCAAAAATTTTAGGAAACATTACGCACAACTGTGGTTGAGAGCATCTCTTTCTCTCCCTGTGTCATGTTGGTTTTCTTCCCCATATTTTTATTGGTAAAATGGATGAACAATTATATGAATGGACCCACTCTTAACTCTGAAATGACTGAACGGTTATTCAGAAAGCCTTTATTTTTAAAAAACTTTTAAAAGTTTTATTTTTATATTGGTGTATAACCAGTTAACAATGTTGTGATAGTTTCAGGTGGACAAAAACGGGACTCAGCCGTATATGTACATGTATCCATTCTCCCCAAGCTCCCCTCCCATCCAGGCTGCCACATGACATTGAGTGGAGTTCCTTGTGGAAAGCCTTCATTTTAAACCTTGCATTTTATAAATTTGTCTGAACTTCCAAAGTGTATAATGAACACATGACGTCTACTTGCTTTATATACATAAGCATTTATAAATGAAAAATTCACGTTTTATTTCAAACGTTATCCCATTTACAAATACTTGAAGAAGGTGTTATTATTATACAGCTGAATAAATATTTATAAAGTCTTAAACCTTTTGTTATAGTGTTTTTCTTAGATCCAATATTAAAATCAAAAGATTCTGTTTGCATTCCTTTCACTATGGAATATTAGACATAAATTAAAATAATAAAAATAATGTCTTTATTTCACCCTAGCCATTTAGGTTCATATTTAAGAGCTTATCTGATCATGAAATTTTAACCTGCTTCATGGAAATAAGCTTTTCTATTCTGATAGCTCTGCCTGTCTCTGCCCTGCCTATAGAAATGGACCCATATTTTCTGCAAGCTATTTGCAGGAGTGCAGGCCATCTGCAGTTGAATGATTAGTGGAGTTCAGGAATACAGAGCCTGTATTCGCTCCCTATTGGCCATTTATTTCTGTTTTATTGTTTTAATTATAAGGCTGATCTTCACGGTGACTTATATATTGTTGCTGTGTTGAAAGTAACCTCAAATATTCTTGTACTTGTAAACTGCACTATAATTTTGAGAGATCTTAGCCTGAGATTAATTTTGGGTGCCGGTGCTGTTGGGATAGTTCTGTGCCACATTGTGGTCCTGAAACTGGAAGTTACATTTCAACGTTAACTGGCTGTTACATGACAAGTAAACAAGTTTAATTGTGTTATTCACCTCATTGACTTTAATGAGTCAATAATAGATGTAATAGGCACCTCAGGACCAGATGGCATAGGGTAAAAAGTCCCCATGAATACCATTTTTTCATCTCAAGTATCTGATAAATATGTTAACTTCCTGCGCTATGGCAATTGTTGAAATGCCTTAGCAGCTGGTCAGTTACCCTACACCACAGGGGCCATTGGTGCTGTTTATAGCTTAAGCCTCAGCTTTATAGTTGGAGAGACATTTAAAAAAGCTCTCTTCCTGAACTGTAATGCAACGTCATAATTGAATAAGTGTATAAAATTATTTTTTCAGTTAAACAAAAGTTCAGTGAATCACAATTATAGAATCAATCTGAGGATTAGGAAGAGCCTGCCTAAATGATAAGTGTCACTTTCACAGGCATTGATTTGTCGTCCCCTAATTCTTTTTCCTTACACGCACACATACATACAGGCACACAGAGTACAACTTGATGTTAATTGGTAAAGTGACAGTAAGCAAGTATTGTGGAAGAAATTACCTTGCTTTCATAGGAAAGGATATGCCTTTAATTTTGTCTTCAGTCTGCTTTGCAAAAAGTTGCTTATAGTTGTCTGCCTCTTAATATGCTTAATAAAATTTTTTTAAGTAAAAAAATATTTTTTTCCCCTTCGTGAGATATTGAAGAGTTCTTTCTCAAGTTAATGTTATTGCTATCTTGGCAACCAAGGCAATGTTTTCAATAGTTCATATGTTATTATGTTCTTAGAAAGCCAAATAAATATTTGCCTTGTCAATGTACAATTATATAAAGATTGAATTCCCATTTCTTTCGATGAAACTTCAGAGCCCAGAAAAGGCACTAACCCACAGTCAAGTGTTTGTGGCGCATTGAATGTTACTGTGCACGTGCTGTGTCTCTTCAGACGTGTCTGACTCTTTGCGACCCTATGAATCTTAGCCTGTCAAGCTCCTCTGTCCGTGGGGTTCTCCAGGCAATAATCCTGCGGTGGGTGGATTCCATGCTGTCCTTGAGGGGATCTTCCCCACCCAGGGATCGGACATGCGTCTCTTATGTCTGCTGCATTGGCAGGCGTGTTCTTTGTATCTCCTGTATTGGCAGGCGGATTTTAACCACCAGCACCACCTGGGAAGCCCTTTTAAACTTAATTTCATCACTAAAACTTGTGCCGTATTTCCGTAGATTTAACACCTAAGATTTTCGCTGTAGCCCTGTGCTATGCTGTCTAGGACTCTATACAATTGTACTGGATTTGATGGCAGAGTAGCAATGGCTGCTTCAGTGCTCACCTCTGTAAGTGTATCTTTGAGGATCTGTGAGTGGAAAGATGCTTTCATAGTATTACTCGTTGCTATGCTGTCTTGGTGAATGGGACTTTTATTTACTTGGTTATGATAGATTGACGCTGTTTTTTTCCTAAGCTGTTTTTCCATCAAAAAGAGACTATTCTTCATAATTTGTGGTTTCACATTTGATCCCAGAAAATGAAATTCAGCTCCTGGAAATGGCAGAATTGATAATTCAGGAAAAGTCTCCTACCGAGAAAAATGAGAAACCCTGAATAATCTGTTAAAATCTGTAGCAATATCTTGAGAAGCTTCCAAGATCCACCATAACAACCCCATTCGTAGACTTTAAATCCTTGGGGGTAGCCTGATGATTCTGAAAGATAATGTGGAGACTCTGAGAAGACCAGGAGAGCTTAATTGTTCTCTGGTATTAGAAGATTGAAAATGTAAGTTCCAGATGCACCAAAACTGAAGCAGTCCAGCAAGCCAACAACAACAACAAAAAAAACTAAAAACTTTCTCAAAGCAAAGCATTTCCTTACACCTCAAGGCACTTCTCAATGTTTTATTAGCGATATACTCCACTGGGCAAACAAGAAACAAATAACTTTTTTGAAAGAGAATAAAACAGAGCACGTGAAGACAGATAATGGATACATCACACAAACATTTTAAAAGAAATATGCTGCATAATTTCAACACATAAAATGCCCTATTAAGAATTTTCACAGATAATTTGAAAATATGTAAAAAAGAATCACATGGAAATAATAATGAATCAAGGGTAATTAGAACACAGTAAATGCATTTAGCAGTGGAGTAGACACAGCTAAAGAGAGAATCAGTGAACAGAACATCTGGAGAATGCACTCCTCCCAAAGAACAGACTAAAGAGCAGAACGTATAAAAAGGTTTCAGAGATACAAGGAATACACCAAGAGAGATTAACGATACATATAGAGGGAGCTAACAAATGCAAGAAAAAGAGACTAGAGAGTACATTTGCAAAAAATGATAATTTCAAACCTTATAGAGGACACTATTTCAAAAGTATTACAATCTCCAAGCAGAAACACACACACACACACGGTTCATCATAATATAACTGCTAAAAAAACCAGAGATTGTGTCTTAAAAAATACATAAAAATTCAGTTTATATTCAAAGGAAAGTAATAAAATCAAGATCTGATTTCTAAACTGGAATAGTGAAAGCTACAAGACAATGTCATTATATTTTCAAAGTGTTCCAAACAAACAGAAGCGATGAAAAACTATCATCTTAGAGCCCCTTGGTCATTTAAAATATGCTTTGAAAATATCTGCATTAAAGACATTGAGAGAAAACAGCACCAGTGGACCCTATCAAGAGAGTCAAAGAGCCCTGGTGTTTAATGTTCAAATGATTCCAGAATGTTACGAGACTGAGCCAAATTGCTCTACTTCTGTTCTTCCTTCGTCCTAAAAGGTAGCTGGACACTAAGGCAGACTAGACCTTTGGTTTGGGAGAACAGAGAGAGTCTTGTTTACATCCTGTCTCTGTCTTTCTGCATTTTTTCTTTCATTCTCTTTCTAGGCTCCTATGATCTGCCCTCTCCCCATCACCATTCCCTTTCTCTGCCCTCCCAAAATAACCTGCAATTTGGGTATAATCTTAGAGATATTTTAACTACTTTGGCTCCAGTCCTAATTATTTCAGTAAATAAAAAAAAATAAATATACATATTCCAGGTAGGTTGGGATTTGGGACAGAAGACTTATGTTCTTACATTATCTATCTTGCATATATTCTATGCTTGAGAGACTGGAAGAGGATAGGCCACGACAAAGCCCAGAACACCATATGGCTGTGTTCCTTCCTGCACATACCAAGGTTTCATTCCAGGACGGCAGTTAGGCTGACCTATAGTGATTTCCCCTTCTTTATGCTGAACTACAATTTGAAGAAGCAGTCTCCAGACACAGAAAACTTAAACATAAGTTTTCCTAATCCTAATCCTGATACAAACAAAATATCTTTTTTTTAATTTGAGAGAGTCCTTTTCTCATACTGGAAAAGGAAATGACAACCCACTCCAGTATTCTCGCCTGGAGAATCCCATGGGCAGAGGAGTCTGGCGGGCTACAGTCCATGAGATTGCAAGAGTCAGACGTGACTTAGCGACTAAACCACCACCACCTTGTGCATATATCACTTGGCTAATTTAAAATCATTATCAGAAAATATTTATAGAAATCCCAAATCTAAGCAGTCACATGTATTGATGAGCTGGAACACATGTACACCTGTGGTGGATTCATGTCAATGTATAGCAAAACCAATACAATATTGTAAAGTAGTTAGCCTCCAATTAAAATAAATAAATTTATGTTTAAAAAATAAAAATAAAGTCCAACACTTATTGAAATCTGATGGCCAGTGGAGACAGCATTCCTTCCATGCATTAATTCATTTCTCAATGTGCAGTCATACTGGCTCTTTCCCAAAATAAGCACTTACCAAATGACTTTTGAATCGACATTCCAAGATCCCTGGACATCTTCTTTTCAAATTCCCCTTCCAGTTAACTTTACTGTATAAGAATCTATAAACTCTACACACTTGGCAATACGACAGGGTGTGCTTTCTCTTGGGAAGTGTTCCTATTCTCCTATTTTGTGTTACAATCAGAATGAGTCCATTCTGTACTCATGACAATCCAGACAGATGTTCATGTGAAATATTGTGTCCCATAGCCCACGTCACTATTTGGCATGTCTTTAAAATATACTATGTGAGAGTACTTAAAATGGTTTGAAAAATATTCTTCTTTAGCACTTATAGGAAATAAGAATAGTAAAGTAACATGGTGTACCTCAGTCTCCTGTTGGAGGGATGTACGATGAGCTCATTTATTTTCTCTAAGTAAATCTGATTTAACATTGAATTTCAAAAAAAAAAAGAAAAAAAACACATTTAAATAATGGAAAACTCTTTGGGGCACATAAAAATAATTTGGTATCCTAGCAGGGCCATATTATAAAGCTCAGTAAAAATAGTATTTAAGAATGACAGTAATTTCTGAAGGAAGAAAAGTAGAAAACAAAACTCCAAAATAAAGCCGTATATGGTAATATACAACTTGCAGAAAATGCTCATTTCTATGAAATCATTACCATATCATTACTTAGTTATGGGAGCAAATGGAACAAAATAGGAGCAAATGGAAGAAAACAGGTGAAAATTAAATTGTGATTTTTGCCTTTCCCTTAAGAGAATGTTTAACTCCATTCAAGAAACAAAAATGTAGTCTGAATGAACTTCAGTTGCAAGCTCCTGTCTACAAAAAAATAAGCAAGATAAAAATGAAAAAGCACACTAATTCCCTACCAAGTTAAAACTTGCAATTTATTTATAGCTAAGAATTTATCCAGGGCAGGGAATTCTATGAAAGAAAAGCATTAAGCTGCAACTGCTTTTTCACAGTTATATTTGTAAAAATTAAGAATATATGTACTGCAGCTTTTGATAAAAATACTCACACTTGTGGTTCTAATATTATAACCTACCCTATTCCATAAAGAACTATCAAATAAAATAAAGCTGTATTAGAAGCGCCTAAGGAATTTATACTCTTGAGTTTTGTAAACAATGCATATACACATGAATTTTAAAAGTAATAAGCTACCTTTATAATATGGGCTTCCCAGGTGGCTCAGTGGAGAAGAATCCACCTGCTAATGCAGGGGACATGGGTTCAATCCCTGGGCCATGAAGGTTGCTGGGAGAAGGAAATGGCAACCCACTCCAGTATTTTTGCCTGGGAAATCCCATGGACAGAGGAGGAAGCCAGGTGGGCTACAGTCCATGGAGTCATAAAAGGGTTGGTCACAACCAGTGACTGAGCACGAATACACACTTTACAACCATTCACATGTATAAATGCATATTAAGCAATTCTCTAAATAATCTGAATATTAGTTTCAAAAGATTTCATGTGAGTAAACATCAAGGAAAAATATGTATTAAAAACTGAGGTTCAAAAAGCGAGACATACAATTTGGTAGAGAAAAAGAGAAATGTTTAAGATTGGATATGAGGCAGGCAATTGACCAGTGTGGATAGAAAGTGAGCTATGGGTCCGATCTGAGATTAAACTCTGCCTCTTTTTTTGTCAAAAACCTACCCTCCAATCTTTTTTGAGAAAGAAATTGGTTGATGTAAGTTTCATAGATTTATTAATTTTATTTTGTGCTTTTCTTAGCACCACTAACATTAGTTTAGGGCCCAGCCTGTATATAGAATGACGAACTACATCCTGAAGCTATCTAAATAGGAGAGAAAATACTACACAAAAAAATTTCATGGAAATTGGATTTCAAGGTTAAACAGCAGAGCAGTGGATAATATAGGTTTCAAATCAGCCAGATATGATTTCAAGATCTGTTACTTTCACTTAGTAGCTATTGTTTCATAGCTACTTGGGAAATTCTTAGAAATAGGAATACCAGACCACCTGACCTACCTCTTGAGAAATCTGTATGTAGGTCAGGAAGAAACAGTTAGAACTGGACATGGAACAACAGACTGGTTCCAAATAGGAAAAAGAGTACGTCAAGGCTGTATATTATCACCCTGCTTATTTAACTTATATGCAGAGTAAGTCATGAGGAATGCTGGACTGGATGAACCACAAGCTGGAATCAAGATTGCCAGGAGAAATATCAATAACCTCAGATATGCAGATGACACCACCCTTATGGCAGAAAGTGAAAAAGAACTAAAGAACCTCTTGATGAAAGTGAAAGAGGAGAGTGAAAAAGTTGGCTTAAAGCTCAACCTTCAGGAAACTAAGATCGTGGCATGTGGTCCCATCACTTCATGGCAAATAGATGGGGAAACAGTGGCAGATTTTATATATTAGGGCTCCAAAATCACTGTAGATGGTGACTGCAGCCATGAAATTAAAAGACACTTGTTTCTTGGAAGAAAAGCTATGATCAACCTAGACAGCATATTAAAAAGCAGAGATATTACTTTGCCAACAAAGGTCCATCTAGTCAAAGCTATGGCTTTTCCAGTAATCATGTATGAATGTGAGAGTTGGACTATAAAGAAAGCTGAGTGCTGAAGAATTGATGCTTTTGAACTGTGGTGTTGGAGAAGACTCTTGAGAGTCCCTTGGACTGCAAGGACATCCAACCAGTCTACCCTAAAGGAGACCAGCCCTGGATGTTCATTGGAAGGACTGATGCTGAAGCTCCAAAACTTGGCCACCAAATGGGAAGAACTGACTCACTGGAAAAGACCATGATGCTGGAAAAGATTGAGGTCAGGAGAAGAAAGGGATGACAGAGAATGAGATGGTTGGGTGGTATCACAGACTTAATGGACATGAGTTTGAGTAAACTCTGGAAGTTGGCAATGGATTCTCTGGACGCCAGGGAGGCCTGGCGTGCTGCAGTCCATGGGGTCACAAAGAGTTGGACATGACTGAGCTGAACTGGACTGATTGTTTTATGGACAAGATGTTTCACCTCTGCCTTGTTTTCTCATTTGTGAAATAGAAATCTATGACAGCAGGGACTTGGGGTGGGATTTTATAAGCGTGCAGAGTTCAGACAATTCTGGACAGTCCTTTATAGGACAGTCCTTTATATTTTAACTGAAGTGCTTGCCATTTTCCATTTATGCATGCATAATGCCAGTCCTTCATCATTGGGCTCCTGTGGTTCTTACAGTACTGGCTTAACAGAATGCTCATAAATTCCAGTAAATACATCCCCCACTATATCTAGCTAGGACTCTAAATTCTAAGTCCATAGACTTCCCACATAACTTACTCTATACATTAGCATGACTTTGTTATTCCTGTAATCTCTAGCTCAGGCAACTAGCTCTATTGTTCATTATAAGCATTATCACTCAACTCTTCAGGAGACAGCATTGGGGGTTTATGTCCTAAATCCTTGAATCTCTTGCTGCAAAATTCCCACCTCTGTACTTCCCCAACCATTTCCCCACTGACTCCACCAAGATGACTATACTCAGCAGGTATAAGAAATATACTGCTGGGGAATGCAGAATATAAAATGTTAAAGACTGCAACTTCTTTGAGAGGTATTCATGCAGCTTTGTGAGAGCATAGCATCATTTTCCATTTTAACATACTTTGAATAAAATGGTGCTGATTGAGAGCTTTGTGAGAGTTCTGAAATAGATTCAAAAGCAGGACACTTTTTAGGATTAGGGACAATTTCTTATAAAATCATTTCCTAGACTTGAAAAGACAAAGTTCTACTATTAGCCAAATAAATAAGATAAATGTGTGTGGAGGGGGGGCATTTGGGTGGGGGCTTCGAATTGCGCAGGAAGGAAATGCTTTTAAAACTGTAAATAAAAATTCATCAGTAGGCTGATGGCTCATGAGGTCTGCCCTGGGACGTGTAGTGCTGTGCACCTCGTGTGGGTCTGGAATGCTGACACCAGCAAACCTTCAAAGCTGCCTCGAGGGCAATTTTGGTTTAGAATCATTCTGTCCTTCCCACATGAATCTCCACTTTAAAAACCAAAACTTTCACACAGGAAACCAAACATTTATAATCTGCATTTTTGTTCCTTTTATTGCATTTTGAGGGAGCATTACCTCAGTTTATGTCGATTTATATAGTACATTAAATGCTGTAAATTACCATAAAGTAAAACAACACATCACACGATGATGTTGGAAACATAAATCATTACTATTTCCTGCAGCAAGCAGATGTTCTTATTTTTAGACCCATGTCAAGATTCATTTTGTTCTTCCAGACTTTTGAGCCAAAGTTTAAGTTTTTCTTGTTATCAAAATGAGCTATTATAGTCACGCTGTCATTTGTAAGCCAGGCAAGATGAGTTGCTCAGGCATTCAAGGTAAATCAGACTGCGTGCATCCCTCTTCCACAGTTGGTTTCAAATATGTCAACATTTAAACCAGTAAAGAAGAAGCTGTGATAGACTTTAAATGATGGCCTCTTATTCGGCATCATTAAATAAGGATGACATTTTAACTTCTATTGAAAGATCATTAGGTATGATTTAAGTAGTGATGGTTTTGCCAGAAGTTTCACAGTTGAGATCTGCAAAACTTGGCTTAGTGTCCGCTTGCCTTTGGGGAGGGTGTGTCATTGATCAAAAAGGAGTCGGTAGAGAATCAGATATTTATGCCCAAGTTTGCTGTTTGCCTCTTAAATTCATCAGTCTGTTTATCTCCCCACCCCTTCTCATTCTCTTTTCTTAGGAAATTGGAGCTTCACTTCTGTGATTCGCTTTCAGCACCAGTATTTGGCAGATCTGCAGATAGATAAAGATTGTATGCTTCTGGGGAAGGGCTGGGTGTAGAGGAAGAATGTATTTGCAAATTATCAAAGGTGTTTTAGTGATCCATCTGAGGAAGAGAAGAAATCAACAGAAATGAGGTGAAGAAACATCAAAAGAATTATTGAGACAGGAAAATCTGCTGGACCCTTGTAACACCATTTCTTGCAAGTGAATTTTACTTGCAAGAAGTTAAACATCTTCTGCAAAAATAATCTGTGTATAGGTAGGGAAGTGGAAGTCAGCCGTTCAGTCATGTCTGACTCTTTGTGACCCCGTGGACTGTAGTCTGCCAGGCTCCTCTGTCCATGGACTTCTCCAGGCAAGAATACTGGAGTGGGTTCCCTTCTCCAGGGGATCTTCCCAATTCAGGGAACCAACCCAGGTCTCCTGCATTGCAGTCGGATTCTTTACCATCTGAGCCACTAGGGAAGCCCATCTATAGATAACACAGAACCAAACGGGACTATTCGGAGGTCTTCTTTTCTGTATTTTCCATGTTGATGCATATGAGATTAAGTGGAGTATGCTTGACAGAGAGTAAATGTTTAACTCATGATGAACTCTAAGTAGAAAGATGATGTTTAAAATATTCTTCAGGTATTAACCCAATAATGTAATTTTTATGTGTTCAGCATAATGACTACTCTGAAATAATTTATACTGAATTTTGTGAGGTGAAGCTATAAAGAAGTACATCTTTAAATTCACAGATCTATAGTCAGAAACATCACTTCTGGGTGCAAAAACCAGTTTGAAAATCTTAGAAAACATTTTGGGCAAGTCTTCAATTTTTCCCTCCTTTTGTTTCTGAATTGGTTCTATCCTCTCTATTTCTATGGGCTTCCCTGATAGCTCAGTTGGTAAAGAATCCGCCTGCAGTGAAGGAGACCCTGGTTTGATTCCTGGGTTGGGAAGATCTGCTGGGGAAGGGATAGACTACCCACTCCATAATTCTTGGCTTCCCTTGTGGTTCAGCTGGTAAAGAATCCACCTGCAATGCGGGAGACCTGGGTTTGATCCCTGGGTTGGGAAGATCCCCTGGAGAAGGGAACGGCTACCCACTCCAGTATTCTGGCCTGGAGAATTCCATGGACGATATACTCCATGGGGTCACAAAGAGTCAGACACGACTGAGTGACTTTCACTTTCTGTTTCTATATCCTCCCAGTTTACTGCTTACTTTCTCTAATTCTTTTTTCCCTTCTTCCCCACCCCCTTATTTTTCTTTTGTTTGGTGAAGATAAAATTGAGTAGATATTCAATGTGACTCAATCATTTCCAAGAATGTGTGCCGAAAATATTTGTGTTATATGAATGCTGAAAGTGTTAATTACTCAGTTGTGTCCACCTCTTTGCAACCCCGTGGACTGTAGCCTGCCAGGCTCCTCTGTCCATGGAATTCTCCAGGCAAGAATACTGAAGAAGGTTGCCATTTCTTTCTCCAGGGGGTTTTCCGGAACCAGGGCTCAAACCCAGGTCTCCTGCATTGCAGGCAGATTCTTTGCCACTTGAGCCTCTCTCTGGGAAGCCCAATATGAATGTTAGGCAATAATAAAACAATGGTGTAACTGCCAAAAGAGCACTGCCAATCAAGAATGCTGTTTAATTCTCAGGTGGAGACTGCTTATATTCTGAAAATTGGCATTATTGCCATAACAATATTCCTTATTTCAAAACATGTAGTACATGGAATCTATAAATAAAAAGATATATTTATCAGGTACTCATTGATATGATTTTTGTCCTCAAGGGGCATCCAACGTAGTTGAGATGACAGAAATAACAAACAAGAGAAGCAGCATAATAAAAAGAATCTATTATAAAATGCCGGGTTATCTGACTCCAGAGAATTCTACTGGGATTAATGAATACTTGAATGAATACCTAAAGGAAATTATTCTGTACTGTACATGTAAGATCATAAATTTATTCATACTGTTAACAGATAAGTATTCCAGAACCTAGGCTAGTAAACTATTTTTCTGCAAAGGGCCAGATAATATTTTAAGCACTGCAAGTTATACTGTCTTTGTGGCAATGACTCAGCACTGTGGCCACCACTTGATTCTACTTTTGTAGTAGGAAAGCAGTCATCCATAATCAGGAATAAATGTGCGTCTGTGTTTCATTAAAATATATATATATATATTTATAAAAACAGGTGACTACCAAGATGAATTAAGGAAACATTCAGGTAAGGAGGAAAGCTAATGCTAACAATAGTTTATAAAATGTTCTGTATCATACAGCTTGCTATGGGAGTGCAGAGCAGGTGCATCAAAGCAGACAGCCCTCCCTTTTTCAAGATTTTCTTCATTAGACTCAAAGAAACCATATTTTCTTAACATATGTGATTTGGATCTTTAACGCATTCATTTTTGTAACAAAATGATAGCATTCATTTCTGACACTCGCTTGTCCAGACTTCTAGACTTGTCCAGAATTCTATAATGTTGAGTATTTTTTTTTCTCTTTCAGATCAAAATCCACTCAAGTCTGATGTAGTTCTGTGTTCTTCCAACTGGAATGCTGAACAAAAACCACATTCTAGAGAGAAAACACTTAACATGCAATATTCCACATCAAGAAATTTGGCAAAGCTCAAACTGCCTCGAGATTACATACCCATGTACTGTGTGGTTCAGGATCTGACCATGAACTGACACTTCTTTCACGAGAAGTCAAGGGTACTAATATTGCCCTGGATCCTTTGGGACAGTGGCCTTAGTGACAACAAGACAAAGACTATTTCCCTGATAGGAAACATTCACCTTTGCAGCCCATGCGTTATAAATAGCCCGGTTGCTGGTTCAGAAGCTGGCCGCCAGCCAAGGAGAGAGGAAGACAGATTGAGGTGAACCACAGGGAGAGCATGAAGGTGGGCAGAGGACTATCCCGCATGAAGGAGTCAAAGAAACACAAACAAGGGCGTTGACGTGATGAAAGCAGGAGGACGGTCTTATGGGGTTACTGTTGCTATTAGCTTTCTTGGCAATTCCAGTATTTCTTCATCTGTACAATAGTGTCTCATACCTATTGAGAAGCTAACAGGAAGACTTCGAAGACGTGAGATATGAAGCATATAGGAACCATGTAACATGCTTTGGCAATGAATCCCACCTTCTGCTTTTGAAACAGTAGCCGGAGGATGTAGAGAAGCAAAAAGGAAACAGACAAGCAGACATACAGTGAATCCAGGGGGCACAGGAAATGCTTACTCAGAGCACATATGTTACTGAATTTATGGAACATCTTTAAAAAGTATCTAAGCCTTCCCTGTATGTAACAATGGCGACTTTAACATGGATAGAAGCATAAGACGATATATAGTTTTACTTTCTAAAAACTGCTATTCTAATCAGCTTTCTATTTTATCTAAAACCAAGCAAAAGAAATTGCATTACTGTTCAAGGCACAGATTTATTTCAACTTCTTCTCAATGTCCCTTTAAAGAATAATTTGCACACTGCATGAAAAAAAAAAAAACACAGAGATCTAAAATATTTTGACTTGTCTCCACTAATAAATGGAAACCAACTTGTTGTAGATATCATTTAGTTAATATTTCTTCACAAATTAGATATTTTAAGATAAAACAGTTAACATCTACTCCTGTGTTCAAAACATAGTACTAGGTGTTCTGGAGACATAGGAAAAAATTGTAAAGTACGCTTCAAAGAGTTTATAAATTTGCATATTGGATCCTTTGCCTATGGTTATAAGAACTGACCAAAAATTCACATGAAAAGAGAATGTTAACAGCTTAGATGATGTTGCTGGCTCATGGACAGATTTTTAGCACTTTAACAGTTGAGATGGTTGCATTTACAACTTAGAAGGATGACAACTGAGAAATTCATACTCCTTAGAGACTTGTGGTATGATCCAGAGAGTTCCTGAACAGTAATAATTTATTTTCCTCTTCTTGTAAATTGATTTATTTCCTTGTTCTGTGGTAATATTGAGGTATTATTTTAATTTATTCAAAGTAATGCATGTTGTACAAATAAAATTATTTTTTTTATTTCTAAAGCATTTTAAAAGTAATAATAGCTGTATGGATGCTTGTCTTTCACAAGCTTTTGGATAGTTAATACCAGGTTTTCTTTAAGGCACATGTTCACGTATATCTATGAAATTTTTATATAATACTAGTTAATTTTGAAGCCATGTTGTTGCTATTGTTTAGTCACCAAGTCATGTCCAACTCTTTGCGACCCCATGGACTGCAGCATGCCAGGCCTCCCTCTCCGTCACCATCTCCCAGAATTTCCCAAGTCCATTGAATCACTAATGTCATTGCTTCTTTAGTTTTCCAGATTATCATGCCAGTGCATGCATTACTTAGATAGGCAGATAGGAAGGATGATATGAAGTAATACAGTGTACATCTTGATCTAGGAAACTGTAAGCTTGAATTCTACCCAGCTTTGTCTCTAACTTGTTCAATAATCTTGGTGAAATCACCCAATATTTAGACTTGCTTCTCTTACATTTACATGATTGATATGATTTGATATCAGATATGACTTGATCTATGACATTTTAGAAACACACTTGGCTTCTTGTGCAAGTGTAATATCGATTAGAAGACACCGGAAAGAAGGAAAAACAGAAAATAATAGTGTGAAGAATGTTATAGTAATTCAAATACATTGATAAAGACAATAGATCAAAACTTAGTGGTGAAATTTAAAAAAATCAAAAATGATAGTAGGACAGCTGCTGCTGCTGCTAAGTCACTTCAGTCATGTCCGACTCTGTGTGACCCCAGAGACGGCAGCCCAGCAGGCTCCCCCATCCCTGGGATTCTCCAGGCAAGAACACTGGAGTGGGTTGCCATTTCCTTCTCCAATGCGTGAAAGTGAAAAGTGAAAGTGAAGTCGCTCAGTCGTGTCTGGCTCTTAGCGACCCCATGGACTGCAGCCCACCAGGCTCCTCCATCCATGGGATTTTCCAGGCAAGAGTACTGGAGTGGGGTGCCACTGCTGTCTCCAGGAGTAGGACAGCATGAACTATGAATAAGTATGAATCTTGCCATTCTGAAATTAGGCTCACAGGGCAGCTCGAGTCAGCTGGAATAGAATAAGCAGGTAGAACCAAAAACAGGAACTACATGGTGTCTAGATATTTTTTGTTGTATTTATGCTATTCGTTTATCTTATTGTTACCAACTTATCTACCAGTATTAATTTTTTGCTGTCTTAAAATTGGCTGAAAAACGTAACTACGAGCACACGGTGTTGCTTCCAGTTAGTGGGATAAATGGTGAGTATTTGGGAACTAAGAAGATACCGCACCACGTCAGTGTTTCCAGCAAGTGCAGCAGACAGGTTTGGGATTTGGACGGGGAAACGTACGTGTGAAATAGAAACATGGCAAGGAGAGAGAGGGATTAGCCACTTGCCAGGTGTTTTCCAATGGAAACAAAGAAGGACTGTCCTTATAAAAAAGACAATTCAGCCCGTGTTTTGTGCAAGGCACCAGAAGTCCCCTGAGAGCAATGTGCAGTCAGGAAACGGGAGCTTGGTGTGGAGAAAAGGAACACGGCACATTCTCGAGTAAAATACCTGCAACCCTTATGATGCAAAGAGACATTCTGTCTGTGCAAACTGCCTGACAGCTGGACCCACTTCAAGGACTCAGTATGAAAGTTTGAGAAATTAAAAAAAAAAAAAAAGAAGAATGGATATGGTAACATTCTCCTAAATGAATATAACAAAGATTCTAGGAGAAGAAGTGAGGAGGGAGGGGACCTACAGGAAGAAATAGAAAGAAATAAAGCAAAGACTGATTTCAGGTTGAAGTGAGAGGGGAAAAAGACAAGGAAAGCATATATCACAGGAGAAAGACCTGAAATGCCGCAGAAGACCAGCAGGGTGGAGATGGATCTTGCGGAGAACAGGAGACAGAAAACACATCAGCAAAGACACTGTCGTCTGCAGCCCTCAGATGATGGAGAGAAAGCGGGGGAGGGCTCACAGGGAACGAATGGACGGGAAACCAAATACAGAAATGAGAATAGCAGGGCCAGAAGGAGAACCTCCTCTCGCAACAGGCTGAGTGCAGGGGAAGATAAATCAAGGAGGAACACGGGGAATAGTGCAACTCAAGGGCGCGAAAGTTAAGGAGGTTCAAAAGAACGCTTGAAGAGTTAACCCCATAAATACTAGGAAAGGAAAAGGCGATGTCCCAGAGGACTGATTACGAGCAGTAGGTTCCAGTAGACGTCCATCACGAGACAGGACGCAAGTCAATTTTATCAGAAGTGATGAAAAGATTAACATAGACTCCCATTTGAAACAAACAAACCATAATAGAAGAAAGGGGAGGGGGAAGAATGATGGTGGGGCTGGGGAGGTTGGGGAGGAGGAGAAATACGAGGACAGTTTGCGTAAACAGGTGTGTTTTGTTTTGCTTTGGGTGTTCTGGGCCAGTTTCCTTACACGTTAAGTGAGCAGATGGGGCTTCAGAATGGCTGAGGGCTCCCTGTCCTCTCCCTTCTGGGGGTTTGCCCTTCCATTCTGGCGCTTGGAACACCGAACACAGAGAAGGTCAAAAAGACACAGCCTCTAAGCTCCTGAAGGACGGAGTTGAGCAGCTCAAAGAGGACTGCAGTTTCAAACACAAGGATTCAGGCAGAAATTGAGAAATCTCTTTCATCCTACGGTTTGTGACTCTTCCCAGCGAAAACTGGGTGAACATATATGTACAGGAGTTGGATTTACGACACAAATAAGTGTTTAAAAGATTAGGAATCTGCAAGGGGAATTTTATGATTTGAGGAAGGAAATTTCATCTTTTAGAAAAATTCATGAAAGTCTGAATTTAATCAGAGAATCCTAATAAGGTCAAGTGCTCTAAAATCAGTCTGTGAGTGTGTCCATTGAAGGAGGTATACCAAGATACACACAGTGATCACCTAAAATAGAACTACAGCAAATTGGCATGTTCGAAACCATTGACAGAGCAACAGGAAAGTGAGAATTATAAACCGCAGGGAGAAAACTGCTGCTTTATCTTATCATGATTTGCAATCGCTAAAACTAATTTCACACTATCTTCGAAATTTGGAAATTACATGGAAGATGTTTTCTTTAAAAAAAACTTCTGTTACAAGAGGAAGCAGTTCAAATTTTTAATTACTGGAGAAAGAAGGTTTGTTTTCATTTTAAGATGTCACTAGTTGCATATCCAGGGAAAAAACCTGCCACTAAATATAAGACAAGAAATGGTAAAATAGACTGTTTTTGCATTTAGTAATGTATGTAGATTATTCTAAAGTGAAGATCAAGAAACTAAAATAGGACCAGTGAGAAAAAAAGAGTGGGCAGGGGACAAATGAGAGAGGGTTACACAGCTTCCAGTTCCTGAAGGACATAGTCAAGCACGTCGGAAGAGAACTGCAGTTGCAAATGCAAGGATTCAGCAGAGATAGAGAACTCTCTTTAGGGTTTGTGACTTTTCCCAGTAAAAACATATCTGTACAGGAGCTGGGTTTATGATATTATGGGCATTTGAAAGATTAGGAATCTGCAAGTGGAATTTTACAATTTGGGGAAGGATATTTCATCTGTCTTTTAGAAAGATTCAAGCAAGTTTGAGTTCAGTTAAAAGACACCACTAATGTCAAGTGCTCCATTCCCAGATACAGCCAGCGTGATAACATCAAGATGGATCTGCAAGAACAAATCCCCTATCTCGACACCCATTACAGGCAACGAGCAAAAGGATGATGATGGTGAGGGGCTGACGGGATTTAGGTGGTGATGAAGGGGGAAGTGAGTAATAGGGTGTAAAGACCTACAGCAAGAAAGAAAAATGGTGGGAGGTGACCGCCTAGCATCACTCAACATGTTTAAGGGTAGCTGGTGAACCTCAGGACATTCTACTCAACTGTAATGGCTTGGTTGTAAAGTCATTTGAAGAAGAGCAAGGAAAGACACAGACGCTCTAATAGCACATGAGAGCGAGGGCAGGCTAAAACAAGTGTCCCAGTAAACTGAGAATGATTAATGGTACAGTAGCGAAAAAGCCACTTAAAACTTAAAACGTAGCTTAAAACAAAAGGCTGGCTTAAAACTCAACATTCAGAAAACTAAGATCATGGCATCCTGTTCCATCACTTCAGGGCAAATAGATGGAGAAACAGTGACAGATTTTACATTCTTGGGCTCCAAAATCACTGCAGATGGTGACTGCAGCCATGAAATTAAAAGACACTTACTCCTTGGAAGAAAAGCTATGACCAACCTAGATAGCATATCAAAAAGCAGAGACATTACTTCGCCAACAAAGGTCTGTCTAGTCAAAGCTATGGTTTTTTCAGTAGTCATGTATGGATGTTGGATTATGTTGGATTATAAAGAAAGCTGAGCGCCAAAGAATTGATACTTTTGAGCTGTGGTGTTGGAGAAGACTCTTGAGAGTCCCTTGGACTGCAGGGAGATCCAACCAGTACATCCTAAAGGAAATCAGTCCTGGGTGTTCATTGGAAGGACTGATGCTAAAGCGGAAACTCCAATACTTTGTCCTCGTCATGCGAAGAGTTGACTCATTGGAAAAGAACCTCAGGTTGGGAAAGATTGAAGGCAGGAAGAGAAGGGGCTGACAGACAATGAGATGGTCTGACTCAATGGACATGAGTTTGAGTAAGCTCTGGGAGTTGGTGATGGACAGGGAGCCTGGCGTGCTGTAGCCCATGGGGTTGCAAAGAGTCGGACACAACTGAGTGAACTGAACTGAAGTGAGCAAATCAAGAAGGGATGAGACTAGAAGACAGAGATCATTAGAACTATTCATCTGGCAGGAAGGTACTTCTCACATGTTCGTGGTTCTTGTGTGTACACCTACCTGATGAATTTTGTTGAAATATAGATTCTTTGGTCCCCACTCTGAACTCATTGGCATTACAGAATCCACATATTTCAATCAATCGCAGTCCTTGCCGCTGTGATTGCTGTCTTTAGATGTTCAAATTAAATCAATTAGCCATCCTTGGCTAATTGAAAAACCTTCATGAGAGCCATGGTGTCCTTTTGACATAAACTCATTAGATTTTTTGGCTTCTCTTGCTCTCTGGTACAACATTTCCCAGAATCACCATGAATATTTTCTGCTGCAGACTGGAATCGCCTGTCTTTACTTTGAAGTGTCTTAGTTAATTTCAGTAAGAAATTCTCAGAGTGCACATTTCTGCTGCATTGCCATTGATTCTAGGCCTTTAACATTTCATAAGCTAGTAAATACACACTTTAGGGAATTGAAAAGGAGTTCTTAGTAGTATTTTAACTGAATCAAATACTTGATTTTATTCTTGAAGTCTCTTTGCGTGCATGCTCAGTCGTCCCAGTCCTATCCGAGGCTTTGCAAACCCATGGACTGCAGCACTCCAGGCTCCTCTGTCCAGGGGATTCTCCAGACTAGATACTGGAGTGGGTTGCCATTTCCTATTCCAGGGTATCTTTCCAATCCAGGGATCAAACCCAGCTTGCCTGCACTGCAGGCAGCTTCTTTACTGCTGAGCTACTAGGGAAGCCCCTGAAGTCACTTGGTTGTCCTTGTGTGGGTATGTCACCCACTCAGCATATTCTATGTTCAATTCATTAAATTTGACATCCAATTTTAGTGAACATCTATTTTATTTTTTAATTTCTTGCATTGTAAAACAGTTGTATTATGTATCATAGTCCAAATAATAATGTAAGATTTTTCAGAGAAGTCTATTCCTATCCTTAATAACTCAACCCTCTTCTCTATACAAATGCATTCCTTATCTTGTCGTTCATAGCCATGTTGGCAGCATTTAGCATTCCAAACTTATCCCCTGCAACTCTGTAACATAAACTCTAGTTAAATTGGTCTATGCATGACTTCAAACATACCAAGAATACATTTGCTTTTTGACACTTCTTCTAGGCTGATCCTTTTTCTGGAATGCAGTTCCTGCCTCTGTCAATTTAAAAAGTGCCCTTTCTCCAAAGCCTGTGATCCTTATCTTTTTCATGACTATTAGAACCGTTTTAATCACTTTTAATGGCATATATATTGCTTTTTGAAAGTGTTGAGGTGGCTTATAGCAAAGACATGTGTAATATAATTGTGAATAAGAAGTAAACATGTATAAATGACAGAAATAGTAGCAATACAGTATTTCTGCAAAATGAAACCTTTTATGTGCGTGTGTTCTGTCTTCTCAGGGTGCAAGCACCTGCATTGGAGACTATGTCCTTAGTTTATGCTTGAGAATAAATGAAGGTAAATAAATAAATCCTATGGTGTATTTCCAGCATCAAGAATCCTGCATGGGAATGGGCTAAGTCTCTATAGCCCTGTCCAACTCTTTGCAACCCCATGGACTGTAACCCACCAGGCTCCTCTGTCCATGGGTTTCTCCAGGCAAGAACACAAGTGGGTTGCCATTCCCTTCTCCAGGGCATCTTCCTGACTTAGGGATCAAACCTAGGTTTCCTGCATTGGCAGATGGATTTTTTTTTACCATCTGAGACACCAGCAAAACCTTCCAAGAGCCCTAATATGTTCCAAATTTACTTGTTGATTTTCTGGCCCATCAAGAATTGTAAACAGTTATATTTTTAGGTTACATTAAAGCAATGATAGAACACAGACTGAAAAATTGTGTACCAAAATTTCTCAAATGGATTTTTAAATAATGTATTCGCTTGGTGAGGGACAGGGAAGCCTGACAAGCTGCAGTCCATGGCAGTTGTGAGGAGTTGGACATGACTTGTCAACTGAACAACAACAAAAATTCACTTTGCAATATTGAGAGTGACTTAAATTGGATTCCCTGGGCCCTATGAAGGAGCATAGCCTGCATTTGTGTCACTGGAGAATGATTTTAGGAGCTGCTCCTATAAGGGGTGCAGGAGAGCCGGTGATGGGGGAGGCAGAGGCTGACCCACCGTGTGCAAATCATTCCATAGTTCCAAGTTCAAAGCATAGTTCCACTTGCTTCTGGAGTCGGCATGCCTGATTAGAGTTGTCAGAAATGGACACAGGGTTGTTGACATCCTGTATGAAGTGATCAGGCTCCCTGGTGGCTCAGTGGTAAAGAATCTACCTGTCAATGCAGGAGATGCGGATTTGATACCTATGTTGGGAAGATCCCCTGGAGAAGGAAATGATAGCCCACTCCAGGATACTTGCCTGGAAAATTCCATGAAAAGAGGAGCCTGGCGGGCTACAGTGAGCCTTGGATCACAAAGAGTCAGAAACAACTTAGCAACTAAACAAGAACAATTTGTATATAAACAGTATACATTGCTGTATCAAGACTTTTTAAGAAAAAAGGACTTCTGCTCCATAAAGGGGAAAAAATAAAAACTATCTAAATATAAATAAAAGCAAATTAATTTTCTCACACATGTTTGGGATATAAATAAGCCAATGTGTTAGAAAAATATAGTTTTAAAAGATTTTTTTTATATTGTGGAGGAAAAATAATCTTTTCTGAAACTGCTAAATATTAATCTCCTATCCTATTGTTTTCAAATAAATTGCATCCACTTGCTGTATTCTTGCCCTAATGTCTAATTTATTTAAAATTATTTCCTAATGCATCCTTTGGTGAAATAAAAATATATGCATGTCTGTGAAAGAGAACTGAAGAATTGTAGGATTATGTTGACTATTAGAATGACATGTGGGTCTGTCTTCCCCAGAGCTTTTATAAATAGATACCCATCTGTTTAGAACAAGTTTAATAAAATGCTGCCAGTGTATAGAATACATTTCTCAAGTTTTAGATTCTCTGAACCCTCCTTTAAAAAAAAACAAATATTTGATATTTTATTGAATTTAAAAGACAAAAAATGAAATTCTTTGGCCTTAATTTGTATTTAATTTATTAGTGTACAAAGAGGTGTTAGTTTGTTGTCAAATGTTTTTAAGTAGTTTTTTATAGCCAAAATATATTTCCCACTAGATTACTTTAGTCTAAAGTAGGTCAGCCTCTGGTTTAAATTAAGAAGGAGGTGTCCTTTGATTTTTTTTTTTTATTTTTTACTTTGGATTTCATTTTAAATGTGATTTCTAGGATCAAGAACATAAAGTGAATTCACCAAAAAGAAGTATATCATTGGAAATCAGATAAATGTGGTAGATGACAACTTAGTTAAAACAGCACCTAAAAGGAGTTTCACTGTATATATATTTTCCCCTTAATACTTTATCTTAGGCTCCTCTGTGTTCTCTCTATTCCTGAAATGCTACTTCTTATTTTCATTGTTTCTGCCTAATGTAGCCAAACCAAATACTGGGAATAGAGTGGAAGTCAGGGGGTTACAGTGTCAGGACACACCGTGGTAGTACACTGTGTGGCAGTTGTCATATTGGCAGGTTTTAATTACACATCAGGGTAAAATACACCTCGTGTAATCTTTGGAGTGTATTTGTTTGTGCAGATATGGGTGTGCTTATGTGTGTGTGTTTCAACCTGACGTTAAGTGAAGATACATTTTTCCTGAAACATTTTTCACTTTCAAAAACAATGTATGCAATGCAAACGAAAACAAATGCAATGTGACCAGCCTCGTCAAAGGGCAATTGTGAATCATAAAATGAAAAAATGTAAGTAGGGATTTTCAGTTTTGTGAAGTGGCTGATACATCTCGTCATGATAATTATGAACATACTTCATTCTAATATTTCCTCTTATGAATATATTCATATCAGACTCACTGCAAACGAATAAATTACAATTCAGAAGATGCATTGGGTACATCGAACTGTTAGTCTTACCTACTGTCTTTTATGAACAAAAGTGTCTATCTAATTACGTCTTATTAGTGTATTTGAATGGTATATTGATCCTCATTTGACATAAATTACAATGTAATTACATAGCGGATTTGAGTCTAACCAATTGCCAGCAAATGAGGAGCACGTGATGAGATAGAACATGTGGGTTTCAGTGTTCAGACCTTAGGAACACTTGCACATGTTCAGGAAAGCCCACTGGATGAAATTTATGTATTGCTAATGATTTTTATTGGCCCCTTGGCCCAAAGTAGTGGCAAGCTGCCCAGGAATCTGAAGGGATCCTGTTTTCAGTTAGTAGTCAGAATGCAAAGAGTAATAAAACTCAGAAAAGGTCTGGCAAAGGCAAAAATGCATTTATCCAGATTCAGTAAGTCCAGCCAAACTTATGATTGTGATGCCTTTGCTTTTTTTTTTTAAATCTGAGGTTATGGAATTTTGTTTCATCAGGGTACCCTGGTTAGAGCATCTTTTAAACAATGTCTTGAAAAGTACAGCATTATTCATTTGTGTGTGCAACTGTATATGTTGTATGTCTGCACAAGGTCGTACAATAGCTAATGTGATCCACAGCTTTCTTTTTCCTATGGAATGAAAGATCTCTTATATTCCTGGTGGAATTTCAGGCAAACCACTTTGCTTATATTAAACACAGGCTTTTGGGTAATCCACAATTATAGGTAATTGTGCATATGATCTCTCTCTTTCAAGGCAAGGGCCAATTTTCTGCTGAATTGCATTCCTACAGACACAATAAAGAGATGATACAGTTAAAAGTGGTGCATCAACTTTTCATTTATTTTGCATTTCTGACTGATTATTAGTATTTCCCATTACTAATTAAAAACTTGTTTCCTTGAAGTTATTTAAATTTCACTGACATATATTTATAAACCTCATTATATTGGACTCTTATGCAAATGATCAACTAGTGGGAGTGTGAGAAGGTATATGGGGAATTTGAATCAGTGTCTAAACAACTGATGACATCAAAGAATTATTAGTTTAGAGAGATAATGATATTATCATTATGTAAAAAAGTTGAGTTGTGGTTTAGATATACATAATTAAATATATATACAAAGATGAAACTCTATGTATCTGGGATATCTGATTTAAAATAATCAACTACAGTGGTCAGGAGAGAGAGAAATGGTTATGAGTAGAGAGGAAACAAGGTTAGTTATGAGAAGATGTCTTAGTCAGGGTTCTTCAAAGAATTGAAGCCAATAAGATAGAAAGATGGATAAATGATACATAGATAGATAAATTCAGAGATAGATAGATGGATGGCTTTCCAGGTGGCTCAGCGGTAGAGAATCTGTGTGCCAATGCAGGAGACTTGGGTTTGATCCCTGGGTCAGGAGGATCCCCAATAGGAGGGCATGGCAACCCACTTCAGTATTCTTGCTGGAGACTCCCATGGACAGAGGAGCCTGGTGAGCTGCAGTCGATAGGGTCACAAAAGAGTCAGAGCAACTGAGCACATACACACACACATACACACACACAGATAGATAGATAGAGATTTATTATAGGAGTTGTCTCATGGAGTCACCAAGGTCATAAAGTCCCATCATTGACTTTCGGCAAGCTAGAGAAACAGAAAAGCCAGTGACATAATTTAGCCTGGATTCAAAAGCCTAAGAACCAGGGGAATTCATGGTGCAAATTCCAGTCTAAGGCCCAAGAACCAGAAGCACAGATGAAGAAAGACAGAAGAAGATGCATGCTTCAATTCAAGCAGAGACAGCGAATTCACTCTTTCTCCTGTTTGTTCCATTCAGGTTTCAACAGATTGGGAGATGCCCACCCACGCTGGTGAGGGTGATCTTTATCCAGTCTACGATTCAAAGGCTTATCTCTTCCGGAAACATCCCCACAGACACATCCAGAAATAATGTTTTACCAGCTCTCTGGGCATCCCTTAGCCCAATTCAAGTTTGCACAGAAATTTAATCATCAAAGTGGACAATGATTAGAGATGGGTACATACAAATTATTACACCACTTCCCTTATTTTTGTATATACTTGACATGTATACATTTGTGTATGCTTGACATGTTCATCAGATCAGATCAGATCAGATCAGTCGCTCAGTCATGTCCGACTCTTTACGACCCCATGAATTGCAGCACGCCAGGCCTCCCTGTCCCTCACCAACTCCCAGAGTTCACTCAGACTCATGTCCACTGAGTCAGTGATGCCATCCAGCCATCTCATCCTCTGTCGTCCCCTTCTCCTCCTGCCCCCAATCCCTCCCAGCATCAGGGTCTTTTCCAATGAATATCAATAACCTCAGATATGCAGATGACACCACCCTTATGGCACAAAGTGAAGAGGAACTCAAAAGCCTCTTGATGAAAGTGAAAGTGGAGAGTGAAAAAGTTGGCTTAAAGCTCAACATTCAGAAAACGATGATCATGGCATCCGGTCCCACCACTTCATGGGAAATAGATGGGGAAACAGTGGAAACAGTGTCAGACTTTATTTTTCTGGGCTCCAAAATCATTGGAGATGGTGACTGCAGCCATGAAATTAAAAGATGCTTACTCCTTGGAAGGAAAGTTATGACCAACCTAGATAGCATATTCAAAAGCAGAGACATTACTTTGCCAACAAAGGTTCGTCTAGTCAAGGCTATGGTTTTTCCTGTGGTCATGTATGGATGTGAGAGTTGGACTGTGAAGAAGGCTGAGCACTGAAGAATTGATGCTTTTGAACTGTGGTGTTGGAGAAGACTCTTGAGAGTCCCTTGGACTGCAAGGAGATCCAACCTGTCCATTCTTAAGGAAATCAGCCCTGGGATTTCTTTGGAAGGAATGATGCTAAAGCTGAAACTCCAGTACTTTGGCCACCTCATAGTAATGGTTCTATTTTTCCTTTCTTTGGTGGTACATTTTTAAAATAGGGAAAATGACTACTTCATTTGTAAGTCTTGCTATAAGGCGGGTGTTCAGAAGTTTAAATCACAATGCTTCAGATGACCTAGAGATGTACAATCTAATCCAGCTGTTTCCCACATACACAGACTAATCAAGCAGGCAGCCAGCTGTTCCCCAATAGAAGTCACACACAAGGTTAGCAGGGGAGAGAGTGCCGATGACTTCTGTTTCTTTAGGTGTTGGCGAATTGAATCTGGCTCCCAGCTAGTCGTTATAAATATGAGAAGCCATGTCCCAGTGGATGGGAGAAGAAGGTTGCTACCAGGAGCTGGGGAGGGAGTGCTGGATTATAGTGAAACTTGAGGCTAAGAACAGGGCTCACTTTCTAGCTGAGGAAACACAAGGCACTTGGGAATTTCGGCACACACTAGTAATTAACACTAGTGCGTGAGACCAGCTTCTGGGCTGCGGACTGAGGAGGGCCCTTCAAGCAGCCAGGATATTGTACCTAATAACACGGGGCTTCCCTGGTGGCTCTGCTGGTAAAGAAGCTGCCTGTAGTAAGCAGGAGACCCCAGTTTGATTCCTGGGCTGGGAAGATGCCCTGGAGGAGGGATAGGCTACCCACATGCCTGGAGAATTCCCATGGCAGAGGAGCCTGGTGGGCTATAGTCCACAGGGTCACAAGGAGTGACCACCACTAAGTGACTAGGCATAGCACAGCACAGGACAACATCATAGCCCAGATCCCGAGTGGTGACGATGGCCTTTTAAAATCATGCCATGTATAGTTAAGACTATCCCGTGAATGTTGGGGGGTGGGGCCAGCTGGAAGAGATTCCCAATGTCTGTAAGTCTTTAGGCTAGTCAGTCTTCCCTGGGGGCTCAGAGGTAAAGACTCTGCCTGCCCTGAAGGAGACGTAGGTTCAGTCCCTGGGTCGGGAAGATTCCCCTGGAGAAGGAAATGGCCACTCACTCCGGTTTTCTCACCTGGGAAATCCCATGGACAGAGGAGCCTGGCAGACTGGAGTCAGTGGGGTCGCAAACAGCCTGACATGACTTAGAGACTAAACAACAGGAAGTAAAGCTAGTCAGTTCCTGTTCTCCTGTGACGTGTGTGAACTCATTGTCAACCTGTCCATTATTCCAGGGATCCCCCTGGTCAGTGGCATGTCCTACGTAAGACTCAAGATTTCATGGATTGCCCAGTGTGTTCATTATTTGAAACCAAATATGTCCATTTCTTTTACTTATGGCAGAAACAAAATCAGTATTCAAAAACTAACAAGGATTCAAGACCATTACTAAAGATGAGGTGCTTATTTGGCACATATGTCCTCGTTATTATCAATAATGAAGAATAAAGGATGGGACTTCCCTGGCAGGCCAGTGGTTAAGATCCCAACTTTCAGTCCCGGGGTGTGGGTTCAATCCGCAGCCGTGGGTCTAAGATCCCACATGTCTCAAGGACAAAGAAACAGAAGATACACAACAGAAGCAGCAGTGCAACAAATTCAGTAAAGACTCTTTTTAAAAAGTATAAACGAATAATTTTTTTAATATTAATACTAAATAACTTAAGCAACGAGTTAACAAAAGAAAATCTTAAATGCTTATTCAGGGAAATTTTCATAACTACCTGGAAACGGAACTGCATATGTCACAGGGCAGAGTCAATGGAAAAGGGATACCCAAGAGACACCTATTGAACATATGGCCTCAAATACCCTACCTAAGCAGGTAGAAATTGCGTTCACAGTAAATAAAAGCTAGTATTTTTTTTTAAATGAAGCATGCAAAATAAGGATGATAAAGCAGCAAACATGATAGTCATAAATTCCCAGAATTTGGTTGAATGTGCAGAAAATTTAATAAGCACAGCCATTACGAAAAGTGCTGAGAGTAAGCAGGCAGGCAGCTCAGGTGTGGGATCCTTGACGGGGCGGGGACAGAGATCCACCGGAGCTCAGGAGCGGAAGCAGAGGTGCAAGCCGAGAACAATGACCTTTTAAAATAGATACAGATGACCTACTTGGAAGGCTCGGAACAGACCTGAGTTTAAAGGAGAGACTCTTAGGAAAGGCTCAAATAGCAAATATGAAATCACTGAAATTAGAGAACAAAGGGCTGTATTGTAGGGTGAAAAAAAATAACAGCAGATGTAGATGCTGACTCTTTGAGGCCTGCGAAACAGCTGGATAGAAAGGAAGAAGGGAAGGGAGACAGGAAAGAGAGACCTAGAGGGAGGGAGAGAAGCAGAGAGGGAGGGAAAACACTCCTGGAGTAGCAGTTCCAAGTGCCTGTCAATTAAAGAAAGAACGAGAAAACTACAGATAGTTCCCATAGAAAGCAGCACAAGAGGGCACAAGCTTGCTTAATTAGATAGGGAGCTGGTGTAGGATGAGCTCTGCACGCACTTGTTGGGGAACTAAGAAAAATATCCATCCATTGAAGAGGTTTTGTTTCGTATCTTCAGTAAGTGAAGGGAATCATACTTTCGACTTCTCTGTTTCTATAGGCCAGTAAAAAGGATCACGTCAAGTTACATAAACACCGTATAAATATTTGGTAATATTTCTTCCGGATATGTTTATTGATCTAAGAATCGTTTTGAGTTCGTTTCTTTAAAGAGAGGTGTAAACATTTGCTCAGGCTGCTGGATCAAAGTACCAGACACTGGGCAGCTTGAAAAACAGAAATCAACTACTGTCTCACAGTTCTAGAAACTAGAAATCCAAGATCAAGGTAGGATCCTTCTGTGGTCCTTGAGGGAGAATCTGGTTTGTGCTTCTCTCTCCCAGCTTTTGGGGGTTGCCAGAGATCTTTGGTGTTCCTTGACTTGCAGGTTTCTGCCTTCATCTTCACCTGCCATTTTCTCTGCATTCAAGTCTGTGTCTAAATTTCCCCATTTTGTAAGCCTATCAGTCAAGTTGCACTGGAGAATCAACTGGCTCCAATATAACCTCATCTTAAGTCATTATCACGGAAAAGACTCTGTTTCCAAATAAGGTCACATACTGAGGTTTTCCGAGTTAGGGCTTCAGCACGTTAATTTTGAGGGCTGTAATTCACCACATGACAAGAGGTATGCATGAAGATTGCCAGACAAAATAGAGAATATTGGGGTAAACTTGAATTTCAGATAGACAGCAGGATATAAGTATCTATCCTGTGAAATGTTTGTAGGAGTAGGTCCCAAGTCAGATTTGTATTTTCACTTGCTGAATTTGGTAATTTCGGTAATATATACATCAGTATTTTCAAGATTGTGATTTTTGGTGAATGCTGAACCTAGAAAATTATATGGTAATCCCCACTAGACCGGAAGCTCTGAGATGAGAGTACTTCTTCACTCTTTCCACTAGCATGAGCCCGTTGCACAGCAAGGTACTTAAGCTCACAGAGAGTACTTAATGTTTATAACCTAATTTGTTAAATAAATGAATTATTTCTACCTGTCAGTTTTAAAATTGTGATATTTATATTTTGTTAATTGTAATATGAGAGCAAGATTATTAATTCAGTTATTCATCTGATGATTTCTTATATAAATTTAGACTCAGTCTAAAAATAATGTTGTAGTTTATTAATGTAAATAGTTGTATAATATGTATGGAGGTTACTTACATAATACATTGGGTGAAATTTGCTTAACATTAATTCTGATGGTTGTAAGAATCATGAAAAAAGCATAAGTACACAATCCAGTTCACTTTGCCTTTCAACACTGGCCAAATAATTCAGAAGAATGACATGTCTCCATTTCATAAAGCCCAACATTTGTTAAGCAATACTTTAAAAACATATGCAACTGATAAGAGAAAAACATTCTTCTTCATTCTTTTCTTTATAAGAAATTTAGCCCAGTTGGAATATGAACATAAAATATACAACTGACACAGATCAGAGTTATTTAAGAATTAGAGAAGATAAACTGACAAAGACTTCTATTATATTCTGAAATGCCTACTATAGTAATAAGTCCTCTAAATAATTGGAACATCTGGGGATGAAATTAGAAGTTGAGAGATGATGCAAGATTCATCTGCTGAGTCCTCTAAGCAATCATGTTATTGCTATGCTTGAACTTTTTGACACTTCCTATAATTCAGGCTGTCTCATTAAAGAACATTTGCATTGTTCCTTAATCTTCATGTATTTATTTATTTTTTATAGTCTTGTATCTTCAACCAGATTGAAATCTTCTGGATGACAATTATGAAGTTAGTATTCTTTTGTCTTTTCAATGCTACTGTCAGGTATTAGGTACTAATCTAAAAATAGCTAATTATAAGTAAATAAATCCATAAAAAAAGCAGCAGTATATATATACACACACACAGACACACAGACACAGACACACACACACACACACACATATACACATTCACTTATGTTGTAAGGCATACTGAAAATGCAATGGTTATAGTAAATACCGTTTCTCCATGTACTGCCCATCATTAAATTTTGAAAGGAGTTCACTTGTACGAGAGTATGACTCAGTCATCTCAAAAGCGTATAGCAGCCAAGTTTCTGATTAACGACAAGTTCACAACACACAAAGCCTTCTAGGAAATTAATCAGTGAATGGTATATTTCTCCTGTTGCTGTGGTCTTCTGCTGTACTCCTCATGCTGGGTAGAAGGAATCTTTGTTTGGGCAAGAGAGGGATGGGAACAACTGGGTTCCCTGGGGTAACCACTCTAGAAGCCTTTGATGGAGATACAGGCATGAAGATTAGAGTCTGGGAGTCTTACCCTGAAGAGCAACTAACATTGGATGGTGACACATATTCTCAGATAGGCTAGAAATAATTGCATAGCACAAAAGGAACATGGGAGTGATTTTTCAAAGATGAGTAAGGGTAAAAAGTGATGAAAAAGAAGGGAGTTGCCAGTTATGCTTAGGTGGGTTTGATTTAAGGTGACCTTGCTATCTAAGCAGAGACATTACTTTGCCAACAAAAGTCCATATAGTCAAAGCTATGGTTCTTCTAGCAGTCATGCATGGATGTGAGAGTTGGATCATAAAGAAAGCTGAGCACCAAAGAACTGATGCTTTTGAACTGTGGTATTGGAGAAGACTCTTGAGAGTCCCTTGGACTGCAAAGAGATCCAACCAGTCCATCCTAAAGGAAATCAGTCCTGAATATTCATTGGAAGGACTGACGCTGAAGCTGAAGCTCCAATACTTTGGCCACCTGATGCAAAGAACCAACTAATTGGAAAAGACCTTGATGCTGGAAAGATTGAAGGCAGGAGGAGAAAGTGATGACAGAGGACAAGATGGCTGGGTGGCACCATAGACTCAATGGACATGGGTTTGAGCAAGTTCTGGGAGATGGTGAAGGACAGGGGAGCCTGGCGTGCTGCAGTCCATGGGGTCTCAGAGAGTTGGACATGTCTGAGCGACTGAACAACAGTATCTAAGGGGCTTCCCTGAAGGCTCAGTGGGGGAAAGCCTGCAATGCAGGAGATGTGGGTTCAATCCCTGGGTTGGGAAGACCGCCTGGAGAAGGAAATGACACCCCACCCCAGTGTTCTTGCCTGGGAAATCCCAGAGACAGAGGAGCCTGGCGGGCTACAGTCCACGGGGTTGCAAAGAGTAGGACACGACTGAGCTGCTAAGCACACAGGCATTATCTGAGAATGCAGGACAACTGGAATTATTTACAGGGATTAGACCCAAGGTCAAAACTAACTCAGAAACAAGTGCAGTAGTTGTCTTTTGTTTTATCTTAACTGAGTACTGCTCATTAGTATAGTAAATGCAAGAAACATATATGATCTGCCATAATTACAGGCACATACATATTTCAGTCTTATGTTGAATTGCAACACATCAAAAAATCGCTCCAAAACAATTATAAAGATTTTAAATGCTCAGAATTTGCTGTGTATTTTAACTTGACAATCATCAATCCCCTTCCTCACGATCATTTTCATCACCCAAATCTCCTTGGCTACTTTCAAAGATTCTGCAAGAAAATATTATTTTACACTGTGGGACAAAACAAGACTGCACAATTTAAACAAAAGATCAGTGTCCACCAAGAAAAACACATGCAGAACCTTTTTTGTTATTGCACAGAGTTCTTCACTTTCTATGTGTTCACATTTTCAAAGCCAGGACCATTCATCAGCCATTATTAGAAACTAATAATTACGAAAATGACAAGGGCATTATAATCTCGGTCTTGCACAGAGAGATTCCACTTTAGCAGGGCCTGATACACTGTCCTGCATGATAGCCTGACAAACAGCAAACAGGAAAGAGCAGAAAAGCCAAATAGTTATTTCAGTGTCATTTCACAGTTTTTTTCTTTCTTTGACGTAAGCATCATAAGGACCTTTGCCTATCCTAACACAGGAAAGTATCTAAATGAAGCTGTGAAGCAGATAGAGCTTCACAGACCTTACCTTACTGCTCTTAAGCAAAAGTGTTATGAAAAATTGCCATCATGTGTCTCCATATACTTAATTAAGCATTTATGACAAACTTAAAAATCGTGTAATGTTTCATTTACCCTTTTACTGTGAAGTAGGTGAGTGCTACTTCTACTCATATGAGAACGTTGAGGTACAGGATTACAGCTATTTCGGTTTTAATTCAGCAGAAGCAGAAGGTTCCTTCTAAGCCAAACAATGAAAACAAGTTTGCCAAACCTACTTATTATCTCTGAGCTTGCCAAACTTGGTTATTATCTCTGCTTTTGCTGCATTATTGGAGATAAACTCCAGCAATACACATAGAAAAGTCATGACATTTAGAGCAAGGTCATGTAATATGCATAATGTACTCCAGATTTTTCCTTTTTCCATGAAAAGTTACTCCTATAGGTCAAAGGGTTGGCTGTGTCTAGAATTGACCTCTTGATCTACAGCAGTGACCAACTTAGAAACATCTCTTGCATTTTAGTCCCAAGGGGCAGATTTTTGGCTAGACTTCCATCCAGGAAGTCCTTCTTCGAACACGAGGATAAAGGCATTAAGATGGTGTCAACATCAAGTGGAATAAATGGGCAACATAGAATCCAGGTCTTTCTGTAGTTATTACTGAGGGAAAACACTGCAGGAAAGGTATATACCTACCACTGGCCCACAGTAGGTGTATATTAAAGAAGTAATTGCATTTCTCACAAGAGGTAAGATTTGCCCTGGAGGACTCTGCCAAGATTCTAGACTCTGGATGTAAACCAAGAACCTGGCATATCCCTGTAGGGTAATATTCACCTTATAAAATAAAATTTATGTATTTACTTAATTATGCCATTTGATGCCCCTTCAGTTTCATGGACGAAGTTCAACTCAACTAAATTTCTTTGTGATGAGTGTACCTCTCAGGCTGAGTGAAATAATTTACCGATTTTCTAATCACAAATGAATCAAAAATCGATTAAATGTTCATTGACCTCACGCCACGGATGGTTAAGAAGAAGACTGTGATAAAGCATTTCTAGGCTTAATCAATATTTTTCTTCAACTGGTATTTAGAGAAGAAAGCATCAAGGCACAGTTAAATCAATAATGTGAAACCCTTTTTTTACAAGCAGAAGAGGCACTAAACGTGTTTATTGTTACTGTTACAAAAACTAGTGGGTAAGGTTAAACTAAAAGGCAAGAAGTGACATTATTGTGAGTTTCCTTCCTTTGAAGTTTTGAATAAGAGGCATAATTTTGACCTCCAGCTTTGTGATTGCTTCCAGAGAACTGCTGAGGATTATTGATAATATTATCATTGTCTTGGAAAATAATATGCATGCATGCATATATACACATACACATCACATATATATATATGTTTAATATATGCTTTAATTGTGCTGATGAAGTCACAAAAAAATAGGGTTTTGCAAATATTGTTTAGCAGTTCTTTTATTTTCTTTTTCCTTCTCTAAATAACACAGAACATTCCCCACGGCTTGAATTCCCACTTCCTGACAAGTCCCATACGATCGTCGGCATTGGTCATAACCACTTAGCATTAGGATCAAAACTACATCTTCCCTCAGACACCACTCAGTGCACTGCCTTCCTATCTAGAGACAGCTACTGTTCATGGAACTTTCTTAAAACGTCTCCTCTGCCTAACGTTTTCCCCATGGAAGCCATTTCAAGAATAGATAGTGCCTCCTTTCCAAATCACAAGAAAATTAAAAGTGGCATCAGAATTTAGGATTAATTAGATGGAAGCATGACTTTTCCACCCAGGTAACGTCCCTGAAGAGCATCACTCTGCGTCTGGACTCCAACTATTAGCTGGGAGGAGATGCGTACTCCTTCCCTGGGGAGTGCAGTCACACACATCAGTGAGAAAGACAGAGGCCATTGGGTGCTTTCAGATATTGAGAGAAAAGTCTCCTCAGCCTTTCTCTTCCTCTCTTTCCTCCTCCTCTTTCTCATTGGAAGTGTCCATGCTTTCTATAATAATAAAGCTAAGAGGATTGAATTTCCAAGGACAGCTCATGGTGAGATGACCAGGAAATGGGGAATTAAGACATCTGGAAAGAGAACACAATGATTCACTTATAGATTATAACAATTTCTAAGCACAAAACTTCAGAAAATCCTCGTATGAAGGTAATACAGCATTTGTTACCTATAAGATAAGGGTCTATGCTGTCTCTAAAGTGTCATGGTGTCATTGCAATGGGAAGAGCAAGTGGAATGCCTGGACAGTGGCCTTGGAAGCAGAAGAATGTATACAAAGCCACCAGAAATAGGGAAATCCTCCCAGTTTGGAACCCTCTTTACCACCTGAATCTTAGGGAAAGAAGTTAGAATTCTAGGGTTCAGCCCTAACCTGTGGAAGGGGTTAGAGAAAATTTCACTTGCCTTTCAAAGCATGGTATATTATCCTCAACATTAGAGTGATATATAGAAAGAGGTCACTTATTTACACTGAGTTTGAAAGAAAAATATAAATCAAAATTAGCATGCTGAATTATTAAAACATATGCAGAATTATTATTTGTATTTAAATGTTTTGAACTCACTATTTTTTAGTTACTGTGCCATAGCCTAAATTCTTAAATATGTGTTAACTTGGGGAGTGATTTTGTATTATTGCTTTTAAAGGCACTGGTATAAAAACACAGTGTTTTTTTTAACTTTTTATTTTATACTGAAGTACACTTGATTAACAACAGTGTGATGGTTTTAGGTGTACAGCACAGTGACTCAGTTATACATATATATGTTTTTATGCTTTTCCAAATTCTTTTCCTATTGAGGTTGCTGTACAATATTGAAGAGAGTTCCTTGTGCCGTATACTAGGTCCTTGTTGTCTATCTATGTTAAATCCACTTGCATGTTAAGGCGCTTCAGTCGTGTTCAACTCTCTGTGACCCTATGGACCGTAGCCCGAGAGGCACTTCTGTCGATGGGATTCTCCAGGCAAGAACACTGGAGTGCGTTGCCATGCCCTCCTCCAGGCGACCTTCCTGACCAGGGATCGAACCCGAGTCTCTGACATCTCCTGCATTGCACGAGGGTTCTTTACCACCAGCACCATTGTAATTGTCAATCCCACATTCCCTAGCTACCCTTCCCCCAGTATTTTTTTTTTAACTAGTATAAAATTCATATAAATATATGCATTATGTATTTTATCTCACAGTACATCAGTGCATTATGTGTGTGTGTGTTTTCTTCTTTAGAAGTTCTTAGCCCCAGGGTCCTCTACATGCTAAATGGGCTAGCCAGTGGAGCCGGTTCATCCCTAGCTTAGGTCAGGGATCAACAACCATGACCCTTGGACTAAATCCAGGTCCCACCCACTTTTGAATATGAACTTTTACTGGAACAGGGCCAAGCTGATTCATTTGCATATTGTCTATGGCTGGTTTCCTGCTAAAAGCAGAGCTGAGTAGCCCTGACAGAGACCACATGGCCTGTGATGCCATAGAAACTTACTGTCTGGCCCTTTACAGAAAAGCTTGCCAAACCTGGGTTTTGCCCAATTCAAGAGGCAAAGTCTCTTATTTCCTTTATAGAGCCAGATGCTCAACTGCATGACATGATATAGCATAAGACACAGGGCTATTCTGTGGACAGGCCAAGGCCAACCTGCTCAGTTTTATTTTGCCATGATGGTTAACATTTTACTAATAGAACACCTTTGAAAATCAGTTTAAAGTAACAGAAGATGCATTTTGTTTCTTTAGATCTTTAATAATTTTAAGATTATCCATCCAAAGAACTGTATATATGTGTTTTGCATATATACACGGCTTCCCTAGTGGCTCAGACATTAAAGAATCTGCCTGCAACGCGGAGACATGGGTTGCTTCCCTAGAGACAGACGGTAAAGAGTCTCCTTTCAAATGGGAGACCCAGGTTTGATCCCTGGGTGAGGAAGGTCCTTGGAAAAGGGAATGGCATCCCACTTCAATATTCTTGTGTGGGAAATCACATTGCCAGAGGATCCTGGCAGACTACAGTCCATGAGGTCGCCAAGAGTTGGACACAACTGAGCGATTAAAAGACACACACATAATCAATTCATCTAAAAGTTTCTACGAGTGTTCCTGCTCTCCCTCTCATCTAGTCACATGTGCTACTTTGCACAAAGCAAGCTATCTAGTGGTATCAGCCCTGTGGGTAAAAGTCAGCTGCTTTTGCCCCTGTAAGGCAAACAGTATATATTAACACCTAGAGACAAATATCTATATTCCAACAGTTCGGCTACCAGAAGGGTTTCTATTATAGGATATAGAAATAAAAAACTGCAGTCTAAGCAAACTGAAATTAATAACTTCTTGAAATAGTCAGGACAATAAAAACGCATCAGAGCAGGCACAAATGCGGCTGTTTGAATTAAGAGTTTCTTCAGTGTTTATTTTTCTGATACAAAATTTAGAAATGGAATCAAGCTTTCAAAAAGTACAAATAGAAAATGGATGAGAGCTTCCTTTAGTCTTTCTTCTCAGCAGGCTTCCTGTTCCTTCACTTCCTTTGTGAGTAGGAGGAAACCAGCAGCATTTTTGAGATGTTTGTCTAGTTTTATGCAGGCTAGACTTTGTTAGTATCCTTGAATTTGGGGACCAGTCTAATGGGCCATTAGAGTCCAACTTCAATCTTGAATAATGATGGCTAAGAGTTTTTGGCGGAAGGTGTTCTATTATTATCAGAATTCAATTACATGCAAAACTGAATCTTTTTCTCACATAACGAGTGCATATTTTGTCATGGTAAATGTATTCAAAAGCACCCAATTTTTATTTTCTTGAAAGTGGGGAAAACTAACTTCAAGTTCCTTTGTCACATTCCTCTTTTCTTCTCCACACGTTAAGATGAGATCATCAATGCTGAAATGAGTAGATTACATCTACAAGCAGACCTCTTGGATATAGGGGGAGAGAATTCAGGATGGCCACAGCCAGTCTCTGCACCTTCATAAAAGATGCCATCTGCTGAGGGAGGGATGGATTGGGAGCTTGGGATTAGCAAATCCAAACTATTACTAAATACACACAGACACACACACACATATATACATATATATATATATATATATATATATATGTATATGGCTGAATCACTTTGCCGTGAAATTAAAAGACACTTACTCCTTGGAAGGAAAGTTATGACCAACCTAGATAGCATATTAAAAAGCAGAGACATTACTTTGCCAACAAAGGTCCGTCTAGTCAAGGCTATGTTTTTTCCAGTGGTCATGTATGGATGTGGGAGTTGAACTGTGAAGACAGCTGAGCGCCGAAGCATTGATGCTTTTGAACTGTGGTGTTGGAAAAGACTCTTGAGAGTCCCTTGGGCTGAAAGGAGACCAACAAGTCCATTCAAAAGGAGATCAGTCCTGGGTGTTCTTTGGAAGGAATGATGCTAAAGCTGAAACTCCAGTACTTTGGCCACCTCATGTGAAGAGTTGACTCATTGGAAAAGACTCTGATGCTGGGAGGGATTGGGGGCAGGAGGAGAAGGGGACCACAAAGGATGAGATGGCTGGATGGCATCACCGACACGATGGACGTGAGTTTGAGTGAACTCCAGGAGTTGGTGATGGACAGGGAGGTCTCACGTGCTGCGATTCATGGGGTCGCAAAGAGTCGGACACGACTGAGCCACTGAACTGAACTGAATCACTTTATGGTAGCCCAGAAACTAACACAACATTGTAACTCAACTATACTCCAATAGAATAATATTTTAAAAAGTGCCTTTACGATAATAGACATATCATGTTGCTTTCCAGAAAAAAAAACAAAAATGAAACTTTGAGTCTTTGAAATATGACTATAGATTTGGCCTCAAGAAATTCAACATGGGGCACAAAACACAAAGGTGAACACAACGTCCTCTACAGACTTGAGATTAAGGAACCAAACAGCTGCAATGTATCAAGTGATAAATATTGGATAGGTATGTTCACAGTTAATTTTACCTGTAAAAATTTTACCTGGGAAGTCATCATATTGTGTCTATATGATCACTACTCAGAAAATTGGCAGCTTAGGAAGATGAGCATGAGTAATTTTTTAAACAAAAGATCATTTGTAACACAGTTAATGTATTTATGACTATATGTATAGCTATATCTTCCATGTGTCATCTCCATGGAGGTATGTGTATGTGCGTGTGTGTCTGTGTGTGTGTGTGAGAGTGTATGTGATCACAGGTAAGAATAAAGTGTTTTTGGACGTGCAAAGCATTTTATTTCTTCTTCTGTATGAAGAAAAATTTGAGAATGAAAGTTTATAGGAAAAAATGGCAGTCCACATTTTGTCTTTACATTGACTTTTGAAAACTGATTTGCAGATTTATCATTCAGATCTGAAGTCCTGCCCCTATTGTTAAAGGTCATTATGCACACAGAGATGAGGCTGGGCAGTGGGGAAACAGCTCGCCTTCTCTCTCCTTCATAAAGGTGCAGAGCTGCCAGATGAAGCCTACAATTGTAGGCTTGTAGTTTTCCTTGTAATGTCACAAACTCTACTCCAACTGAGTAGAAGTACCTCCTGGATTCCCTGGGCTCTTTGACCTTGAAGGCTCTTTCTTTTATCTTTGGTTTCCAGTACCTCACATGGCCTTGGTGATGTTGTGTATTCAGAAGTCACATACTCTCCCATTAGTCTTCTTAATCTATTCCTCTGTCCTCGAAGTAAGCAAGGTAAGCCCTTTGGAATTCATTAGAATTTTTTTTAATATTTAATTACTAGAAGCCAGTGGAAAGCGTTGGAAGCTTCTGCATGCGTGTGAGTGTCTGTATGCAGAGGTCTGTCCTGGTGGTGGTGGTAGCTGTGGTTGTAGATGTGGTTATTATTATGGTTGATACGTTTCTAACCACTGCATTTAATTACAGAGATCTTAGAGATGAAGACATGGCATGCAGAGAAGCAACCGTGGGGGAGAATAATGGTAGGGTTTTTGGATAACAAAATAAGTTCTAAATGGTTTTGGCAGGGTGTGATAGAAGTAGCCTACAAGATTGCAATACTCTGCCAACCTCTATTTATCCTCCTTAAAGCTATATTTTGGAAAATGCAAGGTCTTCTTTGTCTCTATCGTAATGGTTTAAGCCAAGTAGATATTTGGGGTGTTTGGAGGTAAAAAAGATTTGCGATCTTGACTGCTTCTGGTATAATGGAATCTCATACCTAATTTTTCTTCATTAAGAATCTTTTTTGGTGGCTGGCTATATGGCAATTGTGATGGAGAGGTTACAATTCTGTGGTCAGCCTAAAACGTAAAACTAATACTCTATTATAAAAACAGCCTTTCTATCAGAATGTGAGCTAGCATCCCTCAAAAACATATGCAGAAATTAATATTAAATATATTTAGAAATATTATATATGCAATTACTATATATATGTATATAATTTATCATTATTTATCTAAATAGTGCTTGAAGTTGTGTATGTGGCCAAATTTGCTTTTATTTTTGTATTATGATATAATTTTAAAAGATGTACATATGTAGACAGTTTTCTGCTCTTGGCATTAATAAGATTTGTGCTTACATGTTTAATGCTGCTGCTGGTGCTGCTAAGTCGCTTCAGTTGTGTCCGACTCTTTGTGACCCCATAGATGGCAACCCACCAGGCTCCTCCATCCCTGGGATTCTCCAGGCAAGAACACAGGAGTGGGTTACCATTTCATTCTCCAATGCATGCATGCATTGGAGGAGCTCAGGCTCCTCTGTCCACGGGATTCTCTAGGCAAGAATACTGGAGTGGGTTGCCATTTCCTTCTCCAACATATTTAATAAGATAAGGCAAAAAAAGTAAGCATATTTAAAATATCTTAAAATAATAAAGCCAATATATAAGCAAAAATGAAAAGAAGAGATATTTATTTTACTGTAAAACTTTAAAAATCCGTGTTTTCTTGGATTTCAAAGTGGCAATAATCATTGACTTCCGACTGGTTAAAATTAGAATTTGTGATAAAATAATGAGAAAATGCATGTAATAAAAGTCATTTCAGAATTCTGAGATCAGGAATTTGTTAGTGGTCCAGTGGTTAGGACTAGGCCCTTTTCTGCAGTAGCCTAAGTTCAGTCCCTGGTCAGGGAACTAAGATCCCACAGATTGCATGGCATGGCCAAAATAAATATATAAAAAGAAAAAAAAGAAGAATTCTGAGATCAAACAATGTCATGATATACTTGATTGCAAACTGAATTTCTTTCATAAATTTAGATTTATGAAATTTAGATTCATATATTTATCCAACAAATATATACAATTATATATATCTATTACTTAAGAAACTGAAGTAGATCTATATATAAGTAATAAAATCCCTCCAAGATTTTAGCAAAGGATATTTATAGCAAAAACTTGACTGTAATATGACTTCTATGGGTTGTCTTTGTGTGCTGGTTTTCAGGAGAATTTGTTTAATTGCTTAACCCATCAAAATCAAGTGACTGAGTACCTTAGAGGAAAATGAAATCCATCAAGGGTTTTAAAGAAGCCATCTTAAAAATGCCTCAAATAGCAATTATAAATGCGTTTGAAACAAATGAGAAAATCATACCAAAGAAATAGAAGGAATAAAAAATAACCAAGTTGTAATTAAAATTTTTAAAGTATATGTAAAATTAAAAAATATATAATATAATTATAAAAATATCCAAATTGTTAATATAATAACCAATTGCAATTGCAATTATAAAACTCAAAATTAAGTTAGAAATAAGTTAAAGAAAATGCTGCACAGAATTAAAAGTTAAGTGGAGATGATAGGCTGTAGTCTGTGAACTTGAAGACAGACCAATAGAGTTTGTGCAATTTGAACAACAAAGAGAAAGGAGACAGAAATAAAAAATGAACAGAGCCTCAGGAGTTCATAGGGCAGTAACAAAAGAGGCAACACTATTATCAAGAGAATTTCAGAAGAGCTTAAAAAAAAAATAGGCGTGATGGAATAGTTAAAGTAATAAAGGCTGTGTGTTTTGTGCGCTGGTGTGTGTCTGACTCTGTGACCCCATGGACTGTAGCCCGCCAGGCTCCTCCGTCCATGGGATTTTCCAAGCAAGAATGCTGCAGTGGGCTGCCATTTCCTCCTCCAGGGGATCTTCCTCACCCAGGAGTTGAATCTGAGTCTCTCACATCTCCTGCATCAGCAGGCAGGTTCTTTACCACTGCACCACCTCAGAAGCCAATCGTGGCTGAAAACTTACCAAACGTCGTGAAAGACGAAAATCTACAAAATGAAGAAACTGAGTCAATCACAAAAAGATAAAACTAAGAAAAAATCTACTCTAAGACAAGTCATAATTTAAGTTCTTAAAGAAAAAGTTCTTAAAAAGAGAAAAAGAGAAATGGCATATTATCTGTGATCACTTTTGGTTTCAAACATTTTCAAAAAAGCTAGCTTGTGTGATGCGTTTCCATCAGAATCTTAAAAACAACAACAACAAATACTTTTAGAACCTACTATAGGAAAAATAGTAACTTAAGTGACTAAACCACAACATAGGAAAAAGGGGTCTCTGGTGGCTCAGACAGTAAAGAATCTGCCTGCAATGAGGGAGACCCAGGTTCGATCCCTGGGTTGCGAAGATGCCCTGGAGGAGGAAATGGCAACCTACTCCAGTATTTTTGCCTGGAGAATCCCATGGACAGAGGAGCCTGGCGGGCTACAGTCCTTGGGGCCATAAAGAGTCAGACACGACTTAGTGACTTTCACTTTCATAGGAAAAACAAGGGAAAAAAATCTAACCTACCCACACAAATAAAAATGGTTATGGCTTAAAGAATAAAAATATAACAAATTCAAAGTATACATATACAAAAACTTAACAACAAAAAAATTGTTCAAAAGGACAGTAGGAATGTGACATGTCCAGATTTTGTTTTGTATCAGGGTAAAGAAGACCTTAACGTGATTGAGGAAAATAATACTAGACCCACAGAAAGTAGTAAAACTGAATTTATGAGGAAATGGGGTGGGGCAGAATTGCTGAAGACTTTCTGTTCAGGAATTTGAAGAGGTGACATTTTCCATGAAGAAATTAAATGAAATGCATTGATGGTTTAGCATACAGATGAACTGGCGGGTTGTGAAGAGAATGTGTAAAAATGAGACAGTCTCTGACCGTAATTTCCAAATGTGATTTCCAAATGTGTTGGAAGGTGCAGCAGTTGCTGGGCTCGGTGTCCATGGGAACAAGGTTTCCCAGCCTCCCGGATCAATAGTGCATTCGGAGAAAACAGAAGACTTGGATCATAGCTGCAAAACAGTCCCATTCCTTTAGGTGGAGAGTCTGACCGCTTCAATAACTGTCTCTGCTTTCCCAGGCTCATCCATGGCACTCTGTCTCCCATCGATTGAACTACAACCACTTTGCTTCTATCTAAACCTTCCAGAGTAATCAGGTTCAGGGAGACCATGCTATGGGAGAAGGGAGAAAATGAGAATGAAACCTGGGGCTAAGCGCCAATAATCCATTCTTAATCCCACCTCTGAAGTTGGGATAAAAATGCATGGGAACGTGTGCAGAAAGCTACAGACAAGTCAAAAGACTTTTTTTTTTTTTTTTCCTTTTTAATTTTCAGCTGACACCTGAAACCTCTGGATGCCGAAGAGAGGATTAAAAAGGTAGATTCATGCTAGCGACAGTCACAGGCCACCGTTGTGCTTTACCTGTAAACTTTGCTGTTGTTTAGTTGTTAAAGTCATGTCTGAGTCCTTGCAACCCCATGGACTGTGTAGCTCTCCAGGCTCTTCTGTCCATGGGATTGCCCAGGCAAGAATACTGGAGTGGGATGCTGTTTCCTTCTCCAGGGGATCTTCCCGACCCAGGAAAAGAACCTAGATCTCCTGCATTGGTCTGCAGATTTCTTTATCACTGCACCTCTAGGGAAGGCCACGAGTAAACTTGCCTTAACATTAACCATTGAGACTGTAGGGAAGTGAGGACCTGGGCATTTCAAGAACATGTTCTCAAGGATTGAAGAGGGGGTCCTAGTTTTATTGAAAACACCAAAGTAAAGGGCTGTTTTGTGAAATCTATCAGTCTTGGACTTTTAGCTACAATAATGGTTCAGTCAGGGATGTTGAAAGCCAAGGCATCCATCACATGCAGATTTTTATTCCACATCTTTGGAAGAATTTCAACTGTGAAAGTGCTTTTGTCTAGTTTTATAGTCCTATTTCACGGTAAAATAATTGATACACTCTAGACATAGAGGAGGGCTTTCTGAGTAAGTCAGAAGTAAAGAATCCACCTGCCAATGCAGGAGATGTGGGTTCTACCCCCAGGTCGGGAAGATCCCCTGGAGAAGAAAATGGCCACCCACTCCAGTATTGTTGCCTGAAGAATCCCATGGACAGAGGAGCCTGGTGGGCTACAGTCCATGGGGTCCCAAAATGTCAGACATGACTGAGCAGGCACAGTCTGATCAAACACAAATACCGAGGTGTAATCTTTTCTAAAAATTAGCTCAATTTAACTCAAGGATCACCTTCCTTTAAAGAGAGTTAGCAAATGCTCTAGTTTCAATGTAGAACTGCTTACTCAACGACTTATCAGCTGCCACATGGTAGATGAACTTTATCTTGCCCTCGTTGGGTTAAAGCATATGGTGCCTTCCACGTTCTGAAATAAAATATCACTGGGCATTTCTTCCCTACCCATTTGAGTCTTGAAAATGCATATTTAACTCTGGCTTAGTTTAGGAATTTCACAAGCAGCAGTGAAATCAGAGTTTACCATAACTGGATATAGTATATACCTGCCCTATTTAAGACGTGAAACTTATAGTTAAGAATTTTTATGCACAGTGGCAGCATATTAATGCCGACTTTATTAGCTCACGGATTGTTATGGACAGTGAGTTACATGAAACGTTGATTTTGTTCCCGCTGACATTGTTTCTACCTTGCAGTAATGTGAGCTGTAGCAAATCACACATAACAATCTGTGACTCTCCGAAGCTCAGCCTTTCATTCCCTTGGAAACACATTTTAAGAAAGGGTGCATTTTGCAAGATGGGGATCAAATGTCAGCATTTTAAGTAGCCTAAGAAAATTAACCACTATTATGAAAACATCTCAAGTTTATTTTTATTAAATAGATCCCTTTGCTTTAAGGAATGAACATTTAGTTAACAACCGATTTCATCTTTTGGAATGTGATAATGAGGAAAAGAGAATGATTTTTTACCAAAAAAAAAAGTTGAGCCATGTGAATTAAAAACAATCACAGACATTTGGAAGAACTTGATTGCCTGACCACAGGAATATTTGTCCTCCACCCTTCATAATAAAATTCTACTTAAGATGATCAGTTTGACTGAGTGTACTTTATGTATGAGAATAGGGAGTTTTCCAAGTGGTTCTTCAAAATTCTTAATGGTGTCAGTTTTGATGGAATGCAAGCAAGCAGTGGCCAGGTACCGTGACATAAGGCGGGGTAGGGGGGTACTGTTTAAACACACCAAAGTCACATATTGAGGTAATAGAACCTTAAAGAAAGGTGGTTTTAATAAAGAATTCTTTTTATACAAAATGCATTTGTTTAGATTTATATCCTGTAGACTCTGATGACAACTCAATAATGATTGCTCCAGACCTCTGTATTAATAAGATTTAATATAGTAAAGTTTCCAGAAATGTGTTTTTTGAAATATTATGAGTCAGGAAGTAGTCCTCTGAAGCTGAATCTCATCAACAGATTTTATGAGTTAGAATTCAAAGAATTATATATAGTTTCTAAGAAAAAAAAAATGACCCCAAAGCAAGCGAATTAGTTAACTAGTTCTTATGCATGACAGTTACGTATGCTAGAATGCAATACATCTTCTGCGAACCTTTTGAAGTCCACATTTTTGGACTTAAGAGCAGAACAGAATCCATTCTGTTTGCAGATATATTGCGTTGTAATTGCCAAAGGTCTTGGGCCAAAATATTAGTTCTTTTAAAATTCACGACAGATTTAGAAATTTTAAATGGATCCCTTAGACCAGTCAAAAGAGGTGGAAAACTATATGTTGGAAATACCAAGAATTCAGTATAGATGCAGTAACTTAATTTAACAATAAGGATAAATGTCCCATATATTAAACTCATCTTAGGATGTTTTCATAAAGATGGCTTGATTTTAATGCAATCATTTCATGACCAGAAGAGAAATAGACATATTTGAAAAAAAAAAAGTCTTATGTGATTTACGTGGTTATTTCACTTACTCTGAGGCAACTTATTACTTCTATATTTGAATCTCAGTCCTCTCTTCTAAATTTAAGAGTCCATCTTATGTTATCTATAAACTTACTTAATTCTGAAATTGCTTAATAGGAATAGAAATTCTTTTCATGTAACATATTTTAGGAAAATAGGAAACGTTTATAAATTCTTAAAAAAATTGTATTCAAATTTGAACATGCATATGAAAATATCAGATATTTCAATTGTATGCAGATGCCTGCATGTGTGCCAAAGTTACCACATTCAGTAACAGAAATCTCATTTCTTAGCTCTCTAAAAGGAATTCTACATGCAAGTTAACAAAAACATATAAGCAAAAACATAAAATTAACCCTTAAATATTGCATCTAACCACCGTAAAAGTATTTTCATCTTTCTCATCATAATGGTATTATTCTTTCCTTCAAGTGAAGGCTCCTCTCAAGATAATGATGCTGCTCCTGGCAACACTTTGAAGCTCGATCCCTTGTCAGTTAATCACTTCACAGTTTCTTTATTTTTTAATAGTTTGACTATTAATTTGCCTTATTTTATAATGATGCAAGGAAATGTATAAGATCAAAAGTCATTCTAGATACGGTGCCCACCATAGTCAATTTAATACAGGCATCCATGTAACAAGATTTTCAATAGCATACATCTATAAGTGATCCGGTTAAGACCAGATCACTTATATCAACTTTCAATTTGGAAGAACCATCAAAACTGATAGCTATTAAAAACAAAACACCTTTGAAAATCACAGACACATGAAACACAATCAATATTAATAAAAATAAGACAGAAACAGAATAAAATGTGGAACTTGACTGTTTAGTAGTGATCTTGAAATGCTTTATCAACTGAAAAAATGCTGAACCTATAGGAGAGATTCTTCTATGACAAACCAGAAAAAGTCATTTCCAATGAACTTGTAATTGTCAATGTGATTTCATATTGAAGACAGTGGTTGACATATTAATATTTTCTATCTTTTAAATTCCTCTGATTTATGTAAGAGCACAGGAGATTTTTCTGATACCATGAATGTCGTTATGATAAAGATGCATATTTCAAAAAGTTTTCCATTTTGTCAAGGAAATATACTGCACAGCATCATTGACAGCAGCAATATAATTTCCAAACCAGATTCTTCTAAAGAAATACTTCTGGAAAAGTTCTTATTATAGATGATGTACCCTCACGTTATGAGCAGAATTTTCCAATTGAAAAATGTCTTTCATGGTTTGTAGTCAGCCAAATGGTCTGTCTCTTGTTGATCACCTACTTAAGAAGCAGAGATGTAGGAATTATTAATTATTGATTCATTTTCTTGGGAGATTTGATGTTAAGGTTCATACTCCTTCATCCTTTCAATCATTACGATATATATATATATATATATATATATATGTTTCTCCTGCTCAAAATCCTTCCAATTAATAGTATTTTACATCGTTTCTATTTCTTACGTCAGTATTTATGCTTCTTTATTGTATTAGCACATGAGCTATTCCTACTTCATTCCCTATCCTTCTGTGTCTGTCTGTCATTCACTGCTCAGATGGAAATACCTTCCAAAAAAATTGTGAACTACTTATGGACAGAATGATTATACTCAGAAACAGCTTCTCACTTTTGTATAGCACTTAGAATAGTGCAAGGATAATGCATGTGTAAGTGCATGCTCAGTCACTCAGTCGTGTCCGACTCTTTGTGACCCCATGGATTGTAACCTGCCAGGCTCCTCTGTCCACGGGATTTCCCAGGCAAGAATACTGGAGTGAGTGGCCCTTTGCTTCTCCAGGGGGTCAAACCTATGTTTCTTGTGTCTCCAGCATTGGCAGGTAAATTCTTTATCAATGAGCCACCTGGGAAGCCAAGAATAATGCATTCATGCTCATTTTCAGTGTGTAAGTGCTAAATCAGTATTTGGATTCATGGCTGACGTAACTAACTCAGTCAAGGAGCAAGGTGCTATTATACCCAAATATCCACACTGGGGAGATAAATGTTCCCTCTACTAATTTATTAAAAGCGGTATCTAAGATATCATGAGATTGGACTGGTGGAAATCTATGTTCTCTGGAGTGTTGTGATTCTAAGTTTTTAAAATATGTGCTCCTTATAAACATGGAAATATATTTCACACCATCATCACTATTATCACAGATACAGACCAGCCGAGCTGGGTCAGCGTTTGAGAACTGTGCTCAGTTGCCTGACTTTTTGTGACCTCATGGGCTGTAGCCCATCAGGCTCCTCTGTCCATGGGATTTCCCAGGCAAGAGTACTGGAGTGGGTTGCCATTTACTCCTCCTGGGGATCTTCCCAACTCAGGGATCGAACTCATGTCTCTGGTGTCTCCTGCATTGGCAGACAAATTCTTTCCCACTGAGCCACCTGGGAAACCCGAACATTGGATTCAACATCTGCCAAATCATTAGCATGTGCAAAATGTCTCAATTTTGATTTTGTCATTATAAATTACAATAAGATATTGAGTGCTTTAAAACAAAATTGTACTGTTATCTAAATCTTTCCTTGTAGTTCTTCAAACACATTTATTTTGGTTCAACATTTTTTTTAAAGTGTCTTCAAAACCATTTCTTAATTTGTATCTATCTTGTCTTACAGATGAGAAAATATGCAATAAACTTTTAACAAAAGCATGCAGTGTTTTAAATCATATTTTCTTCTGTTATTAACTTGGAAATGCAATTTCAGCATAAACACTTTTTAAACATTGGTTTGCTTATCTACTTATTGATGAAAGCTGTATCTTCAAATCAAATACCAGGTCAACATACTTTTGATGCACAGTCAGGGTGGCGTGCGAGGTAATACGGTGGCCAGTTTCTATTTCCTTTTGTAGTATCTACTCTTTCAGTTTTCCTTGTACTTTTCTATTTGTGGGAGGAAAATTAAATTACTATTTAGGGCTTTAGAACTTAATTGAAAGATTTTAAGTATGAGTTACTTCCAATTTGTTACCTAATGTAGCTCAGACGTTAGCTACACAGTGAAAGAAAATGAATTTATAATTCCAATACTTCCTTTATACTCAGATTTCTGCTACAAATCAGACAAAGGTGGCAAAAACAATAAGTATTCATGATTTTCCCTTGCACTGAAAGATTTTGATAAATGATTCATTTGTAGTGTGGTCAACATTGAACACAGGGTTAATAAAAGAAGTCCAACAACACAGAAGCCTATGAAAAGGTGAATAATAAAATAAACATTCAAGGGTAAAGCATATTTAGATGCTCTTCAGTATAATACATTGAAAATATGCTTTCCTTTATGTTTTGTTTTTCTAACCATTAAATTTCTCTTTAACTCCAGAGTTTTCCATGGAAATGGCATAGAAGAATATATGAAACATTTCAAAGTACAATTTACAGATAGTAAAAATGACAAACCTCATACAAACATGGGACGAGCCTTTGTCAAAAATGTGTTTAACTTATTGATGAAGGCATCACCAGGATGGGAAATGTGATTGAAAAGATACCTCAAAGGGCTAAATCAATATTGGCACTGAAAGAAAGGATGCTGGAATAAAATTACCAGGTCAGATACAAAAGCTAGTTAATATCTCACAGTAAAATCATACCCTTTGCTGTTTTCCATCTTTCTAGACAGAAATACAGGCTAGAAATCTACAAGTTAGGGCTTCTCTGGTGGCTCAGTGGTAAAGAATCCACCTGCCAATGCAGGAGACACAGGTTTGATCCCAGACCTGGGAGGATTCCACATGCCTTGGGGAAACGAAGCCCATGAACCACAACCACTGAGCCTGAGCGCTCTAGAGCCCACAGGCTGTAACCACTGAAGCTTTCATGCCTAGAACCCATGCTCCAAACAAGAGAAGCCACTACAGTGGGATGCCCACACTTCACAACTAGAGAGTAGCCCCCACTTTCTACAATCAGAGAAAAGCCCACTCAGCAGCAAAGACCCTGCACAGCCCAAAATGAATACATATATTTTAAAAATATGTACACTAGTATGCAACATTATGTGGTCTTGGCCCTAATCCATCTAAGATACTAAAGGAAGCAAAAGTTTATTCTCTTGAGGGAATTAAATAAAGCCATGGCGTAACCATGACTACTGGAAAAACCATAGCTTTGACTATACGGATGTTTGTCAGCAGAGTAATGTCTCTGCTTTTTAATAGTTTTGTTGATGGTGAAGTTAATTTGATGCATCAAGATCTTTATCTTGGACAGAATGCCATCAGGAACGTGGCTCAGCATCAACAATGTGGCTTTTATCCAAGGACAAAAATGCATCTCTGGGGACTGTGGGATGCAACACCATATGTGAGACCACAAAGGAGTCTTGCCTGCTCATGTGTTGGGTAGCAGACATGTATAGACGTAGTCATCAGCTCCAGCTGAGGACCCTGCAATAGCTGTGACCTGGTCCCAGCCCCTCTCAGCCATGCTCTGGGAGTCTTAGAGAACCATGAATTAGGTCATCACCCATGGATGAGACAGCTTTTGTGGAAGTCCAGGTTTCCAGCAGAGAAATTCCAGCAACATGCTTCAGAATAAAATAGTGTTGGATGTATTGCAGAAGAGCTGAGAGGTATGGTCTGACTCTCCCCACATCTCTGCTCCCCCAGGTGCAAGAAAAGCTCTGTGCCAAACAAGAGCTTCTCAACCTGTGATTCCTCCCAGAGGGAAGGTGAGAGTTTGGGTGTGTGTCTGGCCTCCCCAGATGTGTGAGACGCAGAGAGAAACTCTCTTCTCCCTGGCTTCATCTAGAGTGCCGATTCCTGAGCTACAAGACTCCGGGGCTGGAAGAGACTCGGAGAAAGGATGATCCGTTCTCAAAGGGACTTGGATCCTATGCACGGTGAGGCACACTCCACAGAAAATCCTGCCCATGACCGTCTGAGGACTCTTGTCCATGGAACCCTCCCTACTAGCCCATGGGCACCCCAGGGCTCTGCGGCTCACCCCACATCACACCCCACAGACATCAACCCTGTAGCCAGTCCTCTGTGCCAGCTCTGACAGTGGTGAAAACAAGCATTGGCAGATGGATGGGCACCCGCAGAAAGCAGCTTGAATCAGGGGGAGTCTGGGAGAGACCAAGAACAGGAGCGTAAGCCTTACGCATGGGAAAGCAAAAGGGAGGAGGTCAGCACATGGCCTGGTGCACTGCAGGACTCAGAGAAGGCATGCAAGCTTGTGAGTTCTGCCACAGAGAGTGTCAGACACAACCACAGGTCTGAGGAAGCCCCCGAAGCTCCAGCAGGGCTGGCAGGGGCCGTTTCTTCCCCAAAGTCACTTAGTAAAGACCAGGAGAAGTGACGGCTCTTGCAAATGACAGCCATGCAAGACTTCGCAGAAGATACAACTCAAGAAAACGTGACATCACCAAAGGAGCACAGCAGTCTTGTAGTAACTGCCTCCAAACACATGGAGATCTGCAGGTTAGTGGTGAAGAAATTGACCCTTTACCAATGTATAATGTCTTATTGCTGAAGAATTGATGCTTTTGAACTGTGGTCTTGGAGAAGACTCTTGAGAGTCCCATGGATTGCAAAGAGATCCAACCAGTCAAACCTAAAGGCAATCAGTCCTGAATAGTCATTGGAAGAACTGATGCTCAAGCTGAAACTCCAATACTTAGGCCACCTGATATGAAGAACTGACTCATTTTAAAAGACCCTGATGCTGGGAAAGATTGAAGATGGGAGGACAAGGGGACAACAGAGGATGAGATGTTTGGTTGGCATCACCGACTCAATGGACGTGAGTTTGAGTAAGCTATGGGAGGGAGCGTGCTGCGGTCCATGGGGTCACAAGGAGTCAGACATGACTGAGTGACTGAACTGAACTGAACTGAATATCTTATTGTTTTGTCTCATACAACAATTTTGAAGCTTTTTTGTTTGTTTGTTTCTCATTTCTTATCTTCATGTCTTCTCTCAAGTATAATTGACTTTTGTAGAGTTCCTTTCTCATTCTATTCTCTTTTCCTTTTGTGTATATTTTTAATACATCCTGGAGAATGCATGTATGATTGTGGCTTATCTGACAGTTATTAACTTCAGAAATTGAAAACAAAATTTTGATTGTTGTGAGAAAGGCCTGAGAAAATATCTGTGGAATGTCTTCTGTGGTTCTTGGTGCAGAGTTGGCGCTCAATTAATGCTCTTTCTTCCTTTGTTCATCTATATAGATGTTCAAGTTTAATGTAATAAAGTGTGACGTTGTGTATGAAGATCTCTCCTATGTACAGATTCTTAAATTTTGAGATTCTTCAGATCACATTGTTTCATAACCCAAACCTCCCTGATCATTCTAATTTCTGTGTCTATCTTTCATTTCAGGAAATAAATCAATAGACAAAAGTAGAGAGAAGGAAGGAAGGAAGGAAGAGAAGGAGGCAGGAAAGTAGGAAGAAAAAAATGCAATTTAATTACTACCTTGGTCCTTCTTCTAGGGTTATGAGTCTTTAGGTCAAAAACCATAACACAAACTTTCATGTTTCCAGTGGCATTTAACTTGACACAAGATGCTTAACAAATACGTGGTAAAATAAATAACCAAGAAATATAAAAATATTATTCCTAACTGAGCTTATAAAATGTCAAATCACAATCAGCATATTTAGTATTTGATCACCTAGAACTTCCTATCTCATATTTATCAAGGTTCTGATCATGGTTACTCTCAATGAAAAGACTCTCGTTTCAAATCGTCATGGGAAAATTAATTTTTTCAAAGCGTAGTTTTACAGAGACTTTTTCTTCATGGAGATATAAACCCTAGTAATACATGTTGTAAATCTTAGTTAAATAAAGGAAAGATGCTATTTGCTGACTTTGTCAGTGACCGAACATCTACACCCCATGGACCTCACTAAATGTCCTTCAATTGTAATTTTGTTATCGATGAAACAATAAATGAAGGTGTCAGGCATTCTGCACAGAAGATCTTGGCCTCTTAGCTGTTTGTCTGCAGTTGAGCCCCTCCTGAGTCTCACATGGACCGATAGCGCTTCTATTTAGTCCTCTGAATTATACAAAATTTCTCAGCCCGCTTGTCCCATCAATTTTGTAGCTATTAAAAAATCACTCGTCACCAACACAGGTTTATCCCAAAGTACCTGGAAAACGGGACACAAAATTAAATTACCCATATTCATCTCTTCCTGCTTATCTGTTCCCTAAGCAAGGTCGACTTGCTCTCATTATAAAATGCTTTGGGATTTATGTATGGAAAAGAAAGGAAATAAGAAATAGGAGGTGCCGAGGAAAAATACAAAGAACAGCGAATATTATAGACCTAAGTAAAAGGCAATGGCACCCCACTCCAGTACTCTTGCCTGGAAAATCCCATGGACGGAGGAGCCTGGAAGGCTGCAGTCCGTGGGGTCCTTAAGAGTCTGACACGACTGAGCGACTTCACTTTCACTTTTCACTTTCATGCATTGGAGAAGGAAATGGCAACCCACTCCAGTATTCTTGCCTGGAGAATCCCAGAGATGGGGGAGCCTGTTGGGCTGCCATCTATGGGGTCGCACAGAGTCGGACACGACTGAAGCGACTTAGCAGCAGCAGTAGCAGTAGCAGCAAGTAAAAATAGTCAGCTTAGTGGTAAGAATGGGCTTCCTTGGTGGCTCAGTTGGTAAAGAATCGCCTGCAATTCGGAAGACCCGGGTTTGATCCCCGGGTTGGGAAGATCCCCTTGGGGAAACGGGGCAGGGGGGACATGGCAACCCATTCCAGATCCTTGCCTGGAGAATCCCCATGGACAGAGGAGCCTGGAGGACTACAGTCCATGGGATTGCAAAGAATCCAGCAGGGTTGAGTGACTCACTTTCACTAGTTTAAGGAACAAAAGGTACTAACGCAGGCGCATTGAACTGCACCTTGGTCATCCATCAAGTCAGAGAAATAAGGTATATAATTTATAAGGACATCATGTCAACTGAGGTAATGCCATTAAAGGACTTGGCACAGTGACTGCCGCTGACTAAGTACATACTGTATATTTTTCAAAGCCACAGCCCTTTTCTCCAGTAGAGAGGCCCCGTGGAGGTCCACATCGATGCTCGCCTTCCATTTCCACCCTGGAGAGAAGTGCCACCAAGTTTTCTTCCCTTATAATCACAGCTTCAACTTTCTACACAGTCGTTCTTTTAAAGAAATAGCAGGCATATGAAAAGGTTCTTAGGTGAGCAGCTTAGATCTCTGAATGGCTCCATTCTGAGAGCTTCTTTTCCACCTAAGAAAAATCACACACTTGGGAACTTCTGAAAAATAGCTCCATTTTTTTTAAATGTAACAAAATGTTACATTCAGAAACATGGCATATGCATAAACATAGACTTTACTGAGACTCAAAAACATAAACACATGATACAGTAAAAAAAGATAAGCCGACTTTAAAAAGGAGCAGATACAGTAGTCTTCAAAATGAGAGAGCCATGAAGGTGAAAGTGCTCCCAGGAATGACTTTACTGGGACAAGAGGCATTAAACCTGTTTTAATTTGTTGTTGTTCAGTTACTCAGTTATATTCAACTCTCTGCAATCCCATGGACTGCAGCTCGCCAGGCTTCCCTGTCCTTCACCATCTCCCACAGTTTGCTCAAATTCATGTCCACTGAGTCAGTGATGCCATCCAACCATCTCATCCTTTGTCATCCCCTTCTCCTCCTGTCTTCAATCATTCCCAGCATCAGGGTCTTTTCCAGTGAGTCATCTCTTTGCATCAGGTGGCCAAAGTATTGGAGCTTCAGCTTTAGCATCAGCATCTTCCAATGAATATTCAGGACTGATCTCCTTCAGAATGGACTGGTTGGATCTCCTTGCAGTCCAAGGGACTCAAGAGTCTTCTCCAACACCACAGTTCGAAAGCATCAATTCTTTGGCACTCAGCCTTCTTTATGGTCCAACTCTCACATCCATACATGACTACTGGAAATAACCAAAGCTTTGACTGTAATCTGCTTAATTAGATAAGATTGTGAATAAGCCAGGGCTTCCCCAGACCACCAGAACACAAGCTCATCCTACATACAGGGTCAGGAGATCTGGATTTTAGACTGTCATTGAATTCAGCCCTGACAAATTCCTGTACTTCCTGCCTTTAATAAAGGAGGACTTTTTTGGGAATCCGTAAGAAACTTCCTAGCTGTTCTCTGATAGAAATCTTCCTGTTGACTGAGAAGACTTGCAACCTACATTGCTGCTAATAGAGCCATAGGAAACACGCATTCTTCCTAACTCTCTAAAAATATAAATAATAAATGAGGGGGATAGTGGAATAAAGTGTTATGTGGTTAACAAAGTATTAAGTACCACAGCTGAGTATAAGGATGAGGATGAGAGTGAGGGGGTCTCCACAGAGCTTTTGGTTGAGCAGCAGGTAGAAAGGAAGCCCTTGTGAGAGATGCTGGAAGAAATCCCACTCCTGCTGACAAGTGGCAGTGACTGCAGGAGTCAGGTGAGGGACCACAGGGGGAAGGATGCCAGACAATACCCTCCTGCCTTTTCATCTCTTGCTTTCCAATTAATTACCCAAACCCTCCTTCTGTCGTGTTGGAGGGAGGGAGGCGTGAGCAGATGGAGACACTGGTGGGCTGCTTGTATCTATATTCTAATCTACAGTAATGTTTTATATTTGCTAATTGACAGTGACCAGTTGAAGCCCAGTTTCTGAGCAAAGGAAGTTATAGATACACGTAGTGAGATACACGTAACACATGTAACTGAATGGATATTTGTAGATGTATCCTAGTATCATAAACACTGAATATTAATACCATCTCATTCTTTAGGTCACAACTCATTTTCTCAAAGAGAAATATGATGAATGTTTCTTCCAATCATAACTCCTTACATTTAATTATAGCCTTCATTTTTCAAAGAACCTATCAAAATTGCTATTACATACTTATTTAGTACTTGTTTGTCTTCAGTAGATCATGAGCTCAGTCAAGTCAGAACATATCCACTGTCTGTACAAAGCACATCACAGGGACTCGGGAAACACTGGTTGAATAAACGAATGCCATCAAATTTTGGTTATGTAGAAGCATTTCTGGCTTGAAGGTGTCATAGAAGAAATGGAATTCTAATACAAACTAAAATATGGGGGACAGTAATGAGAGGGAGAAGCGGCTCTGCATGAATGGGGGTTTAGACTGCGTTTGTGTATGCAACTTGTTAGGGAGTAGGGACTGGGAGGAGAAAGAGAAGAAAACATCAGATTCACATTCATTCTACTGTTACAAAACCCAAGACATTGCTTGCCATTGCTAGATATCTCATATAGCCAGAGATGTGAAACATAGATCCTACACCATTAATGTGAAATTCCTCTTTAAAAGCTTTGAATATTTGACTTGCAGCTTCTCTCACAGTGAGGCACAGGATAAAACCAGAGCTGTGCTACTGAACCTTGCGAAAATGATGGAAAACTGAAAGCAGAGGTAATTAAGTTCTGGGTAATGGGTGAAATGATCAAAGGACAAAGAAGAGGGGCAGAATATGCAGAATCATGGTCAGTGCCTTTATTTGGGAGGAAGGGTGGAGTTTTGTTTATTAGTGAGGAGCAGAGAAAAGAATTGGGCAAGGATCCAGATGGATGGCATGGGCTTCTGGGGGCGTTGTGTGTTTTGCTGTTGATGTTGTTTCTAGAAGGTAACAACTAGCAATCTGAAATGCTGGATATTGTTTGAAATAATTAATAATTATAAGAAACAGGTGGCAGATAAATTGAGCACATTTAAAAATATTTTTCTTTGTTATTTGAAAGGAGATGCATTGTCAGTTTCAACAGAGTTGATGGAAATGTTTTTGAAGTATTTATTTAAATTAAATTTGCACAAAAGCCGAATGGAATAACCTGGGGATGAAAGGTGGAGTGGGAACACTGGGATGTTACTAGTCCCTTCTCTGGACTGCCATACATTACTTCTTGAGTTTAACATGCACTGCCCCACGGGAGTAGAATTTGTAACATCAAAGTTAGTTGCAAAACTCTGTTTCTTTGGACATAGCTAGATTGTATTTTAACAATATATATTTAAAGTTGGCTTCTCTCATACTGCGGAGAAGGCAACAGCACCCCACTCCAGTACTCTTGCCTGGAAAATCCTGTGGATGGAGGAGCCTGGTAGGCTGATGTCCATGGGGTCGCTAAGAGTCGGACACGACTGAGCGACTTCACTTTCACTTTTCACTTTCATGCATTGGAGAAGGAAATGGCAACCCACTCCAGTGTTCTTGCCTGGAGAATCCCAGAGACAGGGGAGCCTGGTGGGCTACTGTCTATGGGGTCACACAGAGTCGGACACGACTGAAGTGACTTACCTACCTTACCTTCTCTCATACTGGGTAGTTTATAGTTAGGAAAATGCAGTCCTATCGAATCTCTGAGAATAAATATAAAAAGAGGAAAGACACAGCTATGGGTTTGAGTCCTCCAAAAAGGGAGATGCCATCATGGAATTAATTAGTTAAGCCATTTATTTTGAGACGAAGGAAACCCTGTGAAAGGTAAACAGAGAGGAGAAGGCACAGGTGGGGAAAGCAGGCAGACCATACTACAGGTCTGAACAGGAGGAATTACCCTACAGAGCATCTTGAGAGGTGCATGGCCAACGTGATGGGGACCAGGAACGGCCTGAGCGTAGTAGCACTTCCAAGTTCGTCATTGGTTGGGAGAAGCCAGGCCACAGTCTGGCTTCATCATAAAAGCTGCAGTAGTTCCTTAGGGCTGAGTGACTGCAGGCTGCGGGCAACACTCACACAAGTTTCTCTCTGAGGGAGTAGGGAGCATCTCAGCCTTGCGTCCGCCACCAGTGCAGTAAGTTCAGAGCATCTCTCATTCACCTTGCTGGCTTCTCAGGCGATGCAGTGCTGAAGAATCCACCGCCAGTGCAAGAGACTCAGGAGACCGTGGTTCGATCCCTGGAGGAGGAAAGTCAACCCACTCCAGTATTTTTACCTGGAAAGTTTCATGGACAGAGGAGCCTGACATGCTACAGTCCATGGGGTCACAAAGAGTCACACATGACTCAGCACACACACACACACACACACATACAACACTGACCTTAAGGTTCTTTGCCAAATACCAAGCTCTGCGATGCCAAACAAGCTGAACAAGTCATCAATACTGTGGATAAAGAAGAGGAATTTGCACTTATCTGCAAATTGAAAACATCATACTTACTCAGTGGAACTGAATTCCACAGACAAGTTATTCCCCCATAGATATTTATCTTCCGAGCTTATTTTTCAAATTATCTTTTCTGTGGCATTTTTAGCAACTGCTCCACTGACCTGATTTGAAATCCCATGAGGACTTTAGTCCTGTGTGATATAAACATTTCACTTTGGAAAAGAGAAGGAAGGACTACAGTGGGAAAGCTTTAAAGATATTTAAAATCAGGTTGCAGATTTAAGTACAAAAAATAAACAGAAAGAATAAGGAAATGCTGAGTTCAGTTTTTCAAAAAAAATACTTGTGAATATGATACTGTTTTACAAAAGTGGGATCACACTGTACACATTACTGTGAAATATGCTTCACAAAAAAGAAAAAAACACAGATACCCATCTAAGTCAATCAATAATGATATCTCAATTATTTTAATAACTACATTTCAAAAAGTACCTGTGAAATGGTATTGGTCTATATTTACACACTTCCATCTAATTATTATGTCACTTGGGTAGAAAATGATACACATTTCGAATTACAAGTCCTAATTTTGGTCCCATATCTTGCACAGTATAAAAATTAAAAAAAAAAAACACAAAACCTTATTTTCCCACATTTTCTATCCAAAGCTAGTGTCTTCCATTCAAATGTCAAGCAGAATTTTTTTTTTTTTCCCACGAAAAAAGCAATCACTGGAGGGCATCTGAGAGCAGTGACAGCCCCCAGGTGCTATTGTACAAACGCCTGCGAGAAGCAGGTTTTGGTTAGCACCCGATTGTCCTGGCGGATAATTGGCCCCCTTGCTCAGCCCTCCCCTCCCCTCCCCAATCCTGCTGGCCACCACTGTGTCCCTGCCCAGTTTCGGATTGCTCTGACCCCGATGAAAGGAAAAGTTGCGAACAGATATGAGCGGACAGGTTTGCATAAAGGCGAGGCTGTGTAGCAGCTGGGCCTATGTTTGTTCATGGCAACAGGGTCAGAGACCTTGTATGGTCTTAATAAATAGAATCAACTGGCTTCATATGTATTTTGGCACTAATCTGTGGCCTATGGCATCATTTCCTGGGGTTTAGTACAATATTAATAAAAAAGGGCTATTTTAGATTAGGCACAAGGCAGCGCTGTACCGTAAAACAGTTGAATTTTCGCTAAGAAAAGAAAATGAAATGGGCTTACTACTGTTTATGGCATCGCCTCAAATGCCTGTGCCACTAGCTCGAGATTTGCTTGATTTTTCGATTCCCTGTTTGTTTATATTTATGATTTAAAAAGCATTTCGATTTTGAGAAGTCTGAAGTTGAATATAGTGCATGCCCGCAGTAAATCCAAGTCTAAGCCCTTGGCTCTGAGATGCACTGAATTCATTACATTTGGTCACGAAGCCTCTTAATCTGTTGTAACAACAAATTAGACTCTGATTTAAATAAAAGCAAATAGCAAAATAATTAGAAGTGTTTTTCTTTTTTTTTCCCCCCTTCCTTCTCCAACCTAACTTCCATCAGATAATCGGGAAATAATAAGACACTTCAAGGAACTTACTCTGCTTTCCATTTGGACTTATCTTGTGGGTAAATGTAGTAAAATAACGTTTCATTATGTTTGTTTTCAGAGTAAAATGAAACATTTATTAACAGATAATAATATTTCTTATCAGATTTCTTTTTTTTTACTTGTATCCCTGACTGTGGTCTTTACCCTTGTTTGCCTGGAGTGTAGTTGGAGTAAAATGCATCATATGAAATAGAAAACACCCTGATGCTGGGAAAGACAGAAGGCAGGAGGAGTCGGGGATGAGAGAGGATAAGATGGTTGGATGGCATCACGGACTCAATGGATATGAGTTTGCACAAACTCCAGGAGATAGTGAAGGACAGGGAAGCCTGGCGTGCTGCGTTTCATGAGGTCACAAAGAGTTGGATACAGCTGAGCTACTGAACATCAGGGAAAAAAAAAAATATATATATATGTATATATATATCAGGGAGGTAATGTGTTCCTCCTTATTCAAAGTGTCAATTTCTCTTGAGTTTTTGTAACTTCAGAATTCAGACTATCAATTTATTTAAGCTACTTAAGATTTGTTCTTACATGTTCTATACAACTTGGGCTTAAAAATGAAACCAGTACTAGAGACCCTGCCGGAGCAGCAAAACTTAGAGAACCACCACCCAAATGCCACACACACACACACACACACACACACACACACACGTCTCCTACCTTTTCTTTCACCTTCACCCACCAGCTCTGCCCACCAGAGCCTGAGCAGAGGAGCAGCCTTTGATGACTCCTTGGGAGAATGCAGACTCAATGGGAGTGAGATTCTGTGGAAAAAATCTTTATCCCTCTTGTTTGCTTGCTTCTTTCCTTCCTTCCTTTCTCTTTCTTTAGTCTTGCCTGCACCTCGAAGTGTTTGGGATCTTAGTTCCATGACCAGAGAGGGAACGTGTACCCCCTGCAGTGGGAGTGCAGAGTCTTTACCACTGGACAGCCAGGGAAGCTCCTCCATCACTTTCCTTAAGACCCTCACTTCAGGGAAGCCCAGTCTGAATACACAGGGGCTTCTAGAGAAGTGGGGATGGTTTTCCAACCCTTGCGTTGTCCTGGAGACACACACACAGATAAACAATTCAGTCCCAGCAGCCAGTGTTCAACACCCCAAGGGGATGCTCAGCCTATGCCTTACTACGGAGGTGAAAAAGGGGACCTTGGAGATTTCAGCTGAGACCCTGAGAAAATCAGAGCTGAAATCAATGTCAACCATGGGGGAGAAACTCTCAGTGCTCCTTCACATATACACAAGAACCCTGGAATTGGTGCTAAAAGAATGGAATCAAATGTCAAACCCCTAAACCCCCTTTTACCTTGCTCTGGAGATTAAGTGACATAATACCCCTTTGCCCAGGGCTGGGGCAATAAACATTTATAATTATTATTTCAACTTGCCTGAGGCTTTGGAAAACAGTGCAGACACAAGCACATGTGCACTCACATAAAATCTCCAAACACGAGAATGAATAAAACACAGTTTTTATTGGGATAATATTTTTCACAATAAAATGTTAAAATCTATTTATTGAACTTTCACATTCAACACAATTATTCCTTTAGAATGAAACTCAATAGTGCTCAGGCTCATAAATGATAATGTGTAATGGCTAAGGGTAATAAGTGGTACAAAAAATAAGTCTATCTGCCCTCAGTAGTAGAGAGATTATGTCATAGCTGGGGGAGGGAAGGAGACCAGGAACAATGATATTCTACACTAGCTGCATCTTATCATATCCATCTGGTTCAAAACCAGCATGTAACAGAGAGAAACCTATGACAGCTGCATGTATGCATGCTCCTTCACAAAAGTGTGTCCAAATCTTCGCAACTCCATGTATGGTAGCCAGCCAGATTCTTCTGATAGCCACTGTCTCCAGGAGTTTGCTCAGATTGAAGTCCATTGAGTTGGTGATGCTATGCTATCTGACCATCTCACCCTCTGCCAGTCCCTTCTCTTGACTTCAGTCTTTCCCAAAACCAGGGTCCTTTCCAATGTGTAGGTTCTTTGCATCAGGTGGACAAAGTATTGGAACTTTAGCTTTAGCATCAGTCCTTCCAATGAATACTCAGGATCCGTTTCCTTTAGGATGGACTGGTTTGGTCTCCTTGAGGTCCAAGGGACTCTCAATAGTTTTCTCTAGCACCACAATTCAAAAGATGTTCAAATAAACCACCAACTTCATTGCATGCTGCTACTGCTAAGTCGCTTCAGTCGTGTCCGACTCTGTGCGACCCCATAGATGGCAGCCCACCAGGCTCCCCCGTCCCTGGGATTCTCCAGGCAAGAACACTGGAGTGGGTTGCCATTTCCTTCTCCAATGCATGAAAGTGAAAAGTGAAAGTGAAGCTGCTCAGTCGTGTCCGACTCTTAGTGACCCCATGGACTGCAGCCTTCCAGCCTCCTCCGTCCATGGGATTTTCCAGGCAAGAGTACTGGAGCGGGGTGCCACTGCATAGATGGATCTAAAGCCACAAAATGTATATTTTCCTCATAAAGAACACAGTAATCATGAGGACATGGGTCCAAGAAAAAAAATCTAAAATAAACAAGCGTTTGTCCCCCAAATTAAGACGGTTCAGAGTGTGCCAGAGTAAAGTCCAGACCTACACAGTGAAACACAATTTTGAAACTCCTTAAAAGCAAATTAGTGATGATAATAGCAGAGCACTGAATTTCTGAAGTTTGTCTGTTTAATTAACTTGCTTAATTAATTTAGAATGTGTATGCACACCGTAAGGTGAAATGCATTCCTGAAATATAAACACACTAAGAGTTCATTGAATTTTATTACTGGCTTCCCGAATGAAAAAAAATAAATGTAATTTTACCTGTGATAAAAGGCTTAGTGAAAAAAATGTTGTATCTTCATTGGAAAGCTGTCCCTTCTTCCTCTCTCTTTATAGACTAACATATTTAAGTAATAAGGGGTATACAAACATTTACAAAATAATGAAGTGATTTTGAAAAGAAGTGGAAAAATACATTTCTACTTTAATTTACTCTCTTCTTGTTTTTATTTGAACTTTATAAGAAGTTTTATTTCTCTTTAAAAGTAATTTATTTCAGTAATTTTGTCATTCTATTTTTGACCATTGGGTAATACATTATCACTATTTTTTTCTGTGACAGTCATTGTGACAAAAGTATTTTTTACAGAAAAGAGTCAACATGTTATTATTAACAATGACACATGGGAAATTATTTTTATGGGGAAATTTACATGGCCAAGGAAGCCTAGGATAAAAAGTAATCTTTTCATCCTACTAACATAAATTGAAATATAATAGAAAATGATACTATGAAATTATTTCCCCATTTCCTCTTTCCTCTTCATAGCTAGAAATTGAGAAGGAGAATAGCTTTAAGTCAATACTTCTGTATTTGGGAAGTATTACTATACGGCATTGTTGTCTGAGTTTATGCCATTTTTACGCATGATTGGAACTGCTATTCAATGATATCTTGATTTAAAGCTTTTCTGGAAAAAACAACAACAATAACAAAAAAAAAAAGACTCATAAAAGTAATAAACTCTTGATGATTTGAAATGTAAGGGCTTCACCTCTGGAGTAGAGGTCAAGCTCAGGGCTGTGGATTAGCACATCTGTTGGTCACTGTCTTTAACAGGATGGCCTTGATGAAGAGGAGAAAGAGCCTGTCCACATCAGTGGGGAGGGCCACAAGCAGCCTTCACAGAAGCGCGTCTACTGTATCTCCAGTTCCTTGAAGGTAACTCCATACTTAGTTTTCTTGGGACAGAACTCAGGCACTAATGTTCTAGTGGACTCCATCATCTTTGAGTTCAGATTCCTTCAATATGAGGATGCCTCAAAGAGGAGGATTGGGGGAAGAAGAAGAAGAGGGTGTCAGAGAATGAGATGGTTGATGGCATCACTGATGCAATGGACATGAACTTGGGCAAACTCTGGGAGATGGTAAGGGACAGGGAGGCCCGGTGTGCTGCAGTCCATGGGGTTGCAAAGGGTCGGACATGACTGGGTGACTGAACAACTGCAACAGAGAGAGGAAACTCTCTTAGCCCTATACGCTCCATTATTCTCAATGTTGTTCTAGTTCAGATGTTCTCTTGGTTGGTCTAGACTTTACCTGTCTGAACCCCACATCTCTCTTCATGAGGATCCATAATTGCCAACGATATTTTCTTCCAGAAGCTCAGAAATGTGTAGGGAACAGAGTCACATGTTTGTCTGGTACTTGACACTACTCTCCTTTCTCTGTCTCCACCGAAGCTTTCTCCAGTGGGTCTACAAACTCAGATGTTTCAAGTAAGGGAGTGGTCACCAGTCTTGGGCACACATGTTCCCAGGATTTAAAAGAAGGGTGTCAAGCTTTCTTAACAGTATTTCTCTTCTATGGCTGCATCAGCTGGACATGCAGGTCTCAACATTCTGTCTCATCATTTGCCTAGGACATCTATGCCATGGGAGCATACTCACTGCTGCGTAGTTTGAGCAATGATCACTGTGGCTTGATCAGACTGGAAACCTGCTGGATATCTGAACACAAGCAAACATAGTTCCCCAAAGTCGTGAAAGGGGTTCCAGTATCTACCTGGCTCACTGGAACGCTAGTCCCATCTCTGCCGTGTGCCCCCACCGTGGTGAAGCACCACACGCATCTATGACTGGGGACTAGTTGATGGATGTGTCAATTTGACACACTTACACAGGACTTATGCCCCTGCTGTTGTGGCCCAGTTCGTCATGTTGCTTGGCCCAGGCCCCTGGAAGGTGACCCATGACTGAGTCACATATTTGGCTTCTTTCTTCCAGGGAGCGTCCTCATGACGTGGACCATTCTTGCATCTGGGTTGGACTTCCATGTTCTATCAGCAGTGTATCCAATGGGCAATCATGGAAATTCATTGAGCATATGCTTGATCAGCTCCTGAGTTACATTTAGGTTCCTTTCAAATGGTATTTTCCCAGTCTGTTTACTTCTAGGGATCTCATTGTTCTAGCTCTTATATTTAGATCTTTGATTCATTTTGTGTCAATTTTCGTGTATGCTATGAAAAAGGGCTCTGAATTCATTCTTTCTCATGTGGATAAACAGTTTTACAAGCACTATATAGTGAAATAACTATTCTTATCCTATGGGATAGTCTTGGAAACATTGTAGAAAATCTATTGACCATAAATATGAGTAATTTCTGTAGTGTGAATCTTAATCCACTAATCTATATGTCTAATCAATGCCAATACTGCACCATTTGATTATGACAGCTATGTAGGAAGTTTGGAAATCAGGAAGTGTGTGCCGTTCAGCTTCATTAATTTTTTCAATGTTTCTTCATAAATATTTATTGTGCATTTCCATATAGGTTTTTAAAATGAGTTTGTTAATTTTTGGAGAAAAAAAGGCAGTTGAAATTTTTATAGAGATTTCAATGAATTTATAGAACAATTTGAGGATTATCTTGTCATTATTAAAATATCATCTTCCAATCTATGAGTGCAGGATGGCTTTTCATCTATTTCTGTCTTTAATTTCTTTCAACAAATCTTGCAATTTTTAGTGTGTATACAAATCTTGCAATTATATTGATTGTGTGAATGTTAATGCTAGACTTTTTGGAGTATTCTTTTTTTCAGATCATGTCATTTACAAATAGAGATATTTTTAATCCTTTTCTTATTTGAATATTTTTTGTTTTTATTTGCTTCATTGCCCTGGCTAAATTCTCTGTAAAATATTTAGCAGAGGTAGTCAGAAAATGCATTATTTTCTTGTTCCTAGTTTAAGGAGGAAGTTTCGTTCTTACAACATTAAGCATCATGTTAAGAAAGTTCCTTTCTATTCCAAGTTCTATTCCTAGTTTATATTCTTGGAATTGTTTGTTGTTGTTGTTTTTTTTTTTTTTTTTTCCTTTTTCATGAAACGGTGCTGGATTTTGTAAAATAAATTTTCTATATCACTTGAGATGATCATGTGGTTTTGTTTTCTTCATTCTGTTGATAGGGCATATTACATTAATTGATTTTGGGATGTCAAACAAATCTGGCATTCCTGAGATAAATTCCACTTGATCGTGGTGTGCAATCTTTTTTAATACAGCTGGATTGTATGTTGAAGATTTCTGTGTGCATATTAATGAGGGATATTGATCTACATTTCCTTTTATTGCAACATCTTTATCTGTCTTTGATATCATGGTAATATTGAATTCATGAAATGACTTAGAAAATGCCAACAAAAATCTCCCAGACTTTGCAGAGGGCTTATGTGTGTTCATTAAAACACATCTCTGGCACCCAGCCTGGAAGCTAACAACTCTGTTTTAGCCTTCACTACTTCCCTGTACAGAGCTTCAAAGTCAACCAGAAGAGCTCAGGGTCTTCGCAGGTCTTCACTGAGCCCAGGTATAAGTAGCGTGGGCAAATATACATGTCCTTGTTGATCCTGAGGAATGTGTTGGAGCTTTTCAAAGACATTATTCTCTAAAGTATCTCATTCACCAACCTTTCCTCACAGTCTTCTTGTTTAGTCTTCTCCACCGCCCCCTCAACTGTTATTCATTGCCTCAGGCAGCAGTGACTTAAACATGTTTCTGTGTATGTTCTGGACAAAGTTAGCAGCTTTAGCGCTGGGTAAATTCTGAATTAGGTGAGACAAAGATGAACTTTTTGAGCTTATTTTCTAGAGGTGGCCACCAACAAGCAATAAACAGGCAAAGCAAATAAACATAACAAATGAACAAGCCTGCCAATCAACGTAAATGCATAGGATTCTTCGCAAAGGAGATCAGTTATGCTTCCTCCTGTATCTGTAATGGAATCCAGCCTGTCATTTTTAAGGCCGCCACTAAGCAGGGAATTGGGACATGGGACTAGGCTAAGTTAAAATGACGCATAGCTCTCTATTCTTGCCAAGATCCAGACACTTTTCTTGAATGAATTCTCCCTGGTTGCTGCAAGCTTCTGGATAGTTTCCAGAATTCTGAAAAAGTCAATTCTCACAGTTTGCTTTTGTTTCTGCTCTTGTTTTTCCCCTAGTTATTCCATTGCCTTTTAAGCAAGGCAGGCATTCGGTGTTCTTTAATTTATTATTTTTGCTACCGCACAGGAATTTAACCCTTCACTTGTCTAATATTAACATTAGTGCCTTCTGCGAATGGAAACAGATAAGCCAACCAGCATAATTTGTGTAAACTTGAATAGATGCAATCCATGTGTGTATATACATTAAGATTTATGAACACTCTGCTCATCAATTTCATGAAGTCGTTTTACTCATTATGGGTGGAGACCATCTGTGCTATTTAGTCTTTATTTTCTTAAATCAGAATCTATGTAGTAGACTTCTAATCATCACACAACAAAATTAATTTAATATTAAAGATACAGAATTGGAAAAAATCCCCCTTTTTCCACAATAACTCACAGAAAATCAAGGCATGTCTTTATGAGATTTTAGGATTTATGCATCAAAGTGACAGAGTGGAAAGTTGGGAAATGATGCTCTCTGCTCCCCAGAGCCTGCCTCCAGGTCGGCAGCAGATGGCCTTGGTTCTCTCTTCCTCCAATTGTCAGCAATTGGAGTGTTTCTGACCGCAGCTGTGCGATGGAGGGGACAGTTCTGGGAGAGGATGTGCGAAGTGAAAATCTAAGGAAAGCTTTCCTAAGCAAGTTTAGACAGGTCTCGTCTCTGACCTATGAGAAAAACAAAAGCAAAACACATGCAAAAAACAAAACAAACAAACAAAAAAAGCACGGTCTCTGAATCCTCTAGCAACGGCTCGTCTGCAAGCATATTTTCCATTGTTAATATCACAACCAAGCCACATAGACAATCAATTTCATCATATTAGCTGTCTTAAAATAGCTCTACTGTCAAATAAAGCACAGAACACTCATTGCTAACACCCCCAAATGAATACATTTATTATGACATTTTTGAAGAAATAGAGTAAAATCTTACAATAATTCTGCTGCTACATAGTATTATTAAATATTTATTGAACAACTAGTATGTAATGAGCTTGTTCTTAATTTTTTTAATTTAAGATCTGGAACTAAAGCGGTCAAATAAATACAGGATGCCAGGTTAAATTTAAATTTCAGGTTACACGCAAATTTCTAGTATATCTTCTAAGTACTGGGACATAAAGACAATTGTAGTTTATCTGAACTTCAGCTTTAAAGAGACTTCCTATATATTTATTTGCAAAATTTGGCAAATTTACTGGATATACAGTTGTGGACAAGATATAAATACTATTTGCTGTTACAGACATTAGCATGCAATGAGATGCGTAATTAACTAGATGGGTATACTAACAATAAATTAGTGCAGTGTGGATGCTGAGAAGTGAATTCAACCTCTCTTTAGGGTGGTCCAATATTTCTTTCTGGAAATATTGATGTGGTGTCTAAGCTAAAAATTGAAATATAAATCACAGGAGGGAGGTAAGAGGAAGAACTATTCAGTTAGAAGGAAGAGCTTAAAAAGCTCTTAAAAGCATAAAGGAACCTCATTGAGAATTATAATTAGTTTATATTCCCAGAGCATTGAGCAGCAGGTGGAAATTTGATGAGTTTGATGAACTGATGAATCTTAAAATCCCATATAAACAAGATAAGTAGGGACCACATTGGCCAAGAGAAAATTGTCAGAGAGGGTTGATGGGATCACATGTAGAGAAAGTCCATTCTGGTTGCACCCAGATGGATGATTGGGGGTCAAGAGGGCAGTCAGGCCAGAGACAGAAAGTCCAGGTATCAGTCCATTCCTATGCTTGCTGGTAATTACACCAGAGAAACTGGAGCGTAGATGGAGAAAACAATACTTTTTTTGGAAACATCAATGCAAGTTACTGATGGATAAAACATGAAGGAGAAATGAAAGAAAGTGGTTAAGAGTGACATCCAGGTTTCTGCATTAATATTGAGGACATCAGAAAAAATGAAGGTCTGCTACTGCTGCTGCCAAGTCGCTTCAGTCGTGTCCGACTCTGTGCGACCCCATAGATGGCAGCCCACCAGGCTCCCCCGTCCCTGGGATTCTCCAGGCAGGAACACTGGAGTGGGTTGCCATTTCCTTCTCCAATGCATGAAAGTGAAAAGTGAAAGTGAAGTTGCCCAGTCGTGTCCAACTCTTAGTGACCCCATGGACTGCAGCCTACCAGGCTTCTCCATCCATGGGATTTTCCAGGCAAGAGTACTGGAGTGGGGTGCCATTGCCTTCTCCAATGAAGGTCTGGGAGAGGTTAAATTAGGCAAGTTATAAGAGATGTCCATATTGTATATATAGTAATTTTTTGTAATAACCTGTAAAGGAAGAGAATCTGAAGAATTACTGTGGCATATACCTGAAACTAACATAATATTGTAAATCAACAATACTTAAAAATAATAATAAAAGAAGCATCCAAAGACAGGAAGAAATAATGTTGCTGTAAATTATATATATATGGAGAGAGATACATATACATATAGTCACACATATACAGTTATAATATTGTGTCTGGGTATATATAAAATGTATACTATGTACAGTAAGTCCCCTACACATGTAAGAGTTCTGTTCTGAGAGCTTGTTCATAATTCCAATTCTTGTAAGTCCAATAAATCTAACCTAAATACCAAACTTTTACAGAGAATGCTAGACACATGAACTATGTGAATGCACGTTCTCATCTTTGAAAGTTTGCAGCTTGAACGTTCATATGTGGGGGACTTTATATATTGGTATGCAAGAACATATTGTGAGTCATCAAGTGTGCAAGATAATTGAAGTGTCACAAGTGGACCTGCTCATCCAGGGAAAAAGAACAGAGAGTGAAGATGAAAGGGCTTAAGCAGTGGAATCCTTGGAAATAACCTGGAAAATATGAAAAGTTGAAAAAGGAAGAGGGGCTGGCATGTAAGATGTTATAAAAAGTTAGAGGATTCCATTTTGATAAAAAAAAAATCCCAAGGAAGAAAGATTCAATTAAGAAGGAATAATCAACAATATCACTACAAACATTTAGATAAAGTAAGGAAGACACGGATGTTGAGAACAGGACCCAGTGAACTGCATGTTAAAAGAAATATTTGCAGCCAACATCCACAGTTCAGTAGCTTACTTCACTTATTTAGCTTTTGCATGTAAGGATAAAATAAAGCATTTTCAAAAGTTAGTTTAATTTTACATTTAATTCAGTTATGAATTTATTATCATCATAATTATCACTATTTTGCCTAATTCCTACTCAGTAAGATGATGTTTCCAAGCACGAGTGTAACTTTCATGCATGAGGTGCACATCACGGTTGCAACTTCCAGGCTGAGCCTTGATCTGACCACAACATTTACCAATTTATTATTCATTACCCAGGAGATCACTTTTTTTTCTTTCTGCTTTGGAAAAATAAAAGCTGATTTTATAAAAGTTTATAGGTAAAACATATATTTTAAGATTAGAAAAAAAATTCTGTTTATTTCCTTCTTTGAATTCTGAGGCGTTGTTCTTTCCCCTTCTGCTGCTGTCCTGATGAGCTCACGGACAACATTAAGCCAAGCGGTGGAGATTGCTTCTAAAGACTCAGGATTGCTTAAGCAACAGGCGGAGAGAGGCAATATTTCTAGTTTACTGCAGTTGCTGAGAGCAACAGTGAAATTAGAATCATGAAATCATTAAACTTTAGACCCGGAAGGACCCCAGGGAAATCTTATGCCTCGTTTTCAATTGAAGAAAGCTTGGCTTTGAGCAGTTTATTGATTTCTCCAAAGTCACACAGCTGGTTACTGTCAAAATCCGAACTAGAACCATGCTATCCTGACCTCCCATCTAATGCCTCCCTGCATTTCATTTCTCGTCTAGATACGCTGCAACCCCAGTCTTACTGAGCAAGGAGATCAAACCAGTCCATCCTAAAGGAAACCCACCCTGAATATTTATCAGAAGGACTGATGCTGTAGCTGAAGCTCCAATACTTTGGCCACCTGATGTGAAAAGCTGATTCATTGGAAAAGACCCTGATTTTGCAGAAAATTGAGGGCAGGAGATGAAGGGGACGACAGATTGAGAGGGTTGGATGGCATCAACAATACAATGGACATGAGTTTGAGCAAACTCCAGGAATAGTGGACAGGGAAGCCTGGCATGCTGCAGTCCATGGGGTCGCAAAGAATCAGACACAACCAAGCAACTGAACAATAACAGTATTACCAAGGCTGCAATGGCAAATTTTGGAAGGTTGCCTCGTAACAACAGAGAGGTAGAGGGAAAGATTGGATCAGGAGAAGATGGACAGAAATCAGTGCTATTGAATTTAGGGACCATGGGCACCACAAACCAGGACAGGAACCGGGGCTGGGAAACAGCTGCCTCTAGAATGAGCACAAAACCTGCTTCTCCAGTCTCAGAGCCACACGCCTACTGGGCAGAGCACCGGGAGAGCCAGCTGGACGGAAGCCGCAGTCCAGAGACACACAGAAGACGCAGCTTGAAATGTGCGACCAGCAAGAGAAATGGCTCCAATAAACTAGGATAGTATTGAGTGGAGAAGCTCTTCCTTTCGGTCAGTGGCTGAAAGCGCAAGGGTCTGGATGGCTATAAAGGTGCCTTTTAAGCCTCTTGGACTTGCTCTTTCTACTAGAGAATGTAGTTCCAACTAAGCATAGGGAGGAAAGGGCAGGTGCATCTTACCCTTATGAAGCATCTTCTATGGGTCTACGCTTTCAGTTCAGTTCAGTTCAGTTGCTCAGTCATGTCCGACTCTTTGCGACCCCATGAATGGCAGCACGCCAGGCTTCCCTGTCCATCACCAACACCCGGAGTTCACTCAGACTCACGTCCATCGAGTCGGTGATGCCATCCAGCCATCTCATTCTCTGTCGTCCCCTTCTCCTCTTGCCCCCAATCCCTCCCAGCATCAGGGTCTTTTCCAATGAGTCAACTCTTCGCATGAGGTGGCCAAAGTACTGGAGTTTCAGCTTTAGCATCATTCCTTCCAAAGAAATCCCAGGGCTGATCTCCTTCAGAATGGACAGGTTGGATCTCCTTGCAGTCCAAGGGACTCTCAAGAGTCTTCTCCAACACCACAGTTCAAAAGCATCAATTCTTTGGCACTCAGCCTTCTTCACAGTCCAACTCTCACATCCATACATGACCACTGGAAAAACCATAGCCTTGACTAGACGGACTTTTGTTGGCAAAGTATCTTCCTGACCCAGGAATTGAACCCGGATTTCCCGCATTGCGGGCAGATGCCTTACCATCTGGACCACCATGGAAGCCCACGTCTATGCTTTAGACCCGACTTTTGTTCTAACCAACATTCTATAAGCTTGCCAGTATTGTCCTCATTTTACAAACAAGGAAATGAAGCTTTAAAAATCCTTAGTATCTTACTCAAGGTCATATAATGATGTTCCTATCAAAGTGGTCTTTTTGTTAGCATAACCCTCAGCACCATGGAGATACACTTAAAGAAAAAAGAAGAAAAAAAAATTGAAGTTAGGGAGATCCAGTAATGCTTCCAGAAGTCCATGGAAAACTGCAGGATAGGGGAAGAGAAACTAAGAATTCCTGCCTGCTTCACTGCTTTTGCCTGGAGTTGGATACCACCTTGGAAATCAAATTACCTGTGTTCAAGTTATTCAAACATGGAACTCTGGCAAACACATGCCTTCATGTCCTTTTCCTCACCATTTAAAAATCCTAGCCAATAGAAGCCAAGAGGAAGTTGAATTTCTAGATGTGGTACACCTCACATAAATTATAAGGCTCCATTTTTCATTAAACCTTCTTTGTTCTAAGAAGACTTTTTGTTTATCAAATTTTTCAAGAAGTTTTATTAAAAATTGGGCTTCCTTCTTCATTTATCTATGGAGTGATATTGCAGAAAACTCTGTCATGTAAAAGTCATTCTATCACTGGGAACACAGCAACTTATACTGTTCTCTACATATCTTTTTCCTCGGAGATCCTGGGAAACTTTCCTCATGAGACTGTAAATCACTGCATCCTCTCTGATGGAAGTTGCTTTGCTGGAAGATGTATATTTTCTCCCAAGTCTTAGGAATTTCATTCACAAAGTAAGGAGACCCTGTGTGATTTCAGTTTATTTTAGTCTTATTATTATTTTGCTGAAAGCCACTGCTTTGATTCAAAGCCTGTTCTTTTTTAGTATAGAAGTTTTCTCAATTTACCTATAAAAACAGAACACATTTCATTTTCTTCTACAAGATTTGAGAGGTAAACAAAGTGATGAGTGTTTAAGTTATTTTTGCTTTTTGTTTTTTAATAAAGCAAAGCTAATTAAAGCAGACAGAACCAAAGTAATGACTGTGAATGTTTTTTCTCTGGTAGAAAAGCAATGGTAAAGCTATCTAATTGCTATTTTACTTTTTTCCCTAAAGAATTGGGTCACACTATCACGGGGTTATGTCCTTCTTTTCGTGTAGACTTACCTATATGGCAAACACCACTGATGAGAAGAACTCAGAAATTAAATATGGAGCGGTGATATTTTCTCTGACATGAAGATATTAAATACCACACAACACTGGATTGTATGACAGCAGAGTTATTAGTCAAAAACATTGAATTAAACTTCAAATTCTCATTACAGGGTGGTCATTTTCATAACTTCAACAGTCTAAAAGTACATACTGGTGAAATATTCAGTGCCTTTATGACTGGTTGGAGAGTGACTCTCCAGCAGTGACATTATCACTTGGCACTTTTTGCAATCAACTTCATTTCGAGCTGAGGATTCATCTTTCCTATTGGACCGTAAGGCTCGTTAGGTCACGAGCTTTGTCACAAACATCTGAATAGCTTTTGCACATTACACATCGCCCAGTCCATACATATCGCCTGGAAGAACGCTATGTTTTTGTAAAATTAGTAGCAAAAGTCTACTTGGTAAAGTGATGTGCATGTCCCTTCACCTGTGAAGTGTCCCCTTTCATCTTTCTTGGCCGAAATCACAACTTACTCCAGTTTTCTTACCTGGAGACTCCCTTGGACAGAAGAGCCTGGCAGGCTACAGTCCATGGGGTCACCAAGGGTCAGACACAACTGAGCTGCTAATGGACAGTGGACAGGCTTCAGTTCTAGGCTAAGGAGAGTCCTGAGCAACTGCAAAATGTTCAGCCAAGAGTCACAATGTAATTTTAGGACAATGTCCAGCTAAAAATATCAAAAAGCAAGCACTGTTAGCAGCATCCTACTGGTACTTGATGCAATTGCTGTGCTCTGAAGAGTTGTGCTTTGTTCTGGAAAGCAGAACAAGCAGGCTGATGATTATAATTTAGTATGAGGAAGTAATATAATGTCTTTTATTCCTAACCTAATCACATAGTCCCATGTGAGATGAGATCAGAGAACTCCTCCTGCACAGACAGTGTTGGCAAAGGCCTGGTGCAGGTTCCATTGCCTCAGGAAAATCCAACTCCCTTTTAACCCCACTGATGCTGGAAATTTCACTAGTAACATTGCCTTTCTCTCTGTATCAAATATTTTTCACTGCCTCCCATCCTTGAAAATTCAAATGATCTTATGCAGTGAGATAGAGCTCTTGAGGTGAGTCAATATCAGAGTTGTTTGTTTACCAGATTGTCATCACTTCTCCCTTAAATGTTGTTATTCAGTGGCTAAGTTGTGTTTGACTCTTTGTGATCCCATTGACTGCAGCACACTGGACTTTCTGTTCTCCACAGTCTCCTGGTGTTTGCTCAAACTCATGTCCATTGACTCAGTAATGCTATCTAACCATCTCCTCCTCTGCTGCCTCTTTCTCTTTTTGCCCTCAATCTTTCCCAGCATCAGAGTCTTTTAAAATGAGGAAACTCTTTGCATCAAATGTCCAGAGTATTGGAGCTTCAGCTTCAGCATCAGTCCTTCCAATGAGTGTTCAACATTGATTTCCTTTAGGATTGACTGGTTTGATCCCCTTGCCATCCAAGGGACTCTCAAAAGTCTTCTGCTGCACAATTCTAAAGCATCAATTTGGTGCTTTTGTTTGGTGCTCATCAATTTTCTTTGGTGCTCAGGCTTCTTTATGGTCCAACTCCCTTAAATGGGAGAAACAAAATGTTTTATGCTGTGTGTGGTGTTTGTGCATCAGGAGAGAGTTTCAAACGAGAGAAAAAGATAACAAAAGAATAGAAGCAGCAGCCTTCTAGTAAATATGAAATATCTTTAAGTAATTATTTTTTATTCCCTTTCACTTTTCACTTTCATGCATTGGAGAAGGCAATGGCAACTCACTCCAGTGTTCTTGCCTGGAGAATCCCAAGGATGGGGGAGCTTGGTGGGCTGCTGTCTATGGGGTCACACAGAGTCAGACACGACTGAAGCAACTTAGCAGCAAGAGTAAAAAAATTTCTGTCCTTTTCTACATTTCCTATTCTAGATTCTGATGATGTTCTTTCAGAATGTGTTATTATACAAGGGAAAACAAATTTCTTACTCTTATGCAGAAGATAAGTTGATGAGAAATGGGCTATTAAATCTTTATAATTGTTCAGTAATGATTAATAAGCTGTAAATAATTATGGTGGTGATATTATTAATAGCTGATATAATCACACAACAATAAAATTATGTATGGGGCTTTGCAAAAATAACCCCAAATGTGCCTTGGAAGTAAAACACTGGCTTCTCGACAATTTACCTTCACAATGAAATTACCTTCAACAAGTTTAATTAAAAGCTTAGAATTATCACTATAATAGATGCAATTTTTTTTCCTCATTAGATCTCTTCACTATTTATCTTAGTTTATTGAGTTACTTTATTTAGGGCTTAAATGAATATTATAACCTATTATCTGGTAACATTTGTGTCATATATTAACCTAATGTTGAATGCATAATTACATATCATAAAGATATAAGCTTAGTATTGAATTATTTTAATAGTTTTATAATCCATAATAAAATTGTGCTGATTTGACAATCACATCTTACATTTAAAAATACTGTTTCACAAAAAATATATTGATGTATTTTTCCATGTATCCAATGGATATTTATTTCATGCTTGTTGTATACCATTTGTGCTAGATACTACAAGGAAATTCAGTAGTGAACCACACAGTAGCCTAGTGGAGGGGACAGACAATTAAACAGAAAGGCAAAGTGATAAGAATATGAAGAGGATATGGTGAGAGAAAATGGAAGCAGGGTGTTCTCCGTAAAGTAGTCTTGGAAGGTTTAGTAAGGACTTGGTGCTAGTGGTAAATAACCTGCCTGGCGATGCAGGAGATGTAAGAGACACAAGTTCGATCTCTGGGTCAGAACAGCCTGAAAGAGTCAGACATGACTTAGCGACTGAGCAAGAGGAATGATACCGCACATCGTCATGTTCCTAATATATGAGGGGCCATGCAAGGAACGGGGGTATAGGATCTCCAGTTCCTGGCATTGACCTTTGGTCACCACATATTTGACTTTTCTCCTTTTCTATGCAAATGAAGAGGAAAGAAGAAACTTAGTGGGGCCGGGGGAGGATTCAGAGAGGGTGGTGGAAGGTAAATGAAGCACTTCCACAAGATGCAATCTATTTTTTTTTTTTCAATAAAGTAGAGGAAGGGGAACCTGTTTTTAAGAGGAAGCAGTGATAATGCTGCCAAATTTAGCAAATAAAAATAGGATGACTAGTGAAATTTGACTTTCAGATAGCAGTGAGCAATGCTGTAAGACCTGTGTGTCCCATGGAATATTTAGAAGAGTCTGGATCTCTGTAGTGGATAAGAGGATCCTGGGAGTGAGTACATCCATAGTAGACCTTGTAGGGAACAGATCAAGCTTCTTCAAAAATTGTAATAGGAGTGACAGGTGTTGTATATTGTCATATCAGGCAGGTACCAATGAATACATAAGTGGCTTCAGGTGCCTAACTCTGATTTTCTTCAGGAACATTTGGAATCATATACAAGGAAGATTCAGACATAGATTTTCAGCTGGCTGGATTCCTAGGGCTGTGGATGTGGTAGACCAAGTGTGATGAAAGGAGAGAGAGGCAAGGGAATTGGGGGGTATTTTTAAAGAGTGGTTATACTGATTAAACTAGATTAGAAAGTGAGTTCAGCGATATTGCAATTTCTGGTGATGAAAATGTGCATGATGTCATCTTGGGAATAGGTAGGGGCAAGAAAAAAAGAATAAAATAAAACTGAGTGTGAGGTGATCACAGAGATGAAAAGAAAATACGTGGTTGGAAATATTACACACGTGGATTGAAGTCAGTGAGGGTAAAGAGAAATCTGGGGACACACACTAGAGCCCTGAGTGAGTGCAATTACAGAGTGATCAGGAGGGAGATGCTGTGCTTAGTTGCTCAGTGGTGTCCAACTATGTGAGACCCCATGGAATGTAGCCTGGCAGGCACCTCTGTCCATGGGCATTCTCCAGGCAAGGATACTGGAGCGGGTAGCCATACCTTCCTCCAGGGAATCTTCCCAACCCAGGGATCAAACACAGGCCTTCTGCATTGCAAGCAGATTCTTTACCATCTGAGCCACCAGGGAACCTCATGAATATTGGAGTGGGTAGCCTATCTCTTCTCCAGGGGATCTTCCCAACCCAAAAATCGAACCAGGGTCTCTAGCATTGCAGGAGAGAGGTAGAGGCCAGCAAATCTATAGGTATGATTGATTGATTTTTATTTTGTTTTTATGTGTTTTTTTTTTTTTCACCAATAAACAAACTGTCATTTCCTTTTGGGTTGGTGGATGACAGGGAAAGGTAGAAATTGAGCTTCCTTTTTAATTTGGTAACTGTGACATGTGGGATATTAGTTTCCTACCAGGGATCAAACTTGTACCCCCTACACTGACAGCACAGACCCTTAACCCCTGGGCTGCCAGGGGAGCCCCAGGAATTGTGCTACCAATAAGCACAAGGGTGTGCTTCCCATTGCCTGATGAATGTATGTTCTTGAGAAGGTATGTCGGCATTTCTCTGTGAACTTGAAATCACATTTCTAAATAGATGGCCAAGGTCAACATTTCTGAGTAGGTTTTACTAAGGATTTTCTCCTACAAAGGTTAAGAATCTATTACATTGCTTCTCATTATGACACATTTCATTTTGCAAAAAAAAAAAAAAGTTTATTTTGTATCCCATTTCATATATTTTTACTCTATATTAAAGAAAATTGAAGTGTAATTCCAGAATGTACAAATATGTTCTCAATCAAAACAAGACTCTAGGAGCTTATGTCCAGGCCACCAACGGTAGTTGTGCATTTTACATACACACACACACACACACATACACACACACACACATATATATATAGTTATAAAACAACTCTCTGGTTTTCTATCACACTATTTAGTTCTTTACACTGAGCGCCATTTTGCCTGGAAACTTCAGTCAGGTCACTGCCTTTCCACCTTTACCATGTAAGTTCTGCCAGGTGAGGCCCCCTTCCTTGCTCTTCCATCTGTGCTGATTTGCACTTATGTTTCTAAAATGTTAAGTAGCACTGTCCATGTTGCACATGAAGATTCTGAAGAGTGCTCTTTTGGGGAGCATTTGACTCACTTCCTTGATTTCAGACCCAACCCCAAAGAAAAGCAGGGTGCAAGGCCCCTTTTCATCATGGCTCCCTCTTATTTACTCTACAGCTTTCCTTTTCATTTTCCTCTAGTTTGAAGTTTCAATACTCTCCTGGGGATAGGTGTGGTGCAGCAAACTAGCATTCTAGCTTATTCTTCTAAAGCTTCCTATCTTTTAATCAAAGCTTGGCTCTTGAAGGAATAATCGACCAATCTTGTATATTGTAAAAATTAAAACAAAGGAAGAACCTTGACATATACACCAGTCAGAATGGCTGCAATCCAAAAGTCTACAAATAATAAATGCTGGAGAGGGTGTGGAGAAAAGGGAACCCTCTTACAATGTTGGTGGGAATGCAAACTAGTACAGCCACTATGGAGAACAGTGTGGAGATTCCTTTAAAAACTGGAAATAGAACTGCCTTATGATCCAGCAACCCCACTGTTGGGCATACACACTGAGAAAACCAGAAGGGAAAGAGACACGTGTACCCCAATGTTCATCGCAGCACTGTTTATAATAGCCAAGACATGGAAGCAACCTAGATGTCCATCAGCAGATGAATGGATAAGAAAGCTGTGGTACATATACACAATGGAGTATTACTCAGCCATTAAAAAGAATACATTTGAATCAGTTCCAATGAGGTGGATGAAACTGGAGCCTATTATACAGAGTGAAGTAAGCCAGAAGGAAAAACATAAATACAGTATACTAACGCATATATATGGAATTTAGAAAGATGGTAACAATAAACCTGTGTACGAGACAGCAAAAGAGACACTGATGTATAGAACAGTCTTATGGACTCTGTGGGAGAGGGAGAGGGTGGGAAGATTTGGGAGAATGGCAATGAAACATGTAAAATATCATGTAGGAAACGAGTTGCCAGTCCAGGTTCGATGCATGATGCTGGATGCTTGGGGCTGGTGCACTGGGACGGCCCAGAGGGATGGTATGGGGAGGGAGGAGGGAGGAGGGTTCGGGATGGGGAACACATGTATACCTGTGGCGGATTCATTTTGATATTTGGCAAAACTAATACAATTATGTAAAGTTTAAAAATAAAATAAAATTAGAGAGAAAAAAAAAAAAGAAAAAAAAAGAAATGTTATAGCTATTTAACATAGAACTATGTGACTATATCAGAGAAGCGATGGCACCCCACTCCAGTACTTTTGCTTGGAAAATCCCATGGGCGGAGAGGCCTGGTAGGCTGCAGTCCATGGGGTCGCTAGAGTCAGACACAACTGAGCGACTTCACTTTCACTTTTCACTTTCATGCATTGGAGATGGAAATGGCAACCCACTCCAGTATTCTTGCCTGGAGAATCCCAGGGACGGGGAAGCCTGGTGGGCTGCCGTCTATGGGGTCACAGAGAGTCGGACATGACTGACGAAACTTAGCAGGGGCAGCATGTGAGTATATAGTCTCTCTAGGTGGCTCAGCAGTAAAGAATCTGTTTGCCAATGGAAGAGACGCAGGAGACATGGGTTTGATCCCTGGGTAGGGATGATCCCCCGGAGTAGGAAATGGCAACCCACTCCAGTATTCTTGCCTGGGAAACCCCATGGAAAGAGTAGTCTGGTGGGCACTAAGTCACTAAGTGACTGAGCGGGGCTTCTCTGATAGCTCAGCGGGTAGAGAATCTGCCTGCAATGCAGGAGACACAGTTTGATCCTTGGGTCAGGAAGATCCCTTGGAGGAGAAAATGGCAATCCATTCTTGCATGGGATTATCCAAGCAAGAATGCGATTCATCTTGACTGAGTCATGACTGAGTGACTAAGCGCACAAGCGACTGAGCACACGTGTGAGTACACAAGTAGATACGCACACAGGCACACTCGTGTATCATATATGTGCACGTGTGTGTGCGCATCCTCAGTTGCTCAGTCGTGTCTGACTCTTTGCGATCCCATGGACTGTAGTCCATCAGGCTCCTCCATCCATGGGATTTTCCAGGCTAGAATACTGGAGTGGGCTGCCATTTCCTTCTCCAGGGGATCTTCCTCACCCAGGGATCAAACTCTCATCTCCTGCATCTTCTGCATATAAGGTGGATCCCTTTCCACTGAGCCAACTGGGAAACCTGTGTATAACATCAGGTAATTTAAGGTGATAAATAAAAATAGAACAAAGAAAATCTGGAGTTGGTGGGTGGGGGTGGGGTGGAATTGCCAAATCAGGAAAGGCCTCCCTTATAAGATGGCATTTCAGTGGTGACCTAAAGACAGGAGAGGTGAGCCATGTGCATAGTCCAGGAAGTTATCCAAGCAAAGAAAACCACACACAGAGCTTTGAGACCTGAGTGACAGGATTGGGATTAGACAGGAGATAAGGAAAGCAAGTGTGTGTGTGTGTATGTGTGTGTGTGTGTGTGTGTGTAAGAAGCTGCTGGATGTAGAGGTAGGGAACCAGATCATACCGGATGTTGCAAAGTCCCTACATCATTGTGACGACTAGGGTTCAGCATGAATGAGATCTCAAACCAGCCATTGGAAGGTTTTGAGTACAGGAGAGGCACAATCTGAGTCACTTTTTAAAAGGTCACTCTGGCAGCTGAATGGAGAATTGGCTTTTAGTGGAGGAATAAAACCAGGAACAAGGACTGTGGCTTATCTGGGAGGTAGTATCTGGGGAGATTTCAAGGGTAGTCAGATTCTGAACGTATTTTGAAGTTGGATCTAACAGTATTTGTTGATGGATTAGATGTAGGGTGTTGGAGAGCTTGTGCCAAATAGCTCACGAAGGTTGTACACTTTTTCAGGTGTTGATCCTTAGTAAGCATATTTTTATTAACATTTACCTTAGACTCATAAAATGCATTTACCAACCATATAATAACATATGTATAAAGGTCTTTGATTTACCCAAGGCCAAAAAAAGGCATAAATGTCCAAGCAAAAGAATGTTGGTAGATATAATAAAAATCATGTTTGCAAAAGACTTTGAGATGAAATGTGCTAATAATATTATCAGAGCTTCTCTATTTAACTTCTTATGGCCAACGCAATAGCCATGTTCCTTGCAGCTACTCTCATCTCAGAGAGATCATTGCCAATGGCATGTCACAGCCACTCACCAGTAGAACTTTTCACTATGATTACTTGTCTTAAATTTCTAACACTAAGACTCCCACACCCAGCTTTAAACACATCTGATTTAGTAAACAACAGTTTACTCTTCTTAAATCAGGTGTGCAATGTTCCAGAAGCAGCCAATTAAATGTAGCGAGATTGAATATTTGTGTTGCTTGTGTATTTGAGTATATTCTTATACAGAAATGTATAAGAACTTCCAATTAAAATGTATATGCTCCTATTATAATTATACATTTCATATATTCATGAAGACATTAATATTATATATAGAAAGACATATATTATTAATAGTATTTATTCTGGTCTAATTTCAAATATAGTATTTTTATAACTTCTATTTCTATAGTAGCTTCTATAAACAGTTTTCACATGTTATCTCAATTTATTATAACTACTTTAAAAGATATAGGTCATCATAATTACAGTGTTTGAGGACACTGAGAAACTAAATGATTAATTGACTTTATCGGAGTTAAGTGGTAAGAGATTCATCTAAGATGTGCATCTTAATTTTAGAATTTCAAGTTCTCCAAAACCTTGTCCATTTCTTTTTAGGTGAAAAACAGTCTGGAGACAAGACACATTTATTAGAACTAACTCAAAGAGGCAAAAAATTGTCACGGATGCTCTACGCAAGCCAAGGACAACCTTATATGTAACCAAGTTAAGCAGTAGCTTTCTGAAGGAAAAGATATTTTCTTGGATTTTGTAAATAATTTGTCAGATGATGGAACTGAAGCTAGAGAGTTTTAATAAATTGCAATGAAATGATGGGGACTGGATCCAAAACTCTTTTTCTCTGATTTCGAAATGTACAGGATTCCTATCATATCAGACTCTCTTCCAGCAAACTTAAATTAAGTCTGCACAGATGATGTTTAAGTAGTTCATAAAGTCTCCAAAGGAAGCTCATATATACACATTTCTATCCACATATGTATTGGAAGAACAGAGGGCCCTCGGCAGCTTGAGCCTGACAGGCACACACTGCTATATTTAAAATGGATAACCAACAAGGACCTACTGTATAGCATAGAGAACTCTGCTCACTATTCTGTAAGAATCTCATTGGGAAAAGAATTTGAAAAAGGGTACATGTATGTGTGTAACTGAATGACTTGTTGCACAGCTGACACTAACACCACACTGTTAATCAACTGTGATCCAATATAAAATAAAAAGTTAAAAAAAAGAAAGAACGGAGAGTCCTAGTGAACCCTAAGGTTATGATGAAGAGTCATAGGAACCCTACTAGGAAACGGGTCTGATGAGAAGACAAAGGTCCGGAGGAAGCTGGGAAGCAATCTTATCACTTCTGTGGCACCACCGCTTGTCAGGGTGCTCTGTACCCGGCTGTACTCCAAGAGTTAAGAAGGTTGTCAAGACTTTGATGAAAGTGCAGAGCTCAGCAGTGAAATCATTCCGGACAGGAACACAGAATCTATGAAGTCAGGTAAAGTGACGTTGAGGAATATGGGGAGATAAAGGGTAAATTTGCAAACTCCATTTATACATATAAAGAAGTGCATGATCCTACTTTCTCATCGGAAACCAAATTTGGGGGGGACAAAGGTTAAAGAAAGACGCTTTAAAATAGCAAAATGCAAGCTCCCCGAAGGTAAATTATTTCAAATATTGAGGAAAATTAAGGCCTATTTGCTTCTGGTATCATTTTGGGGTGTAAATAATAACAGAAAAGTAACCAAATTGGGATAGGAGAAAACATCCTGCTGACGCTGTGTTTTAATTTGACACCAATAAGGTGGTGAGACTTTAAAGTGGGTTTTAGCTCTCACTTTCTCATACACTGTGAAATCTCCTATCTTGCTGTTCAAGGAAAGTTGTTTTTTAGGATAGATATTTTAAACCACTGTTAAAGCTTCAGTTCTTTTTCTTTCTTTTTTTTTTTTTTAATAGGCTTTATCTTTTTAGGGCATCTTTTTCATTTTATCTTTTTACTTTTGTCTTTTTAGTTTTAAGTTCACAGCAAAACTTGAGTGGAAGGCACAGAGATTCCCCATACCCTGCCCACATATGGGCAGCCTCACCTTCTACAAAGCTCTCATATCAAACCAGGGTGGCCATTGTGGAGAATACTAGGGATATATCCAGAAAACTGAAAATAGAGCTCCCCTATGACACCGAAATCCCACTCCTGGGTATGCATCTGGAGAGTAGCATGATCCAAAGGGATGCACACACATCAGTGTTCACTGCCATACTGTTTACAACAGCCAAGATACGGAAGCAATCTTAAAATACATCAAGAGATGAACGGATAAAGAGGTGAGAGAGAGAGAGAGAGAGAGAGATTACTCATTCATAAAATAGAATGAAATAACGTCCTTTGCAGCTACATGTATGGACCCAGAGATTCTCATACTGAGTGAAGTGAGTCAAACAGAGAAGGAGAGAGATTGTATGACATCCCTTATATGTGGAATCTAAGCATAAATGATACAAATGAACTTACACAACAGAAAGAGACTCATAGAGAATAAACTTATGGTTGTCAGGGAGAAGGAGTGGGGGAAGGATAGTTAGAGACTTTGGGATGGACATGGACACACTGCTCTATTAAAACGGATAACCAAGGACCTACTGTATAGCACGGGGAACTCTGCCTGATGTATGTGGCTGCCTGGATGGGAGGGGAGCTGGAGGAGAATGGATACATGCATACGTAGGGCTGAATCCCTTTGCTGTTCATCTGAAAATATCACAACACTGATGTTGATAATTGGCTCTATTCCAATACAAAATAAAAAGTTTAAAAAAAAAAGACTCCCACCTCAGTGTGGGGCATTCATTACAATTGATGGACTGTGTAGATACACCATTATCAATCAATGCCCATAGTTTACATCAGGGCTCACTTTTGCAGTTGTACATTCTATGGGACTCAGTCCTTTTTTAAGCAAAACTCTTCTGTGTACACATATGAGAGAAAAACATGTCTTGCTGAGACCAGGCTCAGCAGGTCGGTCCACTCAGCCTTCAGAGTTTTGAGGAAACTTCCAATGGACTGCTAGTTTTAACACATTCTTGTAGGAGAAAGTGGACTGGATTTGGAGTGGAAGATCAGGGTGGTAATCCCACCCCTAGCTCTGTGACTTTGAGTAATAAACTAAATTTTAGTGATTTATTATTCTTATCGCCAAAGTAGAAATCATACAAGACCTCACAAACCTCTGGGAAAGGTTTAAATGAAGTCACATTCATGTAGCATTTACCAGAATATCTGATACAAGTGGTTAGTTATTCAGTGAATGGTAGATTTACCTAAACTCTCTCAACTGTATTTAACTCAAGACCAATATGATTCATGTCAACTTTATTTTCTTCACAGAATATAGTGGAAGTGTAAGGAAAAGGTACATAAATAAGTTTTTAAAACACAGAAATGTGCAATAGCTTATTTTCATTACTCACAGAGAACATAAAAACTCTAAGATGTCAACCTTAAGAAAAGGTTAACTTTGGCCTAAAAAAAAAAAAAAAAAAAAACTTGGGTAATTTTCTGAAAATAATCAGAAAGCTTAAATTTACATTACTATCATTTTAGAAAATTTTCTATTTCAAATAAGACTCTAAATTTATCATTTCTTCCCCTGCTTAAGCTATTTCCATGTGACTTTGATCTACAAGAGGAAGAGAGAGAAGACAAAGAGACACCCTGATATTTTTTCCTCCTAAACATAAAGAAAACTTCTAACACATTAAGAAGATATGTGTAGCCATTAGCACATAAACTTTTTCTCTGAAATTTAACACTGGAATCCAAAGAAGTTTATGCCCACATTTGGACTGTCATGCTATTTGACTGAATAATTTTAAATAATACCCCACTATTTTGAATGAATAGCTTTAAATATCTCATTCTTTGGATATATCTTATTTTTCCACTTATTGAAAGAAGCAGTTTTCTGATTTCCCAACCACTTTACATGAACATAACAAGATCAAAGACTGGGTGATTATGAACAACATTCAAATTCCTGATTATAATGGGATACAGATCTTCTCATTATCCTTTGTATAGATTTGCAGGATTATACAATAAATTATGTATTTTGCTTGGTCTTCCGTTAATTCTATTAGAAGCTGAGCTTATAATTTACAATGACATGAATTAATGTTGGAGGGTTCTGCTGTCATTTTAGCTTACCATAAATAATTATCTCTATATTATCTAATGTTAACTTCTCATAAAAGATTAATGTAGAATTAGGGACAAAATGATTCTCTTTCAAATACAAAACCCCATAAAAATTAATGCTTCTCAAGTGGTAACTTGAAAATCCAACAGACACTTGTGATTTAAATCTGTTAATTCTCATTATAAAATTTGTATTTCTGCTTCAGATACAGAGATGAAGGCACCAACACATTTTGTGCAAGAAGCATGAAGTGTGAGGAGATGTCTTAATCAGATCTAATAAACTGTTTATGATAATGCATTCATACTTTTTTTGTTAACAGGAACCATGGGAATATTGCAACAGCATGATTCTAGCTACCTTTTAATGATAAAGCACCCTGGGCCCCAGTGAGTTTTCTAAAAACTACCTATTATGTAACTTCACACCACGTAAGTTGATTTGGCAAAAGAAAAAATAAGAACAAATAAAATAAAACTGAAATGCAATATTTTCAGACTTCTTAACTTGGAAATGATCTAGTCAAGGGGTCCCCATTAATACATTTTTGCCATGAAAGTAATAAATTATACATAACACAGCATAACATTAAAGCATTAACATAACTTAACAGTACAGCTCTATCAATTAAATAAAAAGCTGATGGCTTCCTATCTGACAGAGCTGACTTTGCTGCTTACCATACTACACACTAGCACAAATTTATTATTAGACACATTTCAATACTATCCACCCCAATTTTCATGTTCGTCAAGTAGGTAAGGAATATTTGATGTCTCACCCTGTTCGGGTAGTTTATACATTTTAGGAACAATCAAAACCTTGTCTCTGTTCTTTCTATTGTAATAAAGTTTTGTACCATCACATGTTGATCCTCAAAAGAGTAAAACAGAAGTACCTTAGGGTGAAGCCTGGCATTTGTTTCCCCTTGGTTTTATACAAAGTTCTAATTTTCATAAAGTGGAGTTCTATGAAACTATCTTTTCCCTAAAACTTCCTTAAAAATTATTTACTATTTTCCTCTAGGCTTTCCTGGCTTCTAGATAAAAGAAAAGAATTCTTTCCATACTTTCCATACCACACCATTATAATCTATCTGTTAAAGGTGCTCCAGGGCATGTAATACGCCTTATGTTGTGGGGCTTTCAGACCGGGGACCATATGGGGTGCGATTATCCCAGGAAACAGCAGGGTTCAGTTACAGGGTTGGATGCTTTTTTCCCTTCCTCTAACAGGCCCTGCATTTATACATGGTTGCCATCCGTGCTATTTATTTAGTATAATTAGTATACTTTTGGTGCATTTGTTACAAATGCTCTATTCAGCATTATGTATATGCCTCTCAACATTCACAGCTCGGTAACTTAAAATGCAGCTTTCTCTCTTATACAGCAATGTCACCCACAAATAAGTCTGAACGTCAACTGATTCCATTTTGAAAAAGATAGAAGTTACTTTACTGCACAGATTGTCTTCTGGCTAAAAAAAAAGACGTACCTTGAGGTCATGGACCATTCCTTGTTGGATAGACTGATGCATGGGTATCTAGGGCAGGGGAGTTTAATCCCTTGGGTCTGCTATCAAAACATCCATAATGTCTTATCTGTCCCATAACTTATAATATGAGGTTACTGTACAATCTCTAGTGTTAATCCCTAAGTGTATTTCAATTGATTTGAATTTATTAATGCAATTCAAATTTATAACATCCCTCCCAAAGCAGCTATTAATAAATCTCTAGGTTAATACAAAGATTAGGGGAAAACTTGTGGAAAAGGCCTTCTCTGAAAACAATGAGAACTTGTATAGGGAAGTATTTGATTTGGAAGTTGGCAGTCATTTATATTTTCCTAGAGCATTCTCCATAAAGCAGGACTTCCGAGGGAAAGGAACTTCCCTGAGTCATGTATCACCTGCGGGAAGGGATACCTGACTCCAGCACACTCACATCAAAATGTGTGACCTACGGGAGAAAGAAAAGAAAAGTGAGAAATGTTTGTGAAAGTCATGGCAGTGAGAACTCAGATCCACTATAACACTGCCCTTGCCTTCCTGCCACACCCACAGGACCTGCATGTTGAACATCAAATTACAACGGAAAAAGCTGAGACACAGAGAACTCCCCTTTACCTAAAGGGGAGTTCTTAGGAAAATCCAGAGGAAATAGGGGAAAAGAAAAGTGGGTAATAGAGGAATTGGAAAACTCTGGAACCAAGAGCTAAAACAAACATTAAACACAACCAAAATCCTACCCGGATTAACAAAAGCACCCACATTAAGAGTGTAATCAACCCAGCTCCTATGAACTGATATATTGACAGCATATCTAACTTTTAACCAAGAGTCCCTTGAACTGCAAGGAGGTCAAACCAGTCAATCCTAATGGAAATCAACCCTGAATATCCATTGGAATAATTGATGCTGAAGCTCCAGTATTTTGACCACCTGATGGGAAGAGCTGACTCACTGGAAAAGACCCTGATGCTGGGAAAGATTGATGGCAAAAGGAGAAGAGGGCGGCAGAGGATGAGATGGCTAGATAACATCACAGACTCAGTGGACGTGAATTTCAGCAAATTCCGGGAGATAGTGAAGGACAGGGAAACCTTGCATGCTGTAGTCCACAGGATAACAAAGAGTCAGACATGACTTAGCAACTGAACAACTTTTAACAAAAATCACAAAGCATGCCCAAAGACAAGGTGGAGAAAACAGCATTGATGACACAGAGCAGGCATCAAAACTAGGCTCAGATGATGCGGATCCTGGAGTAATCAGATCATGTATTTAAAAGAACCAGCCTCCCAGGTGACTCAGTGCTAGAGAATCTGCCTGCCAATTCTGGAGACACAGGAGACAAGCCTTCAATCCCTGGGTGGGAAGATCTCCTGGAGGAGGAAACGCCAAACCACTCCAGTGTTCTTGCCTGGGAAATCTCATGGACAGAGGAGCCTGACACGCTACAGTCCTTGGGGTTGCAGAGTCAGACATAACTTACCTACAGAGCATGTACACACACGTTTAAAGGAACCAAAGACCAATCTCTTCAACCTCACTAATTATTTCTTTGGCTATATTCAATCCACTGATGAGTTCAACAAAGAAAGGGAGCCTTCATTTATGTCACGTTTTTTCCTTCTATTTCCTTTTGACTATTTCCTAGCATTTCATCTCTCTGCTTCTATTTGTACTGGAGCATGTTGTCCAGTTTTTCACTAGTGCTCCCCTGGACATAGATGCAAAACTCCTCCAGGAGACATTAGAAAATCAAATTCAACAGTGTGAAAGCATTCAATACCATATCCAGATAAGGTATATGCATTCAAGTCTGCTTTAACATTTGAAAATCAATCTGATCTGCATAAGAAACATCACATGATAATAACAATAGATGTGGGAAAATATGTGACAAATTCAAACAAAAATTCATGGCAAACACTCTCAAAAGACTAGAAATTGAATGGAATTTCTCCAATTTGAAAAAGAACATTTACAAATCATGCAGGTAACATCTCACTTAACGGTGGGCAACTGGATTCTTTCCCCTTGAGATTTCCAAAAGTGTACATGCAAACGAAATCAAAACAGTCTGTACAAGGCAAATACATGATCTGACATTTCTGCTTTGACATCAGAAGCAATCCCTTGTTGTTGTTTAATCACTAAGCCCTGTCTGACTCTTTGCGACCCCATGGACAGTAACCTGCCAAGCTCCTCTGTCCATGGGATTTCCTAGGCAAGCATCCTGGAGTGGGTTGCCATTTCCTCCTCCAGGAGATCTTCCCGACCCAGGGGTCAAACCCACACCTTTTGCATTGGCACGGGCATGCTTTACCACTGAGCCACCAGGGAAGCCCCACATAAGCCCTACCCAGTTCAGTACGACAGCAAAAGGGTGTCCTGTTGGAACAAACTGATATGGATTGGCAGCTGCTATGGTTGCCAATAGGAAATCTCCTCAAATTTAGTGAAGTTTAAGGAAATAGAAATAAAACTGCAAGGAATGTATAATCTATAGATGAAACAGAGTGAATGATCTGTATCATGTGTCTGATTCAGAGGACTCTGATTCAAACACACACACACCATACACTTCAAATAGATGTGTGTGTGTGTGTGTGTGTGTGTGTGCACTTCTGTGTACGTAGGCAAGTGCATACAACCATGTTAGGTACGATCTACTGTAATATAGAGTATGCCATTGTCTTCTTTATAATAGCCAATTCAGAGATAAAAGTATGTATTTAAGTATTTTTAAAATAATTTTACATATAAAATGGATGCTATTTTAGCTAGAGTAGATGAAACTCCCATGTCTGGTGAAGAATAGTTGTAAAATAATAACTAACAGTATCTTTCTGTTGAAGAAAGTCATTGAAATCTTCCTTGTAAACCATATAATTTGCATGAGTTTTTAGATATGTATTGCTTATGCTGCTGCTAAGTCACGTTGACTCAAACTATAATCACTATTTTAGGGATTTAAACTTTAAAATAGTTATAAAGACTTAAAGGTTGGGGAATGGTGTATACATTGTTAATGCCTCAAAGTAGCTTCACGGATGATAGACCCCAGAGAATGAGATCTCTTGTAGAGAAATGAGCAAAACATGTTTTCTAAGAGAGCTTAACTTGGTGTCTTGAGTGTATGCATTTAGTTGGCCCAAAGAGAACTGAGGTGTTTCATCTTTTTTTAATATTCTACTAGAACTTTCATATTCAAATTAGTTTTCATCTGAAATTTCCTATATGCAGTATTACTATATACTACATATAGTTCCAAAAGTGTATATGCAAACACAATCCGAACAATCTATTCGACCTTCAAATGCAAGTTAGTCCATTTCTAGGCTCAAGCAAAAATGATTTCCGAGAGAAAAATGTAATTAGATTTCAGCTGGGACATTGAGAGTCTTGAAATAAGTCCAGTAAAGACTTTGATTCTACGGTTATAGAAACATAGAAAACTTCTTGGAAATTTGCTTTCCATATACATAAGTAACATATAATGTTAGTATATATTTAATAGGCTCTTAATTTATATATTTAATAGGTTCTTAATTTCCTCTGAATTTAGAATACAGTTAGTACTGCTGTGTACTCTCCAAAGAAATCTTGTCTTTGGGTAGAAGCCTTGGGTGTGCAGTGTCCTCTTTCTTTCTAAAGTTTCCCCTCAGACAATTTCTTTCTATTGATACTCTTGAACTCCCTGCAGACAGATCATCACTCTGCTATTGGCAGATAAGGTGGATCTTGGGAATTGACTGTCTTCTTCCTGCTTTCTGCATTCTGGAGATATTATAGGCTAGTGTTCTCTGGAAGCCAGAAAACTTAATGCTCACTCTTATGAACTGTCAAAATGCAAATAATTGCACAGATGACTGTACTAATTAAAAACTGATAAATGGTAAAAAAAAAAAAAAAAAGAGAGAGAAACAGAATTTAAAAATATGTGTGTGCATATTTATATAATAAACACATAGATATACTTTATATGCATGCTTCCAGTTGCATGTGCAATACATAAATATAAAGCAACAATCGTTTATGTTTGTGTACATCATTCTATTTACTCTTTCTTCTCTGACAGTTATGTTAATACAGTTATAACATCTAGGTTCTATCTATCAGATGACAGTGTAATGTGGAAAATGATGAATCACTGTCTAGCTGACCCATGAACAGATATCACACTCTTGACATGTATGTATAGCATGATTTTACTCTTCAACACAGAGCAGAGTAAAAAGTTTAGGATGAATAATATTAGTATTGATAAAGTCATCTACATAATAAATTACCTGTGTGTGACTCTCTTCTTTTCTCAGCAGTGAGTTTTAGAAGAAATTCATGCTTTACACTTTTTTTGTGTGCATAGGACAATAGATAATAGAACCATTATGGATACTGTTTCTAATATCCTGTCTTTAAAGATAAATGATAAATTGTGCTCTATTGTTCATAACACAGAGAAATCTCTCCTTTCCTTTTCCCACAAGTTAGATATTCTATCAACATAATCTGTGGTTCATAACAGATGCAAGAATAGTTTCAAGGCTCTCTCAATGAGAAATAAAATGTGTTAAATAAAGTGATTATATTTTTAACCTAGACATATTACCAAAACAATTTCTACAAGCTACAAAATCTCTCACCTCACGACAGCCATCAGCTGCCTCTCAGTTTGAACAAATTCAGATCACCCACCTGGGTCTGAACAGACACTATCTGTCACTCATTCTGCAGTTTTTACCTTAAGATCCTTTTTATTGCACTTTGCTTAATCATGCTTTGCAGATATGCTGGGTTTTTTTGTTTTTTTTTTTACAAATTAAAGGTTGTGGCAACTCTACTGACCGCAAGTGTATCGGTGTCATTTGCTCATTTTGTATGTCAGTGTCACGTTTTGGTCACTCTCACAGTATTTCAAATCCTCCACCAGCAAAAAGATCATAACTCACTGAAGGCTTAAATGATTAGCATTTTTAGCAATAAAGTATTTTTAGCTAAGGCATGACATTATTTTTATAGACAGAATACTATTGCATACTTAATAGACTACTGTGCAGTATACCCACAACTTTTATATGCACTGGGAAGCCAAAAAAATTCATGTGATTTGCTTTATTGTAATATACGCTTTATTGTGGTTCTTCTGGAACAAACTCACGGTACCTCCAATTTATGGATTTTGCTTTCCAATGGCTTTTCCAAATGTTCCCATAGAAAAGGGGGAAGATTGGAATCTGTTTTATACTTTGAGGAAAAAACGACACCTCCATAGCATAAATTTTCCCCTGGGGCTGTCAGATGCTCCCCAGTTTCATTAGCTGCATTTATTCCCGTAGGTACTTGGAGTTATTTTTGCCAAGTGGACCCCTCCTGGGAAGGGAAATAAGGATTATTCATCATTGAACTATGCAAATATGCAAGCACATCCTCCCCAACAAGAAATCCCCTCCACTGTGCTTCTGTGAAAGCCCCCAGTTCCTAAAATGAATACCTATGACTTTGAGGACAAAGCAAGTTGTTTTAAACATGGCCAAGTGAGCTTCATCCATCAATGCCCAGGTTGAAATTTATCACTCCCAGAACGCCTTCCCCATTTTCTTCTTGCATACGCATTTCTATGAAACCTCTCTTTCCCAAGAATTATCTGCTTCATATTATTATTTGTATGTTTCCTGTGTCTCTTTCAGACATCATGTTCTTGAAGCCAATGTGTTATGTCTAAACATCTCCATGTTTCCCACAGGCTCCAGAAAAGTGTCACCCTTGATAAATGTCCATTTGATTAAAATTAACTAGAATTATTATCCTGGATTGTTTTATCACATATAATATATAGTTTTTGTCTTTTTTTTTTCATATTGAGGGTATAAGGGCCCTGGAGTTACAACGGGTTCTGTTTGCACTGAAAATACACAGATGAGAGGCCCATGCATACTGTGCCTTCCTTCCAGATCTCTGAGTGCTACTCTTTGTCATAGCCTTCCACTGAGGACCAGATGTCATGGAGAGTGCAGTGGTGTTACTTGGATTTATGGGGAATGTGAGGGATGGTGGCCTGCTGCAATAAAACTATGAACCTCTGGGGGCTTCACGTGCAGTTGTGTCCACAGGCACAGCGGAAGGCCTGATGTTATTTTGAGAACCAAGTCTCTTGACTGGGGTTTGGTGCCGTGTTGAATAATTTTCATCCAGTAAGATCTACATCAAGATGAGCGTGTCAGTATAAAACCAAACAATGAAACCGTTCCAGAACAGTTTCGAACTTGTGATATCTTACCCTCGAGATATCTCCAAGTTCAGTGAAATCTACAGTTGAATAAATGTACTTATATTTGTTTCATTTGCCTAAAGAGACTCGGTGGATTCAGGATTGAAAAAAAAAAAATTGTTTTCTCACTTGTTTTTTCAGGATCTGCTCTGTTTTTTTTAAGCCTATATTTGATGACATTAACTTGTTGAGATTCAATATCTCAAAAACTAGAAAAAAAGGATTAAAATAGTACTTGAATTCATTCACACTTACCTCTGCATCCAATACTATAATTTAGTCATATTTGTGTGAACATAGTTTTAAGGGGCTTCCCAGGTGGCGCTACTGGTAAAGAACCTGCCTGCCAGTGCAGGAGACACAAGAGAGGTGGGCTCAGTCCTGAGTCCAGAAGATTCTCTGGAGAAGGAAACAGCTACCTGCTCCCATATTCTTGCCTGAAGAATCCTATGGACAGAGGCTACGGTTCACGGGGTTGCAAAGAGTTGGACATGACTGAGCGACAAACACTTTCACTTTCAAGGCTTTTGAGCTTCCTGGTGGCTCAGATGGCAACGAATCTATCTGCAGTGCAGAAGACCCGGGTTCCATACTTGGATCACGGCGATCCCCTGGAGAAGGGAATGGCAATGACTCCAGTTTCTTGCCTGGGAAATCCCATGGACAGAGGAACTTTGAGGCTATAGTCAATGGGGTCACAAATGTGTCTGACACGGCTGAGCAACTAACTCTATCAGCGTTGAGTGCTTTTTTAGTTGCTGAGGCACTGAGGCAGCCCACCTTCTACAGGAGCTCAACACCACTAACGTGGTAAAAGGTCAAGAGCTCACCTGCTGTGTGTGCTCGGCTATGGCCAACTCTCTGGGACCCCATGGACTGTGGCCCACCAGGCTCCTCTGTCCATGGGATTTTCCAGGCAAGAATGCTGGAGCGGGCTGCATTTCCTTCTCTAGGGGATCTTCCATAAGATCCATAATTCTATAAGAGACCTGGAATTGAACCCAGGTCTCCTGCATTGCAGGCAAAATATTCACCATCTGAGCCACCAGGGAAACCCAATACGCTATTATTACTGTTACTGTGAGTGTTAGCAGTAGTACTGGTACTAGGATTTTGTTACAATCATTTCCTATTCAATTCAGTTGACTATCTCACTTTTGTGAGCATCGTGAGAGCGTTAGGAATGGTTTGATCCTAATGTAAACTTGCTCCTAAAAACTACCAGGACTCATATAAAGAGAAGTGATTTTTCTACTTGATAAATACAAAGCTCAATTCGGTTGCTAGGATTTGTAGTTGTGAAAGGTAACTAAAATATTAACGTGTCAAACGTGTTGAATTAATTATTACAAGCATGAGTTGCTTTCTCTCTAACAGGTAGCTTGGTCTGAGAAAGGCATCTCCACATGCCGGCATCGCTGCCTCTGTAACGTGAAATCAGATAGATGGATGACTTTGGAAGACCTCTCAGGCTCACACAGTCCATAGAAGGGTGGCTCAAAGCTCAGCAATAATTCCTCAACATTTTCCATCATTCTCAGTGCTGGAATTTCAGGGGTTCAAATGAATAAGGAAGACACTGAAGAGCCAGAAGAAGCAAGCCATCCACAAGGCACATCTTCCCTATCTGGGTGCATCTCATATTTGGGGGGGCATTTATAAGCCTGCTCCAGGAATGGCAGGAGAAGCTGATGTCTTGTCTACCCCTTTCATAAATTAATTCCAGGCCCCGATTTTCTTTACTTTATGCTCCTCTGAATTCCTTCTCCAAGTGGATCTTATCCCACTTATCTTCGGTCAATCACTCAATAAAACCAAACCACCAACCCAGCATACCTCTAGCCGGTAGGCACATTTCAAAAATATTTTACGAATAGCAAAAGTAATGTGTGCCATATTATGCACTCAGGTTGAGTCTTCTTTGCCTCAAACAGAGAGAGATTTTCAGCTTGTTGTATACCCAGACCTTTCCTTTTGGTGAACAAGAGCATAGATCTCCTGCAACAAAAAGAAGAATCAGTTCTGAGCCAGGGGCAGAGCTGTGAGGCGGAGTTGCCTTTTCTTCCCCAGGGTGGAGAGCCGCCCCTGTTCTCACTACATCTGGCAGCACAGATGGCAGGAAAATTAATAGGAGGGAGGAAGCGTTGACCTCATGTGGATATAAACAAGTCCTGAGACTACACAGGCAGCAAAGCTGATAATAGCCTTAAAAGAGACCTTGAAAGTTCATCGAGTTCAGCTCCCTGCGGCTGTTAGGGATGTGCTTGACAAAGTCCGATGTCCTGGGTGAGCATCCTTGAGGTACCGTGCAGAGAGGTACCAGAATAGGTCACTGAAGACAGTCGGGTAGTGCATCGCCCTCGAAGTGTGGGCTGTAAGCTACAAACATCTGTTTTATATTAAGCTATCTTGTTGGAGGTAGGAGACGAGAAAATGACTGCTCAGGTTTTTCCTATCACGTGTATTCAACCAATCAGAATCCTCAGAGACCAGGAGCCTAGAAACAGATGCTCATCTTTAAACACGTTTGCAGGGTTTCAAGAACTAGCCTGCTTCAAGAACAGGCTGGTAATTGACATTAACCACTAAACAAATGTCTATTGATCATAGAATTATTGATCTGAAAAATGATCTGGATTCTGTCCATCTTGTTAGTGGCAGCCGTGGTCTGGCTATTCAGGCATGGTGTAAAAGTCATTCGCTTGCCTTTCAAGGTGGCTTCATGGGGCCGTGAGCCTTAATCCAAGGCCCATTGGAGGGTTTTAAAGAAAGATTTGCTCTTCTGATTAAAGAGACGAAAGGGTCTCATGCTGGGCGTTCTCCCCTTCCACTTGCCTTGAACGTGAACTTGCTGATGTATTGCAACCATGAAAGCAAAGCAAGAGAATTGCAAATTGCTGATATTATTCCAGCAACTTTCCTAGCAACACATTTTTGTTATGCGAATATAATTAACTCCCATTTTAAGTCAGGCTTAGTTCACTAACTTCATTTGAAAACACACCTAAATGATGCACTTACTAGTGTCTGAATATTCTTTACAACATCTGAACAGCCAAAAGCCTACACCAGAGTAATACTAATTCAATTTGCACTCGAAAAATATAATTTTAATCATTATATCTAGGTTTATAATCTAGAAAGCCCTTTCAAACACTCTGGCACCAGGAATATTTTTCCTTTAGCTTTGAGGATTTTTCTTACTCCAACTATTTTTTATTCCATCTCACCTAACTGAACCACTAAAAACATATATATATATTTTAAACTAAATTTGGAGAAGTCTTCAATGTATCTAGTTCCACATATCTGAGTGTTTTTACGAAATGAAATATGAGGGAAGTTATTTTCATGAGGTGTGTTTGAAAACTTCATATTAGACCATGAATTTCCTGTAAGATCAATCATTTCGGGGTTGTGTTAAATTTGAATTTTCTCAGTATTTGACAAATAAATTCAAGTTACTGATGCCCCTAAATCACATTAGCCTTGGTTCTCTAACTTATCTCGAGTACTAATCACTGACCTCATGAACTGTAGCCCACCAGGCTCCTCTGTCCATGGGATTCTCCAGGCAAGAATACTGGAGTGGGTTGCCAAGCCATCCTCCAGGGGATCTTCCTCACCCAGGGATTGAACCCATGTCTCTTACATCTCCTGCATTGAATCTTTACAGGGGAGGTTCTTTACCACTAGCACCACCTAGGAAAACCTAAAATCAAGATACTAGGTCACATTTGCAAAAACTGATCCAGGAGATTAGTGTGGGGTCTAGCAATTTACATTTCTCACCAGTTTCCAGGTGATTCATATCATTGGTCTGAGGGCCACATTTTCAGTAGCATGGATACAAATAGTTTCAAAAGATACTTTTTAATAACACTGTTATACTTGAACTTCTTTAAAAAAAAAACATGGACTGTTTTCTAAAATCTTTATTGAATTTGTTACAATATTGCTCTGTTTTATGTTTTTAATTTTTGGCCTCAAGGTACACAAGATCTTAGCTCCCCAACCAGGGATGGAACCTGCACCCCCTGCATCAGAAGACAGAGTCTTAACTACGGGACCCTCAGGAAAGCCCCTGTACTTGTACTCCTTCATACTGGAGAGATCAGTTGTTTTTGGGAAAGGTGTTGGCATATGCGAGGTGAAAACCATGTTTGCATTTAGTATGACCATTGCATAGCATTGGTAAAATTCCCATTGATATTTAAGATCCGCAGCTTCATTTCCTAGACAAAGAGCTCTTAAACTTACGTGAACACATTTATGCAAATACATGGTCTCCCTTATCCAACTCTGATAGCTCTTGTTGTAATGGGTCCCCACCATTCCTATCTTTGGAATTCATTACGATTCATTCCAAGTATTTAATACTATAATAAAAAGAGCACATGGAATCCAAAATTCACAGGAAAATTACATGGCTCTGTTATAATGCAAGGATCTCATTTTCATTTTTTTTTAATTCTCATTTAACTAAGGAAGAATGTGTTTCTCATTAATCAGTGTCCTTTTCTTCTGTTTCCAGTTTTAATCACGCACACACACACACACACACACACAACTTTTGTGTGCTGGAGAACGCAAAAAAGATGCCACTTTACGTTTGATGGACAAGAAGGGGTGCTGTGATGAATCTCATGCAGCAGGTGTCTGATGGACGATTATTTAATCTTTGCTTGGGGAAAGAGCAATCAAATGGTAGCTGCTGGTATTTGTTTAATAAAAACTCCAGATGTTGACAATGTTTCCCCATGGCCATTGATACATAATGATTTGCACACAGCTGCTAAAAAACCATCAAGCCCAACCACTTGGTGATTGTCACTGGGAAAAACTCTTTTTTTTTTCTTTGTGTGTTTTATGCACAGCCCTTATGGCATGACTCACAGATTTTTTCAAGTGTTAAATGGAGCCAGCTAAATAAGATTTATTCACATTTAGTCTCTCCTACTTCTGTAAAGAGCACTGTCATACGTTAATGAGGGCATTCGGATATAGCAATAGAATGTCACCATTTTATGTCTCTAGTTAACCTGGAAATGCAATGTGTTTGCATTTTATGTTCCTTATGTTTGGGCACTGTTTGGGCAAATTTTTGTTGTGAAAAAATGTATAGTCAAACTTGGAAAACAGGAGAAGAGAAAAAAACACAAAGATTGTGTTGATTTGTTAAAAGGCATTCGAATTCAGACTTTCTCAGTAGTTGCGTTCTTCCTAGAAGTTAAACAAATAGTTTTCTTATTTTTTATTATTTACAGTTGGCTAAATGTCAGAAAGGAAACATCTTACTTTTTTTTCTAATATCCATAGCAATATTTTCAAAAGAGTTTCTGAGTTGCTTCAGAATTGATAAATAGATTCATCCCCGCCAGCCCCAACCAACCCCTGAAAGAAAAGACTAGTTCTGGAATTTCACTCAGTCATGCCCGACTCTTTGTAACCATGGGCTGTAGCCCGGCAGTCTCCTCTGTCCACACAATTCTCCAGGCAAGAATATTGGAGTGGGTTGCCATTGACTACGCCAGGGGCTCCTCTGGACCAAGGAATACAACCCGGGTCTCCTGCTTGGCAGACAGACTCTCTCCCACTGAACCACCAGGGAAGTCCTTCTGGATTTTATAAGACGTGTGAAAATGTAACAGAACTCTCACAGAAATTAAAATGCTCTCAGTAACAAATATCATGTGCATTTCTCATTTTTCCTTTCGGTCTCTGCATGGGCGGGCTCTTCTAAGATGTAGGTAGTCCTTGTGAGCTGCTGGAGGGGATGAGACTATAACTTGAGAGGCAGCAGCAGAGATGCTGTGTGGAAATGCCCTACTACCAAGTGTGGGCCGCAGACTGGGCAGGAGGGGTCGTTTCCGATGCATCGATCATCAGTGGGGAGAACTTCAGCTCTGTCTGCTGCTCTGAACTTCCCAGTCCTCACGTGTGTGTGTGCTCAGTCATACCCGGCTCGTTTCAACGCTTCAGACGGTAGCCCACCAGACTCCGCTGTCCATGGGATTTCCGAGGCAGGAATACTGGAGTGGGTTGCCATTTCGTCCCCCAGGGGATCTTCCCGACTCAGGGATCGAACCTGTGTGTGCTGGGTCTCCTGCATTGCCGGTGCCTTCTTTACCACTGCGCTATCGGAGCAAGTCCAGTCATCATAAGCCGCCTCATATCCACCGCAGAGTTGGTCTCTCTGTCACCACTTCAGAGCCCCTCACTGAACATGAATGGCCACAGCTACATAAACTGACACAGAAATCACTACCAAAGTGTATCCTATTGAAAAGGATTCATCAGCAACCTTACAGAGTGATTCTAGAATGCCCTATTAGGCTCCCTATTGTTGCTGTAACAAATTACCACAAGCTTATTGGCTTAACACAGCACAAATGTAGTATCTTACGGTTATGGAGGTCACGAGTGGGAGACAAGTGTAACCAGGTCCAAATGAAGGTGTCCTCAGGTCTGAGCACCCTCTGGAGTCTCTAGGGGCGATTCCATCTCTGCCTCCCCAGCATCAGAAAAGGCATTCTTTGGCTCAAGACACCATTCTCCATCTTCCAAACCAGCAAACTAGCATTTTCAAATCTCTAAGCCTGGCCTGCACTGCCTTTGTTATCCCTCATTTTCTCTTTCTGACTCTTCCCTCCCTCTTATAGGAATCCTCATCAGCACACTGGATTCACCTGAATAATGCAGTATAATTTCCCATCACAAAATTCTTCATCATATCTGTAAAGTCTCTTTTGACTCATAAATTGACATGTTCCCTGGTTCAGAGACTATAATATAGACATCTTTGAGGGGGGGATTATGCTCTGCACTACAAGTACTATAAAAATTATACACTGTCCCTTCAAATTCCAGTTGACATCATTTACCTTAAGCATGCTCTTTAGAGTTCATTTTAAGGCATTGTCAGTTCGAAAGAAAACAAAGTACTTCTATGATCTTTTTTAATGTTTCAAACTGTTCTTTCAAAAAGAAATTTCTTTAGATAGTTAAATGTCACAGAGGCATATGTAACATTACAAAGAGCACATACAATTTAAGGCAGCTATTTTGGGCTAAACTGTACTAATTACTACTAATTAACTGATTATAATATGAAAATTAGAATATTAATGCATATCATTTAACATAAACTGATTTTTAATAAAGAGTACATAATAGAACAAGTATGATTGACATTTTATCTTGAGAGTTCTTTTTACTCCCTGGAGTTTCTTTAATAATGTCATTTTGACTTGATGGTAGAGGATGGTAGGATTGGGAAAGGAAAGGAGACGAGAACAGAATATGGCAAGTATAAAATATGGGTCATACGGTTTTCTAGGTATTCATATTATGCAGGGGAGGGGCATCTCCAGGAGATAAGTAAAGGAAAATGCAAGAATTAGTTTTCTGTGAGTTACTGTGTTTAAGACGTGAGTATTTTCAATTTTTTGAGGAACCTCCGTACATTTCTTGCACGGTGGCTTCATCAGTTTACATTCCTGCCAAAGGTGGGAAAAGGGTTTTCATTTCTCCACATCCTTGCCAACCAACACTTGTTATTTCTTGCCTTTTTGATAATAGTTCCCCTTCTGTAAGCTGTAAGGTGACATCTAATTGTGGTTTTGATTTGCATTTCCCTGATGTCAGACTTCATTTTGGGGGGCTCCAAAATCACTGCAGATGGTGACTGCAGCCATGAAATTAAAAGACGCTTACTCCTTGGAAGGAAAGTTATGACCAACCTAGATAGCATATTCAAAAGCAGAGACATTACTTTGCCAACAAAGGTTCATCTAGTCAAGGCTATGGTTTTTCCAGTGGTCATGTATGGATGTGAGAGTTGGACTGTGAAGAAGGCTGAGCACTGAAGAATTGATGTTTTTGAACTGTGTTGTTGGAGAAGACTCTTGAGAGTCCCTTGGACTGTAAGGAGATCCAACCAGTCCATTCTGAAGGAGATCAGCCCTGGTTGTTCTTTGGAAGGAATAATGCTAAAGCTGAAACTCCAGTACTTTGGCCACCTCATGTGAAGAGTTGACTCATTGGAAAAGACTCTGATGCTGGGAGGAATTGGGGGCAGGAGGAGAAGGGGACGACAGAGGATGAGATGGCTGGATAGCATCACCGACTCCATGGACGTGAGTTTGAGTGAACTCTGGGAGTTGGTGATGGACAGGGAGGCCTGGCGTGCTGCGATTCATGGGGTCGCAAAGAGTCAGACATGACTGAGCGACTGAACTGAACTGAACTGAACTGATAATTAGCAATGTTGAACTTGTTTTTTCTTTTATTACCTGTTGGCCATCTGTGTGTCTTCCTTTAAAAAGTGTGTATCCAAATCTTTTGCCCTTTGTAAAATTGGACTGTTCATTTTTTTGCTATTAAGTTGACTGAGCTTTTTATATATTTTGAATATAAACTTCTTCTCAGATACATGATTTTAAAATATTTTCCCTCATTTAGGAGGCTGCCTGTTGATTTTGTTGTTGACGAAAAATAATCCATAGTATTCAAAGCAACAGATCTTGAAATAATGCATGAGTAAACTGTAATTAACATGCTAAAATATAAGTCCACATGCAAATGTTAAGAGACAGGAGAACAAATAAAAATAGAGCTGAAACATAAAAAAAAATTAAGAAATAAAAATAGGAAATTTAAACATAAAACTATAAAATTAAGATAATATAATGTAAAATCTAAAGTAGAAATTTGAAACTAAAAATAGCTAAGCAAAGAAAAATTCAATCAAATTAAACAAAGAAAATATCAATATAAATATATAGTAATAAAAATAATAAAGTACAGGAATTAAAAATATATATTTAAAGCAATCACAAAAGTGACTAAAAATTTACATGAGTGCAAAATGAATACAGATACAAGCAAATGAATATAACTTGGAAAATATAGCTAGACAAGTTAAAATCCAAAATGAAATTATGTATAACTACAAAATATATAATAACAATAGATCTGCAGACTTCTTGGTATAATGAATAAAATTGATTCTTAATATAGATGAGAATGCATAACTAAATGCAGACAAATGAAAACAGAGTCCTTGTAGGTGAAATAACCCCAGAGCATAAAGGGCAGGGTGAGGTCATCAAAGGTAGAAAGTGAAGAATGAGGAAAAGAGTACAAACCATTAACCTCTTGCACTTCAATTCACATCTGGCAGTTCAAACTCTGACCCCAGCCTCCTTTCCAGGTTCACCTGTAAACACAGCTGTAGCAATCTATTGAAAACACCTCACACCATTCTCCTTAGAGTGAATTCTTAAAGAGTATTGATTCATTGAATAAATTGAAGTTTGAGTCTGTATTAGAACAAATTATCCCCCTACAATATCTATAGATGTAGATAATTCACATCTTTACACAATTCTAACCCATCCATCACCGACCTCAGAAAAAGTGGAATAGACTTTTAAAAAGTGTGTTTGTGTGTATATTCCTACCAAGAGGCTTATATTTGACAAAGAAAGGACAGAAAATAATATCTGAGGTTCAGACTTCTTTGATATCGGTTCCCTCAGGAAATACGCCTGGAAAATGAGGAGAGAGAGAGTGTGAAGGACTGATTTCAATAAACAAAACATTGCTAAAGCCATCTTCTCATTCATTTAAAGATTCTTCTGAATCACCTACCTTCTAGGTATGTGACAAGCATTGAACATACAGGGCAAAGAACCCATCTTTCCCACAGAAGGCTTTCAGGAGAGAGTGATTGGCATATAGCAAGACAACAACACATATCAGAAAAGTGTGCTGCGCTGCAGCTGCATATAGCAACTGTACTCAACCTGACTTAAAGGTCTGCTTTGCCCTGATGATAAGGTAACTGAGTCTGAAGCATGAGACCGTTTTCAAAGCAGGTTTAGGGAGAGAAGGAGGATTGTCTCAAACAGAAGAAATAACTGTGGGAAGGGTTCTCACACTGTGGCCTTCATCAGAAACATCTGTAGGCTTGATACACGATAGGCTGCTCGGCCCCACCCTCAGGGTTCTGAATCAGTGGGTCTGGGCTGTAATTCCACAACATGCATGTCTCGTAAGTCATTAGGTGGGACTGATGCTGCTGGGCCAAGGACTAGTTTGAGAACCACTGGCTTAGCATGTGGTATTGAGATGACAGAGCATCTGCCAAGTGAGCAATTCAGCATGCTTAAAGGGTGAAAGAGAAGGGAGTAAGATCAAGGTGTAGGTGAGAGGCAGACTGAAACCACACAGTGGAGCATCTCTTACGTGTTTGTAAAGGGGCTGATTCACAGACAACGGAAAGCCATCAAAGCTTTTAAGTGGGACGGAATGATTGACTTGATTTTGTTTTAGTTCAATCGTTCTAGCTGCAGTTAGACTATGGTCTTCTGAAAGAGTGAAGGTAGGTAGGAAATTCATGTAAAAAGAAATGGGGGTGACCCTGGCAGGGGCAACAGAAGGCTAAGCATCGCAGGGGCTGCAAATACCGCTGAAAGAATGATAGATGTGCTGGTTTACGGTACTTAAGAGAATAAAGTATGCACACAAAATAGAAGACGGCTGACAGGCTGCTTGAAGTTAAAAAGAAACAAAAATGTAAATATCTAACAAAGCAGAATGTTTTGAGGAGATCTAGTAGAGGTACATGAGATAAATAGTAGCAATTAATTCTGAATATTACATACAAAATATTTAGAAATTTTAGCACCCCTTATGTATAACAATTCTTTCTCAAGAAATCATGATAGAAGTGACATTATCTGAAAAGAAGTAGTGAAAAATGCAATTAACAAGATTGGTGAAAGAGAGAGATCCAAAATTAGACAATATGTAAGACTTTGAAGTACATATGATTTTGAATGATACATAGACTATTTCCAATTACCAGTATAGAACATAGAAAAAGTCTCAACAAGTAAAAAGATAGACGTATTATGCATATATCACAAAATTAAGGATTCTTATTTTAAAACATCCACAAATCTTTACACTTTGGAAAACAAAATACTCACCTTTAAAGAATTCTCAGCTTAAAAAATGAAATAGCAAAATGCAAAGGACTTAGTTCTGACTAACCTTGAAAATGGTTTTCCCCGGTGGCTCAGATAGTAAAGAATCTGCCTGCAATGCAGGAGCCCTGGGTTCGATCCCTGGGTTGGAAGATTCCCTTGGAGGATCGCATGGCAACCCACTCCAGTATTCTTGCCTGGAGAATCCCCATGGACAGAGGTTCCTGGTGGGCTACAGTCCATGGGGTCACAAAGAGTTGGCCACGACTGAGCAACTAAGCACAATACAACACAAGCTTGAAAACAGTATACATGAAAATTAGGTTGCAACTACAGTAATTTGAAGGAAATTTGCAGTTTTAAAATATACTCATTCAGTTAGAAAGAGGGTTAAAAATTGCAATGATGACTATTTTGTCCAGAGATGTAGAAAAACAGCAAAAAAGTAGGCACAAGAAATAATGAAGTAAGGGAATGATAAACAGGAAATCTATCGATTAATTTAATCAGAAGACAAGAGTCTAGAGAAAATACGGTTTTTAAAAAATGTGATTTTTTTTTTTAGTAAGATGAATCCAATGGATAAATCCTTTATGTGATCAGTCAAGGAGATACAAAAAACACACATGCATACCAACATTAGAAACTGAAGCAATATATGACCATAAGTTTGATAGCTTAAAAAACAAAATAATAATATAAATAGCTTCAAATCTATATAAAATAAATATTTTTAAACATATAATTTAACATAAAAATTGTTAAAACTGACTGAAAATGAAATACAAACCTTAACCAACCACTTGTGAAATTAAAGCTGTAGAAGCTACAGTTTAACATTTACCCTCCTTTCCACCCACCTCCCACACACAAAACAACACCAGGCCCAGACAGTTTTATAACCAAGTTCTATAAAATCTTAAAAGAACACGCAATCCTTAAATTATATAAACTGTTCCAGAGAACTGAAAAATAGAGTTTCCAGATTCATTTTATGAGGCTACTATAGCTCTGATAGCAAAACCAGACAAGGAGAAATTTAGGCAAATCACAAAGCTTAGGCAAAAATGTTAAATATAATATCAGCACCCCCCAGCACTCTCACCAAAATGAAAAGAGTCAACAATATATCATCAATGAACGAAATTCATCCTAGGATGACTGGAATGGTATCATTAATGTCAGGATAAAGATATATGAAATTCTTCACATCATATTCACAGATTAGAGGAGGAGAGTAATGTGATCATTTCAGTAGACATTAAAACTTGGTTAAATCAACTAGCAATAAATGAAATCAAAACAATGTATCTGGAATCTGAAGATAGATGATATTTTCCTTTGTTTGATAGACAATAACTTTCAAAAAATCTATCCAAATAATATCTAGTGGTGAAATTTTAAAACAGTGCCTGAAGTAATGTAAGAGACAAGGGTTAACACTATGACTACTTATGCAGGACATTGTATCCAAGGCTGTAGATAGTAAAACAAAATATAAGTAAGTCAATAAGTATGTAAATAAATACATGAAAAGAAAAAAATGAAACTCCTGTTACCCAAAAAAAGTGATCATACAAGAGTCTGTAAAGAGAATATGAGATTATACAAACAACAACAGCATTGCTATAACTAAGAAACTTGCGGATATATAGATAAAATGAAAATATCATCAAATTCTGCTATATACCCAAGTTGTGAAAATCTTACAAATATATGTTATTTGTATTTCATTTTAATACATTTTATTTTAATATATTTATTTTAATGTATTTATATTTCATTAGATATAGTCTGTTAAAAATAGATTTGTATTTAAAATATTTGTATTTTAATAAATATAAGAACTTGTCAAAGCACATTTTAATATTTTGTCTTTGTTATATCCTTATATGCTTTTCAACATATTTTAAATAGTTTACCAAGGTCAGGAGAGGAGATACCCCACGCCCTTAAGCCCAAGGCCAGGGGCGGTGGCCGGGAGGACCAACCCCAGGCCGTGGCTGCACAGGCACAGGAGGGCCTAGAGGAGCTATCCCACGTTGAAGGTCAGGAAGGGTGGTGGTGAGGAGATACCCCTCATCCAAGGTAAGGAGCATTGGCTGCACTTTGCTGGAGCAGCCGTGAAGAGATACCCCACGCCCAAGGTAAGAGAAACCCAAGTAAGACGGTAGGTGTTGCAAGAGGGCATCAGAGGGCAGACACACTGAAAGCATACTCACAGAAAACTAGTCAATCTAATCACACTAGGACCACAGCCTTGTCTAACTCAATGAAACTAAGCCATGCCCCTGGGGCAACCCAAGATGGGCGGGTCATGGTGGAGAGATCTGACAGAATATGGTCCACTGGAGAAGAGAATGGCAAACCACTTCAGTATTCTTGCCTTGAGAACCCCATGAACAGTATGAAAAGGCAAAATGATAGGATACTGAAAGAGAAACTCCCCAGGTCAGTAGGTGCCCAATATGCTTCTGGAGAAAGCAGAAGCATATTGGGCAGTGGAGAAATAACTCCAGAAAGAATGAAGGGATGGAGCCAAAGCAAAAAGAATACCCAGCTGTGGATGTGACTGGTGATAGAAGCAAGGTCCGATGCTATTAAGAGCAATATTTCATAGGAACCTGGAATGTCAGGTCCATGAATCAAGGCAAATTGGAAGTGGTCAAACAAGAGATGGCAAGAGTGAATGTTGACATTCTAGGAATCAGCAAACTGAAATGGACTGGAATGGGTGAATTTAGCTCAGATGACCATTCTGTCTACTACTGAGGGCAGGAATTCCTCAGAAGAAATGGAGTAGCCATCACGGTCAACAAAGGAGTCCGAAATGCAGTACTTGGATGCAATCTCAAAAATGACAGAATGATCTCTGTTCGTTTCCAAGGCAAACCATTCAATATCACAGTAATCCAAGTCTATGCCCCAACCAGTAACGCTGAAGAAGCTGAAGTTGAACGGTTCTATGAAGACCTACAAGACCTTTTAGAACTAACACCCAAAAAAGATGTCCTTTTCATTATAGGGGACTGGAAAGCAAAAGTAGGAAGTCAAGAAACACCTGGAGTAACAGGCAAATTTAGCCTTGGAATATGGAATGAAGCAGGGCAAAGACTAATAGAGTTTTGTCAAGAAAATGCACTGGTCATAACAAACACCCTCTCCCAACAACACAAGAGAAGACTCTATACATGGACATCACCACATGGTCAACACCGAAATCAGATTGATTATATTCTTTGCAGCCAAAGATGGAGAAGCTCTATACAGTCAGCAAAAACAAAACCAGGAGCTGACTGTGGCTCAGACCATGAACTCCTTATTGCCAAATTCAGACTTAAATTGAAGAAAGTAGGGAAAACCACTAGACCATTCAGGTATGACCTAAATCAAATCCCTTATGATTATACAGTGGAAGTGAGAAATAGATTTAAGGGCCTAGATCTGATAGATAGAGTGCCTGATGAGCTATGGAATGAGGTTCATGACATTGTACAGGAAACAGGGATCAAGACCATCCCCATGGAAAAGAAATGCAAAAAAGCAAAATGGCTGTCTGGGGAGGCCTTATGAATAGCTGTGAAAAGAAGAGAAGTGAAAAGCAGAGGAGAAAAGGAAAGATATACACATCTGAATGCAGAGTTCCAAAGAATAGCAAGAAGAGATAAGAGAGCCTTCTTCAGCGATCAATGCAAAGAAATAGAGGAAAACAACAGAATGGGAAAGACTAGAGATCTCTTCAAGAAAATCAGAGATACCAAAAGAACATTTCATGCAAAGATGGGCTCGATAAAGGACAGAAATGGTATGGACCTAACAGAAGCAGACGATATTAAGAAGAGATGGCAAGAATACACAGAAGAACTGTACAAAAAAGATCTTCACGACCCAGATTATCACGATGGTGTGGTCACTGACCTAGAGCCACACATCCTGGAATGTGAAGTCAAGTGGGCCTTAGAAAGCATCACTACAAACAAAGCTAGTGAAGGTGATGGAATTCCAGTTGAGCTATTTCAAATCCTGAAAGATGATGCTGTGAAAGTGCTGCACTCAATATGCCAGCAAATTTGGAAAACTCGGCAGTGGCCACAGGACTGGAAATGGTCAGTTTTCATTCCAATCCCAAAGAAAGGCAATGCCAAAGAATGCTCAAACTACTGCACAATTGCGTGCATCTCACACGCTAGTAAAGTAATGCTCAAAATTCTCCAAGCCAGGCTTCAGCAATATGTGAACCATGAACTTCCTGATGTTCAAGCTGGTTTTAGAAAAGGCAGAGGAACCAGAGATCAAATTGCCAACATCTGCTGGATCATGGCAAAAGCAAGAGAGTTCCAGAAAAACATCTATTTCTGCTTTATTGACTATGCAAAAGCCTTTGACTGTGTGGATCACAATCAACTGTGGAAAATTCTGAAAGAGATGGGAATACCAGACCACCTGATCTGCCTCTTGAGAAATTTGTGTGCAGGTCAGGAAGCAACAGTTAGAACTGGACATGGAACAACAGACTGGTTCCAAATAGGAAAAGGAGTTCGTCAAGGCTGTATATTGTCACCCTGTTTATTTAACTTCTACGCAGAGTACATCATGAGAAATGCTGGACTGGAAGAAGCACAAGCTGGAATCAAGATTGCCAGGAGAAATATCAATAACCTCAGATATGCAGATGACACCACCCTTATGGCAGAAAGTGAAGAGGAACTAAAAAGACTCTTGATGAAGGTGAAAGTGGAGAGTGAAAAAGTTGGCTTAAAGCTCAACATTCAGAAAACGAAGATCATGGCATCTGGTCCCATCACTTCATGGGAAATAGGTGGGGAAACAGTGGAAACAGTGTCAGAATTTATTTTTCTGGGCTCCAAAATCACTGCAGATGGTGACTGCAGCCATGAAATTAAAAGATGCTTACTCCTTGGAAGTGAAGTTATGACCAACCTTGATAGGATATTCAAAAGCAGAGACATTACTTTGCTAACAAAGGTTTGTCTAGTCAAGGCTATGGTTTTTCCTGTGGTCATGTATGGATGTGAGATTTGGACACTGAAGAAGGCTTGAGCACCAAAGAATTGATGCTTTTGAACTGTGGTGTTGGAGAAGACTCTTGAGAGTCCCTTGGACTGCAAGGAGATCCGACCAGTCCATTCTGAAGGAGATCAGCCCTGGGATTTCTTTGGAAGGAATGATGCTAAAGCTGAAACTCCAGTACTTTGGCCACGTCATGCGTAGAGTTGACTCATTGGAAAAGACTCTGAGGCTGGGAGGGATTGAGGGCAAGAGGAGAAGGGGACGACAGAGGATGAGATGGCTAGATGGCATCACTGACTCGAGTCTGAGTTAAGTCTTGGAGTTGGTGATGAACAGGGAGGCCTGGTGTGCTGCGATTCATGGGGTCACAAAGAGTCAGGCATGACTGAGCGACTGATCTGATCTGATCTTATAATTTTTAAACTGTAATGGAGAATAAAAATACAATAAAATGCATATATTGTAAGTATGCAAAATTTGACACTTTGCCATAAAGGCAGGGCTATGTTTGTGTACACAGCATGCTACATAATTCCCTACCAACAGTAGATACTTAATAAAATTTAGTTACATGATGACATCATACACAGGGAAAGCAACAGTACTCACACCTTCCTGAAACAAGCTGGATCTATCATTGCTACAATTTCTTAGCCACATTGCTACAGTAGGGTTGATAGGGCAATATTAAAATGTCTTGTAGTTCTCGAATGCCTGTGGCTAGCTACTAATGTGTAGTCAGGGTGACATACCAACTCAATTAGAAATCAATTTCTGAAAATGTGCCCAACAGAGAAGCACAAGCAAAGCACAAGATGCCTCTGACCACATCGTCACATCTATTCAGGAGTCTGGACACTTGCAGTATCAGTGTGGTCCCTAACACAGCCCTAGCACCCCCTTGGAGCTTAGAAACAGAGACTCATGAGTCCCTTGCCAGACACAGAAGGTCAGAGAACGCATTTCACTAAGATCTCCGAGTGATTTATCTATCACTTGAAAGACTCTGCTATAAAAAAGAATGTGATAAATCCAGGTGGTTCTCTGAGGAAAGAATAAGCATCTAATTAACACATCAAAATTTGTATTCATTTTCTATAAATAAAAGTATAAAGAAAAATAACATACTTTTTTTAAAAAGCCACTTTCATAAAAGTCACCTGTCTGATTTAACTGGACATGGACTTGAATTTTTGAATTAAAATGAGTCTGAGTATTTTAAATTTCTTATCTTCTACCCAATTTCAATCAGGAGATACTAAGTCAGTGTTCACAGATCTTAGGATTTTCTCAGTAAATATTAATTCTCTTCCATGGTAGCACTTTTCAAATCTCACCCTCTTTCAGCAGGTAAGATTTCTTGCCAAAGAGAGTTGACTGTGACTATTTTTTTCACTTCAACTTTCCACACAAAAATGTGAGGCTGCAGCTTATTTTACACTCTGCTTCTCATTTTTTTGTGAAGCTTCAATTCTACACGATCCTTCTTCTGATCTCTATAATGAAAGTTCTGTTACAAACTGCAGAACACCAGAAATTTGTCTGCAAAAAGATGCATCCTAGTCAGAGAGCATAAAATGTTTCATCTTGAGTTTTGATGAAAAGCTTAGAAAACTGAAATTGATTCAGATGAAGCTATCCTTTCCTGGTGAACCGCCCTAATTTCAGAGTTTCAATTTTATGGAGAGTGCATGAATTTGACAATCAGTAATTTCTAGGCATGTGGATTGAATGTTTAAAAGAATCGATACTATGCTTAGATAAAATTAGAAAATATGAAATAGGATCAAGTCTATTTAAAGCTTGTAGTATTAATAATCCTAAACAAAAGACAAGTAGGAGTTTGAGGATTAGCAGATACAATCTATTATATGTAAAATAGATAAATAACAATGTCCTACTTAGTAGAGGAACTATATTCAGTACCTTGTAATAACTTATAATAAAAAATATGAAAACAGTCAGCAAAAACAAGACCAGGAGCTGACTGTGGCTCAGATCATGAACTCCTTATTGCCAAATTCAGACTTAAATTGAAGAATGTAGGGAAAACCACTAGACCATTCAGGTATGACCTAAATCAAATCCCTTATGATTATACAGTGGAAGTGAGAAATAGATTTAAGGGCCTAGATCCGATAGATAGAGTGCCTGATGAACTATGGAATGACATTCATGACATTGTACAGGAGACAGGGATCAAGACCATCCCCATGGAAAAGAAATGCAAAAAAGCAAAATGGCTGTCTGGGGAGACCTTACAAATAGCTGTGAAAAGAAGAGAAGCAAAAAGCAAAGGAGAAAAGGAAAGATATAAGCATCTGAATGCAGAGTTCCAAAGAATAGCAAGGAGAGATAAGAAAGCCTTCTTCAGCGATCAATGCAAAGAAATAGAGGAAAACAGTAGAATGGGAAAGACTAGAGATCTCTTCAAGAAAATCAGAGATACCAAGGGAAACTTTCATGCAAAGATGGGCTTGATAAAGGACAGAAATGATATGGACCTAACAGAAGCAGACGATATTAAGAAGAGATGGCAAGAATACACAGAAGAACTGTACAAAAAAGATCTTCACGACCCAGATTATCACGATGGTGTGGTCACTGACCTAGAGCCACACATCCTGGAATGTGAAGTCAAGTGGGCCTTAGAAAGCATCACTACAAACAAAGCTAGTGAAGGTGATGGAATTCCAGTTGAGCTATTTCAAATCCTGAAAGATGATGCTGTGAAAGTGCTGCACTCAATATGCCAGCCAATTTGGAAAACTCGGCAGTGGCCACAGGACTGGAAATGGTCAGTTTTCATTCCAATCCCAAAGAAAGGCAATGCCAAAGAATGCTCAAACTACTGCACAATTGCGTGCATCTCACACGCTAGTAAAGTAATGCTCAAAATTCTCCAAGCCAGGCTTCAGCAATATGTGAACCGTGAACTTCCTGATGTACAAGCTGGTTTTGGAAAAGGCAGAGGAACCAGAGATCAAATTGCCAACATCTGCTAGATCATGGCAAAAGCAAGAGAGTTCCAGAAAAACATCTATTTCTGCTTTATTGACTATGCAAAAGCCTTTGACTGTGTGGATCACAATCAACTGTGGAAAATTCTGAAAGAGATGGGAATACCAGACCACCTGATCTGCCTCTTGAGAAATTTGTGTGCAGGTCAGGAAGCAACAGTTAGAACTGGACATGGTACAACAGACTGGTTCCAAATAGGAAAAGGAGTACGTCAAGGCTGTATACTGTCACCTGCTTATTTAACTTATATCCAGAGTACATCATGAGAAACGCTGGACTGGAAGAAGCACAAGCTGGAATCAAGATTGCCAGGAGAAATATCAATAACTTCAGATATGCAGATGACACCACCCTTATGGCAAAAAGTGAAGAGGAACTAAAATGCCTGTTGATGAAAGTGAAAGTGGAGAGTAAAAAAGTTGGCTTAAAATTCAACATTCAGAAAACGAAGATCATGTGCGTCCGGTCCCATCACTTCATGGGAAATAGATGGGGAAACAGTGAAAACAGTGTCAGACTTTATTTTTCTGGGCTCCAAAATCACTGCAGATGGTGACTGCAGCCATGAAATTAAAAGACGCTTACTCCTTGGAAGGAAAGTTATGACCAACCCAGATAGCATATTCAAAAGCAGAGACATTACTTTGCCAACAAAGGTTTGTCTAGTCAAGGCTATGGTTTTTCCTGTGGTCATGTATGGATGTGAGAGTTGGACTGTGAAGAAAGCTGAGCGCCGAAGAATTGATGTTTTTGAACTGTGGTGTTGGAGAAGACTCTTGAGAGTCCCTTGGACTGCAAGGAGATCCAACCAGTCCATTCTGAAGGAGATCAGCCCTGGGATTTCTTTGGAAGGAATGATGCTAAAGCTGAAACTCCAGTTTTGGCCACGTCATGCGAAGAGTTGACTCTTTGGAAAAGACTCTGATGCTGGGAGGGATTGGGGGCAGGAGGAGAAGGGGACGACAGAGGATGAGGTGGCTGGATGGCATCACTGACTCGATGGACATGAGTCTGGGTGAACTCCAGGAGTTGGTGATGGACAGGGAGGCCTGGCGTGCTGCGATTCATGGGGTCGTAAAGAATCAGACACGACTGAGCGACTGATCTGAACTGAGCTGATATGTATAAAACTGAGTCAACTGAGTCATTTTGCTGTATACTAGGCTTCCCCGGTGGTGCTAGTGTAAAGATCCACCTGCCATTGCAGTAGACATAAAAGATGTGGGTTTGACCCCTCAGGAATATCCCTTGGAGGAGGGCATAGCAACCCATCCCATATTCTTGCCTGAAAGATCCCATGGATAGAGGGGCCTGGTGGGCTACAGTCTATGTCTACAGTCCATAGAATCATAGAGACAGACACGACTAAAGCAATTTTGCAAGCACGCAGAAACTAACACAACATTATAAATCAACTATACTCCAATAAAAAATAAAGTAAAAAAAATTAAAAAGACAAACATACTTATGATCAGGAATTTGCTAATATAATTTATGATACTTGCGAAGGCTATTACTTAAGACCATAGTACTCTTTAGACATTTTATCTTATCTCAGCAAGATTTAGCTCAAGAAATGCATACTAAATACTAAGATATTCAATATAATACATTCTATGAATAATTCAAAGATAGAAATATGGAGTCTGATTTATTTTGCTAAAATCTTGTTTCTTACACTTATGAGTGTATTGTTGTTGCCCTTTATGATAATCAGTACGGAGAGGACAACTCCTTAATTTTATTATCCCTCAGAAAGACAGCTGTGAAGTTAACACCAGCTTTAGCAGGAAAACAAGAGAAAAAGAAAATAGAGTTGTTTTAAAACTTCAGCCCTGTGCTTTCTATAAATAAATTACACAGTTCAAATATGGTGGTCCCTTAGTGAGTGATACTGATGAAGTCATGGGAATAAATAGAAGGATCAACTCTTTTAAAAGACTACTTCACTTTTGGTTCAGCAGCAAAAGGTAAGGAACCTAGAGGTTGTCTCTTTCATACATACCACTTGAAAAATCCTAGGAAAAAACTGAAGTCCAATGACTTTACTTGGACTCATCAGAGACTGAGGATTCAGGTCAAATCACCACCCCAAAATCTGAAGAGATAGGGCAACACAGAGAATTACAGACTGGGTCAGTTTCCTGGCAGCAGGGGCCAGTGGACTCATAAGTGTCCTGGAATGCGATGGAAACTAAAGACTTACCGGAGGTCAGAGTGTAGACCAGCGTGAGAATGAGGACACTCTGGGTGCTGATGACTTAAGGGAAGGTTCAACATTTTTATAGTATTCACCTCCAGGACTCCTACGAGTTTCACATAGAGAAGAGTCCAGAAAACAATAAAAATAACAGCAGCAACACAAAAACTTCAGTGTTTCTAGGAGTACCTTTCATTATGAAGGATGTGTGGAGAGAAGGAGGGGAGAGAAATCATTTTGAAACAATCCCAGATGTTTACCTGACTTGAGGGAAGGAAATTAGCCCATAAACATCAAAGTTATGGTTTTTCCAGTGGTCTTGTACAGGTGTGAGAGTTGCACCATAAAGAAGTCTGAGAACCAAAGAAATGATGCTTTTGAATTGGGTTGCTGGGGAAGACTCTTGAGAGTCTCTTGAATTGCAAGAAGATCCAACCAGTCCATCCTAAAGGAAATCAGTCCTGAATATTCATTGGAAGGACTGATGTTGAAGCTGAAGCTCCAATACTTTGGCCACCTGATGCAAAGGGCTGACTCATTGGAAAAGACTGTCACTGGGAAAGATTGAAAGCAAATGGAGAAGGGTTAGATGAGAAGGTTAGTTAGCACCCCGACTCTATGGACAGGAATCTGAGCAAACTCCGGGAGACAGTGAAGGACAGGGGAGCCAGGCGTGCTGCAGCCCACGGGGTCACAGAGGGTTGGACACAACTTAGCAACTGACAAAAACAACAAAACACTTTTGTCTTCCTGCCTCAACTAAGCTGCTGGGGTGAAGGTGAGAACGAATAATGAACTGCACAGCCAAACCACATAGAAGCACCAAAACATCGACCTTTAATAATAATATTACAGAGTGTTCCTCTTACCCCTTCACCTTACTTTCATATCAGCTGCTAACGGCCTTATATTGAATGCAAAAAGACAAAAGAAAGTAAAGTGTATCCAGATCGAGAATGAAGAAATTAAACGTTCTTTTTTTGGGCACATGCCATGATTTTCTATATAGAAAATTCCAAGAAAATAGCAAATAAAAAACACCTGCAACTCATAAGTGATGATAGCAAGGTCAACAGTTACAACATCAATATACATAAGTTAATTGATTTCCTGTATAGGAAAATGAAAAATTGTAATTCAATATTAAAAACACATAGTATCAAAAAATCATATACCTAGGTATAAGTCTAGCAAAATATTATATATATATATATATATATATATAAACTCTGATATGAAAAAGGATCTAACTTTATGGAAAGATGTTTCATTTTCTAGAATTGAAAGACTCAATATTAAGATATTAATTATTTCCTAACTGGTTTACAAGTACATTACTGTTTCAAGTAAAATAGCTGTTCTGTGGATAAGAACAAACTGATTCTTATGTTTATATTGAGAAGCAAAGATCTAAAGTCCCTAACACAATACTGAAGAAGAACAAAGCTGGAGGTCTGATGCTCCCAACCCTAAGACATACCGTACAGAGACAAAAATTAAGGCAGATTAGCATTGGAAAAAGCATGCATACATATGTCACTGGAGTAGAATAGAGACCCCAGAAACAAGATGGGTCTTCTCAAAATATGTAATCAACTGATTTTTGACAAGGGTGCAAAAGGAATGCCAGAAAAAAAAAATTAGTCTTCTCAATAAATGATGACTGAAAAATTGAGTCTAAAAAATAACAAAACACCAGCACATAGAACTTAGAAATTCACAGAAATTACCTCAAAAGGCATAACATACATGGATGCATATGATATAGATATATGAAATACAGTATCACAAAGCTTCTAGAAGAAACCATTGGAGAAAATCTACCTGATTTTGGGGTTGGTGATAAGTATTTAGATACAACAACAAAAGCATGATCCATAAAAGAAAAAATAATATGTATGTATATATATATATATATATATATATACTTAATTAAAAATTTTTGCTCTGCAAAGACATTCTTGAAAGAATGAAACATGAAACCACAGGCTAGGCAACCATATTTTCAAACCTCATAATTGATAAAGGACTTGAATTGAAGATAGAGCAAAAAAATTAACTTAAAAATGGGCAATGGTTCTGAAGAAACACATCAGTGCAAAAGATACAGAGATAGCTAAATAAACATGTGAAAGATGCTCAACGTCATTTTCCTTCAAGGAATTGCAAATTGAAACCATAATGAGGCATTACTAACTTCTATTAGAACAGCTAAAATTGAAAAAAACTGACAATACCAAATTCCGGTGAGGATGGGGAGAAATAGGAATGCTCATTCACTGCTGGTGGGCATACAGATGAGCATAGACGCTCCGGAAGGCAATATGGTAGTTTCTCATAGTTAGACATAATTGTCTTATACAGCACAGCAACGGGCTCCAAAGTAATTCCCAAACTGATTAAAAGGCTTAGGTCTGTGCAAAGCCTACACATTAATATTTATAGTAGCTTTAATAATTGCCCCTAACTAGAAGCAAGGAGATCAGCCCTGGGACTTCTTTGGAAGGAATGATGCTAAAGCTGAAACTCCAGTACTTTGGCCACCTGATGCAAAGAGTTGACTCATTGGAAAAGACTCTGAGGCTGGGAGGGATTGGGGGCAGGAGGAGAAGGGGACGACAGAGGATAAGATGGCTGGATGGCATCACTGACTCGATGGACGTGAGTCTCAGTGAACTCCGGGAGTTGGTGATGGACAGGGAGGCCTGGCATGCTGCGATTCATGGGGTCGCAAAGAGTCGGACACGACTGAGCGACTGATCTGATTTGAGAAGCAACTACAGTAGCCTTTAATAGGTGACAGGATAGGCCAGCTGTCGTACATTGGAATACTAGCCAGTGATAAAAAGAAATGAGCCATCAAGCAATAAAAGACTTTGAGGAAGTTTAAATGGATATTAAAATGAAAGAATCCAGTATGAAAAAGCTACATAGTGTATGATTCCAAAACGATGTGCTACAAAAAAGAAAAACAAATATTATATATAGAAATAAATATATTACATTTATATATAATAAATAATAAATTCATTACTGCTGAGCCACCCATTGGAAAAGTAGCTCAGCAGTAAAGAATCTGCCTGCAATGCAGGAGCTTCAGGAGTCACTGGTTTGATCCCTGGGTTGAGAAGATCCTCTGGAGGAGGGCATGGCAACCCACTCCAGTATTCTTGTCTGGAGAATTCTATGGACAGAGGAGCTTGGCGGGCTACAGTCCATGGGGTCAAAGAGTCGGACAAGACTGAAGCTACTGAGCATGCACACTGGAGCTGCCGAGGGTGTGTGTGTGTGTGTGTGCACACGCGTGAATTGAGAGTGGCCTAAAGAAATTATACCCTAGTAGGAGAGTCCATCTGATCACGATTTCTAATACCACATTTTTTAAAATTCATTTATTTTAATTAGAAGCTAATTACTTTACAATATTGTATTGGTTTTAATAATATGTACCAAGGCCACTTGGATGAATGATTAATTCTAGGACTAGGCAGAAAATACCTAAAATGAGTTTAGAGCATTACAGGGCTAAGAAATTAGGAAAATACTAAAAAACAAAAAAAAAAAATTCCTATTGATGAGATAAACCTTTTTTTTTTTTTTCATTTCAAACATTTTATTTACATTGAGCCAGGCGCACTGCTAGCTTCTTGCACTGATTTTCTCTTTTAATTTCTACAATCAGCAGTTTCCAGACCTGCAAATTAGACAGTTTAGCTAGATCATTTTAAGGTACATTACAGATTAGAAAGCAAAATCATAGTTCAAACAAATTATAAAGTTAGAAATCAAAGATCTGCATAACTCACAGTTTATCTATTTCCAGATAACCCCAGAGGCTCTTGTGTTACAAATGGCCCGTTCAGAATTGTTAAGACATGTCTGTGATAGTAGTAAAAACAAGGACGTGAAATAAACTTTTTAAAGGTAAAATGAAATTTTCCTGTGACTTTAAGTTAGACACCCATTATTATTTTGGGGACAGGTTCCACATTTGTGGCAATTCATGATGGAGTGCCTTTTAACAAAATTCATCGTATGATAAATTATGCCACAACACTGAAGTAGAAGAGTAAAAACTGTTAGTTCATAATAAAGAAGTATCATAGGCACCGGAAAAATCTGATTCACTCATCCTGAGAAGCTATTGTGCTCAAGAGTATAAAAGGTTTAACACTAAAGATTGCAGTAACAAGGACTAACACAGCCAAGAGCTCAGTAATGTAAGAAATATGTCCACCGATGCTTTCTCACAGAATATCAAACAATTTTATTCAAAAATGGATACTTACTCATGCAAATTAATGATAATTACAAGATAAATCATAACAGCATCCAAAAAATCTATACTCTTCTTAATATATCTAGTACATTATCCATATTTGATGAATAATGATCTTTCCAACTATCAGAAAATATGTACAGCTTTACTTTAATGTTTGATATATGGTAGCATTTATTTATTTCCAAATTTCTTGAAGATTGTGAATATGGAATGGTGAAAGTAACCATGAGACTGTCTTCTGCACAATTGGCGTATCAATAGGGACAGCTGTTCTTCTCTGGATTTATGCCACCTATACAATTTTAATTGCATTCAAAAATAGTTTGAAGCAGTGCTGCTAGAAGCAAAACCAAACTCTCAGATCAGTTTTATGCAGATTCACTTGAACATTGTAGACTTTGCTTGTCAACAGCCATCCTCCATGTTTGACTTTACAAAGTGTCTTCTTGACGATCACAGTAGTGAAAGCATCTATCGGTATTTAATTATTTGAACTTGAAACACGATTTAGCTGCATTCCCTTGGATTTCATTTGCAAAAACATAGAGATATGGAGTGGCACTAGTAAAGAACTCGCCTGCAACGCAGGAGACGTTAGAGACGTGAGGTTGATCCCTGGATCAGGACGATCACATGGAGGGGGGCACAGCAACCCACTCGAGTATCCTTGCCTGGAGAAGCTCATGGACAGAGGAGCCTGGTGGGCTACAGTCCACAGGGTCACAAAGAGTCAAACAGGACTGAAGTGACTTAGCACCCCCACACAGATTAATTGAAATGAACTCATTATTCATGATTTCAAAAGAATTTGGTGGTACTTCTGTCCACATTTTGGGTCAGTGATATAATTTAATAGGAGGCTACCAAGGTCTTTTTTTCTTTTATTTTAGAATATGAAATCACTGAGCTTTTTAATGCACAGTGATATGTCATATGATATTTATTTTCTTCTGCTTCTGTAGTGCATTAAATGAAAAACAAGAAAACAAAAAACCATGCTGGGGGCAAGAGTCATATGGACCTAATTTTGGTCATTTGAATCTTCTATCTTCCAAATAATTGTTGTGATGGTTTATTTCCTCCATGTAGAGAAGCCTCGTCTTCAGACTGTTACTTTTTTATCCAATCATTTTCTTTTCCATAGACTTCAAGTTAGGGTTTTGCATGAATGTGCTCAGTTATTAAGAGGGAATTGTCTTTGGCCATCCGGCCACAATGCCTGGAATGTCTGCAGATGGCCACACCGATTTTAACTGCTCTGCTACACAATGTAGATTGTTTTAGTGGCAGGCTGTCATTGGGCGAAAATAACGGTAAACCCTTTGGCCTTCCTTATCTTTTGTTTCTCATTATTTTAAATCTCCATAGCACTCACAGGAGTTTCCTATAGATCTAAAAAATAAAAAGCAAAACACACACACACACACACAAAACCCTTACAGACTCACATTTCTAAGCAAGGGCCTCTTTCTGAGGAATGTTATCTTTTTGTTAAGTGTACTTTTCTGCTTCTAGAATAGTTTGAAATTTGATAAGAGTGAAAAAAGAACTGCTATGTTTACCTTAAAACAAATAGTAGGTGAGCTGTATGGCTGCTCATGTTGGTCTACAAAGACCAGGTCTAACATTTGAAGGTGGAACATAAACTTACATCCTTATAAATCTTTATCTTCTGTTTAAAGAGCAAGCAGAGAAATGAAACTCTTTTTGAAAAGAGTTTAATTCCAGAAAAAAATGTTTTTGTTTTTTTTTCCAATTGATGCCTGTGTGTTCTTTACTTTGTGCCTGCATTGTATTCATTAATCCACTTATACAAACACTTAGATATTCTTTGTTACAATTCTTTTTTTGTTAAATATTCAGGTCAAATTACGAAAAGTAAAACTCTCGGAGAGAAAGCATCTATGTATTAAGGTTACAAGTAATCTTAAGTTATAAAAACTGCACCAGCCTCACCACTGTTCTGGCCTGGAACTGATTTTCAGCTCCTTAGTTTTTTGCTTATATCTCTGTTTTATGAAACTGCTAAGTTGTGAGAAATCTTGAAGGAAGTAACTGTGCCTTATTCACTAGCATAATCCCCACATGGTCCAGAACACATTCTTAGCCATGAGGAAAATGCAGGCACTCAAGGTTTTAAAAAATAAAATAAAATTAGCAAAGTGATTTTTAAAAGTCCATGTTAATTCAGCTCTGGAACCAAGTGATGGAAAAAAAAAATGTGAACTTTTTAGTGTCTCGGATAAAATTGTTAGAATTCAAGACAGAGAGTTAGATGATATCAGAACATAGTAAAGTCAAATTGAAGACTGGAAGACAATGCTTCTAACCACAATACATTTTAAAAAATCATTTATAATACATTTATTCTAATAGAAGATGCTTCCTCCTTTCATGTTTAGATGTTAAGGGAAAAACAAGTTAATATATAAAAGAAGTATTTGAAGAAATCAGGCCATCAAAAACATTAAGCTATCAAAGTCTCAGGCTTCTTGAAATCAAGAGAAAGTAACATCCTATAAATCAAAAAACTAATTATAAAAAGAAAATTGCAGAATATAGCAGGAGATCTACTCATGATTTATTTGGAATTTCTTCTTTGATTCAGATAAAAGTTTCTTTTGTAGTTCAGATTAAGCATCGTAAGATTAATGGCACACTTAGATAATACTTTTTTCAAACTCGTTCCTTTGGATATTAAGACCATTAAGGTGACCAGTAAATTGCTGAAAACTGATTACCATCACAGAAACACCTAATAAATGCAAACCTGAAGCAGCTCTTCTCTCCCAGGTCCATTTTTCTGCGATTCTTCCTCTCCACACTTCCTTGGTGGTCTCATCAGAGTCTCAGGTGCTACCCTCATCTGGCAACTCCATCTCCAGTCCAAAAGTCATGTCCTTAAAATGGCATTGTGTTTTCTTCTTCTTCACCTGACTCCTAAAAACATCTTTTGTTTTTAACATCAAACAGACGATCGGCCCTCTTCTTATTTTTTGTGCCTTTTTTATTCAAGCACCATAAACCAGTCCGTCTATCATTCTTTCACTGGTCTACAGCCCCCTCCTTCCACTGCCCCCGCTGGGGTCTTTTCCATTTCTTTTCCATTCTTTTTCTACTTACCTTCACTCTTTCCAAAGACCACTCTCCAACTTCAGCTAGAAAGATTGAACCAACCCAAAATCAAGTCAGTCCTTCCTTCCCACTTGAACCTTGAATGACTTTCCAGTGTCTGTAAATTAGTCTCTTTGCAATAACTTAAGAGAGTCCCTTGGACTGCAAGGAGATCCAACCAGTCCATTCGAAAGGACATCAGCCCTGGGTGTTCTTTGGAAGGACTGATGCTAAAGCTGAAACCCCAGTACTCTGGCCACCTCATGCGAAGAGTTGCCTCATTGGAAAAGACCCTGATGCTGGGAGGGATTGGGGGCAGGAGGAGAAGGGGATGTCAGAGGATGAGATGGCTGGATGGCATCACCGACGTGATGCACGTGAGTCTGAGTGAACTCCGGGAGTTGGTGATGGACAGGGAGGCCTGGCGTGCTGTGATTCATGGGGTCTCAAAGAGTCGGACACGACTTAGCGACTGAACTGAAGTGAACTGAAGAGATGCTCCACTGTGTGGTTTCAGTCTGCCTCTCACCTACTTTTTGATCTTGCTGCCCTCTCTGTCTCACCTTTTAAGAATGCTGAATTGCTTAATTGAAAAATTCTCTTTCATCTCACTGCTGCTGCTGCTAAGTCTCTTCAGTCATGTCCGACTCTGTGCGACCCCATAGACAGCTGCCCACCAGGCTCTGCTATACTCTAAAGCCAGTAGTTCTCAGAGTAGGTCTGTGGGCCAGCTGCCTCAGTGCTATCTTATAGTTTCCAAATTAATTTCTGCTCCAATTCCTTGGACAGAAATGAGATCAAACCAGTCAATCCTAAAATTGGCCCTGAATATTGATTGGGATGACTGATGCTGAAGCTGAAGCCCCAATACTTTGGCCACCTGATGCGAAGAATGGACTCATTGGAAAAGATCCTGATGCTGGCAAAGATTGAAGGCAGAAGGGGATGACAGAGGACAGATGGCTGGTTGGCATCACTGGCTCAAGGGACAAGAGTTTGAAAAAATTCTGGGAGATAGTGAAGGACAGGTAAGCCTGACCATGCTGCAGGCCATAGGATCACAAAGAACTGGACATGACTGAGCAACTGAAGTCGGACACGACTGAGCGACTTCCCTTTCACTTCTCACTTTCATGCATTGGAGAAGGAAATGGCAACCCACTCCAGTGTTCTTGCCTGGAGAATCCCAGGGATGGTGGAGCCTGGTGGGCTGCTGTCTACGGGGTCACACGAGTTGGATGCGACTTAAGTGACTTAGCAGCAGCAGCAGCAGAGCAACTGAACAACAACAAATTCCTAATCAAATTGTTGTCTCCTCTTTTGGAGATCAGTGGTCCTATTTTGGGACAAGGTTCCTGGGTCACGGTTTATTTTTCAGGTACCCAGAATAACCTGAGGGCTAAGAACCATCCTGGCATTTCACGAGAAAACTGCATAAGGAAAGTGAGACGACTCAAAAAAATGTAACCAGATTTCACCAGCCTTGTATTTAATAATGCAGCTTTAATTTGAACTATTCAAGCAGGCAGCATTATTTCCATAAAAAAGTATAGTGTGAGGTGTGTAGGTGGAATCTTTCACTTTTAATTTCACTGGAGATATCCCCAAAGAAAAGTTGCAGACTGTAGATGGGAAATAGAAACATTAAAAAAAATTGGATTAAAATTCATCAGTTAATTTTCATCTAACATAGCAGACTATGTTAGAAATAGCTTACTCTGAGTGACTCATGGTGTAACCATAAAAACATATATGGTGTGGAAAGATTTCTATCTGGAGAAGTAAAAATGACACAATTATTCATTTTCACCATGTTTAAGATGGCAGGCATTGCAAACAACAGAGGAAAATTATATTGATCGTTAATTCATTCTAGTATGAGTTGATTCATAACTCCCTGAAAGTAAAAGTCACTCAGTCTTGTCCAACTCTTTGCAACCCCATGGACTACAGAGTCCAGGAATTCTCCAGGCCAGAATACTGGAGTGGGTAGCTGTTCCTTTCTCCAGGGGATCTGCCCAACCCAGGGATCGAACTCAGGTCTCCTGCATTGCAGGTGGATTCTTTACCAACTGAGCTATCAGGGAAGCACAAGGCAACCGCAAAAATACATTGAAGTCCGAACCCCCAGTGCTTCTTAATTACCTTATTTGGGATTTAGTTCTTTACAGATGTAATGAGCTAAAACGAGGTCAAAGAAGAGCCAGGCTTCCCAGTAGGTGCTAGTAGTAAAGAACCCGCCTGCCAAAGCAGGAGACAAAAATGTTTCAGGTTCGATCCCTTGGTTGGGAAGATCCCCTGGAGGAGGACATGGCAACTCAATCCAGTATTCTTGCCTGGAGAATTCCGAAGACAGAGGAGCTTGGTGGGCTACAGTCCTTGAGGTTGCAAAGAGTCGAACATGAATACGGGACTAACACTAACTATGCATACCTGCTCAGTTGCTTCAGTCACGTCTGACTCTTTACAACTCTATGGACTGTAAGCCACCAGGCTTCTCTGTCCATAGGATTCTGCAGGCAAGAATACCAGAGTAGGTTGCCATACCCTCCTCCAGGGGATCTTCCTGATCCAGGGCTCTAAATTGCCTTCTTATGTCTCCTGCATTGGCAGGTGGGTTCTTTACCACTAGCGCCACATGGGAAGACCCCACACTAATAGTCACCGTGATTAAAATATCATGCATCTAAATGTTTGTGAGGTGCATAACTATCGCAGGCATTTGAAAAGCTTTTAATAAAAACATTTTTAATAAGAAAATAGATATCAACAAATCTTAGAAGGTAGATTTCTGAAGGCTGTCAGCCTTCAGAATGGGAGAAAATAATAGCAAATGAAGCAACTGACAAACAACTAATCTCAAAAGTATACAAGCAACTCCTGCAGCTCAATTCCAGAAAAATAAACGGCCCAATCAAAAAATGGGCCAAAGAACTAAATAGACATTTCTCCAAAGAAGACGTACAGATGGCTAACAAACACATGAAAAGATGCTCAACATCACTCATTATCAGAGAAAGGCAAATCAAAACCACAGTGAGGTACCATTTCACACCAGTCAGAATGGCTGCGATCCAAAAGTCTACAAGCGATAAATGCTGGAGAGGGTGTGGAGAAAAGGCAACCGTCTTACACTGTTGGTGGGAATGCAAACTAGTACAGCCACTATGGAGAACAGTGTGGAGATTCCTTAAAAAAACTGGAAATAGAACTGCCTATGACCCAGCAATCCCACTGCTGGGCATACACACTGAGGAAACCAGAACTGAAAGAGACACATGTTCCCCAATGTTCATCACAGCGCTGTTTATAATAGCCAGGACATGGAAGCAACCTAGATGTCCATCAGCAGATGAATGGATAAGAAAGCGGTGGTACATATACACAATGGAGTATTACTCAGCCATTAAAAAAGAATACGTTTGAATCAGTTCTAATGAGGTGGATGAAACTGGAGCCTATTATACCGAGTGAAGTAAGCCAGAAAGAAAAACACCAATACAGTATACTAATGCATATATACGGAATTTAGAAAGATGGTAATGATAACCCTGTATGAGAGACAGCAAAAGAGACACAGAAATATAGAACAGTCTTTTGGACTCTGTGGGAGAGGGAGAGGGTGGGATGATTTGGGAGAATGGCATTGAAACATGTATAATATCATATAAGAAATGAATCACCAGTCCAGGTTCAATGCAGGATACAGGATGCTTGGGGCTGGTGCACTGGGATGACCCCAGAGGGATGGTACGAGGAGGGAGGTGGGAGGGGGGTTCAGGATGGGGAGCACGTGTACACCCTTGGCAGATTCATTTTGATGTATAGCAAAACCAATACAATATTGTAAAGTAATTAACCTCCAATTAAAATAAATAAATTTAAACTTAAAAAAAAAAACGTAAATTTCTGTGACTTATTTTAAAATGTGTGTGAGAGAGCACAGTATAGAAACCAAGAACACAGTTTTTAGAACAGACTGGGTGAATCTGCCCACAGATCCCAGCTAACAGAGGATCCATCATCTTACTATGAGTCCAACCCAAGCTTTCAAGGATTGCCAGAGTGTGGGAACAGAGGTGTCAAGAATCACACATCAGCTCTGAAATGCTTCCACCTCGGAGTGCTGTGTTCTCATGTCACTCAAGTATAATTACCTCTTAGAGGGTGGAGAAGTCTATTCCTCCAAACTCTAAAAGGAAAGAAGAACCCAAATTCTGATGAATTCAGTAATCTTTGTCTCGACAAGAAGATACAATTATCATACGTACTTAACAAGAATTTTATGTAGGTGCCTCTAATATATATATGTGTGTGTGTGTGTGTGTGTGTGTGTGTGTGTGTTTACTCTGTGCTCAGTCACTTAGTCATAGCTGACTCTTTCTGACCCCATGGACTGTAGCCCACCATTCTTCTCTGTCCATGGAATTCTCAGGCAAGAATACTGGAGTGGGTTGCCATTCCCTTCGCCAGCAGATCCTTCTGACCCAGGGGCTGAACCTGCATCTCTTGCATTGAAGACAGATTCTTGACTTGCTGAGTGATGGGGGATGCCAAGTACTATAATTATTTAATATATCTCAGGAGATATTATGAATATATGTGGTATTATAGGGGTTCAGTCAATTCAGTTCAGTTATTCAGTAATATCTGACTCTTTGCAAACTCTTTGCAACATGGACTGCAGCACGCCAGGCCTTCCTGTCCTTCACCAATACCCAGAGCGTGCTCAAACTCATGTCCATCAAACTGGTGATGCCATCCAACCATCTCATCCTCTCTTGTCCCCTTCTCCTCCTGCCTTCAATCTTTCCCAGCATCAGGGTCTTTTCCAACGAGTCAGTTCTTCACATCAGGTAGACAAAGTATTGGAGTTTCAGCTTAAGCATCAGTCCTTCCAAAGAACACCCAGGACTGATCTCTTTTAGAATGGACTGGTTGGATCTCCTTGCAGTCCAAGGGACTCTCAAGAGTCTTCTCCAACACCACAGTTCAAAAGCATCAATTCTTTGGCACTGATCTTTCTTTATGGTCCAACTCTCACATCCATAATGACCACTGGAAAAACCATAGCCTTGACTAGACAGAACTTTGTTGGCAAAGTAGTCTCTGCTTTTTAATAAGCTGTCTAGGTTGGTCACAGCTTCTGTTCCAAGGAGCAAGTGTCTGTTAATTTCATGGCTGCAGTCACCATCTGCAGTGATTTCAAACCCCAAGAAAATAAAGTCTCTCACTGTTTCCATTGTCTCCTCATCTATTTGCCATGAAATGATGGGACAAGATGCCATGATCTTAGTTTTCTGAATGTTGAGTTTTAACACAGATTTTTCACTCTCCTCTTTCACTTTCATCAAGAGGCTCTTTAGTTTTTCTTTGCTTTCTGCCATAAGGGCGGTGTCTCATCTGCATATCTGAGGTTATTGATATTTCTTCCTGCAATCTGACCATCTTGTGCTTCATCCAGCCCAGCATTATGGGGGTACACACACAAATACAAATACACACACACATACCCTACACAACCCAAACAGTAACACAGTCTCATTGAAAAGAGTTCAAAGACCGAGAGTATAATTCTAGCTCTCATTTCCAGAATGTCTTAGGAGAAAAACTTAACCTCTCAGTATCTCAGGTCTCTCCAGGTATTGAGTGAGGAATGGCAAAGAAGAAGCAAATATACCTAATATTCAGAATCTTTATTTGAATTCTGTGTTTAAACTTATTTCCTGAATGACTCTTGGTGACTAACCTAAGCATTCTGAACCCCAGTTGGTTTGAGTATAAAATGGAGATATAGCACATACGTGCATGGTTGCTGTAAGTATCAAATAAAGGGCACTGTCTGTTTCACAACATGCTTTGGTTTTGTAAGTTACTACCAAGTATTAGGAATAACGCTTACTTCACAAGGTTGTCTGAGGCTGAAGTAAGGTAACGCAGGCGATATTACCAGGCAGCCCTTGGTGAATAGTATCCCTCAGTCCTCAGCGATCAGATGTCCTCATCAGACCTTCATAATGCACTCTGTAATAGGCTGCTTCATATATGATGACTACCATCAGATTGATTCAGATCGCAGTGTCTAAGAGCTTGTGCAGATAAGGGCAATACATCTATGGCAAACAGGAAAACAATAAATACATTTCACAAACATAGATTCTACCCACTTAATTTCTGAACAGTGAGAAGGACCATTAATATATGTGATGTGACAATCATATTAAGAACATTAATTTACTGGCATAGCCCATGCTTGATAAAAAGCAGAAAATAAAGTAAATATGAAGAATGCAATAGCGATCATCTCAAATCCTTTCATACTATGGCTACCACTTAGATTTCTTGCTGTATGATCTTTGAGATATTTATGCTTCAGTGCATAATAGCTTTTAAAGTGTGATCATAATGTTTATGCTGTTTGTTATATAACTTTTGAAAGGGCTTCCCTGATGGCTCAGTGGAAAAGAATCTGCCTGTAATGTAGGAGACACAGGAGACACGAGTTTGATCCCTGGGTCAGGAAGATCCCTTGGAGGAGGAAATGGGAATCCACTTCAGTATTTTTGCCTGAAAAATTGCGTGGGCAGAGGAACCTGGCAGGCTATAGTCCACAGAATCACAAGAGTTGGACATGACTGAGTGACTAAGCCACCATCAAAAAAGAAGGCTAGTGTCTCACAAATCTCAACATCAGATGAGACAGAAGAAAGAAAATTAAAATAAAATCATAATGGAATAAAGAAATGAAGTAGAAAACAGGATTCCAAATATCTTCCTTGATCATGTTATTGAAAAGAAATCAAGAGCTTGCATTTTGAAAACAAGATTTAGTAAAATGATTATTTTGGGAGGCGTCATTACAAATATAAGTGAGATTCAAATATCTCAACCCTCCATACATTATTTTGCATCACTGAAAGGAATTCTGAGATGGATGTAATCTGCCATAATGAATGAGCAACAGTTCTGATTATCAGAGCAGAGCAGGTAAGGGAAAATGTTTCAGAAACATCCTCAGTTGCTTGTGATGATAAGAGATACCTGAAGAAAATCACAGAGACAAGATGATGATCTCATCCAGAAGGATGCTTTATAAGAGTTTTATTTATAGCAGATGTCTACATTTAGGCTTTGAGAAGAGACTGCAAGGTAATGAGTGTGTTCCCTGACAATTCTACAAGTCACCCAGAAATGGACATGCTGACTATAAATGTTAGCAGTAAACAGGGAATACCATCAGAGGAAGAAACAAGCTTTGGGGTATGGGAGATAAGCAAGCCCTCTGAAAAGAATCCTGCTTGTTCTTTACCTTCTGGACATCACTCAATACTGCTTTCTTTTCAAATGTCTGGCAATACATGCTGATACTCAGAAGATCTACAAGAACACCTTTGAATGTGCAAGGTTCAGGCTGGTGTGGTGGTTTAGTCACTAGGCTGTGTCCAGCTCTTGTGACCCTGTGGACTGTAGCCCACCAGGCTCCCCTGTCCATGGGATTTCCCAGGCAAATACTGGAGTGGGTAACCATTTCCTTCTCCAGGGGATCTTCCTGACCCAGGGATTGAACCTGGGTCTCCTGCATTGCAGGTAGATTCTTTATCTGCTGGGTCACCAGGGAAGCCCTCAGCAACTATTATTCTACTAACACTGAAATACAGACCTGAAGCAATGAGCACACTGAAGATTTTTCTAAGCCCTCAGTTACCTCTTGGTCTCATATTGACTGGATTTTTGCCATTTGTTTCGAAGTATGTGAACTTCTTGCAAGACCAGAGGAAAAGCTCATTGAAAGGAACTCTTCACTCCCCATGGGCACCACATGACTGAGACTACAAGTCTTAATAATGAATCACACTCTCTTCACTGCAATTCAAAGACCCAGCATGCATGCAAGTCAGAATGACTTTGGGCGAATGAACTAGATTAATCACTATTGATTTGTAAGAATACCAAGAATCATCTGACCCCAGGAGGGTTGTCAGAATTATAGTTGGTGACAAACTTGAGGGTAACTTTGTTTATAGAAATAAAGTTTATAGAAACCATGCAAAATGTTTGGGCTGTTTGAGGGAGGTTCTATGTAGGTCAGTTATTGTGTAAAGAGACAGAATGTTAGGATAAGCTATTCCAAATGCATTTATGCATACGTGTGAATATCTGCATGTTCAGTAAGAATGATAAAATGAAATATGTAAGTGATGGTGTAGTTTTTCACAACAAATCTGAAGCCTATTATTTAAGAGACTTGATGAAAAAATATTTAGTGAATCAGACACTATAAAAAGTTATATGAAAAGACAAAAAAATGTACAAGCCAAGCGCTGTAAATAACTTCCAAATAGAAAAAGAAAAGAATGCACCAGTCATCAGAATATTCTTGTGAAGATTCCATTTTTAAAGGTAAAAGAGGAATGCAAAACAGTTGTTTAGGTTAATAAGAGGGAACTCTTTCCCAGTCATAAGCAACTATTCCCCAAAGATAACATTATCTTCATGAATAAGTCATTCAAAAGATTATTAATAACTAATGGTCAATTTCACCGTCAGTTGTAATTGTTCAAAGTTGATGCAGATATTTGAGAGCTAAATGCAGTTGCTTTGTGTGTTGCCTGTAGAATATATGTGTGTGTGTGTGTTCCATCGCTTCAGTCATGCCCAACTCTGCGACACTATGAATTATAGCCCGCCAGGCTCCTCTGTCCATGGGATTCTCCAGGCAAGAATACTGGAGTGATTGCATTTCCTCCTCCAGGGGATCGTCCCCACCCAGGGTTTGAACCCATATCTCCTAGATCTGTATTACATGTGTATTCTTTACCACTGAGCCACCAGGAAAGCCCAGAGAACATATAGAAATGACAATTCTCCTCAATGGCTATGCTCTTGATACAAATCAAGATTTAGTTAGGTCCTCTGAACTTGTACAACCCAGCTTTATAAATGTCATTTCCATTTAACAATAAAACGCTGTGTGCGCTTCCAATTTTGCGGTTTGATGGATCATATAACACCAGTTCACAGCGGACAGTTAAGTTGAATAGTCACTTGATTACGTGTGCCACTGGGTCACACGGTGTCTCAGGAGCTGCTTTTGAGATGGAGAATACAGGATTGAGCTTTCTTATCTGCTGCTGACACTTTGAGTCCTTAGATCCAAGAGGCAAGTTCCCTTGTACTATGTTCTAGGACTGGGAGAGGGTTTTCTTGCTCCCCGTCCCAGTTAAATGCATCAGCCTGACAGATTTTGGTCACTGAGTCAGAGCAGCCTACTGAGAAGTGCCTCTTTCTTTATGGCAGGCAGTGTAAGGTACAGATTCAATCCCAGGCCAGGAAGATCCCCTGGCCTACCCACTCCAGTATTCTTACCTGGGAAATCCCATGGACGGAGGAACCTGGTGGGCTACAGTCCATAGGGTCACAGAGTGTTGGACACGACTAAGTGACTGAGCAGTGGCAAGGTACAGAAAATTGTCTAACAGAATATTCTAAAATTTCCCAGATCATTGAATCTGTGGTAGGAACCTCTCCAGTATGACACTGCCCTGCACTTAACACGGTATTTATATCTTCTGTCATATATTCTTACTATTGTTTGCTCCATCCTACCCGCCCAGGCCCAATTATTAGCACAGTATCATCAATGAATAGACAGCACTGTATTCTACATGCTACTAAGATGATTGCAGAACTCACAATCTACATTAGCCAAGAAATCAGGGAAGTTGACATTATTCTGATGTAAGAAAAAGTAGTTAGATTTCCATTCATGGCTGATGAGACAAAATGATGTGAGTATTTTTCTCACAGGGATTTGAAAATAAAGCATGGTGCTAGGTCAATAGTTATATTTTCAATAACCCCTTGTCATTCTGCAAGGCCCACCTGATTTTTCCACCGGACAGACACGCAGGTCTTATAGAGACATGTAACCGCTGAACGCCTCAAGGCTTTGATGTGGGCACTAAGTTCTTTTGTGCCCTCATGGATGCAAAAATGGGGATTGGACAGTGAAAATAGACAGTTTAAGGGCTTTCACTTCACCCTTTCTAGCGTAATAGCTCTTCGCACATCTGGTGACTACTGTGGCAGTTCTCTGTGTTACTAAATACACTATCTCTCAGGTTCTCCCTCCCTGTGGCCTTTGCCTAAAGGTATCTGGAGACATCTACCTAAAGGACTGCGTTAGTAATATTGCAGTGCAAATCTAGAGTTAACAAGTTTATTCTGTCTCTGTTCTTCAGCTAATCAGCTGAGATTCCACCAAAATCCATCACTCAGAGTAGAAGGATACGGACGTCAGGCAGCAAATTGGTTCTTGGACCAAGTCTACCTCTCGGGGGTCCAATTGAACCACCAGCCATCCTGTGGTTATTGTCCCAATTTTATAATGAGAGAAGTGGGCTGTCATAGGGGTTCTTCCTTATGTAACGCAACTTCCTGTCACTCAATGGGCAGCAGCTTTGTGAACTGACTTCGATTAGAAACTCAGCAAGTGGCCATCAATCCTCACCAAGGCAACTCAAGACAACTTCAACCCGAAGACATCGAACTGTCCAATTTTATGTGTCAAACAGGACCTCAAGGGGCTATTCATCTTTGTCACTCCTAGGGATTTGTGATGAATCAGCCACAGCCACAGACATCCTTGGCTTAGCATGGTGATTGGACAAAACTTACCTGCTAGTGAAGCAAGGACTTCTGGCCTCTACTGTTATGGGATCACTGTTGCAAGAAGAGGTCTGATGCAGCGAAACAAAATTAAACTACAAACAAACAAGGGCTCCCAACAGGAGAAAACAAACGGTATTAAAGAAGTGCTCATAAACTTCATTTTCTTAGAATGTTATTTTCTTAGATCTTGTAATGTTAGTCTTATTTGACTGCTTTAAAAATGTTGTATTATTGTGGTTATTTTTATTCTTCTAAATCAGTTTTGCATTTTTTCATGTGTAATATTGCAACTTTTACTTGAAGGACTCCAAAATTTTGTAAGTCACATAACTCACAAAAGCTTGCTCCATTCCCGAGTTTAGTTTGATAGCAACATCATCCACTGGCCCCAGGGCCCCTGGAAAATGTACGTTACTGCACTTTGAAGCCCTGGTGACCGAGGCATTGTCCAGTTTAGGCAGGCAAGTGGTGGGGATGGGCGGGCAGGAAGGGTGACTGAGAAGTTTTATAAAGTTAATCGATGCTGACATTTCTTTCTGCTAGAGCTTTTGGTTCTTTTCTCTAGTTCAGGGGCCAGAAAGTCTTCATGTAAAGCACCAGATAGTAAATTCTTTGGGTTTTGTGAACCATACGGTTTTCATTGCAATTCTATAGCTTTGCCATTTCTGTCCAAAAGCATGCATAGATCACGCATCATATGGACATTGCTGAGTTCCAGTAACACTTTATTTACAAAAACAAGCTAGCTGGTCTGAGTTGGCCCATGGGCTGACCCATGACAGAGAGAATGCCCAGCAGCTCTAGCTATTAAATGCCATTGATTGAGATGAATCAGACTTAATTAACTAAACTAGTAATCTAGCAATGCCATTCCCAGAGACTTGAGCTGATGTATGAAATCCTTGCTTCCAGGCGAGTATCTCTACATCTTTTCTTAATCCTTCTTGGTCTGTCATCCTCAGAACCCACTCCAAAATATTTCCCAGTTTCCTGCCAATTCAAACTGAAGATGTTCTAGAACTCTTCTGGTGTAGAAAGACTTTTGTCTCAGAGGAGACCTGTCTGGTATTTCTGGGCTTTGTTGGGATCTGACTTCACTATGGGCTGGGGATCCATGAATGTGGTGGGAAGAGACACCCCCAGACCAGTGGGGCAACTGCTCCAGGTACAATCACTGCAAGCATTTCATGATGGGGAAGCCTGGCTCCTCTGTTCAGTGGGGAGAAGTTACATTAGCAGACAAGGCCCCTATAAGAAAACTTAAGGGTTCAAAGTTCTTAGCCTCAGCTCCACTTACTCAAGTGCGTGTGTGTGTATTCCTTACTCAGTCATGTCTGACTCTCTGTGACCCCATGGACTGCATCCCACAAGGCTCTTCTGTCTGTGGAATTCTCCAGGCAAGAATACTGGAGTGGGTTGCTGTATTCTCCGAGGAGTATCAGATTCCCTTCTCCAGGGGTCTTCCATGCCCCATCCCATGCATCAGAGGAGCACCCCATTCCTCTAAACTGTCTTACTTTAGTACAAGAATCCTAAGGTCCATTCATCCATTCTGCAACTCCATGACAACTGCAGTTGATACCTGGGCTTAAATTTCATCCCTGCCTTCTGTGCGGCTGCAGAAGGTTAAATTCATCTTTAAAGCCCCCCTGGTGTCCTTCTGTGTGTACCATCCATTCTCTGACTTGGACATCCATTCAAGACTTTCCGTTGGTCCATTTCTCCACGTGCGTCTTCTCAGGTCTTCAGAAATAGCCAGGCTACGCTCTGCTGATGGCTCTGATGACTAGAGCTAAGTGACTCTGAGTCACAGCCATTTCCTCTAAGAACACCGTGCCCTCCACCTGCCCTCGTGACACCACCATCTGCCACAGATCAGCATGTCCCGTCGTCAAGGTGACGTCAGTGCACTCATCAACTGTGTGAGTAAGCCAGCCACAAAATGCCACTCTGAGCTTCCTTTTCCCAAGGCCATTCCTAGTAAACAGTGTCTATACCAAAGTCCTGGGAGAAATCAATGTGCTCTCAGGAGTGGAATGAAGGAGATCCAATAGAATTTAATGGAATGGCAAATCTATTTAGCTAACCATGGATGATAAGAGCCCCCATGTCAGTAACTGGGAGATATCACCGCTATAGGTTTGAAAGGGCAGGGAGAGCATAGGCTGGACCCAAGAGATCAGGAGCTGTGGGTTCTGCTGGGATGCTGACCATAGAGGTTGTGCTTTTGGTGGGAGGATACGGCCACAAACATAACACAAGATGACAAAGCCAGGAGAATAAGCATGCTGGCTCTGTTTTCCGTCGCCTGCATTGTTTCCTGCAGCCTATTGACTGACACCATCAAAAGACAAAGAAAGAGGAAGATGGGTTGATTCTACCCACACAGAGAGCTTCATAGGGTAGAACATAGGCAGAAAAAGGGTGGAGTGAAACTGGAAGGATAGAATTAGAATTCCAGCCCAGAGATCTTCTATTTCAGCTAAGTTCCTTATATTCTACCAGTGTCAAGTCTTTGTATGTAAATATCACTTCTGTTATTTGCTTACAAAAGCAAGCATATATAAAGTATGTGCTCACCGTAGGTATTTACTAACTTATGATAGCTCAGATGATCACTTTGACCTCCACAGTCAGAGTAGAGTATTCCAGAAATAGTGCTGTTTAATGCCTAAATTTCTCTAAATGGGTGAATAACACGTTTTACATATTATCTGTAGAACAGATAAAAGGAAAGCTTACTATTTCTATTAAAGAACAACTACTTTTCAGAATAGGAAACAGGATATGCATTGTTACTGTTCGGTAGCTAAGTAGCGCCCGACTCTTTGAGACCCGGTGGACTGCAGCACGCTAGGTTTCCCTGTCCTTCACTATCTCCTGGAGATGCTCAAATTCATGTCCATTGCATTGGTGAGGCCATTCAACCATCTCATCCCATTACCCCCACTTTTCTCTTGTTCTCAATCTTCCCCAGCATCATAAGAATATTCAGAAGACTCCATTCCAGGACTAGTATTTCCTCAACCTAAAGTGCTTGCTATGAATTTGCAACATATTACCAGTGGACAATCATCATTATTTATAATCCATGGAACCGAAAGGATTAAATCATTTGCAAAACATGACATTACTATATAATCCAAGAGGACTTTGGAGAAAGTACTTTTACTTATTGGCTGTTATATCAGATAATCATGCCATGAGGGGGAAAAATGTTTTCAAGGGCTATCTGAATATTAACAGTGACTAGTAATACCAAGGGAATGCTATGATGACTGTTAAAATAGAAGTCTGACTATTAAAGACAAGAATAAGGGGGATGTTAATTTAGAATTAATTGGTAGCTTTCCTTTTGAAAATGAAATAGTTAGGACATTCCAGATTTGTATAAGCTTTCTTTTTCCTTCCCTTTTACAAATACCATAATCCATATACTGGGAATAGGACTCCTGCTGACACTTAGTAACTCACTTGGATGTTTCTCGATGTCCAGTATGTTTTAGAAACTAATATTGCTTAGAGGGATTTTGTTGTTGTTTAATCATTAAGTCATGCCCAACTCTTTGCAACCTCATGGAGCCTGCCAGGCTCCTGTGTCCATGGGATTTCCCAGGCAAGAATACTGGAGTGGGTTGCCATTTCCTTCTCGAGGGGATCTTCCTGACTCAGGGATCAAACTTGTGTCTCTGGCATTGGCAGATGTATTATTTACTGCTGAGCCACCAGGGAAGTCCTATAGAGGGATAAGAAAACCCACTGTTATCCAATTATTAACTCTGCCATTTAGAAGACCTTCACAAAATCGATTTCTGGTGATCAGAAGGCTGTTTACAGCTCCAGAAAATTAAATCAGCAGGAAGGAAGTTTTATCTATTTGAGTTCCTTTAGATAATCCAAAGGGACAAGTAAGCCATGAATGACACCTTCGACAGAGGTGGGGGAACTTAATATCCTCTTGGAGTGGTTTTCCTTCTCTCAGAGCCTGGATGGAGGATGCCATCACATAATGGAAATTCCCAGATGTTGAGCTGCAGGAGGTCTTGTTAATTCATTCAGGTGGCTAAGCTCATGCCTTGTCATGTCACAGTTTCTATTCTGGGTGTGGATCCACACATGCTCAGAGGTTCCCAGTTCTATTCTTTGCATGCTGTGCATGCATGCGTGCTCAGTTGTGTCCCACTTTTTGAGATCCCATGGACTGTAGCCCACCAGTCTCCTCTGTCTATGGAATTTCCCAAGCAGGAATACTAGAGTGGGTTGCCATTTCCTTCTCCAGGGGGTCTTCCTGAACCAGGGATCGAACTCAAGTCTCTTATGTCTCCTGCATTGACAGGTGGGTTCCTCACCACTCTGCCCCCCCGGGAAGCTGGGCGTTCTATAACTCAAGGTTTGGCAACGCTGCAGAGCCCTGCTTTCACTCCCATGAGGACTGAGAAAGGTGCCCTCATATCCTCAGGACCAGAAAAGGGCAGATCGTTTTCTCTCTCTGGAAAGGGATGTGGGAATATGTTGAATGAGTGGGATCTGTTCATCCTGGTTTAGAACAAGGCCATCTGTTTTCTCCCTCTTCAGGATGTAGCTGTTCTCGAGGGAAGCAGAAAGGAACTGGAGCTATGTTGAAAGCATCCTTCTCTTCATCACTCTCACTAAGCCAGAGTTTACTATCCTTTCTCTTGGTACCTCTTTTATCTGCTTCCTACTCTTTCCCTCCTACCATCCACCTTTATAATCCTTGAAGAATACAGACCACTGGGGTTCTGGAGCTCTGGCACGGCTAGAACCAGGACCACACAAGACATTAGACTCTTTCAAGCTGTTTTGGCTAAAATGAAACAAAACAGCAAAGAGCCACTGGCAAGTTTTGAAAAAGCAATCTGATAGAATCTGAGGTTGTTTCAAAACCATCCACTCCCTCCATCTCTGTATTGGGAGCTGTAGCGTTTTCTTATCCTTCGTCATCCCATTGTTTCACTTTCTGAATAACCGTCTCTCATGATGTACTGACTTCCTTGTTTCTTCAAGCTCCGATGGCTCCTCCCCTTCCATGACTTACCAGTAACATTTAAGTTCAGCTTCCACCAGTCTTATTTCATTGGTGTTACTTATCTCACATTTCCAAAATAAGTTCAGTTAGCTCCTTTTGTTTTTTGTTTGTTTTTATTTTCCCAGCCATCTCACAGATCGCTAGTCCCTTACCTGTCTTATGATTCTCTGCATTTATTTTATCTCCCACCCCCGGTCCAACCAACCGTCGTGAAGTAGTTGGTGTAAAGGATGAGTTGCGTTGTAGACCTTTGGCAAAGCCTGCATCTTTGAACAAAATGAGTTAGGGTATCTATTTTCACCAGCAGTGCTACTTAGAATATTGTCATTCTTCTCTTTTTGCAGCAACCATCTCAAAGTCATTGACTCTTATTTTTTCCTTGAGCATGCTCTAATCCTATTTCCTTTACAACTGCTATACTGATAATCTCATTTACCTATATCAAATAATGTTTTAAGTTTTCAATTCAGTGGTATTGTTATCCTCAATTTCTCTGCCTAGTTTAGCGTATGATTTCCTTTTTGAAATAAACATTTATCCAGTGGGGCCCTCAGTATCACATTATCTTCTCCTTTTTATTACTACTTTTGCACCTCTCTTGATCTTTCTCTCATGATTTAAACTGGACATTGCTCCAATGTTTCCACCCAGTTTTTTGTTCTTAACCTCTTAATGTTCTTTGATGCAGAAAGTAAGCATACAGTCACTGTATATTTACCTATTTGAACATTTCTCCAACATTCTAAACTTGATGTATTTACTTTATATCAATGTACCACAACAGACAATCTGAGTTACTTGTCCATCAAGGAATTTTCCACCAGGAAACTAAAGCTGATATCAAATCATGTTACAACATGGATATGTGCCCTAGCTTTCCTGTTTATACTTATGATAAAATATTTTTCTAGTCACATAATGTAAAATCCTTTGTATCTGACCTTTCACAAAGATCTCAATATGTATCTAATGTTGGTCAAATCATCAAAGTCCTTGTCATGTTGAACTGTAAGTCATTTATTCACAATACCCACAGATACTCCAAACTTGCATGCAGAGTATTACAAAAGGATATTTAGATATCATATGTATTAATGAAGCAATAGCTACTCTAAAAGATAAACTCCTCAATGATAGAAGTAAAATCTTTAAGGGCTCCTGATTCATAAATGGCTCTCTTCCAAACAAAGCTCCATATTGCTATCTAGAGACTGTTGTACATGTTATTTAGGCAAAAACGCATGTATGTGTCATTGGAAACTGGAATTTTGATGTGGAAGAAAGCAAAACATATGTAAGAGAGAAAAATTTTGAGAGAATACTCTGTATTTCAATGGAGATGAAAACTAGCTGTGTACTCACGGTATATTTTATCTCTTAAGGAAAAAAGGAAAGAAAGAAAAATAAATCCTGGCTCTGCCCACAGAAAATGTCTTGGGACGTTGACCAACTGAAAAATAATGGATACTGCTAGGGCTAGGACCAGAGCTCTTAGAACAACTAAGTCGTTTGTCTAAAACCTTTTCTTTCTCTTTTTTAAAAGGATGGAGCCAAACATTCACCCTGTGTTTGTTTGTTTTTTATAAATTACCCTGTTCAGGAGTCGGTGGTTGCCAATGGCTGGTAACATCACAGAAATAAAGACAAACTGACATGATGTGACGCATGTGTGGATCTGCATTACTAGGGAAGCATTTCTGACCAAACAAAACTGAACTTGAATATGATCAAGGCTTTCTAAAATTACCAATTTACAGAAGACAGAGGAGATGGAAAACATGGTAGACGACATGCTAAAGGGGCAGTCAGCAGACTTTGGGAAACTCTGTAGGGGTTTCTTCAAAATATAAAATGGTAAGAAAATAAAAATTCAGGGATAAGAAACTGACAGATTAAAAGTTAAATGTTGTGATATTTAACTACCATCAATGATAATATATGGATCTTGCTTGGACCCTGTTTCAATCAAATTAATAAAATTCAAACTGCCTACAACATTTCAGCACTGGCTATAGTATTTATGTTATAAAGAGAATATTGCTCATTTTTAGGTATAATGATATTGTGGTTTCGTTTTAACAGAATCTTATTTCAGAGATGTGATTTTAAATATTTATGGATGAAGCATTATGTTGTTTGGAAAGTGATAAAAAATATTCCCAGTAAGGAGAAATTGTCAGGGATTTAGATGAAAACCCAATCAGGATTTGAGGATCGTAGAAGCTGAGTAATTGGAATATACCATTTAATTATGCTAGTCTATGTAACTTGTATAATAATTCATTGTATAAATGTTTTTTTCTTTTCCAAAATGGGACTACTGGTAGAAAGGGAAGGATGTGAGTTTGTGTGTGTCCACACCTATGTGTACGATTATACACACACACAAATACACACATGCATAATTCTCTGGTTGGGAGAGAAGGCAGTGAGAACATAAGCAAAAAGAAAGAGATTGAACATTAAAATGTGATATTCATCTAACCTTAGATCTGGAGCGCAGATCTAAGAAACAATGAGATGTGAGACTATGAAGGAATATTGAACCATATTGAAAAGCTCTTTTGAATGTGTTGATAGCCTTGATGGCAGGAAATTAGCTAGAAATTCATCCAAGTGTCCAATCAAGAAGGCAGTATTGTCTCTGTAGGGTAGCTCAGGGGGATGGAGACAAGGGGACAAACCTAAGAAACACGGCAGAGAGTTGTGCTAGCTAAGAAATGTAAGTGCAAAATAAGCGGGAGAGAAAAAGACGAGATTTGCAAAATTTTTGAAGCTGGTTCACCCCCAGAGTCTGTCATATGGAGTGAAGTAAGTCAGAAAGAGAAACACATCTCATATATGAACACGTATACATGGAATCTAGAAAAATGGTGCAGAAGCACTTTCTTTGCAGAGCAGGGATAGAGATGCAGATGCAGAGAATGGAGGGGTAGACATGGAGGGATAAGGTGGACCGACTGGGAGGTGAGGGCTGACAGATGCCTTCCACCATGGGTACAACAGGCCGCTAGAGGGAGGCTGCTTCACAGCACCGGGAGCTCAGCGCAGCGCCCTGCAGTGACCTAGAGGGGTGGGATGCAGGGGTGGGAGGTTCAGGAGGGAGCGCATATATGCACATGTATAGTTGATTCACTTTGTTGTACAGCAAAATCTAACACAACATCATAGAACAACTATACCTCAATTTTCTTTCTTTCTTTTTTTTATATACCTCAATTTTCTAAAAGAGTCTAAAGAAGCTCTTGAGATGTATGGGGGATGTGGTGAAAGGGAAAACCCTCATCACCACTCCCATCTAATAACAAATCATCCTCACGTGCATCACTTCCTCTGTATTTGCTTCTGCCTATTAACTACTAAAAACTCAATGTTCATACTCTTCCTGGTCCAAAATTACTAAACCTTTCCCTGAAGCAAATCAATCTCTCCCTTATTCAAAATTCTCTGATATTTTCCACTGACTAGGGAAGAACACGGAGAAGGCAATGGCACTCCACTCCAGTACTCTTACCTGGAAAATCCCATGGATGGAGGAGCCTGGTAGGCTTCGGTCCATGGGGTCGCTAAGAGTTGGACACCACTGAGCGACTTCACTTTCACTTTTCACTTTCATGCACTGGAGAAGGAAATGGCAACCCACTCCAGTGTTCCTGCCTGGAGAATCCCAGGGACGGGGCAGCCTGGTGGGCTGCCGTCTATGGGGTCGCACAGAGTTGGACACGACTGAAGTGACTTAGCAGGGAAGAACTTCTAATGTGATAAGTTAAAGAACTTTTAACTTAAGTCAAGAACTCTTAACGTGATAACTTTATTCTCTACCTCCTACCTTGGAGAGCTATTTCCTATTAAATTTAACATAGTATTAAATGGAAGTCAGGTTTTCTCCTAACTGAAACGTGACTTTCTTCATGATTCTCTTAATATTCTCTTTTACTTTCTTAAAAATATTATTCACCCTTCAAAGATGGCTCTGATCCCAATTTCTCTGCTCAGATTTCTCTGAAAACTAGATCATTGTCAATTCCTTCCTCCTCCACACAACTCCAGCATTACTTGGAGAGTCCACTCCTTTTTTGTTGTTGTTTTGTTTCTAGGTTCTTTTTTTTTTAATTTTTATTTTTTATTGAAGTATGGTTGATTAACAATGCTGTGTTAGTTTCAGATGTTCAGAAAAGTGATTTGGTTATATATATATATACACACACACATAATATTCTTTTTCAAATTCTTTTCTCTTACAAAATATTGACTATAGTTCCCTGTGATATACAGTAGGTCCTTGTTGGTTATCTATTTTATGTACAGTAATATATATATATGTACATATATATTTTATGTATAGTAATATATACATGCTAAACCCAAACTCCCAATTTGTCCCTCTGGGTGCCCCCATCTCCTTGCCCCTTTGGTAACCATAAATTTGTTTTCTAAGTCTATGAGCCTGTTTATGCTTTGCAGTTCAGTTCATTTGCATCATTTTCTTTTCTTTTTTCTTTTTTTTTTTTGGTTCCACATGTGAGTAATATCATATTTGGCTTTCTCGGTCTGACTTACTTAGTATGACGATCTCCAGCTCCATCCATGTTGCTGGAAATGGCATTATTGCATGCTTTTTCATGATTGAGTAATATTTCTACCTCTTTTTCTAGCTTCCTCCACTCTCAGCTGGCCTCAGCCAAAGTGACCTCCTTGCTGTCCACCGACCATATCAGCCTAGTCCCCATCAGGGAGATTCTTGATCTGTCTGCTGACTTTCCCACCACTTAGTCACATGACTCATTTTCCCCCTTCCTGTAGTCTCTGCTTGACTATTTCCTTTTCAGGGAGGCTTTTACTCACCACGCTAATTAGTCTACCGCTACCCTCCCAACAGTCACAGTCCCTGTTCCTTTCCCTTACTTTGCTCTGTTGCCTTTTTCTAGAACAAGCACATCACTGTCCCTGTTGTATGTGTGTGCGTGTGATTGCCTCGCTTCCCCTTTTGGAAGGTGAATTCTGGAGCAAAGCTACTTTCCTTGGCTCACTGACCTATCCATACATTTAGAACAGGTGGACAATGCATGGTGTTGACTCACCTTAGGCTTTTTATAAGTAGTTTTACAAGTCAATACTGAACTCCTGTTTGTATGGAAATAAAGTAGGAGAATTTTTCTCAATCAGATTGAGTTTTTAGACATTGATCAATTTAGGTAATTTATTTGCAAAAACATTATAAACTGAGTGAACTCATTGCATGTCAATTACCTCCTTCCTTCTAGTGGTTTAAACATAAACAAGGGCTTTGAATGTCTGCTGTGTCAGGAGCTTGGAAGGGAAAGCTAATTCCAAGCTTGGGGAACTGATCAGATCAAGGAGAACAGTATATATATAATATATGTATATTATATTATATATATTAATATAAAACAATAATATATATAATAGAATACATAATACATAAATATATTGTAATATAATATATAATATATATAATAATACAGTATATATATAATATACTTTTAATTACTTCCATGGCTTTATTCACTTTCTCTGCTTTAAGCATGAGATCCCTCTATCTAGTCCCATCTTTTTTTCATGCTTCATTTTCTGACAAATTTAGAAGCAGAGGCTATGTGGGGGTCCCCAGAAAGAAATGATACTATAAAAAGAAGAGGAAAATTAAGAGAAAAAGTTTTTGAAAAAGAGTGTGTGCATGCTTAGTCACTCGGTCGCGTCCAACTCTTTGTGACCCTATGGACTACAGCCTGCCAGGCTCTTCTGTCCACGGGATACTCCAGGCGAGAAACCTGTAATAGGTTGCCATTTCCTCCTCCAGGAGATCTTCCCAAACCAGGGGCTGAATCTGGGTCTCCTGTATCTCCTGCAGTGTAGACAGACTCTCCGCTGAGCCATCAGGGAAGCCCTGTAAGAAAGAGAAAGGAGTGAATTTGGACCAAGACTTTGCCATGTACAGGTTTTGACCTATGTACATGTGAAAGTTGTTATTCAAAATGAGAATGGATGGCCTTAATTTTTAGACATCAAGTACATCTGAAAATACGTCATGCATTCTCAACTTCAGTAAGCAGTTCAGTTGTTCTATAACTGTAATTCTCCTCTGGTTGTTTTGAAGAGTAAAGCTTACAGACGCAGTCCTGTAAAAATCATTGGGGAAAATGTGTTTTCATAATGTAAAACAGTGTTCTCTGTAATGTAATTTCAAAATGAAACCATTTGTTTAGGAGGGCTGGTTCCTGTCTAATTCTGTGAGGAACTGTTTTTAACTCATATTTAAGGTGAGAGGAGGAGGGGGAAGGGCTTTAAAGAAGTGATAACAACTTTAGCTCATGACTGACTAGAGAACAGTCGCAAAAATGAAGCAACTAAGTAGCTGGAGAGCATGGGAGAATCTAGGAACAGATAGCCATCTACAATTATATTCAGTTTCCACTTTTTTAAATTCTAGCGATATAATTTATAGTGCTTCTTATTCTGATGTTTAACTCAGTTACATATGACTCTGGGGATCATTTCCTACATCATAGTCATTTGATCACCTGTTTGCTGGCATTTCATTTCTTTCTTTTCATTTTTCTACTCCTGAATCTTCTTTGCCTGTGGATGTAATCGAAGTGAAAAATGGTGAAACGTAAAAGATTGAAAACAAAATTTTCTGGATTTTAAGGCCATGAAGAAGGCAATGATTAACTGAATGTGGATCTTATCACAGTGTAAAAGCTAACTATCTTTGCTTTAAAAATGTATACACTGGAAATTGAAATAAATTACAATGACAAATTATTTTTATTAATTTTTTTCTCTTTAAACAAATGACCTCTTCCGTGGATCCTCACTTTCCTTCATTTATCTCAAACGCCATCTAGAGAGAAAGAAGTCCTGGACATGTTGTGCAAGGTCAGAGTTATCTCTGAAAATTATAATCGAGGGTATGCAATTACACTTTGGTTATAAAAGAGAAAAAGCATTAGCATTAATGTCAACACAAGGAAATCAACTGATTTACGTTGTAAGTCTCAAAAGAATCTCCATTCACAGCTACATATCTCAGAGCTTTGATGGATGTAGACTTTTGGTATGTCAGTTTATCACTGTATACTCTGGACTAAGCTATTTTTATTGTGGTTACGAATTCCAGATTTCTTAATTTTAAAAAATGAGTTAGTATTAAATGTTTGTTTTGCTACTTCTGAGCTGTGAGACTAAGAGCACTTTATTTTAACTTTCGTAGACTGTTCCCTATTTCAAAAGGTTGCTAAGGTCACTGATGCCCATAAAAAGGAAAGGTCAGTGATGGTATTTTACCGATGGTTGGTTATGCTCTTGCAAAAGATGGTTAGTGATGCCCATGCCAGCAAAGTCAGCAGTGGTTGTGCCAGAGACGGCCAGTGAGTGAGGACCGTTTCGGGAATGCTCAACGTTGCCCCCGTCATGGGTGGTGAGCAGGACCTCCCCATCACGACATGGCATGACAAGTCAACAATCTACGCTGAGCCATCGTCTGGAACTTACTTTGAGGAAAGAAATCCCTCTAGACATTATATATGTTATCCTGAATTTTCCCTGCATGCTGAATGCACAGATAAATTCAAAAAAGTCAGTTCTGGTTCATCAGGATGACATCAGAAATTTTTGTAAAGTCATATTCAAGGCTATGATATAACAACTAATTTGAAATTTGAAATAATTGGAAATAAGTGCAAATTGTAGATACAATAACACAAGCTGCAAAATGCAATGCTATTTATTTAAAAAACACTTGTATTTAATGTTAAATAAAATTAGCATAGTTTTTCAAACAGGAGCATCATTTAGTTTCACTGGCTTGCACATTGTTAACAGCTCTCTTTACCTCTCATGCAATTTTTAATGCAAAAAGGATAATATGAACAAATAGATGATATCAAATTTTCAGTATTCAGGGAAGTAAAATTGTAACCAAAAAAAAAACACCCTGCAAATATACCAATAGTGTTAAGAAATAGTAAATTTTACAGAGAGCTTTATGTGCAATATGCTTTGTCCTTCGAAATAATTTACTTACATCATTCGTTGAGACATAAAGTTAAGTATAATTGCTTCAACTATTAATAATGCAGCCATGCATTAATAATTTAATCAAATACAAAACTAATTTTATTTGCTATATTGACTGAAAAATGTCACAGACGGTTAGTGCCCACAAAGCATGTTTTCCTAATTTTTGGGTCTAGCATTCAATGACAGGGAGATGATTTCTCATATATATTTTGGCCTCTTTTAGGCTATTAAACATTATAACCTTGTGTTTAGCCTTGCTTCATTAAATATGCATGCTTTTAGCAATCGGATTCCTAGTATCCATCACCCACATAGTGCAGTGACAGCGGTTATTTTCCCTCTAATGTGTCTGTAACAGCAATGCCACCAAAAGAAGTCTGGAAAGAAGTGCAGAGTGCTAAGAATAGCCACAGCTCACCAGATTCGGTGAAGTGATAGCCCAATAATTTATAGATGGAAAAGCTTCTAACAACGGTCTGGAATGCGATATCAGATTTTTTTTTTCAAGCAAGCGGAATATTGAAATTTATTTTCATTTAAACAACAAAAAAGCAGGAAATCGCAGCAAAGTAAGCCATTAGGTCAGTGCTGTGTCAGGATGAATGCAGCTCACACTTGCGTCTCCCTGTCAAGCACCATTAGGTCCGGATGAGAAAGTTTCCTGTGTGATCAGAGCATTCTGAAGAATCGCAGGTCCAGGTACTTGCAGATTATTCGATGCATATATGTGGGTTTAAATGCATGTATATTTATATACTCATATATATGTATATATAAATTCATATTCTATGCACATTATGAATGTATATACATGCATCTTATATATACACAAATATAACTGTTAATATTTTCTCTGGGCAAATCAATGCCATGTGGATAGGCAGAGAAATCTCTGTCTCCATTGTCCATATATTTTCCCCGAATTTGATGAATCTATGTTGACAAGGATAATTATGTGCCACATACTGTTTCTGGAACCAAAATGTACTAGTCAGGAGAAACAAGTGCACGTTTCAGGGGGTTTTGTTGACTTTTTTTCCTCCAGTCTTTGTACTTGAATCGTTGAACTTTTCCAATGTGTCATGAGCTGCCAGAAGCTACCTGACATGTCAAGATTGATTGTGACAATGTGCCTAACTCATCGCTCTATGCACCGTTTAGGATACAATGCGGCCCTGCACAGTCAGAAAATAAAAGTAAGTCCCTTTCCCTGGGAGCATCCCAATTACCCACAAGGCTGTGCAGTAGCTCATTGTGGTTAACACAGACTAGTTAGAAATACTTAACAGCAATTACAGTATAAGCTTTGTTCAATGGATCATTGGCTAGGTTTTTTTGTTTTGTTTTTTTGTTTTTAATAGACAACTGATTTGTTGAAATATAGCTTTTAGGCCCAGCTTCCCTGGTGGCTCCTTGGTAAAGAATCCACCTGCAATTCAGAAGACAGGGTTCAATCCATGGGTCAGGAAGATATGTTGGAAAAGAAAATGGCAGTCTACTCTTGTACTCTTGCCTGGGAAATCCCTGGAGAGAGGAGCCTGGAGGGAAGACTGCAGTTCATGGGGTCACGGGGTCACAAAGAGTCAGACATGACTTAGCAACTAAAACAACAACATAATAATCCTTCAGGTCGGTTCTCTGAATTTACCACCCATATTATAGAAAGTCTGACTATTTCAGCCATTTTTACTTCAAATCTTCTAAATCATAGAATATTGTAAAAAGGAAACATATTCTAATCCTAGTTTTCCATCAACATGTATGACTTTACAAAAACCATATGCTTTTTTGGACCTTGGATTCTTGTGTGTAGTATGAATATGGTAGAGTTTGTTTATCAATTTATTCTCATTGTTAACTTACATGATCAAGTTTCAAGATGCCTGGTGTGGATCCTTCAAGCAATGCAAACTGTTTTGTACAAAGAAAGGGTATGGGGACTTTCGCCCTGTTTATTTGGTCAATCTTCTGGCTATTTTCGGATGTAGGAAGTTCACCTAGAGAACTGGAAAACTGTTCCATAAGAACTTCAAAAACCTTTGCCTACTCCCCAATTTTTACTCTCAAATGTTTGAAAATATCCCCAGGCTTTTGTAAAAGTACAGAGCTGATTAAAAGCTATTTTTTTTGACAGAGTGATTTTGCACATGTAGAAACAGTTTGCAAACTTTGATTATTCCTAAAAGCAAAGAGTGAGTTAGCCAAGATATGTAAAATATACAGGATTCATTCTTTTCAAAAGGAACACGTTTTACCAAAATTTAAAAATAATTTAACAAAATTATATATTTTAGGGGATGCATTATATAATTATATAAATAATTTGATTAAGTGAACCTAGCCAAATACAATGGAGAAGGCAATGGCAACCCACTCCAGTACTCTTGCCTGGAAAATCCCATGGATGAAGGAGCCTGGTGGGCTGCAGTCCATGGGGTCACTAAGAGTCAGACACGACTGAGCGACTTCACTCTCACTTTTCACTTTCCTGCATTGGAGAAGGAAATGGCAACCCACTCCAGTGTTCTTGCCTGGAGAATCCCAGGGACAGGGGAGCCTCGTGGGCTGCCGTCTATGGGGTCACACAGAGTCGGACACGACTGAAGTGACTTAGCAGCAACAGCAGCAGCCAAATTCAATCTTGTGTTACTTTGAGGATTTTTAATTATTAGTTTATATATTCTTAAAAATTTAGATATATTTTAAATAAATGACAAAATAATTGAAGTAGCATAAAACTCATGTAATTGATTAGTCAAAATACAACAAAATAGTCAAAACTATCTAGCTAAGATGAAATACGAAGAATAAACTGATATTTAACATATAGCATTAACAAAGTTCCTTTTGACACATACTCTTGATTCCATTTCCTTACCAGAAGACACAGGTACAATTTAAAAATTAATTTGACTTTAAATTATTACAGGTGCTATTTTAAATCATGAAAATTTTAAATGAAAAAAAACATGAAATTTTAAACAGATTAAATAATTTGCGTAAGGTTTAGAAATCAGTTAATTTTTTTCCCTCAACAAAGGCACCACTATGCATTACTTTTTTAATATTAAATATGCCTCTGTTTGAAATATATGACAATAGTCCTGCCTATAAAAGCATTTTAGGAGTGTTAACACCATCTCCAAACTCCAATCTTCTCTCTTTGTCTCTCAAAAAGTAGTTCGATTCTCCAAATCATAGTGGGAGGGTCAGAATGCTTATTCAGATAATCAAGAGATGTCTACCATATTCTGATGCTTGTTTTTCATATCTATTAGGTAAGAACGCACATTCACAGATTTTGAAGGTAGATACAATGCTATATATTAAGTAAGTCAGTAAGTTAACAATGTTGCGCTGTTGTTATTAGTCACTAAGTCATATCCAGTTCTTTTGTGACCCAATGGACCCTCCAGGCTTCTCTGTCCATAGGATTTTCCAGGGAAGAACACTGGAGCAAGCAGCCATTCCCTACTTCAGAGGATCTTCCTGTCCCAGGGACTGAACCCACGTCTCCTGCATTCGCAAGTGGGTTCTTTACCACTGAGCCACCAGAGAAGCCGAAGGAAGTTGATAATAGCATGTCCAAAAGGAACAGCTAGAATACAAAGCAGCTGGGGAAAAAAATAAATAAATAAAAGATGCTTGCTTCTATTATCTTGGCCTTTTCTTACTCCCAAAAGCTGAACGTCATCCGCAAAGAAGGAGATTTCATTTTGTGCCATCTTTCTGGATCATTTATAAAACCCATAAATAATATCAGCCTTGGCAAAGGTCACTGTACACCAACCTTGTTTACACCGGGAGTCTCCACCTGTCTCTGAGTAATTTAAATTCATAAGCTTACTCTATGAAAAGCCAGCAATTCATTAAGACATACCAAGATTTCTTTTGCTCATCAAAGAAACTGGGCTTATTGCTGAGAAAGAACATGCTTTAATTGAGAAGGTTCTTGCTCTTTTTATTCATAGTTGAATGAACAGTTTGCTAACAGTATTTAAAAAACAAAGGGAAACAAACGAAACTTAAAAACAATTAGGCTTTCCCGATATAATTAAATTGATAAAACATTTCACTTGGAAAGATGGACTCTTGAAAACAAGGCTAGTCCCTAAGTGGAACAAGAAAATTGACTTTGATGTGAGGAGTTAGTTTTCTGGGTTCTGGTCACTTTTAGGTATTTAAATACGTACAGAAGTGACGTATGCACTTACATTCTCCCTTTTAGCTGCCATTTTTCCCTGTTCACACCCTCTTCACTTCCGTGGGTGGTTTCACATAGAGGGTTTCGCATAAGAATCAAGCGAGCCACACAGAATCTTAAAATCGTCTTGACACTAAATGAGACTTTTTCTGTAAATTTTCTTCTGATGGGCACCAGTCTAAAAGAACCATTTCTAAAGAAGCTAACTTTAATTGGAGCCTCTCTATGGTAATGCTCCTATATTTGTTTCTATTAATTTCTTTGTTGCATTCACTGGGCATTCTCCGGGCATTCACTGGGCATTCACTGTTGCATTCACGGGGCATTCTCTGTGTGTAATCACTGTGTACTGTGACCATGTTCTCCTCACCAAGGAGCTTGGTCGGGTCCCTTCAACTCCTGACACCAACTTGCCATCTGTGTTTTTTTCCTTAACGTCTCAGCTCTGTTCATGTCTGGCTGCCTGGTTTCTGATCTGGCTACCTGTCTTGCCCTTGACAGGTGGCAAATGAATTCATTCTAAACCTTCCATGGTCTGTTTCATGTCCTTGCTCTGACCTTTTATCAGTGGATGCAGGTCTGCAGCAAAGTAGCCCTGGTTCCACAATCCAGCTCTTCTTAGACCTTGGCATTTCTTGGCCTAGTGTCATCCTAGAAACATTCTTCATCTCCCAAGTTCCCTAGACTTACCTGAGTGCTCTGAATTCCAGCTCTTTGCTTAAAACTAAGCACAATGAAGCCTCTCATCCAAATAACAGAGTTTCTTTTTTTAAAAAAAACTTTTTATTTAATTTTGGAGTATTGCTGATTAACAATGCTGTGATAGTTTCAGGTGAACAGCAAAGGGACCCAGCCTTTGGATATACTGCATCCATTCTCCCCCCGACTCCCCTCCCATCCAGGCTACCACATGACATCAAGCAGAGTTCCCTATGCTGTGCGGCAGGTCCTTGCTGGTGATCCATTTAAATATAGCAGTGTGTACATGCCCATCCCAAACTCCCTAACTATTCCTTCACTCCACCACCCCCCAACCCCCAGTAAGGATAAGTTTGTTCTCTAAGTCTGTGAGCCTGTTTCTGCTTTGTAAATAGGTTCATTTGCAAATATGGAGAGTTTTAACAGAATTAATTAAGCAGGAATGCATTTAGCAAAACTATACAATATGTTGAATTCAATCATTAAGGAGCATGTACTCAGGGCTCTTTTCTAGGGTCTGTGCTATGTACCATATGAAATAGATATTTTTTATAGAAAAAATTATTTTTACAGTATTCCTCATATATTTTTATAATTATTTATGATTGGTCATGATAAACACTTGTAAAATATAAATATTTTCAATGTTTCCAAGACTGATGCTTCAGTAGACTTCAGAAAACATTGTTTTGTCATTATCTGGTACCTAACCTTTATATGAATACGTTTGATGGGTGACTGAATATTACATATTTTAATTATGCATCTCATTGATAGAAAGGGAATGGTGGATGACAAAGACTCTGTCTCTCCACTTGGAGTCAGTCATGTTCAGTTAGAGAGACTAAAGAGGTATGGTGAAGATTTTATTTTAGCCAGTTGCACAATGAGCCAAAAGCTATGCGCATTAGTGTGTCAGGCAAGTAAGTGTAGTATCGGAATCTTCCAATATTCTGTGACACAGATCAGTATTTTCCCTAAAAGTAATTGTGTGACATATGCAGAAATCTTTGCTTAATCCATATTAAAACAAGGGAATAAAAGGATTAATTGCCTTCTTTTAAGAAGTATTCTTGGGACGTAAGTTTTGTGCCTCTACTTGTCAAGGCAGCAAAATCTTGTGGGTGGTGATAATGATTGGAAAAGAATTAAAAGAAAAGGTAGATGGGAAGTAAGAGACTGGTCTCCAAAACCTGTCAAAGAACTTTAAACTTTAGTGAATAATTGATGATTTTGAACACAAGGAGTTCATAATGAAATTTTTATTCCGTTTAATTGCTGTGATAAGTTTGCCTTATCCCCACATCATAGGTGAGATCGTTGAAGTTTAAGCTTACATAATATGAACAAGGTCACAGAAACAGGACCCAGCGTGTGGAGAATTCATACATGAGTCTGTCTGATGCATCTATTCCTTCTTGGCAAAAGCTGAAGATACAAGAAATACACTGCGATGAAAATGGGGGGTGGATGGGAGAAACATTTTAAGGAGAGATGAACATATTTAGTCATTTTAGACATACAGACTAATATGAAAAGAGGGAGAAGTTAAAACATGATTCCATGTTTCGAGACCGAACAATGTATTACTTACTTAAACTGGGGAATAAACTAGCATTGCAGAAACAAAATCTTGTATGACAAACCAACGGGTATAATCGGTGCTGCTGTTATTTAATTATTAAAAAGAATGATCCAAGACATTGTTGACTGATCATATTTAACTATGTTTAAAGTGACTGATATCTATGTGACATCTCATTTTAATTGCAAAGTCCTTTACATGAATTATTGTATTTGATTTCTTACAACTGCATAAAAAAAGGTTCTACTTGTGCCCAGGAAGGAATTAAGCTTAGAGGGGAGATGTGACTTGCTGAATGTGATACAGTGAATGCCTGATGAAGTTGGGGCATGAATTTATGTATTCTGATTCCAAATCCTGGATACCAGGAGGTTCTTAGGATGTGATAAATAGTCATAAGCACTTTTAACTTCCTTGAATCAAATGGAACACACATAAATCCAAAACTAAATAGAACTAGTTATCAATCTATTGAAGTGCAGCAAGGGAGATTTAGATAAGCTTAAGGCATGATTTCTAGTCCAGTAAAGATATAAATACCTTACTCAAGGAGAGGTAGAATTGCCTTATCTTCCAAAATATGAATAAGGCAGATATTCCTCCACCCTAGTGAGATTACCTGTGGCCCTTTTAAAGTCTGTGAAGGTGGTCTGATGATGAACTTGGAAATCCAGTTGTGCATTCTAAATATGTTACATAAAAAGAAAATTAAATCATATCCTCTTCATTTTTAAAAAATTCTTTGATACTTTGGGGCTTCCCTGGTAGCTCAGCTGGTAAAGAATCCACCTGCAATGCAGGAGACCCCGGTTCAATCCCTGGGTTAGGAAGATCCCCTGCAGAAGGGAATGGCTACCCACTTTAGTATTCTGACTTGGAGAATTCCATGGACTATATAGTCCATGGGGTCATAAACAGTTGGATACACCTGAGGGACTTTCACTTTCATAGACAGCCTTACTCAAAAATGGACAAAGGGGTTTTTTCCCATGATTTTCTACTTGAGATGGAATTTGAAGTTTTCCATACAACTTTCATTTAATTCCTTGTGGGTTTTTTTTTTTTTTTTTTTTTTTTTTGGAGAATCCAAAAATCCCTATAAAAACGTTTCCTGTAGCAAACCTGTAATGGTTGGTGTCAATCACATACAGAAACACAAGCATGTGTGTTCACACCCCTGCCATATCCAAAAGGACGTGCCTTTAGGTCAGTGACCACTGCTTCTACAAGAGAAGACAGCTTCCTGGAGAATCTCTGTATTAGGTCTTCTGGGATAATGGCTGACAGATTAAAATCAGAGAAGCCTGGCATGCTGCAGTCCATGAGACTGCAGAGTCGGGTACGGCTTCGTGACTGAACAACAGCAAAGTGCATTTAAAAAATAAAGCTTCTTCGTTAAGATGTGAAAATATATACATTTTACGTTGTAAGATTTTCTAGTTTTTCTTGTTTCTTTTTACTTTCACGTATGCCTTTAACTCACAGTTAATACCTAAGTAGTAATTGTTTATCCACCATCTTAAAAACATTAAAATGGATATGAGGCAGCACCTTTTATGTGCTATGATGCAGGGGTCCCCAAACTCTGGGATGCAATGCCTGATAATGTGAAGTGCACAATAAATGTGACGCACTTGAATTATCTTGAAACCATCCCCCTACTTGGTCCGTGGAAAAATTGTCTTCCATGAAAATGGTCCGTGGTGCCAAAAAAGTTGAGGACCACTGCCATAATGTGCTTAGTCAAATCTTTATAATTTCATATGCAAATACTTTTCAATACTTGAATATTTTTAACAATATTTTGCTTTCAATTTTCCTTGAAGATTAAATATGGAATTTGGCAGAAAATATACCTGCTTTTAAGGCTTTTGAAACTTCTTTCCAAGCTGTTCACCATGAAGAACCAATTTAAAACCTAAGGTGATATATATGAAAGGGTGTATTTTACCACAGCCTTTTAAGCACTGAATAATTCATTTTAATTCTTCATCTTACAGACAATATAAAATTTGATTATTGCATTAAATTTCATTTGTTGCTTATCTGCCTATAATCTTTAGGCTCAATTTTCCAATGATGTGTTCTGTTAGTAAATATTAGGAGATACTTACAAATTGAATATTAATATTCAGGCTCTATATGATAAATCATGTATTTGTAGCCTATCTTCTTTATGTTGGAAGAATTTGAGCTCTGCGGTCAGAGTTATTGCTTTCTCTTACCTTCTGTCTTTACGCATGTGTTCCAGGGCGTCCCTTACGCCAATAGCACATGTTCACCTTTGTTTCATTTCAGTCGTTCTGTGGTTTAATTCATCTGGATTTTATTAGGGTGCATGTTGTGAGGTAGGGGTTTAGCTTTATTTTCCTTTTCCACACGGCTAGCCGATTGGTCCAATACCATCTGTTAACCAACGAACATATCCTTCTTTTCCCGATGTAAAATGCTATCTTCATCACACTCCCTTCAGGCACACGTGGAATATAGATCCGCTGTGCTTGTGGGCTCCTTTTACGTACCATTTATCCTTTTGTGTCTTCCTGCTAACACGCCTGACATCTTAACCACAAGGCAGGCTGGAAGACGTATGACACAGGAAGTTTCCCAGGAGGGGGGCTGTGGGCAACGTGGGGGGAGATGGAAAATTGATGATGGGAAGCACCGTAGGGGGTTTCCTCTGGAAAGTGATAAGTGCAAATCTCTTGGAAGCCCAAAGCTCTCCTTTCCCTTGACACAGACTGCAACAGGAAAAAAAAAAAAAAATCCGCAGGAGGAAAGACATATTCGGAAGAGGGAAAAAAAAATGAGAAGAACAAGAGATAACGTTTATAGATTTTGCTCTCTCTTCCCTTCCCATCGTCTCCCTTGGTGAGGAAAGATTGCAGTGTCATTTTGGGCTTCAGAGTTAACTTGCCAATGGCTCAGTGGTAAGAATCTGCCTGCAGTGTAGGAATCAGGAGACATGGGTTTGATCCCTGGGTCAGGAAGATGTGCCGAAGGAGGAAATGGCAACCTACTCCAATATTGTTGCCTGGAAAATCCCCCAGACAGAGAAACCTGGGAGGCTACAGTCCATGGGGTCGCAATGCAAAGAGTCAGACACAACTGAATAACTAACACTTACTTAAGAGACCACCAGGCTGACTAGGGAGGCAAAGCAGAGCTACTCAGGAGCCGTCTCCCAGATTGGGAGCAGAATGTTCTTCAAAACCAGGAGCAACTTGCAGTAAACAGGAAAATCCTTCATTTCTTCAGTCATCCTTCAGTTGTCAAGAAGAACGTCCCCGGTTCCCGATTACAGCTGCAGAAACCACTGTGTGTTTTGTATGAATGTAGTATGCACAATGGGCTTCCCAGTAGCTCAGTGGCAAAGAATCTACCTGCAAGGCAGGAGCTGCAGGAGACACGGCTTCTATCCTTGGGTGGGGACAGTACCCTGGAGGAGGGCATGGCAACTCACTCCAGTATTCTTGCCTGGAGAATCCCATGGATAGAGAAACCTGGTGGGCTATAGTCCATAGGGGTGCAAAGAGTCGGACATGACTGAAGCTAACCCACTCCAGTGTTCTTGCCTGGAGAATCCCAGGGACGGGGCGGGGTTGGTGGGGGGCGCCTGGTGGGCTGCCGTCTATGGGGTCGCACAGAGTCAGACACGATGGAAGCGACTTAGCAGCAGCAGCAGCATACACAAATATACATTTCCTTTTTATTAATTTTTATTGGCATACACTTGCTTTTCAATATTGTGTTAGTTTCTGCTTTACAGCAAAGTGAATCAGCTTGTCTATCACTTCACATATGTTCTTTTTTTTTTTTTTCTGTGAACATTTAAGTTCTTGGCAAATTTCAATTATAGAATACCGTGTTATTAACTATAGTCACCATCATCATTCAGTCAGACCTTACTCATCTTACAGCTGAGAGCTTATACCCTTTGACCAACTTTTCTCTCTTTTCCCAACCCCTAGGCAACTGCTTTTCCACTTTTCTCTTCCTATGAGTTCAACTCTTTTTAAAGATTCCACATATAAGTGACACCGTCCAGTATTTATTTTTCTCTGACTTACTTCACTGCGCATAATGCCTTCCAGTCTCATTCATGTTGTTGCAAATGACAGGATATCCTTCTTTTAAAAGATTGAATAACATTCCATTGAATATAGCCCATTCCGTACACACAATGAACTATATACAATGGAATATATGTATGTGTTTTCTTGCCCCATTCATTCACTGACAGACCCACGGGTGGTTTCTGTATGTTGGCTATTGTGAATAGCACTGCTACAAACAACAGGATATCTTTTCAGATAATGATTTCATTTTTCTCTGGATATATACCGAGGAGTGGGATTGATGGAACAGGAGGTAGTTCTATTTTTAATTTCTTGAGGAACTTCCATAGTGATTTCCTGAGTGGCCATACCAGTTTACACTCCCACCAACAGTGCACAAGGGTTTCCTATTCACCACACTCTGGCCAGCATTCGTTTTCTCCTCTTTTTGAGAACAGACGCACTAGCAGATGTGAACTCATGACTCATCATGGTTTTGATTTGCCTTTCCCTAATGATTAACGATACTGAGCACCTTTTTATACACTTGCTGGGAATTTGTGTGTCTTCTTTGGAAAAATGTCTGTTCAGATTCTTTGCCCATATTTTGAGTTATTTGTGTTTTTGCTCTTTATTTGTATGAATTTTTTGTATACTTCACATGTTAACCCCTCATCAGATACGAATATGCTTAATCAAGCTGCTATAAAATATAATTCCATTTAATATAGTTTTAAAATTCACCTAATATGTGTTGAGATTTCTAGCATATTAAGAATCTACTGGCTCAGTGGTAAAGAATCCACTTGCCAATGCAGGGAACATGGGTTTGATCCCTGGCTCGGGAAGATCCCTTGGAAAAGGGAATGGCAACCCACTCCAATATTCTTGCCTGGATAATCCCATGGACAGAGGAGACTGGTGGGCTACAGTCCATGGGATTGCAAAAAGTTAGACACGACTTAGGGTCTAAACAACAACAATAACTATAACAAAACAGATAAATGATTTCATAAGATGGAATCATCAATATGATAAAAAAAAAATAAACAACTTGATGGCAAGTATTTAATTTATCCTAAGATGTTAGGAATGTTTTTCTCACATTTTGTGGTATACCTTTGACCGATTTTGTTGGAACAAATCTGCTGGAATAAGAACTTTGTTCTTAAGTATGGATTTGACTGATTAAATCTTGTAAAGGGATGTTTATGTTAGGCGAAGCACACTGACTGAAACCACCCACCCTGGCCAGGCCCTTCAGTAACCATTCGAGTGAGTTGTTTCATGACAGGAGATCCTGGTAAGGAATACGGAACTAATAAGCCACCACCAACCGGAAGATTTCGGGAAAGGTCGAAAGGAGACATCACGTGTCAGTCCACTTCCCAGAATCCCTCATCCATCTTGGCTGAGCGATGCGTGCACCACCAGGAAAGACTCTGAATTAGAGTGATGGGCCAAAGACAACCCTGAAACTAATCCTATCACCATAAAACCCGGGACTGCGAGCCACAAGGCAGAGCAGTTCTCCTGGGTTCCCTTACCCTACTGCTCTCCACCCGGGTGCCCTTTCCCAATACAATCTCTTACTTTGTCAGCACATGTGTTTCCTCGGACAATTCATTTCTGAGTTTTAGACAAGAGCCCAGCTTCAGGCCCTGGAAGGGGTCCCCTTTCCTGCAACAGATACACATGTCCTCAGAATACAGTTTGCAAGTCACACTCAAGCACAACTAATTTAAAACACTTTAACAGAATTTCCAGGTGAAAAATTCAAACTTCTGAGACAATCTGTGAAGAAACATAAAAGAGAACTAGGGATGGGCAAGAGAATGTGTAAGAAACCTGGAAGATGGTGAGCTATCTGGACCGGCCTGGACAGGAAGACTGTGTCTCTGCTTTATCTTAGGGATACGGTAACTCTTCTGCTGGGGGGTCCTACATGTAACGATGCAACAGATCATTGGAACATAATAGGCTGTGCAGATATACACCTACACATTCATAGACAAGTAATTTTCAACAAGGGCTTCCCTGGTGGCTCAGTGGTGAAGAATATGGCCTGCCAACGGAGGAGATATAGGTTCAATCCCTGGATGGGAATGATCCCCTGGAGAAGGAAATGGCAACACACTCCAGTATTCTTGCCTGGGAGATTCCATGGACAGAAGAACCTAGTCTGTTACAGTCCATGGGATCACAAAAAGTCATACACAACTTAGTGACTAAACAATAACAATTTTTAACAAAGGCATAAAAGCAATTGAATGGAGTAAAGATAGTCTTTTAAACAAATGTCTTGAATAATTATGAATCTGTTAGCCAATAAGCAAGCTAACTGAAAATGGATTATAATCCTAAATGTAAAACTTAAAACTATAAATCTTCTAGAAAAAATTTGTGATAAAAGCCTTTGTCAACTTGGGTTAGGCAATCATTTTTAAAATAAACATGCCAACTACAAGGCAAAGAAGAACAGTGAAGAACTGATCACCGTCAAAATTAAAAATACCTGACCCCCGAAGACAGTGTGAAAAAGGATGTAGGGGAACGTCACAGGCTAGGAGGACATGGCTATTGATCGCATAACTGGAAAATGGCTTATATCCATAATATGTAAAGAAGAACTATCAACACTCAAGACTAAGAAAGCAAATAACCCAATAAAAAAATGGGCAAAAGATTTGAAGAGAGATTCATTACCAAAGAAGATACATGAATGGCAAAGAACCCTATGAAAAGAGGCTAACCATCATTAGTCACAAGTATCCAAATTAAAACCATGATAGGATTTCACTACACTTTTTTTAGGGTGAATGAATTTTTTTTAATGACTGTACCAAATGTTGGCAGAAGTATGAAGGGCCTGGAACTTTTAAATCCTGGTAATGGAAATAAAGAATCATATAAGGACTTTGGAAAAGAGGTTAGTAGTTTCTTAATGGTTTAAACTACCATATGATTTAGTCATTTCATTCCTCAATAGTTTTCTGAGAGAAATGAAATAAATGCATATAAGTCTTACAAAGACTTATATTTCCTATGTATAAAATTCTTCACAGAAATTTCATTTGAAATAGCCCAAAACTGGAAACAACCCAAATCATCACATCGAATGAGTAAATTAACAAACTATTGTAACTGCTCAGCAATAAAAATATAAGCTGGTGATAAATGGTACCAAGCAGGTAGATCTCAAAATACTTGTTCTGAATGAAGAGAGTCAGAGCTCTATTCCCACCCAAAATCCACCGAAAAAAGAATGGAGGAGAGAGGATCCAGAGACAGACAGTAAGAGGGAAGAACTACAAAAAATCATGAGGAATCTTTTTGGGGTGATAGATATGTTCATTATCTGAATTATGGTGGGATTTCAGGAATCTCTGCATATAAACACATACAGACATACATACCTGTATCAAAGTACATATTTTAAACATGCACAGTTTATTAAATCTCAATCTGCTAAACAAAGATTAAAAGCTAAGTATTGGGGGACAAAAGAAGTTACAATCTATTTGTAAGGCATATATTAAGTTAACCTTAAAAATGCATTCCAATATATATTAAGTACAGACAAATATGGTTTGATTCCATGTATATGCGGTACCTAGCCTAGTTAAATTCACAGAGTCAGAAAGTACATTAGTAGATACCTGGGTCTAGGGTGTGACGCATGGGGAAGTTAGTGTTAAATGGAGACAGAGTTTCAGTTTAGGAAGGTGAAAAATTCAGGAGATGGATGATAGGGTTGTACAACAATACGAATATACTTAGTGCTCTGAACTGTACAGTTAAAGATGGTTAAAATAGTATGTCTTATATTATGCATATTTATCACAGTTAAAAAATTTTTAAAACTAAGTGTTAGATTTCTGTCTGCATAGCTTTCCTCTTAACCTCCAGTGCATCATCACAGTGTCCTCAGTCAGAGCCTGCTTCTTCATCCTCTGTGTGCTCATTACACATTGTGCACACCAGAACACGTCCAATCACTTTGTAATTATTTGCTCACATCTGTCTCTGCCCATTAGGGTAAAACTCCTTAAATTCACAGGCAAAATGTTGTGCCTGTCATATAGATGTTCAGTGGATGGTGAATGAATGAATAATCGGTGACCCTGGCATTGAAAACGAATGTTGTTCCAGAACAGATAAACAAAAAAAGCCAAGATGGGCTAGCATTCCCTCCATCATGGTCGTGAAGTCTGAGACTAAATGATGTTTGACTTTGCTAACTAATGAGTAAAGAACAGGGCAAGTACTCTCACAAATATTTAAATTCCAAGTGCAAATACCAGTGGGCTAGAAGAACTCCCTAGGCCAGCACAAGGGAGCTTAACTAATGTAACAGGAGGTAATTAGGAAAGTAAACACTTTGGCAAAGTCTAGAGAAATATTCCAGAAAGATGAGCTTCTAAGGTCAAGCGTAGGAAACATTGGCTTGTATATTTTAGCCAATGTGAGTAAAATTTAAAATGTCCCTTCTAGGTAAACATTCCTATGCTGAGCAAATACCCTGAACCATCCAAACAAATAGTAAACCATCCTTTACTATTGTGAGAAAGACCATTTGCATCAAAATCATATACATTTCTATTCTATGTAAATGAATTTGAACTAGTTAGTGTGGTCTATGTGAAAAAGCACACACAATTCTAATCTTTATTTAATTATCCAAATTAATTTCACATTAACCTAACAGCTTTATATATTTTATTTGTTTATATCTTGTGTGTGTGTTTAATTTAATTGCAGTATATTGCTTTTGGAGGAGATTTTGTAAGACACTGTGGGCAAGATGGGCTCACTTAGATTCCATCCCCAAGATCAGGGTTTGTGGCAAAAGTGTTTATTTGGAAGGGGATTCTAGGAAATACCAGTACGGAATGGGAAAGCGTATAAATTTAGAGAACATTGGGAACTGGTTACTGCTCAGGGCAACTGGAATTACATTTTGTTGGGATTTCTGGGGGATGTTAATGAGTGTGCTAAGATGCTTCAATCATGCCCAACTCTTTGCTACTCTATGGACTGTAGCCTGCCTGGCTTCTCTGCCCATGGGCTTCTCCAGGCAAGAATATTGGAGTGGGTTGCCATTCCCTTCTCCAGGGGACCTTCCCGACCCAGGGACTGAATGCAGTCTCTTAGGTCTCTTGCATTGGCAGGAGTGCCAATTAGTGTCCTTCCGGGGGTAACGTAACATATTTCAGACCTATCTCACCTAAGAGTTCAGAAAGCTGGGATATAACCCACTGCCTCCTTCTGTCACTGGCTGAGGGCTGCTCCAAGGCGCTTCAACTCTTCTGTGCTCCGTTGTAGCCATCACCAACCTTACAGCCAGGGTAACTCCCAGGGGAAGAGCTGCAGGTGCTGGCAATGAGGAGCGGTCTCAGGTCCTGCCCCAGAGTGCTGAGAGGTGGGAGGGTGAGGTAATAAAGGGGAGCCTGCTAACACCTTGATTTGTCTGTTGAAGAGTTCTGAGCACAGGGTGGTGTCTCAGTCCACTCAGTTTGCTATAACAAAGCACCGCAAACTGGTTGATGTAGGAGCAACAGAAACTGATGTCTCATAGTTCTGGAGGCTGGCGTTTGAGATCAGAGTCTGGTGAGGGTCCTCTTCTGCCCCAGACTTCTCGTTGCGTCCTCATGTGTTGAGAGGATCAAGCAGCTCTCTGGGGTCTTGTTTATAAGAGCGCTAATCCCACTTTTAAGGGCCCCACCCTCATGACTTAAGCTCCTCCCAAAGAGCCCCTTCTATTGCCATGGAACTGGGATTTAGGACTTCAGAGTATGAATTTAGGAGAAACACAAATATTCAAAGCACGGCAGATAGCGTTAACTGACTTGCATTTTTGCAGCTTCTCTGGTTACTGATGTTGGAAACTCTGGGTGGGCAGGACACGGTGCTGAGAGCAGAAACAGGGAGCTAGTTTGGGGACTAGTTCAATCATTTTACCAGTGAAGTGTGGGCTTGAATTAATGCAGTGATTGATGGTGAGAAGTGGGAAGATGGAAATGTCATGAAAAGATGCTAACAGGATTTGTTTTGAAATAATTGTGGAATGAAGGATAAAGAGAACCACCAGAGATGTCTCCAAGGAATTTTAACTCTGGGGAACGGAAGAACCGAGTTGTCATTCAGTGAGATGGGAAAGACTGCAGGATGAGATTTTTTTATTTAAGGGGTGAAAACAAGAATCTCAAGTCTTAAAATATCTCTAAAAAGTAGATATTATTATTCCCATTTTGTAGATGAGAAAGATGTTCTCAGAAACAGTGAGAGTTAACTGAGTGCTTTTAATTCTATCAGTGCTGTCAAAGGAGGACAACTGTGTCTATTTACAGGGTGATGAAGTGTAGAATTGGAGATACACATTAGGTACCTCGTACACAATAGTAGATGTCCAGTGAATAATGGCAACTTCACTCTCAGCACTTTTGCAATATTTTATACTTGAATTTATATTTGGAACTTACGTTCACTGTTGCTCACAATTCTTAATATTCAGTAAGTTTCTCAAAGCGAAGTATCATTCAACAAAATGAAATGGACATCTAGCAAGAAGGCTACAGGATAACTTAGAGTAATCAGGGTTATATCAACAATGTAAATACATGTGTTCTACATGTATACCAGTGGCGGATTCATTTTGATATTTGGCAAAACTAATACAATTATGTAAAGTTTAAAAATAAAATAAAATTAAAAAAAAAAAACAATGTAAATAAAATTTTCAATAAATGTGTATTCTTGGTAGTAAATGAATTTTAGTAAGCCATTAAGGCAGAATATGCATTGATTCCATTATAATCATGGAGCCATAAGTAATTTTTGTCACTTTTCAAGGAAATTGAAACTAGTAAGGTCTGTCATTAGCAGCCTCAATGTCTAAATAGTCCCCAGTATATTCATCCCTAAATTATTCAATGCCAGGTTAGGCTATATTCTCGATGCCTGAGCTACTCTGTTCTCCACTGTATTCTTTTGGTTTATTAAGCACTATCTCAAGTTTAACACCTAACCCCTTAATAGCTGAGGGCAGAGAAAATTACATTCGAGCATCTGGATAAATTTAATCATTTCATTAATGTGCATATAGACAATAGGTGGATACTTATGAAAGCCCTAAGATTTTTAAAGGTTACTGTGAAGATTATCGGAGAAGGCAATGACATCCCACTCCAGTACTTTTGCCTGGAGAATCAATCCCATGGACAGAGGAGCCTGGTAGGCTGCAGTCCATGGGGTCACAAAGAGTCGGACATGACTGAGCGACTTCACTTTCACTTTTCACTTTCATGCATTGGAGAAGGAAATGGCAACCCACTCCAGTGTTCTTGCCTGGAGAATCCCAAGGACAGGGAAGCCTGGTCGGCTGCCATCTATGGGGTTGCACAGAGTCGGACACGACTGAAGCTACTTAGCAGCAGCAGTGAAGATTATAAAACTATAGCCAGTTATATTTTTAAATTATGATTTGAAACATAAACCAGTATCTTTGAGCATCAGATGACTTATGAAGTATGCCATATCTCAAACACAAGGATAAGTATATTATACAAATCATGAAGAATGAAGAATGCTCTCTAGAAATCATGCATATCCTTAAAAGTCCAATATTCAGTAGTAAAAACATTAAAATACTGATATGCTCAAGGAATTTAGAACTGCTTCAGTGTATAAATAATATAGATATTAATATTAAGCAGATATTCACAGGGTTATACCCCTGGAGCAAAAGTTGTCATAGCTGCCATATATGTTACTAACCGTATACAGCACAAAGCAAGAACTTTATAAAAGTAGTTCACTTTCCTTGCCTTATGATATCCCTTTTTGTCTGTTCTGCTTGTCCCACCTGAAATACGTCTGAATATAATGACAGAAGTTACACATTAACAGAAAACTTAAGTGCATGCTTTCTTTCCTCTTCACACCAGAGCAAGAAAACCAAAAACAGTGCTCACGTACTTGATGAGAATACCTCTTTTAAATAAACGTGATCCCGTCTTCTCTACAAGGAGTGCTACTGTTCCTCATCAAAACTTGGGGAAAAGTCAGCTGAAAGCAAGACCCAGCATAGGTACTATGAACGCACTTTCGTCCATTATACCTATAAAACTTTAAATAAAGTAATCTATTTTGCATTTTCTATAAAGTACAAGAAAACAAGGTATTAATGAATTATACTTTACTGTGCTAATTTTCTTGAGTGTTTATGTTACAGGATTATTGGATATTAATGTGACTGTTAACAATAAAATGCAATCCTTTTACCTATTTGTTGACAAGGTAGCATCAGGCATTGACTGAGACAAAAGTCCTTTATTGTTCATAAGAACTGCTATTCAGGAACTTAGTTTGTGAGACTTTTAGAATACTACAGTAAGTTTCAGTGACAAGATGGGAAATCCTGGTAAAAATGCATCACTGCTGGCCTGTGTGTGTGTGTGAGAGAGAGAGAGAGGGTGTAAGATGATGAAAGATACACAGCAAATTCAATAAATAGGTTGTTTATTTTAAATACTCCACTTATTACCGTAGAGTAAATTAAGCAACATTGAAAAAACCAAACTGTTCTAACATCCTGCTTATCTTAACATATTGTCTCAATATCACTTTCAAATAAAGATGTTTGAAATAGTGTTTGCAATCTACATTTTTGATCTGCCTAAATAGCTGCTGGCTTCAGCAGAACATTAATGCAAATCTAATGTACCTGCTGGTATGATTAGCTGAATCAAATGATGGCATTTAAGTAACACCTAAATAATCTTAATTAGGATCTTCAACTCATCTTAGCACTTAGAACTCTACAGATGGATAGTCTTAATTATCAGCCTTTTGATTAGGATAACAGCCCTAATCAAGACGATGTGGGACTGGTAGACAGGGTATCAGTAAATTAATGACTGCTGTTAAGTGGGAGCATAAGCAAAAAAAAAAGAAAAAATAGAGCCACTTTCTGTGAGAGACAGGATGACGTGTATGCAAAGGAAATAATATTGTCAGGAAAAAATCAGAGTGGAAAATTGTGGATTGGTATTACTGTTATTTTATCCAAATATATTCAAGCCCTCATACTCAACAGGACCATATAAATTTTGTGTTTACATAAAATTGAGTGAATGCAGGTAATTTGACAAAAGTTTCTAAATATGAATTGGTAACTTGGTAAAACTTAATAGATTTGTCATGTGTGAATGAAAACTAACTATTGGACATGCATTTCTTTTGAAGGAAATCATGACATGGTAACGGGAGAAACAGGAAAACATAAAATATTTTGTTTACTTGTTTCTTCCCTGAAGTTTAACTTGCCCAAATTAACTTGCCAAATTACCAACAGCCTGAGTAAATGAACGTAAAGCAATATGGACAAGTGTTTCCTTGCAGTCGGACGTGGCATTCTTGGTTCCAAACTTTCTGTGTATTAATAAAGGAAGAAGCCAAGCAAGCATTGTATTTACATTCTTTTTATTGGACTGTTAATTGGTATAAAATTGATGAAACGAGGTCCTTCATGGAATTTCATTTTGCATTTTACCATGGCTACTATTTAAAATGAAGAGTGCTCGGACATTTTACCTTTTAACCAGAAACTTCCCTCAAGGCTCTGTCCCTAGTCATTGGTATCTTGGTTCCAATCCAGACTTCTCCTCATCACCTCCACCTTCTTTTTCAGCTCTTGCTGGACTTCCCTGGTGACTTAGATGGTAAAAAATCTGCTTGCAATGCAGGAAACTCAGGTTCGATCCCTGGATCAGGAAAATCCCTTGGAGAAGGGAATGGCAATCCACTCCAGTATTCTTGCCTGGAGAATTCCATGGACAGAAGAGCCTGGTGGGCTACAGTCCATGGGGTCACAAGGAGTCAGACATGACTGGGCGAATTAACACTAGGCACTGTCCTCCTCTGAGTTTTTTCTGTAACTATCTCCTCTCCTCTTCTGTTTAGTATGAATCTTGTTCAGAGACTAGTGAATCTTTGGGGACACCCTTGCCTCTCACTGAATAAATATTTTACTTTCAGAATTGGATATTTGCAACTGGGAAGTAGTGGTAAATGTAACACCTGGAATTATATACACCATCCATCCTCTGGTCAAACCCATGAGACTCTGGTTTCGGGGTGAGTTAGTGAAGACAGCATGAACTTATTCTTGCCTGAGAGAAGGATAAAAGCAACACATTTATCAGTTTGGCATGAGATACACTGAAAATCCACTACATCAATGGGACAATTAGGAATTCACTACATGTTTGCAAACTGTGTCAAATGATGTGTGTTTAGTGTTTTATGCTTAAATGCCTTATCCTTAGAATAATAATAACAGTAAAAATAATGATAATGATGATATATACAATGATTATGTGTAACTGCCCCTCTTTCATTCTAACACACACAGTGAAGATTTCATGCAAAGCTATAGGCACGTCCCCTGGAAATTAAAGAAATGCCCTGGAAAGATCTCCTTAAACTCACACGTTAGTGCATATTCCAGAGTCTCCAACTTCTTGGACCACTGCGTCTTCCATTTCATCAACTGGCTTCTCTTCATAAACTTAGCCCCTAAATGTTTTTCAAACATCTGCCCTATATCATATTCCTGCCATAAAACTCTGCATTAATAATCTCATCCATTCCCGATCGTGGACATGAGTGTCTTCAACCCTGATTCCTTCCAGTTTTCTCAACCCATATATTCAAATGCTTGGCAGATGTCCGCCCCCCCCGGGTGCAGTCTTACAACTCTAAATGAAGCGTGTCTGCATCTCACTGCAATGTCTTGCTTCACCCTCTTGTGTCCCCATCATTCAAACTCAGAATCTTGTAGGATGGTTTGCTCTCTCCTTGCCTTCTGTGTGCAGTTACCAAGGTATCCTAACTCAGCATTATAAACGTTTCTTGTGTCTGTTTTTCCTTTGTTTTTTCCCCACTGTGGATTGCTCATACGTAGCCTTTTCAAATCCTCTTCGTCTCATCACTAATGAGTTTCCCACAGTCTTTTCTTTCCTGACCTACGAGTTCAGCTATTACAAGTTGAATCAACCACCCCTTGGAGACCAGGAAAGAAGCTCTTTATAACCAGAGCAAGTAAAGAACAAACAGAATGGACTAAGTCTAGTCCAACACCATCTGGAAACACTCACTCATCAGAATCCATTTGGATATTGGAGAAGCTTTCCTCCTTAATCTTTTGGTTGCTCTCTCGCTCTCTCTTGTCCAAGCTTTTACCCATTTTCACCACTAAACTCACATCTAAGCTTGCCATGCTCTGCGATGCTCAACACTGCTTATTACTTGGTCTTCAAGTTCCACTCCCCTCTCTGCAGTGTCTCCATGTTTTTAGGGGTGTTTTCTACCAGCCACTTTAACTCTTGGGTTTCATTTTCTGTAGCTAAATGTGTTTCCAGGGTTTTCTCATTTCTGCCTGTGTTCCCCCTTTCAATTTAAGGCAGGAAAGTTCCTGACTCTCTGCTGACTCAACTTTTTAAAAAAATAAACCTTTTATTTTAGAATAGCTTTACACTTACAGAAAAGTTTTGAAGATCATACAGATTGTTCTCATATACCTCCTATCCAGTTTTTCCCTGTGTTAATATCTGCATTAGTAAGGCTCCACTGGGATTCGCAGAAGGGGGCAGAAAGCTTAATCTGCTGACTTAATTCTGACTGTACCTTGATCACTACCTCACCGGAGAAATTATACACAGTCATGACCTAAATGCTAAGATAGTAAGTCATGCTTTTAGCAACAGACATATTCCGTCAATGCTTGACTTTATTTTCCACTCATGAGTTGTCTATAAATAGATTAAAATCGTCAATAAATTACTTAGTTAAACACAGAACTGATAAATAAAAGGAAATACATTCTTGTAAACTTAAGGGAAGATACTATCAGAAAAGGATAAATGTCCTGATTAAGTAGATTTAGCAGGACGTCTGTATTTCATAGGACATGTGGATTTCCTTGCCATTGTTCATTGTTATCTATAATCCAGTCCATAAAGGGAAATTAGAAGCTAATGGTTTTTACTTCTTGGGAGAGGTGGGGCTCATCCATCTAGAATTACACCTTAGCACTGCCATCGTGTTCATTATTATTTAAGTTGCTGTACTCCTTGAAGGAATCCACCACCACTGGGTCAGTCATTCCAAGAGGATGACACAAACATTGTCATTGTCAAAAGAAAGGAGAAAGAAAGTAAGCCTCAAAACATCTCTGGTGGTCTAGAAAGAGTGGATTGGCTGCCACATCTGATATCATAAAGGAAGTAATAGGAGCAAATGGATGATACTGAGGGAAGAACAGGAGTCTTACTGCTTTTCAAATTATGCTCGGAAGGTTGGCTTCTGAAGAAAAAAAAAAAATGGATGAAAGCATGTCCCTGATTTCATTGAATATCATAGAATGAAAGTTTACTCTTGTTTTTCACAAAATCAATTAGACTTTGAAACTGTTATGCTCTGTAAGGTTATATACAAGTTATACGATCCACGTTGTTCAGCTCATCGTGACTGACACCCAAGAGTAAGTTTGTGAATATTTTTTAATATAATTTGGATGTCATTGTTTAGTTTTCTTAAATTTGCATTCTGCTTATTATTATTAGTTATGTCTACCAAAATGATTATATCATTTAAAGTGTTTAATTAAAACATAAAATACTGATAAGAACAATAATTTAAAACTACTCCTCATTAAATAGTAAAAGTAATAAGGTAACTTCACTGTGAGAAATGTGAATTTGAATAGGGTGAGATAAATTCAGTACTTGACTATGATGATTCTATTTAACTTTCTGGGAAATTAAATCTCAAATATAAAGCATGATGGTAATATGTGAAAACTATTATTGGTCCAGTGATCCCGAGTACAATGTGTGTTATAAAATTTTGTCAAACAGAAAGAATCCATTGCAGCATTCATTTTCATAAAAAAGAATCAATTAAATTTTTCAAGAATAAGTTAAAAATAATATTTCTCATACAAAACTAGTTTTATCTTTTAAGGAAGAGAAGAGAACATAGCTACAAAGGCATTATTGGGAGTCAAAGTTGTAATAATTTTTTTGACTGAACTAAACTGAATTTATTTTTTAATTAATTTATTTAAATTGGAGGCTAACTACTTTACAATATTGTGGTGGTTTTTGCCATGCATTAAAAGGCACAAGTCACAATATTTCTGAGAGGTTAATGATAAATAAATAGCATTTGAAATTAGAAAAAAAGGCTCTTTGCAAGATTTTTTAATCAAGGTACAATGTTAGATATAACATGTAGTTATGCCTATGAAAAGTGAACTGCTATTCTCTTTCATGTTAGCAGATATTTTACTTTAAAGTCAAATAAAATAATATATGCTAAGGATATTAATTTAGTCTTGATATGTGCAGAACGTTTTAAGGAGGAAACACTCAATGACTACTTGCACTGAAGTCTTATTGTTGTTTGTTATCAGTGTTATCATGAGTTATGATTTAGCTAATTGACTAACACAACTGACAAAGGTAATTTTTTATAAAAGATGACATCTCTTGCATTGGTATAATAACTATTCTTTTAACTAAAATACACTTTAGATGTTTTACTTTATTATTTTCAAATTATTACATATGTATAATTCACTAAAGGGCAATGGATATCAAATTTTAAGAAACACTGACAAATCTTCTGTAACATTTACTGATTAGTTTTTTCACATTGAATTATATTAAAATCAAGTATGCTTTTCTGTTTCTAAAGAAGGTAAGAAACGTCATCAAAGCATTCAAAATGTCATATGTCAAGGAATTATGCCTCTCTTCAATTTCTTTGTTAGGAACCTATGCTGGTTTTGCCAACTGCTTTATAATTGACACTGGTCTTAACTGTTAATTTGAGCATATCAAAATTCCTAAAACTTTCATCATAAAACTTCCGTGACTTCTCATTCACTAATTAATTAAACTTGAACTGAATCTGATACTCGTAATAAAGCCCTCAGGTCTCTATCCCAGACTTTTCTTTTAAGCCTTCTCTGCCATTCATTCATCTGAGTGTAACTCTAATCTAGGTTTGGTTTTGTTTTCAAGAACATATCTGTCATTTCCTCTTAGTCTTTTGCATCATTTCCTTCAACTAGAATTTTTTTCCTTCTCTTAGTTTTCATTATTATACTCAGAATTTAGAAGTCACATTAAATAGTTTCTTCTTATCATCAAAGCATCTTCTTCTTCGTTTCCTGAATCCTAATAAGATGTATTTGTATATCCTTTGAATTGCTTCTGATCCTGTGTTTGGTATCTATCAATTGCGCATTTGCATTGGAGAACATGGTCAGCATTATATTCATTTCTCTACTCCTCTCTGACTCTTATCCATCCATGGTACCTAGCATAGTATCCTGATTATGACCAATGCTCCATATAGATGTAGAAAAAAATGATGAATAAAAAATGCAATTTAAAATGCTTTTAATTTTTTAAGAAATCTGCTAATAGAATTCTCAGAAGAGATCTAAATGACAATTCCAAAATATTATACTAGATTTAATATCCTTCAAAAATCATTTTTAAGGAGAAAAAATAAATTTATCAAAAATGGCATTAGAACTCTAGAATATATGGAAAATACAACAGTTTCATCCTCTAACATAAAATATCAAAAGAATTCCAAAAGGATGGGATATTAAATGAATAAATGGATAATAAAAATATTAGGATGCATAAAAATTTACAGTTTACAATTTTAACATTCTAAAATAAAAAATATAGTTTGCATAAAAAATCATAATCAAGGTTAAAAGACCAAATTTTTAAAAAATGCATTTATTGTATAAAATAAATATGACAAATTATTATATCTCTAATATGAAAAAGTCTTACTAAGCTTTTTTAAAGGGATGGATAACCAATATCAAAGTAAAATTAACATCATATAAAAAGATATTTAACCCTACTAGTAATCAAATAACTAAGGAAAGCAATTTTTAAATTAAAAATCTAATTGTCTCTTAGCTCAGCAAATATCTAAAAATCCTATAAAGCATAGAATTAGTAAGCATTTGAAGAAATGAGTCTGAAATCTTCCATCATTTAATACAATAAATCACGCACTATTTAAAAATAGAGCAACTCATCACAAATTTGGAGAGCTCTGTTGCTATATAAATCAAACTGTAGTTGAGTAAAGCAATGACCAACCAAGTTCTACTTTGAGGAGTTTCTTTTATTGAGACAATGGCACAGTGTGGAAATATACATGCCAAATGATGCTCACTGCAATGGTTTCAAAGCATTGGCTAACTATAAACATCCTAGAAATTCAATGAAACAAAATGGTTAAAGAATGATATCTTCAAACAGTGGCGACTTAACATGATTTTAGGTTGTCAAAGGTGAAAGAAATTCTCTGAAAGAATAACTACAAACTGAGTAGAGCTTAAAATAGTTCACTCGAAAATTAAGGTCGCAAATATGTGTGGAACTAGAAGGGAATTAGAAGGAGCAAGCTATTACTGTGTATTTACTAAGTTCCAGGAGCTTTCTTCTGACTATTTGTTCTTCAGAGATGGTTAAGGAGGGTAAATTGCCAAGGATTCAGAACTACGAGAGAGCAGGGCTATGTTTTAAATGCAGCGTCTCTTGATTCCAAATCACATGCTTTCTGTACCACACCGCGGAGTTCAGGCTTGTCCTCTGAGAAGCACATTTCTGTGTGTGACCGACGTATCAAATAGGAGAGAGTGATGATGCTCCAGGACATCCATTCCAGGCTCTATAAAACTGGCTACCTTTGAATATTCCTTTTCCTTATGATTTCGGAGTCCCATCGATTAGCAACATAAACATGTCTGCAAAAATAAAACAGCATTCAGATGAACTTAACGATATTTTATTATAAGAAACACAACATATACACTGAAATTTAAGTTCAGATCACTGGTGTTGGCAATTTACAAATATACCTGCATCATGGTACTTAAATATGTTTCTTTTTATCTCAGTTATACCTTCTCTGAAAATAGAAGCTTAAAATTGCCCTAAAGTACTTCTTCCACTTGAATACTTCGGGTGTCTTCTCACTCTTCCTAAAATAGTTATTTAAGAACAAACTTCACATGTGCTATTCATTTTCCAAAATGCCTTTTTTCCTTGGGACATGATGCATTGGTAACTGTGCAAGAGACCTGAAGAGAATAAGTTAGTTCCAGAATTAATATTATGTCAATGAACTAATTTTGTTTTCCGTTGGCATCATTCATATCCTTGCATTAGAAGAATGCATATATTCATAGGCACAAACTTACATTTAAAAATCCTCACCACTCAAGTGAAAAGCACACACACACAATTCTTTCTGGCTTCTGAAGTATTGAAAAATGTCAGAGTGGCTTTCATACAAAACCTTTCAAAGACAAGGTCAGTAAAAGTGCATATAAAATCTGTTAGCTCCTGTCAAAGTCCAGTGCTTGACCAAAGGGCCCAAACTTGTGGCATCCTGTGTAGAAACTACTATTTTCCTTTTCAGCTTACTTTCAGTAAATATGTTTATGGTCCTTTGTTCTATTTGTGCCTAATGATGCCCAAGTATAGTGGACACTGAAAAAAACTCCAGGTCGTGAACTTTGGAATATAATGGGTCATTATTCCAGCAGCAAAAATAAGGGAGGAAAAGCCACATTGCTAAAATCCGAGAAGATCCCACCTTTGTACTACAAAGAGGATGCAAGGATAAGATGAGGAAAAGTTGAGAGCCAACTGAATTCAGAAGTCACCTACCGGATGCACCGTTATTACACCCCTGTTATCTGTCATGTGCCAGTCACCGTGCTAAGCTCAGAGAAAGTTCCAGAATGAAAAAGGAAGGGGAGGAGGAGGAGGTGGGGAGAAAGGGATGATGGTAAAGGAGGATGAGGAGCCAGGGGAGGAGGAGGGCAGGATAGGGAGGAGGATTTGCTTGGAAAGCTTCAGTCACAGTTTGAGCTTTCCTTGCATCATTTCATGAGACTGTCACAACACGCTGAAGGAGGTAATGTGGCAATCTCAGGGACACACATTTTTAGTAAATTTGGGTTTTCAGAAAATCTAGCAGAATTGGTATTTGGGGCAGAGTCTGTAACTTCCTTTACAAAAATAGCAACCACATAAGTGTGGCTGCCTGAGTGGGCTTGTTCTGAGGAAAAGAAAAGACAAATAAGTTTAAAAAAATCAGAATAAAATTGTTTTCAGCCCTGTTATTAGAACTTGTAGGAAGAAAAAAACTCAATATTGTTCCCAGTCATTCTACTCATCAACCTGCTGTAGCAGAGATGGTGAAAAACAGTTTTGGTGAGAGGGGAAATGGAAGTGGTCAAGAGTGTATGGACCTAGAGATGATCATACTAAGTGAAGTTAGACAAATACAAGTATATGATATCATTAATATAGTGAATTTAACAAAATGATACAAATGAACGCAGGAACAAAACAAAAATAAACTCAAAAGACATAGAAACTAAACTTGTGTTACCAAAGGGGAAAAGGAGGGGAGGAGGAATAGATGGAGAATTTGGGATTGACATATACCCACAACTATACATAAAATATATGGGGAGCTCCCTAAAGCCTCAGACAGCAAAGAATCTGCCCACAATGGGGAGACCTGGGTTCGATCCCTGGGTTGGGAAGATCCCCTGGAGAAAGAAATGTCAAACTACTCCAGTACTCTCGCTTGGGAAATCCCATAGACAGAGGAGCCTGCTGTGGGCTACAGTCCATGGAGTTGCACAGAGTCAAGCACTGCTGAGCGACTAACACCTTCATATATAAAATAGGTAAACGACAAGGACCTACTATTTACTACAAGGAACTATACTCTATACCTTGTAGTAACCTATGAGGGAAAAGACTGAAAAAGAACAGATACAGGTACATAACTGAATCACTTTGTTCTATATCTGAAACTAATACATTGCAAATCGACTACACTTCAATTACAAAAATTGTTTGTTTAAATAGTGTGTGTGTGTGTGTGTGTGTGTGTGTGTGTGAATGTGTGATTTTGTCCATTTTCCTGTAAGTCTGCAGCTGTGGTTTTCAAAGTGTGGTTTGGAACTCCTGGGAAATTTCCAAAACTATCCAAGGGGTCTGCAGGATAAAGCTATTTTCATGCTAAAGCTAAGACACCCTTGCTGTGTTTACTGTGGGGCTGTGTTTAGTGATGCTGCCTTACAGGAGTGGGGAAACTGGTGCCAACTGTACTGAACATGTACTTTTAAAAAAAATTAATGTATTTAATTGGAGGCTAATTACTTTATAATATTATAGTAGTTTTTGCCATACATTGACATGAATCAGCCATGAGTGTACACGTGTCCCCCATCCTGAAACCTCCTCCCACCTCCCTCCCCATCCCATCCCTCAGGGTCATCCCAGTGCACCAGCCCTGAGCACCCTGTCTCATGCATCGAACCTGGACTGGTGATCTATTTCACATATGGTAATATACATGTTTCAATGCGATTCTCTCAAATCATTCCACCCTCGCCTTCTCCCACAGAGTCCAAAAGTCTGTTCTTTACATCTGTGTCTCTTTTGCTGTCTCACGTATAGGGTCGTTGTAACCATCTTCCTAAATTCCACATATATGCATTAATATACTCTATTGGTGTTTTTCTTTCTGACTTCACTCTGTATAAAAGGCTCCAGTTTCATCCACCTCATTAGAACTGATTCAAATGCATTATTTTTAATAGCTGAGTAATATTCCATTGTGTTTATGTACCACAGCTTGCTCATCCGTTCATCTGCTGATGGACATCTAGGTTGCTTCCATGTCCTGGCTATTGTAAACAGTGAACACTGGCTATTGTAAACAGTGAACACATACTTTCTGTTTTCCCTCTTGGTCCCAGGAAAAACCAAAGTGTCAGTTCACATAAGAATATCCTGACCAAGTAAATACAAGTTCTTAACGTCATTAACCTTGAGGCTTATTTACATTTTTAAAAAAATATTACTTAGGAATATGTGGGAAAATGAAAAGTATCTGAAAGCCTTTGGGCTGCACACAGGTGTGGAGTGAAAAGCCCCCAAAATGTCTGTTACCCGTGCCCTGGGTCACCCTTTCTCTGTTTATGGAACATCGCTTTTACTTGAAATGACCATTGAGAGAAAACTAAGATTGTTCACAGTTGGGTATTTGGCAGACTTCCTAAAAAATGAAGGAAGTCCGTCTGTCACTTGGGGAGAGCAAGTCACAGCAGGTGTTACCAAGGGTAAAAGTAAAACTTTCAAGGGATAATCAGAATCTTAGGAAATGTCTGTATATCATCATAAACTTTACAGCTTTCCAATACTTAAAAGCTCTTCTTTAAGTATTGGAGAAAGTGAATGTGATGTTTGTTTTGGATTAAATAGTAAATTGTATCCAAGTGTGGAAAAGTTTTAATATAAGCCAGTGAACTAATTTTCCAAATGACCAATGGGTGATGTTGTAAAACCATTACTGGGTAAAAGATTTCTTCAAAGTGCAAGATAGAACATTGGCTTTTCATATAAAGCAGTTGAAAATGTATTAATATGCTTTTAGATTATACATTAGATTTTTTTTTTTTACATTCTGTGTATCAGCCTTTGGTGTGATAACAAAAAATAATATCCTTAATTATCTGAAAGAGTTTCCAGCTACATATCTGTGTGAGACCAGATTTTTCCCCATATGCTTTAAAACAACGAATTGCCACATATTGAATGCAGAAGTGGATAGGAGAAAACAGGTTTTTAATATTAAATCAGTTATTAAAGAGATATACACAAATGTAAAACAATGTTATTCTTCTTGATTTTTTGGAAGACGGCATTATTTTTAAAGAATGTATATTATCTCATAATGCATTTTGCAATGCTATTTTAATGAAATAAAAATATTATTTAACTTTCTTCTGATTCTATGTGGTAAATACTGGTAGGTATAATTCAGGAAAGCAAGAGCTCTTTGAAGTCCTCAATATTTTGTTCAGATGTAGAGACCAAATAGCTTGAAAACAGCAGGTCTAAAGCAATCCTACAAAACAGAAGACAAAAATGTGTTTTTTCATACTCATGTAATTAAAATATATGAATGTTATTTTTAAATGCTATTTATTTTTATTTATTTATTTTTTTTTTGGAAATCAAAACTAAATTTATTTAAAGGTCCCAAAGTATCTTGTAGTCATCAGTAAATAAAATTCTCCCCTGACTGGGAAAGGGGAGAACAGCTCCAGAGGGAGGGGATATGACTGATTTGAGTTGTTGGCAGAAACCAACACAACACTGCAAAACAAAAATCCTCCAATCAAAAATAAAATAAAATTCTCCCCCGACTAAAATACCTGTTCTTAGAAAGCAGACTTTCATTAAAAACTTCTCTCAAAATCATTTGTTTTCTACTTTGTAACATGAAAGGAAATCCCATGTATATATAATAACCAAATAATCTAATAGAAATGTATTTTCTTGAAATTGACAGTGGAATCCAAAGCCACACTTCTAAATTTTATCACTTCTAACCTATATAGCATATTCAAAAGCAGAAACATTACTTTGCCAACAAAGGTTCGTCTAGTCAAGGCTATGGTTTTTCCTGTGGTCATGTATGGATGTGAGAGTTGGACTGTGAAGAAGGCTGAGCACTGAAGAATTGATGCTTTTGAACTGTGGTGTTGGAGAAGACTCTTGAGAAGTCCCTTGGACTGCAAGGAGATCCAACCAGTCCATTCTGAAGGAGATCAGCCCTGGGATTTCTTGGAAGGAATGATGCTAAAGCTGCAACTCCAGTACTTTGGCCACCTCATGTGAAGAGTTGACTCATTGGAAAAGACTGATGCTGGGAGGGACTGGGGGCAGGAGGAGAAGGGGACGACAGAGGATGAGATGGCTGGATGGCATCATCAGTTTGATGAACATGAGTCTGAGTGAACTCCGGGAGTTGGTGTTGGACAGGGAGGCCTGGCGTGCTGCGATTCATGGGGTCGCAAAGAGTCGGACACCACTGAGCAACTAATCTGATCTGAACCTAGTGGACATTTCTAACAAATGACCTGCAAATCCCCCACACTCAGCATGTCCAAAAACAAACTGCCCTCTTGTCCCAGTATTACCTGCCCCTTCTTTCCCACCTTAGAAAGAGCTTTGTCATTCGCTCATCAGAATTAGCCAGAAACCTACAAGTCCTTTTGAACTCTTCTTTCTACTCTCTCATTCATTCATTCACCAAAACAACTTAAATGTTTCAGGAACTGTACGTCAGTTCAGTTCAGTCTCTCAGTCACCTCGACTCTTTGCAAGGCCATGGACTGCAGCATGCCGGGAATTTTACATACAATCCCTTATTTAGCATTTCAAATGACTCTGTATGTAGGGCTTATTATCTTCATTTTATAGATGACAGTTTAGATAATTAATGCAAATTCTCAATAAGAGATAAAAAATGAACCTAGATTTGTCTGATTCCAATGTCCAAGGGTCTTTTATAAAATGCTATTTAGAAGACATTGCATGTGTGTGTTAGTTGCTCAGTTGTATTTGACTCCATGAGACCTCACAGACTGTAGCCCACCAGGTTCCTCCGTCCCTGTGATTTTCTAGGCAAGAATACTGGAGTGGGTTGCCTTTCCCTTCTCCAGGGGATCTTCCCAACCCAGGGATTGAACCCTGGTCTCCCACACTGCAGGAGGATTCTTCACCTCCTGAGCCACCAGGGAAGCTCAAGAGTACTGGAGTGGGTAGCCTATTGGATCTCCAGCAGATCTTCCTGACCCAGTAATCCAACCCAGGTCTTCTGCATTGCAGACAGATTGTTTACCAGCTGAGCTACCAGGGACGACATTAAGGGGAGATGAATAAACAAAGATTTGTTCATTCATTCAGTTGCTAAGTTGTGTCCAACTCTTTGCAACACCATGAACTGCAGCACACCAGGCTTTTCTGTCCTTCATTATCTCCCAGAGTTTGTTCAAACTCTTCTCCATTGAGTCGGTGATGCCATCTAACCATCTCATCCTCTATCACCTTAAACATTAAGATACAGTTACTCCTTCCTCTCACTGTGGTATCAGTGCCTACTGCCAGGATCTTTACCGAAGTAAGACTTCCTTCAAGCATCTCCTGAATGAAAAATAAAAGGCTTTATTACCTCTTAAAATTTGCAATTGGCCATGAGTTCTTTCATAATTCTCATCATAAGTATTCCATGAAGACTTCCTAAATAATTGCACTTCCCCCCACTTTTTTTTGAAATCTCTCTGGGCTTATGTTTATATTAAGCAACTGACCACTTCAAACATGGATTTCCATTACTCATTAGGTAATTTTACTTTTCTCTGCCTCTAAGTATTTTTCAAATCTTGTTTCCAAAATCAGATTATAATAAACTTATTTAGGCAAGAGCTTGTAGGTTAACCTTACTTTGGACACCCCTCAGACCTCTCAGAATGTTTTGTTTAGATGAGGCAAAGACCTACATTTCAACTTTGTTTATAGACAAACAAAGTTGTCTATATACTTGGGCAAGTTAAAATGATCTTTCTATGTAATATAGTTACAAAACATATACTGCCACTGTCTGTAATTCAGTTTCAAATATTTCCGAGTGTGCAGTTCCATATATTCACAGGTGGCTATTTGCAGTCATGGGCAATCTATGAATATTTGTTAATATTTGATGTACCCCAGTCAGTAGACTACAGTCAGAAAATTACAGTGCAGTTACCTGTTACTGTAAGTCTTCAGCTGTCTTTATCTTGATCAACACTAGTTGGCTTGATGATTAGCCATATGGATGTTAAAAGGACTGACTTGAAATATTGTCCAAGCATCACAGCCATCTTCCATGATTCATGAGCTCTTCTGAGTCCCAAGTCTTGATCTTTTCAAGTGGAAATGTGGCTTTGGGATTCCATGAAGTCATTCAACAGAGACTCTGACTCCAGTGAGGTTCGTTGAACCCTTGTTGTTGTTCTGTCGCTAAGTCATGTGTGACCCTGTGAACTGCAGTGCACCAGGCTTCCCTGTCCTTCACTCTCTCCCTGCTTCTGCAACATTGCTGCAGCTGCTTCCTGTGAACCCGTCACCCGAGGTGGTGCTTTAGCATATGAAGAGCTGTGCTAGGAGTCCTAGGGATTACAATAAAGGCAGCGAAGCAAGGGATTTCCTGCCTGCTGCTGCTGCTGCTAAGTCGCTTCAGTCGTGTCCGACTCTGTGCGACCCCATAGACAGCAGCCCACCAGGCTCCGCCTTCCCTGGGATTCTCCAGGCAAGAACACTGGAGTGGGTTGCCATTTCCTTCTCCTTCCTAGGTGCTGGTTAACCCTCACATGTGTGACAGAATTTTGTCTGGAATTAGCTTGCTTGACAACTTACTTCCAGCTCTAGAGTTTGTGTGCTCAACACCCAGAACCTACACACAAAGTTTCTAACATCTGACAAAAAGAAAAGAATTGTTATCCAGGGTTAAACTAATTGAGGTCAGTGTGCAACACGATTTTCTTCCACATCAAATTTAAGGTTGCTTATTTGAGCACATAAAAGAAAATGGAAAAGGAAATTATAGAGGAAAACCAGTATTTAGGGGAAAAAAAGCAGTAATGGGGTAAAATCGAGAAAAAGATAATAATTCAAAATTCTCTAAGATGATTTATACTGTTGCATTACTTGTGGAAATAGACATTTTAAAAGATATTTTTGGTATGCTGTTTACTCACCTTTATTTTTTAACTGAACTTTGTAAATAAAAAATATTTTATTTTATAACCCCAGGACATATTTCTTGGCTTTTTACATGAGTATGCTGTTGCATTGGGCCAAGCAATCAAAACACAATCATATAACTGTGCATTTATAAGTAGTCTTTCTGCACATTATAATTTCCACATATATTACTGTGGGGATGAGTTAATTCAGAAGTGAAATAGATGGGCCAAATCACTTACAACTTTTTATGTATTATTGTAGAAATAACATCTAATTAATTTTACTTCATATTTAACCTGAAAAATGCTTTCCTTAGAAAGGTAGAGAATTGTTAGTTAGGTAATTATACATTTATATTCTGTGAAATCAGTAATTAAATGGTAACTAAAATGTACTTACATGTTTACACACCATAAAATTACAGTATTTTTAACATACAGTAATTAATTTATATTTAACATACACTTGTGTATGCTTGATTAAATGTCAATTAGGTGCCTATTTGTGAAGAATTAACCATTACCAATTTATGGAAATAGTAAGATAAAGCTAACCATTTTGTTCCTTAAATTTTTTTTATGCTGAGCTAAATGTCATCCTCTAATTCATTTTCATTTTTACATTTTTCATCAAGTTTTTTAATATATATATAAACATTTAATCTAATTATATAATTCAGTATGCATGTTAATTTCAAGCACCGAAATAAAATAAAAAAATAAATAGGCAAATTTTCTAACTAATAGAAATAATTTTGTTGAGAAGGATCAGAAAGCACACTTAAAAAAAATCACATTGTTAGTTCTTTTTCTTGCATCTGTTGCTCCATTTATACTCTTATTATTTTCTCTGTATTTTCTGACTACTTGATAATAAATGAGTTTGACTATGTAGAAACTTAAATATATTTTGCACAAAGCTCAAAAAATGTATTTTCATAAAACTTCATAGTTTTGGACTTACCTCATAGTCCAGTGGTTAAGACTCTGCTTCCAAGGCAGCAGGGCAGGGGTTCGGTCCCTGGTCGGGGAACTAAGAACCCATATGTTGTAGGGTATAGCCTAAAAAAAAATAATATAGTTAAAAAACTTAGTAATTTTCTTTTTACTCTCTTTATAATAAACATTGTTCTTCAAATAACTATCACTTACTGATACGTGAATATGAGTAAACCTGAATAATTTAGCCTCTTTTTAATGATATACACATTAAAAGACTCATAAAAAAAGGCCAGAGACATAAGGAAACCCTTGATGGCATTTTGATTGTGAAATTGCTTCTCATTTGCCTTAGTACTAATTGGTCTCTAGCTAAGCCATTCCCGTTAAAAATTATATCCTTCTCCGTAGCAGTTTACAGCTATCAATTACATATGACAATGACATTTTCATAGCAAAAATTCAGCATCTCGCATGTTTAGGAAAATTACACATTTCAAAATGGAGAACAGAATTCTGAGAACTTTTACAGATACATACACACACCACAGTGGATAATATAACATCTAAAACATACCATCCACCTGTTTAAGGCGTCACAAGTACAACCATGGTATTTGACCCTTTGATAGACATCAAACTTATCATTTTTCTCTACTATGCCGGTATAACACTGCCAGTGTAATACAGGAAAACTGCTTGATGAGAGATGGCTTTGAGAGCACTCCTCTATAGTGATAGCTATACAGATGTTCTCAAGTGTCTTGCAGGAAACGGTCAAGAAGCACCTAATGCTGAGTTTAAAAATGATCAACATTTCCCTTTACTGATTAAAAATGCTACCTTATTAGAGACTGTAATGTTCACTTTTAGCACATCTTAGACATACTGATGTGCTTCTTATATTCATGAAAATTAGGAAAAAATGACAAATCATATATGTCATACACTCAGTTATTGAGGCAATTTTTAGTACAAGTGTCAATTGATTTTAGTTAAAGTACAGAAATTGCTTGGATGAAAACAGTTTGGGGTAGAAGTCACAGATGAACCAAAATGAACAAAGTGATTGTACAAAGTGATCTGCTTTTGAGGGACCATCTCAGCTGTCCAAAGAGTAAAGAAGTCCAAGGGTCCATCGGGGATGTTCTTTACAGCAGGATGTTGTAGAGAAGCTGACTGATTATTGCCACTGATCCAAAGGCATCATGACAGAAACCCGTGTCCAACCTGGACGACACCCTTGTGTATTTTCACAATGAGCTCTCATGGGTAATATAAGTAAACTGCAAGGATACTGACATGAAGCACCATCAGAAACAGGATTTTACCCTTTTTCCTTTACTCAATTCTCCAATTCTTCCAAAAGCATCGCATCAGAAAAGATGCTCATCAATCCTCGCTTATCAAATTCTATGAACGACATAATGGGAAGAATTGCAGACGCATGTGAAAATAATTGTATTGTTCTCTTCAGAAAGCATTTTCCAGTAGTTCTGATCAATTATCCCCCATTTATTCTTACTTTTGATTTATTCTTAGTCTCTTACCAAATGTTCCCATCTTCCAATATATGTAAATGCATGCATTTGCAAGAAGGCTTCTCAAAATTAAGATTCACACAGTGGTTATGGAAAAAAGCCATCTATGTTTTAACAAATTTTTAATGAAGACTGACTCTTGACACCCTACAGTAACAAAATATGTCACAAAGTCATAGACTAAAGTAATGTATGTAATCGTCAGAAAATCAAAACTCTTAGAGTCCAGTTGGGATGTAAAATATTCAAGAAGTGCACCTATAACACAACAGGAAACATTTTTTTTGTTGTTAAAAAAGTAACGTGTAAGAATTTGAGTAACACTAAAAATCTTAATGTAGTTTCAGTGCTTCCTTAGAGAGTACATCAGGTTGGTATCCATATACCTATATGTCGATATCCACCCTTTACAGATATATTCATAAGCACTTCTTATACAGAAGAAATCTGAGTAGATATTTGTGACCTCTGTTTAACCACTTATTTTAAGACTAAAATTATAACCAAAGTTATTCAACTATTTTTAATGTCCATATATTTTCACTGGTGAACACCCACCTCCCCAAAAGCTACATGTAACCATTAAAAGAAAATATCACAGGGCTTCCCTCATGGCTTAGTGATAGAATCTACCTGCCAATGCAGGAGACATGGGTTCGATCCCTGGTCCAGGAAGATCCCACATGCTGTGGAGCAGCTAAGCCCGTACTCCACAACTGCTGGAGGCCAAGCACCCCTAGAGCCCATGTTCTGCAACAAAACCACAATGAGAAGCCTGTGCTCAGCAACTGGAGAGCAGGTCCTGCTCGCTGCAGCTAGAGAAAAGTCCTCACAGCAGTGAAGACCCAGCACAGCCAAAAGTAAATAAAATTATTAAAATAAATAATTAAATTATTAAAATAAATAATTATTAAAACAAATAAATGAAACATCACCAAAGTGTCCTCATGAAAAATATTTTGATTTTTTTTTTTACAGAAGAAACACCAACTATACAAGCTAATAATACAAACTAATGGGAAAGCTGCATGTGAAAGAAAATTGTGAATTGTGATTTTAAAGATATTTGACAGTTATAGTAGGCAAAGTAATAATATGGTTCTCTTAAAAGTCAGAAGTCTGTCAAAATCTGTTTCCAGGGGAAATTATTAGATTTAATGGATAATGCATCTGCTTACACTTTCATTTTGCTTAGTGATATCTACGATACCTTGCATATCACACTCAACACTTCCTTAATATTTTAATGGATATAAATTATAACATTGAATCTCAAAAATTAAATCAACCATAGTTACATATTTTATTTGACTTGGAGACAGAAATATTAGGAAATCTGGCATTTAATCACCTATCATTTATTTTAAGCTTCTTCCCTTCAAATCTTTTTGTTGTTGTTCAGTTTCCTTTAAAAAAAATATCTGCAGAAGTAGTGTTTGAATTGTAGGAAAACATCAAATTTCAGTTGTTAATACTTCTTTCTTGTAAATGAAAAATTGGGTCTGAATTCAATTCATATGCAAATTGAAAATTACTCACATCAGGTAAGTACATTAACCTTCAAATATTCAACTTAGTGCATTAGTTAATTCATTCACTGATGCCACTCTTCAGAGTATTGCCACTACAGCAGGGATTTACATTTTTGCCTTAATATTTGGCATGTTTATATCAAGTATCAATATTTTATTGGTCTTCCCTGTGGCTCAGCTGGTAAAAAATCTGCCTGCAATGCGGGAGACCTGAGTTTGATCCCTGGGTTGGGAAGATCCCCTGGAGAAGGGAATGGCAACCTACTCCAGTATTCTGACCTGGAGAATCCCATGGACAGAGGATCCTGGCGGGCTACAATCCATAGGGTCACACAGAGTCTGAGACAACTGAGTGGCTAATAATTTCACCTTCATCAACATTTTATTCAATTATGCAACAGGCATTTTTATACATCCTTGAATGAAAAAGTTCCAAGTAAATTTTCAAAAGGAATTTTCACCATATTTTTAAACAAAAATGTATACATAGTTTAGCTTAATACTTAAGCAAGCCAGTTTGCCCTATGTTATTTCAAACTTTGTGCTTATAACAAATTAAGGTCATAATTGTGTAAAATTTTAGAGATAGAAGGGACTTCATAGAACATTTAATTCAATTACCATTTTCACTAATGAGGAGGTTGGAAAAATTAAAGTGATGTGCCCAAATTTACTGACAGTTAACTGTACAGCTTTCTTGAATCTATTTTTCCCAATTTGTTCAGTTCAGTTCAGTTGCTCAGTCATGTCTGACTCTTTGCGACCCCATGGACTGCAGCACACCAGGCTTCCCTGTCCATCACCAACTCCCGGAACTTACTTAAACTCATTTCCATCGAGTCGGTGATGCCATCCAACCATTTCATCCTCCGTCGCTTCTTATCCCACCTTCAATCTTTCCCAGCATCAGGGTCTTTTCCAATGATCGGTTCTTCGCATCAGGTGGCCAAAGTATCAGAGTTTCCCAATTTGTAGTCCAGCCTAATTTCCACTAACACAAAGCCTATACCCAATGGTCCCCTGAAAATGCTTGCCTGCTTTTCAACATGAAAGCATTTGACAAATCATATAAAAATAAAGTTGACATTCTATAACAGATGTTATGTAATTTCATGGAAGAAAATTTGGGGAAGGTTATGATTCTTATCAAAACATTTGCAAGTGCTTGCTTGTGTATCTTTGGTAAATTCTCTGCAAGTGTTTATATGTAGAGCCTTTAGGTTTTTATTATGTGTTGATATATAATAACTGACAAACAAAAAAGCTAGCATGATGCATATTTTAAGCTGCAAAGAAAAATAATGTCTAGAATACATGTAAACTATCACTTTACTCAGAAAATTGAACATAATCTCTTGCATGGTTTTTTCTACTTCTCCCATCCCCTGCCTTCCACTAATAAATAACCACCATCTTGAATTTTGTGCTGTTTTTCTTGTCTTGGTAAATAATTTTATCA